>NC_136070.1:756490793-757986117 GCF_964261635.1 Lissotriton helveticus
ATGAAGATTTGCTGAATGTTACAGAGCTTGGGATGCTGTCTGTGTAGCGGGTGATGCTGATGCTGGGAGAGAGGCTGTGAGATGCTGATGAAGAAGCCGAATGCAGAACTTTCTATACTAATTACATTGGGCTACATAAGAAGCTCGCAGAAGAATCTTGAGGAGGAAGAGAGGGTCAAAGAGGGTCAAAGAGGGGTGCGGCACAATCGTCAGTATTAGAGAGGTCAACTATCCTGTCCTGAATCCTGTCCTGTAGTCTTTGTCACCTGAACTATCCCCGAGGACCCTTACCAGACCTTTGGCCAGGGGGTTGGTCTTCACACCATTCTTGGTAATTATAATTTTATGTATTTGCAGATGTTCTTTTCTCTCTGTTCTCTCCCTTTCTGAGCATTGATCATTGCCTGAGTCCGAAATATAAGCTTGGTGTTTTATTAATTGATTTTTTCTCTCCTAGTGGATGATGGTGACTGTGCTGTATTTTTGAAGTGGTTCACATGCATTTAATTTAGATAAACATTTATAACTTTCCAGAGTCTGTGGTTATTTACTTTGAAGTATAGAAAGCTAGTATTGTTAATTATCACCATCAATTTGTTCAACTAATGATCCATCGACCAGAGGAAAGAACTGTTTGATCTGTGAAGGGTTAGTAAAGGTATTTTAGGCTAATCCTAAACATTGTGTGAACTTACAAAAACCAGTCCAGCGGTTTACTCAACATTGTGTGTGTGTGTTTATGGGCCCAGGTGAGTATATGGTAGTAGAGTAACTGTTGTTGGTACGCCGCTGGATCAGTTTTCTGGTAGCAGAGCTATGGTTATTATTGACTAATTTGGTGATAAATAGTGAATATTGATTTATGTTGAACAAAAGAGTTTTCGTTTTGTTTTTGTTGTCCAGAAATTCCCGGGGAATGAATAGCGAGTGGTAACAGAAGACACACTGCAGTGAGGTTACTAGTCTGTTGGATTAACACTGAGAAGCTACGCAGGGCTGGCAGTGTTCAATTAGGGATTATTTTCGTATGAAAGTAGAATATGAATGATAGTGGGAGGTTCGCTGGTGAAACTTTGGTCTTATTTCCTAGTAAGGGTAACACTGAAGGAGTAACAGGTTTTCACAAGCTTGGATGAAGGGTAAACAGAGGTTTTTAATCACAGTAGAAGAGGAGCAACTCTGAGACTCCAGAATAAGTCGAAATCTATCCTTTGTTTAGTGAAACAAGCAGAGTAGTGAATGTTTTTATGTCGGTATTAACGAAGAATTTAAAGAAATGTATTAAGAAATACGTTTTCGTATTACCTTGTGAAGGGAGGGTCAGTCGCTGGAGTTGTACTGACATCACTGAGAGCCGCGCTGGGATTGGTTGAAACAGCGGGCGTGAGACAGAAGCAGCTTTGTAAAGGAGGGGTCAGTAGTGTGGAGAAATACTGACGCAACAAAAGGCTGTGCTGGTATTGGGCAAACCACAGGCGAGAGCCTGAGTCCAATTGGTTCAAACGATAGAAGCCGCGTTAAGATTGGTCGAAAGAGAAATTGTATGTTGGATTCTGATTTGACTGCTAGTGTGAGTCGTACAGATAGAAGATTTCAAGGGTTTGCGGAATACAATTTTATATATCGTTCATCCAGAATGTATGGATAAAAGAGAAACATTTTGTTAATAAAGAGGGTTAAGAATTTCTTTAAGAAAGATAAGCATGTATTGACTAGAGAGGGAATTCCTATTCCGCCACCAAAAACACCTGCTTCCTTTATGATGAGGGAAAGAGGATATTATACTTGTGTATGGTTGGAGAATTGGATAGAATATACAAAAGGTGATGGAGTGTTAGACTTTCCAGAAACTGGTACATTTAATGGGAGAATTCTTCAGAATTTGAGAATGAAAATGAATTATTTGGAACAGAGACCTAGATTAACTCAGTATGAGGCTTTGGAAGAATGGGAGACTGAGGCGTACGATCGAGAAAAATGTCGAAGTGGGAAATATAGAGGATTTTTTTCCCCAGATATTTGCATGAGTCACACGAAGGTCAGATGAAGCAATGGAGAAGAGGAATGGTATCAGAGGGTTTATATCCAGTGTTATTGGCTGGGGAACAGTCTGGAGGAAAGTGTACGGAAAAAATTAAACACACAAATCTGGCAGGATATGTTGAGTCAGATGATGAATTGATAGAGGATATTTTAACTAAAAATCCTACCCCGTACCAAGAAGGAACCAGTAGAGTCACCCCAAGTGCACCAGTAATGGGAACGCCCTTAGTCCCTCAAATTGGACATGATACATCAATCAATAGGGTGCTTCATGACAAAGAGAGAGAAGCATTGAATACAAATAGGGAAGAATTAATACAGAAAATAAATCAGTTGAGTTTAAATGCTGAAGCTTTGACAGTGCCAGTGACTACAGGTCCTGTTATTCCATTATATGGAGATAAAATGAGTTGCCCAAAACCTCAAGCTGTAACCATTCCTTTGAATAAACCCAGAAAAGAGGTAGTAATATCTGATGATGAAGCTAGTGAGTGTGATTCAGTCATTTCAATAATGGACCTTCCTATAAGGGAGCCTGTAATTGAAACTCCAAAAAGAGTCACGCCTGGAAATTTGAAAGAAAAAGGGTCCATGGCACCTTTAGGAACTAGAAGCTTGACAGTGGTCACTCGAGAAGATTTGGAAAGATGGGCACAGGGAATAGAAAGACTAAGCTCAATACGAAGGATTTTAGATATGTACAAATTGAAGGCGGAGTTAGAAGAGATGACAGCTGGAAATGTGGGAATATAAAGATTGAACCTTTACAGTGAGGAAGAGTTGTTGTTTATATGTAAGAGTATAACCAGAAATGCAAAATTGTTTCATGAAAGACTGACGGAACTTGCTTCAGAGATTGGAGTAGATATAGGGAGGTCAAAATTATTACAGAAACCATATCGAGTGGAGTTTACAGATAAGGATTTGGAGAATATGAATGTGTCTGATAGGAAACTACAGGTAAAGGAGTTAATGAATATTTTGCAGAAGTGGGGAGACATTGAAAAGTGGAAAACTAGGAGGACAAGAAAGAAGGAGGAAGCACAAGCGAAGGAAGCATCATCTGCATTCTTATTAAACGAATCAGAAAAGGCAGAAAGATTGTGTCCCATGAGAGAGGTTGTTCGAGTTGTTTAAGCAGTATAGTGGCTTTGAGAACATTGGTGATAAGGATATGGGACATTTTGTGTATCGGTTTGTGTATGGGTTGAAACCAGAAATGAGTCCGATGATTCAACAGCACATGTTGTGCTGGCAGGGTAAGCCGTTTAGACGAGATTTTGAAATATGCAAAGTATTGTGGAGATGACATTGAGGCAAGCCATAGAAAGCTGAAAGAGAAAATGTTACTGGCACAAGTGAAATTGGCAGGACAGCAGGAAAATAAGTTAAATACCCAAACTGATAATCAGGTAAAAGAGCAGATTCAGAATGATCAAATGGTGAATGGTGGTAAACTAAGATGGAAAATGAATAGGGAGGAAGAAGTTTCCTTGTCATGCGTGCGGAAAGCTTGGACATTGGAAGAAAGAGTGTAAGAGTATTCAGAATAATAATGGGTCAAATCAAAATTTAAATTCGCGGACGCAGAAAGTAGTGACTATGAATCAGCCGCAGCAGGTAGTTACTCCACAGTATCAGGTGCCAACAATTCCTATGCCAAACTTTGTGAACCAACAAAAGTACAGTACCAGCGCCGGATTTCAAGGAGAAAGTGGGTAAGAAAAATTCTGTGGTTTCACAATATCTTTTACAGAATAATAACAAAGAAGACTATTCGCAACGACGGTGCCTGAGGGGGAAGGAATAGGAGTGCATACTTGGCGCACTCTTGCCGGTAGATCAGTCAGGTCCATTTATTGATGGAAAAGTGGAAGGGACCGATATCACTTTTCTATTGGATACTGGTGCTACCCGGTCTACTGTGAGAACAGCAGACATCCCAAACCTACCCTTCTCTGGAGTATCAATCCAAGTTGTAGGAGTTTCAAATCACCAGATTATAACCCCAATCACAAAGCCAATGGAAGAACATAATCGAAATTTTAAAGATATGCATCGGTTCGTAATTTGTGATTCCAGTCCAGTAAATCTATTGGGAAGGGATCTGCTGTGCAAAATGAATTGCACAATCTATTTTACACCGGATGGTTTTGCTTTCCAAACCCCTGATGAAGACGTAGTATACAAAATGATGCTAGCTAAGCAAGGTACTGAGGTAGATGAAATGTTTTCATTGATGACTGAAAGTGAATTACCAGAAGAAATGAGAACCACAGTGAATCCCGGTGTATGGGATTTTACAGAAAAATATATTGGGCTCATCTCAAATGTAGACCCGGTGAAAGAAGGAGCAGTTTATCCAAACACACGACCATACAAAATGAGTCCAGTAGTAAAAGCAGGAGTTGCTCCAGAAATTGACCCAATGATTAAACAATGCATTTTGAAAGAAATGAGTAGTCCCTGTAATTCACCAATAATAGGACTTAAAAAGCCTAATGGAAAGTACAGAATAGTGCAGGATTTATGAAAAATAAACAACATTGTAGTGCCTTGTTGTCCCTTAGTGCCAAATCCAGCAGTGATACTTTGTCAGATACCCTGGAATGCAGGCTGGTTTACAGTAATTGATTTGTGGGGCCAAGTCTTTTTCTCTATTCCTTTGCACCCAGACAGACAATATTTGTTCGCATTTAAGTTCGAAGACCGTGTCTTGGCATGGTGCCGAGTTCCTCAAGGGTATACAAAGAGTCCCTCGATTTTTAATCAAATTTTGAAAAAGTGCCTAGAAACATTGGTCATGCCCAGGAATTCAGTTCTGGTTAGGTTCATTGATGACTATTGGTGGCATCTAAATCACGAGAAGATTGTGTCATTGATACAATTGCATTAATTAACCATTTGGACGAAGGAGGACACAAAGTGTCTCCGGAGAAATGCAGTTTTGTCAGCAAGAAGTAAAATATTTAGGCCACAAAATAGAAAGAGGAGTGAGAAAAGTTACCCCAGAAAGAATAAAAATAATAAAGCAAATGCAATTACCTCAGACTCAAAAGGAGATGAGAATGTTTCTCCGAGTAGTTGGGTACTGTAGGCAGTGGATTATAGGATTTTTCCTGCTAGCAATACCATTGATTTAGTTGACTCTGAAAAGGGCAAAGGATCCGATTGTTTAGGATGAGGATTGCATGGAAGCATTTGTGAAGTTATAAAATTGTCTGTGTGAGGCCCCTGCCTTGGGCATGCCTGATTAAACGGAAGAGTTTGCATTGTTCTGCTGTGAGAGAGAAAGTTGTGCACTTTCAGTTTTTATCCAAAGACATGGATTAAGCCGAAGTCCTGTAGCCTATTTTTCTGCTACTTTGGATCCTGTGGCTTCAGCTTTACTTGGCTGCTTAAAAGCAGTAGCTGCTACTTGTATGAGTCTGGAGTAAAGTGAGTCGATTGTGATAGGACATCCAGTCAAAGTATATGTCCCATATTCAGTTGAGATTGTTTTAACAAGAAGTCAAACCAAGCACCTTACCCCTAGTCAGATGACTAAGTATGAAAGAGTGATTCTGGGAGCAGAAAATGTGACAGTGATAAGATGTACAATGATGAATCCTGGAGGAGGAGGAGCTACGCGCCCATCCGAGATGGCCGCGTGAGCACAGGGCTCCCGAGGACCCTCGCTGCCTCCCGCATTTATCCTGGATAATATCCTGATTTGATGAAAGGTCATTGAAGACGTAACCCGGCTGATGTACTAGCAGGTTTTTGGATCGGAATTGGACGCAGGGTCCCAGAGTTCTGCCGTCTTGAAATTTGTGGCCTTCACCATGGAACAGCCTGGACCTTGAGTTGTAGCAGTGCCCAGGTCGTAATTCAACAACAACGGCTCGAGGAGATCAGACCACAGCCTCACTTCACTTTCGGTTTCGTTTCTCCAGCGCACTGTCTCCTATCTGCGGTGTATCTGTTGATCGGACGAGCTCCGATGCCAGCTCATCGAGCTTAGAGCTAGCGACTGTTTGGCTGTGGACTCAAATTGGCTCAACTTCGCCTCCTGTATTCTAGTGTTTGAATTTTAAGGAGCCATTTGGACCAGATCCCAAGCCTCCCTCCGGGGCACCCGGCTCGCCATGACGGGCAAGCCAGAGTAAACGGAAAGTCAAGACCACTATCCGTGGAGGTTCAACCCAGACGAATGTCATAGATCGCTACACACTTTCTAAAGGATCCCCTGGTGGCGCACCTAAGGCCCGGGAGGAGACTGTCGACGTTCCTGCTGCGTTGGCGGAATTAACGCTACAGGACGTGATGGGCGCCATTGCTGGTATTCAATCTTCTATTGGCCAACAGTATGAAGCCCGGGCTCTGAAGTTGGACACGGTGGCTGTTGATGTCAACCTCATTCGAACTGATTTGGCCAAGACGAACGAGAAGGTGAAGTCATTGGACCTAAAGACATCCAGCCTTACCACGGATGTGTCCGACTTGCAAACAGAAGTGCACAACCTTAGATCTGCTAATGACTTTTTTGCTCGTCGCTTGGAGGATTTTGAAGGCCGTGCACGGCGCAACAACGTGCGTATTATTGGGGTCCCGGAAGATTCTAGTCCACTCGCCACAGATCTTCGAGTGGAGGACCTCATCCTTAATCATCTTGCACCCAAGGGTCTGAGTAAATTCTTTGCCATTGAACGTGCGCACAGGGTGCCAGGCGAAGCACGGTTTCCACCCCCCGTCCGATTATTGCACGGATTTTCAACTTCAGAGATCGCAACGCCATTCTGCAGGCGGCACGGACAAACGGCCCTACGCAGTTCGAAAATGCTGCTGTGAACTTTTATCCGGACTTTTCTCAATCGGTCCAGAAACAATGAATGGGATTTCAAGGGGTGAAACGGCGACTAAGAGACATGGAACTAAAATACGCTATGTTATTCCCGGCTCGACTGCGTGTGGAATATGACAATCGAACATTCTTCTTTGTAAGGCCTGAGGAAGCGAGTGATTGGTTGGACACTTTGCCGGCTCTCCGTGCTGGTCAGGAACATGCTGGTGGTACTGAGGGGGGACTGTTGGACCAAGAATGATTATGGTGCCTGTGTCCAGAACACTATTCAACGTATCCAGTTGAGGTTCACTGACTTCCTTGATCATTCCATTCGTATCTGGGAGGTAGCAGGGATGGCGGGACCCCTTTCCTCCTCTGGGGTTTTCTTTGTGTAGATTAGTTCTTTGTTTGTAACTCGTAGGGCGACAGGCACACTGCAAATTGGGGTGGCTTTTGAGTCGGTGCAGGAGTTGTGTTGGGAACCTTGGGGGGAGGGGGGCCATGTTTTGGGATTGTTTGTTTTTTCTCTTTCAAGGCAAGGTACTTTCATTAACTTTGACATTGGTGTGATACTCGTTTTGCGATGGGAGTTCATTGTGGATCTGGATGGGGGGTAGAGGGTTGAGGGTATTATGCTGGAATGTGAATGGGTTGGGTGATCGTATAAAGAGAGGGGTGGTTATGCAGCTGTTGCGGCGCTTTTCGCCTGATGTCGTTTTGCTACAAGAGACACACTTGATAGGAAATACTTGTCACGCTCTTAATAGACGGGGGTATCGTCTTGCTGCCCATTCTGGATTTACATCTAGCTCTAGAGGAGTGGGTATTTTGCTTAGGGTTTCCCTCCCCCTCAAGGTGGACGATGTGATCCTTGATGCCAGGGGTCGATATGTTGCACTTGTTGGGCGGTGGGAGGGAAAACCAATTTCTTTGGTGTCGGTGTATGTCCCTCTGGGCTTACAATCCACGACATTTACGGACCTGGGGCGGATGGTTCTGGGCCTCCCGGAGGGTGTATTGATACTGGGGGGTGATTTTAACTCCGTCATTTCTGGCAGAATAGACCGCTATCCGCCCCGAAATCTTCCTGTTGCGCAATCCTGGTTGGGTACCTTCCTGGAAACATTGGGACTTATAGATTGTTGGAGACTAATGCATCCAGTGCAAACACAGTTTACTTTCCATTCGGGGGCTCATGGTAGTCTTTCTAGATTGGATTATATCCTGATACTGGCTGCCCTGTCCCCTTCGATTGGAGAGATTAAACACTTGGCCCGGGGTATATCAGACCATTCGGTTTCATTTTAATCTTAGCATCAGCGCCGAAGGGAGGGAAGCCCCGATTAACCCCTGGTATCTTCTTAACCCCAAGACTCGCACTGAATTGATTAAATCATTTGATCTGTATTTTACTGAGAATGCTGGTTCTGTATCCTTGCCTGTTTCGTTATGGGAAGCTTTTAAGACTGTGATCAGGGGACAGGCATTGTCTTTGGTGGGGTGTGCAAAGAAATGTAAGAATGAGGCTATTGTTCAGCTCGAGACTGAAATCACAGACCTGGAGACTGCATTGGAACGAGAGGTCTCTCGAGAAGCATTACATGTCCTCCGCCTTAAACAATTAGAATATAAAACTTTGGTTACTGATGCGGCAAAGATGATGAGTAGGGAACAGCAGGGACGGCTATATGATGTGGGCGATAAGGCAGGAAAATTGATTGCCTGGCTGGACAGAAGGGAGAGAGCGAGTCGAGTGGTCCCGGTGGTTGAGACATGTGGTGGTGTGCGTGTGAAGGACCCTGTTGAAATTGTTGAATGCTTTGCTGATTATTTTCGAGAGGTCTATACCTCGGTGTCCGACAGGCCCGAGGAGGATTCGCAGTTGTTGCTTCGAGATATAGCACTTCCATGTTTGTCGGAATCGGATCGGGACGGTTTGGATGCCACGCCCTCGGTGGATGAGGTGGCTCTCGCCCTACGCTCCATTCGTTCCGGCAAGGCTCTGGGTCCCAACGGCCTTCCTGTTGAACTGTATAAATTACGCCCTGATACTCTAGCTCCCCATCTCCGTGATATGTTTTTGGCTGCGCGAGACAGTGGCTCCCTCCCCAGAGATCAGCGTCTTGCTACCATTGTGGTGATCCATAAGGAGGGCAAGCCACGGGATCGCTGCTCGTCTTATAGACCCATTTCGCTCTTAAATGCGGAGCCTAAGATCCTCGTCAAACTGCTTGCTAATCGTCTGAGTACGGTTATTGGCGACCTGATTCATCCGGATCAATCGGGTTTTATCCTGCACCGCAACACGGCATTAAATTTGCGACGTTTGCATGGTGTTCTCGCGAGGGCCCCGACGCTGCGTGAACAGGCCATCTTGGCGTCCTTAGACGCCACGATGGCCTTTGATACGATTGAATGGTCTTATCTCTGGGCGGTACTCGCCAAATTTGGATTTGGCGCTGGTTTTATCGGATGGGTCAAACTCCTGTATGAAACGCCACTGGCACAGGTGGTGGTTAATGGCCGTGTCTCCGTGCCTTTTACTCTTGGGAGGGGCACGCGGCAGGGTTGTCCGTTGTCCCCGCTCCTCTTTGCTTTGGCGTTGGAGCCACTCGCCGCTTGGCTACGGTGGGAACCTTCGATGAAGGGTATACGCTGGACGCCGGAATTTGAAGATCGCATTTCCTTATACGCGGATGATATTTTATTGTACCTCACGTCTCCCCAAAAATCGCTCAACGTATTGTTTGACGTACTTAATTCCTTCGGGAAGAACTCGGGCCTTACCATTAATTGGTCGAAATCCTACATTTATGTACTTGCGGGTGATGTCCCTCGTCTGCCGCGGGGCTGTCCCATCCAGTTGTCGCAGTCTGGCTTTAAGTACTTGGGTGTGTTTATTTTGTTGGACCCGGCGGTTCGCTATGAACGCAATTTACTCCCCTCACTTCAAAGGTTGCGCTCCGATGTAGCGCATTGGCGTAAATTACCGTTGTCTCCCCTAGGGCGTGCGGCCCTTTTCAAAATGATGTCCTTACCGTGGTTCCTATATGCACTTCAGAATAGTTTTGATGTCATCCCATCTAAATATTTTCGGGAAGTAGAATCGTTGCAGAGGCAATTAATATGGGACTGACGTTCACGCATCGCTCTTCCAAAATTGACACTTCCCTGGTATGATGGCGGTATAGCGCTTACGGATATTCGTCGGTATTATTGGGCCTCCCACCTTGCTGCCATCAACCACGGGATGTACGGCCCGGCGTTGAATCCAGCATTTGAAATGGATAAGTGGCTGCGCCCGGGTGGTGATTATTACAGGGCGCTTTATTCGGAACCCTCGCGTTCACAACTCTCTGGACCTACCGCTATAGCCGTGCGGGTATGGCATAGCGCAACGGCGGCTATGGGCTGGAGTGATAAACTGACTGGTGCGACTCCGCTCTATGCCTCTGCGAAGTTGGGTGGCCTATGGAAGACGAAGGGATTTGATAAATGGGACACGATAGGTATTAGTAAAGTGCGTGATCTCTGGGTTAAAGGAGAGGTGAAGACCTTCTCAGATCTGCAAGTAGAGTATAAGCTGAGTGACAGGGAAAAATTTTGTTATATCCAGGTACGCCATGCTCTGAACTCTGTTGCCAGTGGGTTGTGATATTCCGGATTCCTCCCCCCTCGAAGATCGTATACTAGACGGTTATGTGCCAGACAGTACTATCTCATTGTTCTATAAGAAAATGATTAATGACCGCTCGAGTCTACTTAATCGCCTTCATGAAGCCTGGATTGCTGATGGTATTGAACTGGATGATGAGGACTGGCAGTCCGCGATCTCCTCTCCCAGGGAGGTGGCGATTCCGGCCCGCCTCCGTCTGGTCCAACTCAAGATCCTTCACAGAATCTATGTCACCGGTCCCCGGCTGATCCATATGGGCTACTCTACGGATGGCATGTGTAGGCGTGGGTGTGGTCTCCTTGGCACCTATCTCCATATCATATGGGAATGCCCTGAGGTGGTGCGATTTTGGAAACGTATACATGAGGTGATGGATGAAGTGACGGGTATTGTGATGATGCCGGAAGCCTGACAATGTTTATTGAATGTGTGGGGTCCGAATGATTGTGACGTGTCGCAGCTTCGGTGGGTGACTCTTGCCAATATGGTTGCGAAGAGGGATATTGCACAGTTGTGGGGGTCCCCGAGGCCGCCTACAGTGACCGCTTGGAAAGAGAGTCTGGACTGGTGCATGTTCAGAGAGAAGACAGTGTATATGGCAAGAGGCAGACCCAAAAAATGGGGGAAGATTTGGGACCAGTGGAACTCATACCGTGGAGATATCTGTACGCCCCCACTCACTGCGATTCCTAGTCCTTCCCAGTCACCCTGACCTGCATTCCTTCTAGCTGTGGTATATTGTGCTGTTCATATGCAATTCTTCCTTTGGCACCCTCCCCTCATCTGTATTCGAAAAATCTTTTCTCCTGTTGTCATGTATCTCCCGTCCTCTTTAAGCGCAGACCTAATGACTGTATTATTGCTGTATTGCCTTGATTGTATGTTTGATGTGTTGTTTCCTTTTGTTTTATATAATAAAAAGTTACAAAAAAAAAAATGATGAATCCTGTCACATTATTACCAGACCCCCGTTGTGAAAAAGTGAAAGATGAAGTGGATCATGATTGTCTGGATGTTCCCGAGATGTGTACTAAGCCCCGACCTGATATTAAAGAAACACCCTTAAAAGAGCCAGATCATGAACTATTCGTAGATGGGTCATGCTGGAGAACAGAAGTAGGAGGACTCGGTGCAGCTTACGCTGTATGTAAAGTATCGGGGGTCATTGAAGCATCCTGTTTACCGGGAGTCGGGTCTGCACAAGTAGCCAAATTGGTGGCCTTAAAGGCAGGCAAAATTGGGAAAAATTGGAGGATAACCATATTTATGGATAGTTAATATGGTTTCGGGGTTGTGCACGACTTTGGCCAGCTCTGGGTGCAGAAATGATTTCTGATTTCTTCAGGATCTCCAATAAGAAATGGCAAAAATGTAAAAGAATTGTTTGAAGCAATACAGTCGCCGAAAGAAATAGCAGTGGTTAAGTGCGCTGCTCACCACTCAGGAAATGACTGTGGTGGCAGGTAACAGGTATGCTGACCAAATTGTTCAGTATTGTGCTAGAAATAACATGGCACTTAACCAAAAAATTGAAACAAGTGAAATCAGCTGCCAACTTATGTTTGTCTCAGCTCTAGAAACATGGGATGAGGTTAGACAATTGCAGGATGAAGTTGAGATAAATGAAAAAGAAATCTGGATAAAGTCAGGTTGTGAAATAAGGACAGAAGTTGATATATGGGTGTATACCGATGGCAGACCAGTCATGCCAGATTGCCTACTCTCTCAAATAGCAAGAATGTATCATGGGGGCACACGTTGGTAGGGATGCCATGATTAGACTATTCAGACAAAATTGGTACAATCCAAAGTTACGGTTGTCACAGAGAGTCTTTGCCAGAGATTCTTAATTTGTCAGCAGCTAAATCCAGGCAGAGAAGACAGTGGTCAGTTGGGGAAAAAATGGAAAGGCAGAAGGACCATTCACAAGATTACAATTAGATTTTATTGAGTTATCCCAGCACAATGGATTGAAATATGTACTTGTCATATTGGGCCTGTTCTCGAGATGGGGAGAGTCATATCCCACCAGAAGATATGACAGCCTTACAGTGGCTAAATTACTGTTGAGGGAGCGGATACCTCAGCTCAGTTTTCCTGTGACTTTGGAATCAGTTAGAGGACCACATTTTAATAATGAAATAATTCAATTGATCTGTGAAGCATTCAATATTGAACAAAAACTGCACTGTGCATCCCAGAGGCTTCTGGAGTGGTTGAGCAATTAAATGGCACAATCAAGTCAAGGTTAGGAAAAGTGTGTGCATCAACATCACTGAAATGGCTATATGCATTGCTTCTTGTGTTGATGAGACTCCGAAGTATTCCTGACAGAAAAACAGGATTGAGCCCACATGAAATTCTTAAGCGGCGGGAAATGAGACAATCATTCATTCCTGGACATAAATTGAAAAATATAACTGATAATTTGGTATTGGACTATTGCAAAGGATTGGCTGACCTAGTGCGTTATGTCTCTAACCAGGTTGAAGACGCAGTTGCCAGGCAGCCAACGCAGGCGCATGATTTGAACCCTGGAGACTGGGTGGTAGTGAAGAAACACAGCAGAAAGTCGTGCTTAGCACCCAGGTGGGATAAACCACGTCAAGCCATAATGGTCACTACAACAGCAGTGAAGTGTGCAGGTTTCCCAACTGGATTCATGCAAGCCATACAAAGGAGGTCCAGGCCCCACTGAAGAAGAAAAGCAACTGAATGAACCAGTTGAGACTGCTGAAGGTTGTGAAGTCGGTGAATCTAGAGTAATAGATTCTGAAGTGAGACGAGGAACAACAGAGCACAAGTCGGGGGGAATGGATACCAGTGATTGACACACTTGAAGCTGTTATTCAAACAAGAAGAACCACATTAGAGAGACGGGAAAGTAGTGAGGACCAGATAGGTGTAGAAGAACACGCTCAGGTAGAAGAGAACAAAGCTACCCGAAACCCTGAGCAGGACCAGACAGGGAGAGAAGAATATATTCAGGCAAAGGTGAAAAGTACTATACAAAGACCTGAGCAGGGACATATAGGAAAAGAAGAACACGTTCAGGCAGCAGAACACCACATTGAAGTAAGACCTGAACATGACCAGTTAGGGGAAGAAGAACACGTTTGGGTAGAAGAAGAAGATCAATTTGAACGAAGACCTGAACAGGAACAGGTAGAAAGTGATTCAGAAGAAGAAGAACTGATTGTGCCTGTAGGAGAGTAGGGTCTGCTATCCTATGGTCACCCCATTTCTTTGCTTTTTGCTTCACTGGTTTTTGACTTAATGTGGCTGTGGGCCTGCTAATCAGACCCACAGCCCTGCTGTTCTCTCTCTAAATTCACAACCATGTACTTTAGGTACATCACCAATTGGGATTGGGTCACCTTATGAGCCCCTGTAAAGAGTACTATAGGTACTCAGGGCATAGGTGCATCCAAGGCCTACCAGGGGCTGCAGCATATCTTTTGCCACCCCTGGCTGGCCATCCAAACTGACACAACTGGCTGATCACTCAGCTGGGGCAAGGCCGTGTAATCACCCCTTGCTTAGATATAGTATACCTATGTCTAAACCTATATCTGGACACATATACACCTATAAGTCACTCCTATGGCAGGCCTTAACAATCCTGGAGGCAGAGTGCTTGGTTTATGTGAGATGGTGCTCTAGCATGAGCTGAGCCTGTCTGCAGCTTTCAGACCCATGTCCTTATAGCTGTTCTGGGATACTGCCATACCATATACTCTTAAATGCATTATAATCCTCGCAGTTAGATGCTATCTTTGGTTTGGCTTTATCAAAACATGTCGTGTAAGGTGTCATACACTTTGGAATAGCACCCCCTCGCCAGTTCTGGCGACGGGGGGTAGCATTCCACCCTTCTAGAGGGAGAAGACCTGTTACTAATCTTAATCCCGGTTAAAGTTAACCAGAGCCTAGGCATCACAAAATGGATGCTGCTGCCACAGACACAAGTCTGGCCTCCTGCTGCTGGCTGAAACTTCGACAGGGGAGGCCTGGACAATAGGTTTCCTGTCACAGGGAGTTGCTAGCACCACCCCCAGACAGGAGATAGTGGATTGGGACAGGGAGGGCTGAATGAAACAAGACACTGCCTGGGGCACACAAGGTGTCCCATGCATAGCCCAGTTCAAACCGGTGCTGGGGCACTCCAGCCCCAGCTCTGGCGCGAAACTGGACAAAGGGAAAGGGGTGTAACCACCCCCTTCCTGGGTCCCACTCATAGGAGGGACCTAGCAGGTAATCCAGCCCCTTGATTTGGAATAAAGGTAGGAGCTGTGTCCATAGACTTTAGATAATCCTGACTGAAATTTGAAACGGAACTCTGGACCCTTCGACATCCAACTCGACGTAGAAGTCTGAAGAATCTCCCTTGTGGTCAAGGAGTGACCAACCTGCACAAGCAGGCACCATCAGCGCTCAAAGGTTTGCTTTGTTGTTGCTCCCGCCGGAGCTCGAACGACAGAGACCGACAAGAACCGGACTTCCAGACATCCAACAGCCTGATCCACAGCCACAGCAAAGCTGAGACCTGTGGAGGCGACGTGAGACGTGGGACCGGCCATCTTGGTAAGCCAGCAAAGTGCTTCCCGTGCAGCTCCCGGGGCACTCTCGAAGCTGTGCATTGGGGATTGAGAAGCCCCAGCCCCGAGCAGCTTTTGCACCAAAGATCACCTCTCCACACTCACAGAATGCTGCGTGGGGCCTTTTTGCATTTTCCTGCTCGACGCGTCTGTCCGGTCACTTGCCCGTTGGCTAGTGGCCTCTGTGACGACGAACCTTTGAATTTTCACTGCTGGTCTGGTTGCTCCAGACTGGCCCTTGCTCCCCTGAAAAGGAGCAGCCCATCAGACCTTGCTGGCCTGACCCAGAAGCCATCTTCGATTCCTGCGTGGGTTGCATTTGCCAAGGCCCGTTGACTCCGAATCGAGAACCAACACCGCCGACAGCGAGAGCCTTCGTGGGACAGTCCGTGTCCACCTCCTGGTCGTCGTTGACGCCTCCTGGTCCACGTGGCAGCGGAGACAAGCTTCACGACATCACCTGATCGCAACCAGACATCGCCTGGTTCCTTCTTGGTTCCTTCCTGGTCACTGGCTAGTGACCCAGACTCTGTTCCCTCTGCTTTCAGGTACTCTACATCTTCGATCCACCCTTGGATCCAACCGGACTCTTCTCTCCTGGTCACCTGCAGCATCTTTTCCCCAATCTCCATAGAACTCCACGACGAAACCAGACACACTATAAAACCTACGCACCCGCTTCCTGTGGGTGAGGTAACGAGAGTACTACGGTGCTCCTGTAGAGCTTTACATCCCTACTGTCCTAGTTTTTAGTGGTTAAGTTCTAGTCCAGTCGGAAGACTTCCAAATCTGCAACTTTCTAACTTTACGCACCCATTGACTTCTATTGGTGCACGAGTGTGCATTTAGACACTGCACCCGCATCCTGTGGGCCTCATACGTCCTAACTACAGTTAGTCCAGTGTAGCCCCAGTGATTCCCAAGGCCCTAGGCCTTACCATTGTACTTGACGTGGTTCTTATACCACTATTTTAGTATACGGTTTTAGGGGCCACCAGGGCCTATCCATATTTGTGCAACTTTTGTATGCTACATTAAGTTTCTTGTTATACGCTTGTGCTCCTGTGCTCATAAAGAGTTAAAGGGATTTATTTAGTAATAAATACATATATATTTTGAATATATAACCTGTGTGGTGTCCTTTCATTTGGTATTAAAAGGTTTGTATATGGTAAAACAGCTGGCTTCACATGCCCTCTTGAGTTTAGCCTAAGACTGCTTTTGTCCATGCTACCCCTAGGATAGCTGGTCTATAAGGTTGACTTTACAACCATCACCATAAGGGTTGTTTGGACTGGTACAGGGTGCTCACTAGAATAGTGAACATCATACACCAGGCCAACTTCTCACAGTGCCTAGACACCCTGAAAATAAAAACTTTAGAAAAAGACGAAGATGGTGAAAGTGCAGTACAGGTTAAAGGGGTCAGAAAAGGTGACAACTGGCCAGGTGGAGTGAAAAGATTGAGATATTATCTGAAAAAACAAGAGAAAGACCAGAGCATGTGATTGAGGTTACTAGTCAAACCCAGTCTAAACAGATGATTGTGAGAAACATAAAAAGAAGCCCAAGACTGAGAATTCTGAACAATAAACACAAGGTCCCTGAGTGGACCTATGTGATTTTGGAAGAATTTGAGAACTCAGATTTGAGTGAAGAATCAGAAGTAGATACTACACAGATTGATGAAGGAAAAGTGAGGCCACCTTGAAAATACCAAAAAAAATATATGAAATTTCAAGTGAAGAAAGTAAGAGGAGAAAATATCTTCTCAGATCAAAATAGCGAAAAATTAAGTGACTGAGCAACCAAAACGAAGTTTAAAGCGAAGATGGTGTAGAGCTTGCATATGTAGTATTCTATTAGTGATTTCAATATGGCTATTACTAACAGTAGCGGTGCCTTATTGTATGATAACAAGAATGATACAGTTACTAATGGAAAAGCAGAGAATAAAAGGAAATACAGTGAATTAGAAGCACCAGATGAGACAGATTTTCATCACACAGTATTAGATAATGATACATCTTTCAATGCTTTCACAAAATTGTTATTTTAGTATGTAGATACAATGGAGATTAGTGATTGTTAACTTTGTATGAAATTACCAGCGTCTCTGTCAGAAGGTGTTACATATCACCATTTACCTCTAACATATGGTATATCATGTAGTGTATTAGCAAGTGTGTTCTATAAACCGGAACACTTCAGTATTACTTTCAAACGTAGATGTAGTATTCTCAGAACTTCCTATTTGAAAAAAATGAATCCAGTACTTAGTAGTCAAGATGCACGGTTCATGTGTAAATTCTTCATAACAATTAAATCAATAGATATAGTAAAAGCAAACAAGAATAATTTAACATGTAAATTACGTGAAGAAGAGAAAGTATTTTTGAATTTAGTTGAGGAGAGGAGACAGGATTTACAAAAGAAGGCTGCAAAACAGAAAACTCATGTACCACCAAGGGATGAGAAAGAGGGAATTTAAACAGCTGGCAAGGCTCATGCTGCGATGTCCCTAGACTTTGTGGAGACAGGGAAAACCTGCCCCCATAGGTTAAAGACAGATTAAAATAACGTATTTATTGGTTCCAGTGAATGTGAACATAACTTCTTAATTTTGGGAGGTTGGGGACTAAAAGGGGGAACTGATCCAGTATTTCCTGGGGTTTAGTACGTGTGTGGGAGTAATGCTCATTATAAGCTGCCTGCGCGATGGTATGGAAGCTGCTACTTTGGGATAGTATTTCCGAACATTTATCATGTAAACAGAATCACTGGAAGCAATGAAAATACTAACTGACTAACACGAAGAAAGAGCTAGTTTTTCAGAAAGAGGTGATATATTTGGTGCATTGATACCTTCAGTGGGAGTCATTTTAAATTCACACATAATTTGTAAATTGTCGACAGTAGTTGATCGTCTCTCGACTGATACTGCTGGGGTTTTTCTTAATGATTAATACAAAAATTGTTGCGATGAGGTCAATGGTTTTACAAAATCGACTTGCGCTTGATATCTTATTAGCAAAAGAAGGCAGAGTCAGTAGAATGCTGAAAGTGCAACATTGTTGTACTAACATTCCTGATAAGAGTAAGGAAATTAGAGAGTATTTTAAGAATATTACAAAACTTCATGAAGATTTGAAACCACTGGAGGTTGACAGTGTATGGGAGAGACTAATAAAAAGTATTTCTTCAATAGGGACTTGGTTTTCGGATTTAGGGAAAAGTATTTTAGGTCAAATAATTCTTCCAGTAATAGGCATAACAATATTAGTTCTGACAATAATGATTTGGTGTAAATGTTGCAGAAACAAAGGAAGAGTAAGGAAATATAAAGAAAATGGGAAAGGAAGTAAAAGAAAGAGGGAATATAACGAGATTCAAATGGAGGAAATGAATGGGAGATCTACAAAAAGATAAGAGATTTAGCAAATAAAGATGAAAAAGAGAAAGCAAAAGAGCAAAACGAGAATAGGAAGTGCTGAAAGTTGGCATTGATTAGGGATGGGTAATTTTTTGTTGGCTCAAAAATGCCATCAGAGAGGGGATTGATGGAGCAAGGACTCGTAGAAAAGAGACTTGCTCCGACGCAATCCGTTCCTTTAACTGACTAAGAAGTTATTAAAATTATCTTGTGTAAAACTAAAGCGCACCACACAAACATGTTGGTTAGAGAAGATTCTTATGTGTTTACTTGCGCAAATAACACGGACGAAGGACTAAAACCGCTTTAAAAGGGGAATCTTTACTGCATATGCTTCAACCGTATCTACGCAGTATGACGAGCTAATGCTTGGAGGGATATTCTTGGCATGAGCAGGAGGCACTAACATTGCAGCTTAAAGACTCGCGTGCATGGCATATGCTTGGCTGAAACGAAAACGTGCTATTTTCTAATGCCAATGCGGGGAAAGTTTTATTAAATAAAGCGGAATAGAGTAGAGATGGGTGGTATACAGTGAAATCCTTTATTTTTTAAAGTAACATTTGTCTTTCTGACTTCATTACTAGTGCGCATTTGGACCTCTAATGTATAACTGAAGATGAATTAAAGGACTGCGCATGTCTGAATGAAAGTTAACCCGGAACGATGACATGATTTTTTGACTGAAAGTCAAGGTCGAGGGAGTTGAAGATCCTGTGAACGGACATTGAAAAGTTAAACGGAATGCACTTACATGTTAGACTTTTGAAAAATGTTGCAAAGGAAATATGAATGCGGGTGGGAAATAAGGTGATGAATAAAAATTAAGGGGATGGGTTTACGAACAATGGTCGAACTGAGTAAAGTGACATAAGCATGGTATGATGATCATCCCCCCTTGCCTGACCAATATGTTTTCGTATTTTTACGATATTGAAACTTTAGTGGGTGGAACATTAAGAAACGTAAGGTATAATTGAAATAGCTTTAGTTAGCTAGAGAGAATGAAGATTTGCTGAATGTTGCAGATCTCGGGATGCTGTCTGTGTAGCGGGTGATGCTGAGGCTGGGAGAGAGGCTGTGAGATGCTGATGAAGAAGCCGAATGCAGAACTTTCTATACTAATTAAATTGGGCTACATAAGAAGCTCGCAGAAGAATCTTGAGGAGGAAGAGAGGGCCAAAGAGGGGTGCAGCACAATCGTCAGTATTAGAGAGGTCAACTATCCTGTCCTGAATCCTGTCCTGTAGTCTGTCACCTGAACTATCCCTGAGGACCCTTACCAGACCTTTGGCCAGGGGGTTGGTCTTCACATCATTCTTGGTAATTATAATTTTGTGTATTTGCAGATGTTGGAAATATAGTGATGAATAAAAATTAAGGGGATGGGTTTATGAACAATGGTCAAACTGAGGAAAGTGACATAAGCATGGTGTGATACTCATCCCCCCTAGCCTGACCAATAAGTTTTCGTATTTTTACAATATTGAAACTCTAGTGGGTGGAAAATTAATAAACGTCCCAGTGGCGCCTCTTGTCTGTTTCCTGCGTAGCAGTAGGGCTGGTGGAGAAGGGAGGGAGAAATGCGAGCAGCAAAGAAGCCTCAATACTTACAATTGTGTTAAAAAGGCATGGGATGGTCCCTAAAGTGAACAAAGTATGCAGAGAAGGCCTGGGGGAGAAGGGAAAAGGGAGTGCGAGCAGAGCCGCAAAAGTAACAGCGAGTTTTAAAAAGTATACAAGCAAATCCAACTGACAAAAATAGGGCGTGTGGAGAAAGGAGGGGTGATTGAAAGCAAAGGTTACAAGAAGGGCTGGGGGGAGAAGGGAGGGGGGAATGCAAGCAGCAGAGGAGCGTGAATGAAGCTGACCAGAAGGGAGGGGAGAGAAAAAAAGGAGGGGGGGGGAGTGCAAACAGAGGAGCCTCATTGCAGCTGGCAACAAAAAGGGAGGGGGAGAAGGGAGGAGGTTGTATGAGCAGCAGCTGTGCTCGTGCAAGCCATCGGGCACGCAAGCTTTAAGCCAGCAAAACCATGTGGGTAGCACTTTGAAAACCCACTTACTAAATGTCTTGCAGAGCAGCGCATGCACTGGCTCAGGCGAGACTTAAAAATCATGTAGGATGGGATGAGGACTCACCTCACCACAAAATACAACAAAAAAAATCAACCTAATGCATGAAGGCAGTACCCAACAAAGCAAGAAGCTAAAAAAACAAGGCAGGGAGATCTTAGATCAACTTGAATACCAAGGGGTGATTCAAACATGCACCTCCTCAATGGACAATCCTTTGTTTCCTGTATCCAAACCAGACGATAAATATCGTCTAGTTTTGGATTACAGACACCTGAACACTTGTTCTAAAACATTTGCATAGTACGGCATTAATGAATACCATTGTGGATAAAACATTTAAAACCACTTTAGACATTTCAAATGGTTTCTTTTGTCAAAACATAGCACCTGAAAGCAGGTACTGAACAGCTTTCTCAATAATGGGAACCTAGCGTCAATTTTGACGACTCCCACAAGGGTTTAAGAACAGCCCGGGGTTACTCTCAGCAAGGGAACAAGAGTTACTACAAATTCATGATGACGAAGCATTATCATATGTCGATGACATCTATCTGACAGACGATGACGTAGATAGGCACTTGAACAGGGTGAATACCATAATACTGGGCTTCCCCTCTGAGGGCTACAAATTCAACTTTAAAAAATCCAGAATTGCCCACCTCAATGTCCTTTTCCTAGGATGTGAGCTTTCAAGTGAAGGCAAAAGCCTGGCAGCTAACTTTTTTGAAAAGTGCGCGCTGCGCCAACCTCCAAAAACGCAAAAAAATATACGGTTGATTCTAGGTTTCTTAAATGTAGGAAGAACTTGCATTCTAAATTATGCAGAGAGGGTTAAACCCCTCTGCGAATTGATCAAACCTGATTTTTCAACAAAACATTGGACACAGAAACACACAGACATCCTGTGTTCACTCCAAGCTTACATGTTAGCAACAAATCACCTACAAACACGCTTAAATACACGCAATTTAGTGATTCTAATAATTTTGGGTCTATGCAGATTCATCGATTTAACATTTAATGAGAGTAAAAAAGTACCACTTGCATACAAATCACATTTGTATACACAAGCAGAAACGCGCTTCACTTCAACAGTATCGGCCTTTGAGGCGGTAACAAAAGCGAGCATTCCAAATGCAAAAGCTTTACATCCTTGATGGATGCAATGGGTTAATTCTCTTGCTGCAACAGATGTTGAATATGTTTTTGAGACGGATTTAAAAACACAAGCGTTTCTGCAATATGAACATGAATGTCCTCTGCCACTGAAATTTTGCCTCTCGATCAGTACAAATTCATAATTTATACTGACGGATCAGCACAACCCGCTACAGGGAGTAAAAGCAAGCCTACAGTGCAGCATGCGCAATCGTTAAAAGTCGCATGCGGGCTTCAATAAAAGTTGATTATCAAAAAAAAAGTCGCATGTGCGATGGTAAATTCCGACCAATGGTCACTAAATTTCAATCTCTAGGAGATTTTACAGCTCAGCGAGCTGAACTACAAGCATTCAAACTAGCACGTGAAAGTACAGATCGTGAATTCCCCACACTTATAGTGTGCGATTCCTTTTACTGTGATCAGTCATATAATGAATATTTACAGAATTGGCTTCAAAACGGATTTAAAGATGCAAAAGGTGGCACAATAAAGCATAAAACGCTTTGGGAGCAAGTAGTTCAGTTGAGAAACGAACTACCAAAAACTCACGTGATACACACGCGGAGTCATCAACGTGATGGCGTTTACGTTGCAGGAAATTCATTGGCTGATGAAGCCGCCAATGGGGCTGTACAAACGGTTTCCATAGCTGTGATCACTCGTTCAAAAACGAGAATAGACAGAGTGATATTGGTGGCTATCAATGCTTCAAGCAAAGGCAGTGGTGCAGAGTTACCAAAGAAATTTCCACTAAAGTACTCATATGTAATTGATGCGAACAACGTTCCTTTTGCTCAAATCCCTGGAGCGGGGGAGAGGGTGATATTGGTGGCTGTCAATGCTTCAAGCAAAGGCAGTGGTGCAGAGTTCCCAAAGAAATTTCCACTAAAGTACTCGTATGTAATTGATGCGAACAACATTCCTTTTGCTCAAATCCCTGGAGCGGGGGAGAGGGTGATTCCAAACATGGAACGTAGAGCAGCTTTGATTTATGAAGCACATCTGGGGGGGGGGGGGGTCTGTCACATCAGGAGTTCTCTAAAACAATATTAACATTAAAAGAGATGTACTTGTGGCCTGGAATGAATACAATGATTCACATCACATCTTCATCAGCGACTGTAAAAGACCGCGTAGTGCAGAACGCCACCAGACTATGAAGTAGCCTGCTCAGTATAGACACCATTGTTAGACAGCATTAGACAATCTATGCTCAGGCGGCCCTTTGGACAAATGCAACCCCACAAGCACTGGCTCAAGGTTCCTATAGATGTAGCCTCAGCGCTTGGCTGACGCTCAAACTGTTATAAAAGATTTGTGAGTCTTTATCGACACATGCGCAATTGGCACACTACATTCTGACCAGAGCCCTGTGTTTAGCTCTCGGGCTTACAAAGAAGCTAATGTCAGTCTGGGCGCAAAACTGCGATACTCCTCTCCGTTTCATCCTGGGGGAAATTCTGTTGTGGAAAGGAAAAATCGACACATAAAGCAGTCTCTAACAGCTAGAGTATTAGGCTCGGGTGATGGGTGGGTCAAACATCTTTATGGGTCCAAGCTTCATTAAGTAATTTGCCAATAAGTTCTCTGGGGGAGGGGGGGTCACTCCATATGAGGTCCTATTTCGGACAAGAATGTGGGTTCCTGAAATCGAATGTAAAGGCACGCTGGTGGAAAATAAACCCTTTGATATCAAAGATCGTTTGGCTGTTTTACAGGGTCTAAATAAACTAAAATCGAATCAAAGTAACGTGTTCCTGAAGCCAACCACCACTGGGGAAGAACCGGCAGCCCCAGCAAGGCCTGTCTGGATCCCAAAAGTTGGGTATCTAGTCAGAGAGAAGATTGAGAACAAGAAGGAATTTGGACCTTCTTACACAAAACCAGTACCTGTCCTAGCCATCCACATAACAAGAATAGTACTTCTGCCACCCCTTGCTGGAAAAAAGGAGAAAAGATTTGTGTCAATCAACCTCTTAAAGCCACACTATGTGGTGATAATAAATAGTAGGCCTTGTGGACTCCGACCAAGTAGCGGACGCACTCCTCTCGCTACTATCCAAGAGGTTCAGACTGAAAGACTCCTCACCATCGAGACTTCAGCAGTAAGAAATGAAGGACTAAGCAACAATGCTATGGAACTCATCCCTCTTGAAACTCAAGTAACAGTTCATCCAGACACACCTGTCTGCACCGATGTAACATGTGATCAACTGGTTCCAGCAATTTCTACGAATCCTGATGCAATTCCAACAATTGACCAAACTGCTTCTGGCTATTTCATTAACTTTGATACGTTTTCTGAGGATCCAAGTGAGCCTGAAATAACGCCAGCCTTAAAAAGTTTCAAGTACAAGACTTTTTTCCATTTTCTGAAAAAGACTATCTCTTTTCACCATGGATTGAACTATGAATAATTTCTGGAATATTTTTCTTTCTGCTTTGGCTAGCTTTAGTAAGGACTCTTAGTGTGCTTATAAATGGCAGATACATTCGTATAAACACAGAAAGAAAAAGTGTGAACTTAATTTTAAAGCCACACATCATCCCATCGTGAAGCAAGAGACTTGTCAGCAGTGAACATCACAGCCGTTCCTATACAAGATGGTATCGTTTGGGACAAAACGGATTATGATATATTCGGCCCATCTGAACTTTTGAAGATTCCACATTTATTTAAAATTTCATTAAGTGACTTTATTATGTTCAGTACCTTTTCTGATGATTGGGACTTTTGAGACTGTTAATAACATGATGTCTGATCTAAAAAAGTCAGCTGCATTCTCGAACAATGAATACTTAGAGGGTTCATCAGACTATCAGCAGCTATATTGTTATAATACTATGGTCATCATTTTTTGCATTAATCTGCAACACCTAGAAATGCATTTATGTTTAAACCAATGGGAACATTGTCCAACGCCACCATGGGGAGCTTAAAAGCTTTTACAAATAAGTTTCCATATTTTCCAGGATATAACACATCTGATCCAGAAACATTTTTCTATAGAAATGTAAATATAACAGGACGGAAAAATATGTTAAATACAAAACAGATTTATTCTGCAGCCTTTAGTGCCCAACTGTCTAGACAAGAGTGTGAGAAGTTGGCCTGGTATATGATGTTCACTATTCTAGTGAGCACCTTGCACCAGTCCAAACGACCCTGATGGTGATGGTTGTAAAGTCAACCTTATAGACCAGCTATCCTAGTGGTAGCATGGACAAAGCAGTCTTAGGCTAAAACGTCAGAGAGCATGTGAAGCAAGCTGTTTTACCATATGTAACTCCTTGAATACCAAATGAAAGGACACCACACAGGTTATATAAAAATATATATGTATGTATTATAAACACAACCCCTCTGAACTCTTTATGAGGTCAGAGGCTAAAGCACATAACAAGTTACTCAATTATCATACAATAAGTTGCACAAAATACATACGTGCCCTAGGGGCGCTGAAGACCATATACTAAAATAGTGGTATAAGAACCACGTCACAAACACAGGATAGACCTAGGGCATCGCTGGGGCTATGCTGAGCTAACAAGAGTTAGGGAGCAGGAGCCCTATGGGATGCGTGTGCAGTGTCTATTCAAACATGCGAGTTACCATAGGGAAACAATGGGAACCTAAGAGTTAGAAACTAGTTCTTTTAGGAAACTTCCGGATGTACTAGGAGAAAGCCACTGAAAACTAGGACACTAGGATAGTCAATACCTACAAGATCACCGCAGTCCCACACATAGGTGTCAAGTTGTGTTGGGTTTCGTCGCGGATTCCTATGGAGACCTGTAAAAAGATGCTGCAGGCGACCAGGAGAGAAGTGTCCGGTTGGATCCAAGGGCGGATCGAGGATGAAGAGTACTTCAAAGCAGAGGGGACAGAGTCTGGGTCACTAGCCAGTGACCAGGAAGGAACCAGGCGATGTCGCGAAGCTTGACTCTGCAGCCACATGGACCAGGAGGCGTCGACGACGACCAGGAGCTAGATACGGACTGTCCCATGAAGGGTCTCGCTGTTGGCGGCGTCTGCTTCCGGATTGGAGTCAACAGGCCTTGGCAAATGCAATACACGCAGGAATCGGATATTCGCTTCGAGTTAGACCAGCAAGGTCTAGGGGGCTTCTCCTTTGCAGGGAAGCAGGGGCCCACCTGGAGCAACCAGACAGGCGGTTCAGATTCAAAGGTTCTTCGTCACAGAGGCCACTAGCCAACGGGCAAGTAACCGGACAGACGCGTCGAGCACAAAAACACTAGCAGGCCCCACGCGGCACTCGTGGAGTGTGGAGGGCTGTGCGTCGGTGCAGAAGGTGCTCGGGGCTTCTCAATCCCCAATGCACAACTTCGAGGGTGCCTCAGAAGCTGCACAAGTAGCAAAGAGCAGGTTATTCAAGATGGCCGGACGTCTCTCGTCGCCTCCACGGGTCTCAGCTTTGCTGTGGCTGTGGATCGGGGTCAAAGAAGTCTGGAAGTCTGGCTCTCTTTGGACTCTGTGCTCAGGCTCTGGCAGGAGCGTCGACAAAGTAAACCACAGATCGCTGGATGGTGCCTGTTTGCACAGGGTGGTCACTCCTTGACCACAAGGGAGATTCTTCAGTCTTCTAGTTGCAGTAGAATGTCGAAGGTCCAGAGTTTCGTTTCAAGTTTCAGTTCAGGATAAATCTAAAGTCTCTTGACTCAGCTCCTACCTTTATACCAATCAAAGGGGCTGGATTACCTGCTAGGTCCCTCCTATGGGTGGGACCAGGGAAGGAGGTTGTTACACTCCTTTTCCTTTGTCCAGTTTCGCGCTGGGGCTGGCAGCAACTGGTTTGAACCGGGCTATGCATGGGACACCTTGTGTGCCCCTTGCAGTGTCTCATTTCATTCAGCCCTCCCTACCCCAATACACTATGGCCTGTCTGGGGTGGTGCTAGCACCTCCAAAGACAGGAAACCTATTGTCCAAGCCTCCCTCGCTGGAAGGACTCCCAGCAGCAGGAGGTCAGACTTGTGTCAGTGGCAGCAGCATCCATTTTGTGATACTGAGGCTCTGGTTAACTTTAACCGGGATTAACAGGAACAACATGTCTTCTCCCTCTAGAAGGGTGGAATGCTACCCCCGTCGCCAGAACTGGCGAGGGGGTAGTATTCCAAAGCGTATGACACCTTACACAACGTGTTTTGATAAAGCCAAACCAAAGTTAGCAATAACCGCAAGGATTATAATGCACTTAAGAGTATATGGTATGGCTATATCATAGAACAGCTATAAGGACATGGTTCCGAAAGCTGCAGACAGGCTCAGCTCATGCTAGAGCCTCATCTCACATAAAATCAAGCCCTCTGCCTTCAGGATTGTTAAGGCCTGCCATAGGAGTGACTTCTAGGTATATATGTGTCTATATATAATAGTAGGTATAGGAATAGTATACCTAAGCAAGGGGTGATTACACGACCTTGCGCCAATTGTGTCAATTTGGATGGCCAGCCAGGGGTGGCATAATTCATGCTGCAGCCCCTGGTAGGCCTTGGATGCACCTATGCCCTGGGTACCTGTGGTACACTATACAGGGGCTCACGAGGTGACCCAACATCCCATCAGGTATGTACCTAAGGTACATGGAGTCCATTTTACAGAGAGAGCAGACAGCCTAGGGTCCTGAATAGCAGGATCCCAGGCCAACTAAGTCGAAAACTAGCTAAACACTAGGCAAAAAGTTAGGGGTAACCATAGTCAGATATCCATCCTCCTACAAAGGGTTTAACTTTTGGAAAGACACAATCGACACAAAATCTGTCTGGGGTTCTAAACAATGACAAGTGCAGGGGATAGAAGCTTTGTTTAGAGCCCGTATCATCCCACAGCAAATAATGTTTTTGAAAGACACCGTCCAACAAACGTCTTGCCTTGGATTAGCCAAGATCAAAGACAATAACACACCTTCTGTACCAACACCTGCAAGTTATGACACTACACAGGGAGAGGTCACAGTAGACACGATTCTACAATACAACAGATCAGATCCTGATTGGAAAAAATGGTTGCTCTGGCCCACAGACACAAACATCTGTAAAGAAAGATTCCTGAATAAAACACAGGGCTTTACTATCCATAGGCCAGACCCATGTTACGTTCACAGACAGTACCCGGGGGTATTCACAACATACGGTGTAGGAAAATTGGGGCCTCGACTGGTTACAAAAATCTACACTCTAGGATGTGAAACAACACTTATCTTTACTTTCAGAAGACGCAGACCTTAGGGATTTCTTGTTCGGACCAAGAAAACTGCGTCAAAAACGTTTCATATCGGGGGCATGGCTTGCAGCCGACTAGTATGATTCCAGACTAAGCAAGCTCCCAGATCCCCGCCGGTGATCCTGTCAGACTCCTGCACCAATACTGCTGGACTATCGTGTCCGGAGGTGCGGCTGAACCGAGGTACCTGTGGAGGGTGCAGATGTGAAATTAGGGCCAGATCGGAGGCTCCTGGGCGGCAGTGCGTAGGAGGGCAGCTCCCAACATGGCGACAACCGAGCACCCACGGATCGCGCCCGGTGCCTGGTAGCCTGCCGGATCGGCTTTTGGCAAAGGCAGGCTGTGGAAGAAGCAGCGAGTAGGCGGACAGGGCAAGTAAGGACGAAATAAGGAACCATACGAGGGGGAGCAAAGTTCGGGCGGCCAGAGAGTGCTGTGGTGTGCACCCCGGTGCGGATCCATCTACGCGAGGCCCCGGCTTTACCACCCGAGCTAGGCCCGACTGGACTGCGACAGCACTTTTCAGGGGAAGGGGGCGGAAATCAATGGCGAGACCTGCAGCTCAACGGACGGGGAACAAGGGCACCAGATCCTGACCCCCGCCTTGCGCGTGCTTCAGAGAGAAAGTGGTTCTGCCCGGTGGAGTAGAGATAGGTGTCACCAGAGGGCCCTCATAAATCTAGATCCCGCCTGTCAGAGGCCTACCAGGCCCTTTCATCTTTGGGTGGGGGCAAACCAGCAAGTGACTACTCTAGGCAGAGGAGGAGGCCGAAGCCTGTCATAGGATCAAGGTGTACGCCGGAGCAGTTGAGAGGGACATCCAGGTGCCTTCTTCCTCCTCCCACCTTCCCACCCCACTGTGAGGCACACTTTCCCTCGTATAACTGTGCAGGGCACCTGGGCAATCTCATAGAGACAGTGTGGCTGTGTTTGGATGCCTGAGGGTACATGGTGGAGGGGAGAGTTGGACTACATACAAAGGAGGCACCTGGGGGCGGGCATTGGACTATACCCCGGAGAGAAAGACCGGCCAGAGAGAGGTCCCCTACAACGGCACTTTTGGTGGCCGGAAGCGGGCGCAGGCTGACGCGGTCGCCCTGGAACACCGAGGGTGCGCAAGGAAGGTGGTGACGGAGCTAAGGATCTGGCTGGGCACTCTGGTACATAATACCTAACTCAGAGAGGCGTGTGTTTAAACGTAGACAGCCCTGGCACTTTCCTAGATCGTGTGTGACACCCCGCTACTGCGGAGATCATTGGGCGGTGATAGGTTTGGATCTGGAGAGAGGTGGAGGTAAGGAATCGGGGGGAAAACCGACAGGCCGACAGAGGGTTAATTTGACTTGCTGGGTAGGCGGCGGAGACTACCCCGGGTCCTTTTGGATCCCAACATTGACTTGTAAGGCGTCGCAGCGTACCAATAGCAACTGGCAGGGGATCGAAGGCCAGTGTGCAGAACAAACTTGCAAAATACGCCTGGACCAAAGTGGGTGAGGATAAAGGCACACCTCCAATGGAGAAGACCAACATACAACCTGCCCCTCCACCGGGGACGGAACCGACGCTACACGACGTCTTGGCAGCAATAAACGGAATGCGTACATCACTGGACTCTGCTACCGTAGAGATTTCATTGATCAGAGCAGACTTTCGTAAAATGGACTACAGAGTCAAAGATCCTAAAATTGTTACCACGGAGTTACAAGCAGACACATCCCAGCTTCAGCAGCACGTGGAGGTCATGCAGAAGAGACAGGATAGAATGGTGCAACAACTTGACGACTATGAAGGTAGGGCACACCGTAATAACATAAGAATTTTGGGAGTTCCGGAACGGGCGGAGGGGCCAGCGGTTTACATGTACGTGGAAGAATTGATAACAACCCACTTGCAGCCCAGGACCCTCTCGAGCTACTTCTCGATAGAAAGGGCGCGCAGAGTGCCAGGAGGTAGGCCGAAGCCAGGCGCCTGTGTCTTTAACTATCGCAACAGAGATATAATACTATAGACAGCGAGATCGAGCCCGCCACCGAAGGTTGACAATAGCAAGATCACCTTTTTCCCCAGACTTCACAGTGGAAGTGCAGGCTCAACGTCACAGCTTCCAGGAAGTGAAAAAGGAATTACGAGTCAGAGAAGTGTAATACACAATGCTCTTTCCTGCGAAGTTGAGAGTGGAATCTGATGGTAAAACGTGGTTCTTTGCTTCACCGGAGGAAGCATGGGATTGGCTGGAGGGTTGGAGAAGGGTTGGTGCCCAAAGAAAGGACCATACCAGCGGACCTAGACAACAGAGGGGGACCATGGAAACATCATTGGTGGACGGCCCAGCAGACAGAACTGAGAAGACTACGTAAAGGGAATAGACTCTCAGAAAAATTGAATATTAATTAAAGGCTCTGCAGAAGCGCAAGACCTAATGGCGGAATTCACTACGGCACTAGGGCCCACTGACGAGGGACGGGACCTGCACTCGACTGACATACAATACACATATTTTTCCTGCGTTCACACAGTTTATCCCGTACTGATTATTTTTCAACGTACACAGCCTCATTGAGTAGTTTTAGGAACTTCTGAAATACCTCTGGGTAGGGTTTGGATCACTCCCCGGTTAGACTTCAATTCACATGCGGGCAACAACAGCCATGCACTACTATAATCCTTAGCCCGTCGCTGCTGAAAATACCAGATATTAAGGATATTAAGGTTGTGCACAAACAAATTACTTTAAAGAGAACGTAGGATCAGTTGACTCTTCCCAAATGATATGGGAAGCATATAAAGTGGTCCTCAATTAGCAGGCCCTGTCCCTGAAGCCGGATATATTGATAAGAAGCGACAGTTTTAGCTCAGATAGAAAATTACCTACTCAAACTTGAGGGAGATCAAGCACGTAACCCCTCGAACGACACGCAGCACCAACTGAACCTGAAGCAAGACGAATATAGAATTAAGGCACGAGAACACATGATGGCGAAACAGCGCAATACTCAACACAGACTATATGATCTAGGGTACAGGGCGGGTAAGACCTTGGCATGGTTGGAAAATAGAGAACAGGGTTCAAGGTGGGTAACCAAAGTGCAACTACCGGAGGGAAAGATACTAACACACCCTAGAGAAATGGCGGAGGCATTTGCAGACCACCTAGAGAAGATATATTCCCCTTCTACTTCCTACACGGCGGAAGACTCCCTCCAGCTTCTCGCAGACAGAGATATACCGACTCTCTCGGATTCCGACAAGGACTCCATAGAAGGAGACCTGACCGTTGAGGAGATTCAACAAGCTATCGGTCGTATTCATTCTGGGAAGGCGATGGGACCAAATGGCACTCCCATCGAATTTTTAAAAGCAATGGCCTCCCAGGTGACCCCGAACCTACGAGCAATGTACGAGGAGAGCTTCGAGAAGGGACTATTACCAGCAGATCAACGTCTAGCTACCATTGCGGTTATTTGTAAGCCCGGGAAACCGGCTGACAGGTGTAGTTCCTATAGGCCAATTTCGTTAATCGAAAGTTTTCGCTGTACGGCTTATGACGGTGATTACTTCCCTAGTGCACCCTGATCAATCGGGATTTATGCCCGGGAGAAATACTGCCCTTAACATTTGACGTCTCCATAATGTGTTAGCGCGTAGGGACTTTTTGGAGGAAGATGCGGTTATCTTGTCTCTGGATGCTTCTATGGTATTTGATTCCATAGAGTGTCCATACTTATTTGAAGTCCTTACCAGGGTAGGACTGGTATCTAAATGTATAGGGTGGGTAAAATTGTTCTATACAGATATCCAAGGACAAGTTAGGGTGAATACCTATACGTTTAGTGCGTTCACGCTACGGAGGGGCACCAGACAGGGATGCCCCCTGTCTCCTCTGATATTCGCTCTGATGTTAGAACCCCTTGCAGCCTGGATACGTAGGGATGCAACGGTACGAAGCCTGCGATGGACGAGGGATCATGAGGATCGAATATCCCTGTATGCAGACGACATACTATTATATCTCGCAACCCCCTATAAATCAATACACGCATTCCTGAATATATTTACAAACTTTGGAAAGAACTCTGGGTACGCGATCAACTGGGGCAAATCAGTGTTGTTCGTCCTTCAAGGGCAGAGCCCCCAACTTCCTTCAGACTGTCCGATAGAAATAGCTGTAGAGGGATTCTGGTATTTGGGAATTTTTATTACATTGGACCACGTCCTTTCCCACAATTATAACTTGGCAACCCCATTGGCTAGGCTGCGATCGGATGTAAAGCACTGGAGATCTCTACCCTTATCCTTGGTGGGAGGGGCTGCCCTTTTTAAAATGCTGGTGCTTCCGTGTTTTCTGTATATTCTTCAGGTCGCGTCGCAGACACGTATTTCGCAGCCGTGGATAGTGAAATCCGCACGCTGCTGTGGGATGGGAAGGCCCCAAGAGTGGCACTGAAAAAGTTGACCAAAAGTTGGTATGACGGTGGTTTGTCATTACCAGACACTATATTACTGGGCCTCGCAACTAGCAGCGGTGAATCACTGGGTTTACCACCCACCCACAGACCCAGCTTATGCTCTGGATAGATACCAGATGGACTGTTCCGGGTACTGGGGGGCCTTGTATTCCCATACCAGGAAAAAGAAATATGTTGGGCCCACCGCACACACAATAGGGATATGACACCAGGCGAACGCTAGGTTGGGCTGGGAAAACACCCTTACCAGGGTAACGCCGCTTTGGTACACCCCAAAACTAGGTATGAAATGCTATCAGCCGGGTTTGACAAGTGGGACACGATTGGGATCTCAGTAGTCAAAGGTTTGGCCAAGAAGGGCTCGACAGTTAAGTTTGCGGAGCTTCAGAGGCAATATCGAATGGCCCGAGGGGAGATATTGCGATACATGCAAATACGACATACCTTGCAGGCGGCATTCCCAGACTTCGCGTACATACCGGAAGCATCACCGTTAGAGCATCGCTTCCTAGACGGCCCACTGCCTACCAAGGCCATATCGTTAACGTACAAAAAAATTTGTAATAATATGCCAGATAGTTGTAATAAACTCAGGGAGCAATGGGAAAGAGACGTGTTATCAATAGATGAGGAGGATTGGCGGTCGGCTCTTATGTCCCCTAGAGAAGCAGCCATCACGCTCAGATTTAGGTTGATACAACTTAGGATTCTACATAGGTCTTATATGACCGGGATTACTCTGGCCAAAATAGGCGCAAGACCTGATGACCTATGTTTGAGGGGATGTAGACATCCAGCCACCTTTTACCACACTATCTGGGAATGCCTAGCTACATACCATCTATGGGAAGACGCCACCAACCACATGCAGACCGCACTAGGTAAAGAAGTGACACTGTGATTGCTCAACATATGGGCTGCGACGGACCTTACCGAAACCGAACAACAGTTTGCGACATTGGGATACACATTGATAAAAAGAGAACTGGCAAAGGGCTGGGGGAGCGAGACTTCACCTACTGTTGTGCAATGGGCGAAAGAATTTGACAGATGCATGGTGGCTGAGAAAGAGGTTTTCATAACCCGGGGTTGCCCTAAGAAATGGGACAGAAAATGGTCCAAATGGAATACCTATAGTGGTGACATTTGCATACGCCCAATGGTAGAATTGGAACTGCGTAGGAACTTGAACGGATATGTACACAATTAATATGATTGTTTTGATGAACTCTGTAAAATGCGTTGCCCACGTGAGGAACCAGTCATTTGTAACCGGCATATTTCTGTAACTGTTTAAATTAATAAAAAGCTTTAAAAAAAATGTTTCATATATGCTGCCATTTATGGAAGGTTTCACAGGCAGAGGCCGCAGAAAGAATAAGCAAAATTGATCGTATTAATTTAGAGAAATCTCTCGCTGTGGTTGACAATGGGTTAACAACTTTGTCATCCAGAATACATTCACTGGGCAACATTGTATCCTCTGCTATTGACATACTGGAATACGATTTAGCCATACTACAACAAGGCCAATCTCTGTTCCGTTCGATTATGTTATTAGGCTGGACGCTGAAATCTTTGCGTGCCGGCTATGTGCCTTGGTGTTTTATCAAAACGTCGTCTCTGTTTTCAGAATATAATCTTACAGAAAACAAATCGAACTTGCACAAAGGGAAGCGAACTATACAGTGCTGAGCATTGAAAAATTACCATTCACGGTAGCTGAAAAAACAGCTACAGAATGGTTTATCCATGGCAAAATAACTCTGCCTGTCACTACTTTTCATTTTCAGTATTGCCTCAAACAAATGCGAGCAGGCAAATATGAAAGGTTGGGTAAAGAATTACATTTACCTTACTCATACAGATGTTGGAGTGGGGGTCGTGAGGTGTTTCTAAGCGGTACACACTGTGAAAATTCACTGAGTGGCTCACACATGTGCCAGGACATTTCTTTACATGGGGCTTGTAATGGTTCAGTAGCAAACTTGTCCTGTCCCCTGCAAGGTACACCAGCTGATGTGATTAATCCAATGTTTGGCCAACTTTTTAACCGGAGTTACCTCATGTTGAATGATCAGAGTTGCTGTGGCATGTTGCCAGGGATCCCATATTTGGTAGCGGTTAGCTCCAGGGTCACTTGTTGTATGCAAATATTGTTCCCCAAAACAGATACAGTCAGGGAGTCGCCTCTATGTCCTTTGTTGAAGATTTCTTTTATACGTTTTGATACTTTAAGCAGAATGAAAGCCATGCTTTTGCAACAAACCATGCCTCGGCCAAGGAAACCTATGATCTGCAAATTACAAGGACTTCGGCTGAGATACAGGCTCTGTACAAACTGCCCTATACATTTCGTAGAAATGATGGGACGTATCTTAAAAATGTATGATATGAGCGGGATAGTACGTGTTTTTAAGACCATAGGTTCAGGACTGTTAACAACTTTTCAGGCGGTCTTCGGAATCATTCCAAACAACGTGCATTCGGTGTTTGGTGGTCTGCCCTTAATTCTAGCACTCGTTGCAGGAATCCCGATTCTCGTCCTACTATTACGCTATGGAAAGCCTATCCACCGGCGTTACTCCCACCAACTTGGAGAAAGCTCTCCTAGAACAGAAGTCCTGTGAGCGCACAGTGCAACTTTTGCGAATACCTAGCCTGCGGGAACTTAATACAACATGGTTTCTGTCATTTAGACCAATCTGGTAAGATTGCATCTTACTTGCTCTACATTGCATGCTTTGCGGTGAAGAGTGCATGCTAGACGTCTGTTTAACACTCCCATCAGTCATGCCAACGGATATCGTTACTCTGCTGGACCCGATAACGGCCCAAGCTCTGTGATGTCCCCAGAAACTACCCATCCTGATGATGGCATTCATTGAGATCTCACAGATGCTTCCTGCTACTGCTGAGGTACGAGATGGATCAACAGGCACACAGGTAGGTTGTATGATTAAACAACTACCTCTGAAATCACGGGTGCCTAAACACCGAAGGCTAAACAATGACCAAATGCTAATCACTAAGTTATTGAACCACGACTTAACTGAACCGCGAAAAAAATTCTTTTGACGTGCAAATCGAATCTACTCATATTTTTAAACTGGTGTAAATGAAAACCTGCTATCTTTGAAAATGCCATTCTTACAGTGTTTTTCTTTTTTAACAATACTAATATTTACACGTAGACGCATACCTCAGATTTTAATGTCATTTTCTACATTGGTACTAACTGTTAATCTTAAGCCTTGTATTCAAATAAAATATTGGTGGTATTGACGTTTCATTCAGGAAAATCTCTTTACTTTGCGAACTGGGCCACGCTGTTTTAGGATGATGTCATCAAACAGGAAAATACTTGTAGTGGAGCCATTCTTAGAGCTACAGAAATAATGGCAGAAAATAGTTAAGATTGGTGGAAAATAAATGAATGAAACCTTGCGAAAAGGGCGTTCATAGTGATGAAGAAAAAACCTGCTAGAATCAGAAAAAAAAAGCGGAGAAGTGCCAGGTGGTCTGTTCTTCAAATGATTATATATATTCCAGTAGCTGCTTGATACTTTTTTTTTTAGCACTGAGTAATCGAATCTGAATAAAAAAGTGCAAAATGCCAGAGATCACACAGAATGACACCTTGAAGCTGGGATGTGAAAGTGGTCACAACTAGAATGCTAACTTAACTGGTGGCATATCAAAAGTAAAATTAAAACCAAATCCATTATTTAAATCGATTTTTTTTAAAACACGTCAGCATAAAAACCATTTGAAAACAATCCTACAGCACCATCTATTGGCCTCACAAGATAAATGAAAACTTATTACCTTTTGGTTCATGTTTATAGTCGTTGTTAAGGCTACTCGTTGTTTAATGCAGTAGTTGTTGAGGTAGTCGTGGGTCAGTTGCATGTCGTTGTTTATAAGTCGTTGTTAAGGCCACTCGTTAAAAATTCGTTGTTCAGGCTGTTTTCCACACAGGTAACAACGGACGCAAACATTGCTGTTGCATCCAATGCTGAAGGCGATGTTTCACATCTCTGTGCAGTCGAACTTCCAAACGAGGTATTCCAACTGTCAGCGACATCGGTAGACGATCTTTTGTCTACAGGAATAGATGATTTCATGTTTATGCCTGATTCATACACGGACCTTTGATTCGGCTCACAGTGTACCGGGAAAGCTATGCATTTGGCCTCCATATTTTCAAAACTGAACAAGACTTCGAACTTCCTAAAATTGACTTTTTTCTAAAGTTTCAAAATTACATGGCAATAGAATCTGCTTACAGTAGTACTATTCATATAAAACGGATTTCTTTGAATACTTCCAGGGACACATTGTCACATTATTTAAAATAATTTCATTTAGTACCAGGTGATGAAATGGCGTTGGGGTTTTTAAATAATGTCTACCATTTCATCAAATGTATATATTTATATTCTTTCGTTTCCAATATATGCTTAGAATGGGAAACTGTTTTGAAAATGTACAGTACCTATGCATTACATGTTTACATGTTTAGCAATAGTTTTTTTTAAAACTTCTTTTAGTATGCGTTTATAAATGTTTTTATCAACATGTGGTACTCTGTTTTAATGTTTAGGATTTCATGATTAGCATTTAGCATTTTCGTTCATTCGAAAGTAGAGTGGGTGTTGCATTCCGCTTTAGGTGTCCGTATATAGGTTTTCCTGAAACATGTCCTTATATAGGCACAATTTGCATTGCCCTTATATAGGCATAAGTTTCCAGTCCTTATTTAGTCATTAGCCACACTATCCAAATACAGACATGGTCACCTACATCCGTTCACCCCAACGTCACAACGAGTTCTTAGAAACCAGACCCTTAAGCTCTTGGGACCTCCTGTCGCACAGGATTATTGATTTCTACAAGAACTCATTTATTATGCATGAACCGTTATTCCTTAGTGGTTCATTACTGACGTCTTCCTCTGCCTGACTTTACATCAAAGCTAACATTCCAAAGCACCTACCAGGTATAAATATACCTTCCCTTTCCCAAGCAAGTTAGAGGAAACCTCGACTTTAGAGGAGCCCTTATCCCGGCCTAACGCACTGACCAGACGCTGTCATCCCTGCTCGCAGAGAATCCAGCTTCCAGTGTTCCGACTCCCTTCCCCGGGTGTTAGAGTTCGAGACCCGGAAAGAGATTCCCACCTCTCTCATTCTAAGGTATGGAGCTGACTAGAACCTAGAAGGACTCTTGGCATACTAACCTATAGCCTACCATACTATAGAATACAGCACCTACTTCTTACCTTAGGTTAGGTACACTGGGGTAGAACTAGATAGAGACGCATCATATGAGTACTCATATTTTAGCTTGTTATTTATGTATATAACTATATGTGTCCCAGCTAAAAGACAATGATAGAGAAGTATTATTTGTCGGAAGCGGTCGCTCCCTTCAGCCCCTGGTCTCCTGTGCCTACTCTGCCTGGACACCGTAGCGCTGCTCTGCTCTGCTGATTTCTATAGCGCTTGACTGGGTATCGTAGCGCTGCTTTGCTCTGCTGATTTTTATAGCGCTTGACTGTGCATCTTTATGTAAAGAGCCTGACCGTTCTAAGCCATATTGCGCCCCATTCCTTAAGCGCCGCTTCGCCCACAGCATAATTTAATTTAATAAATTATCTCCCCCAACCGGTTTGCGGTTTCGTTTTTTGCCGCCATTGTGGTTGTTGTTGTGCCCGGAGCCCGCCCTCTCCCCCACGCACCCGCCCCTCCCAGCTGCTCCTCCCTCCCACTAAGTGGCAAGGCTCTCCTCGCCGATCGACGCGCTGTGACCATCCTGACTTTGTCGGAAGCGGACGCTCCCTTCAGCCCCTGGTCTCCTGTGCCTACTCTGCCTGGACACCGTAGCGCTGCTCTGCTGATTTCTATAGCGCTTGACTGGGTATCGTAGCGCTGCTTTGCTCTGCTGATTTTTATAGCGCTTGACTGTGCATCTTTATGTAAAGAGCCTGACCGTTCTAAGCCATATTGCGCCCCATTCCTTAAGCGCCGCTTCGCCCACAGCATAATTTAATTTAATAACTTATCTCCCCCAACCGGTTTGCGGTTTCGTTTCTGCCGCCATTGTGGTTGTTGTTGTGCCCGGAGCCCGCCCTCTCCACCACGCACCCGCCCCTCCCAGCTGCTCCTCCCTCGCCCCTCCCCCTCCACTATCCGCATATGACAGATGCATTCTCGCGCAGCGTTCACGCGCAGCGGTCGCGCCCCTTGCGCGCCGAAGGTGCGCCAAAGGTAAGCCCGTCTACGCCCGTCCGCGCCTGGACCGCGCCCAGCGCCTGTCCCCCGCCGATCAAAACCCTATAGAATCTCCTATGATGCCGCTACTCTCCTCGCCCTCAATCCCGGACGTACACCACTTTGCTGCGAAGCTACTCCAGGACGCACTCACGGCCCATTCGCCTGCCTCTCCTGCAAGTTCAACTGCTTCAGGACCCTCACCAATACCACGTCCTCCAAACACAATTCCGACTCTATCCGCCTAAAATGCATCCTGCTCAACACCCGCTCGGTCCACAGACACACAACAGAACTCTGGGACCTAATCGACTCTGCGTCCCCTGACATCGCCTTCCTTACTGAAACATGGATGAACGCATCATCAGCTCCCGACATCGCCATAGCCATACCGGACACTTACAAGATAATCCGCAAAGACCGCACCAATCAAACTGGAGGAGGCATCGCCATCATCCACAGGAACACCATCAAAATCACAACCAGCTCCGAAGACAATCTTGCAACCGCCGAACATCTCCACTTTCAGATCCACACCGACCCCAGAACCACACTGAGAGGCACCCTCATCTACAGGCCTCCAGGTACCCGCACCCAATTCAGCGATGACATCACGGACTTCGTCAGCCCACACGCCCTAGCCTCCGAGAACTACATTCTTCTATGAGACCTCAACTACCACCTTGAAAACAAACACGACAGCAACACCACCACCCTTCTGGATAACCTGGCCAATCTCGGACTCAAACAACTCGTTGACACCCCCACCCATGTAGCTGGACACACACTCGACCCTATCTTCACATCCAGCAAGCACATCTCCGTCGATCGCACCACAGCTCTCCACTGGACGGACCACAGCTGCGTTCACTTCAGCTACAAAACCTCCCTAACCCATAATCGCCCTCAACCAATTCTTCGGAGAAACTGGAACAAAATCACCTCCGACCAACTCCTCACATCACTCGACCAAAACCCTCCCACCCTCTCATCGGACCCAAACCAAGCGGCCACCAAACTCAAGCAATGGATCACCCTCAGTGCTGACGAATTAGCACCCCTGAAAAAGCACCAGATCAATTCAACTAGCAAAAAGGCTCCCTGGTTCAATGATGACCTTAAAAAATCCAAGAAGCTATGCCGCACTCTGGAGAAGATTTGGAGAAAAATCCCAACCTCAGACAACATGGCCTCCCTCAAGTCAGCCACCCGCAAACACCACCAACTGATTCAATCCGCTAAGAAATCAGCATTCAAGGTTTGTCTCGACCACAACACTCATAACAGCAAGGAACTCTTCAACATCGTCAAAGAATTCACCAACCCCACCGCAGCTTCTAACGACATCACTCCCTCCCAAGACCTCTGCGACGCGCTATCCTCCTTCTACAACAAAATTGCCGACATCCACAACAGCTTCGAGAATTCTCCGAGCGATCAACCCTCCCAACCCCCTCAGATCTTACTCCGCCAACTAACAACCTCAGCGCTTGGAACCCAATTACCAAGGAAGACACCATTCGCCTCATGAACTCAATCCACTCTGGCTCACCCACTGACCCTTGCCCCCACCACATCTTCAACAAAGCTGACTCCATCATCGCACCCCATCTCCGTGATATCATCAACTGCTCGCTCAACTCTGCCACCTTTCCAGAAAGCTGGAAACACGCCGAACTCAGCGCCCTTTTGAAGAAACCCACAGCAGACCCCTCTGAACTTAAAAACTACCGACCCATATCCCTCCTCCCATTCCCGGCCAAAGTCATCGAGAAAGCCGTCAACAGCCAGCTCGCCGCCTTCCTTGAATCCAACAACTCCCTTGATCCATCTCAATCCGGATTTCGAGCCAAACACAGCACCGAAACCGCCCTCATTGCAGCGACCGACGACATCCGAGCACTTCTGGACAACGGAGAAACAGTGGCCCTCATCCTACTTGACCTTTCCGCTGCTTTCGACACAGTCTGCCACAGCACCCTTATACATCGCCTCAGCAACATCGGCATACAAGGAAAAGCCTTGGACTGGATCATCTCTTTCCTCGCTGGGAGAACCCAAAGAGTCCGACTTCCCCCATTCTACTCAAAGGCCACCGAAGTCATCTGCGGCGTACCTCAAGGATCCTCTCTCAGTCCCACCCTCTTCAACGTCTACATGAGTCCTCTCGCCTCCATCGCGCACCTACACAACCTCAACATCATCTCCTACGTCGACGACACCCAGCTAATCCTCTCCCTCACCAAAGACCCTAACACAGCCAAAACCAATCTTCACGAAGGCATGAAAGAAGTAGCCGAATAGATGAAACATAGCCACCTAAAACTCAACCCAGACAAAACAGAGGTACTCATCCTAGGATCTTCGCCCTCAGCTTGGGACGTCTCCTGGTGGCCTTCCGCGCTGGGCGCAGCACCCACACCCACAGACCATGCACGTAACCTTGGCTTCATCCTAGACTCCTCTCTCTCGATGTCCAGACAAGTCAACGCCGTCTCGTCCTCCTGCTACAACGTACTTCGCATTCTCAAAAAGATCTTCCGTGGATCCCCCTGGAGACAAGAGAGACTGTCACCCACGCACTGGTCACGAGTTGACTTGACTATGGCAACACACTTTACGCCGGAATCACAGCAAAATTACAGAAAAAACTTCAGCGCATCCAAAACGCATCAGCGAGACTCATTCTAGACATCCCTCGCCAAGATCACATCACCGGACATCTAACAGACCTCCACTGGCTTCCCGTTAACAAAAGAATTACTTTCCGCCTTCTCACCCACGCACACAAAGCCCTCTACAATCTAGGACCAGAATGCCTCAACACTCGACTGTCCTTCTACAAACCCACCCGCCAACTTAGATCGTCCAATCACGCCCTCGCCGCAGTCCCGCGCATTCGGAAATCCACCATGGGTGGCAGATCCTTCTCATTCCTGGCTGCCAAGACCTGGAACTCACTCCCCACCCGCCTCCGCCTTACTCAGAACCACATTTCCTTCAGAAAAGAACTCAAAACCTGGCTTTTCGACAAATAATGTACCCCTTCCCCATGCGCCTTGGGACCCTCTGGGTGAGTAGTGCGCTTTACAAATGCCTGAACTTGAACTCTTTCTACTGCTTACGCTGTGCATAATATATCTTACATACTGTATTATGATTGTAACAGCTCATATCTCTTACACGAGAAACAAGAATGTTCAATAAATCCTTTTATTGAAACGCTTGTCTATTCTTTTTGTGTAACTCTGAAGAAACTAAGCATGTACGATTAGCTGAGTTAAAGTGTTATTTATTGTTTCCACGATTCTGAGAGCATTCTGATTCTAAAGGGAAACAAAGTTGTCATGTTTATGTGGTTGCCAGAAACTACTCCCTTCTTGTTTACAAGGAGTTTCCAGTGGCCTCTGAGTTAGCTGGCACAAGTAATTAAGTTTAATATACTCGATAGGGGCATACTGATCTAATTCCTCTGCCAAACCTATAGGGTATATTATTCCAATGCGCAGAGCCTATTAGGGAAATAGGAATTACACCACAGTTATTCCTCATTCTATGTCCTCCAGACCGTGCTGCTAGCTGCTTCTTTGGTCCCATCAGTAACTCCTCCATTTTAAGTCCTCTAGGCAGTGCTGCAGCTGCTTCTCTGTTCCCAGCTGAAATTCCTCATTCTTAGTCCTCTAGCCAGTGCTGCTAGCTGCTTCTCTGGTTCCAGTGGTAATTCCTGGAGAGGCACGTGAACAACATCTTAGTGGACTACTTTGAGTCCAACGGTCTGCTATGTTCCTCCCAGGCTGGGTTCCGCCCTCAGCACGGAACCGAAACCGCTCTCTTAGCGGTGACGGAAGAGGCCAGAGCTGTGCTGGACCAGGGAGGTAAGGCTGCCATCATATCACTTGATCTCAGTGCCGCGTTCGACACGGTCAACCACTCCACACTACTACATCGGCTGAGTGGTTTGGGCGTGTCGGGCGCGGCCCTGGAATGGCTTGCCTCCTTCCTGGACGACAGATTCTTCCAGGTGTTCGAGGGCGAGTCGGTCTCCCCTAAGCATCCTCTTAGGTGTGGGGTACCTCAGGGCTCCTCCCTGAGCCCCACCCTTTTTAATGCTTATATGGAGCCCCTAGAGAGGATAGTCCATCCCTTCGGAGTGCGTATTGTTACCTACGCAGATGACACCCAACTGGTGGTCTCTCTTGACCACCGAGAGGGATCATCTTCTACCCTAGGTCCCTGTCTTGAGGCCGTTGCCAGATGGATGCAATCCTCACATCTCAAGCTTAATGGGGAGAAAACAGACATTATGCTGATGGGCAACCCTTCTCCATCCGCCCTAGCATCCTCTGGCCCCCATCTCTTGGCCCGCCTCCTCTTCCTAAATCCCAGATTAAGAGCCTCGGAATTTGGCTGGACAAAGCGCTGGACTTCTCAGCCCAAGCCACCAAAACCTCATCTATGTGCATCGGGATGATGAAAATGCTCCGTAAGGTGCTTACCCTGCTCCCATTCCAGGCCAGAAGGATCATGGTCCAGGCCCTGATCCTTTCCCGCCTGGATTATGGGAACGCTCTATACATGGGAGCCCCCGCAGGAGTGACTCATAGGCTTCAAGTCACACAAAACTGTGCCACCCGGCTGCTCTATAACATCCCTCGTTGGCAGTCTGCGAAGAAAGCCCTGAAAGAACTTCATTGGCTCCCAGTAGCGGCCAGAGTGCAGTTTAAGGCCATGTGCATTGTGCACAAATCTTTCCATCGCACGGGCCCGGCTATTCTGCACCCTATAGTTACTCCCTATGCACCGTCCAGAGCATTACGCTCCAGCTCCCTTCAGCTTGTAACCACCAAAGTTAGTAAAGCTCGCTGGGGTGGCCGCTCCTTTTCTCACACCGCAGCTAGGCTGTGGAACTCCCTTCCGCCTTCTCTTCGAGAAATTAACATCCACCTCTCCTTCAGAAAGGCTCTAAAAACATACTTGTTTGCAAAAATGTGCTGATCTACCCGAGCCCGCCACTAGCATTCAGTCAAAAGCGCTGCGAGGCCTCCGGGTAGTTACGCGCTATACAAGTGTAATTTCCATTCCATTCCATTCCTCATTTCAAGTCCTCTAGACAGTGATATAGCTGCTTCTATGGTCCTAGTGATAATTCCTCATTCTTAGTCCACTAGACCGCGCTGTTAGTTGTTTCTCTGGTCCCGTCGGTAAATCCTCATTCTAGGTCCAGTAGACAGTGATGCAGATATCTCTTTGGTCACAGTAGTAATTCCTTAGTCTAAGTCCTCTAGACAGTGCAGCTAGCTGCTATTCAGGTTCAGTCGGTAATTTCACATGCTAAGTCCTCTAGGCAGTGCTGCAGCAGTGTCTGTTCTCAGTGGTAATTCCTCATTCTTAATCCTCTAGGCAGTGCTGCTAGCTACTTCTCCAGTACCATTGCTAATTCATCATTCTAGGTCCTCATTCTAAGTCCTCTAGACAGTGCTGCTAGCTGCTTCTCTGGCCCCAGTGGTAAGTCTTCTAGACAGTGCTTCTAGCAGCTACTCTGGTCCTGTTGGTAATTCCTCATTCTAAGTCTTCCAGACAGTGCTGCTAGCTCCTACTTTGGCCCCATCGGCAATTCCCACATTTTAAAACCTCTAGGCAGTGCTGCAGCTGTGTGTCTCTTCATACATTTACTACACTGCAAACCAAAACACATACATAAAAGACATTGTCATTTACAATGCCAATAGCTCAAATTCTGATAAATGTGAGACCTATTGCATTGCAAATGCTCGTTGAACCTCTATCCACATCGGTGTCACCCTATATGCCCCTTCTCACCCCAGCAGCTTCTCTGTCAGCCCCACTCCTTGTGAAACTCTTATGTGTACCGCCAGCCTCACAGCTGTAGCTCCTCTGTATGCCACTGTGTGCTGCCCTGGCTTTCAAGCCCCAGTCCAGCCAGCCCGTAACATTGGCTAATGTAATTGCTTTGGCCTGTAAGCAAAAATGTAAGCACTCCGCTACAGCAGAAAACACTGAACGAATTTACAGACCCCCGCTCCAGGGTTAAGATTGAAAAATGTATTCCAGCACCCATTTCTGTTAACTGTTCCTACAGTTAAAAGAAAAATGGGTATAAAAACCATTTCTGCCAAGTTACATGCATTTACCAAGAAAGTGCACAATTTTAGACATATGCTCTGAATAAAAGCCCAAATAATGCACTATCAAAGGATAAGGACCAAAGAAAAAGGTTATCAATAATAACTTGTAAAGGGGCCTGTCTGTTTTTGGCCAGTCAGGCAGTTCTATTTTTGTCCGCAGCATTAGTCAGACAGTCTGAGAAATACAGAACTTATTTCCTGCATTAAGACATGCTCCGGCATGGAAAAGAATAATATCTGAGCCCATCACCATGCAAGTGCTTACTTCAAGTGAATCATCCTAACGTGGGCAGAAGAATTCATCAATAGACTGTACTAGAATTCTGAAAGGACCTTGCATAGTCAAAAGCAGCCACACACACTCCCTTTTAGTTTCTCGTATCAGGCAGGCAAAGACCAAGCAGAAGAAAGAAAATGACTTCTGTGTGTGTATTTCAGGAAGGTATACCCATGCCTTGTACATTTGTTTTATTTATGGGGATTCTACACTAACACAAAAAATATTTAATTTCAGATCGTTGTCTAGTGGAATAGATGGATATGGGACAGTAAATGTAGTCCACCTGACAGGTAGACAGATGGAGTCCTTGGTAAAGCTGGTACTGTCCAGAGAATGCCTCACCAACTAAAAACTTTCAAAGTCCAGGAGTATAAATCTTAAACCTGAAAAGAAAGGTTCAATCAAATTAGATATTGACATTTAATCAGAGGACATTCTTTTTCAATATGGTACAAATCAAAATAATCAAATGCAGAAGTCATGCTTTAGGGAATCTTAGAATTTTGACTTGTGTAAATACATACCTTTTGTATTCAATGACAGTACAAATACAGAGTTGCAGAGTCGTCTGAGATATATAATGTTGAAATATGACCTTGGGCTGGTAGCAACAGTCCCTCCGAAGGTCTAGTAAATAACCAACACTTAAATAAAACATGTAAAGTAAAGACAGTCTGATTAATGAGAAGCAGGTGTAGGAACACCTCTCACAGGTGTACTATTGGGTAAGTGACACAGTATAACAAATAGTTTCTTACCTGTCGGTGTAGTTTTGCAGCTTGAAGATCTGTCTGGATTCACTATGCTGTGCATTATTCCGCGGTTTTTTGTAGCCCAGGTGGGCGTCGACGTCCTACCTTCTGGTGTTCTTCCTGTGACGTTGGCACGCTTCCTGCGGAAGCTCCCACCTTTGGGTGCCATCTTCGGATTCTTTTTTCTTGTTTTTGTGTTCTGTCGGTGAATCCTTGGCAATGTATACAAGTACTTCCTTAAAGTAAATGATTTATCCCTTTGTCACTTAAGCGTCTGTTTGTACTTTATACCTTGTGTTTCCACCTTCTTCTCCTGCCTCATCTTTCTGGTGGAGGTGGGTGGGTTCGCTAGTGAATCCAGAAAGATCTTCAAGCTGCAAAACTACACCGACAGGTAAGAAACTATTAGTTTTGCAGCATGAATCTTTCTGGATTCACTATGCTGTGCATAGACTTTGTAGCGGTTTGTTATGTTTGTGGCGGCTGGGTGGAAGAGGAGCGTTGGTTGTTGAATATATGTTGATTCAGAAAAGGGGGTGGTGATGGACAGAGCATCTGAATTAAACCGAACACTCATACCCAGTCAAAAGATCAGGGCTTGATCCATCACCGTTTTTTAGCTCACTGCACCATCCCAGTTCAGAACCTGGCTACATGCAAATTAGTCCGTCCCTGGCCCAGTGCATCATGGGAACAGGGCAGACCAAACTACCAAGCCAATTCTTTACTGGAAAGGAAACAAGCTTGCGGGGACAGGTTTCTGGCATTGCAGCCGTCTTCGGCCCGGCTTGCTTGAATCCTGAGTGTGCAGTGAGCAAGGGACTCACATCGGAGCATACCCTGCCACTCCTATAGTGGCCAAAACGATTCAGAAAAGGGGGTGGTGATGGACAGAGCATCTGAATTAAACAGAACACTCATACCCAGTCAAAAGATCAGGGCTTGATCCATTTCTTTTTCTTTCTTCCGTCGTCCCCTCCCATCCGTACTCCCTAGCTTGCTTGCTCTCAGCCTTACTTCCCCGACTCCCTCCTATCATCCCTCCCGCTCTGCTGCTTCCTTTCCTGCATCCACTTCTTCGCTTTCATGAATTGTTACTGCGTGTTGTAATGGTGGTGTACTCATTCCTTTTTCAGGAATAATATATGCCCCTTCCTTTGAATTGGTGGTCGTGGGAAACATTTGCGTGATTCATAAGAAAAACTGCAAGCTGCTAAGTCTGAACTCCAAATACTAACCGTGCCAAACCATTGAACTCGGGTTAGGTCCGTCACCACGCCACACTCCCATATCCAGACAAGGCCCCTTGGACTAAAGTGCATGAGCACCAAAAGCATCGAAGAAGTGCTTCATGTAGTGCGAGAAGGTGGTTCCGCTCGAGGCCGTCACCTTAATGGTGCTAATAAAGACTGCGGGGTTTGTGGGGTGTAAAATGCATTCCCCAAACTCCCCTCACACTTCCTCCGTCCAGTTAGTAGGGCGAAGTGTTGTGGAATACTGACACGGTGAACAGTTTCAGCAAGTCACGTGAGCAGAGTCATAATAATGTACAAACACAGTGGCGGAAAGGAAGGGCCGGAACGACAAGACATCTTAGAAATACGGTGAAAGTGTGTCGAATGCCCGCGACACCGAAACTACGAAGCGGAATAAGCCAGCGGGGTATTGGACAGGCAGGGGCGTCCGCCTTAACTACCCCTCATTCTACACATCTGTCGCAGCAGCATTACTTGACAAACAAGCATTGGCATTGCCAATAGGTCTCGCTTGTGGGACCTTAGAAGTATTTAGTTTTGCAGCACAATATCCTTGTTGCATAATCGGATATTGTGCTGCAAAACTAAATACTTCTAAGGTCCCACAAGCGAGACCTATTGGCAATGCCAATGCTTGTCTTGGTTGGCCTCACACGGCTCAATAATACACCTTAAGGAGCTATTGACGATGATGAAGATAATATTTACAATTAATGATCTCAATAGTTATCTGTTACTAGTATTAGGCTTTCCAGTTTCAGTTTTTATTTGTTTTAAATTCCAGATAATAAACGCTTAGCCATCCACCTCACTGATAACCACCTCCTCAACACCACTCAATCAAGATTCAGGCCCAACCACAGTACAGAGACCATCCTCATCACCACAACAGACAACATCCGGATGTTCATGGAAAGAGGTGGCACCGCGGCCCTCATCCTACTGGATCTTTCTGGATCTTCAACACCTTTTCCTACCCCATCCTTTGTCAAAAGCTGCACAAAGCCAGCATTCCAGTTCTCACACTTCACTTGATTTGCTCCTCCTGACAAGCTGCACCCAGTCTGACCCCTTTCACCTCAGACGTCATCAACCTCATCTGCGGTTTTCCACAAGGATCCTCCCTAAGCCACTCTGTTCAACATCTAGATGCTCCCCTCACCAGCAACATTCACTCCTACAGAATCAACATCTTATCTTATGCTGATGACACCCAGCTCATACTCTTACTCTCTCTGACAAAGATACCAAAAACCCAGACCAATTTCTCTGCCTGCGTTACTGAAATCACCAAATGGATGAAAACCAACTGCCTCAAGCTTATCACAGACAAGACAGAAGTAGTAATCTTCAGCAAAAAAACCTTGCTTTGGGCCTCCAATTAGTGGCCTGCAAACCTCATACCCACACTCATCCTAGTAACTCATGCTAAGAACCTCAGAATAGAAATCAACCATCAACAATCCATGACCAGCCAAGTGAACGCAGCCTAAGTCTCATGCTTCCACACTCTCAAGATGCACAAGAAGAACTTTAAATGATTACCCAGCAACATTTGCAGAACTGTCACCCAAGTCCTCATCACCAGCGAGCTAGACAGCAGCAAAACACTCTACACGAATAAACGCTCAACTGACCAGAAGACTCCTGACCATACAAAACTCATCCGCAACTCAACCTACACTCACATCATCCCCCACCTCAAAGAGCTTCCAATCTACAAACAAGCATTCTTCAAACTTCTCATGCACACATACACAGCTTTACACAACATTGGCCCCACGTACCTCAACAACCGCATACACTTCCACAAACCTACAAGATAAATCTGCTCAGCCAGACTACTACTTGCGCACACCACCCAAATAAGCAGAACCAGATGGTCATGACTTTTGTATAACCAACAGTAACAGCCAAGTAATACTATTAACACAGGAAAGCTCACAGTACTGAATATGAGAATGCTAAAAATAATTCTTCTGTTCTATAAAAGCAAGATATTCAGAAGAGCTTGTTCAATTAAAAGCCCATCACATTCTAGCTCTGTATCACATTACTGGGACGGGTAGCCCTCTTTAAGATGATGGCACTCCCCAGATTCCTGTATGTCATCCAGAACACACTGTTCCCGATTTCCCCACCTTATTTTGCAGCAGTAAACGCCGAAGTGACCAATCTGCTGTGGGACGGAAAAACAACCCGTATTGCCATGCATAAACATATGAAGAGTTGGTACGGCGGTGGCATTGCCCTCCCCAATATAAGAGTATATTACTGAGCATCACAGCTCACTGTAATGAATGGTGTCACGCACCTCAAGACGACCCAGTGTTCTGCATGGATAGACACCTCCTTGAGACTGAAGAGAATATGGGAGCACTCTACAATAAGGTTAAAATGAGTGCTTTCACAGGTCCAACGGCACATACCATCTAAGTCTGGTTCGGGGCACAGTGTGCGCTGGGTTGGGAAGGGGTAATAACGCAGGCCACGCCACTATGGGAAATAAAAAGGTTAGATAAACTACGCAATACCAAAGGCTTTCGACAATGGGATTTGATAGGAGTCTCAAAGGTGGGAGACATGTGGAAAAAAACTGAAACAGTCACATTTGCCCAGCCAGAGGTCAAATACGGACTGGCACAGATGAAATTGTTCAGTTATAAGCAGGTCAGACACGCACTCATGGGAATAATTCCACCTGGCACACAACTTGCAGAAGCATCACAGTTGGAGGATAGACTCCTGACAGACCACCTGAGTAAAAAAGCCATCTCCCAAACCTATTGGAAAATAAATAATCAACCAGACCCCACAACAGCCCTTAAGGCCAGATGGGAATCGGAGATGGGAGAATTAGACCACACAGATCGGCAGGAGGCACTCGCGTCCCCAAAGGAGGTTGTGATATCTTCTAAACTTAAGCTGATACAATTGAACAGTTCACACCGCACTTATTATACACAAACACTTTTAAACAAAATAGGTAAGACGGACACACCGCACTGCCTAAGACAGTGTGGCGCATCAGGAACATTCCTGCACACGCTCTTGCAATGCCGGGAGACTGTACATTACTGGCGGGCAGTTATGCGTACAATCTCGCTAGTTACTGACGTTATGGTTCTGCCAGAACCAAAGAGATGCCTTCAAAATTTGGGAGCCCACGGATCTCAACCACGTGACTCAGGACTGGGTGACTCTAGGTATGACTTTGGCAAAGCGGAACATAGCTCAACACTGGGGATCACAGCAGATTCCTGCCCTTCACCAATGGTGTTGAGACATGGACAAAACTATGATAGTAGAGAAATCAGTCTATGTCCACAGAGGATGCCCCAAAAAATGGACGCGGGTGTTGGGCAAGTGGAATGCTTTCTGCAGCAATATATGCAAGCCCCCACATGAGGAATCATGGTTGGATGTCAGTGAATGACGAGACTAAGACAGGGATAATATGCTGGATACCGTAAATTTTTGTTGCTTTTCAGTAGGAAAATGTGAAGATTTCCTGGTGTGGATGTCGGATGTACAACTCATGTATAATATTTTGGATCTTTATGTGTGCACCATCAAATAGTAGTGTACCAATTTTTGTTATTTACAAAATGCCAATAAAATTGTATTTAAAAAAACATTCAAGCTCTGTAGAAGACATCATTAGTTTGGGGAACACTGAGAAATTTAGAGCATATATCAGGGATTGGAACAGACAGACAAGTACCCCAAGGCCAACCTAAGTATTTTTCATATTCTAGGCCCTTGTGTCAAATGATCTTGCAAGATGCAATGACAACGTCCGGCAAGACTTTACTAATCGGTGGCAGTTTAAAGTAAATTAACGTGCTTAGCCTAAGTTACGTAAGTGGTGATAGAGCAAAAACTCGCATAAAAGAGACTAGCTCTGATGCTATTCTCTCAACAAAAAACTTGTAATACCGTAATCAACATGTTTTGCAAATACTAATATGCATTACATTCATAACTCTGAATTAAGGGGAAGCTTGCCTATATGTATTACTAACCAGTAACCTGAGTGACATTAAAATGGCCGCCACAAAACTCGAGATTCTTACTGTGCATGTGTCTACTGCATCTACGTTGTATGAAGTTATTTGCAGCTGTGCAGTTGCTTTTAAAATGACCTCTTGAAACTCACATGTTAATGTGCGTGCTTTGCTGAAACTAAATATTGCAAGTTTTACTAAAATGCTAATGATACATACAAGTAATTGTGAATAGAGTAGAGATATTTGGTATACAGTGAAATCATTTTATTTTGCATTCTGTTTTTCTTCTGACTTTATTATTAGTTTGTATTCGGGCCTCAGAGGGTGACTGAAATGACTACCCCACATGACTCATGCGCAGGCGCATTCAAACCCGCCCGGAACCATGATGACACCATTGAAACTCAGCCAAGGCCACACTGGCAACAATTTCCAGGGAAACCGACTTATCGACCTGTGAGAGGAAGGAGAAGATCTACAAATTGTATACAATGTATTGATCATATTGTGAAATGCGGGTGGGAAATAAAGCTTGGGAATGTAAATTAAGGGGCGGGAACATTGAACTATAAGGTTAAAGAAAATTATTACATTTAGCATGGTGGGATGACCTCTTTCTTTGCTTTGCCCAATCAGGAGTAGGGGTTTCATGATTTTGAAACATTTGGGGTGGTACATGAGCAAAGAATAGTATAACTGAGGTAGTTTAGTTAGTTAGACACACAGATTCCAGAGATTCTACCCGAGCATTCTGAGAGCCCACACGAGAGACTGAGATACTGCCCGGGAGCTGATCGAATACTCAAGAAGAATCCAACCTATTAGAAGGGGATCGCGGAAGAATCAAGGAGGCACATACTAGACGAAATCTATGGAAGAATCGAGGAGAATAAGGTCAGAGAGGGGTGCGACACTGGTGTTGGATCTAGAAGAAGAAAACAAGTTACTTACCTGTAACTTCAGTTATCCAGTATTGGTATCTTTCATAGATTCACATGCTTAGAATCATCCCCGCCGACGAGGTGGGAGTCTTGCGGTACAATAAAACATATACATTATAGTCATAACACTATTACACAATAGGCTACCATGGACAGCAAAGTCACTACATTAGCCTATCTTAGTCTTTTTGTAAAAAAAAACAAAAAAACTTGGAACCCAGCCAATCAGGCTGCAGCACCCTCTTAGAACCTTCCACAGAGGCAAATCTTCAGATTTTCGTAACACTAGTGACAGTAAGATGTCTAGAGATAAGGTAAGCCTCTCCGGGGAGGAGGGTGGGTCGCATGTGAATCTATGAAAGATACTAATACTGGATAACTGAAGTTACAGGTAAGTAACTCGTTTTCTTATCCAGTATTGGGGTATCTTTCATAGATTCACATGCTTAGAATCAGAATAGCTAGCCGTAAATAATACTTAGTCGTATAGTGGATGATGGGTATCATAAGAAAAGACAATAGATAGCTCGTAAAACAAATATAGTAGTGCAGTACATATTTGCAACTTAATAAGAGAAATATCATATACATATGTATCAAAATAAACATACCTATATATTAAACACTTTTCTCTAAAGATATAACCACTTTCTTACAGAGGATTACCTTACTTAAAAAGGTTTCGTAACACTGCTTGACCCACTGCTGATTCAGCCTCTGTTGCCAGATCAAGGCAGTAATGCCGTGGAAATGTGTGCACATTCTTCCAGGTTGCAGCACGGCAAATCTTCTCCAAAGGTACTCCAGCAAAAAGAGCAGTAGATGAGGACATTGCCCTTGTAGAGTGAGCCTTAGGTTTATTTGATAAAGGATGTGAAGCCTTGAAATGACAGAATTGGTTAGTAGATGCAATCCACCTTGCGATAGTGGACTTTGTCACAGCTGTTCCTGGCTTTTTACCACCATAGGAAATAAATAATTGGTCAGATTTTCTGATGGACACAGTACGTGCAATGTAGAATTTTAAACATCTTTTGACATCCAAGGTATGCAACGATTTCTCAGCAAAGGAAGACTGATTGGGAAAAAAAGAAAGCAAGCAATATAACAGGCTTGTTAAGATGGAATGTAGAGGGAACTTTAGGAACAAACGTAGGATTAGTTCTGAGAAGGACATAGTCATTGGTAAATTTCAAATAAGGTTGCTTGATAGTGAAAGCCTTGATTTCACTGACTCTCCGAGCAGAGGGCCGTGCCACTAGAAGCGCTGTTTTCCAGGAGAGATACATCAAATCAGCTTTGTGAACAGGCTCAAATGGATGCTTCATGAGCTGCTGCAGCAAAAAATTAAACCTCCATTCTGGAGGAGGAGCTCTAATAGGTGGAAAAGTTCTGAAAAGCCTCTTTAGAAACTGTTTAATCAGACGATTAGAGCAAAGTGATTCCGCTCCTGTAGAGCGTCTGTAGGTGAGATGGCCGCTAGATGCAATTTTACCGAAGCAAACATGAGACCAGACTTGGATAACGATAGCAGATAAGGCAGAATCTTATCTGGAGAACATCTTAAAGGATGTATATTCTTGCTACTACACCAAGAACAGAATCTTTTCCAGCGCATACTTTTTTAAGGTAGAAGGAGCTCCTGCTCTAGCAAGAATGTCTCTGCAGTCTTGAGGTAATTTATCTACTTAAATTCCGTGAATCCAGAAACCATGCATGAAGATTTAATTGGACTGGACGAGGATGAAGAATCTGGCCTTTCCTCATTGATAATAGGTTCGGAACTGCTGGAAGACGGCACGGTCTGCGTTTGGATAGTAGGAGAAGCTCTGTGAACCACTGTTGACGCGGCCATCTCGGTGCAATGAGAATCATGCAACATGGTTCCATCTAGAGCTTGCGCAGAAGTATTGGGATCAACGGAAAAGGAGGAAATGCGTACGTAAAAATCCCCGTCCATCTCATCATGAAGGCGTTCCCCCAAGAGCCCTTCTCCGGCTCCCAACTTGCAAAGAATGGGCACTTTTTTTTTTTTTTTTTTTTTTTAATTAAAGCAAGACTTTATTAACCTCAGTAGGTCACATTACATTCAAGTGGTTCCAAATGGAAAAGCCAGATACATTAATCATTACAGCGAGAAAAGCAGCAATAAACGGAAAACCAAACTGACCATTTGTTACGCATAGTATTCGATGCATTAAGAACATTCCGAAACCATTTGGTATCACATACAACTTCCGCTTGCATTTTGTATTTTTTGAAATAACAGAACTACGAACTAAACATACGGCTCAACATCTATCAGCACATCCACAATCATGGAATAAGAATGGGCACTTTTGATTGTTCCTGGAGGCAAAGAGATCCAGATTTGGATTGCCCCACTTCTGAAATATATTCTCCACAACTGTTTGATCAAGCTCCCATTCGTGACAGGACTTTGAGGTCCTGCTCAAAATGTCTGCTAAAATGTTGTGGATCCCTGGAAGATGTTCTACCTTGATTTTGATATCGTGAGAAAGCAGCTATTCACAAATTCTTTGAGCTTCTTGAGATAGAATGTGGGACCGGGTACCTCCTTGCTTGTTTAGATAATGCATGCAAGTGGTGTTGTCGGTTCTAATCAGAAATGTTGACCCTTGAAGCCTTGGGAGAAAAGACTACAACGCTAGGAAAATGGCTCAAAGATCCAGAAAGTTGATATGCATCTTGCAGCGGACCATCTCCCTCTTATGCAAAGATCTTGAAGGTATGCACCCCACCCTTCTAGGGAGACATCTGTCATGAGGATGAACTCCAGTACAGAAGGCTGAAAAGTGAGCCCGACAGACATTCCTGGAGTGCATCCACCAGGCAAGTGCTTCTCGCATAACTGGTGTTATTTGCACTAGGTCGTCGAATGGCCCGAGATTTGAAGCCACTGACTGTCCAGTTCCTATTGTATCGGCCGCATCCTTAGACGGGTATGAGGTACTAGCAGAATTACTGATGATAGTATTCCCAGAAAAGATTTGATAATCCTCACAGAAGCGAACTTTCTTTTTAGGAGGTCTGACGCCAGAGAAGTGAGGCAAGATGGTCTTTCTTTGGACAAGAATGCTTTGTCTCGGATAGTATCCAACATTGCCCCTAGAAATTGAATTCTTTGAGAAGGACAGAGGACTGATTTCTAAATGTTCGGTGACAGTCCTAGGGATTGAAAAACTTGTAGGCATGTGGACGTTGCGTGAGAAGCCTGTCGAAAGGAAGGAGCCTTTATTAGCCAATCATCCAGATAAGGGAATAATTGGTTACCCTGACGTCTGAGATGAGCTGCCACTGGAGCTTGGAATTTGTAAAGACTCTCGGGGCTGAGCGTAAGCCGAATGGAAGGATCTTGAATTGGAAATGTACACCTGCCACAGGAAATCGAAGGAACTTCCGATGCTTGGGATCAATTGGGATGTGGAAGTATGCATCCTGGAGATCCAATGTTGTCATGAAATCCGCATGGTCCAGAAGCTGAAGGATTTCTTGAAGTGTGACCATGCGAAAAGATTTCTTTTTAAGACATTTTTCAACTTTCTTAATCCAGGATAGGCCTCCATTCCCCTGACGACTTCTTTATTAGAAAAAAGCGGGAATAAAATCCTTTCCCCACCTGAGAGCGAGGCACTCTTTCTATCGCTCCTTTCAAAAGCATGGTTTTTCCGCTTTTCTGAGAAGAGCAAGATGAGGAGGATGCTTCTTCAAAGGTGGATGTGGAGGGGGGAATTGACAAATTCCAGGGTGCGACCAAATTTGATAATATCCAAAATCCATTTGTCTGTGGTTATTATTTTCCAATTTTTGAGATGTAGGGATACATTCGGAATCCTGTAAACCAGGTGTGGCAGATCTGCTGCAGGTGTTAAACGATTGTCACTGTTTTCTAGCAGAGTCCCTGCTTTGAGGTTGGCGTCTTCTGTTTGGTTGCCTATAAGCGGCAGCTGGGGGATTTCTATAGGACTGCTGCTGTTGCTAACCATATCGTCCTTGATTGCCCTGATTTTGGTATTTTTGATATCCACCACAAAAGGAATATGTTCCTCTGCCTCTAGCTCCTCGAAACGGAGTCTTTCTATAATGTAGAGTACCAAGTGCTCTAGAAGTGTGAGTATCCTTCTTGATTTCTTGTAACACATCATCAATGTGTTTCCCGAATAATAAATCACTATCAAATGGAATGTCCAAAATCTTTGTTTAGACCTCCGGGCGAAAGTTGGTGGATTTCAACCAACCCTGTCGTCTAAGGGTTGCTGCTCCGGCAAGTTTGCGAAAACCCAAGGAGGCTAGATTCATAGAGATGTCAATAATCTCTGAAGCAGCCCTTTCACCTTCAAAAAGTATTTTCTTTGTTTCCTGATTCTTGTCCTCCGGAAGGTATTCGAGGTAAGGGGAAATGTCCGACCATAATTGGCGGTCATATCAGCCTAGAATCGCCAAAGAGTTTGTTGCATGAACTGAGGCACCCGCGATGGTGGTAAACGCTTACCAATGTTATCCAGGAGTCTCCCATCCTTATCTGGTGGCGCCGTTACAGGAATGGATGGATTTCGAGACTTCCGTTGGGCCACCTGTGAAAAAACAGAATCTGGTCTTGGGTGTCCAAATAGGCAAGCAGGAGCATCATCCGGTGCTTTATACTTTTTATCGATTCTAGGGAGAATCGCAGGTATCAAGAATGGAGTTTATTATTTTCGTATCTTCTTCCCAAATATGATCGATTATAGGGATTGAACTAACCGATTCCCTACTTTGATCTTTAAAATCATAACGAAAACACTCGGTTTTCTTCATCGATACAGGAAGATGAAACCTGGTTGCTGCCCTTTCCATAATTGCGTGAAAACCTCCAATATCCTCAGGAGGGGAATCAACCGCCTGAGGGACTGGCGAGGATGGCGTAGGAATCAAGTACTCATCCCATTAATCCACAGTTGTGGGTGAGTTTGGTATCTCCCCATCTTCGGCCACAGTGTCGCCATCATCATCTTGAGTGAAATGAGTAGGCACTACCTCTTGAGGCACCGTGATAGGGGCAGCAGGACCAGCAGCCTGCAAATCCGTAGGCGTAATAGGTTGGTCTGGAATCGGCGCTGGTGGGAAGTGTGTATTATAATCCCTCAGCATAGAAGTCAAATCTTGCAACAAAACCACAGGCATTTGAACCATAGGTTCCTGAATAAATGAGTTGAGGGCCTCAGAGATTCACAGGGCCCATAATGTTCTTCATCATCGTCATCCTCCTGATATTTAATCAGGAGCTGAGAAGGATTATGTGCTGGAACAAAAGGCCCTTCATCATCTGATTCCTCCAGATAATGGCTAGGAGGTAATGGTGAGATATGGGAAACATCCTGATAAAAATGCCTTGAAGATGACAATTTTGATGTTAACACTGGCGTAATTTGCAAAGATGCAGGTCTTTTACGCTTCAGCGTCGTCGGCGGAAAAACAATCGTCGTCGTTGACGGTGGGCTCGTCGACGAAAGTAGTATCGCCGTCGACGGTGGGCTCGTCGACGGGGGCTGTATCGTCGTCGATGGCATCGTTGACGGCATGGATGTAATCGATGAAGAAGGAGGCGTCGACGAGATTGGCATCGTCGATGGCGAGAAATCACTCACCTTCTGAGGAGATTTCATCGTCGACTGAGCACTTTTCGATGTCGATGGGGGCTCAGAAACAGATTTCTGTTTTGAGGCAGTTTTTAGTGAAATCTTCGATTTTTTCTCCCATTTTCACCTCTGAAGATAATGAAAGCTTCTCTTTTTAAGAGGAAGAGTGAACAGTTTCGGAGTGAGATTTCTTCAGGGTCTTACTCTTTCTCTCAGGGGGATCTCCAGATATATCCCTCTTTTTGGTTTGAGGGGTAGACGCCTGAGGACTTATACTGCCATCATCTCCAGAAACAACATCCGATGTAGCTTTCAGTTTTTCCAGCCAAACCAAAAGTCTTCCTTCTCTGTCCTTCAAGGTCTTGGCAGGGAAGGTTCTACAGATCCTGCAGTCCTTGACCTTGTGTGCTGGATAAAGACAATATATACATTCTTTATGTGGATCCTCAAAATGTAATCTTTTCTTCCCACATGAAGAGCAAGGCAAAAATAAGCTTTTCTTTATAGAGTCAGACATATCTACTCACAAAGGTATAAGTTAAAGAAAACTGAGCAGAGCTCAGGGAGACTCCCGGTCACACAAGGTGCGGTAGAAAATCTGAGGGTTTGCCTCTCTGTGGAAGGTTCTAAGAGGGTGCTGTAGCCTGATTGGCTGGGTTTCAAGTTTGGTTCTTTTTACAAAAAGACTAAGATAGGCTAATGTAGTGACCTTGCTGTCCATAGTAGCCTATTGCGTAATAGTGATATGACTATAATGTATATGTTTTATTGTACCACAAGACTACCACCTCGTCGGCGGGGATGATTTTAAGCATGTGAATCTATGAAAGATACCCCAATACTGGATAAGTCACCCTTCCTGTCCTGAAACCTTTGTCTCCAGACCTGCCCCAGGGGACCACATCCAGCTCCTTGGGCAGGAGTTGGTTTCCACACCATCCTAGTTAAATATAATTCTGTGTAGTATGTCCTTGTATTGCTCTCTGTTTCTCCCTTTTTAGGTACTGTCATCATTAGAATTTTAACATAGACTTATATTGATTTTAATCTTGTTTCTTCCCTAAAGAAAACGTGTGACATGTATTTGGTGATTTTGACTCACAAAATTATTGATTAGATAAAACTTTAAAACTCTCTTATTTTTCTTTTCGTATGAAAGTAAGAGTAATTGGTAGCAAAGGAGTTCGTTGGTGAAACTTTGGTCTTATATTACCTAGAAAGGGTAATACTGAAGGAGTAGCAGGTTCCCTGATGCCCGAGTGAAGAGTAAGCGAAAAAGTTTTACTCGCAGTGTGTGAAGAGTAAGCGGAAAGGTTTTACTCCCAGCAAAAGAAATCGACTATTCTTTGAATTTAGTGAAGCAGACAAAGTAGCGAATGTTTCTACGTTAATTCAATTTATATGTAAAATTGTGAGAAAAGAAGTTTTCGCATTACCTTGTAAAGGAGAGGTCAGTTGCGGGTGCTGCACTGACGCCACAGAGAGCCGCGCTGGGATTGGTTGGAACAGCGGGCGTGTAACTGAAGCAAAATTGTAAAGGAGGGGTCAGTAGTAAGGAGTGATACTGGCATGACAGAAAAGCCGTGCAAGTATTGGTTAAACGAATAAGCAAGACAGTAAAAGCGAACATCTGGTCATCAAAATAGAAGCCCCAATAATAATAGACAGTGGGATTTGTATGTGGAGACACAATCCGACATTAATAGGGACTCGCCCAGATAGAAGGTATTTAGGTTTTGCCCACGAACAGTATATATATATATATATATATATATATATATATATATATATATATATATATATATATATATATATATATATATATATATATATATATATTTTTTTTTTTATTCACCCAGCAGCAACAAAAGACAATCTTCCAGCAGTAATTATACACATTGTTTACAATTCACTAACAATTGCTTTCCTTCACAGCTTAATATCATGTGATGGCTTTGTACTGACACATTGACTAAAAAATGACATTAGATACAACAGTAATAGAGAAATAGCGGCTTCCTCCTGTAGCTTTCATGTAAATCAACATTTTAGGCAATATCTCAATCTTTCATTTACACATTCGTTTAGACATTACCCAGAACCCTCTGGTACGTTGCCTCTCCCGTCACCACACGTCCCTTCCCAATTATCTATCAAGAGTCTTCTTGCTGTTGTTGTAAATAGTCCAGAAGTGGCTGCCAGAAGTCTTTGGGTCTAGAGGCCTGCGGTAGTTCTTCTTCATAGGCCCCTAGTGTTTCTTTACAGTATATCATATCAGACAGCCAGTCTTTGAATCGGGGCGGGCGTTTACTGCCCCATTTAATGGCTATGAGTCTTTTTGCCAGTAAGAGTGCCCCTGCCAGTAGTTTGCGACGTCTAGGCAGTTTGAGTTTGCAAATACCTAAGAGACATACCAATGGTGTGTTCGGGATTAACTCAGCTAACATATGGGTGAGTGCCTCCAGCACCTCCCGCCAGTACGTGTCCAGGCCAGGGCATGCCCATGCCGTATATAGAAAGTCTGACTTAGGGGCAGAGCATCTCCGGCATTTATCATCTGCTCTGAGGCCATAGCGATACAATTTGACCGGCATGTAGTATGTCTGATGAAGAAATCTAAAATGTATAATTCGTAAATTGCACTTCGGTGTAAGCAAGTGTAATTGTGCACAGCTATAGTTCCACTCGTCTTCTGAGATGGGTACTCCCGTCGCTTCCTCCCACCGCCCAAGTGCTCTATTAGGTTCTGTATTTTGTTCGTTTTGGGATGCAGTATACAATTTTGTTACTAATGCCGCACGTGTTGGCTCAGTGAGTAATATCTGTAGGGCCTGTAGTGCTGTGGATTCTGCCGGGAACGTGTCGTATAAGTCTCTAATCGCCGACCTTAATCTAAAGTATGCAAACATTTTTAATGGCGTTTGGTGCGCACATAAGGATGGGCTTTGAGGTGAGATGAATGTATTATGCGGGAATAGCGTGCCTAACTTCGCAAATCCCATATCTCCTAGTACCTTCCTCATACTCTGCTCTTGTGTGACCGACAGTTTGGGATGATTCGTCAGGGGAAGTGCCAGTGCAGCTTACATGCTCGTGTTGCCAGCATCTGCCAGGCTCTAGATGTGCATTTGACTGGGTGTATTACATCGTTGGAGTAGCTCCCTACGGGATCCGATATGTACTGTATTAATCGATTCGGGTGAACACTGTCGGTTTCCACCGCTATATGCGGAATATGAGAGTGTGGTTGCGTCCATTAATGTGCATGTTGTGCCTGTGCACAGTAGTAGTACAATTGTAGGTCGGGGCAGCAAAACCTCCATGGTGATACGGTTTTGTGAGTACCTTCTACCCCACCCTGGGCTGTTTCCTCGCCCATGTGAGTCATCGTAACGCTGTGCGTAACCTGGCAAAAAAGGCTTGTGTAAGCCAAATGGGAATATTCCAAAACAAATATAGGAATCGGGGTAGTATTACCATTTTCTGGAGAGCTATTCTATCCGCTATCGATAGTGGTAGTTTAATCCATTTCTCAATTTGCTCTTCCAATTTGCTCATTGCCACTCCATAATTTGCCTTGATCACCGACTCCGAGTCCCGATGCACCCAGATACTTCACCGGGTCCGTCACCCATTTTAATGGATAGTCCAAGTTTGGTTCTGGGGTCTCCGCTGTTAAGGGGATCACAACCGATTTATTCCAATTTATACTGAGGCCCGAATATTGTTCGAATCTGATATATTCCCTAATCAGCGGCTTTAAATTTGTGTCTGGGTATCTGGTATAAAGGACCATGTCATCCGCATAGAGAGAGCTACCTACAGGACAAAGACTAAACTGGAGCGCCGTTTCTGGGTGTTTTTGTCTAATTTTACAGGCTAGCAGCTCTAGCGTGAGCACAAACAAAATAGGGGATAACGGGCATCCCTGTCGTGCTCCGCGGCTGATCTCAAAATGCTGTAAGGTGTGACCATTGATGCGTACTCCAGCTCTAGGTTCGTTATATAGTAGGGCGATCCATTTAAAAAAAGCAGGCGGGAATCCCATCCTGGATAGGACAGTAATCATGAACTCCCATTCCACCGAGTCGAAGGCTTTTGCCGCGTCAAGAAGTGCGGCTGCCGCCGGCAACTCGGGGTTTAGGCTATGATACATCGCAAAGATAGTGCCTATATTTTGGGTTGTGGGCCTTGTGGGTAGGACACCCGCCTGTCTGGGAGCACTAGGAGTTTCAGTAACGGTTGTATTCGGTTTGCTAGTATCTTTGCCAGAATTTTTACCTCTATATTTATGAGGGAAAGTGGGCGGTATGATTCACAGTAACTGGGGTCCTTGCCCGGTTTTGGAAGAGCTATCAATAGCGCTTCTCGTAATGTTAACGGGAGGGCCCCATCTTCATAAGCCTCCCCAAACATCTGAGCTAGCTGTGGTATCAGCAAGTCCTTAAATTCTTTAGGCAGTCCAGGCCTGGGGCTTTGTTATTAGTCAGTGAGTTAATCGCTTCTTTAAATTCATCTTCTGTTATTTGATGTCCTAGATATTCCCTATGGGTATCTGAAAGCCAAGCGAGACCTGTGTCATCCAGGTATTCGTGGATATCTTGTTGTGCGTGCGACATCTGTGTAGTATATAGTTTGGAATAGTATGTTTGGAATCTATCCAGGATGGAGGGGGTGTCATAAACCTGCTCGTCTTGATCATTCGCTATGTGTGTTACAAGTGAGGCGCCCTGCATTGGCTTAATCTTTTGCGACAGCGCCCTGCCCGGTCGTCCTCCCCCCGTATGTTCTAGCCGTTTATTGTCTGGATAAGTACTTTATTTCTGTGTCAGCATATTCGTGGTATGTTTTCACTTTACTTCGTATGTCTGCTAGGAGGGAGTCTTGTAGAGTGTCAGCATAGTCAGCCTCTAGTTTCTGAATATCTTTTTCCACCATAGCTAGTTGCTGTCTAACGTCTCTAAGGATACCAGCATGCTTGCTGAGGCAGTGGCCTCTTACAGTTACTTTAAAAGCCTCCCATAGTGTCCTGTAGCTCTCTACCGATCCAGTGTTAATCTGGAAGAAGTCCTCAATAGTTTGTCGTAGTTCCCCACGAAAAACCTGATCTTTCAACGCCGCTGGTCTGAGGCGCCATGTGAACTGCCTCGGGGTATGAGTAGGGAACTCCAGAACAAGTCGTACCGGGGAATGGTCTGACAGAGTCTTAGGCAGGTGTTCTACTGCCTTCGTCCACGTACTGACCTCCTCCGTGGTCAACCAATAATCCAGTCTCAACCAGGTTTTGTGTGTCAGCGAGGTGCATGTACCCTCTAGTCTCCCTGGGTGTCTCAGCTACCACACATCTACCATGAACCACTCGTCCATTCCCATCCAGTATTGATCGAGCTGCACGTCTCCCATGTTTTTCAGTACCAGATGCCCTATCCAGTAGTGGATCTAAGCATGTGTTGAAGTCTCCACCCAATATAACAGCCGTCGGTTGCGCTTCTCTGAGTTTAGTCCAGATGCTATCATAGAACTGTGGATCATCTACGTTGGGGCCTTTGGTTGTAACAAGTGTGATGTCTGTGCCTCCAAGATTTCCCCTAAGTATGATATACCTCCCCGTCAGTGATCGTATTAATGAGTGTAAATGGAGTATTGCGTTTAATTTATTGCACCCCCCTAGCATAGGTGGAATAAGAAGATGCCACTTGGAATTGTGCCCATTTATAACCTATTCTGTATTCTCGTTGGGGCGCAACATGTGTTTCCTGGATGCATGCAACGTCTACTTTGTGCCTATGTAAATACGCGAGGACCTTCCTGATTTTTCGCAGGTCCTGTATGCCCCTCACGTTCCAGGACATAAGGGTCAGTGTCCTAATCTGTTGTATCACAGTAGCCATACTTCACATATAAAGGATGGAGCATACATTTTATGAGTCACAAATCTCAGTTGTGTATAGTCTTGTAAGTGGAATGCATTGCCGACAAAAGCTGCTTGGTGATTTTCAAGGGTACCCCCCTACCCACCTTTCTAAAAACCCTCGACGAAGACATCTCCCGCATCGTTACCATGCCCATATCTTCTCTCCTCACATGCATAACATTAAACATCCCCAAACTAAAGAAGAGGTGTGATGTACACAAGTGGGCGGGAGTAGCCAGGCTCTGTCCCCCTCATCCGAGACTCCCAGAGGGGGGGCCTTCTTGTAAACATAAGAGTGCACTATTTCTGTGGACCCCACAACTTCCCTTAACTCAATGTAACATGTTAACGCCCAACACTAGGTACATTTGTAGTACAAAAACACATGGAGTCTACCATAGCCCAACAGTGCGCAGTTTGGTACGTCCCGCAATTGACTTATCTGAGCAGATGATCTTCATCCCGACCATCTTGGGAGGTACGGTTCTCGTTGCACCACAGTTCACAGCCAAAAGCCACAAAAAACTGATTCCTCCCAGTCATATTGCTGGTGATGGGATCATGAGTAAGTTCCTTGGATTGAAACCCCCCAGGTCAACAGTTTTATTAGCCAAATTGGTACATATCTCAATTTAGGTAAATGTATCATTCCACGTCTGACATAGGCCCTTGGTCTTGCTGTCTGTCTCTCGGCGAACGTCTATGTTCTCCTTTCGGTTTTCGCAGCTGCAGATACTTCAGGAGTTCTTTAGGTTCGTTGAAGATTCTTGTAGAGCCTTCGTCGGTGATCTTCAGCCTGGTCGGGTATAGCATGGCATATGGGATCTGCAAATCTCAGAGTTTTTGCTTTGCTTGTGTATATTTCTTCCTCGCTTCTTGGACAGATTGCGTGAAATCTGGGTACAGGGCTATGTCCATGCCCTCATGTCGTAGGGCGCCCAGGTCATGGGCCCTCCGCAATGCTGCGTCACGGTCGCGGTAGTTTAGTAATTTCGCTATGATGGGCAGTGGCCTGGTGCCCACTGGTGGTTTTGGGGCTAAGGACCTGTGGGCTCTTTCTATCAAGAAAACATCAGAGAATGCCTCTCTGCCCAGTAGAGTTATCAAGAGTTGCTCCACATATTTCTCCATTGGTCCTGTGTTTGTTGTTTCTGCAATTCCCATGATCCTTATGTTGCTTCGTCGAGACCTGGCCTCCAAATCCTCAGCCTTAGCGGCTAGTATAGCCAATTGTTTATCTACTCCAGATTGTTTCGCGGTGATTTGGTTGTTTGCGTCCTCCACATCCGATATCCTGCGTTCTGCCATGTCGACCCTTTCGGTGTGTCTGTCTAGCCGTTCAGACATGCGGTCAACTCTGTGAATGAGATTGTCAATTTTACTGTCTATGTTTGTCAGCGCAGTTTGAATCGTGAGGAACATCGACTGTACACTGTCCGCTGTAAATCCCCCTACAGTTTGCGCTGTTGGTGGAGTTGCCTGGTGGTCATCACCGGATTGGTCTTGCACTTTTTTGGAATGTTCGAAGTTTATTTTCGGTTGGTTTTTGTCTGGTTTACCCATCGTATCCTAAGGGCGGTCTGCCTCTCTGTGCAGTTGCGGGCCACTGATTCACCACTGTTCGCAGTTATCGACTTGCGTGCCAAGCCGGCGACTGCCGCAGCTGCAGGCCCGGCTATGTGCGACTGCTCAATATGTTGCGAGCGGTTACGAGGCATCAGCTAGGCGCGGTTATGGACTTACGTTTCTAGTCGAATCCCGCTAAACTTGTAGCTTTGCAGGATCCTCGCTAGCTGTCAAAGCCCGGGTGAGCTGTGTGCCGCCCTATTCGTCTCAATGCCAGTTCTTCTCCCCGTGTCCAGCTATGCAGGTGTGTTTCACCGTTTAGCTATTATCCGTCCCGGGGCCCGGATGTGAGCACCCCTGGGTCACTCTGTGCTCACTTAGGTTGTGAGCCTCGGCCGGGCATAGCAGGTCTGGCGGTCCGGAAGGTATTCTCGCACCCACTGGGTGAAGTTAAGGCACCATGTCGGCGCTCTCTTGCCTCACCGTGTATTGCGATCCGGTATACAGTGCGTTGTACCCGGGCCCACCTTCTTGGGACTTTCCAGGCTGCTCAGGTGTCTGATGTTCACTACCGCTTTTTAGGGTAGAATATTCTGTTGTTTATTGCCGTGCCCAAGTTGGTCTAAACTGGGTTGCTTCTTGTCGCGCTATGCCCCCTGTTGCCTCTCACCCCTGCTCATAGGCACCTCAGACTGCACGAGGCCCCACTTCACACTCGCCTCGGCCCGTCGCAGGCTCGCAGCATATCTCGCGGCAAAGTTTGGTATTTTTTATAGTTCACCCGCATAGGCGCCAGGCCAGCCGAACCTTATGTGTACTGGAGGTGTGCGGGCCCTACAGCTCCGTCTCGGCCCTCCCGCCGGTTCCCTGCGATGCGCCTCCGTTTCCACGCGGGGGCGGGATTGCCGCGATCTGAGCTGCGTGCTTTGCGTCTCGGCCCGGCCCCACACTCCAGTTCGGTGCGTCTCCTGTGACGCTGCCGTGTAGGCCTCGGCAGATTACGGGTCCGGATGTCGCAAGTTCGGCAATGAAAACGTTGCTAATTTCTCACCGAGTGTGGGTGACATGCTAGGCGTTTACAGTTCATCTATTTGTTGGGATGAGGTCCACATATAAAATGGAGGATGAGGATGAAGTTGGCGGGCACCCGGAGGAGCTCGCTCAGTATGCGGCCATTTCGTTCCTCGGCTAGCTCCGCTTCACCCACGAACAGTATATTAGAGGGAAATCACATAAAATGTACGGAGAAAAGAGAAAAATGTCATTTATGCAGAAAATTAAAAATTATTAAAAAAAGATAAACCCATTAAGACTAGAGAAGGAATTCTCGCCCGCATCATACATGATGATGGAGAGAGGCTATTATACCTGTATATGGCAAGAAAATTGGATAAAATATACAAAAGATGGAGTGTTAGCTTTTCCAGAGTTTGGAACATTTAATGGGAGAATCCTTCATAACTTACGAACCAGAATGAACGAACTAGAACCTAGACCTAGATTGACACAATACGAAGCCTTAGAAGAATGGGAGACTGATGCATTTGAGCGTGATAGATCAAGAAGTAACAGAAGCCTGAGCAGATATTATCCCAAATTTCCTCGTGAAACCCGAGATAGTCAGATGAAACAATGGAGACAAGCCATGGTGGCTGAAGGATTATATCCTGTACTAATGGCTGAGGAACAGACTGGAAGTAAATGCACAGAGAAAACAAAACATTTGGCAATGACAGGTAGTGGAGAATCAGAAGATGATTTTTTTAGAAGATATTTTAATAAAAAACCCTCCACCCTATGAGGAAGGAACTAATAGAACTATCCCTAGTGCCCCTATTCTGGGAACACCTGTAGTACCACAGGTTGTACACGAAACCACAATAGAGAGGGTACTTCAAGAAAGAGAAAGGGAAGCGATAAATAAGAATAGAGACAAATTGATACAGAAAATAACCAAGTTAAATATACATCCTGAAGCACTGATAATACCAGTGACTATAGGTCCTGTTGTCCCATTGTATGGAGATAAGCTAAATTGTCAAAAAACTCCAGTCATGACTACTCCCATAATTGAACCTAGAAATGAAAATGTAGTAATTGATGACCAAGGTAGTGAATGTGAGTCGGTAATTTCATTAATGGACTTTCCAATAAGATGAAAAATAAATGATACACCCATAAGAGTCACATCAAGTTGCTCGAATGAAACACGGATAGAGACAGCCACAGGAACGAAAAGTGCCACAGTAGTGACCCCAAAGAAATAGAAAGATGCACACAAGAAATAGATAAACCGAAACCCCAACCAAAAATATTAGACATTTTTAAATTATGAGTGGATTTGGAAGAAATGATAGCTGGGAATGTGGGATTGGATAGATTGAACACCTATAGTGAAGAAAAGTTACTGTTCATTTGCAGAAGCATCACCCGAAAGACGAAAATATTTCATGAAAAAATGACGAATTTGGCCTCTGAAATGGGAATTGAAATAGGGAGTTCCAAAGTGTTGCAGAAACCCTATAGAGCAGAATTTTCTGATAAGGATTTGGAAAACATGAATGTTTCAGGAAGAAAGTTACAGATTAAGGAGTATTGGCAACATTACAAAAATGGGGAGATTTAGATAGATGGAAAATTAGGTGGACAAAGAAAAAAAAACAGTGCAGGCAAATCGAACGACATCTGAATTTATGAGAGAAACAGAAAAGGTTGTGAGAGAAGTTCCAAGAGGGGATATGTACATGTCTCATGGACCCGACAGGATATTTTATCCTTTAATAATGATTTCCCAAGAGAAAAGCTAGTGGAATGGTACAGGCAAGTTTAAAGGTTTGTGAAGGTTTCAAAGGTTTTGTTGAAAGACCTGGATGGTCTATTTGATACAGTAGTGCGTGCTGATTTGTGGACAGAATGTAAAATTAGAGTGGATTGGCCCAGTGAGGAGTACCCAAGGGAGAAGAGGTAATGAAAAAGGATCACTAGGTGATCACTTTCTTAAAAGAGAAAATTCCGGAGGGCGTGGCCAAGATGGCGACCTGACTGGACGTGGAGTACTGAGGCTCCTCGCCGCGGCCCCTTGCCCTTGGTTTTTCTTGGCAAACAGTCCTCTGCAGTGTGCTGAAATGGGCAGCGCTGTGCAAGGGGTTCCAGGTACACCAAGAAGGAGGGGATCAGTCGAGCCATTTACCCCCAGAACTACTCCCCGACTGACCTGGCCGGCGCCGACAAGCTCCACCAACATGGCGTCCTGGTAGTGAAGGTTTCAAGGTGCCGCCGAGCCGGGGAAGCTGTGTGGCCGAGCGATGGGTGCCGCCTGCTGCTGAGACCCGACAGTGACTGAGGAGCGGCTCTGGTCCTGACTGTCGCAAACCCTGCTCCTCAGATCTGCGCATCCCGGGTGGCGGCGTGAGCAGCCCGGGAGCGTGAAAATCGGGCGTGCGGCCTGGCAGCGGTTGCTTTGGGGGGACGCCCACCAGGCCCGGGGCATAGCGAGCACCGCAGTGATATTGGTGGCCGGGGCAGGCCGGACCCTTCATAGCTGCACCGTGGCCCCCGCGCCATCTCCTGAGGGAGCCACAAGTTTGCTACGGAGCTGACTTCATCGGTGCGGAGAGTCTGCCACGATCTGCCGCCACAGGTGGTCTACGCTCGGTGGAGCCCGGGAGATCGTTGAGAAGGGACTTCCAGCTGGCACCCCTCAGACACTGCTATACTGCCCTGCTCACTGTGACTCGACGCCGGCCCCCCTGCTGACACCGTCCTTCATGCAGTGAGTGTTTCGTTCCTGGAGGGGGGGAACCCACTCCTTGGACAGGGCACGCCGGGACTGTGTGGAGCTGAGCTGGGGATGCGAGACTCGAGGACGAGGCTCTGGGGCCTGGCCTGTGCAGCACTGGGCCCGGACAGCATGCGTGGCGCCTGATGTGACCAGCGTTGGCGAGAGTGGAACCCAGGCGCTGCGACCTCTGCGCTCCCCGACATATTCTCAGAAGTTGCAGATCCCTGCCTGCCTGATTTACAGACCTGGCGACGTCCAGTAGTGGCTCGCTGTGGGCGCTCTTCTGACCCTACTATGCCGCCATTTTGACTGTTTCCCCATGCCAGCTCTGTTGGTACTGTCTTCCACGTGGTGGGGGTCCTGTACCTAGAGGAAAGGGAACCTTTCCCAGCAAAGTGTGATCTCAACTGAAGTGGGGCTGCTCTGGGAACGCGAAGTTTGAGGGCGAGGCTTAGCAGCTTGCACAGCACTGGGACCTGAGTCTACACACTACACCTGAAGCGCCTAACCCCGGTGAAGACGTTAGCTGCGCGCCAAGACCCCTTTTTTACGGGCACTCTTATTACAAGCGGCAGCTACTTGTTCGTTCAGCCTACTTTCATGCTTTCTCGCTGCACCGTTACCGCTCATCACACAGGGTTTACCGAAGGCCCGCTCCCACTACATCGCCTGCGCTAAGGTTTGGAAGACTGCACCAGGCTTCTTCACGCTTGGGGTTGCCGCCATGTCCAAAAACCCTCTTTGGCATGGCTTCCATGAGAAAAAAAGGGGACCGCACATTGAAAGACATGCTTACCAAGGGACCAGCTTTGGGAGATAAAAGCCATCCCGCATCCCCAGCATCGCCTCCACCCACTGGGAGGCTGAAAGAGAAGTGCCCGTTTTCCGGTCGTTCCTAGAAACTCTTTTTAATACTCTCCGGAACGATTTTCAAACCCTCAAGCAGAAAGTGGCAGAGGAGGTTCAAGAAATACGCCGGGATGTGGACGCGGTGGGTGAATGAGTGGCCGTCAGAGACTGAGGACCAATCTAAATCCGAGTAAATAGAGCAACTGCAACAGGAAGTCCTCCGCCTTAAGGATCAACAGGTTGACTTGCAAGCTCATGCGGAGGACTTCGAAAATAGATCCCGAAGGAATAATATCCGAGTGAGGGGCATCCCATTGCAGGCGGAGGGAAAGGATGTAACCTCCAGGGCCTTTTCAGGGAGATTTTAGGGGTGGACCAGGACTTTTGAGATCCGCATCGATCGCACCCACAGGGTGGGTCTGGGGAGGAGAGCCCCGGCTCCCCCACCCGACATCTTGGCCTTCCTGCCGGATTTCCCCCCTCAAAGAACGTATTCTGAGAGAAGCCTGTTCAAAGCAACCAATCACCTACCAGGGACATGCCATTGCTCTCTATCAGGACACGGCCTCCATTACCCTCCAGAAACGTAAAGCCTTTAAGGAGGTGACCACCTTCCTCAAAACCAACGGGGTGCCATATTCCTGGGGCCATCCCTTTCGCATAATTTTTAAATGGCAGGGCAATCTACACAAACTCCGCTCCCTTCGGGAGATGTGTAAGTTACTAGGTCTCGCATAGCGCAGTCCGGACTCCTCTCCACAGCCTTCACAGCGATCATCGAGGGATGAATGGCAGAAAGTTGGGAGACGTCGCTCGCCTAACTTGGGTGCGAAACCGGATCGAGCCACGGTGACCGCAGAACGGATTTCGGCTTTGGCAGCTGTCTCACGGGACACCACCACACCGGATTCTCTTTGATCTTGCACGGGGGACTGGAAACGCACCAGCTTCTAGCTAACTGGGGGCGGCGGGCGGGGAGCTCGGGTCGTCCTGGTACCATGACCGTTCTACCTTCTTCCTGCCGATTGTTTGCGGCTCAGGCTGCAGATGGTGGACTATGTTGGGTGAGTGAGTGAGCGAGTAAGGATTTATAAAGCGCAACTTTGCCCATAGGCATCAAGGTGCTGGGTAATTGGGTTTGTTCGGTTGGGGTTAGGGTGGTGGGGTGGGTGGGATGGGAAGGGTGGGAGGTGTCGGGTCGTGGGTGGGAGGAACCGGTGTTCAACTATTGGGGAGGACGTAAAGTAGGGTCAGTGTTCACCTTGGAGCTCATACATTACGGAGGTCTGAGCATACGCCTCCTGTTCTTAGCCCCTTGACACTTTGAGGGTACGCGCCTAATTTTCTCCTATGTCTGCACCCATGACACAAGTCTTGACTCTTAACGTGAAGGGGCTGAACAACCCCATCAAGAGGCGTGCGATTCTGAGCTACCTTGAGAACTCGGGCCTCGATTTGCTTACTGCAGGAGACACATGTGCTCCCTAGGGACTGGCATAGAATAAAATCCGGGGCCTTTCCCCATCAATTTTATTCTTCTCTGCCAGATAAAAAAGGGGGGGTGGCCATACTACTAGCAAGGCACTTTCAGGGCAGGGTTGGGGATAAAGTAGCAAAGACAAGGGGGAGGTTGCTGGCGTACAGGATGTGGGTGGGCAATACTCCTGTCGTCATAGACTCCCTGTATGCTCCTAACTCTGGTCAAGAGCCTTTCCTTACCGATTCTCTGTCGGAAGTCCTTCGCTATCATGACAGACAGATCTTAATAGGCGGGGTTCTTAACTTGGTTATGGACTCAGGGAAAGACCGGTCTGGCCACAGATATGGTGTCACTGGGGCGATAACGAGTGCGGGGAAAGAATGGCTTCATAATAGAGGGAAGTTGATATATGGAGAGCGGCTCACCCCCACAGCACGCAATACTCATTCTATTCCCATGTACACCATACCTACGCTCGCCTAGATCCTTTTATAGGGTCCTCCGAACTTAATGCCCTGGTCCAAACGGTAGACTTAGTTCCTGCAGCATTGTCCGTGACGTTGAATCCTGATATGCGATCCATAGGCAGACCAAGGGGAAAGTGGAGACTACAGGATTCTCTATTGCAACGACCAGATATTTGCAGACAGGTGCAAATCTTTTCCACTTAGCGGCATAACACGCTTTGGTAGTGGGTCTTCTAGCTTCTTTAATTATGTTCATACAGTCTGGTGGTAGGTTTAAGTAACCAAACTCTAAGACTTCAGGAGCCAGATCGCCAAATTCAGTTGGCTTGGTTCTGGGTGTCTTATTTCTCCATGGTTCTGTGTTAACAGGGAGGGTGTCAGCTGTAACTTTTGATGTGGAACCAGCGAGAGATCTTGTAGTGTGGTGAACCACGGCTGGCATGCCCATGTGGGAGCTACTAGTATTAGCTTGAGAGACTGTTGTCTGAGTTTGCGCACTACGAGTGGAATGAGTGGGAGAGGCGGAAAAGCATACGCAAACCTGCCTGACCAGTTCATCTATATTGCATTCACTTCAGACCGTGGGTGTGGAAACCTGGCGGCGAAGGTTGGGCATTTTGCGTTTTCGTGGGTGGCAAACAGATCTATCTGTGGATGCCCCCACATTTAGAAGAATGGTTGAAGCACTTGTGGATGTATTTCCCATTCGTGAATCTGTTGTGCCTGTCGACTCAACAGATCTGCTATCTGAGCAGTGAATTCCTGGAAGGTGTTCTACTGTCAGGTGTATGTTTTGAGGAATGGCCCATCTCCAAATGTTCTGTGCAAGCTTGGACAGTTGCAGAGAGTGTGTCCCCCCTGTTTTTGTATATAGTACATGGCTGTCATTGTCCGACCGGATTAAGACAGCTTTGTTTTGTACTTGCACTTGAAAAGTTTTGAGTGCTAGGAATATTGCTAGCAGTTCTAGATGATTGATATGGAACATTTTTTGTTGGTTGTTCCATTGGCCTTGTGTGGTATAGTGTAAGAGATGGGCTCCCCATCCTGTAAGGGATGCGTCTGTCGTGAGCACTATCTGTGGAACAGGCTCTAAGAACGGCTGTCCTCTTGTCAAGTTTTTGGTGTTCCACCATTGCAGAGATCGATATGTACGGCTGTCTACCAACACCAGGTCTGTGAGCTGACCTTGAGCCTGATTCCACTGTAGTGCTAGACATTCCTGTAACTGACGCATTTGCAGTCTTGCATGTGGAACTATGAAGATGCAAGACTCCATCATGCCTATTAGTCTCATGAACACTCTGGCTTGGAGAGACTGCTGGTGTTGAAAAATGGAGACTAAGGTCTGAATGCTCTGTATCCTGGCTGAACTGGGATACGCTAGAGCTGTAGATGTGTTTATGGTAGCTCCTAGATACTGATGAACGTGCGAAGGCTCTAGGCGCGACTTGGTGTAGTTTATGGTAAACCCTAAGTCGTGCAGTGATTGAATTGTTTGCTTTGTGTGTTGGACACCTTGACTGAATGATTTTGCTTTTATGAGCCAATCGTTTATGTATGGGAAGACATGTATCTGTTGTCTTCTGAGATGTGCCGCTACTACTGCTAAGCACTTTGTGAACACTCGTGGTGCTTTTGTGACCCCGAATGGAAGGACTTTGAATTGATAGTGCTGTCCTTGTATGACAAACCTTAAATACTTCCTGTGAGCAGGATGTATGGGAACGTGAAAGTAGGCGTCCTTTAGGTCTAGTGTTGAAAGAAAATCGCCTTGTTGTAGTAGTGGGAGTACTTGTAAAGTGATCATGTGAAAATGATCTGATTGTATGTAATATTTCAGGGGCCTGAGGTCGAGAATTGGCCGCAGTGTCCCGTCCTTCTGGGGGATTAGAAAGTACAGGGAGTAGACTCCTGTTCCCTGTTCTTCTAAAGGAACTAATTGAATAGCATCCTTTTGTAGAAGTGCTAGAACTTCCTGTTGAAGCAGAGTCATATAGTCTGTAGACATTGGACGCTGCCTGGGTGGTATGTTTGCGGGGGTTGCCGTGAGTTCTAGGCAGTAGCCATGTTGGATAATTTGTCTCACCCACCTGTCTGTTGTGATGGAATTCCAGACAGGTAGGAACTGTGATAATCTGCCCCCCACAGGAGGGGAATGCTGTAGGGGAGGCAGAGGGAAGTCACTGTTTGGGAGTGGAAGAGAAGCGAATGTTGTCGTTACCTCTTCCCTTATTGCCTCTATATCCTCCTCTAAAGTAGCCCTTGTAGGAGGAGGTCTGTGTGTGCGTTTTGAAAGATGATGTGGTATCTGCGCCGGTTTGCTTAGAGCCTCCTATATAAAAGGAGCAGCGAAAAGAACTTCTAGTCTGTGCTGATTGTAATGCACCCATAGACTTAGCTGTGTCCGTTTCTTTTTTCATTTTTTCCAGTGTAGTGTCTACTTCTGGCCCAAACAATTGGTTTTGATTGAAGGGATGGTTCAAGATGGTAGTCTGAACCTCTGTCTTAAACCCTGAAATGCGTAACCATGCATGTCGTCTGAGTATAACACTAGTATTGACTGCTCTGGATGCGGTGTCAGCTACGTCTAGTGCACATTTAATTGAGGCATTAGATATTAACTTTCCTTCTTGTATGAGCTCTGTTGCCTGATCTTTGTATTGATCTGGGAGGTGCTCTAGCAGTTTTCCCAATTGGTCATATAGTGAGAGCAGGGCTTGTGTATTTGCTATGCGCCATATATTAGTAGCCTGTGCAGCAATCCGTTTCCCTGACGCATCAATAACTTTGGATTCCTTGTCAGGTGGGGGCGTGTCACCAGAAGTCTGGGAATTAGCCCTTTTCCGTGCATTGGACACTACTAATGAGTCTAGTGGCAGGCGTCCCCTAATATAGACTGGATCAGATGGTGCTGGTCTATATTTCTTTTCTATTCTTGGATTTAATACTCTACAACGTACCGGGTCATTAAATACTTCTGGAGCATGTTTAATGACTCCTTTGATCATAGGTAGTATTTGTGTAGACCTTTGTGACTACTCAAATGTATCAAGTAAGAAATCCTCATCAATGGCATCAGAGTGCATTGAAACCCCGTGGTAAAGGGCAGCTCTATCTAAGAGATGATTAAACCCAATACTATCTTCTGGAGGGGGAGGTTTTGTTGGGTAGGACTGAGGATCACGAATGTCGGGCACATTGTGTGGTGGAAAGCCATATATATCGTCATCTTTAGGATATTCTGATTGACATCTTCATCTAAAGGGTATGCATGTGGCTCTGGTATGTCATTCCCCCCATCTAGATCATACTCTTCGTCAGTGCGGTGTGATGATGCAGGAGATTGAACAGGAGAAACTGTAGGTTCAATGTAAGGAGGGATAGGAGAGGAAGAAGGTGAAGGAGAGGAAGGGTGCATTGGGGAAGTTGCACAATCCTTCTTTTTGGCAGGAACCACAGGTATAAGTGGTGTGTATGCTGGTCTCTTCTCTTAAGGAATAGCGTCCACATGTCCAGTTTTTGGATTGATAAGGACTGTTCTTTGTTTAGGATCTGATCTGGTCTAAACAGTTCTTCCTCCTGTACAACCTTCTTCGGCGTCGATTTTTTCGGTGCCGATAGGGGTTGTTTTGTGTTTTTTGCTGTAGGAGGCGTTATTGAGTCCCGTGGCAAATATTTCAGCGCTGAAGGTGGTTTCGGCTTGATAGGCTTGTTAGAGGGTTTAGATGTCTCTGTATCAGGCCTTGGAGTCTTTGGTACCGAGGTTGGAGATTTTGGAGTGGAGGCAGGTCTCGTTGGCCTTGCGGGCCGGACTCTGGCTTTCCATCTTTATTTTTGGAACCGGAAGGTTTTGGAGTTGAAGCTTTCAGATCCGGTATGGTCTTCGGCTTGGGCACCGATGCATCTTTGGGTTTGGGTGCCGAAGGATCTTTGTCTTTGGGCGCCGAAGGGCGTTTTGGCTTCGGTGTCGAAGAATCCTTCGGTGTCGAAGGATGTGTGCTTCGGTGCCGATGGAGGAGGTGGAATTGGCACATGTGGTTTTGTCGGTGCCGAGGCACCGGAAGGCGTAGTTGTTTTCCTCAGAGCCGAGCCCAAAGGCCGTGCGTTTGAGGGCATATTTCGGTCTCGACTAGGCCCCATGGGCGGAGTGCTGACCGTTGCCTTTGACTTGGGTAGTGTCTGTTGTGCAGGGGCAAGAGTACTCACGGGTTGCCGAGATGGAATCGAGTCGTCTGAGTCCTCTGCCCCCGATATGATCTGGAGATCAGGCGAGTCTTCCTCGGCGACGAGTGGAGCCTCGTCCTCGGAGATGTCTTCGAGTGGATCTTCGTCCTCAGAGACGTCTTCTTCGACGATCTCCTCCTCGAAGATGGCCTCCGGTGCTGGTGCTGATCTCCTCATCTCGTGTCGACGTGCCCTCCGATCCCGAATGGTCTTCTTCGATCGGAAGGATGCTCAAGCTATGCAGGTCGACTCGTCGTGTTCCGGCGATAGACAGAGGTTGCACACCTCGTGATGGTAGCTATGAGGGAATTTTGCTCGACATACCGGGCATCTCTTGAATGGAGTTCGGTCCATGAGGAGTAGGCTGTATGGCGCCGATAGGCCCAACGTCCCGCGTCCACGCATCGGAATGTAGCTGATGTCGAAAGTAGTCTATTCGATGTCGATAGTGTTTTTATAAAGGTTTGACGCTTCATAGTTGCTGAAAAGTCTTTTCCAGCTGGAGCGGAAAACTTTCATCCGAACCCAGTGGCGGAAAAAAACAATCTGAAGATGGAGTCGATGACCATGCGCAGTATTGTCCAAGGGAGGAGTCACCTATCTCGTGACTACAAATACTTCTTCCAAGAAGACAACCTGCAATTATCCGAGCCCAACACCAGGTGGTGATCTATTGCAAAAGTGTACGATCTGCAGCTCATATGCCTCGAACATAACATTACCTTCTTGTTGGACAATGGTGCTACCCATTCTACTGTGAGAACAGCAGACATCCCAAACCTACCCCTCTCGGGAGAAGCGATCCAAGTAGTGGGCGTGTCAAAAAAACAAATTAGGATCCCTATTACAAAACCACTGGAGGTACACATTGGCAATTTCAAAGAGATGCATACGTTTGTAGTGTGTGACTCCAGTCCTGTAAATTTATTAGGAAGAGATTTACTGTGCAAAATGAATTGCACAATATTTTGCACGCCGGATGGTGTTGCAATTCAGACCCGACGAAGACGGAGTCTACAAAATCATGTTAACCAAACAAGGAACAAAGGTAGATGATATGTTTTCCATGATGATAAAAGATGAGTTACCAAATTAGGTCAAAACAACAGTAAATCCTGAAGTGTGGTATTTTACAGGCAAAGAAGTAGGATTAAAGGCAAATGTAGATCCTGTGAAAGTGACTGTGAAAGAAGGTGCAGTTTATCCGAATACTCGACAATACAAAATGAGTCCTGAAATTAAGGCTGGTGTTGCAGCACAAATTGATCGATTGGTTGAGCAAGGCATTTTAAAAGAAATAATGAGTAGTCATTGTAACTCACCCATAATTGGCATCAAGAAACCCAACGGGACATGTAGGGTAGTTCAGGATTTACGAAAATCAACAAGATTGTTGTGCCATGTTGCCCTGTAGTACCTAACCTGGCAGTAATTTTGTACCAGATACCATGGAAGGCAGGATGGTTTACTGTAATTGATTTAAGCCATACCTTTTTTCTCCATTCCATTGCATCCCGATAGCCAATATTTATTTTCTTTCAAATTTGAGGAGCGTATTTGTGCTGGGAATCGTGTTCTTCAAGGGTATACTGAAAGTCCTTCTATTTTTAACCAAATTTTGAAAATATGTCTTGAAACTCTAGTGTTGCCTAGGAAGTCAGTTCTGGTGCAATATATTGATGACCTATTGGTCGCGTCAAATACACGAGATGACTGTGTTTCTGACTCAATTGCCTTGCTAAATCATTTGGCTGAGGGTGGATATAAAGTGTCCCCAGAGAAATAACAGTTTTGCAGAACCGTAGTTAAGTATTTGGGAAATCAAACAGAACGAGTGACCTCTGAAAGAATAAAAATATTAAGACAAATGCAGTTACCGCAAACCCAAAAAGAAATAAGAATGTTCCTTGGTGTTGTAGGATATTGCACTGGTCTGCTGTGAGAGATAATTGTGCACTATCAGTCTTAACATAGAGACACGGTCTAATGCGACGTTCTGTGGCATATTTTTCGGCTACTTTTGACCCTGTAGCATCCGCATTGTCTGGTTGTCTAAAAGCTGTAGCTGCAACATGCATGAGTCTGGAACAAAGCGATCAATAGTGATAGGACACCCTCTAAAAGTGCACGTCCCTCATTCAGTTGAGATTCTCAGTATCTTACCCCTAGTCGAATGACTAAGTATGAAAGAATTATATTAGGGGCTGAAAACTCGACCATAGTCAGGTGTACTGTTCTTAACCCAGTTACCTTGTTGCCAGATGCGTACAAAGCAGAGATGAAAGATGAAGTCGAACAAGAATGTCTTGATGTGACAGAACTCGGTACCAAACCCCATCCAGATGTACAGGAAGAGCCCTTGGAGAATGCTGAACATGAGCTTTTTGTAGATGGCTCATGTATGCGCCATGAGGAAGGACTGAATGCTCCTTACGCTGTGTGTACATTGGCCGGAATAGTCAAAGCATCCTATTATCAGTAGTCAAGTCTGCACAAGTAGCCGAATTGATAGCTTTAATTTAGCAGCTATTAGGTTAAGCATTAGCAAAAGACATCTTGTATTTAGAGACTCTTTATTTATTTATTTTTATTTGCATTTTTCAAACCCAACATTACAGGCAAGAAGACAGCAGCAATTTCACTTCTTCCCCCCCTTCACCCCCCCACCCCACAAAGTCCAAAGATTTCCTCACAGTTCGGAGATTCGATTACCCAGTGCCCTGTGGCACCCCTCTTGGTCATCTTGTTGCACCTCATCCATACCATCAGCATCAAAATTCTCAACGTGGCCCTTACCTAAACCCCCCTCCCCTACATCCATCCCTCCCTCCAACCGGTGATGATGCCGCCACTTGGACCAAACTTTTTGAAATTTCTTGGGGCATCCCCTCGCTTTGTAAGTCACTCTCTCGGCTGCCATATACAGGTCCAGTCCCCTTCGCCATTCCTCCAGTCCCGGAGGTTACGGTGCCCCCAATACTTAGCAATGTCCCTTTTCGCTACCACCAGGGCCAGGACGAGGAAAATGATGAGTGGGCGTGTCAGATCCACCTCCGTGGTCATACCTAGCAATGCCAGCTTGGGGTCCCGGGGAATCTGAGCCCCTAAAACTTCCTCCAGCTCCCTGAAGACCTGTGCCCAATAGGTTTGGATTACGTCACATGCCCAGATCGTGTGGTAAAAATCCCCATCACATTGGTGGCATCTAAGACACCGCGGGTCGTCCACTTTCCCCATTTTACTAAGTCGCAGTCTGTCATAGTAGGTCCTATGGAGCACATTAAACTGAGTAAGACGCAGTCTCGACTTGATCGCCACCTCCCGGGGATGCATCAGCGCTATTTCCCAATCCAGGTCTTCCATCTCACCCACCTCTGCCTCCCACCTCTCTCTAAGTTTTGCCAGATCACCCAGCATATTGTTCGTCAAGGTTTTGTAGGTTTGCCCCGGTATCTGCTCCTGGAGTAGCCGTCCCTCCAACGGTGCGTATTCTGGGATGTCGGCAAGCGTAATGCTTTGGGCTCGCCATGCGTGTCTTAGTTGAATGTACTTGAAATGCTGTGTGTTATGGAGGCCAAACTCAGTTTTAAGAGCCTGAAAGGACTTCAGCTCTCCCTTGGCTATCACGTCTCCTATGGTCTCCTATGTTGGAGATGCCGATGTCGTCCCACCTTTGAAAGCCGCGTAGTTTGTTCAGTTCCGCCAGCCAGCGGCAGTGCCACAACGGGGTCTGTCGCGTGGGCTTCTTTTCCCACCCCATAAGTTTCGTGGCCTTAGTCCATGCGGCGAGTGTGAGAGACGTCGCCGGGAGGAGCGGGGCCCTTTTAATGCCACCATATAGGTAATACATTATAATGTGTGACAACAGTTTGACTCTCTCTAGGGCATACGTAGGGTGGTCCGCCGGGGCGTGCAGCCAGTCGTTAATGGGTATCAAATGTTCTGCCCAATAGTAGGCCTCCAGGTTAGGTAGCGAGATCCCCCCACTGTACTGGTGTCTCTGGAGTGTAGGCAGGGCCACCCTGGGATGTTTGCCTAGCCAAAGAAAGGATCGTAAGTCGGCATGGATCTTAGCGAAGACCCCAGTCGGGAGTGGGTAGTATTCGTTCTGTAATGCGTAGAGAAATTTTGGTAGGGTTATCAATTTATACATGGCCGCTCGGCCCAAGAGTGTGAGTGTGAGCTGTCTCCAGCGGTCCATGTCCGCCACTGCATTCAGCATGATCCGTCTCAAGTTCCTTTGGAACAATGTGGTCCTATCCAGGGTTATGTATATCCCAAGGTATTGGAAGCCGTCTGCCGTCGTCAGCAGTCTCTCAGGTAGCCTACCCCACCGGTCCCATCCCCCCGGGTCGTATAGAATTGATTTATGCCAATTAATTCTATGACCTGCCTGTCTCCCATAGTGCTCTAATTCCCGGAATAGCGCCGGGATGGTGGTCTCTGGTTTCGTTATATATAGCAAGACATCATCTGCGTAGAGAGATCTTTTCTTGTGTCAGATTCGGGTCAGTGCCTGTAAAACCAGAGATGTCCTCATTTTGCCGGATCCGTGCTGCTAGTATTTCTATGATGAGTGTAAAGAGGAGGGGGGACAGGGGGCAACCCTGGCGGGTGCCTCTCTGGATCTGAAACTCGCGTGAGAGCATCTGGTTCACCCGTACCTTCGCTTTCAGGGTAGAGTATTGGAGTTGGACCCATTTCATGAAGTTTGGCCCAAAGCCAAACCTGTGGAGGACTGCAGTAAGAAATGGCCAATGCACCGCGTCGAAAGCTTTTTCGGCGTCCAAGGAAAGGAACCAGTGAGGTTCATCTCGCCCCCGCACTTCCTGCAGCCAGTTAGGAGTGCGTCTGAGATTCATTTTAGTCGCCCTGTCCGGCAAGAAACCAGATTGATCTAAATGTATGAGGTCTGGGATAACCGCCCTGAGGCGGGCTGCTAAGATAGTTGCTAACAATTTCACCTCCGTGTTGAGGAGGGAGATAGGGCGTTAGGAAGCATAGTCTTTTCCGCGGCTTCACCTCCTTATAGATCGGGACAATCTTCGCCATGACGAGGTCTGGGGGGAGCTCCCCCTCTTGGTATGCACCAGTAAAGAGGGCATTAAGATGTCGTGTCAAGAGGTCCACTGAGCACTTGAAAAATTCAGCCGGGAAACCATTCGGGCCCGGGGTTTTGCCCGGCCTCAGCTTGGCGATCGCCTCCCCGATATCGTCGGTCGTTATGTCCGTCTCCAAGCCCGCCCTGGCCTCCGAGGACAGCGTCGGCAGGTCTATCTGTTCCATGTACTGTAGTGCTTCCTCGCAGGTCGCTAGGTCTCTAGCTGCGTAGAACTGTTCATAATGTACCGCAAACGCTTCAGCTATACTAACAAATGTCCCGTCCGCCCCGTGAACACTATCCACCCACCGAGCCGCACGCTCCTTATTACTGAGCCACGCTAAAAGTTTGCCAGACTTGTCTCCCATGTCGGAGAGACGATGGAGGGTAGCAAGGGCTTGGGTCTTCGCCTCGTTGGTCACCAATTCTCGTTATTGCCTCTGGGCTTCGAGGAGTTTTCTGAGAGTCTCGACCTGTTTGGAGGTCTGATACTCCCTCTCCCACTTTAAGACAGTCTGTTCCAAGGCCGAGACCTCAGCCTGGAGGTTACGCCTTTCGTCTCCCAGTCTGCCCTGTATCCTATCTCGCAGGACCAGCTTCAGGGCTTCCCAGAAGGTGACACTCGACTCCACCGACCCCTCATTTTCGGCGATATAAACCTTAATGTCTGCGCGAATGCCTCTCCGTATGGCTGTGTTTTGCAGGTCCCAGGTTGTTAGGCGCCAGTAGCCTCCCGCGGTGCCTCGGGTACGCCCTACCTTTACTAATAACGGTGAGTGGTCCGATATACCCCATGCCTTATATTCTGCAATGTCATCTACCTTCAGGTATTGTCGGGACATGAAAATATAGTCTAGGCGCGAGAACACCCTGTGGGCCCCTGAGTAATATGAGAAGGCCTGTTGTGTCGGATGTAGCCATCTCCAGACATCCGTGAGTCCTAAGTTAGCCACCTGTCGTGATAATGCGGTCTGGTGCCCCTCTCTACCCGGCTACCCGGAATGGTCCTGTGCTATACTCATTACATCGTTGAAATCGCCTCCCACCACTTGTACCGTGTCCGCAGTGTCTAGTAGGATATTCGCCAATGCTGTAAGCGTTCCTGTCTGCAATTTGGGCGGTGCGTATACCGAGATTAGCGTGTATGTGCGCCTATTCCAGGTCCTCTGCACCCCAGCGTACGTCCCCTGTGTATCTATCCAGGTGCGTGTGATGCAGAATGGGGAGGTTTTCTTGATGATGACCGCCACCCCTCTGGAGTCGGAGGTATAACCCGCATGGGCCAGGACTCTATGTCTACCCCTAGCAATGAAGGCACACTGAGTACCCTTGAGATGGGTTTCCTGCAGGAAGGTAACATCCGGGTCTACCCTTTTAATGCGGGCATTCACCAAACCTCTCTTGACCTTAGAGCCCAGATCGTTGACGTTCCAGGTCAGGACGCTTATTCCCCTATCTCCCCCCTGTGGATTGCCTACGGCACTCGCCATTCGAAAAGGCGGTAACTATCTGGAGATAATCTCGGGCCTGTATATGTGTAGTGGAGGTTCAAAGTGTTTCGCTGCCTCTCCCCAACTATTGTCCCCCCCCCAATTCTCTCTCTCCATTCCCCAACTTGAGTCAACTCGGCACCACCCACTCCCGCCCCCCTCCCCACCTCCCTCTCCATCCAGTCGCATCCTAACACAGGACATAACTGTCTGCAGGAGTAGGTAGGCCTGTCGCCCACCCACCCACCCCTGCCATCAAAAAACCAACAGAAAAAAACACAGTAAAACGTGTTAAACAAGAGGGCGTGTCAACTTGCGTGCTTCTCCATGCCGGGCTTCCATCATTAAGAACCAGGTGCACCCCCCACTCATGAATGTGAGTCTTGTGTTTCAGTCACTGGAGCGCTGTTCAGCCCCGAATCGTCCTGCTCCAAATGGCGGATCGCCTCTGCCAGCGGATGAACGGATTCCTGCGTTCTCCCCTCCTCCTCTCCCCCGATGCGCGGCTCCCCAGCTCCTCCTAGTCGTCGCCTTCCGACCGAATGTTATTCCGGAGGCAGCTGAACCTATATCCTGCCCCTGGGTGTGTCCCTGGCGACTCCGAGCGTCCTCCCCGCGAACGACATGGGTCATGACCTCTGTAGGGCGTCGCCGGAGTATGCTTCTTCACCCTACGCGAATTCCGCCTTTGTGGTTTCGGCAATTCCCACTGAGAATTTTGCCGTATTACTCTGTCCAGCTCCTCTCGCCCAGCGGCCTCCCTACTGTTAAGGATAGGGCGTTCTTCGAGCCACTGCCAGGCGTCCTCCGGATGTGTGAAAAATATAGACTTGTCCTTATAAAGCACTTTAAGCTTCGCAGGGAACAGGAGCATGTAAGAGAGATTCAGTGTCCTCAGCTTCGCCTTCACAGCGTCGAAAGAGCGACGTTGTCTCTGTATCTCCTGACTGTAGTCCGGGCATATCATTATCGTCGTGTTTTCCAGGCGGATCTCTCCCTTTTTCCTGGCCTCCCTCAGGATCAAGTCTCTGTCTGCGAAATTAAGAAATCGTGCAATGACCGGTCTCGGTCTTGCTCCTTCAGGTGGTTTTGCCAGGAGGGCCCTATGTGCCCTCTCGATGAGGAAGCAAGGAGAGAACTGTGGTAAATAAATAATTAATTACCGGTTCTATTTTTCAGGATACTCTATAAACAGATAGCTCAATAAATAAGAGTCAAGATTCGAGGTAGCTGAAGTTTACAGGCTTTAATCAGGCATAAAGGACAGGAACAGGACAGCCTGTACGGGAATAGGATGGCAGCTGCCGGGGGCAGGATCTGGGAGCATAAGGATAACTTTTAATAACAGTGCACAATATTTATAGTTAAACAAATACATTACATTCAATACAGTAGGCGTAGCAGTAGGCGTGGTTTGTAGCAGTCGCGAAAGATAAGGCATAAAGTGGGTGTAACAAGAGGCGTATACATAGACATGTGATGCAAACGTAACAGAATATGTCATAAACGGGGCGGAAACATGGAGGGGGCTACCTGAGCAGCTGGGACCTCTAACCTAGTGGTGCGCGCAAATGGGCAATGACGTGTTACCAGGGAGAACTGGGGGCTATGACTTCTGTACCAGAAGAGGAGACTAAAAGTCTGGGGAGTCAGAGCGACATGTACCCAGGCATATCTAGTATCTGATGTTTATAGTACATGTTGATAGAATCCAAAAGTTATCAGGGTAAAGGCTAACAGACACTAAGACTGGTGCATGCATTATTCTACATGTAGTGCTTGTGTGAGGAATATTCTATGAATATTAATACAGTATTTCTCTTACATGGAGACATAAAGGCTAGACCATGACGGAGACTATTGATGCGATTCAGTAGCTTAGGAATGCAGAGAAGGAGGGCTGGACTGATAACTAGAAACATAACATATTCTTGGCAGACTGGGAGGCAGAGCCAGGCCTGGCCGGGCACTGCGAGGCAAGAAGTAAGCGAAGGGTCAGGGATACAGGTGGGGGCCTGTATCGCTCCTCGTAGAGGGTTCAGGAGACAGGAGCTGAATCTGAGTCCGGGCCCTTTTGAGGCCTAGAAACGGGGACAATTCAATGAATTAACGTGCACACTGTGAAAATGTGACAACGTAGGTTCACATAGGCCTAATATTCGTTGCTTTCACGAAGACTGGAAACTGGCATACTAGAGATGGACACAACTGTAATTGCGTCTTTAATCGATCAGAAGGGAATACACGCATATCGATCATGCACATATAACATAGGATGGGGAACACGTAGCGCATACAACATGGCAAAATTTACTTTTCCACATTCCCTCCTTGTGCCTTACGTTTCCATCAGGAAACATCAATATTCATGATACCATCTATCATTTCATATAGCATCATTTGCTCGTCTCGAATTGTCTTGGAACGGGATTTAGGACTAGGAATACAAGAGGTAGCACAAATGCCGCAAATCGCAGGGCCACATTGTATACAGAGGCAGCAACTGAATATGATCATTACTGCAATACCTAGGAATGACAATACTTTCCATCCCCAAGCAGATATGATACTCCAGAGCCAGCCGGACCATGTCCAGGTGCCTGGATTCTGGTGTAACTGATGGGCAATTTTGTGAAGTCTGGTTATAGCTGAATAAACAGACGGCGCGTTATTAGGAATGAAAATGCAGCAACTAGATCCGATGACTCTACATGCTCCTCCTCTATCGGCCAGTATGACGTCAAGAACGAGACGATTTTGGAGCACAACAAATCTCATAGCAGATTGCTCTTCAGTTAAGTTACCTAGAGCAGAAGTAGTCTCATTCACTACTGCTTCAAGGGTTCTGGTTAATCTACGTATCAACTTACTATTCTGGACAGGGCCTATAAAGAAGAAGAAGCCTTTATTGAAGTCTTGATACTGTTCTAGAGTAGTTTCAGTTTGATCGACTATTGGGGACTCGATCTCCCTTTTATGTCTGACGTGTACTAGATGTGTGTTTCTGTGATAATCAGATGGGGCTAGGAAAACTGGTGGCAGTAGGAAGGCAATGTAACATGTTCCATCCCAATCGAGGGGCAGACGAACATATGCGGTCTGACCACAAACAAAATAAGAATGACGTGAGGCTTTGAAAATAGATTTCCCACTGTCACTATACTCGACAGTAGTAGTACAATCACTATGTCCTACTTGTGCGGAACCATTCTTTCTAACACATAATTCGCCTTTGACTGGTAGTACTGAAATAGCAGGCAAATCTGGAGTAGTATCAGACTAAACATTCAGGACCATGAAATTCGAAGAATAATTACCTAAATTATAAACTTCATTTTCTAGATCTAACTCTGTTCTATGGGGGAGACCTTGCTTGTCTGGAAAACATGTTCTATTCAGAAGGGACATATCAGTTGAGGATGACGTTAAAGTGGACCATGCTCCACACAAACCATTATGTGAAAACGGATATGGAAAGAGTGGCAGAACTCCCTTCAGTGTCTGGAAAGGGGGGAGTCGACCACACACCCAACAATTAGTGGCATTGCTGGTCTGGTGTGAATAGTGTAACATTCTTATAAATGTATTATTTCTCATAGCAAGACGATAGGATAGCTCGTGAGGCGGCAGATCAATAAATGTGTGCTCTACTGTAGCATTAGAAAACTTATTTACATGAGAAATTGGAAAACATAAATGTAATGCATAACTTGTGCAGGTAACCATTAAACTTAGAAACAATAAGAAACTTAGAATAATGATACATTTGATAGAGTTTTGACTAACTCTCTCACTATGGGGGTCTATCTCATACATGTCAGGGACCTGTCTAACCGTTTCACCCGAGAGGGACTTAGACAATTAAACTGGCTGACTTATTTTACTAGACCGGAGTTTCTTTTTATACTCCTGCTGCGGAGTTTTCTCTAACAGAGGAACTTTACGTTCCGAATCAAATTCAGAGTCTGGTTTCAGGCAGTCCTTAGAAATGTTCTTTGCAAATGTTTTTTCTCGAAGTCCATGGAATTTCTTGATGTGGGACAGATGGACCCACCCCTTGCGGCCCTCCAACTTCACGGCCGTGCGGGTGGTCAGAAGAACAAGTCGTGGCTCCTTCCAACGGGGCTCCAGTGGACTTGAACGATCAAAATTCCGGACCAACACGAGGCTTCCTGGAATGACTTCATGCGGTTTCACCTCGGTGTTGTCTGGAAATGCGGCGGCAACCTGTGAACGACAAGAGTGTAGGGCAGACATCAAGGAAGCTAGGTAATCTGTCAGCATATTACTGGAAACATCTGTAATACTGCGGGGTCTAGGTGTACCCCACATGTTTGGGGGGCGGCCGAATACGACCTCATAAGGGGACAGACCTGATCTGGAATGTGCAATCATTCGCATATAAAATAAGGCAACTGGCAGGGCAACTAGCCAGTCTACACCTTTCTCTTTACATGTCTTGGCAATACGGATTTTCAGGGTCTGATTATGTCTCTCTACGAGACCAGCTGCTTCAGGATGGCGCACACAATGGAACTTCCACTGGTACCCTAACAAAAGGGAAACATGTTTCATTAACTCGGATGAGAATGGCTGGCCGTTATCTGAATACACGACCCTAGGGAGTCCATAACGGGGAAAGAATTCACGAACCAACTGCTTGGCAGTGGTCGCGGCTGTGTAATCTGGAACTGGATATGCTTCTGTCCACCTGGACAAAGCGCATACAACTACGAGGACATACTTGAAACCTCGACATCGCTCCATCTGAATATAATCCATCTGGAGGACTTCAAAAGGGTGGTCAGGAGGTTGGAATCCACCTTGTTCCACCGGGACACTTTTACCTGGATTGAACTGGCAACATATCATACAGGTACGGACTTTCTGCTTGGCTGCAGCTCGCAAGTGCTTGTTGAACCAAAGGTTCTGAATACTGTCTAACATAGCTTTTTCTCCTAGATGTGCTGGACTATGTGCGGTATTAATAATGACTTGAACCATAGAGTCGGGGAGAAACCATGTGGCTTTTCCCTTCGTCACCCATCCTTGATCTGTCTGGACCCCTCCTTGTTCGGACCATTTCTTTATTTCTTCGGAAGTGGCATGTAACTGTATGTCTATGACATCTTGTGTAAGGTCCTTAATTGTCATACAAGTAGTCTGTTCTGGAGTGGATGTCTGTCGTGTTAACTGGAATGTCTGGGGTCTGAGCTGTAAGCTTGGCTGTTCGATCTGCTAGATCGTTACCTTGGGAAATGATGTCAGTAACTTTCGTATGTGCTTTGCATTTCATGATAGCGATAGCTGTCGGTAAATGTATTGCATCTAACAGAGCTTGGATGAGGAGACCATGCTGAATCTTGGTTCCATGAGAAGTCATGAAACCTCTCTCCTGCCAGAGCACTCCGAAGTCGTGTACAACTCCGAATGCGTAACGTGAATCTGTATATATGTTTACTTTCAGGTTCTTGGCATGTATGCAGGCTTGGGTCAGAGCAACTAGCTCTGCTGCTTGAGCAGACAGGGTGTCAATACGGTGTGTTTCTATAACTTCGGTTTCAGTAGTCACTGCATACGCGGCTACTAGTTCTCCTGTACTAGTTCTCATACATGAACCATCCACATAAAGTGTCAGGTCGGGATTAGGTAATGGAATGTCTGTCAGGTCTTGTCTTGGCTTTGTCATAGTGTTAACAACTTCCACACAGTCATGTGTGGCAGAATTTGAAGTAACTGACGGTAACAGTGTAGCAGGATTTAGAATGTTGCAGCGTCTGATTTCTATGTGTGGCTGGAACAGTGTCAGTTCATAACCTGTTAAACGTGCAATTGTCAAGTGCTGAGTCTGTGTTCGGTTTAAAAGAACTTCCACGGAGTGTGGAACTTGTACTGTCAGGGAGTGTCCTAACACTATGGAATCACTTTGTCTGATAGCTAGAGCTGTGGCTGCAACTGACTTGAGGCACGCAGGCAGAGCCTGGGCTACTGGATCTAACGTGCTCGAAAAATAAGCACAGGGCTTGTACTGTCCTGCTTGATCTTGTGTGAGAACAGATAATGCAGTACCATCACGTTCTGTGACAAAAAGTGTAAAAGGCTTACTGTAGTTCGGTGTAGCTAGAACAGGTGCTTGGCATAAGGCTTTCTTTAATTCATTGAAAACAAGTGTATGTTCCTGGGTCCAAGGGAGGACAGTCGATACGGCTGCCTCCTGTGTCGTTAACTGTATCAGTGGCTTGGCTAGAAATGCATACTGAGGAATCCATTGTCTGCAATAAGAAGTGAGGCCAATAAAAGCTCGTACCTCCTTCTGTGTCTTGGGCTGTGGAAGACTCGCTATTAACTGGATACGGTCTGGTGTCAACTGCCTACCCCACTTGGACAGTAAGTGGCCTAAGTAGATCACTTGCTGGACACAGAATTGTAATTTGGAAGGGGACACCTTGTGCCCCTGCTCGGCCAGGAAATACAGGACTGTAAGTGACGCACGCTCGCAGTCGCGTTCAGAACGGGCTGTGATCAGTAGATCATCGACATACTGGAGCAGGGCAGTGTCAGCTGGCATGTGAATATTGTCTAGTTGTCTCTTAAGTGCTTGACTGTAAATACTAGGACTTTCTGTGAAACCTTGAGGAGCTCGTGTGAATTTATAGCTCCTTCCATTTAGACAAAAACCGAAAAGGTACTGGCTGTCTGGATGAATGGGGACACTGAAAAATGCATTTTTGAGGTCGATAACAGTGAAAAATGTAGCTTCAGAATCAATGGCTGTCAATAGGGATGAAATATCTGGGACTACTGGATACTGGGGTATGATACATTTATTAAGCTCTCGAAGGTCAATCACTAATCGATATACTGGAGGTGCATTTGGATCAGTACGTTTCATGACTGGAATGATAGGAGAATTACATACATTGGAGTCAGTTTCTACAACCACTCCCTGAGCAATGAGCTCGTCAATAATTTTGGATAAGGCTGCTACAGCCTCAGATGGCAATCTGTACTGTCTGATTCGTGGCAAGACTATACCTTGCTTGAGAGTCACCCGATGGGGTGTGATTTGCATAAAACCTACATCAGTTGGACCTTGCGCCCATAAATGCTGCGGTACATTCAGTAATCTTGGATCAAAATCACGCAATACATAGTGACCTTTAAAGTCACGCAAAAACAATCGGATTCCTTCTGGGGAGCAGCATATAACTGCTCCTAATTCTTTCAATGTTTTAATGCCTAACAAATTTTCTGGACATGATTTCGTAAGTAACAAATCAGTAGTTCGGGACAATGGACCAACTTCTAGGGAAACTGGTTTTGAAATCTCGTTAACAATGGGTTTTCCTGAAAATCCAAGGGAAACATTTTTAGAGCCTGAGAGCGGAGCCCCTGGAACCTCGTCATGACTGATAGTAGTCCTACTTGCCCCTGTATCAATCAGAAACTTTCTGTCTTTCCCCAATACTTGACTGTGTACATAGGGACCCTCTTGATCTACAGGTATCTCGATGAGAGGCAAGCCTACCTCCCTCTCTAGGCTGTTTCATGAATACTGTTGATACTCCGGATACTCTGACTGGGCATACTGGTACATTTGCTGTGTAACATGCTGTGTTGCAGCGATAGGCTGCGGTGCTGGAGCTGTCTGTTGTGCATTCTGTGTCGACTGAGAAGTCTGTGAAACTTGTTCTTGCCTAGGCGGACGTGGTCTTTCTTTAGTCTTACCAGTAGCTATGTTGTGTTTCAGAACTGCACACTCGTTTATAAAATGACCTGGCTGTTTACAATAATTGCAGGTCCCTTTAACGGGAGCTGCAGGATGACTGGCTTGATTCGGACCCCTCTTCTGACTGTCTTGTGGAACAGATTGTGCAACTAATACTTTCATTTTCGTGTCTTTCATACGTCTCCTTTCGTGTTCTTGCTCTTCCCTGATTCTGTTCTGGTGATACTGGAGCATTTGAAGCATTTGTGACGGGGTATTAGCTTGCCACGTACTTTCGACTTTCAAAACTCGATTTTTAACTTGTGGACTTGAATTCTCGACTAGTTTAGTAACAAAAAGATGAGGGTATGACTCGCTACTTGTCTTCAAACCACTGTTAATAATAAAACATTTTTCAAATCTAGAATAAAAATCACTAGTGTCTTCATCCTGTTTCTGTTTGCATGCTGAGATTGCATCCCAATCTTCCTTTTTCGTGGCTAGTAACCTTGGCAAAACTTGTATCAATAACTCGGGCAATTCTTTGCATTTGTCCCCAAGACCGGTACCTGGTACTCGTATTTTATCTTCAGCTTCTAGAGCTGTCCAATCAATCTTTTTCTCTCCCACCTCCCATTCTTTTTCCTTGAGTTTTTCATATACCCCTGCGGGCAAAAGGACCTTTAGCATTTTAATGATATCTGGATATGTGTATTCTCCCATACGGAGCATGTCTTTTAATTCTCGATGGAACCCTGCTGGATCTTTGTCGTGACAGGGAATTAATTTCTTCATCTCTAAGAGTTCCATCTTTGTGATAGGGGTGTAAACAAATACTCGTTGCATTTCACCACCCGCTGTCCTAACTGGATGTACTTCTCGTAACGGATGTTGTCTATCTATGTAAAATGGTTCACTTTCTGGAGGTGAGGCGTGAACAAAATGCGGATTCAGAAACGTTCCATATTTGTGGCGCTGTTCTAGAATGACACTAATTAAATCGGTACCTAAACCTCTCCATCTATATTGGAGTAACTCGTTCAGAACATCATGTAACGGACCTGGATCAGAATGTTGTCCCTCATACAGTGTAATGAGGTGCTGGATCATATACATACCCACCAGTCGCTGCTCGGCTGGGGGCAGTTTCAGAAACATTTGTGCCACTATTTCGTCTGGAAAAGTGGTAGAATCAGTAGTCCATCGGACTGCTGATCGGGCTAGTCCTTGTTCATGCATGGTATTAAGTTCACTATAACCGATTCGTGATTTCAGAATGTGATCGGTAACTTGAAATACTTGTTCTAGAGAACCTTGTTCTGGTGCTGGAAGGGAAAAAACTTCCTTGTGTTCTAGACGTGAATGTCGGTCGGGAAGTCTAGTTCTACCTACATACGCTATTCTGGCGGTATTCTCGTCTTCTACCTCTTCAGTATCAGAGGCGTCTTCTTTCTCACTTACTTGTGCTGCTTTGCGTTTCTCGTGTAACCTTATTATTTCCTTGCGGATCTTCTTGTACATACTCTCTATGCTACCTAGTGTCTTGTGTCTTCCCTCGGCTATATGGTCACTCCACCTTGTCAGGACTTTCATTTCGGTCGGATCTTTATCTGGATAATCTTGTTTCCTTATTAAACAATTAATTAGAAACTTTAATAGCATGAGCTGAGTCTCGGCTTTCCTTTGAGACATGGCTTCGCCAATACTTTCTGGGTCTGTTCCTGTACGGATGAAACGATATATTCTGTCTAGATCTTCTTTCATATTGGGTAGGGTGTCCAAATACTCGGTCACCCGTCTTACACGCAATGAATATATGACCATATTATCATCGCCTGGGACTGGATCATAACGGCATTCGGTGAGAGCTCGTTTGATATCTGCAACGGACTGTTGTTTGGGCGTACGCTGTAACGCACGTTCATGTAACTCAAGTAGTGTCACACGTTTGTGTTGGGGCGGGGTACGAGGAGGATCTCCCCCCGCGGCTCCTAAACTAGAATCATCAACGGGTACTGTACGGGCTGGCAGAGTGACTGATGTAGCGGGTACTTGTACTGTGGGCTGGACCGGGGGTACCGTAACAGGTGCTGTAACAGGTGCCCCGGTGGCTGGAGGAACAGGAATTACATTATTTACAGGAGCTGGCGGAGCAGGATTTGCATATTCTGGGACTGTGTCGTCCAAGTAGGACGAGAGAAAAATATCAGCTGCGGTCGGTTTGTGACGCAGCTTAATCGGAACTAATGGCGGCGGAAAATTACATGGTGCTTCCGGGGTTGCTTTCGGCAAGCCCTCGGCAAGAAGGGGATACATACCCTTAATAAGGGCATTTCTCTGTCTGTCTGACTGTTCGGCTTTAACTCGTTCACCTACTTCGATTAATTCCCTTTCTTGGGCTCTTTCTGAGGATTCTCTACTTAATTCTGACTTTCTGATTTCTTTTTCGGTTCTTTTATGAGATTCTTTGCGCCATAACTCGATGGCATCTTTCTGGGATTGTCTGGCTTTCTTCTTACATAATACTTCTTCTACTCGCATGATGCACTCGGCATCCCACGTACCTGATACGGGCCATCTATGTTTCTCTTCTAATTCCTTGGTGTACTCCACCCATAAGTCTAGATATAATATGGCACTTATGCCATGCTTATGATACATAAAATGACCTGGACTGTCCCTAGGCGGGACAGGAACTGCTTCTTCGAGCAGACCTTTTCTAGTTTTTAACTGGCGTAACTTTGAGAACAGAGGCATAACTTAGGCTGGAGTCTGGACCCAATACAATACACGATAAACACAATAATAACTGAAACAAATCACTCATACCACGACATTGAAAAACACATGGAATAACATTTAAAATAACAGTTCGGACAGAATATTACCTGAAATACTGAAAACAGAACACATGAATTTCTCGAGAACAGAACTTACTAGAATGACTAGATGTACTGCTAAAACAGCACGAAACTTACCGGTCTCATAAAGAGACACGTCAGGACCCGCATCCACCTAGGTGAACACTTCGTGTTGGATTTGCGTACCCAAACCCACGGACCAGAGACAAAATTAATTGACCCTGTCTAGATACTACCCCAGCAACGGTACTCACCGGGCAGCAAGAACGGAAGGCCTCGGACTGGACTGGACTGCTACGACGACGGACGGACGAACTTCGGACTTCAGTTACAGGTGGGCCTCCGGATACCTCGGACCTTGGACTCTCGGCTTGGGCTCTGGTCGGGACTCGCCGCGTTCCTCCACCGCCTCGTCTGGACGCTGGACCGCAACCTCCGTCTCCTCCGTGGGCCTGAGGGATACTTGAAGCAGAAATATCTGCACGTGCACGGTATGGTTCCGTCACGGCTGCAGAGGATCAGGTGGCCTGCGTGGCTTCTCCGGCGCGTGGGGAAAGGGCAAGTCCCTATTCGGGCGCCATTATGTGGTAAATAAATAATTAATTACCGGTTCTATTTTTCAGGATACTCTATAAACAGATAGCTCAATAAATAAGAGTCAAGATTCGAGGTAGCTGAAGTTTACAGGCTTTAATCAGGCATAAAGGACAGGAACAGGACAGCCTGTACGGGAATAGGATGGCAGCTGCCGGGGGCAGGATCTGGGAGCATAAGGATAACTTTTAATAACAGTGCACAATATTTATAGTTAAACAAATACATTACATTCAATACAGTAGGCGTAGCAGTAGGCGTGGTTTGTAGCAGTCGCGAAAGATAAGGCATAAAGTGGGTGTAACAAGAGGCGTATACATAGACATGTGATGCAAACGTAACAGAATATGTCATAAACGGGGCGGAAACATGGAGGGGGCTACCTGAGCAGCTGGGACCTCTAACCTAGTGGTGCGCGCAAATGGGCAATGACGTGTTACCAGGGAGAACTGGGGGCTATGACTTCTGTGCCAGAAGAGGAGACTAAAAGTCTGGGGAGTCAGAGCGACATGTACCCAGGCATATCTAGTATCTGATGTTTATAGTACATGTTGATAGAATCCAAAAGTTATCAGGGTAAAGGCTAACAGACACTAAGACTGGTGCATGCATTATTCTACAAGTAGTGCGTGTGTGAGGAATATTCTATGAATATTAATACAGTATTTCTCTTACATGGAGACATAAAGGCTAGACCATGACGGAGACTATTGATGCGATTCAGTAGCTTAGGAATGCAGAGAAGGAGGGCTGGACTGATAACTAGAAACATAACATATTCTTGGCAGACTGGGAGGCAGAGCCAGGCCTGGCCGGGCACTGCGAGGCAAGAAGTAAGCGAAGGGTCAGGGATACAGGTGGGGGCCTGTATCGCTCCTCGTAGAGGGTTCAGGAGACAGGAGCTGAATCTGAGTCCGGGCCCTTTTGAGGCCTAGAAACGGGGACAATTCAATGAATTAACGTGCACACTGTGAAAATGTGACAACGTAGGTTCACATAGGCCTAATATTCGTTGCTTTCACGAAGACTGGAAACTGGCATACTAGAGATGGACACAACTGTAATTGCGTCTTTAATCGATCAGAAGGGAATACACGCATATCGATCATGCACATATAACATAGGATGGGGAACACGTAGGCACATACAACATGGCAAAATTTACTTTTCCACAGAACTGCGCAGTGGGGAAAGTCTCCTTCAGCCAGGTGCTTAGAAACAGGGTCATGCTCTCTCCTTCGATTCCTTCTCTAAAACCTACGAAGCGCAGGTTATTGCGTCTCGCCCTGTTTTCGGCATCGTCCACCTTCCACAGCAGTTGTCGGTGGGATGCCTGCACCTCTGCCATATCTTTCTTCAGGGTGGTTATCGCATCGTCATTCTCGCCAATCCTAGTTTTGGTCGCCGTTTGTGGAAGTCCTGTCGGAGCAGCGTCACTTCAGACCCAACTTCCCCGATTTTCACCTCCAACGCTGCCCGTGACTCCTGGATGTCCGCCCTGAACGCCTGGATGGCTTCCAGTAGCAGGCTAGTGTCAGTCCGCGCCCCCGAAGGCGCATAGAGGGCCTCTAGCTGTTGTTTGGGTGCCGCAAAGTTGTCCATGGGACCCTGCTTCCGCGGCCTGGAAGGCGGGGCCTATTTCCCCATAGCTGGCCGTGTCTCAGGGTCGCTCACCCGTCACTCCCTGCTGGCCCAGACCTCTTCTGCTCACCTGTCCGGGGTCAATAACTCCACGTGGCGTTTCTCGCTCTGAGAACTGCGGAGCCGGCGTCCGCCTGGCTATGCTCCCACCTCCACTCCCACGCCGGCCGACCGGCCCTCGCCCAGCTGGCCGCGTGGAAGTCCACCGACCCGTTCGTCCGTCCGGTTATGGCTGCTCCTCCTCATCGCTGCCCCAAGGCCGCCTTCACTGTGTCCCCGGGTGGCCCTCCCGTGTGGTACGTGCAGTCTTACCCCCAGCGGGGGAGGGTGTGGCTCCGTCCCAGCCCGCAGATGGTGAGAGGCCAGGGAGGGGGGCCAGACCACTCGGCGAGGAAGGGGGAGGTGCTGGATCGGGCACCCCCATCTGCGGATACGTAAGCCCCGTAGGGGGATACCCGCCGAGTCAGGGGCCTTCCAGCCCGCGCTGCATGGCTCCGACCGCCCTGGTGGCGCAGAGAAGCAGCGGCGAGAGCGAGGGGGGGCGCCCCCAGATTCCCAGCAGGGTTAGTCTCCCTGCCCCCCACCCCGGCGCAGGCCGCAGTCCAAGGAGCCCTCCAGCCCCCTCCTCAAGGGACCTTAGATCACAGGTCAGGGGCCTCCGGGTCGGTCACTCACTCCCCCGCAGCTCCGTCCACCACGGCGTTATAGGGCAGGCGGGCTGTAGCTATGAGGGCCTGGGGGGTGGGCCACTCCGTTGCTCCTACGGTGTCCGACCCCCCCACTCCTCACCCTCCTGTCAGTCCGTCGATCAGCGTGTTCCCGCTTTTCTCCTCGAGGGACGTCGGATCCACAGCCCTCGGTCCCCCAGCGGCTCACCAGTATCTCCCCGCCACAGCCACCAAGCCGGAAGGGGCCAGGCGGAGATCGGCACACGAGGGGGCGTGGGGGGGTGTGACCCAGTATTTCGGCAGTGTCGTTGTCCCCGGCTCAGGCCCCCGCACAGGCCTCGGTCCAGAGCTCTCCCGCTCTCTCCTCACCGGCCACCAGGACTTTAATTGAGTGCCCACCGGATTGTGCATCGGGCCTTCTCTCCTCCGGCCGCCATCTTGGTGCGGGGCAACCGGAGTCCGGAGCGTCTCGAGCCTCCCAGCCGGGCTCCAGCTCTCACCGCCAGGCCCACTTCACTGCCCCTCCAGTCCGCAGTCTGTCTTCACGGGTCCGCGCCGGATCTCGCGCGGCGCCCCCGCAGGACGGCTCACCGGGTCCAGTCCTCTCAGGCCGTCGGTCGGATGCCGGGCAGCAGGGGTCAGGAGCAGGACAAGCCCCTCAGCTAGGCCTCCGCTCTCGCTGTCGGGCCCCCAGCGGTGTTGCCCCGGACCGAGGTCTTCCTTCACTGGAGTGCACCGGCTCTTCAGCCCGTCTCCGGCTCAGTGACGGAGCTCCGAGATCGGGTCCGCCATCTTGCCCGGAGGGGTGTGTACGCCGGCACTCGTGTCTGGGCGATTTCTGGAAGAGGGAGGTTATTTAGTTGCAGGCAAGTCCGCTCCTCCGCCCCGGGGGGTATTACTACTCCTGTTTTATGTATTTTGGGTGCCCTGGGATCGTGTTATAGTCGGATTCTGCGGCAGCACTCCGGGAGCACTCCGGGAGCTCCGGAGAGGCACTTCCTAACCGGCCATGCTGCTGGCCACGCCCCCCGTATTTAGAGACTATCTTGTCCGTTTTACAGAATCCATTTTGTATTTCTATCGCCCATTTTGTTTGCCATGTGCTCTATCCTACCTTCATGTTAACTGCTCTTGAAATCTGCCTAGAGACGAGATATATTTAGCCTCTTCTGCTTTGCACATGCCCAGTTGAGCTTACAGCTGTTCCCAACTTGTAACTGTCAGGATGTGTCCACCAGAATTAGCTAAATGTCAGCCCCTCACACTTGTTGCTAGCACACTCTCTGTATGACCTTATATGTATTGAAACAGCATTCTGTACCTTGTACCGCCTTCATTTGAGCCCCTGTATGGGTATTAAATGACCAAGCTCCTTCCAGTCAGTGTGCTACCTCATACACTACCGAAGGGTGTTGTGTGAATGTAGTTCCACCTCATGAGGTTTAATAAACTCTGTCTTTTCTATTCCAGTTTCTGTGCCAACTTCTTTCTATTGGTCTGAGGACTCTGTGCAGAGAAGGGAGAACCCCGAGCACTGGTAGGCCTTGCTGAGGCTCACCACCACAAATTGGCGCCCAACTCGGGGCTCATCGGCGACTCTGATGCCGAAGGACTGGTCACGACGAGGGATTGGAATCTCGCTTTTGGGCGCGATCGCTGCCTGAGGAGACCCGAGTCTTGGCACCCACAGCGTTTTTCCTTTCTTTCTGATCTGACGATCCTGGTGGCGCCAGTCCTCGACTGAGATCTCTTCTGTTGATTCCTCGTGCAGTGACCTTTTGGTCGATTTGAGAACTTGGCAGTTGGAACCTGGGCACCATTTGATTAGTAAGAGCCGTTCTGCGGCACTTGCTGTTGGTTTGACGCCTGTGATTGGTAAGGTAGTTTAGTAACACTTACTGCGGCTTTGTTTGTATGATTGGCCAATATTGAATCTCGATTGATAAATATATATATGTGTTGCAATACACATAGGCAGGTAATGAGGAGATTTTTCTCTATTTTTATTTGTTTGAACGGCACAACATACGAAGAGTACCTTAAGCGCTACTTTTGATTATAATTAGGGCTCCCGGTTTTCCGTTGTTACGGATTTTTACATATAAATACAGACGGAAAACAAGTTTTCCTTAATCTGTATTTATATGTAAAAAAACGGGAAAATACTAGTACATTTTGTTCTGCTGCAATCTGGGGTCTCCCCCTCCTTAGAGGGTTAAGAGGTGTCAGCCCGGGCTGAGACACCTTCCCGGGCAGACACGGATTTGCCAGCTGCACCCGAGCACTTCACAGGTCTTTGAAAGACCATTTACTTGTTAATGAGGCTTCACCCCTTTTAGGGCCCCTGCCAGAGTCAGATTAGGAGCCTCTATTCACACCATTGTTATGTGAGTTGTGGCTCTTGTACCATGTGCTGAAATGACGCACTGGTAAAATCATTTGTAATTATTTAATGCCCATGCACTCTGTGTTGTTTAATGAAACATTTAATTTCGTTTCATGCAGCCTGCCTGTTGGAATGCAACAAACATTTTAAGATATAATGAAAGCGTTTAAAACATGGACCATGTTTTAAACGCTTTCATAATATCTTAAAATGTTTGATGCATTCCAACAGGCAGGCTGCATGAAGCGAAATTAAATGTTTCATTAAACAACACAGAGTGCATGGACATTAAATAATTACAAATGATTTTTCCAGTGCGTCATTTAAGCACAATGCGCGCTGTCACCAACCAATAGGATGTCCTTGGCTGGTGGATTTTAAAAGTGGTGGGGCAGTAAATTTTAGATACGAAATGGCAATACTCACAGAGAAGGCGCAGGGCTCAGTCTTCAACACAAGTTCAGTGCTGATGTGTGTAGCGGTTTCAGTGTCTACTTTATTTTTTTAAAAAGGGTGCCCGGGCCAAAACGTTTGTCCAGCATCCACAGCCGCATCTGTAGAATGTCAGGTGTGCAGAATACGAAAGCTGTGTAGTTCCGACTTAATTTCATGCCTCTTTCATACACCACCAGACACTCCCTGCCCCTTTATTTCATTCGGTCACGTTCTTTTTCAACCATGCTTTCTCTTATTGCTGGTATTTTCCATCTTGCTTTTCCCCTTCTTTCCCCTGTTTGAATTTTTCTATGCTTGCTGTGGGTCAAAATCTGATGAGGAAATATAAGTGTAAGTTCCCTAGAAATGAGCGCCGATGGGCACCATCTGTAACCACAAGCTCAAAATAAACACTGATCAGTTTCTTCTGTCGCATCCATGGTATTCAAAATGGTAAGAATACATTTTGTGTTTTCGCCTAATTTTCCTATAACTTTGATCAATCTGCCTGAAACGTTCCAGGATAGACTGTAAGTGAATCAGACTATCCAGGGGTAATGCATCTGATGCAGAAATGAATCTGCAGCCTACTGTTTTGCAGTTTAGCAGGGCTGTCTCCGGCTTTCATCCTGCAAATGTTGATTAGATAAGTACCAACCACTGGGTTGGGTAACGATACCGCCTCTTACTCTGAAGCTGCAATAATCACAGCAAGTGTTTCACGAAAATAAATTGTTCTTCTTAATATGTAAAATATATCACATAAAAACAAAACTCCCACCTAAGGAACTGAATATGGCATGAGAGATCGCCTCAGCGTGAAGGGCCAGCTGTGTATGTAAACACAAAATAAGGCTTTACGATCATGAAGCTGTCTTTTTAAGCAGAGGGTCTCCAAATAGTGGTGCAATGAAGGCGGACGTGGGAAGTGTGCACTCCCATTGTAGAGTACCACTGACAGAACAATGAGTACAGAATATATATATATATTACCTACTGGCGGTCGCCAGTAGGTATATATAGTTAGGATTTTTTCTCTATGGGTTTTTTGAAAATTCTATGTCTAATAACTTTGGCGTTTGTGGACGGAATTGGCTGAAATTTTCAGGAAAATGGCACATTTTGTTTCTGAGCAGCCCCTGAACATTTTGGGGGGGTTCGTCAAGGGGGGGCCGAGAAAAAAGGGGGGTCCCAAAACGCGTTTTTCCCATGTTAATTTCCATAGGGCGGTTGGCCTCACTTTTAGCCCGAACGGCTGAATGGATTTGCACGAAACTTGGCAAAATTGTAGGGACTGGTAGCCCGATGTGCCTTTTGTAGGTCTCAATATATGTGCTGCAGTGGATTTTGAGAAATTAACGTTTAAAAAAAGATATATATCTGTAACAGCGGACCGGGCAGCGCTCCAGGACGCGGACTTTTCGCGCAACGGAGCTTTGTGAAGCGAAGCTGATTGGTTCTCTGGCGTCTGTCAACATTCCAAACAGTCCGTAGCGGCCGCCATCTTGTCTCTCGGTAGGATCGAGAGACAAGAGGAGGCCAAAGCGAAGGGGCAAATGACCATAAGGGGGAATAGTAGATCCTCGCTGACCCCCTAGGTTTGATGTGGAGGTTTTAAAAGGGCCCCGCGGGGCAAAAAAAAAAAATAATAATAATAATCGAACGGCTGAATGGATTTGCACGAAACTTGGCAAAATTGTAGGGACTGGTAGCCCGATGTGCCTTTGCTAGGTCTCAATATATGTGCTTCAGTGGATTTTGAGAAATTAACGTTCAAAAAAAGATATATATCTGTAACAGCGCACCGCTTCGCGTACTTTTCGCGTTACGGAGCTTTGCGAAGCGAAGCTGATTGGCTCTCCGGTGTCTGTAAACATTCCAAACAGTACGTAGCGGCCGCCATCTTGTCTCTCGGTAGGATCGAGAGACAAGAGGAGGCCAAAGCGAAGGGGCAAATGACCATAAGGGGGCATAGTAGATCCTCGCTGACCCCCTAGGTTTGATGTGGAGGTTTTAAAAGGGCCCCGCGGGGCAAAAAAAAAAAATAATAATAATAAAACGGCTGAATGGATTTGCACGAAACCTGGTAAAATATTAGGGACTGGTAGCCCGATGTGCCTTTGCTATGTCTCAATATATGTGCTTCAGTGCATTTTGAGAAATTAACGTTCAAAAACAAGATATATATCTGTAACAGCGCTCCGCTTCGCGGAGATAAAATTATATCTGTATTACCTAGCTGTTGCTAACACCAGTTAGCGACGGCTAGTAGGAGATAGCGACCATCTTGGGTCCCACTTTGCATGTGAGTGATATTTATCACTAATGACATGCAAAGTGGGCATGCCAAGATGTTAGCGACTGGAAACAGTCGCTAACATCGCTATCTCCTATTATCAACTTTTGGAAATATTCGAGATAAGCGCGAATATCTCCAAAAAGTAACAGCTGCCCTGAGCAGTTCTTAGCCATGTTATCCAATGGGAGGTGGATAACATGGCTAAGAGCATTAGCTCGGTAATGCATGAATATCGCTGAGTTTTCAGCGATATTAATGCATTGCGGTCGTTTTTTATCGTATTTGCGATAAACCTTGATAATAGCAAGGTTTATCTGCGATAATTTCCGACGGTAAAAAAATCTTTGCAATGCATCGTTCGGGATAAATATCGCTTAACTTTGGTAATATGCCCCAACGTCTGTTAACGTTCGATTCGAAGGAAATCAGGAATTGTTGAAAAACATTGTGTGCGCCATCTTGTCTTTTTTCAAATGCCACACTTTTGTCGTGCACGGCAGCCATTTTAGATGCCTTGACCAGACCCACTCTGTGCACGCTGTCGATCCTTAGCATGGCTCCCCACCCTCGCAAGCATCTCACCCAGGCAGTGGTCACCCCCGCTCTCTGTCTTATGCATGGGTAATAAACCTCCCCCCATCTGCGCTGCTCTTCCCTGAGAATCACACCCTGTGCCCGCCCGACACCTCCCTTTCGCCCTATTCACTACCGCACCCTCTGACACTCCTTTTCCTCTGTGTCCGATTGTCCAGGCTGGTCCTAGGGTATCAGCTAGCCCTGCAGATGTAGTTTATGGCCACAGCTGTAAAGAATCACCCCTCTTCAAAGGAGTTATAGTAGATCAAGGCCCACACTCGATGAGATCCGTCACAGCAGAAGCGTTGCTATTATCTGAAAACCATCCTGTATTGTGATTGGGGAGGGGACCGAGCGTGAAGCGGAAGATTCCAGGGATGACTCTTTGTACATCAAAGTTTTTACAATTATGTGTCACATTAAAAATATATAGCACTCCGACAAAGTAGTAAGATTATAAAACTTTAATAATTTATAAATATATACAAGAAAACAAAAATAGTAATAACATATAAACATTTTTAGGGAAAAACAACGAAGTAGCGGTCGGCTGTGCGAATAGTCCCAACGCAGCACAACGTCCAGATTTCCGGCGTGGGGCGTCGCGGGGGGTGGGTCATCAGTAGCAAACTGTTGTGCGAATAGTTCCAAGGCAGCAGAACGCGCCGAAATCTAGATGACACGAAAGTGATGTCTAGTAAGTTGCCACCCAGCAAATAACGGCGTGGGGCGTCGCGGGGGGTGGGTCATCAGTAGCAAACTGTTGTGCGAATAGTTCCAAGGCAGCAGAACGATGGCACCAAGGTGATGTCCAGTAAGTTGCCGCACTGGTTTTGGTATCCTACAATGCTGCTCCGAATAACGGCGTGGGGCGCCCCGGGGTAGGCGGCGTGAACGGGCCTCTCCAGGTGGAGTCTCATCTGTTTTAGTGGGGCGCCCCTTTACCGTTTCAGTTGCCATTCCGTCCGCTTTTGGTCCACTGTGTCAAAATCCGCCATTCAGCTGAGTTGCGCCCACTCTTGCGGTGCAGCGATAGGCGGCTGCCACAGGACTCTCAAAATGGCGGCAGGCTCTTTCCTTTTTGGGCGTGGTCCACTGAAATGGCCCTGGGACACCTTGGAAATCGGACGCTTGTCTGCTAGGTCTTGGACCCCATTCTCGAAAGCGTCCCCTCCGCCTTGAGAATTCATCAAAAGTTTTGGGGGCCCCGACTCCTGCAGGCTTCTGGTGGGGAGCGGCTGCCATGATTGCTCGCGGAATGACCACGACGGAGCTACGAGATGGTGGTGCTCTCATGCTGACGCTAGTTTAGTCTGAAACATCCAGAAACAAGGTGGGGCTTTCATCGTTTGGGGGAAAAAAAAAGTTTATCCAATGAAAAGTGTTGTTTTTAGGTCATATGATCAAGCCTTCCATCATTAGGAAACCAAAAGTAAAATGAACCAATGAAAAGTTTTATAAACAAGTCACATGACCTGTTATGCGGCATAGGGTATAAAATGCGGAGAAAATACGTTGGCACGTGAGGCGGCGTCAGTAGCGGACCGATGTGCGAATAGGCCGAAGGCAATACAACGCGCCAAGATCCGGATGGCACCGAGGTGGTGTCCAGCAAGTTGCAGCACTGGTGTGGCCATCCTACAATGCTGAAAGTCGGCGTGGGGCGCTCCGTTGGCCTGTGAGTTTGCGTCAGTAGCGGACCGATGTGCGAATAGGCCGAAGGCAGCACAACGCGCCAAGATCCGGATGGCACCGAGGTGGTGTCTAGTAAGTTGTCGCACTTCTGTGGCCATCCTACAATGTTGAAAGTCGGCGTGGGGCGCCCCGTTGGCCTGTGAGATGGCGTCAGTAGCGGACCGATGTGCGAATGGGGCCAAAGGCAGCGCAACAATATTTTCTGACTGACACCACAAGGCGCTGAGATGCCAAGATCCGGATGGCACCGAGGTGATGTCTAAGTTGCGGACTGATGTGCGAATGAGGCCAAAGGCAGCGTAACAATATTTTTTGTATGGAAGATACCACTAGGCGTTGAGATGCCAAGATTCGGATGGCACTGAGGTGATGTCTAGCAAGTTGCTGTACTGGTGTGGTCATCCTACAATGCTGAAACTCGGCGTGGGTCGCCCCATTAGCCTAGATGGCGTCAGTAGCGGACCGATGTGCGAATAGGCCGAAGGCAGCACAACGCGCCAAGATCCGGATGTCACCGTGGTGGTTTCATAGTTGAGAGGCACTTCATCTGCAGTGGGGCGCCGAGATCCGGATGGCACCGAGGTGATGTCTAGCAAGTTGCTGTACTGGTGTGGTCATCCTACAATGCTGAAACTCGGCGTGGGTCGCCCCATTAGCCTGTGAGATGGCGTCAGTAGCGGACCGATGTGCGAATAGGCCGAAGGCAGCACAACGCGCCAAGATCCGGATGTCACCGTGGTGGTTTCATAGTTGAGAGGCACTTCATCTGCAGTGGGGCGCCGAGATCCGGATGGCACCGAGGTGATGTCTAGCAAGTTGCTGTACTGGTGTGGTTATTCTACAATGCTGAAACTCGGCGTGGGGCGCCCCATTAGCCTGTGAGATGGCGTCAGTAGCGGACCGATGTGCGAATGGGGCCAAAGGCAGCGCAACAATATTTTCTGAAGAGAAGACACCAAAAGGTGCTGACATTCCAAGATCCGGATGGCACCGAGGTGGTGTCTAGCAAGCTATGCAGTTGAGTTGTGTGCGCACTTGCGGCGAATAGGTCGAAGGCAGCATAACAATGTTTTCTGAATAGGAGACACCACAAGGCGTTGAGATTCGGTTACCACCGAGGTGATGTCTAGCAAGTTGCCGCACTGGTGTGGCCATCCTACAATACTGCTCCGAATAACGGCGTGGGGTGCCCGAAGGGGGGGGAGTCGGCGTGAATGGGCCTTCCTAGGTGGAGGCTCGTCTGCTGTAGTGGGGCGCCCCTTTACCGTTTCAGTTGCCATTCAGCTGAGTTTCGGCTGCTCTTGATGCTACAGCGACAGGCGGCTGCAAGAGGACTCTCAAAATGGCGGCCTGTTCTTTGGATTTGGGCCTGGTCCACTAAAATGGCCCTGGGACACCTTAGAACTCGGACGCTCGATTTTTTTTTCCTTTCCTGTACATGCAAAAAAAGGTAAATGCCCGGTACGTTACACGCTTCATCTGCCACGATGAACTCTCCAGAGGAACCGAAAAAAAATATAGTTGTGGTAACTATACCATGCATCGTCATATGGAGAGGTGGCACCAATTAATTATAGTGCTGCATAAAAGAGAGATTTGGAGGAGAACCCCTGACCTGCTAGTACATTCATCAAAGAAGTGGCACTGAGAGCTTCAGAGGCAAGGGAAACGGTCCCAAATATTTAGAAGAACTTTGGAAAGATTCAAATGACATGTTTAGATTGTGGCAAATTAATTTCATGTGGACAGATGAGTGTTACTCTAATAAATACAGCATATGAACATCATCATAGTCGATGGTTGGTAGAGACATTTTGACTATATCCTGGACCTGCCCGTCCTCGCCCAAAATGGCGCCGGAATAAATGGGACTCGTAACTCCTTGTTGTGTACTGGTTGCAGAACCTTGAAATCACGAGATACGTATGCAGTTTTGAAGCACATGGCGGGCGGGGACGAGAATTGATTGAATATTTCGACATCCCTATTGATATTAAGTTCTGATGTGTTATTGATTACTGTACTGTTGAAAGTTCGAATTAACGTCACCCATGGTACTTGCCCGCAAATGTATATCTAGATAATTTTATTGTAACTGGCCCTGTCGTATTTTAATTATAAAATGTACGTCCACCGATTCCGTAACTGTTAGACACCTTAGTTCTTGCAACCTAATGGCCCGCCCGTTACGTTCCTCTACAGTGTAAATGTCTATTCATCATATACGATTACAGTTTGCTCTGTGGCAGGCCCACGTGGTTATAGGCTCGTATTTGTATAATGAAATTTTCACAATAAAGGTTTTTAAAAGAAAACATGGTAGTAGTATATACATTGGTAAAGTTTTTAATAATAGTGACTGTTTTAGAATCATTAAAAGGCAAGTGAAATAAAGCAGACCAATTACATGAAGGGTAAAAGGTATAATACGAAGGAACGCAGTAAAGATAAATGGTCAAGGGCTGTTGTGTTTTCTATTCCTGCAACATAAAGTGATCGATAAGAATCTCATATTCAGGCGTATCGGCGACTAAGACAGCAGGTCGACCCTCTTTTGCTCAACGGCTCCGTCATGGGACGAAGAAACGCTCTTTTTCTCGAAAAAAGAATATATTTTACTTGCAGGACAGTTGTAAAATTTCCGGGAAAGTACATTAGCCTGGAACATTATAACATATATTTAAGAAAAAATAATGTTCGGAAGTAATGAAAAGCGTAATTTTTAGGTCATATGACCAAGCCTTTCATCATTACAATAAGAAAAGTAAAATGAACCAATGAAAAGTTTTATTAACAAGTCACATGACTTGTTATGCTAACGTTACGCGCTGCGCGCCCCGGATGACTTCCGGATGCGCTAACGCGGCGCGTCATATGACGCATTACGCGACAACGCAGGTACAGAATATAGTCAAAATGTCTCCACCAACCAGCGGTCGGAACACAACCCCTTTCAGCAGGCTAAATAGTTCTGTTAAATGACAACAGAAGGGACAGGCAACAAGAACCATCAGTCAAAGAGGGGAGGGCTAGTTCTTCTCTACCGGGTTACATTGGGGCGCTACCGGAACTGATCGAATTGGTAGTCTACAGTGTTTCTGGATGTTTCAGACTGAAGCTGGGGTTAGCATGAGAGCAGCACCATTTCGTAGCTCCGTCGTGGTCATTCCGCAACCAATAATGGCAGCCGTTCTTTATCGTTATTTTGGGCGGGGTGGGTGGCGGAGCCGAGCTGTTTTGCAGCCATCATTGTGTGGAGTTCAGTTCATCTCACTAGTTTTGTATTTGTCATGAGGGGTTGTTCCTAATGTTTCTATTTTAGCGAGGTCAAAAAGAGATCCCATTAGTGGCCTACTGATTTTGCTCGATTCCTTTTCTTTTTTTTTTTACACGATTTTTCGTTATCTGCAAAGACTAAACAGAGTATTGCGACTCTGTGTTTGTTTGTAAATAGAGAATGAACCAAAGAGAACTAATTCTAAAACAGTAAATACTTGGATAACAATCAATCAAATGGAGAGAGAAGCAGGCACGACGGATTACAATGGGGGCAAAGGCCTGCGTTAACTACCTTTCACTATCTGCAAAGAGAGAGTACTCCTAATAGAAATGAGGGGGGGGGGGGGCACCATTCAAAGCAGATCAGTGTGCATAAACACGAAAATGTTTTCACTTACCACGTACTTGACATTCGACAGCTTATGATATTTGCTATTAAAAAACCATTGAAATTCACTGAAAAAACCATAGGTTATAGACCATATATAGTTAGGAATTAGCATTTACAAAACCTTGAAAATTCACTGAAAAAACCATAGGTTATAGACCATATATAGTTAGGAATTAGCATTTAAAAAACCTTATTTTACTCACACAAAACCATTGAAATTCCATATATAGTTAGTTGCACTAACTATATATCGCGCACCCGCAATCCACTGCTGATCATGTCACATATTACATCATTCATGACATGGTCAGTGACATCACTGATGACATCTCAAATGACATCACTGATGACATCACTGATGACATCTCATTTGACATCATTCTTGTGCTAATACGATAAACCTCTTCAGACTCTAATATAACCTTAGATACACTCAGTGTATACAGACACTCACACACTGCCACTCATCCATGGAGTTACTCACACACCCAGTTAGTCATGCAAAGAAACAATCTCACCTCCATTTCTTCAACTGTACAGTTAAACACACCTTACTTATTGAAACATATACTAACACATATTTACTCTTATACAATCCCTGATACAAGTTCACAATGATCGATACAACTACTCACTCATTCAGTGGCTCTCATGCACAGTTATTTATATATGCCAACTCTCACATGTACTGTGTTTTACATATGTACTTACTATGACATGTAGCATTGAGATATCCATTCACTCATCAATACACTCATGCACACAGTCAACTGCCCATGTAGCTGTTTCCACATGCACTCTTGAACTCATACACCTAGTGAATAAACTGCTCACACATCTATGCATAGAGTCACACACCTTCCAGCCACCCCTACACAAACTCAATCTCCCATAGAAATACTTGGGCAACCAATTAATAACACATATAGCCTCTCGTATAGCTAATGATCAACACATGCAGCAGTTTACAGAACAGACATAATGATGCACAAATTAAGACAGTTTAGTCACTAACCCATGCATTCAGTGAGACACATTTAATCACTCACTCATACAGTCAGTCACGCACCTACTAAATCCTTCATCCAGACACTTATACATCCACTCATTCTTCAATATGTAAAACATATTTAAACTTTACAAAAACACACAGACACTAGATGATGTCATCAGTGATGTCATTTGAGATGTCATCAGTGATGTCATTTGAGATGTCATCAGTGATGTCATTTGAGATGTCATCAGTGATGTCATCAGTGATGTCACTGACCATGTCATGAATGATGTAATATGTGACATGATCAGCAGTGGATTGCGGGTGCGCGATATATAGTTAGTGCAACTAACTATATATGGAATTTCAATGGTTTTGTGTGAGTAAAATAAGGTTTTTTAAATGCTAATTCCTAACTATATATGGTCTATAACCTATGGTTTTTTCAGTGAATTTTCAAGGTTTTGTAAATGCTAATTCCTAACTATATATGGTCTATAACCTATGGTTTTTTCAGTGAATATATATATATATATATATATATATATAAAATGTGTACAGAAGCGCTATTGTCATGTATGATATAAACTTACAGGAAACGTTTTTTAAATGAGTCCTTACTGCAGGCAACAATGGGAAATCATGTACGACTTCATTTGAAAGCAGTTTTAAATCTCGGTATGTGCTGTGCCCGTTAAAGTGGTTCTCCTCTGAAAGAATTCCTTTTCATTGTTTTACTGTTCATTTCCTACGTGTTTCTGCTCGTCTTGAGTGGCTCCATTTGGTCTTTTTATTGCAGCGCCAGGAACGTGATGATCACAGCCGTATCAGGAATCAGGTTGGAGCTAAGCTTTAATCATCTTTTCACCCCTGCTCCACCCTGACTCCTGATAGGGCCGGGGGCGATTGTGTCTCACCGCCCGTGCGTGCATCCATTCTTAGACAAGGTGCGCTGCGAAGAGCATGCGCAGCAAGTCTATGGGTTGCGAATGTGTGAAGAGGGCTGAAATGAAAAGCGCTCTTCACACATGTGCAATACATGGAGATGATGCACCCCCTGCCCTGTGTTGCTCCTCTGTGCACTTCCGTTGACAATTAAAGTCAAGGGAAGATCCCTGGAGTCACACTATTCATGTATGTACCTCTTCTTACAGTTTTTACCACACACATCCAGAGTATACAATTAAAATAAAATGCAAAAATATAAGGTCCCACACTAAAATATAACGTTTACACTCTTATTTATTTTAAAAAATTCTGAAATGTCTTCCTGAAAAGACACATTTTAAAAATCATTACAATCAATGGTATATAACATTGTAGACAAATGTACACTATATTACAATATATGCAGGCAGAATAAAAACAAGAGCACACAACTCGATTAGTCACATCAATCCAGTACAAAAATACATCACAACATACCCCCTTCTACTTGTGGCAATAGTATATTCTTGCTACATTTACAATGGATCCAAATGCCTCTCAGAATTTTCTATTGGGAAAAAACAGTACCACTAGTACATGAATATCTGATATTCCCTGGGCTCTGTTTGGATTCTATGAACAAACCACTGCGTCGACGCGTTTCGGTGTTACACATATGGATACCATAACACCTTCTTCAGGACTGGACAATTCTTTGGGGTCACCGTTTCCCCACTGTAATATCCTTCTTTTTCTATTCGGGGCACGATGTCAATCTCCCACTGAGCGCAGGATTCCCTTATCTCTCCATTATTTAACGCTCGTTAGACAAGGCGGACCTTTTGATCCTGCAAAAGCGTTTCTCTAATATGCCTGTCTCTCGTATTTTAGACTTCTTAGCATATGCAATGTAAGACTGGAGCCTTCTGCTCTTCAGTTCCCACCCATGGGCACCATCTGTAACCACAAGCTCAAAATAAACACTGATCAGTTTCTTCTGTCGCATCCATGGTATTCAAAATGGTAAGAATACATTTTGTGTTTTCGCCTAATTTTCCTATAACTTTGATCAATCTGCCTGAAACGTTCCAGGATAGACTGTAAGTGAATCAGACTATCCAGGGGTAATGCATCTGATGCAGAAATGAATCTGCAGCCTACTGTTTTGCAGTTTAGCAGGGCTGTCTCCGGCTTTCATCCTGCAAATGTTGATTAGATAAGTACCAACCACTGGGTTGGGTAACGATACCGCCTCTTACTCTGAAGCTGCAATAATCACAGCAAGTGTTTCACGAAAATAAATTGTTCTTCTTAATATGTAAAATATATCACATAAAAACAAAACTCCCACCTAAGGAACTGAATATGGCATGAGAGATCCCCTCAGCGTGAAGGGCCAGCTGTGTATGTAAACACAAAATAAGGCTTTACGATCATGAAGCTGTCTTTTTAAGCAGAGGGTCTCCAAATAGTGGTGCAATGAAGGCGGACGTGGGAAGTGTGCACTCCCATTGTAGAGTACCACTGACAGAACAATGAGTACAGAATATATATATATATATATATATATATATATATATATATATATATATATAAATGTGTACAGAAGCGCTATTGTCATGTATGATATAAACTTACAGGAAACGTTTTTTAAATGAGTCCTTACTGCAGGCAACAATGGGAAATCATGTACGACTTCATTTGAAAGCAGTTTTAAATCTCGGTATGTGCTGTGCCCGTTAAAGTGGTTCTCCTCTGAAAGAATTCCTTTTCATTGTTTTACTGTTCATTTCCTACGTGTTTCTGCTCGTCTTGAGTGGCTCCATTTGGTCTTTTTATTGCAGCGCCAGGAACGTGATGATCACAGCCGTATCAGGAATCAGGTTGGAGCTAAGCTTTAATCATCTTTTCACCCCTGCTCCACCCTGACTCCTGATAGGGCCGGGGGCGATTGTGTCTCACCGCCCGTGCGTGCATCCATTCTTAGACAAGGTGCGCTGCGAAGAGCATGCGCAGCAAGTCTATGGGTTCCGAATGTGTGAAGAGGGCTGAAATGAAAAGCGCTCTTCACACATGTGCAATACATGGAGATGATGCACCCCCTGCCCTGTGTTGCTCCTCTGTGCACTTCCGTTGACAATTAAAGTCAAGGGAAGATCCCTGGAGTCACACTATTCATGTATGTACCTCTTCTTACAGTTTTTACCACACACATCCAGAGTATACAATTAAAATAAAATGCAAAAATATAAGGTCCCACACTAAAATATAACGTTTACACTCTTATTTATTTTAAAAAATTCTGAAATGTCTTCCTGAAAAGACACATTTTAAAAATCATTACAATCAATGGTATATAACATTGTAGACAAATGTACACTATATTACAATATATGCAGGCAGAATAAAAACAAGAGCACACAACTCGATTAGTCACATCAATCCAGTACAAAAATACATCACAACATACCCCCTTCTACTTGTGGCAATAGTATATTCTTGCTACATTTACAATGGATCCAAATGCCTCTCAGAATTTTCTATTGGGAAAAAACAGTACCACTAGTACATGAATATCTGATATTCCCTGGGCTCTGTTTGGATTCTATGAACAAACCACTGCGTCGACGCGTTTCGGTGTTACACATATGGATACCATAACACCTTCTTCAGGACTGGAGAATTCTTTGGGGTCAGCGTTTTCCCACTGTAATATCCTTCTTTTTCTATTCGGGGCACGATGTCAATCTCCCACTGAGCGCAGGATTCCCTTATCTCTCCATTATTTAACGCTCGTTAGACAAGGCGGACCTTTTGATCCTGCAAAAGCGTTTCTCTAATATGCCTGTCTCTCGTATTTTAGACTTCTTAGCATATGCAATGTAAGACTGGAGCCTTCTGCTCTTCAGTTCCCAAGGGCTTGGGGTTGGTTAATTTCCTGGCCCAACGAGGGATATTTCGGGGTCCCGCTTCCCTTGAACTGGATATGTTCTGGTTAAGCGTCCGTCCGGATTTCTGCCTCGTTTCTTTTAACTTCCGTTGGTACCTGCACAGAAATGAAAGCAAAACGAACTGACAAATCTTCCAGTACGTCCGTTTTTATTTCTGGAGGCTGGAAATGCACAGAGTAGCTTTTCTCTCCTCCTGTGTGCTGGTGATGGGAGGTCGCCGCCCTTGCGCCCCCTATGGACCAGCCGTCACTGCCACTGTAAGAATTCAAGCCCAGGGAGAGGAAGGAACATCAATCCTCATAGTAATGGCGAGGGACAGCTTTAGCGCTGGTGGGGCACAATTGGGTTGCAGCTGAAGGTAGTGTGAGTTTCTCTCAGTGGGGTGGGGCAGTATGGTGTTCAGTGGAGGAAAGGATGTGGCATTTTGCCGATGACAGAAACTGCAAGGATCTGAGACAAATGGCTTGTGATAGCACATTTAAGCATATTTGGGACACTTTGCAAATGGCAAAGTTTTCAAATGAATGTATAGTGTTGACCAACTACAACTGAGCGCATGTGTGCATTGCCAATTTAAATAAATGTGGAAGAATACTAGCTGTAGCGTCGTCTTTTGCTTGTGGCCAAAATAAATGTGGATAAATACAGAAAAAATGCCCAAAAAATAAATATGGATAAATACAGACGGAAATGGCAAAAAATAAATACCATAAAACCGGGAGCCCTAATTATAATACTGCATATTTTGCACTATTTGTGGCATGCCTGTTTCCAGCACACTTCGTAGGAGGTGTTGCTTTTGTAGTGGTACCAACTTGAGACTCGACGAAGCACAACCAGCTCCCCCAGAGGGAACGCCTAATAGGGACATGTATATTAAGTATGGTATTTCTTCCATAATGTACAGCACGTTCTGGAATAAATATACCAGTAAAGATCCTGAGTTGTGTTGGCCTACGAATGGGTCATTTGATTTACCAAAGATTCAGTATGTGGAGCAACGAATGTTTAAACGAAAGGTTAGGCAAGATATGTTTGACTGTGTGCGAATGTGGGAGAAAGAAGTGCGTGAGCGAATGAAGCGTGAGCAGGCCTTGATTGAAAAAGAACAACGTAAAAGTATTCATGCGAAAGCATTAGAAATTAAAAATGAAGAAATTAAAGAGAGGGAAGATAGGGAGCTTCATTTACAGGTAAATGGCCAATACGCTGTTGGTAGACCTCTTTATCCTATTCTTAATAAATTCCAAGATGACTCTCTCTTATTAGATCGTTGTCCACCTCTGTATACTCTTCCTTCTGCTCCTAATGAGTCAGATGAGGACTCTTCTACAGACCAGGACAAAGCTAGAGAAACTCGGTCAATGTTATCTGCTGAACGTGCGTCTCAGATTAGATCTGCTGCGCATAAAGCAGTTCATAGTACTGCCACTGCTTCTGAACTTTTAGATAGTATAAAAGATTGGCAGGAAAGGGAGCAAATATATTTTACTGATATATTTGCCGCAGAGGTTATCGAACGGTTTAGAAAATATTCGGTAGAAATAGAGCCCGATGATGTAGCAACTGATTGTAAAAAACTACATGAAGGTCTTTTTGTCTTCTCCCAGGTGGCTGACATGATCAGACGCTTGGTTAAACTGCGTGTTGAAGCTGCCCGTTTGCGAGAGGAGAAAAAGGTAGCAGACGCAGCTGCACCAACATCTCAGATCAGCATGGCACGAACTTCTACTCTTGAAACAGATAAGAATGTTGTAATTAATGTGAAATCCATGCAGGAAGCCGCGCCTTTATATGTTCCTCCTAAAGGAACGGGTACAAATGATAAGACTTCTGTAGATGCTAAAGGGTATTTTATTTATAATTGAGTTTACACTCCTTGGAATAGAGCAGATGTTATGTCCCTTAAAAATGCATTGCCTGATTCGTGAAAGAATCCAGCAGCCTTTTATGAGGTAGTTGAGGGTGCAATTAGTTCTTGTACTATGACTTTGCCTGATATTGATTTGTTTTTTGGATTAATATTACCGCCAGATATGTAGAGAACTGTGTGAAAAGTTGATGACCGTGCGACATTTGGAGCATTATGGAAAGATTTAGAGCAGTTAGATGAAGACCGAGAACCTGCACAGAAACCGTGTCAATTAATTTTAGATCTTCCGGCAGCTATATTAGTTAAGTTAAAAACGATTTTCCCCCCTAAAAAGATAGATTGGACTGTATTAGCATTGTGTAAGCAAAAGGCAGATGAATCGGTTTCAGATTTCTTTACACGCTTTTTAGAGGCATTCCACGATTTTAGTGGCCAGTGATTGGCAGATGACACGGGTAGGCATCTGTTTGTCGATAAATATGTCGCAAACCTTTTGCCAGGAATAGCTAGTTGCCTAAAGGCCAGTGAGAATTCATGGACTACCTCTTCTCGGGTTTCTCTCTTAACTATGGCTCAGTATTATGAGTGACAAGAATTAGAAGCTAAAAATAATGAGGATAAAAAGTCTAAAGAGTTGAAAACAAAGGTTATGTTTGCTCAAGCTTATGGCCCACCTTCTAGAGGTAATGATAGAGGAGGACGTGGATCTTATGGTCGTCTTTTCCTTCTAATACTCGTTCTAATTTGTCTGTTGATCAGTGTGCGTACTGCAAGAAATTTGGACATTGGCTTTCTGACTGTCCAGTACTGCATGCTCAGCAGGGTTCACGTGGTCGGGGCCAAATGAGAAATCGTTCAGGATATTCAGGGCCTAGAGGAAGCACAAATGATCGTGCTAGGTTTGATGCTAATACACGTGGGCACAATGGGTTTAACACTTTTGATAGAAGGAACCAATATCAAATATCCGACTATGTGCCGTCTGATTTGCAAGATTCTGCTTATGCATAGGATTGCCTAGGATGGGGTAAGGAATCAGTTGAAGTTCCAGTAGATCAGAGGGGTCCCTATGTTACAGCACATGTTTTGGGTTCTACTGATCAGTTTCTGGTTGATACAGGAGCTACTCGTAGCGCCTGGTCTAAACAAATGGTTCTAAGGGCTCCCCTGTCTGGCTTAACCATTACATCGATAGGTTTCGATGGAACACCTTTCCTTAGCCCATTGTCACAACCACTCGCATTTCATGTTGATAAGTTTACTGCTCCATGTACGTTTTTGCTTTCTCCAAACACACCAGACAATATTGTGGGTCTTGATATGCTTAAATATTTCAGGGCTACAATACGATGTTCTCCGGAAGGAGTACGGGTTATTTTGAATGACAACTACCCTGTGATTGAGAGATCTTGTATTGTTAAAGGAGACATTGCACTAGCCTCACTCCCTAGTACTATGTGGGCTACTTCAGACACCGATGTAGGGCAAATGGTTATTTCGCCAGTGCATATTAGTGTCAAGCAGCCTTGTTCGAAACCTGGGCGTTATTGTGGACAACACCTTGTCCATGCATCAACAAACTGTCAAGGTAGCTGCCCTATGTTTTACTATTCTTAAATGGCTTCAGAAAATCCTGTGGTTGTTGCCAGTTTCCACCCCAAAAAACGTAGTCCATGCTCTTATTACTTTAAGACTGGACTTTGGCAACATTCTGTATCTTGGATCAAACAAAGCCGAGGTCCGTAGACTACAGCTTATCCAGAATTCTGCCGCTAGGTTGCTTTGCAGGATTCCAAAGACCTCCAGCATTTCAGGACATCTACGTGACCTACATTGGCTCAGGGTGGAGAACCGTATTAAGTTCAAAGCCCTGAGCTATATGTTTAGGATCAAAGCAGGTACAGCTTCCCAATATATCCAAGCTCTAGCTCGCCCTTATGTGCCTTCCCGTCAATTAAGATCAGAAACCTTGGGCAATTTCTATGTGCCCAGGGTTAAACTGTCCAGAATGGGTGGGAGATCATTTTCCTATCTGGGCCCCTCCATCTGGAATACTCTTCCGACTTTCATCCGGAAAGAAACTATATGCGTTTTCGAAAAAACCTCAAAACCTGGTTGTTTGATCAGTAATGTCTACTGAAGGATCCGCTTGCTGCTTTTGTCCGTTCTGGCGCCGGGAAACCCTTTTTGGGTAGCTAAGCGCATTACAAATTTAACAAATAAATAAATAAATAAGGAGGGTGCTTCTTTGCCAAGACTGCCTCAGTAAAAAAATTCTAAAGAAGGAGAAGAGGCACTTACACGCATTGTTCACAATTTGATTAAAGTGGGGGTTGTGGAAGAAGTTCCTTACAATATTTGCAATAGTCCGATTCTTCCCATTTTGAAAAAAGATACTGACAGTAAGATTTAGATTTATCATTGACTTGAGAGAAGTAAACAAGATTGTAGTACCGCAGTACCCTGTGGTTTCTGACATAACGACACTACTTACTTTGGTTCCTCCGACATCAACTACATTCTCTGTTATAGACTTGAACGCTTTCTTTTCGATCCCTATTCATCCTGAAAGTCGATATTTGTTTGGTTTCACTTTGAATAACCGATCGTATAGATTTTGTAGAGTTCATGAGTTCCTCAAGGCTATACGGAGAGTCCTACTATTTACAGTCAAGCATTGAAGAGACAGCCTGATTCCTTTACTTTGCCTGAAGGAGTGGCTCTCATACAATATGTCGATGACATCTTGTTGGCAGCTGATACGCCTGAACAGTGTGAAAAATTTACCTTATCCTTGCTTTCTTTTCTTGCTACACACCATCATAAAGTGTCACGAAAGAAATTGCAATATAGTAGACCGAAGGTGACCTATTTAGGACACCTTCTGTCTAAGGAGGGCCGTGCATTGACACCAGATCGCAATCAAGCAATTTTAGACACCCCAATACCTTCCACACAGAAAGATGTCCGTGCATTAATTGGTTTGACTTCGTTTTGTAGGCAATGGATATTGGGTTTTTCACACATTGTTAAACCTCTGCTAGCACTTTTGATTAAGAACACTCTGATTCCCCTTCCATGGACAGATGAATGCCAACATGCTTTTCATCAGTTAAGACAAGCTCTTTGCTCTGCACCAGTGTTAGGCACACCAGATTACACGAAGGCCTTTACACTCTATGTACACAAGAAAGATGGATGTGCATTGTCAGTTTTAGTACAGACACACGGTGACAAGCAGTGTCCCTGCGCATACTTTTCTGCAGTTCTTGATCCTGTTGCTCGTGCATTGCCTGGATGCTTTCGTTCAGTTGCATCAACGGCTGTGTCCATACGTCAGAGTGAAGGGATAGTTTTGTCACACAAACTGTTGGTGCTAGTACACCATGCAGTAGATGCCCTTTTGAATCAGACTAAGACACAACACTTAACTAGTGCTCGTTTGACAGGATACGAATTGACACTGATAGCACCTCATATTACCTTGAAGAGATGCGGGACAGTGAACCCAGCCACTTTGTTGCCATATCCTGCGACTCCGTCCCAGTCCTGACAGAGGAACAGACAAAGGGTCGCATCGATTTGCAAGATAAGCCCCTTCCAGATGTAGATGGGGAACTGTGGGTTGATGGGTCCTGTCTGAAGTTACCAGATGGCATGACTTCAGCTGATTATGCAATCACCACGCTTGAGACAGTAGTGGAAACAGCTCGCATACCTCAGAAGTCGGCTCAAGCAGCTGAACTAATAGCTTTGACAAGAGCGTTTAAACTTAGCACAGACTTGTGTGTGAACATCTACACGGATAGCCGCTATGCTTTTGGAGTGGTTCATGATTTTGGCCTACTCTGGAAGGAAAGAGGCTTTCTTACATCCCACGGGATGCAGATAATGCACGGAGACTTAGTGCATAATCTCTTGACTGCACTTACATACCCGAAGAAAGTTGCAATTATGAAGTGTAGCGCACACAAGAAAATCATTGACAAAATAGAACAAGGCAATGCCTTTGCAGATCGCGTAGCTTGCGAAACTGCGATGCAGCGAAACACTACTTCCACATACATAGTGAAGTCTCAAGCTGAACGTTGGCATGATGCTAGAGAGGAAGTATTGGATATACAGATATCTGCCTCTATGGAAGAGCTTGAGCAATGGTCTAAAGAAGGAATGTTAGACGATGAGGGTTGTTGGCGTAACAAAGAAATGAATACGTGAAAATTGGCTGCAGCCTATTTACAACCTATAGTTCAAATGGCACATGGGCGGCACATGTTGGAGCTCTAGCAATAACTAAATTGCTTACGCAAGGTTGGGAGCATCCTGAAATTGCCAGCACAGCTAAAAGAGTGGTACAATCCTGTTTGATCTGTTGGCAGTATAATCCTAGAAAAGGGACACGGACTCCTACAGGAGGGTTCGCTATACCAACCGCACCTTTTGAAGTCTGGCATATGGATTACATCCAACTTGAACGCTGCAATAATCTAAAATATATCCTAGCGGTGGTATGTGCCTTCAGTAAATAGATAGAGGCATACCCTACAAAGGATAATAATGCACTTACCACAGCAAAGGTGCTTCTAAAGGAGTTTTTTCCTAGGTATGGTGTTTGTAAGGTTTTGTGGAGTGACAACGGACCTCATTTTATTGGGCAAGTTGTTGAGCATGTCCTGAAAGGGTTAGGGATCAAACAGAAATTCCATACAGTCTTCCACCCGCAATCAGCAGGATTAGTGGAAAGATACAATGCTTTAAAATTGAAGTTGGCGAAAATACTGGCTTTCACGTCCTTGAAGTGGTCAGATGCATTATCCTTCGCATTGTTATCCATAAGATCGGTGCCACATTCACGATCTGGTCTCACCCCGTACAAAGTGGTCTTTGGGAGACCAATGAATATTTGGGGAGTACCTAAGCCACGCCCCATACATGATGTTAGTTGTGTTCTGAGGAATGATTATTTGGCACAGTTAACCGACAGTTTGATCTCTATTCATCAACAGGTTCGAGACGCGCTTCCTGACAGATCCACAGGTGAGGCCCACGAACTCTGTCCTAGCGACTATGTGATGGTCAAGGTCTTCGATAGATCGAACAGCCTGGAACCGAGGTGGCGAGGTCCGGAGCAAGTGCTCCTGACTACAAGGACAGCAGTTCGAATGACGAACAAGAAGAACTGGGTCCAAAGCACACACTGTAAGCGTGTGACGCCTGCCTTGGTGGAACCTGCTGTGCTGACCGACCATTGAGAAATTCTGGAGACGGAGAAAGGTCAAGCTATCTCACCTGACGAATCTGCGGAAGTCTTCCCGGACCACACAATTCCTGGAGCATCGCGATACCACTTGAGACAGAGGAAAGAATCTGCAGTGTTGAAAAAGACTGGTTGAGCTACCGCCCTGGGTTAGTGAAACGGAGAGCCAATGTGGCAAGGGGGGGGGAGAAACCAGCCCTGCATTAGTGTAGTGACTCCCGTCTTGGCCCGTAGTGAAGAAATCAGCGGCTGCCCAAGGGATAAGAGCTCCAACGATTGTTTTCAACAAGTTTTTAGAGATCAATTATCACTGTTGCTGAAATGAATAACAAAAGAATCATTTGTGCTGTAGGGTTTGTTGTTGCTCTGGTGGTTATGGCGATAATCACCTTGTTTGTTGAGAAAGTGGCTCCTGCTCGACAGCTTCTTGTTGCCACTACTCCAGCTTCAGTGGAACATAACTATTTTACACTTCCCTACCATGAGCAGAAGCATCAACAATCCTACCTGAATAACACATTCATCCAGATGTTGCATCATACACACAATGCCACGAATACTACCAATTGTTGGGTGTGTGGGATGATACCTGCACATCAAAAGAAAGGAGGCACACCTTTTATTTTGTCAAGCTTCTCTTTTGTTTGCCTTCGAAAGCCTTCAGTAGGAGGAATTTGTCTTTCGTCTGAATAAAGTATGCTACCAAGATGAAGATGGTTATCCTCAAGCCAAAGGGACTAAATGGGAATGGGAAGAGTACCAACCAGACAATATTTCGACACCATATGTCTTCACGAATATGAGGAACATTAAAGACAATGGACCTTTTGTAATTTCTGTGACCAGAGCTAAAGCAGAACTATGTATAAGTATTGTTGGGAGAATCCCAGTAGGATGGAGTGAATGTATTTTGTATGTGGTAATAAAGAATACTATCAATTACATGTTGGGTGGCCCGGGGTATGTTACATTACATTTTTGTTACCACCTGTGTTCTTGGCCCCTTCCTCATATCATCTGAATTGAAAGTTGTATAATGACATTTCCAAGAATAGATATAAACGAACAATAAGTGCAGATGAAGTTGACCAGACAGATACCACTTTGCGACAATATGTCTATTTCAATTTGGGTTTGTTCTTCTTTGTGGGTGCTGCATTGAATATCAGAAAGATAAGGCGATTAACTCGTGTTGTGGAAGCTGTCACCAATCAAACAGCTATGGCACTTGGGAACATTACAGAGGAACTACAAATTGCAAGGATTGTAGCACTCCAAAATAGGATGGTGCTTGACGTGATTTTGGCTGATCGAGGTGGTGCATGTCGCATCATCGGTAGCAGTTGTTGTGTTTTTATACCTGATCACTCACCTTCAGTATATGATGCAATCTCACAACTGAATAAGATTGCTGCAGAAATTCACAGGCTGGTACATGGACATTTTCGAACTGGATATGAACACTCTTTGCTACTTGGGGCTGGAAGCTACTGACTATTCTATGTATACTACTGGTGATACGATTTACATGCTGTACTTGTTTACAATGTGGTCCTATGCTTTGCTCCATGTGCATCACTGCTTGTACACCTGCCCAAAAAAATATTGCAGATATAAAAGCACAGAAAATGTAAGAGGTGTGGCGCCGCGGCCAGGGCGACTGACGCTGGAATCTTGGGATCACGGTTCGATCCCCGGCTCCGGCGGCAGGTTAGCCCAGCACCATGTGACTCTGGGCAATAGCTTGCTTAATCTTCCCGAAAGCTCCCAGCGCCTAGAGACCCTAACGGGTGATTGTGCGCTTTACAAATGTGGATTATTATTATTATTATTATATTAAATAAATAAATAGCGGAGATGATGAGCATCAATGTACAGGATGCATATCTAGATTACCCCAGATAAACAAATGTCTTCAGCTAATGCTGATAGTGTCGTCTGTTGTACTTTAGCAGCGATTAGGTTAAGCATTAGCAGAAGGCATCTTGTATTTAGAGACTATCTTGTCCGTTTTACAGAATCCATTTTGTATTTCTATCGGCCATTTTGTTTGCCATGTGCTTGCCATGTGCGCTGTCCTACCTTCATGTTAACTGCTCTTGAAATCTGCCTAGAGACTAGATATATTTAGCCTCTTCTGCTTTGCACATGCCCAGTTGAGCTTACAGCTGTCCCCAACTTGTAACTGTCAGGATGTGTCCACCAGAATTAGCTAACTGTCCGCCCCTCTCACTTGTTGCTAGCACACTCTCTGTATGACCTTATATGTATTTGAAGCCAGCATTCTGTACCTTGTACCGCCTTTATTTGAGCCCCTGTGTTGGTATAAAAAGACCAAGCTCCTTCCAGTCAGTGTGCTACCTCATACACTACCGAAGAGTGTTGTGTGAATGTAGTTCCACCTCATGAGGTTTAATCAACTCTGTCTTTTCTATTCTAGTTTCTGTGCCAACTACATTCTATTGGTCTGAGGACTTTGTGCAGAGAAGGGAGAACCCCTAGCACTGGTAGGCCTTGCTGAGGCTCACCACCACAACAGCAGGGTAACAGATATGCTGACCAGGTTGCCCAACACTGTGCCAAATATATAATTGCAGTAAACGAGAAAATTGAAACATGTGGAATTAGATGCCAATTTATGCTACTCTCAGGATTACAAACATGGGAGGAAGTAAGAAAACTTCAAGATGAAGTGGAAACAAAAGAAAGAGAGGAGTGGGAAAAAGTAGGTTGTCAGAGAAGGCCAGAAGATGGTGAATGGGTCTATTTAGATGGCAGTGATGCCGGACTGTATGCTTTCACCAATGGCTAGGATGTATCATGGAGACACCTACATAGGCAGCGATGCTATGATTAGACTCTTCAGACAAGATTGGTTTAATGCAAAGTTCAGGAATGTAGAAGAGAGTCTATGCCAGTGAAGCTTAACATGTCAACAAATGAATCCAGGCAGGAAAACACTGGTCAGTATAGGGAAAACTGGAAGGGCAGAAGGTCCATTTGTAAGACTTCAAATAGATTTCATTCAATTACCTGTTTGCCAAGGACTGAAATATGTACTTGTCATAGTTTGTTTATTTTCACGGTGGTTGGTAGCATACCCGACCAGGAGAAATGACAGCTTGACAGTTGGCAAACTCCTATTGAGAGAACTAATTCCACGATTCAGTTTTCCAGTAAGTATTGAATCAGATAGAGGATCTCATTTAAATAATGAAATAATCAGATTAATTTGTGAAGCATTTAAAATTGAACAAAAACTACACTGTGCATACCGCCCAGAGGCTTCTGGAGTATTAGAACCATTGAAAGGCACAATTAAGTCAAGATTGGGAAAGGTGTGTGCATCCACCCCACTGAAGGGGCCGGATGCTTTACCTTTTGTTCTGATGGGGCTCAGAAGTATTCCAGACAAAAATACCAGATTGAGTCCCCATGAAATACTCATGGGAAGAGCAATGAATCAAGCATGTATAACAGGACACAAGCTGTTGAATATATCTGATTATTTGGTACTGGAGTATTGCAAAGGGTTGGCTGACCAAGTGTGTTCTATCTCTCACCAGGTTGGAGAAGACGCACTTGCCAGGCAGCCAAACTAAGTGCATGATCTGAATCCCGGTGACTGGGTAGTTGTGAAGAATCACACTCGAGAATGGTGCCTAGTACCCAGGTGGGAAAAACCACATCAGGTTATATTGGTTACAACAACACCAGTAAAATGCGCAGGCGTGCCTAATTGGATTCATGCAAGCCATACAAAAAGAGTACCAGCACCTGACGAGGAAGGACCTCAACTGACTCAAGCAGTTGGGGCTGCTGAAGGTTGTGCAGCTGAAGGATCTAGAATAACAGATCCTGAGGTAGCTGACCAAGAACAACCAAGCACCAGTCAGGACGACTGGATCCCAGTAGTGGACATACCTGAAGTGATTGTAAGAACAAGAAGCCAAACCAGATTAGAAAGTCAGGAAGAGAGTGAGGACCAGTTATGGGTAGAAGAACGAGCTCATGTAAGTGAAGATACAGCTGTTAGAGAACCTGAGCGGGACCAGACAAGGAGAGGGCAATCTACTCAGACAGAAGGGAATAAAGTCACCATCCTCGAGTCTGAGGAGGGACAGATCGGTATTAGAGAACATGTTCAGGCAGAAGAAAATCAAGAAGCAGAAAGACCTGAGCAGGACCATTTAGGAAAAGAAAAACGGGTTCATGGAGGAGATGAAAAGCAAATTTAAACAAATCCTGAACAGGGTCAGATTAGGAAAGAAGTACGCATCCAGGCAAATGACGCTAAGGTGATAAGCCCTGGACAAGGTCAGATAGAGAGAGATTCTGAAGACTAAGATAATTAAATTGTGCCACAAATCAACAAAAACAAAAGAACACTTGAAGAAAGTATAAGAGCAGTGCAAGCTAAAAGAGTCAGAAAAGGCGATAATGGGTCTAGTATCAAAAGATTGAAATACCGCCTCAAAACAATAAGTGAAGAACCTGACCAAGTAAACGAAGTATCCAGCCAGACTGGACCATCAACTGAAAAACTTAAACGTAGAAGCCCAAGATTGAAAATACTGAATAATACATTCAAAAGTCCTGAATGGACGTACGTGATTCTTGAGGATTTTGAGAATCTAGATATAAATTAAGAAAGTGATGAAAAATTAAATGCAGAACTGATTGACGAAGAAGTGAGACCGACCTGAAAGAAAATTCCCAAGGTTTTATCCCATATTAATTTCTAAATTTAAATGAGAGAAATCTTCTTAACCCAACATGGCTGATAATAGAGCTGCTGGAACACCAAAACGAGACTGTGTAAAGAAGTGTTGTTGAATATGTATATGTAGCAAATTTATAGTACTTATAATCTGGTTAGTGCTAACAGTAGTGATCCCCTATTTGGTGGTTACAAACAAAGAGAATAGCACTAAAACACATGAAAGGGTGGCTAACATTAAAGGAGATAGAGTATAATTAGAAGCACCAGATGAGTTAGATTTACATCAAACTGTGAATAAAAATTACACTGATTTAAATATTTTTGCAAATTTGTTAGTACAACATGTAGACACTATGGAAGTTAGTGATTGCTACGTGAGTATGAAATTACCAACAGCAGTAGCAGAAGGTGTCACATATCATCATTTACCATTAACATATGGTATTTCATGTAGTGTTTTAGCAAGTTTATTCTACAGAACAGGAAGGTTACAATATTATTATTCTAATGTAGATGTGATTTTTTCCGAGGTTCCTATGCGAAAGAGCATGAACCTAGTTCTTAGTACTAGAGACTCACAATTCATGGGAGAATATATCCTAACTGTGAAAACAATATATATAGCTGAACCACACAAGCACAATTTAACATGTAAGTTACATGAAGAAGAAAAGATATTTTTGAATTTAGTTGAGCAAAGAAGACAGGATTTCCAAAGAAGGGCCTCTGAACCGAAACCTCGGATACCTAAATGTGCTGAGAAAGAAGACATTTATGCAAATGGCAAGACTCATGCTGCTATGTCCCTGGCCTTTGGGAAGAAAGGGAAAATCTGTCTCCATAGGTTAAAAACAGAATATAACAATGCATTTATTGGTTCCAGTGAGAGTGAACAGTAATTGGGGGATGGGGACTAGAAGGAGGAACAGATCCAGTATTTCCTGTAATATATTATTTGTGTGGTAACAAAGCCTATTTTAGGCTACCTGATCGTTGGTATGGGAGTTGCTTTTTTGGAATAGTGTTCCCTAAAGTATATCATGTAAAGAGAATCACTGGGAGCTATTAAGACAATAAAGGACTAACACTTAATAAAAGGGCTAGTTTTGCAGAAATAGTAGGTGATGTATTTAGTGCATTGATACCTTCAGTGAGAGTCACACTGAATTCATGAAAAATTTGCCAATTGTCTACAGTAGTTGATCAGTTACCAACTGACACTGCTGGAGAATTCTTGATGATCAACACAGAATTGGTTGCAGTCAGATCTATGGTTTTGCAAAATCGACTTGCTCTTGATATCTTATTGGCAAAGGAGGGCGGAGTCTGTAAAATGTTGAAAGCGCAACATTGGTGCACTTACATTCCTGACAAAAGTGTTGAAATTGGAGGCTATATCAAAAATATTACAAAATTGGAAGATTTGAAACCACAGGAAGTTGACAGTGCATGGAATAAACTAACCAATAGTATTACCACCATAGGTAGTTGGTTTTCTAACATAGGTAAGAGTATTATAGGTCAAATAATAATGCCAATAATGGGAATAGCCTTATTAGTTATAGCAATAATGTTCTGGTACAAATGTTGTAAGACAAGACATAAGTATGAAATGAATGAAAACGGAAATAAGAGAAAGTACGATGAAATACCTTTACAAAAGAATGAGGGGATTACAATACAAAAAGGAGAAAAAAGTAAATAAAAGGGTTGAAGAAGAAATTGAGATGGAGAAAAGCTAAAGTTGGCATCTGATTTTAGTAGTGGGAAACTAGTGATGGCGTAAAATGCCATCAGAGAGGGGGTTGATGGAGCAAGGACTCGTATAAAAGAGACTTGCTCGGATGCAATCCTCTCAAATAACTTGTTATACCGTAATAAACATGTTTTGTAAATACTAATATGCATTGCATTCATTACACTGAATCAAGGGGAAGCTTGCCTATATGTATTACTAACGAGTAACCGGAGTGACAATAAAATGGCCGCCTAAAAACGCGGGATTCTTACTGCGCATGCGTCTACTGCATCTACGTAGTATGATGTTCTATCTCTTGGAGGGAAAACTTTGCAGCTGCACAGTTGCCGTTAAAATGACCGCTTGAAACTCACACGTTAATGCGCATGCTTTGCAGAAACAAAATCTTGCAAGTTCTACTAAATTGTTCATTCGAAAGACATATGGAAGTAACAGACTAGAGTAGAGATATGTGGTATACAGTGAAATCATTTTATTTCGTAATCTAATGTGTTTTCTTTTGACTTTACTATTGGTTTGTATTTGGGCCTCGGAGGGTGACTGAAATCCCTACCCAACGTGACTCGTGCGCATTCAAACCCACCCGGAACCATGATGACACCATTGAAACTCAGCCAAGGCCACACTGGCAACAATCTCCTTGGAAACTCATCGATCAACCTGTGAGAGGAAGGAGAAGATCTACAAATTGTATACAATGTATTGATCATAATGTGAAATGCGGATGGGAAATAAAGCTGGGAAGGTAATATAGGGGAGGGAACATTAAACATTAAGGTTAAAGAAAAGTATTACATTTAGAATGGTGTGATGACCTCTTCCTTTGCCTTGCCCAATCAGGAGTAGGGGTTTCATGATTTTGAAACATTTGGGGGTGGTACAGGAGCAAAGAATAGAATAACTGAGGTAGTTTAGTTAGTTACACACACAGTTGCCAGAGACCCTACCAGAGCATTCTGTGAGACCACACGAGAGACCGAGATACTGTCCGGGAGCTGATCGAATACTCAAGAAAATTCCAACCTATTAGAAGGGGATCGCGGAAGAATCGAAGAGGCACATACTAGATGAAATCTACTGAAGAATCGTGGAGAATAGTGTCAGAGAGGGGTGCAACGCTGGTGTTGCATCTAGAAGAAGTCACCCACCCTGTCCTGAACCTGTCCTGAATCCTTTGTCTCTAGACCTGTCCCAGGGGACCACATCCAGCTCCTTGCCCAGGAGTTGGTTTCCACACCATCCTAGGTAAATATAATTCTGTGTAGTATGTCCTTGTAGTGCTCTCTGTTTCTCCCTTTTTAGGTACTGTCATCATTATAATTTTAACAGAGACTTATATTGATTTTAATCTTGTTTATTTCCTAATGAAAACTGTGTGTGACATGTATTTGGTGATTTTGACTCACAACATTATTGATTAGATAAAACTTTAAAACTCTCTTGAGTCTGTGGTTATTTTGGAGAATAAAACTTTAATGTCATATCTGCCTACAATACTAACAACTAGGTCCACTGACCAGAGGAAATTATAATCAAGCAAGATAGGGTTGGTAAGAATTGGTAAGGTAAATACATCACGCAGGTATAACTAAATTGACTCCAGCTGTACATTACTAGCTTATGTATGAATGTTTATGGGCCCAGGTAAGTATATAGTTGTTAAGTAACCCAAGCTGGTAACCCGCTGGATCAGTGGTGTGCCAATAGGTAAGACAAAGAAAAAAAATTGAATGGCGTGGCAGGCATTGTCAACTGTCAAACAGCCATTTCATATTGAAGAATGACTACCTGAACTCATTAGGCTCTCTTTTTTTCTTGGAGTGGTGGGATAACTGGAGTCAAACAAATGAGAAGGAGACAAGGTAGAAATTTAGCTGACAAAGGTGATCGGTGAAGTCATAAATGTTTATAAAGGCAACATATGGAGAAAGAGAATGAGAATGCAGAAGGATGGCAAAGAATTATGGATGGATATAGGAACAGTGCTGTGGCAACAAATGATGGACGGAATGATGAATAAATCAAACATTCTCCCCTAGTCAAGATTACTGGTTTACATCCATTGTTTTTTTGCACACTACGCCGTCCTAGTTTGGACCCAGCCATATGCATATCAGTCTTGGCCCTGCTCCTCATGGGAACAGTTCAGCCAGAACTGAGAAAACGGGTCCTACTTGGACCACAAACACGCGTCCATTTGTTTCTGCAGCACTTTTCGGCCTAAGCGGGATGGGTATGCCCAGACGTGAGCCTCTTGCTCGCTGTGGCACTGTATTCAAGCTACCCTGGCTGATGAGGGGTGATATACCCCAAAACCGGTCTCTGGGTGCTTGTTTATGGTCCATCGAGGACCTAGCTTGGCAGTTCGGGCTGGAATCTTCCCATGAGGAGCAAGGTCAAGAGTGATTTGCATATGACTGAGTGTAAACTGGGGTGGTGTAGTGAGCAGAAGAACAATGGATTTAACCCAGATCTCCGGAATGGGGGAGAATGTTTGATTTATTCCGCATTTCATCAAACATTTGTTGCCGCAGCAGGATATAGGAACAGGTTTGAATCATGGAAAACAGTCATTAAATCAAGATACTTGAATACTGAAGGGAGGGAAAACAACTGCTTTGGATCGGTGCTCTTCCACCTATGTTCGCACTAACAAATATAGCAACATAAAAGAAACAAACATTGTTACCTTCTCTGCTGCTCCAGATCTTCAGAGGATGACCCATTTTGTATAATATTTGGCACAACTCCAGCACCTGGAAATGAAAAACCTCAGTTGCATTTTTCTTTCATGATAATATATTTGTTTAGTTCCCTAAAATGATGTTAGAGGTTTAAGAAACAGTATGTAGCATTCATGATAGAAGAAAAACAGTGTAAGTAGCTTAGTAAACTTGCATTTACAGGCAGTTACTGCAGTATAGTGCATAATTGGTGCGGGTGATTGGCACCAGCACTTATTTTCAGGGATCACAACTTGATTTTCATCAGACTTTGACCCAGGCAAGAGAGAAAGGGAGCAGATGAGTTAGATCGGAAAACAATTACCAAGTGAGAAACCAGAGACAATAAAGAGCCCACAAAAGTGAGACAACAACGACGCCAACTCTGCCACCCTGATCGACAACCTCGCCAACCTTGGCCTCAGACATCTCGTCACCGAACCCACCCACGCCGCCGGCCACACGCTGGACCCTGTCTTCTCCACAGGCACCCACGTCGCCTTCGACCACACCACCGAACTCCACTGGACCGACCACCGCTGCATCCACTTCACCTTTAAGAAACCAACCACGCACCACCGCACCCAACAGCTGCCTCGCCGCTGCTGGAGCAAAGTCACCGAAGACCAGCTGATCACCACCCTCGCCCAGAACCCACCTGCCAACCCCACCAACCCAGACGCCGCAGCCTGCAACCTCAGACAATGAATAGACAACTGCACCAACACCCTCGCCCCGCTCAAGAAACCCTCCAACAGCCACGCCAGCAAGAGAGCCACCTGGTTCACCGACGCGCTCCAGACCTCCAAACGCGCATGCCGGAAACTGGAGAAGATATGGCTCCACGAACGCACACCGGACAACCACGCAGCCCACAAAGACGCCACCCGCAGACATCACCACCTCATCAGATTAGCCAAGAGATCCTCCTTCAAAGACCGCTTGGATAACAATGCACACGACAGCAAGGAGCTCTTCAGCATCGTAAAGGAACTCTCCAACCCCAGCACCAACGCCAACGACCTCCTGCCTTTACCAGAACTGTGCGACTCACTAGCCATCTTCTTCCATCGCAAGATCGCTGACATCCACGACAGCTTCAACACCACAACCACCCCACTACGCCAGACTCCACCTTCCCTGTGAACACAACCAGCGCCAACCGCCTGACCTCCTGGTCCAACATCAACGACGACGAGACACGCAAGGTCATGAACTCCATCCACTCAGGATCTCCGTCAGACCCGTGGCCACACCACGTATTCAACAAAGCAGATGCAGCCATCGCACCCCAACTACGGAAGGTCATCAACATCTCCTTCGAAACAGTGACATCAACGCCCTCCTCAAGAAGCCCAAGGCGGACCCCAAGGACCTCAAGAACCTCCGACCCATCTCCCTGCTCCCATTCCCGGCAAAGGTCATCGAGAAAATCGTCAACATGCAATTGGCCCGCCACCTGGAAGACAACATCTTGGACCCGTCCCAGTCCGGATTCAGACAAAACCACAGCACAGAGACAGCCCTCATCGCCGCCACAGACGACATCAGGCGCCAACTAGACAACGGCGAAACATCAGCCCTCATCCTCCTGGACCTGTAAGCCGCCTTCGACACGGTCTGCCATCGCTCTCTATAGACACGCCTCCTAGAAGCCGGAATCCAAGAGAAGGCCCTTGACTGGACCACGTCCTTCCTCTCCGGCAGAACCAATAGCGTCCGCCTCCCACCCTTCCAATCCGAAGCCACCGACATCATCTGCGGCGTCCCCCAGGGCTCATCTCTCAGCCCGACGCTGTTCAACGTCTACATGGCACAAGTGGCCCGCCATTACAACCTCAACATCATCTCCTACGCCGACGACACCCAGCTCATCCTCTCTCTCACCAAGGACCCACACACCGCAAAAAAACAACCTCCACGAGGGAATGAAGGCCGTCGCCGACTGGATGAGGAGCAGCCGTCTGAAGCTGAACTCGGACAAGACGGAGGACCTCATCCTCGGACCCACCCCCTCAGCTTGGGATGACTCCTGGTGGCCGACCACACTGGGAACAGCACCAACACCCACTGACCATGCACGCAACCTAGGATTCATCCTCGACTCCTCCCTCTCCATGTCTAAGCAGGTCAACGCCGTTTACTCCTCCTGCTACAACATCCTCCGCATGCTCCGCAGGATCTACAAGTGGATCCCGACCGAAACAAGAAGAACGGTGACACAGGCCCTCGTCAGCACAAGACTGGACTACGCAGGAATCCCAGCCAAACACCTACGACGACTACAACGCATACAAAACGCCTCCGCCCGACTGAACGTCAACGTCCCCCGGCGCAGGCACCTCACCCCCCCACCTGAGAGACCTACACTGGCTCCCGTCGACAAGAGGATCACCTTCAAGCTCCTCACCCACGCACACAAAGCACTCCACAACGCCGGAACAGCCTACCTGAACAGCAAACTCAGCGTGTACACCCCCACCCGCCAGCTCCGCTCCGCCAGCCTCGCCCTAGCCGCTGTCCCCCGCATCCAACGAACGACCTCCGGCGGCAGATCCTTCTTCTACCTCGCCGCCAAGACCTGGAACACCCTCCCTACCCACATTCAGCAGACCCAAGACCTACTCGCCTTCAGAAGACTCCTCAAGACCTGGCTCTTCGTGCAGTAGCAGCACCCCCCTCCCCATAGCGCCTTGAGACCCTCACGGGTAAGTAGCGCGATTTACAAGCACTCTGATTGATTGACTAAGAGGCGTACAGCGCAAGGTGGTGGAAGAAAGCAGTATGAGATGGAATCACAAATTAAGCACTACAGCAGTGATCTAAATCATATTACATTGTGATAGTTGAAGCCAAGAGGCTGTTCCCAGCATGTGCGCTGAAGATTAGCCAACGTCCATTACCACTTTGCAGGACACTCTGCACACATAGTGCACTATGTACTGAGTGCACTGAAACACTGTATATGCAGACAGAAATAAGAGATTTTTGGAGAGTGTGGACTATAAGTCCAGGATTGCATGAGTGGGATTTCATTACATAACGCAATTCTCTGAATGAGGGCCTCTGATTCTTTCTAATAAGACATTGCTCTAACCGAACGCTGAGCATACTAAATGTGGTTACTTTGAGGTCCAATCCTTATACCACCTCAAGGAGCAAGTCTTGACTGCTCGCTATTGCTGCTGTTGGAGAGACACATTTATAAAAATAATAACTTTGTAATCCAACTATATGAAATTGTGAAATGGTGCAAGAGGTTTCGGGACCCAACCTCCACACTATACTGTTTGCTCAGGGTCTTCTGACAGTTTCTTCCTTTCAACCACATTCCCCTTGTGCCCCCATATGTTTGGTATGTACTCACTTGTAGGATTCCCAAACAATGACTCATTAGAAATGTGAAAAAACACATCCAACGTAACACCATTTACCGCCATGTATTTAGAAGCGCCACCGTGTACCCACAAAAAAAAAGCAAAAGATAAGCAACAAACTTCTTTCTGGTTTCCAAGGGGAAACTACGAGTTGCATCACAGGTAGTGAACACTAAGTTGAGACACAGTGACTGGAAGAGTTTTGGTCCAACTGGTCTCATAACTAGTTGAAGAGTTGGAGCAGTGCCATTTTCCCTCCTTAGTAGCAGAGGTTGTGTAATATCCTCACTTAGCCTTTACTTTGCTTCATTGTATTTTTCCTCCTATGTCTCTTCTCCTTTAATCCCTGGGTTCCTATCCCTCATTGCATTCCTTTCTAGAATGTGCCACATTGTATACCGGTCATTTTTTCCCTGAGCTTCCAACCACGCAGTACTCCGTGTTGTGGGTCCTGTATACTTTGTATTCTGAGTTTCTGAATAAACGCTACAAGTTCCTGCTATCATTTACAGCGGTCATGCTATCATTTACAGCGGTCATTTCTTGCTTTGTTACCTCTATGCTACAACATTACAGGCTGCTGGTCACAGGAGCCTCAAAAGGCATTTGCTGCTTTTGTGCTAGAAACACAGTGCGCCTACCCGATATAGAGTACGACACTAGCATAGCGAGGTGGTTGAAATTTCGTGAGCACCATGGAATTGACGGATAGTAGACATACAGTTCAGCCAATTATAATAACTTCTTCCAGCTAAAGAATTGAGTTTTCGATCCCTTGAATCTGTGTTTGTTTTTGGCTCCGCTTCCCCAGTCTTTGATTCATCTAATAAAAACCTGAGCCACGGAGACGAACAGCCATCCGTCGGGAACACCTACTATAAACAGGTAATTTTCCAACATAACCACTTTACAATCAGTATTTCAAATAGATGGCTCATAAAGTTCGTATCACTTTGCAGGGATTTGTTCATACACACTTGGAGACCTTATTACAAGATGGTGCAACGTGCTCATCGCATTCAAGTAAGAAATAGTCTATCCCTCACTTTTATTAAAATACCTGATCAGTAGACGAGACAGATGGATAGCACAACTGACGTTAGAGGGAAGTGACCCCATTAGAGACCCCAGTGCAATAGTACACGCGCTAGCTCATCACTACGAAACCGTGTACGCGTCAGCGTCCATGATCTCGGAGGATGAGGCATACACCTACATTAAAGATCTCAAAATGCCAGCCCTAACAGAAGAGGAGGCTCAGGCCTTAGACGCAGACTTAACGACCGATGAGGTACAACTGGCGATTAAAGCCCTGCAGACGGGTAAGGCACTGGGACCCAATGGAATACCAGTTGACTTATACAAGCAACAGGCGGACACGCTAGCACCGCACTTGCTACGTATGTTCACGGAAAGCTTGGAGGCAGGGGAACTTCCGTTAGATCAACGCACGGCCACAATTGTGGCTATCTTAAAACCAGGGAAGCCGGCTGACCACTGTACGTCATACCGCCCAATCTCCCTCATTAACGCCGAGGCTAAAATACTCGCGAAACTGTTGGCGCAGCGCCTCACGTCCCATCTGCCCAAACTCATACATAAAGACCAGTCCGGCTTTATGCCGGGCAGGAACACGGCGCTCAATTTGCGAAGAGTACACGGTGCACTTGCGCGCGCGAAGTACCTATTAGAACCCGCGGTGATACTATCCCTCGACGCACATATGGCGGTCGACACGGTCCACTGGCCCTTTCTATTTGCAGTACTACGTCACTTTGGTTTTGGCCCGACGTTCTGCTCCTGGATCCGTCTGCTCTATGCAAGACCAATGGCGCATGTAGCCGCCAATGGCCACATCGCGGCAGACTTTCCATTGTTTAGAGGCACGCGCCAGGGCTGCCCACTGTCCCCATTACTGTTTGCCATGGTCCTTGAACCTCTGGCCGAATGGATAAGGTGGGAGCCCACGATCCGTGGTATCCGCTGGACGGACGACTGGGAAGATAAAATATCCCTTTACGCCGACGATGTTCCGATATATCTCACCTCTCCCAAGCGCTCGATTAAGACCTTACTAGATGTTTGCACGGCATACGGACGAGCTTCCGGTTATTCGATCAACTGGTCCAAGTCCACCATGTACATACTGCGCGGTCCCGCACCGTGCTTGCCGGACACCTGCCCGCTGCAGATCTCTGATGCCGGGTTTAAATACTTGGGGATACACATCACAGCTGACCCTGCCGTTTTCTATTCACACAACCTACAGCCCCCTCTTGACCGCCTCAAACGTGACATCCGACACTGGGAATCGCTACCGCTGACACTGCTTGGTAAGGCGGCCCTGTTCAAAATGATGGCCCTGCCCCGCTTCCTCTACGTTCTAGAAAACGCACCCTACCCTGTCCTTCCCGCGTACTTCAAAACCATCACTGCGCACGTCTCGGTGTTACTATGGGGCCCTAGGCCTGCCTGTATAGCACAAGCCAAGCTCACGCGCGGCTGGTACGACGGAGGCATAGCGCTCCCAGACGTCAATCTTTACTATTGGGCGTCGCAGTTAAAGATTATTAATCAATGGCTTCATCTCCCCCAGTCTGAACCAGCCCTAAAGGCAGACAGGGCGCAGTTGGGGCTCTCAGGAATGCTGGCCCCCCTGTACGATAAATCATTAATCACCGCAAAGATCGGCCCACTGCGTCACACACTCACCGTGTGGCACGCGGCGCGGAGCAGGTTGAAATGGCAAGGAGTACTTACACAGCTGACCCCGTTGTGGGACATAAAACAGCTGGGACGACTGAGGCACTCCAAGGGCTTCGACCGCTGGGATGCTATCGGCATCTCGACCATTGGAGATCTATGGCAGAGGGGGCAGGTGCTACCTTTTGAGACGCTGCAACAGCAATATGATTTGGCGCTGACAGAGCGTTTCAGGTACACACAGGTACGACATGCGTTGACAACTGCGTTTAAGTCCGGAACAGATATCCCAGAGGCGTCCCCGCTCGAGGACAGACTTCTGACTGACTTTATGCCTTCAAAGGCGACATCTGTAACGTACAGGAAACTTGTTAACAACTTACCTGACCCTCTAGAGGCCCTGCGGGAGAAATGGATACAAGACTGTGGTGACATTGATGACTCAGAGTGGCAGGAGGCGACTTCGTCTCCGAAAGAAGTAGGTGTCCCATCGCGTCTTCGCCTGGTGCAACTACGTATACTTCACAGATCATACTACACGAGGGATGCACTGCACAAGATGAAAAAGATCACACATCCATACTGCCTGAGGGGATGTGGGGAAATAGGTAGCTTCTACCACACGATATGGGAATGCCCCCAAATTGCACACTACTGGGTTCAAGTGATGCGCACCATGTCTCAATCAGAGAAACTCTCCATACTGCCTGACCCCAAGCGTTGCCTTTTAAACATATGGGAACCCAACGACCTCACACGATATGGGCAGAACTGGATGACGCTAGGTATGATGGTAGCGAAAAGAAATATAGCGCAGAGGTGGGGCGGGGGGATGTTGCCATCAATATTGGCCTGGAGACAAGATATGGACGCTGCGATGATTGCAGAACGGGCAGTGTTTCGAAATAGAGGTTGTCCCAAGAAATGGAATAGGATCTGGGGGGCATGGAATAAGTACAGGGGGAACATTTGCGACCCACCTTCTGATACGGACAGCTCTAGCTCCGATACGGAATAAAGCTTTAAAACTTTGATTTTGGTTAACAACCCATGTTTTGATTTGTAAAAAAGAATGCTCCTGTGTTAAAAAAGTACTCTCGCAGGTTTCTGTTGCCAAACTACGGTGCCTAACTTATTTTGTGATTGTATGCGACGCTGTATCGCATTGTTTCAAAATGCATATAAAAATAATTTTAAAAAAAAAGTACCTGATCAGAAATGGAACGAGTAGAGACAAATATATTTACTTTTGTTCACAGATGATTTTTTAGAGACATACACATGACTCACCTTTGACTGTCCAACAAGGTAAGATGCGAAGTGCTGCTGAGTCCTGTGACTATGGAGTTGCTTTTAAGAGTGTATGAAGTAAGACAGGATTATTTCTTTAAGTCTTTCAGCAAGTATGGTCCTGAGGAGAATCCCCACAAAATGGTGGATTTGAAACATTTTCTAGGCCAATCGAAAATGATTGATTCTGCTTATAAATGTGCGTTGTTTTTAACCTAGCTGATGGCCTTGTGTCTAAAGTCACTGTTGTATTTGTAGAAAAAGAAAATTTTGTGTGCCTTGCCAGAAAAGGGATCTGTTTAGGTAGCCCAGGGTGGGCTTTTGTATGAATGGCGTAAGTATGGGTGTATGAATGTGATGAGTAGTTTAATAAGAGCATAAATCAGACAGTGTGTGTAGTGTAGGAAGTATGTCGTTTAGAGAGTGAATGTCAAGTACAATTTCAAATGGGCTCCCCAAAGGCAATTTAGAGGGGCTATAAATGTTTTGTTCTAAATAATGAAGTATTTTTACCTTGAGAGATTTTGAAGAAATTGATGTCAATTGGTATAAAGTTTTTTGATTAATTCAAACTGAAAAAGTGGTTTTGTGAGGGCAGTTGTTATATTCATCGCTCATCAAATGCTTGGTAAAAGAAAGGTGCAGTACTGGCATTTTGTTCTGTTTATTGATTGTTTACAGCGGTCATTTCTTGCTTCCTTACCACTTTGTTACAACACTACATTTTTGGCACCAGGAGTGGGGTCAGCAAATATTTTCGACCGCGTTTATTCATTCTATCCTGAATTTATCAATATTGCGGTGGCAGACTGACTTTTCCACTTAACAAAGGCACTGTCGAATATCTCCGACAGGACAAGTCTCAAGGTGTGTGACAATTGTTTATTAATACTTTCAAAGGCCTTCCTTTCCTTTAGGCCTCAACAGCTATCGTGTAGTTCCTAGATTACCTATACAGGATCTGTGGCAGATTGATTCTGTGCACCCCCACCGGATACGTTAACCTGTCTGCATCAGCTAGCTCACAGTGCCACTAGAATCTCCTCTTCTCTGGGAGAGAATAGTTCTTGGCAACCTCAGAACACGACAACCCTGATCCCCCAGGATCGTGGAAACAAACTACTTTTCGCTCAGTCAGTCGTGCTCACTTAGTTTGTCTCAGAGATACATAGAATAAACAGGCTGGGCGTTTCAATAAGGATGTATTGAACAGTTGTTAATCTAGTGTAGAATATATGAGCAGCAACAACCATAAGACAGAAGCAGAGATATATGATTAGAAGCACTAAGAAAGCAAATGGATGTTATAGCTCTACCATCTTGCAATAATTATGAATACATGCAAGTTTATATATAAAACACATGATAAAATTGCGTACTCCTATGATGTCTCCCTAACTAGATGTACATAAGTGTACCTAGCATCTATGTAGATGTTATGCCAAGAATCCCTCTAGGATCTAGTCCACCCCATTACCTGAGAATTAGAGAATGTGGGACCCGGTCCTGGTCATGGTTGGACACATACACAAAACTTTTACAGAGGGTCCTAGGGAAATCTTTAAAGGCCAGGTAGTGTTCAATCCCCAATCTAACACTGAAAAACAACACAAAAACCTACTGGTCTACAAACCATGAGATATACTATAACAAAGATCCCTAAACGTCTAGGCCAAACAGAAAAGACAGCATACCTAAAGTAGAAAAGAATCCCATTGGCCCACATTCGTGGATACTCTTCGTCATCTGGGATTGGTGGTTGGTTGCACCACCACTCGTGCGACCAACCAGAAATGATGTAAAAACTAAGCTTGTATTGTACCCCAGTGATCGGTACAGCCACTCGCAAGTCTTGTTAAGTGGTGCTGAAGGTTTGCAGTGCAAAAAAGTGACAATCATAAGGTGCAAATGTTAAAATTGGCTACTAGGATAGTTCCATAGACTTTAATAAACACTATCCTAGTGTCAAATCTAAAAACAGAGCGCTAACAGTTTGAAAAGATAACTGTCATGTGCGGTGAAATAGAAGGTCTACATGTTTCAGCCACCAGGCTTTCGTCAGGACCAAATACTAACAACGCTACGGCAAAAAATGTGAAAATGTAATGGTAACAAATCAAATTGCTGGTGCGATACAGCCTACCATATCCTGTAGCTCCCTTCAGGTAAGCAGACTGTACAGGAACTTTGGATTCATTCCTACAAGGTAAATATTTAAAAAGGTTAAATTATAACCCATAGCGTTATAACCCATCTTTCTTGGCCAAGAACATCCAGGAACACTGTTATTTGACATCTCTCTCATTTCATACAATGGCAATATTGTCCAGATAGCCACTCATATGTGGCTCTTGCAACCATCATCATGAAGTTGTTGTACTCACCCAGCTTTATGTGGGAGTACTCCTCACCTCTCCTGGCGACTGCTCAGGGAATGAGGCCTGCTCTACAAATGGGTAAACAGAACAGATTACACAAGGAAAATCTGTCTCTGTGGATCAATTCCCATATTTAATCAAAAGCCTTCTTGCATTTAAAATCACTCCTTAACCAACAGCACCTCCGCTGGGTATCCCTGACTTAGATGTACTTAGCAAATCATATTTTAAGAGCTCTAGTAGTGTAAAGTCTCTCCTACACATGCACAGGCCAAACGAATGTCCCTATTTAAATTCCTTCGCATGACTGAATTCAATAGGCATGTGAGTTAATGTAGTCAGAAAGCTTTTATCAGAAGGCCACAGTCAAACAAGCTTTATAAAAAAACATTATAATCCCAACATTGATCTTAAATATGGATGCGATGATCCAGGGATGCAGAAAAGCACGACTGTACTTAGTTACAATTCAATGCCTAATCGTGTCTAGGTGAATACTATGTGCACCGCTAGTAGGTGCCGTTGTTAACGATAACGATAACAGCCAAAGATAAACAGGACACAATATGTTGTATCTCTAATATCAAGTGGAAAAGCAAGGTGAATACTGTGTTGACCATCAGCATGCGCTGTCTTAAATGCTAACTAACAAACAGCAGCCAACAGGGAATCAGGACACACTATGCAATATCTCTATAATGCCCAGTGGTTGTCTCCATCTAAAAACGAACATTAAACAAATCCTAGTAAACATTAGAAAAAGGCAAGACCTGCTGGTCCCTACCTGTCCGTCGGTACCTCGGGTAATGCTGAGCCGTGGGGGAGGTGATCGCATCGCCCCAGGTATCATAAATAAATAGGTCCTGACGCGTGTCCCTATTGGTACGGGGATCCTAGCGCGACTCGTCAAAAGGAACTACAAACCCCTGACACCACGTTAGTGGTTTGAACAAGCTTCCGGGAGGACGACCGCGCATGTGTCAAACGCGTGGCCTGTCTCATAGTGATTACCACACGATGCTCATGGGAAATGTAGTACGGTAGTTCCCATAGCATCGTGTGTCATCAGAGCTGTTGAATAAAGTTATTTGTTGCTATTCAACGTTACCAAAAAGTAAAAAAATATTTCACTTCATAATGTTACTGGAGGCTATAGTTTAATCGAGCCTGAGAACACATGTACCATATCCTATGGGGAGTATAACTGCGATTTAAAAAAAAAAAGAAAACGCTGTTAACCCCCAACGAAATTTGTTCAATTCCAGGTGGGGCTACCTAAAGGACGAACACGTCTGCATTAATTGTGTAGTCTGTCCCCTGATGTTCACCACCAGGTGCTAATGGGAATTGTAGTTTTAATAGTTCCCAAAGCTTCGTATATAATTCCAATGAATTAAATTAAAATTCACAGTAGCTATACAGAATATGAAATAGTAAATAAACACTTAGTCATACTCCTCAGGACTATGGATTGTTAGTTTTCATAACGTCATAACGGAAACTGTGCGATCATTAAGACACTGAACTTGATCACGCTATGCTCATAAAGTCAACACTAGTTACCCAAATAGCTATTCAGTTTGATACCATTTATTATATGAGCATCTCACATTTGACTGTCACTTATCTACCAAATGAGAGGTCTGGCATAATCAAGACTACTTAGTGTATGACAAGTATGTAGAATGACTGATGTGCATGATGACATAATATATAATATGATAGAAAGAAGCAAGTTACAAAGTTACCCACGGAATTTCATCATTGAGCCCATGTCTATCTGACTGGAGTTTAAATATCCATTTTTGTCCCTTAACAAACAAAAACTTTGTGACATCGCTGACATGTAATGGAACAAAAGGTTGCTCAAGGACAATCCATTTCATATCTTCTGCTCTATGTTTCATGGTCAAGAAATGATTGCTCAGGCATGATGACTGTTTCTTGCACCGTATCGTGCTCTTATGTTTGCTGATCCTCGGTTTGATCTGACGTGTCGTCATGCCAATATATCTTGGTGAGCATGGGCACGTGATCATATAGATGACCCTTTCCGAATTACAGTTTGTGTGTCTCTTTAAAATCTAAGGTCTCCCAGTACCTATATCAACTGATTTCGTTGTATGGGTTTGTGGGCAGGCAGTACCGGACCCACACGCATAATGGCCTTGGAAAGAGGGGAGACCCCAGAGTGTGTTGACTGCGTCATGTACTTGGGTTCTTGGTCTCGTATGGACCAAACAGTCTCACAGGCTAGTGCCCCTCTTAAATGAGAACAGGGGGAGAGGGATAGTCTCATTTGCCACATTCAGAATTTTCCAATGCTTATGCACGGACCTTTGTACTTGATTGGATAATGCACTAAATGTGTTCACAAAGGTCAGTCTCTCTAAAGGTGGTTTCTCAATTGGTAATTCGAGCAATGCCTCACGGTTATTGTTAGAGGCCCTTTTCTTGGCCTGTCGCACTAACAGTGAGGGATAGTCACGATTTCTGAGTTGGAGCGAAAGCGCCTTAGCATGCACTTCAAAATCTTTCTTCTCAGATTAATTCCTACGTATCCGTAGGAATTGGCCAACTGGTAGATTTTCCCGAAGGGCACTAGGGTTGTGACTACCAAAGGTCAATAAGGAGTTCTTTGCCATTGGTTTCCTGTAAAGTTTACTCCCCAACTTTCCTTGTGTTGGAAAGATTAAGATGTCTAGGAAGTTTTGTTTTGTTTTATTCAACTGTAAACTTCAGGAATCTGTTTTGGGTATTGAGCCAGGTCTGAAACTTCACGATGGTATTAGGGGTACCTCGCCAGACGACAAGAATATCGTCTATGTATCTTTTCCACAGCAACACCTGATGTTGAAAAGGGTTGCTGTGGACCAGAACACACTTTTGTTCGAACACGTGAACATAGAGAGTGGCCAGACTTGGCGCAAAAATGCTGCCCATAGATGTTCCAGAAATTTGTAAAAAGATGGTATCTTCAAATTTAAAAAAATGTTATGTCATGGCCAATCTCGCACACTCCATGATAAAGTGTACTGGTGTAATACTGTTGAGGCCCCTGGTCTCCAAAAGGCTTCTTATTACCTCCAGGGTTTCTTCTTGTGGAATGCAAGTATAAAGCGATTCCACACCGAAACTGACTAAATAGCCAATCTCGGTTTCAAAGTCAATATCTGATAGTAGTCTGGGGACATCCTTAGTGTCCTGTAGGTAGCTCGGCATTTCCTTAACGAAGGGCCTCAGAAAATGATCAACAAAAGACGACAGGGGTTCTAATAAGAAACCAGTTCCTGAAATAATGGGCCGACCAGGTGGTGGCCTCTGGACCTTATGAATCTTTGGTAAGACATAGAAGTATGGCATAGTGGGGTGACTTGTGATCAAAAACTGTGCTTCTTGTGCAGTAATCCACCCTTCTGCTTTAGCTTCTTCTACAAGATACTTTATCTGTGTTGTTAATCTGGGCGTCGGCTCAGTTGTCAATGCTCGATACGATTTGATGTCCCCCAACTGTCTCAAACATTCTATGCGGTAGGTGTCAGTGTCTAAGATCACCGTAACGAATTGAGGTTGGTGCACTGGACGATGTGGGTGGGGGGGGGGGGGGGGGGGGGGAGGTTGGGATCCGGGAGTTGGGTTGTTGGGGTCCGGGGGGGGAGTTTGAAAATGACCATTATCTCATACTGTGGACTGGCGCTTCAGATGTAGCTGCAAGGGGCTGATAACATTCATTGCATGTAACCGGTTCAGCCAGGATTGGGATTCGCCCCACCCTAATAGAACGCCCTGTGTTGATGTTTACTGGTCTTTGTGTGAGATGCTGAATAAAATACTTTAAACCTAAGATCACCGTAACTGCCCCTTTATCCGCAGGTTTTATCGTGATGGAATTATCATTAGCCAGAGTGTTCATGGCAAATTTAACTCTTGCCGAGAGATTCTGAAAAGTAGAGGGCTTAGAATCACATAAGGTCATCACATCGTGAGTTACCGCCTTTTCAAAAACCTGTATTTGTGATGGAACTTGTTGTATCAAAGGGGTGAAAGTGGAAGCCACTTTCAAACCGGTGTTGATAGTACACGTATCTGGTGACCCTAATGCGGCCTCTCCCGCTTTGGATTTGAAAAAGAAATGTAAACTTATCTTCTGAAAGAACTTTTCAAGTTCACATCTTAGCTGAAAGGGGTCGCCTTTGTTTGTGGGAACAAAACCCAACCCATTATTCAGTACCGACAGTTCATCCTCTGTCAAAATTCTAGAACTCAAATTGACTACTAGGTCATCCTGTCCGTACTTGGCCCGGGTGTTTGCCGTTGGCCCCTCCTGAGTTGGACACCGCACGAGGGATGTTAGACCACTGCTAGCTGGAGCGTCTGCATGCAGGAACCTCATCGTCTCTGGTCAGCATGTCAGCCGGGAAGTCACGCTCTTCTCTATCTTCCTAAGCAAAATGTAATGTATTTATACCCATAGGTCTCCCCAGTGGTCCTACCTTGCTGTGTAAGTGTATCGGCCTAAAGGATGACGTCGGGCCTGAACTTTATACAGAGAAATTATACGGGCGAAGGTAATCCTGCTGTTATTCCAAGAAGCCTCATGCATAATGTATGAGAATCGAACTAGGGAAAACCTGCGTTCTGAATACAGTGTCACATCTGTGTAAAAGGTCAGTCCCCAAGAACCGGTATGTAATGTAGGGAAGGATATAGGTGAAAGGTTATAATGTTACCTGCGCCTCTATAGGGTACCTATATGGAATATAACACCCACTCCTCTTCTGACTGGACGACATAAGTAACTAAGTAACTAACGACCCTTGATCCTGTCATCAGGCAGGCTGCTCCCCTCACCGCCACGCAGCCCCCCTGTGTGACTTGAGCACCGTTGCTGCTGCCGCCCATTGACCGGTATCCCGCCTGCTCTTTGCTTTTTACTTCGTCTTTGCCTCTGTACTGCCTGCCTCGTATTGCCTCTGCCTATATCTCTGTGCCCCCACTGTTGCTTTTTTGTGTCAGTTTTCTCCATTATGCACCCCTGTCTTGCTGTCCATTTGCCTTCAGTGTCCCCTACCCACTCCCCCCTTAGGTTTCCCGCCGCTGCGTCCCCTGCGGCCCGCCTCCCTCCAAACCCATTCGCCACCCCGCTCCCGCCTCCCAGCTGCTCCTCCCTCCCACAGCCCCTCATATGGAGGCCGCGCGCAGTAAAGGCAAGCCCGTCTGCGCCGTCAGTGCCTGGACAGCGCCCACCGCCAGGACCCCTGGCCCCCGCACACACCACAACGCCCGCCTCCGCTACGACTCCAGCACTCTCCACGCACTCAACGCCAGACGATCTCGCACCTGCTGCCAGGCCGCCCCGAAACACACCCAAGGGCCCTTCTCCTGCCGGAACTGCAGCTTCACCAGCATCCGGCCCGCCAACCCGCCCAACAAGGAACCCAACTTCCTCAGATGTATCCTGCTCACCATCCACTCCTCCCGCAAACACGCTGTCGAACTCTGGAACCTACTCGACACCAACGCCCCAGACATCGCCTTCTGACGGAGACCTACAAGGCTACAAGATCACCCGCAAGGACCGCATAAAAGGACTAGGAGAAGTAATTGCCATAGTCAAGAGGAACCCTCTCAAAATCTCGACACATGCCGACGACACCCTTAACACCGCCGAACACCTGCACTTCTAGATCCACACCGACCCCCACCACCACCCTCAGAGGCACCCTCATCTACAGACCCCCCCGGACCCCGACCGCAGTTCACGACTATCACCGACTTCATCAGCACACATGCCCTCGCCTCCATGGACTACATCCTCCTTGGGGACCTGAACTTCCACCTCGAGAACAACGATGACGCCAACTCCTCCACCCTGATCGACAACCTCGGACTCAGACAACTCGTCAGAGCACCCACTCACTGCGCCAACCACACGCTTGACCCCATCTTCTCAGTGAGCACTCATGTCTTTTTCAACCGCACCACCGAACTCCACTGGACCGACCACCGATGCAGCGACTTCACCTTCCAGAAACCCACCACACACCACCACACCCAGCAAATGCCTCATCGCACCTGGGGCAAGATCACCGAGGACCAGCTAACCGCCACCCTCGCCCAGAGCCCACCTGCGGACCCGACTAATCCCGACGCCACAACCCGCAGCCTCAGACAATGGATCAACGACTGCGCCAACACCCTCACCCTGCTCAAGAAGCCCCCCAACACCGACACCAGCAAGAGAGCCAGCTGGTTCACTGAAGACCTCCATGCCTCCAAGCGAACCTGCCGAAAACTAGAAAAAAACTGGACCCGCGAAAGAACACCGGAAAGCTACTCAGCCCAAAGGAATGCCACCCTCAACACCACCAACTCATCAGATCCGCCAAAAGGACCGCCTTCAGAGACCGCATAGACAACAACGCACACAACAGCAAAGAGCTCTTCAGCATCATGAAGGAACTCTCCAAACCCAGCTCCAACACCAACGACATCCCACCGTCACAAGACCTGTGCGACTCGCTGGCCACCTTCTTCCATCGCAAGATCGCAGACATCCACGACAGCTTCGATGCCGTCACCACCCCGGCAACCACCGACACCCCCGCCCCCACGACCACCACCGGCACCAACCGCCTGCTCGCCTGGACCAACATCAACGACGACGACACCATCAAGATCATGAACACCGTCCACTCCGGATCCCCGGAAGCCCCCTGCCCACACCACATCTTCAACAAATCCAGCAGCATCATCGCACCCCACCTCCGGAAAACCATCAACATCTCCTTCGAGACAGCAACCTTCCCGGAGAGCTGGGAGCACGCAGAGATCAACGCCTTACTAAAGAAACCCAAGGCAGACCCCAAGGACCTCAAGAACTTCCGGCCCATCTCCCTGCTCCCGTTCCCGGCGAAGGTCATCGAAAAGGCAGTCAACAAACAAATGACCAGCTTCCTCGAAGAGAACAACATCCTGGATCCGCCCCAGACTGGGTTCCGTAGCAACCACAGCACCGAAACTGCCCTTATTGCCGCCACCGACATCAGGATCCTGCTTGACAACGGAGAAACCGCGGCCCTCATCCTCCTGGACCGGTCAGCCGCGTTCGACACAGTCTGCCACCACACACTAAGAGCACACCTCCACGACGACGGAATCCAAGAGAAGGCCCTGGACTGGACCACCTCCTTCCTCTCGGGGAGAACCCAGAGCGTCTGCCTCCCCCCCATCCGCTCCGAAGCCACCGAGATAATCTGCGGCGTACCCCAAGGCTCATCCCTCAGCCCAACGCTGTTCAACGTCTACATGGCACCACTCACCCACGTAGCCCGACAGCACAACCTCAACATTATCTCCTACGCCGACGACACCCAGCTGATCCTGTCGCTCACCAAGGACCCCCACACCGCCAAAACCAACCTCCACGAAGGAATGAAGGCCATCGCCGACTGGATGAGGAACAGCTGTCTGAAGCTGAACTCGGACAAGACGGAGGTCCTCATCCTCGGTTCCACCCCCTTGGCCTGGGACGACTCCTTCGTGGCCGACGGCACTAGGAGCAGTCCCTATACCCACCAACCATGCACGAAACCTGGGGGTCCTCCTCGACTCCACACTCTCCATGACAAAACAGATCAACGCCGTCTCCTCCTCCTGCTTCAGCATGCTTCGCAGGATATTCAAGTGGATCCCCACCGAAACTAAAAGGACGGTCACCCAGGCCCTTGTCAGCAGCAGACTGGACTACGGAAACACACTCTATGCAGGAGCCCCGGCCAAACTCCTGGAACAACTCCAACGCATCCAGAACGCCTCCGCAAGCCTGATCCTTGACATCCCCCGCCGCAGCCACATCACATCCCACCTGAAAGACCTGCCCTGGCTCCCCATCAACAAGAGGATAACATTCAAGCACCTCACCCACGCACACAAAACACTTCACGACACCGGACCAGCGTACCTCAGCCGACTAGGCCTCTATACCCCCGCCAGCCAGCACTGCTCCACAGACCACGCCCTCGCCACTGTCCCCCGCTTCCGAAGAGGGACCGCCGGCAGCAGATCATTCTCCCACCTCGTCGCCAAGACGTGGAACACCCGCCCCATCCATCTACGGCAAACCGAAGACCTCCTAACCTTCAGGAGACTCCTCAAGACCGGTCTCTTCGAACAGTAGCAGCATCCCCCCCCCCCCGCGCCTTGAGACCCTCTCGGGTATGTAGTACGCTTCACAAATGCTATGATTGATGGATTGATTGATTGATTACTAATCTAACTAGATATTGGTATGGAACTCCAACAGTCTTAAAAACATTTATTTTGCTAAATAGTTTAACATTTTCAAACCAAATTCTAAAAACTTTAAAAATGTTAAAAAATAATGCAAGCCCTAGCATTAGAAAGCCATGTATGCCCAATAAAAGGAATGTAAATTTTGTTTTGAGTTTCAAATTTGAGCTTGTTTAAAAAAAGTAATCACTGCAGCTGGGCACCCTTCAGATGACAGGACAAGTTCGCTACAGAACCATTACAAGCCCCGTGCATCATTATATCCAGACATATGTTTGATCCACTCAAACGTTCTCACAGTTTGTACCGCTTAGAAACACTTCACGATCCCTACTCTGGCATCGCAATCTGTATGGTAATTACCAAGATTCCTTAATGTACTCCTTACCCATTTTTTCATATCTGCCTGCCTGCTTTTGTTCAAGGCAATACTGAAACTGAAAGGTAGTGACCGGTAGAGTTATGTGGCCTTGATTAGCCATTCCGTGGATGGTGATTTTGCCACTGTGAATGGTAACCTATCCAGTTTTTCAATACGCAGCATTATATACTTTGCTCCAATTTGTGCCATTTCTGTTTATCTGTTAGATTGTATTCAGAAAACAGACGTGCTGTTGATAAAACGCCAAGGCACATAGCCTGAATGCAAAGATTGCAGTGTCCATCTTAACAACATGATTGAACGTAATGGAGATTGTCCATGTTGTAATATTGCTAAATCCTGTTTTAGAATGTCCATCGCAGAAGATACAATGTTGCCTAAGGAATATATCCTGGAGGTCAATGTAGGTAACCCGTTCTCTACCACTGCTAGAGGTTTCTCTAGATTAATACGGTCTAGCTCCTGTAGCCTCTAAGCGGCCTCTTGTTGAGATATTTTTCATATTTAATTGTAGGCAGCATAAATGCCAGCATATATGAAACTCTTTTATGTGGTTTTCTGGGACTTAGTCAAAAATCCCTAAGATCTACATCTTGTGACAGTAAGGATAAGTGCTTTTTCACCTGTGTGAGTGTTGAGGTTTTTAGCCAATCAAGGCACAACGTCCCAACACTGTAGGATGTCACTACCCCTGGATGTTGTCTTTGTACATAACGTGGATCTAGCCTACAGATATTAAACCCTTCGGTTTTACCCATGAATCTTGCCTGACAACTATTGGTGTCTGTGGACCAAATCAACCATTTCTTCCAATCGTGGTCCGATATGTTGTATTGTATGATGTCATCTATTGTAATCCCTCTCTGTGATGTCTCGCTACCCTCTGTGTGCGATGAATTAGAAGCTGAGGTGTGAAAGTATTTGTTCTTGGGCTAGTCCAAGGTAAGACGTTTGTTGTACTGTCTCGTTCAAAAACATGATCTGTTGAGGGATGAGGAATGCTCGAAATAAAGCTTCTGTGCGCTGAACTTAACATTATCTAGTACCACAGACTGATTTTAAGTCTATGGTGTCTTTCCATAAGCTAAAACTATGTTCAGACAACTGGGCATTAAAGGATGCAGAGTAAACTTGCTTGGTGTTTGTTAGCATATTTTTCTTTGCTGATGTAGGTGCAACCTTATAATAATATGAGGCTGGGTCTGACATATTGAACCCCGAAAAATATGGAAACGTTTGTGCAAATGTTTTTGAACTGCCTTTTGGTGGTGTTGGACAATGTTCCTGCTGGTGGTATGTCAACACATTTTTAGAATTAGCAGATTTATGCAGGAAATGATGACCAAAATGTTGATAACAATACATCGTATCGAAATCTGATGTGCTTTCCAATGTTTCAATATTAGAAAATGCAGAAGATTTTTCTAAACCAGACAACATATACAATTTCAAAATCCCAATCATCGGAAAATGAACTTGAGGTAATGATATCACTTAATGATATTTTAAATAAATGTGTAATCTTTCAAAGTTTAGTCGGGCCAAATACATCTAAATCAACCTTGTCCCAAACTATACCATCAGGTATAGGAACTGCTGTAATGTTCACTGATGACAAATCTCTTTGTTCTCGATGAGATGATTGGTGTGGTTTTAAAATTAAATTAACTTTTTGGGCTGCAGAGCTTTGCCAAATGTATTGTCCATTAATAAGCATGTTAAAAACTATTACTAGGCAAAGCCAGAAAAGAAAGAAAAGTATCCCGTAATTACCCATAGTTCTAACCATGGTGATACCAGCTAAGTCTTTTTAGGAAAGTTCAGTAAGTCTTTAACTTGTTGCTTTTGCGTTATTTTTGGGCTGGCGTCGTTTCTGGTTCACTTGGATCCAAAGAAAACGTATCAAAGGTAATGAAGTAGTCAGAAGCAGTTTGATCAATAGTTGGAATTGCATCAGGATTTGTAGTTTGCTCTTGTCGAGGCATGTTGACGTAGACATCTGTATTTGGTCAAAAAGCTATGTGCTTGTTATTTTGAGTTTGATTTTGAAGTTGAACTTCAGGTTCAAGAGGAACGACTTCCATAGCAATGTTGCATAGTCCTTCATTCCGTACAGGAGCCTCTTCGAACATGAGTCTTTCCATATTGTAGCGAGAGGAGGGTGTCTGCTACTTTGGAGTCCACGTGGCCTACCACTTAGAATTGATCTCATAGTGTGGTTTGATTAGGTCAATTGAGACAAATCTTTTCTCCTGTTTTCCGTCAAGAGGCGGCAGAACTAAAGTTCTTTTTCCTTCAATTGCTAGGACCGGTACAGGCTTTCTGTATGATGGCCCAAATTCTTTTTTGTTCGCTATTTTCTCTCTGATCAGATCCCCAACTTTTGGGATCCAGACTGGTCTTGCCGTGACTGATTTGACTTCCCCAGTGGCAGTCTGCTTCAGGTGGACAATACTTTGTTGTGTCCTGGATTCATTTTAGATCCTGTAAAACAGCCACACAACCCTGGATGTCAAAAGGCTTTTCATCTGCCACTGCGCCTTCACAATCAAGATCAGGTACCCACATTCTTGTCCCAAATAGGACCTCATAAGGAGTGACACCCCCTAGAGAACTTCTTGGCATGTTGTTCCGAGCTCTCTGTACTCGAAACAGGTGTTTTACTCAACTTTCATCCGTGCCTAATACTCTAACATAACATGTGTATTTGTAAGGCGCACGTTCACCCAGAGGTCTCTTGGCGCTGAATAACAGATGCTTATTGTTACCCAACTCAATGGTACTTATTTTATCAACCCCAGATGGATGAAAGGCTGAGTGGACCCGCCGGGATTTGAAACCTGTGACCATGAGGTTGAACACAGGCCCCTGCAATGGAAGCATTAGTCCACTGAACCACCAGACCCGGCATAGCTGTCAAAGATTGCTTTATGTCTCTGTTTTTTCTCTCCTCAACCGAATTTCCCTCTGGATGGTACGAAGATGAGTACAACAATGCTACACCCAAACTTACCATGGCTTCCTTGTAAGCCCTAGAGCTAAACACGGGGCCCTGGTCAGAATGTAATGTGCCAATTGTGTATGTCCCTATAAAGACTCGCAAATCTTTGATGACAGTTCGAGCGTCAGCCAAGCCCTGGGGCCATACCCATAGGAATCTTGAGCAGGAATCTACTGCTACCATGATATACCCTTAAGCCACGTATCTTTTTGAGGGGCCGCAGTGTTCCAAATAAACACACGCTAGTGGTTTGTCAGATATTAACAATAGTGTCTGCGCTGGACGTGTTACGGTGGAACCTTTCATCTGCTGGCGGATGTCACATTTCAAGACATAGTCTTTAGTCTGCTTTGATAATCCATGCCACCAATAGCGTTGTTCCAAAAATTAAACTGTTGCCGTAACTCCTGCATGTGCAGAACCTATCCCTTCGTGTGCTGCTAGAATCAAACCTAACCTACGATCCATGTTTGGAATTACTCTATTCCCCACTCCAGGAATCTGAGCAAATGGAATGTTATTGACATCTAACTTGTAGGAGTACTTGAGTTGAAACTTTTTTGGTAGCGCTTTGCTGTTTTTGTGTTAAGCAATGACAGCTACCATAATCTCACCATGTATTCTAGTTTTAAAATGAGTGATTGCAGCTACGGAAGCCGGGCGTACAGCCCCCTTTGCGGCTTCATCAGCCAATGAATTCCCTTCAACATGAACGCCATCACGCTGATGACTAAGTATCACGTGAGCCCTTTGGAGTCCGGATTTCAACTCCACTACCTGTTCCGATAGCATTTTATGCTTAATTGTGCCACCTTTTAGGTCTTTGAACCCATTTTGAACCCAGTGCTGCAAATATTCATTGTAAGACTGTACACAGTAAAAAGAATCGCACACAATTAGTGTGGGGAATTCTCGATCCGTATATGTGCTAGTGCCAGTATCAGAGCTTTTAAGTCTGCCAACTGTGCCGTGTAGTCTCCTAGAGATTGCTTTTTTGTCCAACGTGGGTGGAACTTTCCATCTTGCATGCCACCTTTAATGATAGCACACGCTGCTCTGTATTGTTGCTTACTCCCTATGGTGAGTTGAGCAGATCCGTCAGTGCATTATTTAATTTGGCAGAGGATATTCTTGTTCGTATTGGCGGAATGCTTGTGTCTTTAAATTTGGGCCGTACCTGTATTCTACATCTGTTGCAGTGAGAGAATTAGCCCATTGTATCAATCTCGGATGTAAGGCTTCTGCGCTAGGAATGGTCACATTTGTAGCAGCCTCTAAGGCTGGAACTGGAGTCACTGCTATTATTTGTTTCCCCTGAGCCAGTGCTCTTTCTCTCACTACAGCAGTCTGTACAGCTTTTAGAATCTTTTCTGTAGATGGCAAACGCATCTCAGCATTTGTGTGCAAATGTGATTTGTATGCAATTGGTACTGTCTCATCTTCCTTACATGTCAGATAGGTGTACCCAGATTAGCCCGCAATTATACGGATCACTAGGTTGCATATCTGTGAGTGTTTGGAGGCTATCATGTCAGCTTGAAAGGACCGTAGGATATCTATGTGTTCCGGAGGCCATTGTCTTAATGAAAAATCAAGTTTTATTAAGTCGTAGAAAGGTTTTACTCTTTCTGCGTAATCTAAAATGGATGTACTACCAAAGTTTAGGAATCCCAGAATGGACTATGTTTTTTGATGATTTTGGAGGTTGGAGCAGCATGCATTTTTCTAAAAAATTGGCTGCCAGACTTTTCCCCTCACTTGAAAGCTCATATTCTAAAACCAGGACACTGAGGTGGGCAATGTTTGATTTTTTAAAGTTGAATTTGTAGCTCTCAGATGCAAATCCCAAAATTATGGTATTCACTCTGTTCAAGTGTTCCTCTAGGTCATCATCCATTAGATAAATATCCTCCATCTAGGACAATGCCTCATCATCCAAATTTTGTAGTAACTCAGTTACTCTGGCTGAAAACAACCCCGGGCTGTTCTCATACCCTTGGGGGAGTCAGCAAAATTGCCCCCTGGGTCCCTAGTGCTGAGAAAGCTGTCAAATATCTGCTTTCAGGCACTATATTGGTAAACCAGAAACATGGTTGGGTCCCGCTAATCAACCTTTGATTACACTGGCCATATCCGAGAAGTATAAATGTATTCACTTGGATAGAGAAACAAAAATGGGAGAAGGCATTGCTATTGCCTTTGAAAACCACCTGTCGCGAACTGGGTCCTGACGGTCAATAATGATGGTCTGGAGCTAGGGATTTTTAAAGTCACTGCGTCAGCGTCCAACTGCTGGTACGGCGCTCTAATCTACCGGCCTCCGGGTCCCATAGCTAGATTCACAGATGTTTTGATGGAACACCTTGCCTTGCATGTACTTGCGGCAAATAAGTTTCTTTTGCTTGTAAACTTTAATTTCCACAGGGAAAATCTGACAGACCCTGAGGTAAATAAACTCTTCTCCTCTCTGGAACTGATGGGACTTACTCAAAGGGTAGAGGGTGCCACACATAGAGCAGGTCATCAACTAGATCTGGTCTTTACCAACATAGACCAGTTAAGCTGCGACTCTCCCGATCCTCTCTCCTGGACGGATCATTATTTGATCTCAATCAATATGCAGCAACTAGACCAGAAGATGGCTAACCGTCCCGTTATACAGACTCCTAAACAGAGTAGCACCTGGCATAAGCTTTCTGCAGAAACTTTTAACAAGGTTTTCTCTTCGGGTTCGGTCACAAATATTGAAGATGTGGCTTTAAAGTTGGAGGCATTTAATACCGCCCTGTTAACAGCCTTGGACGTAGTTATTCCAAAAACGACACCTAGTCCCACTCAAAGGCGGGCCTCCACTCCCTGGTATATGGTGGAACTAAAACTAGGAAAAGCTAGTTGCAGGCGTCTGGAAAGAAGGTGGCGCTCAAATAAGATTAATGAAAATAAATTACTTGATAGACAGGCTCTAGCAAAATACCATCTTAACTTAAAAGGCACCAGGCGGCAGTTCATTATTACCCATATTGAAAATGCCAGCAACTCTTCAAAAACACGGTTTGGGATAGTGCGGGAATTTGTATCCCCTAAAGTGTGTAGTCAAGATCCGGTGGAATCACAGGAATTATGCAACTCTTTAGCACTCTACTTTCATAATAAAATCTCTAAAATCTACGAGGACTTCCCTCCATCAGCCCCATATGATATGTCTGCCTCCAGCACATCAGAGAAGCAGAATGAGAATGTAGTGTGCTCCCTCAGTAGCTTCACAACGATAACGACAGAGGAGGTCATGAAAGGTCTGGCAACGGCCAAATCAGGGTCACCCTCAGATCTCTGTCCGCCAAAAACAATGGCACTATTAGCAACCTGTGGGGCCCAAATCATTAAAGACATTTTTAATCTTTCAATCCATACGGGTACCATTCCAGCGATATGGAAGGAGGCATTTGTGCGCCCTATTTTGAAAAAACCCATGGCGGACCCATTGATTCTTGGTAATTATCGGCCCATTTCTTTGGTACCTTTGTTGAGCAAAATCCTGGAAGGTATTATCAATCGACAACTAAGTACCTATTTGGAAGACCATCATCTTTTGGATCCTTCACAGTCAGGGTTGCGGCCAGGCTTTAGCACAGAGACTGCAAAACTGGCAGGGACCGATTCTCTCAGACTGACTATTGAAGCGGGGGGTTCAGTAATTCTGATCCTCCTAGATCTCTCTGCAGCCTTTGTTACCATCTCGCATTCTAGACTGGCGGAGAGATTTGCATCCTCGGGTATCAAGGGGGCTGCACTTAAGTGGCTTAACCACTTTCAGTCTGAGAGAACCCAAACGGTGATGATGGGACTTTACACCTCCAAAAAAAGACACCTTGCCAGGGGTGTTCCGCAGGGCTCTTGTTTAAGCTAAACTCTCTTTAACTTATTTATGGCTCCATTGGCAAGGATTATCGAGCAGCTGGGCTTCGAAATCATCTCTGACGCTGATGATACTCAGCTTATATTTACCATCGGTCCGAACCCAGCACTCGACAAAGCCCGTTTTGCCACTCAGTTGGGACTTGCCCCTTCTCCTAAATTGACAGTAAAAACCTGGGGCTAAAACTTGACCGGGTCCTGAACATGAAAGATCATGTTTCGGCCACGACAAGTTTGTGTTACTACGGCCTTCAACTTCTGAGAAAAACTCTACCGTATATACCCGTCCCCCATCGTAGAACACTAGTACAGGTCATGGTAACTAGCCGCTTGGACTATGGGAATGCCCTGCTGGCGGAAGTTGGAGAGACACTACTGGCTAAACTTCAAGTAGTTCAAAATACGGCAGCCTGAATGATTTTAAATCATCCGGCAGGTTCACTTTCAGTCCCCCTATTGAAGGAACTGCATTGGTTGTCAGTAAAGAAAAGGTCTTGCTTTAAAATTTGTTGCCTGACACACAATGCATTGAATGGAAGAGGCCCTCTGTATTTGTGGAAAAAATTACAGAAATACTCCCCTTGTAGGAATCTCAAATCCAGTGTTCAGGATCTTTTACAGATTCCCCAAATTCGGCCGGCCCGTACGGGAGGTAGAGCCTTTTCATTTTTAGCTCTGAGGTATTGGAACCAACTCCCGCAGGCTTTACGTAAAATCACAAGCTATAATGTCTTCAGGAAACAGCTGAAAGCCTACCTGTTCTAGCAAGTCGGCTTGATTTATTTGTACATCTCCCCTTAAGGAATATTTCTGCCTAGTTAGTGCCATGATGCCCCAGGGTGATTTGAGCGCTCTACAAAACTTTAACATAACATTTAACATAACATATATTTTGGCAGAAAAATTCATTTGATTTGCAAGTGTTTACATGTCTGTAGTCTAAAACTAGACGATATGTGTCGTCCGGTTTCATGACTGGAAACAAAGGATTGTTTATTTGAGAGGTGCAAGTTTCAATCACCCCTTGGTATTCAAGTTAATCTAAGATCTCCCTGACCTGTTTTTTAGCTTCTTAGTTTATTGGATACGGCCTTTGTGCAATTGGAGTATTTTTTAAAGGAATTATGGGGTGGGTTAAATCCTTATCCCATCCAACATGTTTTTTGTAGAATGCTGGAGCCTGGGCTATCGCCCACTTTTGCACATAAATCTGTTGTAAGTGCCTGGGAATATGGCCTGAGAATGCCAGCCTAAGTACCGTTTCCCCTTTAGGGCAATCCATGACAAATGCTGGCGGACAACCTTGTTCAGCTAAGAAAATGTTATAGCCTAACGTTAGGTTCTCCCTAAAGAGACCTCTCACTGTTCTACATTTGTCTCCCTCCATCCGGAGCGTTATTTCATATACTTTATGTGGGACACTTACCCTAGTATTGGGTGTTTCACCACTATCTCCTGAAATTCCATCAGGTTCTGGCAAGCTATTGTTACTTCAGCCACACTGTCTAGCATCGTCAGAGCCCATTCCTCATTCAGTAGTAGAGTCCTCAGAATTCTGGGCATGTCTGATATTTAGACCTGCCACTTTTTTTCTTTTTGAACTGTCGCTTTTGCTTTGGCTTCTTTTTTAGAAGTGTAATCTTGAGCGTGCTGCTTGTCTCTGGATTTTGTACGCTCTTCTTGTCTGTCTGACCGTCCTTCCCTTTGAGTTTTTCAATGAGCCCTGAAAGGAACGAGAGGAACGTGTATCAATATCCTGATACCTGTCAGGTTTCCTAATGTTATCTCTATTCCTGAGGTTATACCTCTTTTCAGAGGGCTCCTGTGGAGGAGATCCTGCTCGGGGTTGAGCTCTATTTCCTTTAAAGTGTTGTTTTTTATTGGCCCACTTATTCTTAGTTGAAGCAGATGTCTGCTTGGAAGTGTCCTTTTCAGAACTGCCCATCAGTTGTGGTTTTAAGCTTTTCCACCCAAACTGCCACTGCCTAACTCTGCATATGCAGTTTCAATTATTTTAGGTAGTTTGTGTTGTTCTGAAGGAGTGAACTCCCTTAGGCGTTGGCTGATAGCCAGTGATGCTGCTTCCCCTTTAAAATTAGGTAGTATTATGACTGATACTTCAGCATAGTTACCTAGTAACTTCATCCATAAGTTTAGAGCAGCCTCTGCTCCATACTCGTTCTGTATTTGCCTTAACACGTCTGGTACTACTGCTAACAACGGGATATCATGAGTCCTGGTACAGATGGCAGCAAAGATTGTACCCCAAGTGGTGCAAACCTCTACTTGTGGTGTTATCCCCATGGGCAAGCAGATTGTTAGCATTCTGTGTTTTTCATACGGTGTAGTAGTCGGGAATACTGCCCCATTCGGTGGTATTTTCTGAGCTACCCAGAATGGTATTTGTTCACGTTTTGTGGGCATTTTACCCATTACCGCTTGTAATGTTTGTGGTGTGATTTTAGTTGTTGTACCCTGAGCTTGAGTTCCACTGTATGTATTTATTGTTTATTAAGCGCGGCTGTCACCCAGAGGGTATCCTGGTGCTGAGACCGATCTAGACATCTATAGGTAGGCTACATTACTCTACTGGTTGCAACTATTGCCGCTTGGACTGTAAGTGTCCTCATGACGAACTGCGTTAAGTTTCTGTAAATTTTAATCAACTCTGTGTTGTATGAGTAAGTCTCCTGGTGGCATTGTTTCAATGTCAGGATGTGGTGTGTAGGCTGCTAATATCGGCTATGTTGCCCCTTCTCCTCAGAGCGGGCGGCAACTTACTATTCTTATGTGGGGTAGAGCGCCTTTAAATCAGTATAGTTATCCCTGTTACGTGAGTGGAACTTCAATGTCCTCGAACTGACAATATTCCTCTGGGGCATCTCCTTCTGTGTAAGAGTGAAATGTTTTTTGTTCTTGCATTTGCTGATGGGAATGTAACACAAATAAAATACCTCTGTTTTGTTTGATTTGTGTGACTCAATTACAAAAACTACTTAGCCACCCCTAGCTGATAAACCATTTCCTAACAGTTTCAGGGTGACTGTATGTCTGAATTTTTCTGCAATCGGAATTGCATCCACATCTTCTTCTCCGGCTGAGATATGTAGATCTACTCTTTCATTATCTCTGTCCTCAGTCATAAAGAAGAAGTTTGTTCAAGGGAACTAAGATAAGGTGTTTTGCACAGTTTTTAGGAACACTGTGTCTTTAAAGCTTGATTTAACCAACAGCTAATAAATAGGATTTTGTAGGCTACTCGGCTGTGGCGGAGCTTGTGCCCACCCACTCCAGACGTCTCTGGTGTTTTGTGAGTAGGGGGTCTCTGAGAATAGCATGACTGAACTACTCAGATTCTACTGTTAAATCAGTACCCAACCAATGTTGGCACTGCCATGAATTCTAGTTCCTATATTACCTATACAGGATCTGATCTTTTGGATAACAAACTGTAGGATTGGTGGCAGACTGATTCTGTGCACCCCCACCTGATACATTAACCTGTCTGAATAAGCTAGCTCACGGTGCCACTAGGTTCTCCTCTTCTCAGGGAGAGAATAGTTCCTGGCAACCTCAGAACATGACAACCCTGATCTCCAGGATCGTGGAAACAATATACTACTTGTCGCTCAGTCACTCGCGCTCACTTAGTTTGTCTCAGAGATACACAGACTAAACAGGCTGGGTGTTTCAATAAGGATTTATTGAACAGTTGTTATTCTAGTGTAGAATATATGAGCTGCAACAACCTTAAGACAGTAGAAGAGATATATGATTAGAAGCACTAAGAAAGTGAATGGATGGTATACCTCTACCATCTTGCAATAATCATGAATACATACAAGTATTTATAAAACACATGATAAAACTGCGTACTCCTACGATGTCTCCCTAACTAGATGTGCCTAGGTGTACCTAGCATCTATGTAGGTGTTATGCCCAGAATCCCTCTAGGATCAAGTCCACGCCATTACCTGAGAATTAGAGAATGTGGGACCCCGAACTGGTCTCGAGTTGGACACCCCGCGAGGGATGTTAGACTACTGCTAGCTAGAGCGTCTGCATGCAGGAATCTCAGCGTCTCTGGTCACTGTCACAGCCGGGAAGTCACAATCTCCTCTATCTTCCTAAGCGTGATGTATTTATACCCGTAGGTCTCCCCAGGGGTCATACCTTGCTGTGTTACTGTGTCATCCTAAAGGATGACGTTGGGCCTGAACTTTATACAGAGTGTTAGAAAGGCAGTCCTTGGGGAGGCAGAAGATGTCTGACTGACCAACCCGAGACCCACCTCTCCGTAGGGAGTTGGCCGAGCGCCGTCGAGAGGCCTCCTGGGTGAGGCTCCTCTCCTAGAATCGTAACAGCAGAGCAATCACACCACTACAAAGGGAACCCACACAAGAGGAGGACTTCTTAGAATCTTTATCAGCAATAGCGATCGGTTCTCTTGGCAATATGTACAAGCGGATCGAGGGATCCGTAAAGTCTTGGTAACTGAGGGTAAGGGGTAGCGGGACAATCTTAGAACCAGCAAGGTCGGGCCGCGGCAGCGCCAGCAGGCTTCAGAGGTGGTTTCAGCGAGGTTGGGCCGCGGCAGCAGGACTAAGATGGTTTCAGCAAGGTTGGGCCGCGGCAGCGCCAGCAGGACCCCAAGATGGTTTCAGGGTTCAAAGCAGCGAGTTCTTCTCGGGGTCAGCCGCGACAGCGTCAGCAGGGCTCTCGACACCAGGATACAACTACTGACCCATTCCAGAGCTGCCCCAGATATAGATCTGGAGTCCTTTGATGTCCGGACCCTCAGCCCTGGGGGTCAGAGGGGCCGGATGGGAGTGTCCAGACACCCAGCAGGGGGGTGGAGCCAGCGCCCAGGGAGGCCGGAGGGCGATCAAAACCAGGCGTCCGGGGACGGTTGGAGGGCCATCGAAACTCCCCTCCTCCTGGAACCGTCAAGTGGCCGTTTTACCACCTGGTCGGATCGTGGTGCCTCGAGGTCGGGGCTTCGCGGGGGTTGAGGACGGTCGAGGCCACGTGGTCAGGACGTGGAGGGTCCAAGATGGAGTCTGGCCTGAGATGGCGGCCCGGGTAGTGCCTGAGCCAGCAGAGTGGGGCGAACAGGGGTTGCCGTGTTCTCGAGGGGGAGAGCCGGGGGTCGCCAGGAGTGGCGGCTCTCGTCGAGGGTTGGAGAGGTAGCTTTGTCGGGGAGGACAGGGGTCGCTGCTGTCCCGGGCCCGCCATGCGGGGAGGCGCGGGACCACGCCACGAGGCCGGGTCCAACACAGAGATATTATACAGGAGATGGTAATAATGTGGTTAGTCCTGCTGTGCTTCCAAGAAGCCTCATGCATAATGTATGAGAATCGAACTAGGGAAAACCTGCGTTCTGAATGCAGTGTCATATATGGGTAAAAGGCCAGTCCCCGTTATGTATGAAATGTGGGGAAGGATATAGGTGGAAGGTTATAATGTTACCTGCGCCTACGTAGTGTACCTATATGGAATATAACACTGCCTCTGGTTTGAGTCCTGCACGTGACCCATCATTGATCTCCTCCTTTGCGCATTTCATGTGCGTGTCAATTTCATGACAGGCGGCTCTTCGTTGGTTGCTGTGGCAACCCTTGGCATTGTTTCGACTGTGCATTCCCTGCAGGTTTCAAATTCTTGACGGCCTGATCCCTGGCGGCTATTCACAGGTTGCCGTAGAGATCCTTTCAAAAAGGGGGTGGTGGTGATGGACAGAGTATCTGAGTTAATCAGAACACTCCTACCCAGTCAACAGATCAGGGCTTGATCCATCACCGTTTTTTAGCTCACTGCACCATCCCAGTTCAGAACCTGGCTATATGCAAATTAGTCTGTCCCTGGCCCAGTGCATCATGGGAACAGGGCAGACCAAACTACCAAGCCAATTCTTCACTGGAAAGGAAACAAGCTTCCGGGGACCGGTTTCTGGCATTACAGCCGTCTTCGGCCCGGCTTGCTTGAATCCTGATGGTGCAGTGAGCAAGGGACTCATGTCTGAGCATACCCTTCCACACTCATGGTGGCCAAAATAATTTCAAAAAGGGGGTGGTGATGGACAGAGTATCTGAGTTAATCAGAACACTCCTACCCAGTCAACAGATCAGGGCTTGATCCATCACCGTTTTTTAGCTCACTGCACCATCCCAGTTCAGAACCTGGCTATATGCAAATTAGTCTGTCCCTGGCCCAGTGCATCATGGGAACAGGGCAGACCAAACTACCAAGCCAATTCTTCACTGGAAAGGAAACAAGCTTCCGGGGACCGGTTTCTGGCATTACAGCCGTCTTCGGCCCGGCTTGCTTGAATCCTGATGGTGCAGTGAGCAAGGGACTCATGTCTGAGCATACCCTTCCACACTCATGGTGGCCAAAATAATTTCAAAAAGGGGGTGGTGATGGACAGAGTATCTGAGTTAATCAGAACACTCCTACCCAGTCAACAGATCAGGGCTTGATCCATCACCGTTTTTTAGCTCACTGCACCATCCCAGTTCAGAACCTGGCTATATGCAAATTAGTCTGTCCCTGGCCCAGTGCATCATGGGAACAGGGCAGACCAAACTACCAAGCCAATTCTTCACTGGAAAGGAAACAAGCTTCCGGGGACCGGTTTCTGGCATTACAGCCATCTTCGGCCCGGCTTGCTTGAATCCGGATGGTGCAGTGAGCAAGGGACTCATGTCTGAGCATACCCATCCACACTCATGGTGGCCAAAATAATTTCAAAAGATCCTTGGCATTGTTTTGGCTGTCGGAGCTCCGCTCCAGCTGAACCGCATTCTTGATTTGCCTTTGCTGTACGTTTCCATGACAACACTTGCCTTTGTTTCGGCTGTGGGAGCTCCTCTCCAGCCTTCGTCTTGATTATGTGATAACACCCTGCATTATCCTGGCTGTGGGAACTCTGCTCCCGCTTTTGCCGCCTTTCTTTTCTTCAGTACACACCACTACTCAGCTGTGGGAAACCGCTCTAGCTCTTCTGCTTTCATCTTTACTCAGCTGTGGGAAACTGCTCCAGCTCTTCAACTTGACTCTGTGATATCGCTCCAGCTTCTTTATTCGAAATAGCTTATTCAAGATTGTAGCTTTTGTTTGTTTTACTTTGTGACTAATTCCTATTTTTGACCCCTTCAACTCTCTAGTATTTTATCGTCCTATAGTTAACATTTTCCTTTTCAGGTTTGCCTATTTTGTTCTCTTTTCCATCAATATGTCTTCATCAGATAACGCACTTCATCCTCCACTGTTTTTACAAAAAGCAGGTAAACCTGAAATTCTATGGAAACAATGGATTCATATTTTTTAATATGATTTTTTAAACAATAAAGACTCCAGAACACCGGCGATATACGGTCTCCCGAAAATACATAAAAACTTAAATGATCCACCTATGAGACCTATAGTCAGTTGCATTGGTTCACGCCTTGAACCACTCAGTCAATATGCCGACACTTTTTTAAAACCTCTCGTAACCCAACAGAAATCATATGTACAAGATTCAGCCCATATTATCTCTATGATAGAAGGCTTGTCATATAATCCTGATAATCAAATTTTGGTCACCCTCGACATAGAGGCGCTATACACGAATATACCGCAAAATAATACCATTGTGGTTATTGGTGATATTCTTGAAGACGTAGACCTGGGAGGCGCAAACAAACACTTTATTATCCAATGCATCAGCTTGGTGTTAAAAAACAATATGTTTTTGTTTAAAGACGAGTTGTTCCTACAACGTAAAAGGTACCAGCATGGGAGCAACTTGTGCGCCGAGCCTGGCATGCCTATATGTTGCTAAATTTGAGGAGAAACATGTCTTCAGTGAAGCGGCGCCCTTCTTCGAGAACATCAAGTTGTGGCGTCGCTTTATTGACGACATCTTCTTCATTTGGGAAGGTCAGTCGGACACCCTTGAAGAATTCTTAGAGTGGCTGAACTTGGGGGATACCAACCTCAGGTTCACAGCATTGTATGATACAAATTCTGTCAATTTCCTTGATATCACCATCAAGAACAGAGAGGGACTATTGGAGGTGGAACTATACACAAAGCCAAGTGACAAAAATACACTATTACATTACAATAGTTACCACCCGCGGTCCCAACAAGATAATGTACCGTTTGGTCAGTTCCTCCGATTAAGGAGGAACTGTTCCAATATGAGTGACTATCTTAAACATGCGGACAAATTGGCAGAAAAACTTAAAGACAGAGGATACCCGAGAAAACTGATAAAGAACTCATGCAAAAGGGCGAGATTTTACAATCGGGAAAGTATGATATATCCCGAGTTGAACCAAAAAAAACAACCTGTGACTGATTCAAAATTAGTGTTTGTAAGCCAATTTTCTAACATCAGCAACAAACTAAAAAATTTCATTTACTCTAGCTGGAACATTTTAAATGATGGGAGAGAGACAAAAATGCCTAAATCTATTTTTGCCTTCAGGCGTAATGAAAACATTCGCCAAAACTTGGTACATACCTACAGAGAGGGAAATCAAAGTAACCAACTAACTATTGATGGCACTAGAGCAGTTGGCAACTACAAATGTAGCAATTGCTCAGTATGTGACAATTGTATTGTCACTAAAACACTAGGCTATAACAAGTACACAATGACATCCAAAACATTGAGCAACTGCAGAAGCAGTAACCTGATATATATTATTCTGTGCCCATGCGGACTAGCATACGTTGGCGAAACAGGGAGAGAAATAAGGTTACGCTTATTAGAACATCGGTCTGCTCTTAAAACTGGTAAAATAAATGCTCCGATGGTTGAGCATTTTATGAAACTGAAACAAAAACACACAGAGTTTTCGTGGTTTGTGATAGAAAAGATCACCGCCTCCAAAAGAGGTGGTAACATGGAAACAAAACGCAGAAACCGAGAACAGTGGTACATTTCTACCCTGGATACTGTAAACAAAGGCCTCAACACCAAAGAAGATTGGATGAGAATTGTGATTTAATCAGAATAGTTTAGAGATTTGACAGATCAGCACAAGATAGATAATTAGAGAACTACAGCAAGAATGAAGCGAATAGGGGTTGTTCTGTTCCTTCCCTTATCAATAAACACTTACTAGCACAACAAATATAGACCATCTGCAATTAAGCACAGTACTAAAATAGACTCTACTTGCATAACAATATCGATAGGCGATCTAAACATCGCTTTCCTGTCTTGACAAACATTAATTTGTACAACGAATATAGGTTATTTATATCTAAGTATTGCAGTAAATGAAAGCTAATTTATGCTTTTCTTTAGAAGAGTGTCAGTGTCGTCAATCTTTAATCCATGAGGACGGCAATAATGAAAACGCAAGACTCTTCAATGAAACATTAGAATAGCGGGCATACCGATAATGTGGCAAATTGGGACCCACAATATATTTTGTTTAAAGGACCGATGAGTAAACAGCAGCGAACGGTAAACCTCGTGAAAACCAGGAACATCTTTGACAGATAGCGATTTTAAATTAGTTAGACAGTACGATTACACACGAGTGCAAAACAATAAAGTTTTCACAAATTGAAAGGAGTAACCAGAAGGCGTCCCGAACATGTAGTGACGTATGGAACGGTACGCCTTTAAAAAGCGACCGTGTTGAATACGAGGCTGTTTATCTAACGCGAACTGCGATCGAGCAGATGCGAGTGAGGCACTCCGGGGACGCACGTTTGGTCATTTAACAAGGTACGTGTAACAAGGGGTGCTATGCTAGATATTTCAAGTGCGTAAATTTGATAACTTAATTTAAATAGAAATTAGGGTTGAAACAACCGAGTGAAATTTGGGCACCAGGTTCAAGTACATACTGACGAGGTGGGGAATGTGCACTATCCCAGCGAGTTAGCACGGAGCCGAATGAACAATAAAAACCAGCTCGGTCAGTAAAGAGAATTGTGTCTCACAGAGATGTAACAACTGCGGTAACATTTTATAGCAACATAATCGCGATTAAACCACAATGCAACTGTAAGATTTGCAACTTGCCCGTACATGAACGGAAATGATCACTGGTTTTTGAATCACTTCTTTGGGTAAATAAGGGCACAGAGAGTGTTTAATACTTGTTTAGATAAAAAAAAAAGTTAGAAAATGTGTTGTCCTTATATTCCTCTTATGTTGATTTAATATGCAGCCACGAGTGTAAGATACCCGGATGTAATGGGCCAACATCACTAGAAAGAACTTCCCTAACAGGTGAGTTTCTAAGCAAGTTTCGAATAAAATATCAGCCAATACTAGTATTGATATCACTAGAAAGACTATTTCTTTCCTTTTAAAAAAACTAAGGAAGAAAACGGCATGGTGAAAAAGTATATTGAGTACAATTAACATGATAACAGAAACAACGAGCCCTACATGAGCATAAATGAATTTTTAGGTAATTATTTCTTGATAGATGTGAGAAGCAACTTATACATTCTTTTTGAGGATCAGTCACTAAAAAGATCTTTTTTTAAAATAGGAGTAGAACGAGGAAGTTGAAATATATTGGAAGACACCGTTCGAGGCCTAATAACAAATTTTTAAAGGTAAATACTCAGACACATCGAGTTGAACAACATTCATAATTTTGGTAATCATGATAGACAGTATATTATAAGACCGTATCTACCCATATTTAATAACAGGGTGGGAGATCGAAATCCATGAAGAAAATGACCCCAAACAGGATGAAATTTGAATAAATTGGAATAAATTCGAGTCACCTAGATGCTTTTGCATAGGTGAGTCTAGCAAAAAAATAACAAACACTGTTCCGAATGAATGAATAAGTGAGAGAGTGAAACTGGTGGGAAGTCCTGAGTTATGTTGGGGAAGTGCTCTAAACAACAGAAAACTTCATGAGTGGAGGTTTATTACGGTTCAGTATAATTATATTATGAACTAATTTGATATGTTAATTGCATGAATGCTATTAAGAAAGGATCACATTTTCAACATGAAAAGATAAATATCCCAATGCTGTGAAAGGGTTTTGAATAGGCAAGTGGCAGTACCTACGAAATTGTCATATTGTGCAATGGTGAAATCCATCAACTTTGTTAGCAACATAGATCCACACTAGGTGGTTTTTTAACATTTTGCTGTATTGTATTGTGTTTTAACTGAATTTATTATTGATCTATGTTTTTATTAAAAATAAACATGTATATTTTTATAACAATTGGGTTTCTCTTGTGTTGAGTACTTCCCAAACAATAAGTTGTAAATGTGTATTTGAGTAAGAGCGTTTGACTGATTGTGGTGATCACTTGAATTTGAGAATACTTAAACTCCCCAAAAGGAATAAATTCTTTTTTACTTGACTTCATATTTTTTAAAACTACATGAAGGGTATTGATGGTTTGGAGTACACTCAAGTAAGGAAAAATGCACTTTTATACAACCATTCAGGTGTTGCTGCACAGACTTTTTTTGATAAATTACCTCCCATTCCTTCACCTCCTGGTGATGGTGTTTAGAATGGTCTCCTTGAAGCTAAAGAAAGACATAAAATACAATTCTCGGAAGAACTTAATGTTCTCTTAGAAAGACACAGTTTCATCAAACGTAAGCAAGCAAGTGATGAGTCTGTTGAAGAAGGTGTAGCTGCTTTACGAGTGCTAGCCTCTACTTGTGATTTTCAGAATTCTGTTGATTTATGCATTAGGGATCAGTTTGTCATTAACTGCTTTTCTAAGAAGATGCAAGAAAGACTTCTCACTTGTAGGAATCCTTCTCTCTGAGGCAATTGGCATTGGCAAGAGCATTGAACGCTCTATTATTTCCTCCCAAGCCATGTTCCGTCAAGAAGGACATTCTCCAGTGCCTTAGGTCGCTGATAAGGCTGAAGGTGCTAGAATGTCCATTATCAGGACAGGTAGAGATGGGAACAAGCGTCTTGTTGGTTACCGTTGTGGTTCTAAAATCCACATTGGCAACAATCCCTGCTGTCCTGCCTTAGGCAAAATATGTTCCAAATGCAAAAGAAATGTGATGTTTTCAAGCAGTTTGTAGATACCAGCATGTTGGTGAAAGTGTCAGAATCCACAATCTAGATTTAAAATCCTCATCTGTTTCCTCTAGAGATGCTGATGTCCCCAACTGTACACTAAGGTTTTCTAACGTTCTAATTACTATTGTTGAACCTCATGAATCCATCGAAATAGAACGCCCCCCATTGCTAAGCATTTACTGACGGTAAATCTCTAGAACTTATGGCTGATTCAGGAGCCCCCATTAATATTTTAGCAGACACTACTTTCTTTGCTTTATGGTCCCAGTCTCTTACTGTACAAAGTCCGGACATTTCACCCAAAGCTTTTGGTGAGAAAGATATTGATGTTTTGGTTTTCTTTAATGCTACTTTGGAAATTCTAGATAGAAGCACCAATTCTAAGATTTATGTAGCTGTTAAAGGTAGGGATTTGGTTTGTTGGAAAGATTTTGCCAAACTAGGCATTCATTTGAAACCTGGCCACAAGAACCCTATTGTTTTAGGAGATCTTCCACTTCTTTCAATCAACAATATCTTCCAAGTAAATGTCAAGGATGTTGGCCTTCTCTCCACCCTCAAACCCATTTTTTCTTCTGTCTTTAGTGATAGAATCTGAACAAATAAAGGTTTTGAGCACACCATTAGGTTGCAAGCAAATGCATTGCCTGTCACTCACAAGATTAGACTTGTTCCTATTAACGTCAAATTTGATCTTAAAAAACTTTTAGAGGATTTAACTAATGATGACATAATTGCAGAAACGGACTCCTCAGAATGGGTTTTTTCCATTGTCCTAGCTAAGAGGAGGAGTGGTGACCTTCGGCTTTGTGTGGATTTGAGGTCTTTGAACCACAATATCATTGCGGATTGCCATCCTCTTCCTCACATTCAAGAAATGCTTGCCAATATTGGCCACTCTACGTATTTTTCCACCATTGATTTACACTCTGTGTACCATCAGATAGCCTTAGTACTGAATCCCAGGAGCTCACTACTTTTGTTACATTGTTGGGAGCCTAAAAGTACTTAAGGCTACCTTTTGTCATGGCCTCAGCAGCCTTAGTTATTCAAAAAGTAATGGATATTTTGTTCAAAGATATTCCTCATGTCCAAGCATTTCAGGACGATATTCTGGTTTTCTCTGAAACCAAAGAAAAGCATTTAGAAATGTTGCACAATGTTTTTTCTGTTCTCAGTGCTAGAGGTAATACTATTCAACAGGAGAAGTCTAAGTTCTTAGTTGAACAAATCTATTACTTGGGGCATACTATTATCCCTGAAGGCATTGAACCCATGTTTTGTAATGTGGAAGCTATTTTACAAGCACCTACACCCCCTGATAAGGATGTCTTGAGATCCTCCTTTCTGGATCTTTGCAAGTAATATGCCTGGTTTGTTCCAGATTATGCCTCCTATGTTCAACCCTTAAGAGATTTAATCAAAAAAGGTACTAATTTAGCTTGGACTGAAGAAGTCAACACTGCGTTTACTAACATCAAAGAACTTGTGATTAATGCTCCCGCTTTGAGTTCCTTTGTTCCTGGTCATCAAAGTACTGTCACTGTGGATGCCAGCTTGAAAGGTATTGGAGAGATTTTTGGGAAACACTGCGGTAACAAAGATCTTACTGTAGCTTTTGCTTCCAAGAGTGTGTCTGTTGCAGAAACCAAATACAGTACCATTGTGAGGGAAGCTTTAGCTTGTGTCTGGACTGTCCATAAATTTAAAACCTACCTCTGGGGCAGTCATTTTGTGATCTTCACAGATCACAAACCCCTTGTTTATTTATTACAAGATGATGGTTTGAGTAAGGCTTTTGCTCATCTGTACATTTATTATCCAAGCTACAAGAATATAAGGTCACCATCAAGTACATAAAAGGTGGTAAAAATTTCAGAGCGGACTGCCTCTCCCGCTTACCCGTACCTGTACGGATGACATTGATGATGATTATGAATGCGTGGTGGCACCTATGGATGCCTCATCCTCATCCGATGGTGTTATTTCAGAAAATGATTGGGTTGACGCCACTTCTCCCAATACCATTCTTCAAAAAGTGTGCGAATTAATTAAAAAGGTTTGGCCTCCCCTTCGCAATTTACCTCATGATTTGAAACCTTGTGCTCAAGTTGCTGCTGAATTATTGCTCTAAAATGATCTCTGTATTAGAAATGGTGGATTTATTCCTCCTTCGCCCCTAAGGAAAAAGCGATTTCAATTTGCACATGAAGGGTATCTAGGTATCACTGCTACCTGCAAACAATTGAGGGAAAATTATTAGTGGCCCTCCATGAGTTCAGGTCTCTTCATTTATTGAGTTGTGTCCACAATGTATTGTTTCGGACAAGCATTGGAGAGCCACGTAAAATCCCCTTCGTCCAGTTCCTTTACCCGTAAACCATTGGACAAAGGTTACATTGGATTTTGCCGGTCCTTTCAATCTCTTGTCCGCCTGTTTTAGGTTTTTATTGGCTCTTATTGATTATTATTCCAAGTGGATTTATTTTCCGTTTGTTCAATCTGCCACAACTCAATCTGTTTTAAAAAATTTCGGATTTTTTTTTTCTCTAGAAGGTGCTCCCAATGAGCTTGTCACTGACAATGGCACTCATTTTGTTTCTACTTCCATGAAAAACTTCCTCGGTGATTGTGACATTAAACATATTCAAGTTGCTTTGTATAGTCCGTCAGCTAATGGACTACTTGAGAGAGCTAACCGCTTCTTAAAAGAAGGTGTTCAAGCCGCTCTTTCATCTGGATTGGATTTTAACTTACACCTCAAAGATAAAGTTAATGCTTATCACCATTCTCCCTCTGAGAAGTTGGCCTGGTATATGCAGTCCATGAATTTAAAGTGGGCAACTTGCACAAGTCCAAATGACCCTTATGATGTATGATGTCAAATATAACCTTTAGAAAGCTATCCTAGTGGTAGCTGTGAAGAACAACCTTCAGGCTTAATCTTGAAGGAATGTAAAGCAGCTTACCAGAATATCACCTCCTGAATTAATTACATGAAAGGAGATCCACACAGTAGTCATATAAATATATGCATTTATTAATAGAACACTCTCTAGTATCCTCTAGCCGAGGATAGAACACAAAGCACACAATACAAAATCAATAGAATAGTTGTAAATCGCGCAATACACAGTGGGCTCCAGGTGGAGACCAAACCATATACTAAAATAGTGGGATAACAACCAAGACTCGGGTCAAGACAAGGCCTGGAGCACGTAGAATCGGTGGGACCCCAAGGAACCACCCAAGGTGAGTAGATAGGGACCCCACGGAGAACAGGTGCAGTGTTCTAACATGACTGAAAGCTCCGTACAATTCTATGGGGAAGTCGCAGTTGCAATTTTACAGTTTAAGGACCCTTCTAGGAGCACTTTGAGGAAACCCTTCCGGAACTTAAGAGGTTGGAGAGCCACCCCATCCATGGATACCGCAGTACCAGAGTTACCTATCCCAGAGGAGACGAGTACATAGGGTTGAAGAGGCGTCAGAAACCGTCATCGCTCTCTATGGAAGGCTTCGAAGAAGTGCTGCTGCCGTGAGGGTGAAAAGGGTTCGGTGGAATCCCAAGGCTAGATTCTGGAAGAAAGGAACCTGAAAGCAGTGGGGACAGAGTCTGGGTCACTTCAGGGTGATCAGGGGATCGGGATACGAATGCCCACCGATGTCAGGTACGAAGAAGGGATGCTTGACTCTGAAGCCACGAGGACGACGACCAGGAGCCAGATGCAAGCTCTCCCACAAAGGATGTCGAGTGCTAGGGGTCGTTGTCTGGCTAGAGCACCAACATGCCTTGGCAAAAGCAACACACGCAGGACGGTCAAGCAGGTTACAGTGCTGACCAGCAAGGTCCAGGGGACTCACCAAGCAGTGGGAGTCAGGGCACGTCTGGAGCAACCAGGAAAGCCCAACAGAATTCAAGATGAACCACAGTAAGTAAGTAAGTTTATTGGCATAGTTAATTAAAACCATTGCAAAAGGTTACACTATAAAATTCATAATCCATGGTTAAAAACATTTTAAGAATTAGAATAAAATACTGCATTGTGATAATACATGGTCAAATTACGGTGTTTGGAGTAGTCAATGGGTCACGCGTGCTTGGATATCATGGCGAGATTGTCTCTGCTTGTTTCGGTTAAGTTCCCGCCATAGCTCCTTGTCCACTTCCGGTAGCTGTTTCACACGCAGTCAGAGAAGAGACTTTAGCCCCGTTTTTTTGTTCGGTCATCCTTAGATATTTTACCAGTCTGCAATTTAATTGGATGTTCGCTGGGTTAAAGCAGGCCAGCACTGCTTGCCTTCTGGTGCGGATCCCTTTCTGGTTGAATGAATCTTTTAGAAATTGAGACCGTACTTGACGCAGTTCTTCACATAGGCAAATTACGTGCAGAATGTCACCATTCTTGTTGTTACACAGTCTGCAGGCAGCTTGGCCTTTGGTCCTCAACCATGGTGGTAGATGTTGAGTACATGGAAGCATCCCCAGTCTGTACTTTAGGAAATTCATTTTTGTCACCCTCGAGTAAGGCTGATTGAAATATGGTTGTGGGGTGAGCGATTTGTACGAGCTGAGGGTCATCCAGGCGTGGGATCTTTTCGAGAAGGCTGCCTTGTCGTTAAGTAAGGAGGATAGTTTTATGCTTTTCCACACCAATTTTTTGAAATTATGTTGGCCGAGTTGCGCCTCCCATAGTCCAGACAATTTGGTGGAATCTAAGGCTGATTTAAGGTAGTTTCTTGCTTGGGAAAACTCCCTATGTTGTAAGTCTTGCCAAAGCAGATAGTTCAATGTGTCTGGATTGGCCTTGCTTATCTTATGCCAGCATATGATGTAAGCCCCGTATCTAGCCAAGGCTTGTTGTTGGAGGCCAAACTCCAGCCTTATTTGTGCTGCTGACGTATAAGACGGAAGACAAAACATAGTTCGATAGGCTTTGACCAACGTCCTATCCAGCTCTTTAGCATCTCTACCCCTCATTGCCTCACTACCATAAGTTAGCGAGGGAAGAAGTTTAGCCTGAACTGCCTTCAATAGTGGGGTCAATGTCGGTCCCATTAGTTTGTTTGCCAGATTTTTCATCGTTAAGGCAGTTAGCAGACCTTTCCTTTTTATTTCCTCTTTTTGGCGCCAGAATGAGCCTTCTCTATCGAATACAACCCCTAAGTACTTGTACTCGCTTACATGTTCGATTTTGATGCCACCAAGGAACCAGTGTTTCTGTGAGCTTTTTTTGCTGTTAATTGACATTGTCTTTGTTTTGGACAAGTTTATTTTTAAGTTGTTTTCTTTTGCGTAGTTTTGCATTTCAGTTAGTAGATGTTGCAGGCCAACATGAGTATGACTTAGCAAAACTACGTCGTCAGCGTACATGAGGTTGGTTATAGTTTTCCCTCCCAACCTGGGGGCGTGGGAGTTACAAGCATCCAGCCGATTAGGAAGGTCAGCCATGAATAGATTGAACAAGGTTGGAGCAAGCACACAACCTTGCTTCAATCCCCTCGTAGTTGGTACTTTCGAGGAGAGATGAGTCCCTCCACCTAGTTTTACCTGCACCCAGGTGTCCGTATGTAGGAGCATTAAGATGTTTAGAGTAGACTGCGGAATGCCCCATCGTGTCAATTTCTCCCAAAGTCTGCCTCTCTCGATGTTGTCAAAAGCAGCACTAAAATCAATATAACATAGATGTAATGGTAAGTTGGAAGTTTTTGCTGCGTCAATTGCTAGAGAAATTGCGAGGATATTTGTAGCTGTGCTGGTTGCTTTACGGAACCCAGTCTGATTCAGTGGTATCATATGAATCGTCTCTGCCCAAAGTGTAAGCTCCTCTAGAATAGTTCCCGCAAAGTACTTCGCTTCGTTGTCAATTAGCGCAACTAGGCGGTAGTTGTTAGGCTCGGCCTTGTCTCCTTTTTTATGTATTGGAACTATTGTTGAGCCCTTCCAGGCTTCTGGTATTCTGTTTTGCAATCTAATTTCCAAAAACAGTGGTTGTAAAATATCTGCCCATTCTTTGCTCTTAGCTTTGAACAGGGCTGGTGGTATGCCATTTGGGCCTGGGGCACCTTCTTTCCTCCCTTTAGCAATCTGTTTTTGTATTAGGAGTGGTTGCAAATTGTTTATTATTCCCAGCGATCTGCTTCCTGTGGCTGGGCATTGCTGCACCTTTAGCTCAGGTGTACTAGCTAGAGGTATACAAACTGCAACTGATTTCTTTGAGAGCCCTCGATTGGCCGTTCGTTCTCCTGCATTTTCCATACAGTTGTTAAAGTGGCTGGTGATATATTCTATCCAGACTCCTTCTGAGATATTTGACCCAATATCCTCGGATTTTGAACGCAATATCCCATTCACAGTTTTCCAAAAGCGTGCGCTATCATTGCTGTTTATGTCATATAAGAGTTTTGCCCAGCTATCATTCTCGTAGTCTCTCTTGATGTTCCATTTTAATCTTTTTAGGGCTGCCCTCTGTTGATGCAGGGAAGCTTGTGCATAAACATTTCCTGGCGAAGTTCTCAACCTACGCAGGCTTGAGTTTACAGATCTTTTTAGTGACTTGAGCTCTTCTCTGTACTTTTTCTGTATTTTGTTTCTTCCCCCTTTCCCTTGGGTGTTGACTTTAGTGGGAGTAGTGCCTACAAGCTTTTGTGGCAGTGTTGCTGTGAAGACCTCCCAGTGTGCTATTAAGTCATCTGAACTCAAAGTTTGCAAGTTGTGGAGATTTATTGCAGCTTCCGACAGCAGATTGGCATTATGCAATGTGCATTTAATTCTTTTTTGATCTTGGGTGTGCATGGGTCCCAGGGGTATGTCTGGCCTTATTGAAGTAGGAACAATAGCTGTTATCTGGATTTCCTGGGGGCGGTGATCGCTATCCCCCTTATCCCCCATCCTAAACCCGAGAATATAAGGGAACAGCTCGAGACTGACAAAAGTATAGTCCAGAATGGAGCATGCAGAGATGGAGTAGAAGGATTCAACTGGGGGGCAGTCTTCTGGGAATCTTCCGTTCAAGGCTCGGAGATTGTGATGTTCTAGATCCTCGAGGAAGTGACTATGACGGACTTTCTTCTTTGCATGCTGTGGCTCCGATTGTTTGGGAATATCAAAAATTCTGGTTAAAGCTGCTGACTCCTCCCCTTCTGCCGAGCCAAGGAGATGTTGATTTAGGTCCCCAGACAGAATGAATATTGGATTTGCCATCTCTGCTGCATACTCAGATAAGAGGTTGGTGATTTTAGTAGAGTCCTTTGCTTTTCGTTTAGGATGGACATATGAATTTATTATGCAGACCTCCTTTTCCTCTTTGTCCAGCTTGATCCTGATTCTAATTGCTAATGTCGTGCTTGGCATAGAATCCATGAGGGTTGCTGAGGGTATGCTTGTTGCAGAGATGTAAGTAACCAGCCCACCCGAGCAGTGGCCGTATCTGCTGATCTTTGCAGCTGGGGTGGCGAAACATATATAGCCCTTGATGTGCTGTGGCTCTGTGAGCCATGTTTCTTGCAGCAGAATTATGTCGAAAGTAGTAACATAGTTCAAAAAGTCAGGATCCTCTATTTTTGTTGCTAGCCCATTGATATTCCAAGAACATAAGCTAAGGGGCAGTTCCATCGACCTACTATGGACTTTATGTCGTATGTTGCGTCAATCGTCCTGTGAATGCATAGTTATTGTACGGGATATTATTTCCCTGCTTGTGCCTTGATTTGGATAAGAAACTACTTCCAGCCGTAGATCTGATAGATCCCTCTGGCTGATTGTGTTCTCTTGACCCGTTCTTCCCTGTGCTCCTCTAAGCACACTCTTAGCATATGCTTTATATTTTGCTGATGCCAGGCTTGTAGTACTCAGTAGCGGGAACGGATAGGGTGGTTTCTGTGAAGGGGTAATGTCAATACCCCAGTTTAGGAAGACCCCTTGTTCAGCTAGAATCGTATCTGCAATTCTGGTTGTGGACCATATTGTCTTTGTAGCCTCTCGGTTAGTTAAAGTAGTGGGAGGTATACATTCTACAGACAGTAGGTCCTTTGATGTTATACTAGCCAAGTTTGGGATGGACTGCATTAGTCTTAGAATGTTTCCTCGATTAAGAGTATCTTGGTGACCCTTTGAGGTAAATAGCGGATGAAAGACCAAGGCCTCTATTTCTCGTTGCCTGGTACTTGGTACTTGTGATGACAGTACATTTGTAGTCTCAATTGTTCTTAGTGAGGATGTAAATATGTTTGCTTTTGCTGGTTGAATCTCCAGTTGATTACATGTTCCTTCTGCCATGTGGTCCATTTTAGTCGGTTTTAGTATTGTAGATGTATTGCTTATTTGTTTTGACTCTTTTCCCCCCGTCTGGGCCCTTTTTTCCAATGATTTGTGTCTAGGGCTCAGCTTAGTTGGTATACAGAGCTTTTTAATCTCCCTGGCCGGTGAGGCCTTGTCCAACAACTCTGTCATTCCTTGCTTTTTTTTCCTTGGCTCGATAATGGGGCTCGTGTTGGTAAATATTTGTTTTCTCTCTGTCAGATTTGAGGCCCTTGAGTCGTGTCCTGCTCCACAAGCCTTTTGAGGTGTTATAGTTTCACTCCTCAAATCTGATCTGTTTATTGTCTGACTATTGGCAATTCTTGCAGATGGTCTAGATGGCATGCTAAAGGTAGACTCTTGTTTTTTTACTTCTATTTGGTCTATATTCTCCCATTGCTTTTTTATTTCTATTTCCTCTATATTCTCCCATTGTAGAGTCGATTGGGTGGAACCTGCTCCTGTGTCGAGATGTGCCTTAATTCCATGAGGCTGATTAGTGACTATTTCATGTGCCGTGATCTGGTTAGAATTGGCTGGTGATGGTTGAGCCTGCTTAATTGTATTTATGTTTATGTTTGCGTCTTTGAGGTTGTTATCCTGTCTATTCTGCAAACCATCAAAAATAGGGAAGTATTTCATTGCGTTTGTTTGGGGCTTTTGGTTGCGCCCTTTCCTTTTCTGCCGACGGCGTTGTTTGGCATTGAGATTTTGATCCATTCCATCCTCGTGTCCACTTGCCTTCTCGGTGTCAGCCTCTGAATTGCATATATATATATTGGCAGATGTTTTGTTTTTAGTTCTTCCCGCCGGGCTTTTTAACACGTCCTGATCTTTGGTTGGGTTTCTTTTTGGATCATTTTTTGTTGTATTTTGTATTTCAGTTATCAGCTCTCTTAGCATTATGGGCAAGGTAGATAGTTTATCGACAACCGGCTCACATTTGCAGCTGAGATATGTATTTGCTTGCGCTCTTGTTATCAGGCCGTTTAAATTTCCCAGTTTTTCATCAATGCCTGCAGTAAAAACTGCCAGTGTGTTCAATAAGGACAGTTGGATCTCCATTTTTTCCGACTGATATTGCAGTGCTTCGACTGCTAGCTGTATTGTGTTTAGGAGTGAGATCCAAGTACCAGAGTTTTGTTCCTTTCTTTGCTCATTCTCTTTACCGCTTTTGTTGTGTTGTTCTGCCAAAGAAGAATCACTTGGACTTTCTTTCCGAAGTTCTTGATGGAGGTTCGCTCTTTGTACTTGATTTGCTGTATGAGTAGAGAGCGTATCCTCCCATTCTTGTGTGTTTAGACAGGACATGGACACCCTTCCCTCCTCTTTCTGGCTTAGATCCGGGACCCCTACAGCCGAGTCTCCATATTGGTCGATCACCGTGCCGTAGTCCGAAAACTTTGGCGTCAGGAGGTTTATTCGATCTTTATCTTTCGTGGGGGTGCTGTGGCTTTTTGTTGCCATGTCGGTAGAAATGCTGGTATTAGTATCAATATTTTGAGCCCCTTCTCCTGATTCCCAGTCTGATTTGGTTACAGTATTGTTTTTATTTCCATTAGTGACCTGCTCTTCAATTTTATCATTTGCCTCTTTTTTTGGGGGGTCATGTTCTTCAATCAGACTCTTCTGAGTACTGTCGTGTTGTCTGAGTTTTATTGAAGGCAGACATATTTTCCCATGCATTCCTGCAAAGCCCACTGGCGGTGAATTGCCTCCCTCCTCCTTCTTCCTAGCCGAATGTATTTGCACTTGGTGTTTAAGCGTCAATTTCTGACCTTGTTGCAGCGCTAATCCATTTTTGTCTGGGGAAGGCAAGGATGATACAGTCTCTTCTGTTTGCAAGGGTAAAGGTAGCAGTGGTGAATGCAAGCCTTTAAGAGAGGCATTACTCGAGAAGAGGACTGCCCCTGCATCTTTTAAAAAATTAAACTTTGTATATATCCTAGGTTGGTAAGTGGGTGCCGCGGTCCCTGTAAGCGTCCTCACTGTGCTCTCTTTTTGGTCCTGCTCAATTGTAATAAGCTTTTGATCAGCATTGACCTCGGAGCTGGGGTATTGTTTCTTTCCCTTTTTTCCTTTTGGTTTGAGTGGCATAGCCTCTCTCGTTCTTCCCGACCTCATATGGCCGTCTATGCCCGAGTCCGTTGAAAGTCCGTTGGATACGCCCCTTACCCGCAGCCAAGTTTTGTATTAACCTTCAATTAAGTTATGGTCCAAACAAATGTTGACCTTTGAATCTTAGTTTCTGATTGGAGCACCTCTATGGGCCCTGGGCACTGTGAAGCTGTATTGCTGTGATGCTGTGGTGCAGATCAATTGGCTGCGATTAGTATTTTCTGAGCCTCGCCGGTTCCCTTCTCACTGAACAACCCTGATCAGCCCTTACACCCTTCTGCGAGCAGACGCCTTTGCCTACGCCCTCTCCTTCCACCCCCCGCAGTACTCTGCAAGCTTCACAGGGCCGCCTCACCTTTATCGACTTCTGATGGTGGGGGAGGCCAAGTGGAGGCCCAGTAGAGGATTCACTGTCTCACTCGGCAGCAGCGTCTGAGCAGCTTTTTCCCAGTGTCCTCGCCGTATTCCTGCTTGCTGATGATCTGCTCCTCAGCAACCGGCAAGACCTAGACTGGATGTGCAGGAGCAGGGACAGAGCCTCACAGCAACAGCAGCGGGGGGGGGGGGGGGGGGGGGGGGGGGGGGGAGCTACAAGCTACCCGACCGCTCTCGCCTTAACTCAGCCCAGCCCAGCCCCGCTACTCGCTCCACACGGTAGCTCACGGCGGGGCAGGGGGGCTAGGGGTTGCTGCGGGCACAGGCAGGTGAAACAGGCGAAATGGCTCTCAAGGCTCTCGGGTCTTAAAACAGGTTCCCAGCCATTCGACAAGTCCGCAGCCTCCACACCTGACAACAATCAACTTTTGCACTCTCGCAGGTATGACCACAGGTAGAATGACCAGGAGTTGCGAGGGGACCTCGAGCAAGATCACAAAGTACCAGCCCAAGGAGTTCTTTGGTGAAAATACTGCTCAGGGTCAGGACTACACAGAGTCCAATGCACAAGCTCTGGAATAGTCAACAAGCATAAGCACTTGCAAATAGACGCGGTGCACAGGGATTCGGGGTATGCAGTCCCCACGAGGGATACTGGCCTCAAACATTCTGAGAGGGCAGATCAACCTCAGGAACCTATGAAACCCACCTCCTGTGTTGGTGGAGTCTGCAGGAGCTGGGGAGCAGCAGACCGATCAGTTGCGCTAAGGTGCCTGTGAATGCAGGGGAGTGACTCCTTCACCCCAAGGGAAATTCTTCAGTTGTTCTTAGTGCACCACAGGTCCTGCACAGAGCCTGTATGGAGCAAGGGCACAGACAAAGCTTTGGGCAGAGAGGGAGACGAAGTCGGGGTCAGTCAAAGTCAAGCGAAGTCCAAAGTGTCCAGACAGTCGAAGGGCAGTGATTTCTTCTTGTAGAATCTGGTCCACAAAAAATCTAAAGAGCTACAGTCAGGTAAGCCCTTTTGTACCCACGGGAGAGGGTTGGACAAATTCAGGGGACCCTCCTAGGGGAGGGGCAGGACAGAGGGGAAGTTACTCCCATGTCCTTTCTCCACTTTTGTGCCAGAGCACGAGCCAACAACTCCCAGAACTGGTTTGAGCTGGACTATGCACAGGCACATCAAATGTGCCCCAGGAGCAGACTTTCAGGCACTCTCTGAGTGCACCCACCGAGCCCCAAAACACTAAATCCTGTCTGGGAGGTTGGTCACACCTCCCTGTGACAGGATGCCTATTGTGCAGCATTCCTCTGCTCGAGCTTGGCTCAGCAGCAGGAGTGCAAAAATGTGTCTCTGGTCGGCAGCATCCATTTTGTGCTGACCGGGTCGAGAAGGCTGGCACCGGATAGCCCAGTGACCCCACAAAGCTCGCTTCAGAAGGGTGGATTCATACCTCCCACACTGGTTACCGGCGTGGAGGTATTATACCAAGGTGTTTGATACCAAACACGACATGTTTTGTTTCAGCCGTTTTCGAGATAGCATTTACTGAGAGGTTATAATGCACTTCTACCTATATGTCTAGCTGAGTCACTGACAACCTGGGAGAATGGTCTCCGAAGGCTGCAGAGGGGCTCTGCTCATGCAGGAGCATCTTCGCATGTAAAACTCTGCACCCTGCCTTCAGGGTTGACAAGGCCTGCTATAAGGGTGACTTATAAGTTTTAATTGTAATGACCTATATAGTGAACCTATATCTAAATTAAGTGGTGCAAGCATCACACAGGTTGCAGTAGCAGACCTGTAGTTCCATATTGCATGGCCTCTAATGGGTGGCATAATACATGCTTCAACCCATGGGAGGCCTCTTGGGTACCTATGCCCTGGGTATATGGGTACCATATACTTGGGACTTATAAGGGAAACCCGGTATCCAATCTGAAGTGTACCAAAGTACATGGATAACAACTTAAAGGAGAAAGCAGATAGACTGGGGTCCCGATTAGCAGGATCCCAGTCAGACTAGTCAAAACAGTGTAACGCCAAGCAAAAAGTGGGGGTAACCATAAGAAGCAGATCCTACTTTCCTACACCCCCCATTTCACAACTGGCTTCACTCCTTTTGAGTTATGGAGGTGTAGAAAGTGTAGATCTAAAATGTTACCTTCTGGGTTTGAACAACAATCTGTTTTTACTGACAAATCGGGTAGTTCAGATTCTCTTGTGCGCAGCAGTGTGGCTGTGGCACAAAGCAAACAAACAATATTTTGACAATCCTAAACATGTTCATGACAAGGATTTTCCTATAGGATCATGGGTCCTTATCAGAAAACCTACCAGGGTTAAGAATGTTTGACCAGATTTCTCAACTTTACAAGGGAGATTAAAGTGCTGTTCTGTTGCAGGGAAGGGTGTGGTGAAACAAAGGCAGACTCCTACCTATTTCTGATTTACAAGCTAAACGACTGTACCGTGTGATGAAGATGATTCTATTCTTTTTGAGCCACATGGTAGTTCTCATGTTTCTGTGTCTGATTTCAATTATCACTCTCATGTCAATGATTCCAATGTCACTCTTACGTGCAATGATTCATCCTCCTCTTTTCCACAGGTATTGCCTGCTAAAAGGATTTTTAAGTTGCCAGCACGTTTCAATGATTTTGTTATGACCTAATTCTTTGTGGGAAGAGAGATGTTGTAACATCCTCACTTTGCCCTTCCTTTAATTCATTGTATTTTTACTCCTAGGTCTCTTCCTCTATAACCCCTGAGCTCCTTTCCCTCATTCCTGTATCCTGGTCATTCTTTCCCTGAGCTTCCAACCACTCAGTACTTCATGTTGTTGGTCCTGTATACTTTGTATCCTGATTTCCTGAATAAACACTACAAGTTCCTGCTATCATTTAAAGTGGTCATTTCTTGCTTTGTTACCTCTACGCTACAACACTACAGGTTGCTAGTCACAGGAGCCTCAAAGGCATTTGCTGCTTTTGTGGGGCTTGTGTGCTAGAAACACAGTAGCAGCATTTGCTGAACTAAGGTAGATACAATAATAAAACACAAGATAATACACAAAACAGAAAAGCACAATTAAAACATAACAGGATATACCAAATCTGCCCAAACTGAAGCACCACCATAATCACAGTACAATGCAACATCACATTGTATTATTAATTAATAATAAAGCTGGTCTGGACGTAGGAGGAGCCCCTCATTCGGCGGGGAATGCAAAAAGTGGGACACCTAGAGTTCTTCCTTGACTGCGCTCTTACTTTAATTGTTTAACACCTCCTGAGCTGTCTGTTACCAATAGTGAAGGTGTGCCTGAGAATAATAATCCTGTTGGTGAGATGATCTCTGGAGATCTTTTTACTGTATCCTCGTACCCGCAGCCTTCGCTCACAATCAGGTTATGGAATGTAGCAGGGATCTCTCAAATGCTCTCCAAGGTGGCATGGAGCCAATTTATAGATTCCCATAATATCTGCCTCTTCAAAGAGAAGTGGTGTCGGGCCCCATTCATAGGAGTGGGTTCACTTCCTTTATTGGTAATGCGGTGCAGAGTGGATGGAGAAGACACCAGGGCCGTACTGGCCTTAGCGGGCACCGGGCAATCCCTCCGGTGCACCGCACGGGTTGGGGCCGGCTTTGGGCCCGTGGGGGCCGTTTTTGTTACAGGGCCGTTTTTACAGCATAGCTGCAAAATCGCCCCTGCAACAAAATCGTCCGAAAACCGGCCCTGGCAAAGAGTTCTGCAGCACCCCCAACCCCCGGGATTTGGTTCCCAGTCCGGCCCTGGCAGACAAGGGGGCTAAAGATTTGGATTAAAACAGCCCTGCGGAGTAAAATCTGGACAATTTCCATTAATTCTCTTGACGTTTTGGCAGTTGGGGTGGTGCTTCCAACGGGGCTGCCCCTATAATGTTTTAATGTTTACAACAGAGTAGGAACAGCTAGTGTAGAAACCAGGGTTATAAATGTATTAGAGGAATCTTTATCAGAACACACGGGGACTGGTTCCCTTCTGGTGGCTGGAGATCTAAACAGCACATTTGAACCTTTTTACAGATACTCCCTCTGACCTGACATTGGACGTGGTCAATGAGTGGTGCATTCTGTAATTAGATTAGGTGAGTGTGAGATAGGCACCTAAAGCAGCCCCGGCGATAGCATTACCATTTAACTATGATCTTAGGGATACACATGTTAGGACTCCCTCGGACCAATTAGGTCAAATTACATTTAACAGGGTGGGCCACCACAGTAGAGTGGATTATTTCTTGGTTGATGTGAAGTTCGGGCCAGCAGTTTCTGATATGGTCAGCATACTGGTTTCACTTTCTCCCACTTGGATGCTAATGACAAGAGTAACTCGTCATGAAGTACCCATTCATTTCAATGGAAATTACATGATCATGTTGGACATGCCATAGCATCCAAGTGGTTAATATTTTTTATTCCTTCTGTGGAGCATGAACAAAGTACTGTTTGCTACTTTTGAATGCTTTCCTTCCGCTGCTCTTGCTAGGAGTAAAGTACTTTTTCTTCCTTCTTCCCCAGTCGTCATTCCCCGTCCCAGTTCTGCATCGTTGCTTGCCCAGTCGTCATTGCTTCCCCCGTCCGGTTGTTGCTTACCTGTTTTACTTGCCCAGTGCCCACGCGTCCCAACATCACGGCTTGCCCCTTCATTGCTTACATCGTTCTCGTTTCTTCCCTCATCACCATCCACTGGTTTCTTGACACCCTCCACCATCCCCTACAACCTGTTTGCTTGCCTCATCCCACCTGTAGTTGCTTTCCTCATCCCGCCAGTTGTTGCTTGCCCAGTTCTTCCCACCCCCTCCAGCCACAAAAGAAAACACACTGACAGAGCCAAATAGCTCCTGCATAAGTAAGAGTTACAATTGATTTAGAACGGGGAGTATTGGTTTTGTCAACCGCACATCTTCTATCATGTACAACAATTGTGAAAAAATATCTAGAAGTCATTATTTGGTGCCATGTTGGTATAAACGCATCCTACTACCACCGATGTGCAAAACACATTATTACAAGAGCCTCTGTGCAAACATGCATGACCGCAGTACCAAAGCACTCCCAACAATAATCAAAGAAAGTAATTTAAAAAATTGATATTCTCATGATAATTCATTTAAGAAAATTGAATATAAAAGTCAGATGGTTGCAGACCGTAGTGTGTAATAAAACCAGGAAAAAACTGCTGACACATGTTCCTTCATGCAGGGACTTCTTCAAGGCTAGGTTAACGGTCATGTGGTCATAAATAATAGAGGAAACATGTGGATCAAGAGGTATCATTGAGGAATAATAAAAATGCGGTAGATTATTTGTTCTAAGTACTTGCGAAAGTTGTGAAATGTTCCAAGGTGCTCGTCCTTGATGGAGCAAGGTTGCGCACGTAAAGCGACTTGCTCGGACTCAACCGTCTCAAAATAATTATTAATGTATTAACTAACTTGTTTTGTGTACTAATAATTGCATCACACAACATTTATAGTATCTAGGGGAAGCTTTCCAATCTGCTTTTACTAACCGTCATCTGCTGCTTGCATTAAAATGGCTGCTGCTACGCGGGATTTCCTACTGCGCATGCGTCTGTCATACTCATGTGACATGACTTATTTCTCCGCTTGGAGGGAAACTTTTGCTTCTGCGCACTAGAACTAAGATGGCTGCTTTGTGTCCTAATGTGCAAGAAGCTTGCATTGCTGCTTTTGCTAAGCTGTTCGTTCTGCCTAATCATAACGCTGTAGTTAATTATAAAATAATGGGAATAGAGTAGAGATAAGTGGTATACAGTGCATTCATTTATTTCTGTGTTCTAAAACGGTTTCTCTTCTATTCTTGCATGTATCACATTTTGGGCCTGGGATGTGTTATGACTCCATTTTGAAACCCACACTGCACATGTCAAGACTCCAAGAACACTCGAGTCATTCTATTGGAGCCAAGTTTTAACTTGCTAGAAGATGCGCCTGGGAGCGTGAACTTTCAACCTTACAAGAGGAAATTGAACTGTTCTGATACATTGTTAATGATATGGTTACATTCACTACCGGGTGGAATAAAAGTGCATGGGAAAATAATTTGAGGGGCGGGAACGTTAATTTCAATATTCTAAAGAAAAGTTTCATTTCTGTATGGTGTGATGACCTCTCCTCATCTTTTGTCCAATCAAAATTGGGGATCCTTACACTTACAACATTGGGGGTGGTACATTGCTCTGGAAAATAGTATAACTAGAGTAGGCTTAGCTAGCAAAATTGTCCGACTTGTCCGAATAGCTGACCTGTCACTGACCCAACGCACTCAATAGGGATCGAGAGCAGAGGTGCTGGCGGAACACTGTCAGAAGATTTGATGACCCAATCGGGGTTCAACTGTTAGCTGCAGAGAGGGTTCCAACGCAGGCGTTTGCTCTTAGCTGTGGGTGCCAGTTCTAGCCTGAGGTGGCCCTGTCCTGATTCAATTTGGTCCGTACCTGTTCTGATTCTGGTCTGCAACTGTTCTATCCTGCATTTCTGGGGTTCTGTCCTTTATCCCAGCCCGTGGCCAGGGTTGGTCTTCACTCCATCTCAGGTAATTATATTCTATGTGGGTATGTTATCGTACGTCTTCCTTTTCTCTCCCCTTCCTTTGTTTCAATGCCAAAATTAAGCTTCATAACTTCTTTGCATATTATTGCTTTCATCATCGTTTTCATAATTGAAAGAATTCTGGTAAATCGTCTATGGACTATGACTATTGAGAATTTATATAGATAAAGAGTTTAAACTTTCCCGAGTTTGTGGTTATTTAAGAATAAATGAAATGTTATTATTCTACCTATTATGCTAACTCCATTGATCCCTTAGGACTTTAGGTACAGATGAAAAGGATTGGTAAGGCAATGGTATAGGTCCTAAAACGAAATTCATAAATCATGGATTAGAGTAAAGAGCATAGGTTACCTAGTTACAAGTTTTGCACGCTTATAGGCCCAGATGAGTATTGTAAGACTGGTCGGGTGACCTGCGCGCTTTATCATCCTTCTATTTAGGGTAGGTGGCCTCCCGTTTAGTTGACGGCCCTTTCCTTCTGGGTTGCCGAGATCACCAGAAGAGAGCACATATGAAACAGATGTAAGAGACTTATCAAGGATCTCAATTGCTCACACTATCAGGGATGGATCCATATTACAGACGTCGTATGCCAGTTTGTAGGATATATTTTTATGGCCACCAACTGAACGGGAGGCCACCTATGCTACAACTGTATAAAATGCACATTGTTTCATTTTTATAATGTTGCAGTTTTCCCCAAAGCGCACAATGCTGTAGGAGTGTTTTTGTATGAAGCACAGAATACAAATCTCTATCTTCCTAGTTGACTTTGGACTCATCCAGTAAGGGACAACAAGTATTGATTTTTGGTTCTAAACAAACCTGCTTTCCTTATTCACTCCACAATAACTGGTTTATTAACAACCTTAAATATAGTAGTATATGTTGTAGGCGGCTGGCGATAGAGCCTGCAGTTAACAGCAGCGCAAGGGTCACATTTGGCTCTGGTTCTTATGTCTGTTTATTTTCCTTTGGGGTGGCATGTTTCTGACAGATTTGCAACCTTGAGAGTATTATGTAGTTATGGTCACAAAACACTACACGTTCAAAATACTGTTTTTGCTGTACTTATTCAGCCAATAACTGCACGCTCCGTTAATAACCTTTTATTACTTTTAAAGGGGACAGCTTTATTTAACAATTGTTACAATTTATGTAATACTGTATATGACAGTACTGTAACAAGTGTTTCATCTATTTATATTTATTTTTCATAAACCATTATGTATGTGTGTATGTGTTTATATACACACACACACACACACACACACACACATATATATATTAAACAAATAATTTAAGTGAACAAACCCACTGAAAAAAATGCTCCTCTAAAGTAAGCATAGCTTGCGCCCACACTATGCACAGAGTTGTCAGCAATTAAGAAATTTCAGAGGTTGAAATGATGTTATCAAAGGTGCCATAGAACATGTAATGAGCGATGTAATACTGGAGGTAATAAGCAGTGCATGGTGAGGGTGCAAGTTATAGTTACTTGACATAACCATAACTGGTGAATTCCCGTGGTTTTGGTAGTTTAAAACTGTATATTTTGCAGACATTGCCACCCAACTACAACATCCCTTTAACCTTTGTTTTTTCAGTGAATTTTTATTTTTTATTTGAAGTCCAATATTATTACCTGACCTAACTATAAAGTCACTTTCTTCAGTTAATTACTATGTTTTTGTAATTTAAAATAAAATAAGATGTCCATCACCATGTGCGGCGTGGGGTGGGTTTGGACACAGGGCCTAGCCTGCGGCCATGCCCACTGCAGACACCCTTTGGCCCTGCATAGCAGGGCCTTGGGTGCAGGGCCAGGCTGTAAGCAGCAGGGGGTTGCGTTGGCTATGTATAACAATATTAAGGGTGCCAGTTTAAGTGAGCCAGATATACTGGCCTTGTCAAAAACCCACCTAAAGTTATAATCAAATCTATATTTCATAATTCACACATTACAATGTTTAATAAAAGTGACTATCAAAATATTTAGAATAAAGCCTTATTCAAAAAAAAAGTCTGAGATGTATTTATTTTTAAACAAATTTCAAGGCACAACGTACATCCATAGAACAAATCCACTAGAGGCCCCCGCACTCCAGCCTAAAACCATACTGCATTAGCTTGAAGTTCTTTAAAAAAATATGGTAAGCCTGAGGTTATGGATTTAATGACCCAGGAGACTTATTGGTTTTTTTTGTTTTGTTTTTTAATGTTGCTGGGGGGATACTGCTCTCCTTCCAGCTCCCAACACATTAAAAGAAGTGCTTGGTTGTGCCCTCGCCCCTTGTAGAGGCACCAACAGGATCCAAAAATAATAAACAAGAAGTCCTTGCAGGGTATTATGGGGCACTCCTTGTCAGGAGCAGTGAATAATAAATGAATAGCTCCTGCCTCTCATTTATTATTTATTTTTTAAATAATTTTGTGTGCCTTGTGCCTACCTACGGCGTCCAGACCATTTTATAATGATCGGGGCCATAGAAGGTCCCAGAGCCCCCACAACAGGTACTCCGGCTCCCACTGTGGCAGGACACTGCTTTTTGGGTCTCGCTGGCAATGCATCCGCAAGGATGCATTTGTCCAGCTGGAGACCAATAGCGATCAGTCTGGGGGGGAAGGACGGACCAGAGGGTGCACGAGCTTTTCTTGCTGGATTCGTGTGCGCGAACGCGCACGTCGCCTCCGTCCACGCGTGTGCACACAGCCAGCCACCACACGCGCGCGCGCTGCTTACTTTCACTTTACATCCCCCAACCAGTCATCGGATCTTTTTACACACGCATGCATACATACACACACACAGACACACGCGCACACACACACAGACACTCGCGCGCGCACACAGACACTCGCGCGCACACACAGACGCGCGCACACACATTTCCCCCCCCCCCCTCCCTCACACCCCACTCACCGAGTTCTTTTCGTGTGTCCCTCTCTCCCTCGGCAGGCAGCGGCAGGCAGCGGGTCATCCTCAGCAGCAGGCGGGGCTCTCCACGAGCACGGGAGCCCCGCTAGCTGACACGCAAATCTTCCGGCAATCTTCCGTCTGACGGGCACAGGAGCGCGGGGTAGGCTCCCGTCTGCTTCCTGTCTTTTTTGCGGCCCCGCCCCCGTCCCAACACAGGTTGCCTGGCTTCCTGTACAAGCCGGGCTGCGGTGGTGAGTTTTTATTGTACCTGTTAGTACATTTTACTGTCGCAAAAAATCAAAAATTGGAAACCGCCTGTCCCTTTTCCTTAACTGCAAATGTCGTTTAGAGTGTATGTTATTAAAGTTAAATCTGGAGCAACACAACAGTCCATTACATTTGAGCAATATAAGAATATTTCTGGTTCTTGTGCCCCGGGTGGTTAGGAAACTTCTCTCCACTTAGTGAGGGGAATGGGAGTTTATGGGAGCAGGTCACAGCTAAACTGGCAGTGCATCATGAATTTAAGCAAAAACGACCCAGTCAAATGTTTCCGAGAAACCGGGGTCAGCGGCAGACATTTTTTAGTCGTGTATTAGGAGACGTCAGTCTGACAAGACATAACCAGACAAGGAACTGTCGCCTACAGGAATCCAGCAGAGGCGAGCGCGGAAACAGAGACGTTCACCCACAACATTCAACAGCAATCGGTCACTTATCCTTCAGCAGGATATGAAAAATGACTTACAAAATATGTAATTGACGTACCGAAAGGGGAAAAAAGCTTTTAGAGCCTGCTTTTCAGAACTGCAGTGAAAATGTATCATTCCATATTCAACAACCATCTGTGCATTTCTCCATTTGGCACAAGCTGGTTCTGATTGAAACTAGAAGCAGTGCAGCTTCTAGTACATTCCTTCAAACCCTTTCTCATAAAGTTCGCTTCAGTCAGAAGGTTCCACAGCGCGCGATGCGATGTCAAACCTGCTTCGGGAAGCCCTTCACACGGCCTTTGAGACAAAGCCTGCCGGCTCAGCCTGCCAAGGGCTGGCGTTTTTAAATGTCCCCTTGAAGAGCAGGCGGGGGTTGCAGGTCCGAAGATGGCAGTGACTGGCAGTTCTGATTCCAAATACAACAGTCACTTTGTGCGCCTTGCAGAAAAGGGTATGTGGAGCTCGCACTCGGCCCCTGTAGGGCTTGGCTTCCCCCATGCGGGATATCACTTATCTTCTGTGATGCTGGCACTCTTGATCTGGGGCACATGCACTAATGATCTGTGGGGCTCGCCTTGAGCCTCTGCCAGACTGGCACTCAGGTTTCACCAGACTTGCACTCAACTACTGTTGGAACCAGCGGCTGTACTGGAGAGTAAGTGTAGGTGTGAATGGCTGCATTGGTGAGTGAACAGATGTGTGAGTGCTTGTGTGAATGGATATGTAAGTATTTTTTTGGGTGTGTGAGTGTTTGTATGGGTGAGTGAGCGGATGTGTGAGTGCTTGTATGGAGGTGTGTATGTTAATGTAAGTGGTTCTTGGGGTGTGTGAGGGCAAATCGTCAAATACAGGTTAGCTTTTTTACTGAGTTATTTATTCTTAATAAAACTGATCCTCTTTTCCCAGATCCCTCACTTCTTTAGCTTTCTCCAATACCATGACGTCGCTCAGATTCCAGTCTGACCATCATTTTTATCCATGTTCTGTTCCCTTCTCTTCTTCTTTGACAATTCCTAATCTTTCCTGCCTTCCCTCTCTCACTAACTCCTCTGGTCCTAGGATTTTCCTCTCCCATCCCTAACGCCCCATTAGTGCACCCCCTGCAGTCATTCCCACAATCTTTAACCGCATGCGCGCTAGCGGGTTTTCCCGCTGCGCAATGCGATTTTGGAAATCACGCGTTACGTGACAAAGCTAGCTCGTCATGCGCGTAGCGTAGGTAACGCCCATGACGAGCTGGGTTTGTCATGCGCGTCGAAGGGGTTATTCACGCCCCTACCTCACAATCTGTCTTCATGTATTTCGCTCTACCTCACCAATCACAACATTCATGATCATCTCTTTACCTCGCTTCTCCGTTTCCCTTTCATTCTCTCTATCTATCTATCGCCCTCACTCCATCTATAGCCCTCCCTCCCTCTATCTATCGCCCTCCCTCCCCCTATCGCCCTCCTTCCATCGCCCTCACTCTATCGCCCTCACTCTATCTATCTAACGCCCTCACTCTATCGCCCTCCCTCCCTCTATCTATCGCCCTCCCTCTATCTATCTATCGCCCTCCCTCTATCTATCTATCGCACTCAGTCTATCGCATCACCACAGCATCACCACAGCATCAATCTGTGCAACCATTCAAGAACAACTGGTTCAAATATGCTCTCTCAATGTTTCAAGCTTTATTACAAATGTCACAAAAATATGTTAATATTTCACTTCTGTTCTTGTATTTTCGTCACAATAAAATACACTGAACATAATCTTCACAAAAGTCATTTACAAAAGTTTAAGCTATTGCCATTATAAATTACAATAACTTTCATTTAAGTATTAATTATTTAAAAAAATTAAGTCATTGTTATTTGTAATATCAATACATCTAAGTCACGTAAATACAACACATATTGCATTACAAATGCTATAGGTGTCACAGTTGCGAAAGTTAAAACTATTGGCATTGTAAATGACAAAGCTATTAATTTAGCTATTTTCAAAAGAAAACACATAAATAAAAACTTTGTCATTTACAATACCAATAGCTCAAACTTTCCTAATGCGAGACCTATTGCATTGCAAATGCTTGTTTCTGAAAGTGGGTGCCCGGGCCTACCTGGGACACCCACATCTACTGAAAAATTGGGGGCTGTGGGTGGCCCTGTGGCCCCAGAAAGCACCCATCGTGGGTAACCCGTTGCCCAAAACATTGGGGGTTGAAGGGGGAGATCCAAGGCCCCTCTGGCCCCAGTCGGCTCTCCAGCCTGCACCCATAGTGATACTGGCGGGAGCCGGCTCACTCAATTTGAAAAACACACTAAATACACGCCTGAAATTAGCAGAATGGTGCACATAATTGGAACACAAACTCATACTACAAACTAACTGGTCTGTGAGTCATTAATACATTCTTCAGCAATGTGTAATGTCTCAAACTTTTCACTAAACTTCAGAAAGTAATTATCTGCCCCTTCCGAATCTCCAGTTTATATATAAATTGTCTATAGCACGAAAAGACCACTTTTTAACATCAGTATTTAAACGGAAATCCACATTTGAATAAAGTATTGTAAGGAGAGCCTTTGGTTTTTCTCACTTATTTTTGGCAACAGGCCTTTGATTTAAGCCACAACTATTTGAAACATATGTCAACAACCTCATACTACTTGTGCTCATCCTCTACCTTGTTTAAATGAAGTATTGCTTGCACTTAAAACGTTACTAGTGGCTAAAATATTTGTTATATAACTGTATACATACTGATTCAGATTTGTCAATAGAAATATGCTATTTCTAATTTGTACATGCACATACAGTCAATCAATGCTGTATAAGATTGTGGGGCATTTACTACATTTTTTTAACGATCTAGTGGTTTATAGAGCAATTTGAGGAGCACTAGCTTGGATGATGTCATCAATGTCGTCTTTTGAGAGGTCAGTGATATTATTGATGATGTCATTTAACAGGTCATGAGTGATTAAATAAGTCATATCATAAGCAGTTTAAGGATCTGGCTCGAATTATAGTTAGCTCACTGAACTAGAACTGGTGAAATTCAGTGGTTTTGGTCCTTAAACTTTATTTTCCAACTCATTTGAACACCTAACTTTAATGTTACTTTAGCCTTGTTTTTTTTCAGTGAATTTCAGGTTTTTTTCTTATATTCAGCCAATATGGATTAGTTACTTACCTGTAATCCTAGTTCTCTTCCAGGGGTATCCTCATCAAAGTCATAAGCATTAGAATATTCCCGCCCATGCGCGGGACCCCGGAAACAATATATTATATGTGCCCCACATATATATAGACATATATATATAAATATATATATATTTATATATATATAAAAATAAGCAATTGCAGCCAAATAAAACAACAGAGCTGTAATATGCTGTGAAGAATTTCCACCATACAGTGTATTTTGCATTATAAACATGAGAAACACCACCAATGCTCGTTTAGAAACTGTTTTAATGCTCAAAAAACAGTAGAAATTCTCATAACACACTGCAAACCTATACAGCTCCCAGGCTGCATTGCAAATCCCCAGTCTAAAAAGACTGAACAGCTAACCTGTAGCTGAATGCACTAAAACTGACGCTGTGCCTTTAAGGCACCTCTGCCCCTAGCTTCCCATCATGCCTCAGGGGTTACAGTTAGGTCAGTTGTTCTTTTCGGAGACTGAAAACCAAACCATGGTAATAACAGGTTAAAAAAACATCTCCTATGTAATAAACAAAGTCCTTTGCCCGGGGAGGCGGGAGGGTTGCTTATGACTTTGATGAGGATACCCCTGGAAGAGAACTAGGATTACAGGTAAGTAACTAATCCTTCTCTTCCAGGGGATCCTCATCAATAGTCATAAGCATTAGAATAGAGTAGCGAGCCGCACCTCATCCCTGCGGGCAAAGGAATCAACAGATAACATTCATATCCGTAGGCCCAAGAATAGGCCTTACTTTACCCAAAAAGGTTTCTCAAGGAGGCTTGCCCTACTTGAGAATCCGCTCTGGAATCAGACTCTAGGCAATAATGCCTTGTAAAGGTATGGACTGATTTCCATGTCGCAGCCCTGCATATTTCTGACATAGGAATGTCATGCAAAAAAGCTATTTCCCTCTAGTGGAATGAGCTTTGGGTGATTGCAACAAAGGTTTGCCAGCCAGCTGGTATGCTAGTTTGATACAAGAGACAATCCATCTGGAGATGGATCTTTTGGCTGCTGCAAACCCGGTCCTCATTGCACCATAATTGACAAAGAGTTGGTCTGTCTTTCTGGTGTCCTTCGTTCTTTCTAGGTAAAACTTTAGCACCCGTTTAAGATCTAACGAGTGCAACGACCTCTCAGCTGGGGTCGATGGGTTAGGAAAGAACGAAGGAAGGGTAATCGTTTGATTTATATGAAAATCCGATACCACCTTTGGAAGGAAAGATGGGTGAGCCCTCATTACCACTCTGTTGTGGTGAAACACAGTGTAAGGTTCCTTGGTGCAGAGTGCTTGTATCTCGCTAACCCTGCGCGCAGAGGTTATTGCCACCAAGAAGGCCGCCTTCCAAGTGAGATGCTGCAAGGAGGCCTTGTGTATAGGCTCAAACGGTGTAGACATCAGCCTGGAGAGAACCAGGTTCAACTCCCAGGGAGGAGAAGGATTTCTCACAGGGGGATAGACCTTCTTCAATCCCTCACCACTGGGACCTGAAAAAACGATGTTTGTGTAGGTGATTTTCTGTACGCTACTATGGCGGATAAATGAACCCTAATAGAAGCGTATTTCAACCCTGATGTCGCTAAGTATAGGAGGTATGGAAGGACTACCTCTTCTTGCCCTTTGGTGGGATCAAAGCCATGGTCCTTACACCAAATGAAAAATCTTTTCCACTTGAACGCATAAGACGTCCTTGTGGAAGGTCTCTTTGCCTCTCTTAAAATATTCATACATTCCGGAGGCAGATTTAAGTGTCCATATTGCAAGACCTCAGGAGCCATGCAGTCAGGTTCAGCGACGGGAGGTTGGGATGCAGGATCCTCCCGTCCATCTTGCTCAGCAGGTCTGGCCTGCACGGCAGACGTCTGTGTGGACACAGCGACAGATGTAACAGATCTGGATACCACCATTGTCGTGGCCAATCCGGAGCAATTAGGATCATGTCCATGCTCGATCTGATGAGCTTGGCCACCACCTTCGGAATCAGTGCCAGAGGGGGAAAAGCATAAGCGAACATTCCTGTCCACTCCAGCAGGAGAGCGTTCCCTTGCGTCCCTGGCCGGTGGAACCTGGACGCGAAGGCGTGGCATTTGGCGTTTTCGTCGTCGCCAAATAAGTCTATGTCTGGACGACCCCAGCAACGGAAGAGTTCTTCGACCACCTCGTCGTTGAGCACCCAGTCTGGCTGATCTTCGAAGTGCCTGCTGAGTGCGTCTGCTTTTGTGTTTAGCTCGCCTGGAAGGTGTACTGCCACCAGCGACAGTCCCCGAGCCAGAAGCCAGTGCCAAATTGTCTGGGCCTCCCGAGACAGAGGGCGAGATCGAGTTCCTCCCTGCTTGTTCAGATAGAACATAGTTGTAGTGTTGTCCGTCTGAACCAGGACTTTGTCCGTTGTTATTGCTGGAAAGAACGCTTTGAGCGCCAGATGAACTGCTCGAAGTTCCAGCATGTTGATGTGGTATGTCTGAAGGTTGGTCGACCAGCGACCCTGAATCTGAAGATGACCCATGTGAGCACCCCAGCCTTCTAGAGATGCGTCCGTTACCACAGACTGCGAAGGAAGAGGTTGCTGAAAAGGGACTCCCTGCAGGACATTCCGAGGGCGAGTCCACCACTGTATTGAGGTCAGTGCTGCTTGAGACAGGATGATTCGATCCTCCCAATCTCCAGTCGCTTGGTCCCACTGATCCTCCACCGACTCTTGTAGAGGCCGCATCCTCAACCTGGCATTCGGTATTAGGAAGATGCAGGACGCCATGGAGCCCAACAGAGACGCTACGTCTCGCACCTTTGGACGAGGAACCTGAAGTAACTTTTTGCATTTTTGTCCCATGGAAGATAGTCTCTCTTGCGAAGGAAACGCTCTTCCTAACTTTGTGTCTAGAACTGCTCCCAGATAGTGGATAGTTTGTGTGGGCTGCAGGATCGATTTTTCTGAGTTTACATGGAGGCCGAGCCTGTGTAGCTGTTGGAGACACAGGTGACAGTCTTTGGTGGCTTGTCGAGGCGACGGACTCTTCAGGAGCCAGTCGTCTAGATATGGGTACACAAAGAGACCTTTTTTGCGTAGACACGCCGCTACCACTGCCATGCACTTGGTGAAGACCCTTGGTGCGGATTTGAGTCCGAAAGGAAGCACTTTGAACTGGTAATGCTTGGACCCTACCAGGAACCTCAAGTACTTTCGATGACCTGGTGTAATAGGAATGTGGAAGTACGCGTCTTGTAAATCCACCGAACACATCCAATCTCCGATCTGTAGATGAGGACATATTTGGTGGAGTACCAACATGCGAAACTTCTCTTTGACCACCACTTTGTTGAGGAGTCGAAGATCCAAAATTGGTCTGAATTTGCCTTCTTGGTCTTTTTTGGGGACAAGGAAATATCTTGAGTACACTCCTTTCCCCCTTTGGGATAGGGGTACCTCTTCGATTGCGTTTTTCTTTAAGAGGACGCTCACTTCCTTTTTGAGGAGCTCTAGTTGGTACGAGCGAGACTTTTTTGGAGGAGCCGGTTGTGGTTTCTTCCTGAAACGTAGCGCATATCCATTGCGCAGTATATTCAGCACCCACCGATCTTTCGTGATGCTGACCCACTCTGCCAGATGTTGTGCAGCACTTCCTCCCACTGGAGTGGGTAACGGTGTCAGAGGAAGCCACTGCTCAGGCCTTGCCTCCTCTAGGTGTGGTAGAGGACTGATGATGTCCGCCTCTACCTCTGCTCGACCTTCCTCCTCTGTATTGTGGCTTTCCTTGTGGCTTGTTTTGAGACCATTGAGGGGTTTGAACCCTCTGTTGGCCTCCCCGGTTCTTGTTGGTCTTGAAGCGTCGTTTGAACGGTGCTTTCTGTTTTTCCAGACCTACTGCCTTTACTGTGTCTAACTCAGTCTTCATACGGGCCATTTCCTGATCGGCATGCTCCCCGAAGAGTGAAGATCCGGAAAAAGGCAGATTGAGGATGCGCTGCTGGGCATCTGGTTTGAGCCCAGTTAAACGCAGCCAAGAGGATCTCCTCGCACATATCCCATGTGAGTAGTTATGTCCAGCTAGAAGGGCGTTATCTGCTGATGAACTAATCATTTGGTTTGCCACCAAACAGCCCTCCGTCACGGTCTCCTCAAAATCCTTCTGGTCCTCCTTGGGCAATTTCCCTTTGAATCGTTCCATGGAGTCCCATAGGGCTCTATCGTACCTTCCCAGAAGGGCTGATGCACTAAAGACTTTCAGGGATGACGCTGCTGTGCTGCATACCTTGCGTCCCCAAGAATCTTGCGTCTTGCTGTCTTTGTCAGGAGGAACTGACGAAGAAGGAGCGACTGTGTGATTCTTCCTAGCTGAGGCTACAATAACTGAGTCCGCCGCAGGCTCACCTTTAACAAAGATAGGATCTGAGTCAGCCGGCCTATATTTTTTCTGGATACGTGCCGGTACTGCCCTGATCGTTGCTGGCGTGAGGAAAACCTCTTTGATTGGGTCCATTATTCCTGGAACTAATGGGAGCAACGGCCGTGTATATGATTTGTGATGAAGAGTCTCAAAAATCACAGTAGTGGACACCTCTGGAGTGGTCATTTCTATATTCAGCTTGTGAGCACCCCTTTGCAAGACGTCCAGATACGTGTTGACGTCGTCAAGAGGGGAAGCTCTTGAGCGAGGGCTGTCTGTCAGCGTTGGAGAGTAATCCCCTTTAGAAGATCTAGGCGAAGATGGAGGGGAGGATGATGGAGTTCTTCTCCTGTGGTGAAAATGCTCCTTCCTCACCGGTGATCTCCTAGGTCGTTCCTCCCTTCGAGGAGAACGTGATACCCTCTGATGTACTGGAGATCTCGATCTCTCAGTCCGTACCTCCTTTCTCGGTGTTCGAGACTTGGGTTACTCCCTCCTTGGCGATCGGGAGACCCTAGGGGTATGCGACCTGTCCGCTCTTCTCTCTCGTGAGCGTGATCGGCGAATGGCAGGACTCTGTCCATCTGCCTCTTCTGCTTGCTGAAGAGGGGACCCGTGGACTGGACTCAAGTACCTTTGAAGTCTCTCTGGTGCCTTAGAATCCTTCCAATTACTCAAAGGAGCATACCATCTTGGCGAGAGTCTTATATGTGAAGTGTACCCCCGCTGGGGACTCTTTTGAACCGGACTCCTACTCCTAGAAGATGACCCCGTTGAACCCGAGGCACTTGAGGAGGAATGGAGTGAAGCAGATTGTGTCACTAGGACTGTCGAAGGCACCGAAGGAGATCTCCGTCTCACCGGTGTTGGAGGACGCCTCAAAAGCCTTTCCCTTGACGTCGAACGCCTCTGCAGCGTCGACGGGGTGATAACCTTCGGCGTTGAATGCTTTGACGTTGACCTGTGGTCCCTCGACGTCGATCGGCGATGATGTGCCGACGGCGGAGTCTTCTCCCTCGATGTCGAACGGCGTTGTCCTGCCGTCGACGGAGGTCTCGACGTCGAACGGCGTCTCGACGTCGAACGGCGTTGCCCTGCCGTCGACGAAGGTCTCGACGTCGAACGGCGTAGCCCTGCCGTCGACGGAGCTCTCGACGTCGACCGACGTTGATCTGTCGGCGACGGAGATGGCAATCGACAATGTCCTGTCGTCGACGATGCCCTTGATGTCGACCTGGCATGTGGCGACGGCGGAGGATCGGACATCCTCGACGTCGAGCGCCGACGTGCCTTCGATGATCCCTTCCTCGACGACGACGATCGTCCGAGGGGGCTCTTGCTCCTCGACGCCGAGCGCCTCCGTGGAGACGTCGGCGGAGGTGTCACACTCTTCGAAGCCTGTCGACGTCGAGACGACGGCGAGTGTGATCGGTCTCTCGACGCCGACCGTCGCCTGGTTGACGACGGCGGAGTTGACGTCGATCTTCTCGTCGACGGCGATCTCGTGGCTTCTCTCGACGCCGATCGTCGCCTAGTTGACGACGGCGGAGCTTTCTTCGACGACGGCGAACTTCTTTTCGACGACGATTTCCTCATCGACGCCGATCTCGACGTCAACGGAGTTTTTTCTCTCGAACTGTCCATCAGATGTCGTTTTTTCAGCGCCGAGCCCGGTGCTGAGGTTGATGGACGCTCTGACTTGCCTTTGGAGGGAGTTCTGGGTCTCTTTGAACTCTTCCTCTCTGTAGATCTTCCTCTCATGGATCTCTGGGCCAGACCATAGAGCCTGTTCCTCTCTCTGTCTTTAAGAGTTCTGTCAGACAGATTTTTACAATGAGAACAGTCTTTAGGATCATGATCCTCTGGCAAGCATAAAATACAGACCTCATGAGAGTCCGTTTTTGCCTTCTTGTGGCCACAAGAAGGGCAATCATCAAATAATGAGGGCATCCTGAAAGGAAAACCTCACAAAAAATTGACTGCTAAGCAGTTATTTACTTGACTCTGATGTGAAAAGTCAAAGTAAATCAAAAAAATTGTTCTTTTGAAGATTTTCTGACTGAAAAAGGCAGAAAAATGTGGAGCTGAGTATCCAGGGTCCTTCCTGAAGGAGCCGGAAAGAACAACTGACCTAACTGTAACCCCTGAGGCATGATGGGAAGCTAGGGGCAGAGGTGCCTTAAAGGCACAGCGTCAGTTTTAGTGCATTCAGCTACAGGTTAGCTGTTCAGTCTTTTTAGACTGGGGATTTGCAATGCAGCCTGGGAGCTGTATAGGTTTGCAGTGTGTTATGAGAATTTCTACTGTTTTTTGAGCATTAAAACAGTTTCTAAACAAGCATTGGTGTTGTTTCTCATGTTTATAATGCAAAATACACTGTATGGTGGAAATTCTTCACAGCATATTACAGCTCTGTTGTTTTATTTGGCTGCAATTGCTTATTTTTATATATATATATATATATATTTATATATATATATATATGTCTATATATATGTGGGGCACATATAATATATTGTTTCCGGGGTCCCGCGCATGGGCGGGAATATTCTAATGCTTATGACTATTGATGAGGATCCCCGGAAGAGAACCCGACTTTGCACTTGCTGTTGGCCATGAGCAGCAGGGGGTAGGCCCAGGCCCAACCCCTATGGGTGGCCAACCACCTGCTAGACACGCCTTCTGCTGTACCCAGCAGAGGACAGGCTGCAGGATTTCCCCACCAACTGCTTTGGCCATACGCCAGCCCTCTGCAAGCGGACAACACCTACTGCATACAGCTAGCGCCGCAATGGTAAAAGGGATGTTTCTGACTGCCTACACAGCAGTCACATCATAATATGGCGGGTGGGACCGCTGAGTACTTGTCGGGGGGTCATATCACACTGCAATTGTTGTCGGACGCTGTTTCGAAATGAGGTCCACAGTGTCGATTGGCCACAAGATCAGCTGCCCCAGCCCCTCTTACCTGCCCTGTGTTTTTCCATGTGCTGCCCCTACACATTCCCTTTGCTCCCTGTGGCCGGTTGTGCTGTCCCTGCCCCTCTCTTTCCCTCTAAGATTCATTGTGCTGCGCCTGACCCTCCCGGCTACCCTTCGTGGTCAGTAGGCTGCCCTGCCACTTTCGGTTGCCATACCTTCTCCATGTGCTGCACCTGCCCTCCCTTGTCTGTGGGGTGCCTCCTCCTGCCTGCCTGCCCTCAGCGGTCAGCTTACTGGCCCGGTCCACTACCTTCAGCGCCTGGTGCCACTCTCACCTGGCCTCCATGGTCAGCTTGCTGCCTCTGCCCGCTCCCACCTGCCCTACATTGTTTGAGCACTGCCCCAGCCAAAACACCCTGCCCTCCGTGGGTCAGCTTGCCCTTCGTTGTCTGTGTACTGCTTTTGACTCCTGTCATCATTGGTCTGTTGTGTTGCCCCTGTCCGTTGCATCTGCCCTTTGTGGTCAGCTTGCTGCCCCTGCCCCTCCCTTGATCCTCCATGGTCCACTGTGCTGCCCTGCCCCTCCTACCTGACCTCCACGGCATTCTAGCTGCCCTTCCTGCCTCATCTCTATTGTTTGTGTGCTGCCCATGTCCCTTCCTGGTCTGTTGTGTTGCCCGTACCCCTCAGCCCCACCCTCTGTGATCAGTGTGTGTGTTGCCCCTGCCAGCCACTCCTGCCCTCCATGGTCCACTGTTCTGTCCCTGCTCATGCCTCATGCCTTTTGTTCTGCTTTCTCTTGCACCTGCCCAGTTTGCTGCTCATGCCCCTGGTACTTTGTGCTACCCCTACCCCTCCTCCATATCATTTGCATATGGCTGGGTTCAAACTGGAATGGCATGGTGAGCAAAAAAACGATGGATTTAGGCCCAGATCGCAATACTGGGGTGAATGTATGACCGTGTTCTGTATTCTATCCATCAACTGTTGTTTTTGCATTTGTCACCAGAGTGGGACGGGTATGCTCAGACAGGAGTCCTGTGCTCTCCATGTCACTGGAATCAAGCTATCCTGGCTGATGAGGGCCTAAAGCCCGAAACCGGTCCTTGGATGCTTGTTTCCTGTCCAGGGAGGACCTGGCCTGGCAGTTCGGGCTGGACTTTTCCAGTGGGGCACAGGGTCAAGACTGATTTGCATATGGCTGGGTTCAAAATGGAATGGCATGGTGAGCAAAGAAACTATGGATTTAGGCCCAGATCTCTGTACTGGAGTGAATGTATGACATTTGCATTCTGTCCATCAACTGTTGTTTCTGCATTTGTCACCCCTACCCCTCCTGCCTGCCCTCAGACATCAGCTTGCTGACCCTACCCTCCATGGTCATGTGTGCTGACCCTGCCCTCCGTGGTCAGTTGTGCTATGCCTGCGCTTCATGGTAGCGTTACAAAAGGGGGGGGTGATGGACGGAGCATCTGAACCAATCAAACACTCACACCCAGTCCAAAGATCTGGGTTTGATCCATCACCGTTCTTTAGCCCACTCGGTCACCCCAGTTCAGACATGGCTATATGCAAATCAGTCTGACCCTGTGCCTCATGGGAACAGTCCAGCCCGAACTACCAAGCCATGCCTTCCCTGGGCCGGAATGAATATGCTACTTACCAGTATGCATCTGTTCTTGGCATGTAGGGCTGCTGACATTCATATCTATAGCATAGATCGCCGCCTAGTGTTGGGTCCGGATGATTGCACATTGTTGTCCTGGAGATTCTTCGAAGTATCACGAGATAGGTGGCTCCTCCCCTGGACTACAGTGCGCATGGGCATCTACTCCATCCTCAGATTGTTTTTAGCCATTGTGGCAAAGATGGAGTGTAACAGTGTAAGCGATGGCCATGCTAAGAGTAAGTGTAAAAAAGTCTGCAGCCGCTACAGGCGCCGGGGAGGAGGGCGGGCGATATGAATGTCAGCAGCCCTACATGCCAAGAACAGATGCATACTGGTAAGTAGCATATTCAGTTCGAGGCATGTGGGCTGCTGAATTCATATCTATAGCATAGAATACATAGCAGTCCCTCCATTAACGGCGGCCGCCTGTGCCAGCTGCAGAAGTTTGAAATAGTGTCTTAAGAACAGCCTGCCCTACAGCTGCCTGCTGTTTGGAGTGCACATCTACACAGTAATGTTTAGTAAATGTATGTGGTGTAGACCATGTGGCTGCTCTACAAATATCTTCCAAAGGGATATTACCAAGGAAAGCCATAGAGGCCCCCAACTTGCGGGTGGAGTGGGCTCTGGGAGGGACCGTTAAAGTGCGCTTAGCCTTGTGATAGCAAATCTGAATACACTTAACGATCCACCGGGCTATACCTGCTTTGGAAATGGGGTTGCCTTTGTGCTGGGCCGAAAAGGCAACAAAGAGTTGTTGTGTCTTCCTAAATGCTTTGGTCCTATCGATGTAGTACATCAAAGCTCGTTTGACATCCAGAGTGTGGAGCATTCTTTCGGCCACCGTCTCTGGGTTTTGAAAGAACGCGGGCAGTTCAATGGTCTGATTGACATGGAACTGCGAAACCACTTTAGGAAGAAATTTAGGGTTAGTGCGCAGCACCACCCTGTTAGAGTGAATTTGAATGAATGGCTCTTGTACAGTGAGCGCCTGCAGCTCACTAACACGTCGTAGAGACGTAATGGCAATGAGAAAAGCCACTTTCCACGTTAAGAACTGAATCTCACATGAATGTAGAGGCTCAAAAGGTGGGCCCATCAACCTGGTGAGGACCACATTGAGGTTCCATACGGCGGCTGGCGGGGTCCTTGGAGGGATGACCCGCTTTAGTCCTTCTAGGAAGGCTTTAACGGCAGGCACTCTGAAAACGGAGAGATGCTGCCTGTTTTGGAGATAAACCGCTATGGCGGATAAGTGTATCCGAATGGAAGCATATGCCAGATTGCATTTGTAAAGATGTAACAAATAACAGATGATGTTGGGAATGGATGCATCTAGCGGGTTGATGTGGTGTTCAGTACAGTAAACGACAAACCGCTTCCATTTCGCTGCATAGCAGGCTCTAGTGGTGGGCTTTCTCGCCTCCCGAATGTGTCCATGCATTCTGGAGGCAAGTCAAGGTAGCCAAACTCTAAGACCTCAGGAGCCAGATCGCCAGATTGAGCTGTTGCGGATCCGGATGCTGAATGTCGCCATGGTTCTGCGTCAAAAGCCTGGGTGTGAGGTGCAGGCGTTGATGCGGTACCACGGAGAGTTCTAGAAACGTGGTGTACCATGGTTGGCGTGCCCACGTTGGAGCAACCAGGATGAGTGTCATCGAATGTTGCTTTAGCTTTCTTGCCACCAGCGGAATGAGAGGTGCTGGGGGAAAAGCGTACGCAAATCTGCCTGACCAGTTCATCCATATCGCATTGCCCTGCGACTGTGGGTGAGGGAACCTGGCGGCAAAGCTTTGGCATTTTGCGTTTTCCCTTGTGGCGAACAGGTCTATCTCTGGATGACCCCACTGCTGGAAGAACGGGCGGAGTACCGATGGATGTATCTCCCACTCGTGCATTTGGTGGCTGTACCTGCTGAGCAGGTCCGCCATCTGATTGTCCTTGCCTGGGAGGTGTTCCGCCATGAGGAAGATGTTCCTCTGAATGGCCCACTTCCACATGCTCTGAGCCAGATGAGACAACTGTGGAGAGTGTGTACCTCCCTGCTTTTGGATGTAGTACATGGCCGTCATGTTGTCCGTCCGGATCAACACGACCTTGTTGCACAGATATTCTTTGAATGCCTTCAGCGCCATAAAGATTGCCATCAGTTCTAGATAGTTGATGTGCATCTTCCTTTGCTGCGTCGTCCATAGTCCCTGCACCGTGTAGTGGAGTACATGAGCTCCCCATCCCTGGAGAGATGCGTCCGTCGTCAGGATAATCTGTGGCACAGGCTCCTGGAACGGTCGGCGCTTGCAAAGGTTGTGTGGAGTCCACCAATGCAGAGAGTTGTATGCCCGACCGGTCACCAACACTAGGTCGTTCAACCGCCCTTGAGCCTGAGTCCACTGATGCGCCAAGCATTCTTGGAGCGGACGCATATGTAACCTCGCGTACGGGACTATGAAGATGCAGGAGGCCATCATGCCTATCAACTGCATGAACACTCTCGCTGGAAGGGAGTGTTGCGGTCTGAACTTTCGGATTAGCGACTGGATGTTGACGATCCGCACTGAATTTGGCTGAGCCGTGGCCGCCAGAGTATCTATCGTCGCGCCCAGATACTGCCGCACATGGGCCGGCTGAAGGTGCGACTTTGGATAGTTTAGTGAGAAGCCCAGACTGTGAAGAAGGTGAATGGTGTGGGACATGTCGGTGGCGCACTGCTGGGCTAACTTTGCTTGAACCAGCCAGTCGTCCAGGTAAGGGTAGACATGTACGTTCTGTCTTCTGAGGTGCACAGCCACTGTCGCCAGACACTTCGTGACACTCTGGGTGCCGTGGTCACTCCGAAAGGAAGGACCTTGAATTGGTAATGCCGATTTTGAATGGTGGATCTGAGGTATTTTTTGTGTGATGGATGGAGTGGAATGTGGAAGTAAGCATCCTTGAGGTCCAAGGTTGCGAGGAAGTCTCCCTGATTGAGCAACGGAAGAACTTGCTGCAGCGTTAGCATGTGGAAGTGTTCGGAGAGAATATACTGGTTTAGGGGCCTGAGGTCCAGAATAGGTCTGAGGGACCCGTCCTTCTTTGGGATCAAGAAGTACAGGGAGTACACTCCTGTGCCTTCTTCCTCCACTGGCACGAGCTCTATTGCGCCTTTTTGCAGCATGACAAGAACCTCCTGCTGCAATAAGTGCAAATACTCTGTGGACATAGGACGGTGTTTTGGTGGTATGTTGGGTGGAGTGGATGTGAGCTCCAAACAATAACCGAACTGGATAAGTTTCCTGACCCACCTGTCTGTGGTGATGGATTTCCAGACTGACAGGAACTGCTGGAGTCTCCCCCCGACAGGTGTGGAATGGTCGGGGGCAGTGACAGGGCGTCACTGTTTGTTGGAGGCGGAGGAACGGGAGTTGTTGTTGCCCCTGCCTCTGCCCTTGGTGCTGTTGCCCCGGTAACCTCCTCTACTCTGCTTGGTGTAAGAGGATTGCGCCCAACCTTTATTGAATTGTGTTTGCTGGGACATCTGGCCTCTGGTAACACCCCTATTGCCTGAGCGACGAAAAGTGCTCCCTCGAAACTGTTGGGACTGTAGAGCTCCCATGGACTTAGCAGTCTCGGTATCCTTCTTTATTTTTTCCAGGGTGGTATCCACCTCAGGACCAAATAATCTGTCAGGGTTTACCGGCTGGTTGAGGATGGTAGTTTGTATCCCCGGCTTAAACCCGGAGATTCGGAGCCATGCCTGACGTCTCAACATCACACTTGTATTAATTGCCCAGGCTGCAGTGTCCGCAACGTCTAGTGCACACTTAATGGAAGCGTTGGAGAGGAGCTTCCCTTCCTGGATAAGCATCTCCGCTGCCTCTTTATATTGGTCTGGTAGATGTTGCAACAGGGTCTCTAGTGTGTCGTAGTGTGCCCTGTCGTATCTATCCAAGAGTGCCTGCGTGTTAGAGATACGCCAGATATTGGCCGCCTGAGCTGCTACTCTCTTTCCTGATGCCTCCAGCACTTTGGACTCTTTGTCCGGGGGAGGAGCTTCACCAGTGGTCTGCGAATTCGCCCTTTTGCGGGCATTAGAAACGACCAGAGAGTCCAATGGCAACTGGCCCTTGTTGTAGGTAGGATCGCCAGGTGACGGTCTGTATTTTTTCTCAATTCTAGGGTTGACAACCCTGGACCGCGTGGGTTCCTTAACCCCTTCGACGCTCATGACGAGCCCAGCTCGTCATGGAGTTTCCATTGGTTTCAATGGAAATTACATGGGAATCAACAAATAGGCTTAGCATCCAAGTGGTTAAAAATGTCCGCAGCATGTTTCAGGACCCCCTTTAACATTGGGAGAGTCTTTACAGCTGTTGAAAAAGTGTCAAAGAGGAAGTCCACCTCAACAGGGTCAGCATGCAGCTCAACGTCGTGGTTTTTTGCTGCCCTCTCAATTAAGGCATTAAATGCTGCAGAATCCTCAGTGGGAGAGGTCTTGACGTTGTAGACCTGAGGGTCATGGGCGGGTTGGTCATCCCCCTGGTCAGCTGCCCCTGTCCATGAGTCCTGTTGTTCATCAGGATCTGTGTTGGCAGGAAAGTTGTACTCCTCGTCATCATCCCCAGCATCCTCTACATCCGAGTAAGTTGGTGAGGGTGTGGCAATTCTTGGAGTCCGAGGCACCAGTGGCTCGACCAAGACTGGTGAATCTGAAGCAGGCTTTTTGCGCTTTAGAGGAATGGTGTATGACTCCAAAGGCTGTGTCGCCGTAATCTTACTCTTGTAAAGCGTAAGCTTCCCGGTGTCGATGAAAAGCTCCGACTGCTCCTCAACCAATGGTGGTCGATGCTTCAAGCACCCAGCCGGATGAGTAGGCTTCGACCCCGCAGAACCCTGCAGGTGCGCTTCGGGCACCGACCGTGGTGCGAAGGCCTTCGGTGCCACCTTCGGCGGCAGCGTGAAGAGGATTGGCGTCGAAGACTTAGATGATGGGACCGATTGCTTCGGGGTGGAAGGCGTCTTTGGTTCTTCCGTCGAAGCCTTGTCCCTGATACGTTTCAGGGAGTCCGAGACCTGCTTCGTAAAGGAAGCGGATGGTTTTGTCGACCCGACAGTCGACATCGATCCACTAACACGTGAAGACTCGAGCGTCGATGACTTGGTCTTTTCCATTCGAGGCGTAGAAGCATCCTTCTTAGGGGCGCTACGCCCCCCTTCCGTGACAGCAGACGTCGACGCCGACTGTTTCGGATCGGCGGCCTGGGTAACCTGTTTCGGGTCCCCAGTCTTTGGCTGGATGCCCTTGCTGGACTGCAGCTCGACGCCCTTCTTGGACCTCGGCCCGACGCCCTTGCTCGACTCCGGCTCGACGCCCTTCTTGGACTTCGGCTCAACGCCCTTGACCAACTTCGGCTCGACGCCTTTGCCCGAGTTCACTGGGTCGACCGCTTTCTTCGGCTTCGGTTGCCCCGACACCTCGGAAGACGAGGGTGCCGACGTCTTCGGTTTCGATGGCGTTTCAACCACTTTCGGTTTTGTCGACACCGAAGGTTTCACTTTCGGTTTTGTTTTCGACAATGGCGGCTCCGCCGAAGTGTCCGTAGCCGGGCCTGAAGGCGGGGCCGTGGATCCTGGTAGAAGGTCTTGGGTAAGGCCGCGTGGCGATCCCTCGACCTGAGCCTTTCTATAGGGAGAGGTGTGGCGCCGCTGCCAGGGCGACTGACGCTGGAATCTGGGGACCACAGTTCGATCCCCGGCTCCGGCGGCAGGTTAGCCCAGCACCATGTGACTCTGGGCAATAGCTCGCTTAATCTTCCCGACGGCCCCCAGCGCCTAGAGACCCTTACGGGTGATTGTGCGCTATACAAATGTGGACTTTACTTTAATTGTTCGAACGGGGCATAGCTCTTCCTCCGAGCTATCTTCCATGGCCCCATAGGCCTCATTGTCGTCTCCTACCTCGTCGACGACTTCTTCCACGTCTAGGCCTTCGACATCCGCTTCATAGTCGTAGTCGATTTCCTCTGTCGGAGGTGAAATCTGCATCTGAACTTCGAGTTCGTCCGCTTCTTCGCTGTCGAAGATGTCCACCGGTGCCGGGGCCGACTGCCGGGCCTCCATGCGCACCACGCGCCGAAGCCGAATAGTCTTCTTCGAACGAAACCTGGAACAAGCCATACAGTTGGCTTCATCGTGGTCCGGCGACAGGCACTTGTTGCACACCGGGTGGACGTCGATGTGGGGATACTTGGATCCACACACGGGACAATTCTTGAATGGGCTTCGTTCCATGTCGTCGAGGGTCTTGCTGCGTTGACTGGGCCTCGATCACCGAAGAGTCACGCGACTCCCTGGATATCCAACTCGGGAACTGAGTCGGAATAGAACCGGGCACCGAACGCAAACAATACCGACGGTATGTAAAAAGGCCTTCGGGCCTTGAAAAGTTTATGTTGATTCCGAACTGGAGATAACGAAATTACATCCGAACCCAATGGCGGAAAAAAACAATCTGAGGATGGAGTCGATGCCCATGCGCACTGTAGTCCAGGGGAGGAGCCACCTATCTCGTGATACTTCGAAGACTCTTCCAGGACAACAATGTGCAATCATCCGGACCCAACACTAGGTGGCGATCTATGCTATAGATATGAATTCAGCAGCCCACATGCCTCGAACACAAGCTTCCGAGGACCGGTTTCTGGCATTCCAGCCGTCTTTAGCCCGGCTTGCTTGAATCCAGTGGCAAAGTGAGCAAGGGACTCCCGTCTGAGCATACCCTGCCACACTTATGGTGCCAAAAGCGGTACAAAAGGGGGACTGTTCCCATGAAGCACAGGGTCAGACTGATTTGCATATAGCCATGTCTGAACTGGGGTGGCAGAGTGGGCTAAAGAACGGTGATGGATCAAACCCAGATCTTTGGACTGGGTGTGAGTGTTTGATTGGTTCAGATGCTCCGTCCATCACCACCCCCTTTTGTACCGCTTTTGGCCGCCATAAGTGTGGCAGGGTATGCTCAGACGTGAGTCCCTTGCTCACTTTGCCACTGGATTCAAGCAAGCCAGGCTGAAGACTGCTGGAATGCCAGAAACCGGTCCTCGGAAGCTTGTTTCTGGTCCAGGGAAGGCATGGCTTGGCAGTTCGGGCTGGACTGTTCCCATGAGGCACAGGGTCAGACTGATTTGCATATAGCCATGTCTGAACTGGGGTGGCAGAGTGGGCTAACTGTACCGCTGCCCTTCATGGTAAGCTTGGTGCCCCTTGCCTCCCATCATGTTTTCCATACAGCTGCCTCTGCCCCTCTCCTGCACTCCAAGGTCTATTGCACTACCCCTGCACCTCCCCTTCATTGTCCCTGGAGTAAACCTGCACTGCCCCAGCCCTTGTAGTCAATGGGCTGCGTCTGCCCCTCCATGCAGTCCTGCCTTGGTCCACTGTAATGCCTCTGCCCCTCCCGCCAGCCCCCCGTGGTTACCTTGCTGCCCTCTGCACTGCCCATCTACTCCCGCTGTGCTACCTGTGCCCCGAAATATATATGTGTCAAAGATTTATTCTGTAATTACTTAAAATCATTTAAGTAGCATAAATAACATGGTCATTGTGGGGAGAAGTTGGCCTCGTATATGATGTTCACTATTCTAGTGATTCAAAGAGGTGAGCAACCCAGTTACACCCTTGAGGGCTTGGGTAATTAAATGAAAAGGTAAGGGGGCCTTCAAGGGATATATTTCAGGAGAACAATCAATTATTCAATGTCAATTATGGAGAAATTAATTCACCAAATGTGTAAATCATGTAATCAAAATATAAACACATTGAAACATATAAACATATAAACAACAAAACACAGAGGTGTATATAAAAAGAATTTTATCAAAAAGTTCATTAAATCAGCAATAAATCAAAAAAAGCAGGTGAGGAAATGCTGGTATAAATGACGTGATAGTACAATAATCAATACCACAGCAAAACCTAAAAAGAACATCTATCTCAAAAAACAACGTGAATCAAACACTGTAGAGATAAGATGAAGGTCGACGTTTCGGTCTCTTTACAATAAATTTATCGAGACCATCCTCAGGACTGATGTCATTAAAACACTGCTGTAAGCTGTGCTGTAATCAAATGGACTGAGATACCACAGTGTTGGTCTCAGAAGAGGTTATATCGCTTTACCCGGGTGGATGCCTATATATAGAGCATGACCGTCGCTCAGGCTAGAGCGCTGAGAGTGTAGTGATCGATCGATTAAAGATGGCTGAGGGCTCACAGGAATGGATGCTCCGTGATGTGCAAACCAGAGATCTAAACTTGTCTTTTTGCGCAGTATCTGTGTCCACGAACACGTAGTCTTTTGGGTTGAAACAGTTATCCAACTGGTAACAACAGAACGCTAGGTCACTTGGTTGCTGGGAAAGCTGGAATATGAAACGCGGTCAAACTTAATTTGACTGGAAACACGGGAGAAGCCGAGTGTAGTGATCGATCGATCACTACACTCTCAGCGCTCTAGCCTGAGCGACGGTCATGCTCTATATATAGGCATCCACCCGGGTAAAGCGATATAACCTCTTCTGAGACCAACACTGTGGTATCTCAGTCCATTTGATTACAGCACAGCTTACAGCAGTGTTTTAATGACATCAGTCCTGAGGATGGTCTCGATAAATTTATTGTAAAGAGACCGAAACGTCGACCTTCATCTTATCTCTACAGTGTTTGATTCACGTTGTTTTTTGAGATAGATGTTCTTTTTAGGTTTTGCTGTGGTATTGATTATTGTACTATCACGTCATTTATACCAGCATTTCCTCACCTGCTTTTTTTTTTTGATTTATTGCTGATTTAATGAACTTTTTGATAAAATTCTTTTTATATACACCTCTGTGTTTTGTTGTTTATATGTTTATATGTTTCAATGTGTTTATATTTTGATTACATGATTTACACATTTGGTGAATTAATTTCTCCATAATTGACATTGAATAATTGATTGTTCTCCTGAAATATATCCCTTGAAGGCCCCCTTACCTTTTCACTATTCTAGTGAGCACCTTGCACCAGTCCAAACAACCCTTATGGTGATGGTTGTAAAGTCAACCTTATAGACCAGCTATCCTAGTGGTAGCATGGACAAAGCCGTCTTAGGCTAAAACTTCAGAGAGCATGTGAAGCAAGCTGTTTTACCAATATAACCCCTTGAATACCAGATGAAAGGACACCACACAAGGTGTATATATATATAAAATATGTATGTATTTATTACTAACACAACCCCCCTGCACTCTTTATGAGGTCAGAGTTCAAGATACAGCACAAGTTACTCAATAAGCATACTTTAAGTTGCACAAATATAATTCTGCCCTAGGGGCCTCACGAACCATATACTAAGTAAGTGGTATAAGAACCACTTCAGAAAAGGTGAGTAGGCCTAGGGCATCTCTGGGGCTACACTGAACAACCAAGGGATTGGAAGTAGGAGGCCCACGGGAGGCGTGTGCAGTGTCTAAACACACATGCGAGTTACCATAGGGATTCAATGGGAACGTAAAGGTTACAAAGTAATAGATTTCGGACACTTCCGGGTGGACTACGGGAAAACCCTGTTAAACTAGGACACTTGGATAGTTGTTACCCACGGGAGCACTGGAGTACTCGAGTTACCTCACCCAGGGAAGCCGGGTGCATAGGCGTGAAGTCGTGTCGGGTTTTGTCGGTTTCCTATGGAGAGCTGCAAGAAAGTGCTGCAGGCGACCAGGAGAAAAGTGTCCGGGTGGATCCAAGGGTGGATCGAAGTCGTGAAGAACCTGAAAGCAGAGGGGACAGAGTCTGGGTCACTAGCCAGTGACCAGGAAGGAACCAGGCGATGTCGAGATGCAATCAGGTGAAGAAGGGAAGCTTGTCTCTGCAGCCACGTGGACCAGGAGGCATCGACTATGACCAGGAGCTGGATATGGACTGTCCCACGAAGGATTTAGCTGTTGGCGGTGTCGGTATCCGGGTTGGACCCAACAAGCCTTGGCAAAGGCAACCCACGCAGGAAGTGGAGATGGGCTTCAGTTCAGACCAGCAAGGTCTGGGGCGCTTCTCTTTCACAGGGAAGCTGGAGCAAGACTGGAGCAACCAGGTAAGCATTGTAGTTTTGAAAGGATGTCTTCAGAGGGACCACTAGCCAACGGGCTAGCAACCGCGAAGACGCGTCGAGGAGAAATGCAGGCGCAAGCCCCACGCGGCACTCGTGGAGTGTGGAGGGCTGAGCTTCGGTGCAAATGCTGGGCGGGTCTGAGGCTTCTCAAACCCCAAGGCACAACTTTGAGGGAACCTCAGAAGCTGCACGGTTAGCAAAAAGCAGGTAGTTCAGGATGTCCGGTCCCACGTCGCTCTTGTCCGCCACGGGTCTCAGCTTTGTTGGAGTTGTGGGTCGGAGTCAGAGACGTCTGAGAATCCAGTTCCTGGGCCGCTAAGTCTTCGGGATCCGGCGGGAGCGTAGACAAAGCAAACCGGCAAGTTACTGGTGGTGCCCGTTTGCACAGGGTGGTCACTCCTTGACCACAAGGGAGATGTCTTCAGTTTTCCAGTCGATGTGGAACGTCGAAGGTCCAAGAGTTCGTGTCAAAGTTTCTTCCAGGATAAATCTAAAGTCTCTTGACTCAGCTTCTATCTTTATACCAAACTAAGGGGCTGGATTATCTGCTAGGTCCCTCCTATGGGTGGAACCTGGTGGTTACACCCCTTTCCCTTTGTCCAGTTTCGCACCACAGCTGGGGCTGGAGTGCCCCAGCAACTGGTTTGTACCGGACTATGCGTGGAGCACCTGGTGTGCCCCAGGCAGTGTCTCATTTCATTCAACTGATCCTGTCCCAATACACTAAAGCTTGTCCCAAGGCAGGAAACCTGCCGGAGTTTCGTCCAGTAGCAGGAGGTCAGACTCGTGTCTGTGGCAGCAGCATCCATTTTGTGATGCTGAGGCTCTGTTTAACTTTAACCGGGTAAAGCAGTAACTACATGTCTTCTCCCTCCAGAAGGGGGGAATGCTTCCCCCGCCGCCAGAATTGGTGGGGGGGGGTTTAGTATTCCAAAGCGTATGACAACTTACACGTCATATTTTGATAAAGCCATACCAAAGTTAGCATTAACCCCGAGGGTTATAATGCACTTAAGAGTATATGGTATGGCTATATCATAGAACAGCTATAAGGACATGGTTCCGAAAGCTGCAGACAGGCTCAGCTCATGCTAGTGCACCATCTCACATACAACCAAGCACTCTGCCTTCAGGATTGTCAAGGCCTGCCATAGGAGTGACTTATAGGTATATATGTGTCTATATATAAGGGCAGATATAGGTATACTATATCTAAGCAAGGGGTGATTACACGGCCTTGCCCAAGCTGAGTGATCAGCCTGTGGTGTCAGTTTGGAAGGCCAGCCAGGGGTGGCATAATATATGCTGCTGCCCCTGGTAGGCCTTGGATGCACCTATGCCCTGGGTACCTATGGTACACTATACAGGGGCTCACAAAGGTGACCCAATACCCAATTGTATATGTACCTAAAGTACATGGAGTCCATTTCACAGAGAGAGCAGATAGCCTGGGGCCTTGATTAGCAGGATCCCGGGCCGAAACCAGCTAAACACTAGGCAAAAAGTTGGGGTAACCATATAGTCAGATACCCACCTTCCTACAGTCATTACAATAAAATCACTGTGTTAAAACAATGCCCATTAAAATAATAACATTTCCTAGATCAATAGATTTCTATTTGACATGTTAAAATGAGTGCCGTCTTAAATATTGTGCGAGCTGACTTATTACTCAGCACAAACTTCGGCTCAGGCCGTGCAAAGTTGAGAACATTTGAGATGCCATGTCCCTAGGGGTGTGGGGTGGTATGTGTAATTTATGAAATGTAAAAAATATATGAATATAAAGAAAAAGTACAAATTGTAGTGCCTGGAGATGTACGAATTGTTTGATGCCAGGTGAGTAGTACAGGTTTGGCTGCCCTAAGATATGTTTTATATCTAAATAAATAAAGAATTTATTTAGGTTTGGCTGCCCTAATTTATGCACCCTGTTTGACTTAGCCATTGGCTGTCTGCCTTTCCCTGATGAACGCTGCCCCGATCAGGTAGGAGGTGGGGGGTGTGTGTGTGTGTGTGTGTGTGTGTGTGTGTGTGTGTGTGTGTGTGTGTGCGTGTGTGTGTCTCTCTCTCTCTCTCTCTCTCTCTCTCTCTCTCTCTCTCTCTCTCTGTCTGTCTGTGTCTCTGTGTGTGTGGGGGCAGGTGAGGGGGCAGTGTAATGTTGTCAGCTCTGAGGAGCACACAGTTTATGCTCATATTCTGAAGCCTGTGCTTCCAGACTCACTGCTTCCCCTTGATGGTCTGTTCGAGTTATACCTTGCTCTGATGTTAAGCCTCAATAAATCCCAGGCACACTTCCGCTTTGCATCTATCGCCACTGGGAAAAAGCAGTGAACCAGTACATTGATTAATTGGCCGGCTGATGGAGACCCTCCTGTGAAAGCTAAAGCATTTAATAAAATAACCCTCATGTTAGCTCTTAAAGTGACCCTCACATTATATCCTCAAATGACCTTCACGTGAGATAATAAAGTGACGCTCCGGTGAGACCCGAGAGTTAGCCTCTTGAGATCCAAGGGTGATTACACCCGAGACGCGAAAAGAAGCTGCTGTGACATGTCCAGGAGCCACCTAAATTACCCAACTGTATGTACAAAAACTACAGAAATGTGAGAAAATAGATGCAAAATAGGTCATGTGCGAGTCCCGACATGCCGCCCCTACGCTAGACGATTACAAAAGTATGCACATGTCTATTTCTGAGCTTTTAAACTCTCCTGACATAGAAATAGTGGCCTAACTAGAACATTATATCTAGGACCACTGGGACTATGTGGCGGTGATGGACCAAAGTATGCCGCTAAATTATATGGCAAGAAAAGGCAAATTATGCGGCATAATGCATCACATTTTGTTATATTACTTAACTATTTTGTCTTTTTTACTCACGGTAACACCATCTGGGCAAAGATTGCACCTTATTAGCAGTACCTGTTTAACATCCAAATGCACCAATAAACAAATGAAAGATAACTAGTCAACTATTGTAAAAGGTCTTCCACACCGCTTGAACTCATTGTCAAGCTTTAGTGAGCTAGAAGCATGCAGCATTAGGAGAAAGCAGCTGTGTGCAGAGCAAGCCGCTACGGGAGTTAGATGTACAGAGAAGGAGAAGAGACGCCTTGTGCGCAGAGCCATCAGGAAGGAAGCGAGGACTTGTGGCATCACCTTACAGTACACTCTTGGTTTAATGCCGTCCACATCAGCAGAGCAGAGGCCTGTAGTGAGGTACTGGCAGGCTCGGCTCAGTTCCCTGAATACTGGAGGGGATGCCTGGCTCTGGCTCAGCCCGAGGTCCTGTTGGCACCTCGAGCCCATGACGAGCTGAGCCTCCATGTGGCATTGCCTGCCCCTCTCCCCTTACCCCAGGATGCGGTGTAATGGCCAGACCTGCTGACTTTAGAAATGGGAATCGGGTACGAGTCAAGGAGTCGCTCGACATCCTATAGTTCTGGACGAATAAGCCAATATTCCCTGGACAATAAAAATGAATGTGACCTTGTGTAAGGTAACTGGAATGATGGACGCCCTTTAACAGGAGACACACCCACTCAATACCTGGCCTCTCTGAAGAGAGCATGCAGCGATGGTCAGCTATGTGCGAGTGTGTGAAGGGGTGCACAGCGCTGAAGGTTACAATGGGTTGAGAGGGGGTAAAGGGTGAAATAACTTGCAATACCACCTACCATCGTCCTGTCCTAACAGCCCCACATAACGCCTTAATTTGCTAAAATGTGAGGGACAGTACAGCAGCAAAAAGTGGATTGAAAGGAGAACGCCAGCAGAGAGGGTAATGTAATAAAGTGAGTGGCTTAAATAAAGTGCAAAAAAAAAATCGTGCTTAGCTTAGTGTGCTGCTCCACTTGTATTTTGGCTGTTTCTGTCATTGCATCCAGACATATGATACAACGAGTAGCAGCATACTGTCAATAAGTCGGGTCTATTGACTTTGTCAATGGTTGTTAGTTGCATAAGATAAATAAGCAGCAACGATGGCTTGGGCTATAGTATATGGCAGGGTTGGGTATAAAAAATAAACAAGCATTAGAAATGCAATCGGGCTCGGATTTGTTTGAGCTAATGGCATTGTAAATGCCAATGTCTTTTTGCCATGTGTTATGGAGTGTGTGCATGTGGTGTGTAGTGGAAGTATCTTGGTTGAATTGTAATTTTACCAATGGTGGCATGCTGTGCTTTATATGAATATGTTTAAAAGTAAAGTGTACCATACTGCGATTGCTTGGTGGAAAAGTGCACTGCCGGCTGGAGGTGTGTGTGCCTGGTGGAAGGGTGCACTGACGGCTGGTGGGTGTGTGCTTGGTAAAAGCGTGCACAGATGGATGATGGTTGTTGGTGTTTGTGCATGGTGAAAGCATTCATTGACGGCTGGGGGTGTGTTGTTGTGTGTGTTGTTTGTGTTGTTTTCTGTGTGCTGGTGAGTGTGTGGTGGTGAGTCTGTGGGGGTGAGCCTGGGGAGTGAGTGTGGTGGTGAGTGTGTTGTGTTGAGTGGTGACAAGTGTGTGGTGTTGAGAGACTGAGGTGTGTGGTTTGTGTGTGCGTTATGTGTGTGTGGTGTATGTGTGTGTGGTGTTTTCTGCACACTCACACACTGCCCCTACACATTCACACACTGCTCACCCGCACACTCCCAATGTCACCCTGCATAGTCACACACTGTTTACCCTGCACACTCATTCTGCACACTCACACACTGCTCACCCGCACACTCCCAATGTCACCCTGCATAGTCACACACTGTTTACCCTGCACACTCATTCTGCACACTCACACAATGTGCACCCTGACACACTGTCTCTGCACTCACTCTGCACTCGCTGTCACTCTGCACTCGCTGTCACTCTGCACTCGCTGTCACTCTGCACTCGCTGTCACTCTGCACTCGCTGTCACTCTGCACTCGCTGTCACTCTGCACTCGCTGTCACTCTGCACTCGCTGTCACTCTGCACTCGCTGTCACTCTGCACTCTGTAACTGCACTCTGTAACTGCACTCTGTAACTGCACTCTGTAACTGCACTCTGTAACTGCACTCTGTAACTGCACTCACAACTCATGCTGCACTCTGTAACTGCACTCACAACTCATGCTGCACTCTGTAACTGCACTCTCAACTCTCAATGTGCACTCAACTCTCAATGTGCACTCAACTCTCAATGTGCACTCAACTCTCAATGTGCACTCAACTCTCAATGTGCACTCAACTCTCAATGTGCACTCAACTCTCAATGTGCACTCAACTCTCAATGTGCACTCAACTCTCAATGTGCACTCAACTCTCAATGTGCACTCAACTCTCAATGTGCACTCAACTCTCAATGTGCACTCTCAATGTGCACTCTCAAACTGCACTCTCAAACTGCACTCTCAAACTGCACTCTCAAACTGCACTCTCAAACTGCACTCTCAAACTGCACTCTCAAACTGCACTCTCAAACTGCACTCTCAAACTGCACTCTCAAACTGCACTCTCAAACTGCACTCTCAAACTGCACTCTCAAACTGCACTCTCAAACTGCACTCTCAAACTGCACTCTCAAACTGCACTCTCAAACTGCACTCTCAAACTGCACTCTCAAACTGCACTCTCAAACTGCACTCTCAAACTGCACTCTCAAACTGCACTCTCAAACTGCACTCTCAAACTGCACTCTCAAACTGCACTCTCAAACTGCACTCTCAAACTGCACTCTCAAACTGCACTCTGATTCTGCACTCTCAACTCTCACACTGCACTCTCAACTCTCACACTGCACTCTCAAACTGCAGTCTCAACTCTCAAACTGCATTTACAAGTTGTGAAATGAATTCTTTGGCAGACTGTTCTAAAAACGACATAATCAAAGTATGTGTTCCAAGTTGCTAGACTTGGGGAGTTCTACAAACTTTCCTACCAATGTTCTTTACTTTATAAAAAATAAAAACAATAAAACTTAGCACACTTCCTCTTTTGCCATCGCGCAAACGCTGCAACTAGCAGGATACCTAGATTCCATTCGGGGTTTCTCCCAGAGCTCGGAAGAATAGAATTTAAGTCAAGAACGGAAATCTACTTCTGCTGCTCCGCCTTTCAGCACGACGGTCAATATACAGTCCCCAATGTTGATAGGGCGCGAGCATCTGTATCAGCCCCACGCAGCCCTCGTGACACGCTTTGCCAGGCGCGTCTTACAAGCGCAGCTGTGGGCAGTCAATTTTCTCGCAAACACCAATCCCATTAGGAAAAACAATACCAATAAAAACCCCAAACGAAGGTCCGTAACTGCAAGCAAACAGTTACCTCACCTTTCGTTGTGTCAACAACTGACGGGCTCCTTGAATCATTCCTTTAAAACTCTGCTTGCTGTCTGAAGGAAGTAACAAGGCGCATTATTCAGAGAGAACAAAACTGTTGGAAATTCGTGTGTGGAAAAAAGTTGACGCAGGCGGTATGGGAAAATACAAACAATACAGCAGGCTGTCAGACTATGCTGAAGTTCAACACCGCTGCAGGACTCTGCCCAGAAAGCAAACAGTTCTAAAAGGCGCTGCCTGCCAGCTTGCTATTCATTACCTCAGCTCCGAAAACAAAAGCTGCTGCAAAGAAACACATAATAAACTCGAGAGAACAATTCCATTCACACCGGCCACGGACCATTCCAGAAAAAAAATGAAACTGAGATTAAAAGAACAGCCCATGACAGAACGTCAGACTCTTGTTCTTGAACTAATGAAGCCCTTTCCCGGCCTGGCATGGAGCAGCTGCGCGCTGAGCGCTGCTGAATGGTGAACGCGCCCGGCCATCTGGATTCACTTACGGAGGCACCCTGACAGCTCCTAATTATAATTAATGTACTTCTTTGCGCGCACACGCACGAAAAATGCTACACATGCCCGACGAAAACGACATTTAACCTATCACTTCAAAGCTATTAAAACGACACCACAACGAAGACGAATCACTGGCCAGATGACATAACACACTAAGGAATGTGTGGAATGTGTCTCGCCAAAGCCCTAGGAGATACTTTTTTTTTTTTTTTAACATTAGGATCTCGAAACTCCTCCCACTTTCGTGGGCGGAGGCCGAGCCCTAAAAAGAGGCCAAATTATGCGGTATAATGCAGCACATTTGGGGGACTAAACAGGCGCAAGCTGCGGAAAGATAGTGGGAACACAAGTCACTTGGGGGACATTGCCTGGCCTGTAGTCACATCACACTGCTGATGTACGTCCATTCAATACCTGGCCTCTCTCAAGAGAGCACGCAGTGATGGTCAGCTATGTGCGAGTGTGTGACGGGGTGCACAGCGCTGAAGGAGGTTACAATGGGTTGAGAGGAGGTGAAGGGCGAAATAACTTGCAATACCACCTACCATCGTCCTGCCCCAACAGCCCCACATAACGCCTTAATTTGCTAAAATGTGAGGGACAGTAAAGCAGCAAAAAGTGGATTGAAAGGAGAAAACCAGCAGCGTGGGTAATGTAATAAAGTGAGTGTCTTAAATAACGTGCAAAAAAACGTGTTTAGCTTAGTGTGCTGACCCACTTGTATTTTGGCTGTTTCTGTCATTGCATCCAGACATATGATACAACGAGTAGCAGCATACTGTCAATAAGTCGGGTCTATTGACTTTGTCAATGGTTGTTAGTTGCATAAGATAAATAAGCAGCAACGATGGCTTGGGCTATAGTATATGGCAGGGTTGGGTATAAAAAATAAACAAGCATTAGAAATGCAATCGGGCTCGGATTTGTTTGAGCTAATGGCATTGTAAATGCCAATGTCTTTTTGCCATGTGTTATGGAGTGTGTGCATGTGGTGTGTAGTGGAAGTATCTTGGTTGAATTGTAATTTTACCAATGGTGGCATGCTGTGCTTTATATGAATATGTTTAAAAGTAAAGTGTACCATACTGCGATTGCTTGGTGGAAAAGTGCACTGCCGGCTGGAGGTGTGTGTGCCTGGTGGAAGGGTGCACTGACGGCTGGTGGGTGTGTGCTTGGTAAAAGCGTGCACAGATGGATGATGGTTGTTGGTGTTTGTGCATGGTGAAAGCATTCATTGACGGCTGGGGGTGTGTTGTTGTGTGTGTTGTTTGTGTTGTTTTCTGTGTGCTGGTGAGTGTGTGGTGGTGAGTCTGTGGGGGTGAGCCTGGGGAGTGAGTGTGGTGGTGAGTGTGTTGTGTTGAGTGGTGACAAGTGTGTGGTGTTGAGAGACTGAGGTGTGTGGTTTGTGTGTGCGTTATGTGTGTGTGGTGTATGTGTGTGTGGTGTTTTCTGCACACTCACACACTGCCCCTACACATTCACACACTGCTCACCCGCACACTCCCAATGTCACCCTGCATAGTCACACACTGTTTACCCTGCACACTCATTCTGCACACTCACACACTGCTCACCCGCACACTCCCAATGTCACCCTGCATAGTCACACACTGTTTACCCTGCACACTCATTCTGCACACTCACACAATGTGCACCCTGACACACTGTCTCTGCACTCACTCTGCACTCGCTGTCACTCTGCACTCGCTGTCACTCTGCACTCGCTGTCACTCTGCACTCGCTGTCACTCTGCACTCGCTGTCACTCTGCACTCGCTGTCACTCTGCACTCGCTGTCACTCTGCACTCGCTGTCACTCTGCACTCGCTGTCACTCTGCACTCTGTAACTGCACTCTGTAACTGCACTCTGTAACTGCACTCTGTAACTGCACTCTGTAACTGCACTCTGTAACTGCACTCACAACTCATGCTGCACTCTGTAACTGCACTCACAACTCATGCTGCACTCTGTAACTGCACTCTCAACTCTCAAACTGCACTCTCAACTCTCAATGTGCACTCAACTCTCAATGTGCACTCAACTCTCAATGTGCACTCAACTCTCAATGTGCACTCAACTCTCAATGTGCACTCAACTCTCAATGTGCACTCAACTCTCAATGTGCACTCAACTCTCAATGTGCACTCAACTCTCAATGTGCACTCAACTCTCAATGTGCACTCAACTCTCAATGTGCACTCAACTCTCAATGTGCACTCAACTCTCAATGTGCACTCAACTCTCAATGTGCACTCAACTCTCAATGTGCACTCAACTCTCAATGTGCACTCAACTCTCAATGTGCACTCAACTCTCAATGTGCACTCTCAAACTGCACTCTCAAACTGCACTCTCAAACTGCACTCTCAAACTGCACTCTCAAACTGCACTCTCAAACTGCACTCTCAAACTGCACTCTCAAACTGCACTCTCAAACTGCACTCTCAAACTGCACTCTCAAACTGCACTCTCAAACTGCACTCTCAAACTGCACTCTCAAACTGCACTCTCAAACTGCACTCTCAAACTGCACTCTCAAACTGCACTCTCAAACTGCACTCTCAAACTGCACTCTCAAACTGCACTCTCAAACTGCACTCTCAAACTGCACTCTCAAACTGCACTCTCAAACTGCACTCTCAAACTGCACTCTCAAACTGCACTCTCAAACTGCACTCTGATTCTGCACTCTCAAACTGCACTCTCAAACTGCACTCTCAAACTGCACTCTCAAACTGCACTCTCAAACTGCACTCTCAAACTGCACTCTCAAACTGCACTCTCAAACTGCACTCTGATTCTGCACTCTCAACTCTCACACTGCACTCTCAACTCTCACACTGCACTCTCAAACTGCAGTCTCAACTCTCAAACTGCATTTACAAGTTGTGAAATGAATTCTTTGGCAGACTGTTCTAAAAACGACATAATCAAAGTATGTGTTCCAAGTTGCTAGACTTGGGGAGTTCTACAAACTTTCCTACCAATGTTCTTTACTTTATAAAAAATAAAAACAATAAAACTTAGCACACTTCCTCTTTTGCCATCGCGCAAACGCTGCAACTAGCAGGATACCTAGATTCCATTCGGGGTTTCTCCCAGAGCTCGGAAGAATAGAATTTAAGTCAAGAACGGAAATCTACTTCTGCTGCTCCGCCTTTCAGCACGACGGTCAATATACAGTCCCCAATGTTGATAGGGCGCGAGCATCTGTATCAGCCCCACGCAGCCCTCGTGACACGCTTTGCCAGGCGCGTCTTACAAGCGCAGCTGTGGGCAGTCAATTTTCTCGCAAACACCAATCCCATTAGGAAAAACAATACCAATAAAAACCCCAAACGAAGGTCCGTAACTGCAAGCAAACAGTTACCTCACCTTTCGTTGTGTCAACAACTGACGGGCTCCTTGAATCATTCCTTTAAAACTCTGCTTGCTGTCTGAAGGAAGTAACAAGGCGCATTATTCAGAGAGAACAAAACTGTTGGAAATTCGTGTGTGGAAAAAAGTTGACGCAGGCGGTATGGGAAAATACAAACAATACAGCAGGCTGTCAGACTATGCTGAAGTTCAACACCGCTGCAGGACTCTGCCCAGAAAGCAAACAGTTCTAAAAGGCGCTGCCTGCCAGCTTGCTATTCATTACCTCAGCTCCGAAAACAAAAGCTGCTGCAAAGAAACACATAATAAACTCGAGAGAACAATTCCATTCACACCGGCCACGGACCATTCCAGAAAAAAAATGAAACTGAGATTAAAAGAACAGCCCATGACAGAACGTCAGACTCTTGTTCTTGAACTAATGAAGCCCTTTCCCGGCCTGGCATGGAGCAGCTGCGCGCTGAGCGCTGCTGAATGGTGAACGCGCCCGGCCATCTGGATTCACTTACGGAGGCACCCTGACAGCTCCTAATTATAATTAATGTACTTCTTTGCGCGCACACGCACGAAAAATGCTACACATGCCCGACGAAAACGACATTTAACCTATCACTTCAAAGCTATTAAAACGACACCACAACGAAGACGAATCACTGGCCAGATGACATAACACACTAAGGAATGTGTGGAATGTGTCTCGCCAAAGCCCTAGGAGATACTTTTTTTTTTTTTTTAACATTAGGATCTCGAAACTCCTCCCACTTTCGTGGGCGGAGGCCGAGCCCTAAAAAGAGGCCAAATTATGCGGTATAATGCAGCACATTTGGGGGACTAAACAGGCGCAAGCTGCGGAAAGATAGTGGGAACACAAGTCACTTGGGGGACATTGCCTGGCCTGTAGTCACATCACACTGCTGATGTACGTCCATTCAATACCTGGCCTCTCTCAAGAGAGCACGCAGTGATGGTCAGCTATGTGCGAGTGTGTGACGGGGTGCACAGCGCTGAAGGAGGTTACAATGGGTTGAGAGGAGGTGAAGGGCGAAATAACTTGCAATACCACCTACCATCGTCCTGCCCCAACAGCCCCACATAACGCCTTAATTTGCTAAAATGTGAGGGACAGTAAAGCAGCAAAAAGTGGATTGAAAGGAGAAAACCAGCAGCGTGGGTAATGTAATAAAGTGAGTGTCTTAAATAACGTGCAAAAAAACGTGTTTAGCTTAGTGTGCTGACCCACTTGTATTTTGGCTGTTTCTGTCATTGCATCCAGACATATGATACAACGAGTAGCAGCATACTGACAATAAGTCAGGTCTATTGGCTTTGTCAATGGTTGTTAGTTGCATAAGATAAATAAGCAGCAACGATGGCTTGGGCTATAGTATGCGGCTGGGTTGGGTATAAAAAAAAAAATACAAGCGATGCGTGCTCTGTGCTGGGGGAGGGTCATTAAAGGAAGGGGGCGGAGAGGAGCCTGTGAGAACTTGCGCTGAAAGTTCAAAGGAAAGCGGTGATCAAAGGAAGGGTGGGAGGGACATTGGCGAGCGAGCATATGGGGGGTGAGGGGGTGTGCAGCCTGGTGAGCTGAATACGTATGGCAGCAGAGGCGAAGCGCGCGAAGTGGAAGTGTCTGGTGGCAAATGGGAGCTGTGCGCAATGCGCGTGGTTGTGCTCACATGCACTGTACCCGATCCGCACATTGGGTGCACTTTTGAAAGCCCTTACTTTATATCTCGCCAAAGCATCCCTAAAGGGATGGCTTAGGCGAGACCTAAAAAGAATAGTTACGGGGCCCGACAGGAGAAATAAACATTTCCAGTCACAAAATCTTAATTACGGACCCCTTGTCCTAAAATATGTCGAACGAAGAGGTTGGAAAAAGGTTTGGTAAGATTTCCAAGGAAAGAAAAGCCTGCTCTCAGTGCTCCAGTACACTGTTATCAGGAGCCAGAAAAAGAACTGACTTAGCTGTCACATGAGGCATGAGGGCCACAGTGGCAGTTTCTACTTTTAAGCCTGGATCAGTCTATCTGCTAAAACTGCCCTTCATTTTCTTCCTTTACCCTTTTAAAAAAAGTTCGAGAAAGATGTTTCCAGTCACATTTAGATCATATAGTAACTATGTGGTTTACTCGGCTTCTTTTTGAAAATGAAAATAATAAATTTGGCATATCATTAAGCCTGTCAATAGGCTGAAAAGACATTTTTTTTCTCTATTTAAACACACTGTTCTGCTGAAAAGCTTTGTATGCATATTATATTTATATATATATTTACTATGAATAATGGTACTTCACTGGCTAGCTGTACAATATGATGTTAAAGGTGTAAGCGGAACCAAAACCAGAAATCCCAGCACAGAACAGATAAAAAATACGTGAGATGCATGAATCATTACAGCTTTTTATAGAAGTGCATAAGGTCTGCTATCAGAGGAGAGCAGTAACGTACATAAAAAAACGAAATTCAAGCACTGAATGTACAGCCTTTACAGTTTGTGTTTTAAGTGAGTGAACTATCTCAATTACAAAGCTCCATAGAAAATAAAACAAAGAACAGACTCGCACTACGACTAGGAAACTCACTAGACTCCAGAACTTCTAAGGCTTGAAGCATCCCACTGGCAAATTGTGCAGCATCCTCCTTGCTGCCAAAGTTCAAGCCCCACACTAAACGGGCATCACGCCACTGGTGAAAATTAGGTGTGGCTTGGTTATACTTCAGTCCTTTCGTGATTGCACAGTTTATAACGACCTGCAAAATAAAAATAAAATAGTTCAAGTTTAATAAGGGCTCTTTTCAGAAGATTCTTCTTCCACCATCTCTCTACATAATCAATACAAACATGAATTGGTTTCAAATGGAACAGAATGTTGCTGAGGGAAAACATAGCCAAGTACAGTACTTCTGTGACACCTGCTGGCTTAGACTACATATAACACAGCTTGTTCAATAATTGAGCATGAGCGAGTACACTCTTTATTGAAACTTTATTTGTTTAAACACCTGAAAGGACAGTAATGACTGCCTACGAAGACTCTTTCTGAGTAATGGATGCTTTATAAGAGCTGTCCCTCATTCAATCACTTCGAATGTTGAACATTACTATTTTATCAGAGGTAACAGGCGTATGTTATTGCCCATCCCCTACAACTGCCTGTGCAGGTTTAATATCTTTTATGTTGACTACGAGAGTCAGGTTAACGCTTTTTAAAAAGAGAGGAGACCATGGTGTACACCACATCGTCACGTGCTTCGATCTGTCTGATTCGTACTAGCCTACCCCTAAGCACAGTTTGCCACACGATCGAAAACAGTCCAGTGAATTCCTCCCATTATGCGTGGAGTAGCCAGCTTGTGCAATTCGAGTTTACAATCTAGTGTACCGAAAGTAGCAGACAGGTCCTATAGTATCACTAAAGATATCGTCCAACATGTCCCTGTGGGGACTGTTCAGGAGACTAGACTACAGCACTCACGGGTTACTGAGCTCAAATTGTAACTTTGAGAGCATTCTATCTCTGGTGCCGTGGGTTTTACCTACTGTTGGGCACAAAATTGAATACTTAGCACATCCCTATATCACTTAGTGCTCAAAGTAGCAAGGGGAGAGGATATAGCCTTACTGCTTGAGCGGTCGACCTCGAAGCTGGGGATCCGTTTTCGAGTCTCAGCAACGGCGCTCAATATCCTGTGATTCTGGGCAAATCACAATCTCCCCGAGCCTAACAAAAACGAACGTGTCCTCATGTAATTAAACTGGTGCTCATGTAAAGCGCTCCAATACCCGATCTCTCGGGTCTAGTTCGCTCTATATAAAACTCCAGAGACTCGGAACTCAATCAAGCCTGTGACATTTAATACATCATTGTCCGGAAGGAAAAGTACTTTCTCGTGTTACACAGCAAAATACTAGACATGAAATGCAGACAGCAAAAATGGTACATGCAATTGTCATCTGAGAATTGTGGTGTGGAGGGAATCAGCCAGTCCTAGCTAAAGTCTCCTCCCAGATTCTTATAACCGGCATGACGAGATCAGTTCAAGTGCACACATCAAGCTGCAATTAAAGTATTTTTATTTTAAATGTTTATTATTAATTTTTCGTGATAGAACCAACATTTATGATACAAACACTATTAATAAGCAGAGCAGCAACCGACGAATGGCCACCCTGAGCTTAGCCAAAACAAACCCTAGTAGTGCCAACGTGTATTGCATCCTACCCTTTTTAGGGCATGAAAACACATTTAAAAGAGTGCTTAATTCTCACATCCAATTGAATGTGTGTGGTCCTACGGAGCATCAAGCATCAACTCTCTCCAATATGCTTCTATGTGCATGCAGCTCCACAACATGTGAAGAAAATCAGCTCACACTGTTCTGCATCTGGGGCGTGTGTCGGACCTACCCAATTACATGCCCTTCAATCTCGCCGGTGAGAAGTACGTGCAGTGAAACACATGGAAACGTAACAGCATGAAGCTAGCATTACTGGACACCAGAACACCAACGAACATGCTGTGCTCCAATCTTTATCCGTCAGTGGCTACAGCAGATCTCCATCCCACTTTTGCCTCACTACCAACTGCCTACGCTGTCTATCTTGCATGAGGGCTGTGTGCAATTAAGACATCAGATGCCTAGGTGAACCCATATTGAAGAGTGCGTTCAATATGCAGGATGTGTCTGGAAGGTCCAGAAAGGCCGTCCATATTTCATTGACTGTCTTTGTGATTTTGGAGAACTGCAGAAAATGCCCTAGTGCCACTCCGAAACATGCTTGTGCCTCCTGGAAAGTAATACATTTTACCCTAGATGCACCGTATTGCACCCAGGCCCCTCTCTCCATGCCGCCATAGACATCACCTTGTCCATAGCAACGAAGGGACGTAGTCACCACAGTGGTTGCGGCCTGGAGAATGGCGGCTTGCACAGTATGGATTGTGTTTGTTCCCACACTTGTGCCACCTGTCACACCACAAAGGGGCTGCACCTATCTAGTTATGAACTTGCCATTAGGCTCCTGCGCAAATTATCCACCAGTAGAATACCTGCCAGAAACCACTTCTCCCAGGTTTGACCTTAGGTGAACCGGTTAGCTGTGTGCTGAAGTTGAGCCACCAGGTGATACAGTTCCAAGTCTGGTAGCCCACTCTTCCGTGGCAAACTTCAGTACACTGAGATCCCTCCTGTTCCTCCTACCTGCCCAGATCAAAGTAATTCGCAAACTATCTAGCTCCTTAAACATGCTCAGCGGTACATGGAGGCACCTGGGAAGTACCCCCATCTGTGCGCGTGCAATTCTGCCAGCCACAGATATTTGTAGCTTCTTCCAAAACGCTACGGAGGCCCACAGGCCTGTCAATACCTGGCACATACTGTAGGTATATGTTGTACTTTGATCTCCTTTCCCTGCTGCTCAGCCTGTATAAATGTGATCTGGAATGTTAGAATGTTGATGAGAGCAGAATGTTGATGTGCCTGGTTGTGTGAGAGAAAGACAGTTGGAGACTGTGGGCTGAGCAGCAAATATGCTGCTCCTGGTGGGGCCTTGAATTAGACTTGAATAATCTGGATTAAAAAACCCTGCGTATACTGGTTTCCTGTCTACCTGAGGTAAAGATATTTGAATTTACAACCTAAAGTCGATGGGCCTCCTTCTGAAACAGACCTTTAATCATCTACTTCAACCTGCTACTACAAGGACTTTAAATTGAAGAAATTGCAAGGTACCCGTTTCTTTAAGGACCTTTAATTTCCAGCATCTACAGGTAACAAACTTTTACTTTTTTCTCAAGCATACTGGCTAGCCCTACCAGTGACCAATCCACCGGTCGCCCTCTTCTGTAATCTGCCAGTCCCTGCTGTAATTGATACCTCTATTATTCCAGTCCTTGCTGCAATTTTCCTTCCGGTCTTCGTGAGGATTCTGCTGGTTGTGCCACGTTGATAAACCCTGTGATCTAAAACCTGGCATTCGTTTTCTAAACAAGCAAGCAGTGTTTAAAGTACTGTAATGACTTAGTAAACAGCCTGCCTTGATAAACATCTGTTACCTTCCTGCTACCTGCGAAGATTGTTTCTCAAAGGCACAATTTTCCCCAGCAGCGTTTACTTTCAGTCCTGTTTTCATCTATCTTGCATTCTACATGCTTGCTGCGATGTTATTAATTTTTCCTCTTGCCCTTAAGCAAGTGTCATTGTCAAGTGTCATTATGAAGCAAATGCCTTTTGTAATCCCCGCTTTCCCGTGATGGAGTACCCTGCTTTCCCCATCCGACGGTGGGTTTACATCACCGGTTTCTGCCTGGCATGTGGGAGCGACGGTCACTGTGCTGTGAGACAGTGTTTAGTTATTTTCTTTGCTGTTTGTATTTTTTCCATCGTTTTGCGGCATTTGACTTGTGTTTTATTTACTGCGCCATTAATGGCATTAACGGCTACTCTTATTTAAAAAACGGTACAACTTGGATGGCATGCGTCCCTTAGCTTCGATTGTCCCCAGCCTCAATTTGCATTGCTATGACATTACTCCTTCATTCATCAACGTCAGCAGCATGTGCGGCTACATTTGGTGGACGTACATGCCGTGAGTCATTCGGCTGTACATCAGTAACGTGCCGCTATTTTCTTTTCGATGATTTCTTCATTTCTGCCATCCACCCTTGCCAACCACGTTTTTTTTCTCCTCTTTCCGTTTTTCTACCAGTTTTACTTTTGGCTAATGCTGGAGTATTTGTTCATCTAGCGTTATGCTCCATATGAGACTTCACACATCCTCGGACCATCACTTTTACTCCTGAAGGGTTTTCAACTTTGCAACTGAAAGTTTATTTTACCGGGATGTTTTCTTTAAGCACAGATTTAGTTCAAGGGTGACACATAGTGGTCTGGCAGCATTATCGCGTTTGGACATTCTACTTACTATGGCATGATGTCAGTGAGTACTTTATTTCTTTCTACCTTTCACACTGTGGATTGTATGCTGTAATTCTTCCTATATTCAAGATGACAACGGTGACTACCTTTGTTATTTTATTTCTTTGTTTTTACTCATTCACAGTATTGTGCTTCTACAATTTTTATTCATTTAAGGTTATGCACAATTCTTTAATGCATTTTTAACTTGTATTGCAAGTTATTTCTCTTTATTCATGTAAACATTTTGTATGACATTCTCATAATGCTGTTTCCTTATTGTTATGTATAATACGACTTCCCATATTTCTTTGTATTTCATCAGGATACATTCAATTTGCGATTCTTGTTTGAATGCAAAATTTTCACACTTGCGCTTAAAGTTTTGCACTGTGTATTTCCTCACAGGTTCTTTGAAATTTCTTGGGTTAGGATGTCGACTCCTATAATTCGTATGCATGCATCATTTTTACTCATGAGTGTTTTTCAGCGGTTCTGTGCACGGAACCCCTGTTAATTGATATTCTTCTTAACCCCTTCGACGCTCATGACGAGCTGGGCTCGTCATGAGGTAGCCTCCTGCTACGCTCATGACGAGCCCAGCTCGTCATGAATAATGGGTTTTTGTAAAGAAGAGCACAGGAGGGGAATTTCGCTAGCGCTCATGTGGTTAAGTTATGCCAGGTTCTTTTCAACTTTGCGCAAAGTTTTCATTCTGATATTCTCCTGGCAATTAACGTTTACTTCTTACTTATTCTTGATTATTACTCCTTTCAGGTGTGGTTTTCCTCACTCTTCTTCTTTACACTTTCTTGTGTTGGAGATTTATGTTCTTCTGTTGGAGTATTTTTCCTCGCTTTTATTCATCCTATTTTATTTTCATCGTTCAGCGTTTCTTGATTCACGCATCCATTCCAGTCTGGCCAACTGGTGTGCCTTGCTGTATCTTCACTGTTTTTTCTATATGTGTCAACGTACGTCCTTTTATGCATTCTTCGTTTTTTCTCTCCTTGTGAGAAAAGAGGATGGTGTTCCTTTCATGTTTGTAGTAGTTCATTTTTCGGACTGCAGTAGTTCTTTCTTGTTGTTTTAGTGTGTTTCTTCTTATTCTGATATTCTGTTCTGTGAATGTTTGTATATTTGGAGTTTTCATGCTTTCATTGCATATATCTACTCCATTTTCCTTTCTTCTGTTCTATTATACTTGGCAGTTGTCAGTTCCCCCTTGTTTCTATCTCTCTAAGCTGTGATTCAAACTGTAATCTTCATTTTCTTTCCTCCATTTGCATATTCCCTATTCCTCTTGTTTTGTATCTTTATTGTGCAAAGCTGTAATTATTAATGGTTTATTGTGTTCCCAAGGAAAGGGGATATGTTTTACTTTGATCTCCTTTCCCTGCTGCTCAGCCTGTATGAATGTGATCTGGAATGTTATAATGTTGATGAGAGAGCAGAATGTTGGTGTGCCTGGTTGTGTGAGAGAAAGACAGTTGGAGACTGTGGGCTGAGCAGCTAAGATGCTGCTCCTGGTGGGGCTTTGAATTAGACTTGAATAATCTTAATTACCATCTTCCATCTACGTTTCAATAAACCTCTACTTGAATCATACCTCATGGCTACGTCTGGAGTCTCTTACAATTCATCTTTGTAACAGTATAACACCTCTCTTCCGTATCCACAACCTGCACCGCTAGGTATCGAAACCTGTCCAGTTCCCATCCTTTTCCTATATTAGGTACCCCGTTCAGCCCCTAACCCACCAGCATGAATGCTGAGGTCTTGTCCTGGTTCACCTGGAAATCCTGAGATTTTACCGAATGTGTTGAGTGCTCCCAACAGTACAACTACTTCTACCCCAAAGTCTGAATGGGCAATCGCCTTTCCTTTACCCGAGGCTGTTGATAAAAGAGCAAGACTGGTGCAGTGAAACGGTCTTAAAGCCACCTTTGTAGTGCCCCACTGCCGATAAAGCTTGTGTGATCCTTGCAACTAGAGTTGCACACTGTATCATTAAATCATAAAGAGCGACCTCCTCCTGGACGTAAGATGCCTCCGGAGGCAGAGGCAGAGCTCCCACTTGAGTGGGCACCAAAATAGCGTCTTTGGGAAATAGAATCGTGGACAATGAATCCAGCTATGTCCTAAAACGCTGGCTTGTCAAGCAGACACTTCTAGGAAAATTGGACCCCACCGTCCCCCCCACTCCCCCACCATGAGGTTAAATGACTACAGATAATAAGTTGGAACATAGCGTGGTTGAGCCAAAAGATGGAAGATACAGATTGGGTGACCTTTATGGAAGCACAAGATATCTATTAAGTTTCCTTTCACACCCCTGCCATAAGTCAGCCAAAAGGCAAAGCAAGTTGAAGCTAATTTACTGCCATAAATAATAATATTTAAAACTGTTAAAAGCCCAAGAGATGATTGACTATAGATCGATATCGATATATATATATATATATTGCACTTTAAAAACTTCACCTTCTGTGTGGTCCGTTCCTGCTGAAGAAAGCGCTGGGTGGATCTTGCCCTACTTGTGTTTATATATATATATATTTTTTAATGTAACATCATATTGATGAAAGTATGAAAAAGGTCACTGTAAAAGATGAAATTCCACTTTGTAAAAAACCAAAGTATGTACATATATGAGATCATTGTGTTAATGTCGTGTAGCTTTTATTATGCACTTTGCCATTGAAAAGCAATAGAAATGTATGTGGAGATGTACACTCTAAGATGGCCGCCCCCTTTTGCATGTATTGTCCGTCTTTGATGTAAGCATTAGGCGCAGGCGGGCTTTAAAATGGCTCTGAAACACAAACTGACAAAGCTTTTTACAGCGAAATGCCGCCACCGCCACCGCCACTGCCCAGATTGGCGGTTCAAGTATACTTCATTGGGGTAGGAGGTAGGAGGCACAAGTGGCCAGGGAATACAGTCATAATTATACATATTTCAGGGACTAAACTACAAGACTCCACCTAATACTGCAGGAGAAAGTAATTTATGAGGACCTTGCTTGGAGGGTTTCCCCAATCACAATCGATAAAGTATACGTCGACTAACAAAGGGGAGCAGCGGTTCTCAATAATCCTGAATGCAGACCGATAAACGGCCGTACAATATCCAATGTTCCACCCAAACTCACCTTTCGAGCAGGAAACAGTGCCAGCATTATCGATTATATGGTAATTAATATGGAAGCTTGACAATATGATGGTGAAAGAGAGGGGGAAAAAACAAGCAGTGGAAATGCAATAGGGCTCGCATTAGGAAAGTTTGAGCTATTGGTCTTTTAAATGATTTTTTTTTATGTGTTATTTTTTAAAATAGCTAAATTAACAGCTTTGTCATTTACAATGCCAATAGTTATAACTTTCGCAAACACCTATAGCTTCTGTAATGCAACATGTTTTGTATTTACGTGACTTAGATGTATTGATATTACAAATAACAATGGCTTTTAATTTTTTTAAAGAATTAATACTTAAATAATGTATTTAATTTGTAATGGCAATAGCTTAAACTTTTGTAAATAACTTTTGTGAAGATTATGTTTAGTGTTTTTTATTGTGACGAAAATCCAAGAACAGAAGTGGAATATTAACATCTTTTTGTGATTTGTAATAAAGCATGAAAGCTTGAAAACAGCTTGAAACATTGAAAGAACATATTTGAACCAGTGATGCTGTGGTTTGCCCTGAGTGATGCTGTGGTGGTGCTGAGTGATGCTGTGGTTGCGCTGAGTGATGCTGTGGTTGCGCTGAGTGATGCTGTGGTTGCGCTGAGTGATGCTGTGGTTGCGCTGAGTGATGCTGTGGTTGCGCTGAGTGATGCTGTGGTTGCGCTGAGTGGTGTGTGCATCGGTGGAGCTTAGTGGGTGCATTGGTGGAGCTGTGTTGGAGCATCGGTGGAGCTGTGTGGTGGGTGCATCGGTGGAGCTGGGTGGTGGGTGCATCGGTGGAGCTGGGTGGTGGGTGCATCGGTGGAGCTGTGTGGTGGGTGCTTCGGTGGAGCTGTGTGGTGGGTGCATCTGTGGAGCTGTGTGGTGGGTGCATCTGTGGAGCTGTGTGGTGGGTGCATCTGTGGAGCTGTGTGGTGGGTGCATCTGTGGAGCTGTGTGGTGGGTGCAGCATCAGTGGAGCTGTGTGGTGGGTACCTCGGTGGAGCTGTGTGGTGGGTGCCTCGGTGGAGCTGTGTGGTGGGTGCATCGGTGGAGCTGTGTGGTGGGAGCATCGGTGGAGCTGTGTGGTGGGAGCATCGGTGGAGCTGTGTGGTGGGAGCATCAGTGGAGCTGGGTGGTGGGTGCATCGGTGGAGCTGTGTCGGTGGAGCTGTGTGGTGGCTGCATCGGTGGAGCTGTGTGGTGGCTGCATCGGTGGAGCTGTGTGGTGGGTGCATCGGTGGAGCTGTGTGGTGGGTGCATCGGTGGAGCTGTGTGGTGGGTGCATCGGTGGAGCTGTGTGGTGGGTCGTTCGGTGGAGCTGTGTGGTGGGTGCATCGGTGGAGCTGTGTGGTGGGTGCATCGGTGGAGCTGTGTAGGTGGAGCTGTGTGGTGGGTGCATCGGTGGAGCTGTGTGGTGGGTGCATCGATGGAGCTGTGTGGTGGGTGCATCGGTGGAGCTTAGTGGGTTCATTGGTGGAGCTGTGTGGTGGGTGCATTGGTGGAGCTTAGTTGGAGCATCGGTGAAGCTGTGTGGTGGGTGCATCGGTGGAGCTGTGTGGTGGGTGCATCGGTGGAGCTGTGTGGTGGGTGCATCGGTGGAGCTGTGTGGTCGTGCATCTGTGGAGCTGTGTCGGTGGAGCTGTGTGCTGGGTGCATCGGTGGAGCTGGGTGGTGGGTAGACCTCTAACTGCGGGTTAGACCGTATCAATTTACAGATAATCAGCGCTGTAAAAGCAGCACTTTAATCACCCCGCTGCAGATGAAGTAATATAACCCCGGGACCGCATGGGGCTCTCGTGCGAGGGCGAGGCGTTATTTAGACAGATAACGCCACGCACATTCCCAACAACGTCTGTTATATTGTTTTGTTTACTCTGGGCAATGGATGGCGTTGTGGCTGCCAGCGAGCACTGAGCTGTATCCGTCACTGCTGAGACCGACAGGGACGGAATGGCAAGTGTTACCGGGTACCAGATGGGCTGCCGGGGAGAGGTCTCGAGCAGCAGAAGTGACCTTCACACAGACAATTTTTTCAGCAGGAACCGATAAATGCTTCAATCTGCTCGTGGCCATGGCTGCCGCTATGTTTCCAGCACGTGTCGGAAGGACGCTGCGTGCAGCGGCAGGCTTCAGTTTCCGGTGGGGTCAGCCGCGAGGCGGGAGAGTTGGCGGGTAGAATTTCGGGTCAGCAAGTTGCCGCTGATTAGCCCAGTGGCGTGTTGATGAGGAGCAGAGGGGCGCCTTCCATCTCCTGCTCTGCCTGGCTGGCCAGTCCCGGATGAAGGTGCTTATTACCGAGCAGCTGTTCCCCGTCTCGGTGGACAGACATTCGTTTTTTTTAATTTAATCTTTATTCCCCCTGATGGCAAGGAAGCTAATTTGCGCCTTTGTGGATAAAGGCTAATGTTTGCTTAAACGAGCTCAGAGGTGCTCTGCATAAACTGACTGCTGGCCCATGTTCTCATTGGCTCTTGCAAGGCAATCTTCTCAGATCCAATTTGATCAAATATAATGCATATTTACCTCATAAAAATAAAAACGAGTAAAATAATATGCACAGTAGATTTCAAGTGTCCGGTGCATATGTATCTGACACAGCAAATAGAGGTAGATGTAAGCTGCCTATCTCACCCTCCCACATACTGCAGTGGCTTTTTGCATGCGTCCGACACATCTTTTTACTTGTACTAAGGATCATGCAGTTTCGACGTACTGCCAGTGGCTCTTACGGCCTCAGTGATGTGTTATTGTAACAAAGCATAGAACGTGGTATTCTGTGCATGGACGTACACTGCCCAGTAGCCACACACAGTACTAAAGAGCAGCTGGTTCAAGTTATGGGCCTCGACAACTGGGTGAAACTTAAAGGTGTGTGTCTCCTGGTGCATGGGCGTTGGACCCGCGGTAAAGAAATTATTTACTGCACAAAACTGCCCAGAATGGCAGGGTGTAAAAGCTGATACAATGGCTTCACTGCAAAGGCACCCGAACATTTCTAAGCGAGTTAAGTACTTGCTGGTAAATTCTTGCATATATTTGTAAGTCACGAGTTAGGGTCTCTGGCGGGCCAGTTCAGTCTCTCATCCTTCCAAGATGAATCAATCAATTACCCTTATATTCAGTTATAAATCTGTTGTAGAAATCACAAAAATGTGTTAACACTATTTAATGGGAGTTCTTAATGTGGCAGTGGTTGTAACAGAATGTATTTTTTTGACAACAGAGTTATCCATGGATCTTTGTGTCCACTTTGGTATCCTTTAAAGATCTGCAAGAACTATACGTACAGAGGGAAGGAATCTGTACTTGGAGGAAGTGGGGAGGAAATCGGTAGGGGATAGGTAGAGCTTGAGCCGGGAGAGAAATGCATCTACAAGCGGCTTGCCAATAGTGAGATTACAAAGCTTCACATACGAAGCAGAGGAGTTTGACAGAAACAAAGGTCACTCCCGGAATGGGTACAAAGAGAAGGGTTTAGTTCGGGAGATTGATGGGAGAGAGTAAGGATGAGGGAAAGCTAGAAGACATTCAACAAGAAAAGGAAAAGCTGCCATGTTAAAATAAACGCGAGACCGTGTAAAGTGAAAGTATGGCCGGCCTGGGCAGTGAAAGTGGAGGAGGGAGGAGATATGCGAGTCACGGCAGCAGCAGCCTTTGATGTTGCCGCTGGCCGTGCAGTGAATAATTAGGTGAGGAGAAATGCCGGCTGGGGGAAGCAGAGATGCCTGTGGGAGGGAGGCTTTGATGCGCTGGTGGATTTGATGTGCACGCGCTTTTTGCCAATGCGCTTGCGCATTGAGCTTGTTTTTCTCGGGCACAGCAACAAATCGCCGAGATGGTTAAGCTCTAGTTAAGCCACAATATAGCTCACCAGCTATGCGCAAACGCATCAGCAGGCAAGCCCTAAAAAGTGACCATGACTCTTGTCCTTGACCTAAGGTCTCTGCCTAAATATGGCAACAGCCTCAGTCACAAATACACTGTAATTTGTCTCGGACTTTAAACAGAAAACCATATCCAAAGCTATTCCCAGCGGGAAAAGATTATATTATCATTCGAATCCCCAATGGATCGTCATCTGTGATGCCCTCAACGAGAAGTAGGAGGCACCTGGGCACTCAATGATTGAATCCTTCGAGCAGCTCCTCGTAGTCACCAACTAAGTGCTAAGGGGCCATAAAGGCATCATTGGAACAATAACACATGCTCCTTTCCTGGCGTTCAACGCCAATTGGGCTTAAAGGGCTTCAACCCCTCCTTCCCTCCCATCATATGTGTCAGCCGGGCAGAGACAGCTTCCCGGGCTGGCGAATGTCTTGCTGCAGTCGCACCAGAGTACCTCACAGGTCTTTAAAAGATCATTTACTCGTTAATGAGACTTTATAGTCCCATGCTCTCCACGCCACTGGAGTCAAACTATCCTGGCTGAAGACGGCGGATAGCCAGGAACCGGTCCTAAGATGCTTGATTCCGGTCCAGGGAAGACATGGCTTGGCAGTTCAGGCTGGACTGTTCCCATGAGGCACAGGGTCAAGGCTGATTTGCATATGGCCATGTCTGAACTGGGGTGGTGTGGTGAGCAAAAAAACGATGGATTTACGCCCAGATCTCTGTACTGGGGTGAATGTATGACATTGTTCTGCATTCTGTCTATCAACTGTTGTTTTTGCTTTTAAATAAAGCAGTTTGTTTTAAATCCAGCCCGTTTTTCTTTAAGGAAAACGGTATGCATTTTTTTAAAAAAAAGAAACCTATTACTTTCATTTATTTTTTAAGGGCAGGTAGTGGTCCCTGGGACCTCTGCCTGCCCCTAAAAAATATTTCCCCCTGCATTTGCAAAGGGGAAGGGGTCCCTGGGGGACCTTTCCCTTTAGCGATTGCGTTACCACCCTCTTGAAGAGGGCGGTAAATTGCGAGTATTATGCAACCGTCACAAAACATTTGTGCATGGCTTGTGAGTCGCTATTAGGAAGGAACGCCCCTTCCTAATAGCGAGTCGCAAAAACACTATTTTGTGAGTCGCAAATTATTTGCGAGTCCCAAAATAGAGTTAGTACATGGCCCAGAGAAAAATTGCTTGCGCAAACCCGTTTGCGCATGGAATTTTCAGTCGTACATCTCGCCCAAAATGTGTACAGCGGTTGTAAGTTCACGAATGTGGTCGTTTTTAAACCATGCTGCTTATGTTTTTTAAGGATATAAGCAATAGGCATTGAAATGGGTCCCTTCTGGGCCCTGCGGTCATGGCCTTAACTTTTCAGGCAAAAGCACACACTGCTTTCTGAGTAATGAGTGTAAAAATAAAAAGTTAACCATGTTGTTACTGCTTACATTTCACATGCTTTACTTAATCTTGCATTCCCTGAGTGTTTGCTTTTTATAGGATGCTAATTTTTTTAAGGTAGCACATTGCTTTTGTCTAGTGCATAATTTGAATGGAGTCACATCCAGGTGTTTATAGTTGGTCAGTGCAGTGCAAGTTTCTCTCACTGGGGCAGTTTGGTGTTCAGTGGGGTAGAGAATGACACACTATGGTCAGAGCTGCTGAATTTGGAACTGGGGAACCAGGTTCAGCCTTCATGACCAGTCCACAAGACCACTCCCCTGAGGGAGCACATTCCCATGCTAGACCTTAGAAAGCCCTGCAAGCTTTTAAAGGCCCTTGTGTCTTAGCACCAGCAGGTGGAGCCTAGCAGTGGCAAGTGTGGGTTCACCTTGAAGGCCTGTCCGCCACAATTCATTCTGAAGTTCACATCCAGTCTTGCAGGCAGGCCTATGAAGCAGCACACCATAGAGTGACAGTGACTGTCACGGAGGTCGCAGGACCCTTCGACAGGGTGGCTCTATGGCATTTCGACGGCACCAGGAGCTGACCAGCTGAGTTCTGTGCAGGTAACAGCAGTGGGGTAGAGGGTCCAGGTAAGGGGACATTTTGAGGGGCGATGCGGAGGGAAAAATAAATAGTTAATTTTCCCTCTGCAACGTCTCTCTGCCCCCTTACCCAGCCCCACCGCGGTTACCTGCAAGGACCGCATTGGCACGGACTTAAGGTGGGAGAGTCGTGTTTGCAAGTATAATATGGTTTTAAAAGCACTTGCTGCGTCCTTCCTGGCCTCCAACAATATTCAGCAACAATAAAAATGTCATGATAACTCCAGTGATTAATGTTCTTAGTAGAAAGAGGTGATAAATTGTCTAGTGGACGTTTTGACTCATGGAAAGGAAGCGCAGAGGGTTAATGTGCCTGCTGCTAAGAACATGTACCATGCAGATCACAAAGTGCACATAATGTAAATAGGTCATTTCCTATACAGTGATTTACACACGTATGATTGATTGTCTCTGGGGGGGGTGTGGCTAGGCGAGCAATGGCGGAGGTCGCAACCGGGTAGAGCTCCGAGCAGAGCTCCCCTTCCCCAGGCAGATTCTCCGACATTTCTCCTCGGAACAGCCTGAAATTGTAGGCGGACCAGCAGGGAGCCGTTCTCGGCATCCTGGCCGATTTTCGGATCGGAGACCAGACACAGCAGCACCGGCCTCTCCTGAGACCTCCTGGCGGGGCTTGCCGCGACCCGGACGGCGAGAGCGACTACGGGAGACCGCGGCTCGGGCCTACCACCTGGGCCCCAACACGCGGCCCGCGACCTGGCCTCCACGGCTCCCACACACATCGTGACCGTGACCTGAGGGCCATCTGGACAATCTGGCCCCTGCTTCCCCCCGGATAGACAGGCCTACAGGACCTGGTGGCGGCTGACTGCCACTGCCCCCACCGAAGATCCGACCCCATAGGGGCCGCGGGTAGCGCGGTGCAGAGGCTCCAGGCCAGGTGTAAAGGGCAGGGACATGAACATACTAGGAGGCACTGCGACACAGGCACCCAACATTGCATAGACCTGCCTCCTCAACAACGCTTGGAGATGCATTGAGGCTACGATCTGGTGCTCCTACGCTCTCCAGCAAACACGCGGTGACATTTGGCCTACCCCACCTGCCCAGGGACAAACTACGCCCCTCACGACTGCAAGACACTTCACGACTGTGCGGTTGGCTGGCTGTGGTGAACGCGACCCCCTGATACTGTTCACCATTTGCTACGACGCGCTACTGCACAAGCCTGCCACCGGCACGGAGGACATGCAAGGGGCCGGCTAATCAACCACACGACGACGGGGGGTCTCACCTGATTTTTGACCGGCTGCAGGAGGGGTCACGCTGCCCCAGTGACCAGACGCCGAGCTGCATTTCCACCGCGCCGCTGGGTCCCTGACGTTGTGGTCGCCCCCGCCGCCGTGTAGTTCCCTTCACACGGTCGCGGAGAGGAGCGGACCACAACTCCCAGCTTGCCCGGGCCACTGCACCGCCCACTTCCTGTGGACAGCGCCAGGAGGCGCACAAAAGGAGACAGCTACCTCCGCCTCGCGGACGCGCGCGGGCGACGCCGGGCGGAGCCCGGGCAGAGGGCGGGCCGTCTAAGGCCGTCCAGGGACGGGACGGGCCATACCCCTAACATCATGGGTAAGCGTAAACTTGCTACAGCGGTACCTGGCGAGGTTAAGGCCAAGGTTCCTAAATACACCACTAGCATAATTACCTATTTGACCACCAAAGTGGACGAACTATCCACACAGATTGCTGTTTCAGAACGTGCACTAGGACTGGAAAAGACTCATGTGGGTCCAAGTGTTACTAACACTACTCTGAACACCACCCCTATTAGTTGCTTACCACTGGAACCGAGGGTCATTATTGAATCATGTAGACCCAATATGGCTCAGTCTCCTACAGTTCTCCCCTTCCCAGAGCTGCCAGTTACAGTCATACCTCCCACATCTGCGGGTCTGGATATTACAGAAAACATGACAAGTCCCCAGCATGGGGGTCAGCCTGCCATCTACATTACTGAGGAGGGACTGTCATGCTTATTGGAAAAACTTTTCTCAGAGAGACTCGAATCTGCCCTAATCCAGATTGCGACAGATATAACGGAGACTCTGAAGGATTGTGTTAAAGACCTGTTGAAAAAATGTGATCGCATTAATGATTTTTTAAATAATCAGGTACTTTCACCGCCATCTTTTACACCCATATGCCCCCCAGTTTTACAGGTTTCTACACCTGTTGTAATTGACCCCCCCGATTAACACAGCTACAAATTTGCCCGCTGAAAATCCTGTGAACTACAAAGGGAAAGTTGTAAATGGTAGATATACGCCAATTTCTCAGCCAGTGACCAATCCAGTTTCTTTGGAAGGGCAACAAGGTGTGCAGGACATACGGGCGCGTGGAGTGCCCCCGGTACAATTACCCCCCAGATGCAACTCCTTTTGTAGCGGTATTGGTAAATGTGCCTAAACTTACTGATGGGGGAGAAGAACATTTTGAAACACTTCTTAACCACACTAAAAAATGGTGCAATGCGAATTGTACGGGTGAAGGTGATATTGCAGATAACATACTTATGTGCAGACGGGTAAATTGGGTGGGAAAAACTAAGAAATGTGTGGCAGGGGACTGTGTCATAGTAAATTTCAAATCACGCAATGTCACTAGTCGCCTTTTTTTGGGATTCCTCGCCCTTGGATACTGCGGGTAAGGGTGTGCGTGCCATGCCTTTGGGTTTTTTCTACCCACCTGCAAATTTGACAACTGGCGGTGGGTATAGTAGGGCGCAGCAAAATAAGAATGTCGGGGCAGAGGGTAGATATACTTCGCCTCTACAGGGGAATGAATGGGTGACAATGAAATCTAGGGGTGGTGGGTCAGATAGGCCTGCAAGAAATGCGTATGTAGCTGACCTAACCCTGTCAAATAGATTTTCAGTTCTCACAAATCAGGATGGCATGGACTGACTAGAGCCCAATCTGATACATCAAATAAATACGATACCAAATAGCGTGGATAATAGCACTAACATTTTACCACCCTGTCATACACCAGCGACTGATGGGAAGGCTCCAATAGAATATGGTAGGGGGAATGTTAAGGTCTTGTCCTGGAATATTGCGGGTTTACGCGTTAAACAGGGTGACCCGATTTGGCTACAAATGTTAAAAGAACACGACATAGTTGCCATGCAGGAAACTTGGTCAAGGGAAAATTCTTTTTGGCTGGATGGTTATTCTTCTTTCTTTGTTAAAGCACAGTGTACCCCGGCAAGAAGAGATAAAGGGGGCTTGTTGCTATTGGTGTCTGTCAAAATAGCTGGTAGCGTTAGAGAAATTCCTAGTCACTCGCATTACTTTCAGATACTAGAAATTCTCCATCCGGACAAAATTAAGACAGTCTTAATAAACTGTTACAATTCAATGCAGGGGGGACCCCCAAATTTTGTTTTAGATAGTTTATCTTTGTTTTTAACTGATTATTTGTCAAAACAAACCACTTTTGTGCAACTCATATTAATGGGTGATTTTAATGTTCATTTGTGTGGGTCATACTGTCAGATCAAAGATTCTCACGGGCCCGATCTTGCGATTATTCCTCATTTTGAGCATAGCTCGAAAGGTTCAGCTATGGAAGAGCTGTTATCAGCTAATGACTTATATGAACCAGGCTTCTCAGATCCAAATGACCGTGTGGTCACTTATAATGCGAGGGGTAGTGAATCAATTATTGATTACATGTTCCTGTCCCCTGGACTCCTCCGCTACGTTTTGTTTTACAACGCCATCGTAAGTAGTTTTAGTGACCACAACCCGGTGTCTTTGGTCATGGATGGGTCGCTTGGTTTTCTCAAAGGGGCTTTGTTGGCCACCGCTGGGAAGAATGTTAAGAGTGCAGATCAGGGGAGGCGATTGAAATGGTGCAAAGTCTGCCCACAGGATTTTTTAGGTCGTATCGAAGAAGATATGGACCCCCCAGACATGGGGGGAAAAGAAGTAGTTGCTGCATTTGAGTTTATATGTTCCAGGGTGGAAGAAGAGCTTACACTTAGACCAAAGAAGGGACCTGCCCCAGTTTTTGGCTGGTTTGACCATGCTTGCTCCAAAGCTCATGCTGCATTGTTGGCAGCGCTTAAACATTCCCCCAGAAATAAGCCTTTGGTAGCGCAGTTGAGGAAGAAATATGCAGAGGCGATGAAGTCACGTAAAAAAGTCATTAAGGAAGAAGCTTGGGACTCTTTGATGGATTCGGCCACTCTCAAACATAGTTCCAAATTCTGGTCAATAATAAATAACCCCTTATTTTCCCAAACCCGCAATATAGATCTTGAGGCAAATATTCCAGAAGTAGAGTGGCTAAATCATTTTTCTGCAATCTATGGGAGTAATGATTCCTATGAAACATTTCATATTCCTTGTTATTCTGCTACCCAGCCAAATCTAAATTTTAGTGTAACTGAAGTTAAGGTTGCAATAATTGGTTCTGCGAAGAATAAAGCCCCAGGACCTGACGGGGTTCCCCTGGATTTATATAAATCAAACCCTGAGATGTGGGCAACGTTATTAGTGAATGTTTTAACCATGTACTCATAGGGGGTTTCCCAAAAACATGGGCATGCTCAATCATAGTCCCAATTTTTAATAAAGGGCAAAGAAGTGATCCTAAATGTTATCGCCCTATATCCTTGTTGGACTCTTCTATGAAGATCCTGGGAAAAGTTCTGTTGGCCAAAATTAATAAGTGGACACTAGAAAATGACATTTTGTCCAATGCCCAATATGGTTTTCGCTCAGGAAGAGGGACAGAGGACCAATGTTTAAATCTCCATATGATCATCTCAAAATATACAAAGGCTAAAAAGGGGGCAATCTTTGTTGCTTACATGGATTTATCAACAGCCTTTGATCTAGTCAATAGAGCAAAGTTTTGGGCCTTGTTGTTAAGTTTGGGATTGGACCCTCCTCTGGTCCATTTTTTAGCTGAACTCCACAAAGATTTAAAGGCTTCCATTAGAATGGATCAGGTAGGACATCGTACAGCATGGTTTAAATCAGGCAGGGGTGTGCGGCAAGGCTGCATCCTTGCCCCCATGCTGTTCACTTTATACATAAATGCTCTGGAAAAAAACCTTCTGGCTGTCTCTGCGGATACACCGCGTGCAGGAGACACTCATATTCCGGTGCTCCTGTACGCGGATGATGCCGCATTGATAGCTAGGACACATTTAGGTTTACAGAGACTTTTGAAAACATTTAGTGATTTCATGTCCTCTCTTGACCTAGTGGTGAATAATGCTAAATCACACGTAATGGTTTTTGGGACCACTAAAAATAATATTAAATCTTTTTACTGTAAAGGGGAAGTGATTACCAATGTTAAAGTTTTCACTTACCTAGGTGTAGTTTTTGATTCCAATGGAAACTGGACCCCGCAAATAACAGCTAAAACTAAAGCAGTGAGGAGTTCTGTAAATGCTATCCTAAGCTTCTCAAGGAGACTTGGGGGGAAACCAAGTGGTGCATTACTAGCTCTGTATAGGGCAAAAACATTAGCTATTGCACGGTATGGAGCAGGTCTGTGGGTTTACGTGAAAACTGAAACTATACAAAAGGAGGTAAACAAGTTTTTTCGTTCTATGTTAGGGCTCCCTCCGTCGACAGCCACTTTCTCAGTCCATCAGGAGCTTGGAGCTGATTACATTACTGACATCCTCGCTATGGCACCTATCCTACTATGGATTAGGGTTTGGACCAATAACAACCTGGGTCTTAATCACAAAATACTGATGGACTGTCTAAAACTTGACAAGTATAAAGATATTGTTTGGCTGTCTTACATTCATAAGTGTTCAGTGGAACTAGGCCGCCCCGAGATATTTTCCGCCCCGTTTGGCTTGAAAAAAGCAGACCTAGATTGGGTTAAGCTCAATTTCTTCAAATTCAAGACCCTGGAGAGAGAGGAACATCAATTAATAAAACCCACTGTTAGAGCTCATTTTATGACAATAACACGTATAGCTATTCAACCGTACCTCACTCTAGTTAATATCCCATTTCACAGGTGGCTTCTGGTTAAATTTCGATTTAACCAGATTTATACGGTACTCTGCGATAGTGAAGGCTGGTTTAAGCCAGAGGATGCACCTGTATGTAAATGTGATGACTTTTCCCTGCAAAATAACATGCACCTAATGCTGTTCTGTCCTTTTTATAATGTTCCAAGACAGAAGTATTTGGTACCCTTACTGAAAGAGAAAGCTTTTTTACAGGCAAAACCAGCACTCTTGTATTTGCAAATGCTCAAATTTCCCTTGGTGATGTTCAGCGTAGCAAATTATCTTGTCGCTGCTGTTAGAATCAGGAAGAGGAATATACAAGTGCAATATTGGGGTTCGTGTTTATTGTTGTTTTGCCTTACCTATTTGTACATGATGATTTTTAATATCGTATTTTTAATAATTTTTACTGAAATTGTATTGTATGAAATTTTTATATGAATCTTGGAATGGCTTTTAACTGTTTGTAGTATGCTTTTATGATTTTTAACAAAATCGAAAAAAGTGGTTTTTGACTTGACTTGACTTGAACCACACGACACCAGACGCAGGCGATAACACGCTGCGGACCACAGACACTGTCGGAATCGAGCACCAGACACCGCCTCATCCCCCGGCCCCATTGGAATAAACTGTTGGCCAGGTCGCCTTGCACATGTCCGGAGGGGTGAGAACTCGCACTGGAACCGGAGGGGCCCCGCCGAAGGGAAAATCCGACAAGTCGCTACTGAAGATGGCTGCTGATCAAGTCACCGCGAGGTTAGACAGCGTGCTAGCCACCATGGAACGCATGGAACAGTCGCTTCAACTGACCAGGACATCTTTGGAATCCAAAATAGACAGTGTTGCCATAGACCTCACCCACCTACGAGACGACCATAAGAAGCTAGCTGACCGGACCAAGACGCTGGAAGGCACGGTGGAGGAGCTTGGCCCCAAAGTCACACAAACTGATAAACAAGTTCAAGACCTCCTGAACAGGGTGGAATTCCTAGAGGACCGCGCTGAGAATGTGGAAGGGAGAGCGAGACGCAACAACGTCAGACTCGTCGGGGTCCCGGAAAAATGGGAGGGCGACCGTCCGGCTCAGCGAGTGGAGGACTGGCTAAGAGATCTGCTGCCAGAAGACACGCTATCGCCCCATTTTGTGGTGGAACGGGCACATCGTGTACTCACAAGACCTCACACCACCGGCTCCAACACGAGGCCTCTGCTCTTCAAGGTCCTGAACTATCGGGACAGGGACACTATACTGAGGGAAACCAGACGACTCGGGGAAGTCCGCATCGACAATGCTACCGTGATGTTCTTCCCAGACTACACCATTCAGGTGCAACGTCAGAGGCACGATTTCTTGGAAGTGAAGCGACGTCTCCGCGCGGCAGGCCTTAAGTACTCCCTACTCTTCCCTGCAAAACTGAGAGTAGTGGCGCAGCACAAGACCTACTTCATTAGCGCTCCTGCAGAAGTAAGCGACTGGCTTGACGGCGGCACGGACACAGCACCCAAGCAAACGCAGAACTCTGAGACAAGACCCCGGAGCCGCGGGCCACGACTCCGACGCCGGAACAGAGACCGCAGGACCGGCCGACCGGAGAAAGCGACACGCCATTCCCCGCCGGCGGACCAAATGATCCAGGAGCAGAGGGATGCACTCCGGAGAGTCTCCCAGCTGAGCGCCTCACCAACTTCGGACAACATTCAAGTCACTAGCCCACGGTTGGTTCCGAGTGATGACAAAGCTATTTACGAGATACCGGACTCCCAACTGTCTGTGGAGCTACCGGACATTATGCCGCAAACGGCTGACATGCTCCATTGAAAAATGAAAACCCACCGGACTCTACCGGGGCGGCAGGGACGGAACCAGAGACCAGACGGTTGCTGGGATGCTGTGGCCCGTCGCCGGAGATGTCCCTCGCCGCCCCGGAATCAGAATCAGAGAGAGAGGCCTGGACGCAGTGAGTACACACCCAGACATATAGACACAGAGGGTGATAAGGTGGTGGGGCCATGCTGCAGGGCTCCCCCTTCTCTCTTACCCATAACGTCCGCCCATATTGCCGGAGGACCTTCCTACCCCAGGAACTTGGGGGGTGGAAATTACCTCTCTCCCTTGTGTGTACATGGTCACACAAACAACCACACTACAGGAATGGACACTGCCTACCCGAACACTACTTTTGGCTGCATAGTGAGCGTGACATATGGCCCGGGGAAGGGCCACTGATCACCCTCTTTTGGTTCGAACTGGACTACTGCCAAAACTGTAACTAGCACACGTTACCCCCTAGACTAGAATACTGTTCTATTGCCCTCTTGGTGCGTTTGGACGGCGACATGTTGCGTTGCCGACCTTTTGGTATCTCTTACTGTTTAGCACTGTTTGCATACCCTGTTCCATTCCCCACCCTCAACCTCAGAGAATTGCCTATACCCTTTATTGCTGTGCTGATGTCGGTGTCTGGTGTGGGTGGAGGGGGGGGGGGGGGGGGGGGGGGGGGACCGGGGGCCTTGTGGGGGCGCTCGCCTGGGGGGGGATGGTGTGGGTATTCCTTGCCGTGACAGTGAATATGGCTGAGATCAGGATATGCACGTGGAATGTGAGAGGCATGCACACACCGTCGAGACGTTACCAAATCTATTCTTATTTACGGCGTCACAAATTTCATGTAGTGCTGTTACAGGAAACTCCCCAAAACACAACTGAGGTACACGCGCTACGCCGACGGTGGCGCAGACAACTTTACGCCACAGAGTACTCCTCCTATGCTCGCGGGACACTCATATGGATACGGCCGGGCACTCCCTGGGCGGTCATAGACACACAGATCGATTCGGAGGGTCGCTATGTGATGGCCCGAGGCAGACTTGATGGGCACCCAGTGGTACTTGCCTCCTTATACTCCCCAAACACTGACCAGGGCGGCTTCCTTGAGAGCCTCTCCACGACGCTGGCGCCCTGGCATGGGCTCCCGTGGATCCTTGGAGGCGACTACAATTGCGTCCTAGATGTGAATCTAGACAGGTCCACCGCACCCCCGGCCAATGCACAGGCACACGTCACCACGAAAGCCCTCCTCAACTGGGCCAAGCAATGGGATCTTCATGACACATGGAGGGCACGCAACCCCACAACACGCACATATTCCTACTGTTAGACCTGACACCTTTGGCGTGGTTTTTCCCCCATCTTTTTGCCTCTGACTCATGTATTTTTGATGCTGTGCTGGATTTCGTTTTTGCTGGTTTAGATGTTTTGGACACTCTGCCACTGCTGATCAGTGCCAGAGTGTAAGTGCTCCCTCTGTAAATTGTCATATTGATTGGATATACCTGATTGGCATATTGGTATCACCATGAAGTCCCTAGTAAAGTGCACTGTGTGTGCCAGGGCTGGTGATGACAGATGCTGCTAGTGGGCCTGCATGAACATACAAATTGACCCTCACACCTTTATTTTCAACTTATTATTAGAACAACAATAATCAGGACTGTTTCTGATTATGTGGGCTTAATTAATTTGGCCCTTTACTTTATTATTCATTCAAGTAAAAAGATTGTTATGTATGAGAAACACACGAAACATATGACAATCAATCAAAATGTAAAAATTCACAAATGACAACACATTATTTTCAAAAACATTGAATCATACAAAACAAACATGAAGAAAAAATTAGAGAAAAACTTTGCACATTATTTGCAGTTGTAGCATGTATCAAATGGTGAAAAAGATGATGATTCTTTGGAAAGAATCTACAAGAAGGCTAGTGGATACAAATCAATAAATGTTATATCACGATAATTTCTATGTGTTTTGTAGCCTTCTTGCTGCCGACGCGTTTCGACCCGTTAAATCAATAAACGAGGTCTCATCAGGGCCTTTTCACTTCGTTCTTTTCTCTATCTAAAAATTTCGTGCAAAAGAAGAGAACAACGTCTTAGTTTTATTGTTCTGACCCGTTTAGCCATCCTCAGCCTAAGTCTATGGCAGTAGTGTACCTGTAGCGTAAGTGTAGCCGGATCCAAGGGGTTCAACAGCTTCCTTTTCTTTTTTGTATTTCTGGGGACTCTGTAAGAAAGTTGTGTTCTATTAAGGTGGTGATCTTTGTGAGGTCCCTGCACTATTGTCTAATATGTGTCTTTCGTACCTGTTTACAGCGCCGTTGTTCTTGGCGTCAGTCTCTGTTTAATCTTTTTTCTTTTCAAACTTTTGGGTCTTTGGCTGACTGGATTTTAGTTTTCAGTGCGTTGGTGTCCCTGCATGAAAGGAGAAAGTCGTTTGTGTGTCTAATTATCATACGCCTGTGTTATTGCTTGAAACGCTTTCATTCAAAGTACCTTGCGAGGGAGACGTCCCTCGGTGGACGAATATCCTGTCTCTTCAGAAAACGGCACGGTTCCACATCATTCTATTGAGTGAGAACAGTGTGCATTAATAGGTGTCCTGCGCTCGCATATCTCTGCATCTGGAGAGCTGTTTAAAGCAACCGATTCTTACCTTTAGAAAAACGGGGGTTTATTTGGATTCAGGAGTCCTCAGTACGCTCTGTCAGGCTCGTTGAAACTGGCGTTTTTGGCAACAACAGCCATGTTGCTGTGGGCATTGGTTATGGTTTTGGTCACATGACCTTGGAATTCTGGGATACGTAGTTCTGTCAGGTCAAGATTCCGCCTGTTATTTTTGTGAAGATGTTGTCTTTGAATTAAAGCCATTTAAGGGGGACTTTCTTCAATTTCGACTCGCACAGGGCACTATTCCACCATCAGCCACTAAAATCTCGCAAAACAGATTTTTCAGCAATAGATAATTTTAATTTTACAGCCTGGAGACCTCAGATAGTGTATTTAACCCGCTCTGGGTGCTGTTGAATTTTAATATTAAATACGCTTCTTTTGTTAGTAGCACTTTCTCAGTATCAGGCGGACACCTACTTTGGTTGATGCTGTATAATACTGTCCATTTGAACTCTGTCTCTCGGTGGTCAGTCTCTATGAAATGCTGCACCATGGGCGCATTAGCCACCTTATTTTTTAGTCTTGATCTGTGTTGTGTAATGCGAGTGTTTACTTGTTGGTTGGTCTTACCAATGTAAATTTTGTCGCAAGGACATATAATCGCATACACAACTTTCGTGTCCGACAGTTCGAAAAACCTGCATTTTTCCATTTGATGTTGTTATGGATAAAATTCACTTCCTTCTATCGCTGTGTCACATGATACACAGTTGCCACATCTGTGGTGACCAATGATCGGTTTGAGGCCCCACTTGGTCAATAGATCACTTTTCGGTTTTTGTATTCGCACATCCGCACGAACCAATTGTTGGCCTATACTCTGATTCTTTTTGTAAGCGAATATAGGCTTCGGAAAAGGACATTCTAGTTCCTCCAACAAATGCCAGTTCTTCAAGATCATTTGTCTGACTTTGTGCGTGTCTGGACCGAAGGTCGTGACGCAGACCATCTTGTCTAATTCCGGTTTTTGCTTTTCTTGTGTTAGCAAACACTCCCGTGGTGTATATCTGGCCCTTTTGTAGGAGTGTTTTAGTAGCTTTTTGGGGTAGCCTCTGTTGATCATTTCCCCACAGAGTGTTTGGGCATGTCGGTCATAATCAGTTACCTCGGAGCAGTTCCTCCTAATTCTTAAGAGCTGTCCGTAAGGGAGGTTGGCCCTAAGATTTCTGGGATGTGCACTTCCGTGGTGTAGGATCGTATTTTTCTCTGTCTTTTTCTTGAATAGAGACGCTTTTAAGTGACCACCCTCATTAAAAATTTCCACATCGAGGAACGTCATCCTGCTATTGTTTAGTTCGATTGAAAATTTGATATCGTGGTGTTTGTTATTCAACCAATGGTGAAACTCCATTAATTCCGTGCGGCTCCCCTGCCACAGGAGCCACACGTCATCAATGTATCGCAACCATTGTTTGATATGTTTCTTGAAAGGATTGTTATTTTCAACAAATTTGTGCTCATATTCTGCCACATACAGTACTGCCATTTCCGGCGCATAAGGACAACCCATGGCCGTACCTTTGATTTGGATAAAGAACTGATCGTTGAAGCGAAAATAATTTTTCTTCAACGTCAGTTCTGCTAGTTGAAGAATGTACGCTGTGGGGACCCGGTGAGGCCTTTCTCTGGTTTCTAGGTACATTTCCATGACCTCCAGCGCCTCATCTTGTGGAATTTGAGTGTATAGGGACGTGACGTCCATTGTCACCATGATCTCAGTTTCAGCGTTGAATTCTGTCCCTTCGACTTTGACTAAAAAGTCGGTGGTGTCCTTGAGGTACGACTTGACTTTGCTCACAAATGGCTTTAGGAAGTAATCCACATATTTTGAGATCTGTGATTTTCACGGAGGATGCGGAATATAAATTAGGTTTCAGTCAGATAAACACGAAGTGTAGCCGGTGGTGTTAGGGCCAGATGTAGGTGTCCAAATACCGGTCGGAAACGGCCGAAAATACCGAATTTCGGCCGTTTCCGACCGGTATTTGGACATTGGTATGTAGGGGCATGTAAAATTACAGAATCGGTAATTTTACAGAATCTGTAATTTTACCGATTCGGTAAAATACCGAATTGGTAAAATTACCGATTCTGCAATTTCAGATGTAGGTAGCACTGTTTTCAGTGCTACAAGGGTTTAAGAATTCTTAATTTACCACCAACTAGTAGTTGGTGGTAAAATAAGAAAACCATTTAAAAAGCATTTTTTTTGCTTTTTAAACAGTGCCATGTGGCAGACATACATGCCCTAAGGGCATGTATGTCAGCAACATGTGCACCCATGCACAATTGAGGGGTGCAACAGGGTGTCAAAGTGACACCCTGCCACCCTTCACTATTTCCCCCAATTACCAAATCGGTATTTACCGATTCGGTAATTGACATTGATTCCTATGGGCCTCAAGGCCCATAGGAAACAATGGCAGTTACAGACTCTGTAAATACCGATTCATTAATTACCGAATCATACCGATTCGGTAATTAATTCGGTAAATATACCTACATCCCGATTGCCAGTTCTTAAATACCGAATCGGTATGATTCGGTATTTAAGAATCGGTAATCGGGGATTACCTACATCTGGCCCTTAGTGCCTAAGAAAGCTGCTACCCCAGGTGGCACCCCAGAACTCCGGTTCTGCGCGGACTACCGTGGGCTCAATGCGGTCACCAAGACTGACGCGCACCCCATCCCCAGAGCTGATGAGCTGGTGGATCGGTTGGGAGCTGCCCAGTACCTGAGTACTTTTGATTTGACTTCAGGGTACTGGCAGATTGCCTTAACTGAGGGGGCCAAGGAGAGGTCAGCATTTTCAACGCCAGAGGGGCACTTCCAGTTCCGTGTCATGCCCTTTGGGTTGAAAAATGCCCCTGCCACATTTCAGAGATTGGTCAACCAGGTACTGGCGGGGCTGGAGCAATTCAGTGCAGCCTACCTGGATGACATTGCTGTATTCAGTTCCACTTGGGAGGAACACCTGCAACACCTCTCTGAAGTGTTGAAGGCTCTGCAGAAGGCAGGCCTTACTATCAAGGCCAGTAAATGCCAGATAGGGCAGGGATCTGTGGTGTACTTGGGACACCAGGTGGGGAGCGGCCAGGTGGCGCCCCTACAGGCAAAGATTGATACCATTCTGGCTTGGGAGCCCCCCAAGACCCAGACTGAGGTGAGAGCCTTTTTAGGTCTCACCGGATATTACAGACGGTTTGTCAAAGGTTATGGCACTATTGTGGCCCCTTTGACAGAGCTGACATCTAGAAATCAGCCTAGGAAGGTGAATTGGACTGAGGCCTGTCAAACTGCTTTTGACAGCCTCAAAGCTGCCATGTGCATAGCACCGGTGCTTAAGGCACCTGACTTTTCCAGTGAGTTCATTGTGCAAACTGACGCTTCAGAGCAAGGCGTGGGAGCAGTACTCTCACAGATCAATGATGAGGGAGGAGACCAACCAGTGGCTTTCATTAGCAGGAGACTAATCCCCAGGGAACAGAAATGGAGTGCCATTGAAAGAGAAGCTTTCGCTGTGGTCTGGGCTCTGAAGAAGCTGAGGCCCTACCTGTTTGGGACTCACTTCCGTGTTCAGACCGACCACAGGCCCCTCAGATGGTTAATGCAGATGAGGGGTGAGAATCCAAAACTGTTGAGGTGTTCCATTTCCCTACAGGGGATGGACTTTACGGTGGAGCACCGCCCTGGTTCAGAACACGCCAATGCTGATGGTCTGTCCAGATTCTTCCGCCTTAGTGATGAGGACTCCCAAGAGGTTGGGTAGTTCTCCCCACTTTCAGCTGGAGGGGACACGTGTTAGACCTGACACCTTTGGCGTGGTTTTTCCCCCATCTTTTTGCCTCTGACTCATGTATTTTTGATGCTGTGCTGGATTTCGTTTTTGCTGGTTTAGATGTTTTGGACACTCTGCCACTGCTGATCAGTGCCAGAGTTTAAGTGCTCCCTCTGTAAATTGTCGTATTGATTGGATATACCTGATTGGCATATTGGTATCACCATGAAGTCCCTAGTAAAGTGCACTGTGTGTGCCAGGGCTGGGGATGACAGATGCTACTAGTGGGCCTGCAGCGCAGATTGCGCCACCCACAGGAGTAGCCCTAAAATGGTGACTCAGGCCTGCCAGCGCAGGGCCTGTGTGCAGTCAGTGACTGCCATGTCCGCCTGGCCAGTGTCCCCACTGGCTAGGCCTAACCCTTCCCTGTCTGTGCACATCAGTCACCCCTATGGAAGGCTCAAGGTACCCCCCTGGGCAGGGTGCAGTATATGGATAAGGTAGAGCATGTACTAGTGCAGGTCACATGCTCTGGTAGTGAGCGGCAGCCATTTTGTGTGCTCACTGCTGTAAGGCTATCTTGCTCCATAGAGTAACATGGGGGAGGCTGGTCCCATTGGATACCAGCCTATCTTCCCATAGGAACAAGATGGGACATAAGTGAATGATATCCCTGAACTCAGAATTTAATAACACATCTTGTAGTGAAGGTTGTTTTTAAATTCTGTGTTTGAGAATAGTACTTTTAGAAAGTGGCTGTTCTCTTGTCTAAACCTTCCTGTGTGCCTGGGCCTGTTTGTGGATTGACTGTCTGGCCTGAGTGTGACAGGGACTGCAGAGCCCCCAGGGGATTGTCTGAGTCAGCCCGTGGATGAAAGGCAGCATCTGCTGCCAGGGAAGTGGGAGGAGATCACACCTGATAGTGACAGGGCTGTGCCTGCCTGACCACAAAGCTGGCTCCACCCCCTGCTGGGCGACTGTCACCTCTGTCCCTGATACTGAGAGGAAGAAGGAAGCCAGGAAACCCCCAGTGCCTCAGCCACCCCCAGAACTGGTTTAGACCGGGCTCAGGGCCCACTTGCACAAAGACTTCACAGGACTTCAAAGACTTTTAGGGGTATAAGAGAAGGACCCCTGACTACAGGAAATCAGATTCTACCATCAAGAAGGAACCTCTGCTGGAAGAAGGACTGCTGGAGAACAAGAGGAAGATTGCCTTGCTGTGTGCTCTAAGGGCTGACCTGTTCTGCTGTTGCAACTGAAAGCTGAGGAGGAGAAAGGGACTTTGCTGTGTGCTGTAACCCTACCTGCTTGAAACTGCTAAGACTTTGCTGTGTGCTGTGTCTGCAACCTGAATCTCCAAGGGCCTGAGAAGAGCTGGCTCCCTGTCTGCAACCCAGGAACATAAAGGTTGCCCAAGGACTACAAGAATCTGCTGTGCCCCCTGAAGCTGCTGTGTGGCGAAGAGATCGTGAAACCCTGTAGTTTGCCTGCTTAGCGCACGGGCTGCTCTCTAATCTGCTTGAGAGCGCCGCGCTGACCCAGCCTGCTGCGTGGCCAAGATCGACGTGTTCATCGACACGTGTGTGGTGCAGACCGGAGACTTGTGGGCCTCTCCAGCGCAATGAGCGCTGAAAAACAATTGCTGGCCGTGTCACCGTCGCAGCCCGGGGTCAGTAACCCCCGTGGAAGTGCCCCGTATCTTTCCGGTGTTTGCGTTCCGAACATCGAGCCCGCCGCACTCTGATTGGGTGAGAGAGCCGAGCCCCCTCACCAGAGCCGCGACGGGATTGGTTGGTGGAGCGGAGCGTCATCAGCGAGGCCGCGCTGCCGCGCTGCCATTGGTTGGCGGCCTCGCGTTCAGAGGGGCTCGTCAGGAGAGCCGCGACGGGATTGGCTGCCTCGACTCAAGATGCCGAGGAGCCGAGGAATCGCCGTGATCACCGCCGGGACCGGGGAAGACTGACCTGACCTCGCCGAGGGATTCTGCAGAGTGCTCCATCCCCCAGCCTGCCGTCTCTGCTCCCCGCTGCTCCCTGGAGGACCGAGAGCGGGCGGAGAGCGTCCTGAGATCGGCCGGGCTGGAGCGCGAGTGCGCATTGACCGGCGAGGCACGCCTGGGAGCCTGAAGCGATACCAAGCAAGGGGAAGGGAGTCCCCCTCCCCCCAGCATTCTGGTGAGGCGCGCTTGAAGCGCTTAGGGTCCCTGACGCCAGGGGCTGACTGTCGTGGCAATTTAAGACGCTGGCATTGTTTTCCTAGCTCGTTTTGAGAGCTACTTAACTATAAATCAGTGGCATTATTTATACTTGCTGATTGAAGAGACTTGAGACATTTTTGATTAAGAACTTCCTACTTACAAGGACAACCATTAAGATTAAGTGCAACATTTTATAATGAAGTAATTATTGTGCAACTGCTTGATTTAACTTGCTGAAACTAGATAAAGCTATATATTTTTATAAAATATACTTACCTGTGTGGTCTCCGTTTGTGGTGGATTGGGGATTATTGTTGTGTTGAGTGCAATCATTATACACATTGCCTTGGGGATAAGCCTGCCTGCTCGCGCCAAGCTACCTAGAGGGAGAGCGGAGGTTATCTACTGTGTGTATTCCTTCACCCCGACTAGAAGCAAGGGTCCCTACTTGGTCTAAGGTACTTACCTCTGCCAACTAGAGACCCCCAGATCTAACACCTACTGGTCGGGTGCGCACGCACTCCACGTACGCTTAGACAGATACATGATCTCCTCTGATCTCCTTCCATTGGTTCAGGACACACAGTATATGGGTCGCACTCACTCAGATCATAATCCACACACACACTGGTCACCGCCTGGGACGTCCCGCACCCTCCTATTCCCACCTGGCGCCTCCAGCCAGACCTCTTACTAGACGCGACCTTCCGCGACTCCCTAATCACACAGACGGCTCAATACTTTGAACTCAACGCCGGCACAGCATCCTCTCCCCAAACCGAATGGGATGCTTTCAAAGTGGTGACCCGGGGACTCTGCTTGGGAACACAGGGACACGTGCGACGACAACTTGAGCAGGACCGGACACGACTAGAAACCGAATTACTGGACCTTGAACGGGCTGTGGGGGGGGATGCGATCGCCCGACTGACGGAAGCCAAGGCGGAACACGACCGCCTACTAGACCGTTTGCGTAACGTCAACTTCGCAGCGCACTCCGCCCGGGTCCACAGACAGGGCAAACTGTTGGCCTGGCTGATCGCGCCCCCCCCCCCCCATATCGACAATACAGGCGGAAGACGGTGGATTACTCTACTCCCAACGCCAAATACATGAGGCATTCACGGGTCACTACTCGGGACTATACTGCTCCCGACTATGCGTCCCACTGGCGACCATCACTGAATATCTCTCTGACATACGACTACCTGCCCTGACGGCGGCATAGCAGAATGACCTCGGAGCACCGCTGGACTCCGAGGAACTTCGTGATACCATCTTTAACCTATCGAATGGCAAGTCTCCGGGACCGGATGGCTTGCCAGCCGAATTCTATAAGGCCGCCTCGGACATCCTAATCCCACACCTAGCAAAGATGTACTCTGCGGCTATAGATGACTTCTCCTTGCCCCCGACACTTAATGAGGCCACACTCGTATCTCTACTCAAACCTGGCAGGGATGGCAAGCAGATGGGATCCTACCGACCTCTGGCACTCCTCAACACAGACTACAAAATCCTCGCCTCCGCACTTGCTCGCAGATTAGCCCCTATCAATCAATCAATCAATCATAGGCATTTATACCGCGCACTACTCACCCGGAGGGTCTCAAGGCGCTTTGGGGGGGGGGGGGGGGGGGTCCGCTACTGCTCGAACAGCCAGGTCTTGTGCTTCTTCCTGAAGGAGGGGTGGTCTTGGGTCAGGCGTAGGTCGGTCAGGAGGGAGTTCCAAGTCTTGGCGGCCAGGTGGGAGAGGGACCTTCCTCCTGTTGTCGCTCTGCGGATGCGGGGGACGGCTGCGAGGGCATGATTGGTCGAGCGGAGATGGCGTTTGGGAGCGTAGAAGTTGAGGCGGCTGTTGAGGTAGGTCGGGCCTTGGTTGTGTAGGGCTTTGAGTGCGTGGGTGAGGAGCCGGAAGGTGATTCTTTTGTTGATCGGGAGCCAGTGCAGGTCTCTCAGGTGTCTGGAGATGTGGCTTCGTCTGGGGACGTCGAGGATGAGTCTCGCCGAGGCGTTCTGGATCCGCTGGAGTCTCTTCTGGAGCTTGGCGGTGGTTCCGGCGTAGAGGGCGTTGCCGTAGTCCAGTCGGCTGGTGACGAGGGCCTGGGTGACCGTCTTCCTGGTCTCGGTGGGGATCCACCGGAAGATCTTACGTAACATGCGCAGGATGTTGAAACAGGACGAGGAGGTGGCGTTGACTTGTCTGGTCATGGAGAGGGAGGAGTCCAGGATGAAGCCCAGGTTGCGTGCGTGGTCTGTCGGTTTGGGTGCGTTGCCCAGGAGGGGCCACCAGGAGTCGTCCCAGGCGGAGGGTGAGGAGCCCAGGATGAGGACTTCCGTCTTGTCTGTGTTCAGTTTCAGGCGGCTGGTCGTCATCCACTTGGCCACGTCTTTCATCCCTTCGTGTAGGTTGGCTCTGGCGGTGGCGGGGTCGTTGGTCAGGGAGAGGATCAGCTGGGTGTCATCGGCGTAGGAGATGATGTTCAGGTTGTGTTGGCGTGCGATGGCTGCAAGGGGGCTCATGTAGACGTTGAAGAGGGTGGGGCTGAGCGAGGAGCCTTGGGGAACGCTGCAGATGACTTCCGTGGCTTCTGATCTGAATGGGGGCAGGCGGACTCTCTGTGTCCTTCCGGCGAGGAAGGAGGTGATCCATTCCAGTGCTTTCTCCTCGATTCCGACGTTGCTGAGGCGCTGCACTAGGGTGCGGTGGCAGACAGTGTCGAATGCCGCGGAGAGGTCCAGGAGGATGAGGGCCGCTGTTTCTCCGATGTCCAGCAGGGTTCGGATGTCGTCGGTGGCAGCGATGAGGGCAGTCTCGGTGCTGTGGTTGGCCCGGAAGCCTGACTGAGATGGGTCGAGGGATCCAGTCGTCTCGAGGAAGGCTGCCAGTTGCTTGTTGACGGTCTTCTCGATGACTTTGGCTGGAAACGGGAGGAGCGAGATGGGGCGGTAGTTCTTGAGTTCGGTGGGGTCCGCCGTTGGTTTCTTTAGTAGAGCGCTGAGTTCGGCGTGCTTCCAGCTCTCAGGGAAGGTGGCGGTGTCGAAGGAGGTGTTGATGATGTCCCGCAGGTGGGGTGCGATGACAGCGTCGGCCTTGTTGAAGACGTGGTGAGGGCAGGGGTCGGTTGGAGATCCGTAGTGGATGGAGTTCATCGTGCGGATGGTGTCTTCGAGGTTGATCGGTGTCCAGGCGTTGAGGGTGGTGGTGGGGGGCGTTGGTGCGGTCGTGGGGAGCGTTGTTTGTGTGCTGAAGCTGTTGTGTATGTCAGCGATCTTGTTGTGGAAGTAGGAGGCGAGGGAGTTGCAGAGGTCTTGCGACGGGGTGATGTCGTTGATTCCGGCGTTGGGGTTGGAGAGCTCTCTCACGATGTTGAAGAGTTCCTTGCTGTTGTGTGCGTTGTTGTCCAGCCGGTCCTTGAATGCTGTTTTCTTGGTGGCGTGGATCAATTGATGGTGCTTTCGGGTGGCGAGCTTGAGGGTGGTCATGTTGTCCGGTGGTGGGTCTCTTCTCCAGGCATTCTCGGGGGCACGGCAGTTCTTCTTGGAGCTCTTGAGTTAGTCGGTGAACCACGGGGCCTTCTTGCTTCCGGGTCTGCTGGGCGGGGTCCTCAGAGGGGCGAGTTCGTCCGCGCAGGTGCAGATCCATTTCGTGAGGTTGTCGGCGGCTTGGCTGGGGTTCGCTGAGCTGGTGGGAGGGTGCTGGCTCAGGGATGCGGCGAGTTGGTCGGCTGTGATCTTGTTCCAGCTTCTTCGTGCAGCCTGTTGCTGGTGGTGGTGGACCGTGGTTCTTCTGAAGGTGAAGTGGATGCAGCTGTGGTCCGTCCAGTGGAGTCCAGTGGCGTGGCTGAAGGGGACGTCTTTGCTGGACGAGAAGACGGCGTTGAGTGTGTGTCCGGCGAGGTGGGTGGGGGTGGTCACCAGCTGCTTGAGTCCGAGGGTGGCGAGGTTGTCAAGCAGGGTGGTGGTGTTGCGGTCGTTGTTGTTCTCCAGGTGGAAGTTGATGTCCCCGAGGAGGATGTAGTCGGCGGAGGGGAGGGGAGGGCGTGCGGGCTGATGAAGTCGGCGATGTCTTCGCTGAATTGAGTGCGTGGTCCCGGAGGTCGGTAGATCAGGGTGCCCCTGAGGGTGGTCTTGGGGTCGGTGTGGATCTGGAAGTACAGGTGTTCGGCGGTTGTCAGGGTGTCGTCGGTGTTGGTCGAGATGCGGATGCTGTTCCTGTGGATGATGGCGATACCTCCTCCAGTCTGTTTGTCGCTGTCTCCCCGGATGATCTTGTAGCCCTCTGGGATGGCGATGGCGATGTCGGGCGCTGATGATTCGTTCATCCAGATTTCCGTGAGGAAGGCGACGTCAGGAGCTGTGGTGTCGAGGAGGTTCCAGAGTTGGACGGCGTGTCTGTGGACGGAGCGGGTGTTGAGCAGGATGCACTTGAGGTGGTTGCTGCTGGTGTTCGGCTTGGTGGGCGCTGGTGCAGTGCAGGTCCGGATGCAGGTGAACTTGCAGTGCTGGCAGGTGTAGGGTCCGTGGGTGCGTCTCGGGGTGGCTCGGTAGCATCCAGGGGTTCGGCCGGTGTTGAGTGCGTTGAGGGTGGCGGCGTCGTACGTCCGGCGGGTGGGCTGGGGTCTGCGGGGGCCAGGGGTCCTGGCACTGGGCGTGGTCCAGGCGCGGACGGGCGTAGACGGGATTACCTTTGGCGCACCTTCGGCGCTCAATCGGTGCTCCCGCTGCGCGCGTCCGCTGCGCGGTCGCTCTGGGGGCGTCATAAGAGGGGAGCCGGGAGGGAGGGTCTGCGGGGAGGCGGGGAGCGCGGGAACCAATCGGCGGGCGGGGTCTCGTGGGAAACCGGCGGGAAAAGCCTGGGGGCTCGGCGGCGGCCCTGCGGTGGCTGGGGCGGCGCTGGGGCGGCTCTATGGCGGCTGGGGCGACGTGCAGTGCGAGGCTCAGGCAGCAGCTAAGGAGGAGCAGGCGGGGGGTGTGGGGGCGACCAGGCCAAGGGCGCAGTGGTCGCTCCTGGGCAGCGCTGTGGGTCCCCTTAAGAGGGGAGCCGGGAGGGAGGGTCTGCGGGGAGGCGGGGAGCGCGGGAACCAATCGGCGGGCGGGGTCTCGTGGGAAACCGGCGGGAAAAGCCTGGGGGCTCGGCGGCGGCCCTGCGGTGGCTGGGGCGGCCCTGCGGTGGCTGGGGCGGCTCTGCGGCGGCCCTGCGGCGGCTGGGGCGACATGCAGTGCGAGGCTCAGGCAGCAGCTAAGGAGGAGCAGGCGGGGGGTGTGGGGGCGACCAGGTACATCACGCGCTGGTACATCACGACCAAAATGGGTTCGTACCGACACGACACACGTCCCACAACATCGGCCGCCTATTCCGCTTGCAAGAATACGCCACGAGACAGTGGCCACGAGCCGGGTGCCTAGTACTAGACCTAGAGAAGGCGTTTGACTCGGCGGAATGGCCCTACCTGCGAGCGGTTACGGACAAATTCGAGCTGGGGGACGACTATCAGACTATGGTTGGACTCCTATACCGCAGACCCACAGTCCGAATCCGTACTGGAGCATTGCTCTCTGACCCTATCTGTGTGCGGAGAGGCACCAGGCAAGGCTGCCCCCTATCGCCCATGTTGTTCTCCTTAGCTGTGGAACCCCAAGCTGAGAAACTCCGGTCCCAAGTAGTGGATTGAGGTATACCGATGGCAGATGGACTACATGTGGTGTCATTGTATGCTGACAACCTTCTTTTGTAGGTCAATGACCTGAACAATGTCCCGGCGTCCCTAACTGCCATCTTCAGCACATTCGAGGAAGTGTCGGGATTGCGGGTGAACTGGGCCAAATCGGGGGCCTACTCCTTCAACCCGAACGTTCCAGAGTGCGAAATACGCATCGGGGGCGAGAGATTGCAGTGGTACCCCACGACGTTCAGATACCTCGGGATACACGTCTATAGAGACCCTACGGATATCTTGGAAGGAAACCTGATGCGGGCGATCGCATCTACCCGAGCACAGTCCGGGTTCTGGAAGACACTGCCACTGAATGTTCCTAGCCGCATAGCCCTTGCAAAGATGATAGTCCTACCGGGGCTACTGTACTACTTTGCGAATATACCAACTTATGTCCCTACCCGGGTGTTCCGAGACCTTGAGGTCCTGATGCGTGACCTGATTTGGAATAAGGGCCGGCCACGAGTTGCGCTGACAAAACTCTACATGCCCACTGAAGAGGTCGGACTAGCTGTTCCCAACATGGAGTTATACTATCTAGCGGCGCAAATGCAGTGGGTGTCAGGCTGGTTAGGTGGCAAGAACCTGGGAGACACGGCCACGGACACCGCTATCCGGTCCCTGTTGCAGGTCCACTTGTTGTTTCATCCACTGACGCCGACTCCCCGACTACCGCAACTGCTGCTCGCGGTGGCGCGCAGATGCTTCCTTCGTTGCTTGCGCCTGACCCGGGCGACAGTACCATACGCCCCGATACTACCACTACTGGGCACCCAGACAACGGTGGGGACCTTGACGGCTGTAAAGTTGGACAGCTGGACCACCGCGGGGGTGGAAACCCTGGGAGACCTGTACTCTGATGGCGCCCTCCTACCCTTCGCGGATCTCGTGAGAGACGCATCCCTTCCGGCAGGGCAGTTCCTATTACACGCATCCCTCATGCATACACTAACAGCCGCTTGGGGAGACATGACTGGTGAGCCACCAACACATCACTTCATACAATACCTTCATGTCATGAGCAATGGCAAACACATAATTCATTGGATAGCACAAGCGCTCCTTCTCCACACTCATCCCACAACTGTGCAGCTGAGGGAGAAGTGGGCGACAGACAGGGGGAGGAACTGGACGGACAAGGAGTGAGCTATGATCCTGGCTGGCCCAGTGAACATCCCCCGCAACCCTCGCTTCAAAATCATACAGCTTTACATATTACATCGCGCATATCTCACCCCGGACAAGATAAATAAATATTTTTCAGTCACCGATACTGCCTGCGGACGCTGCTCCCTACTAGGTGCGGACCTCCTACACATGCTCTGGCTCTGTCCTGCCCTCCAACAGTATTGGGATGGGGTGACTACGTTGCTCCGACATTGCACCAAGGAACATGTGCCGAGCACATGGGAAGCCTGCGTACTGGATTGTACAAACGTACGCGACTAAACAAGGTCCAGGCCCGATACTGGGATCTCGGACTCATCACGGCCAAGAGACTGCTTACCAGGCGGTGGAAGGCTGATACACCCCCACACATCCGCCATTGGAGCCTGTCGCTTGCGATTTGGGCACGAGCGGAGAGCACTGTTCTGCGAAGAGAGGAGACGGTGGGACTCAGGAAATTTCCTATCGCACAACACTGGGATGACATCCTACACTCCTTTCAGCAGAAATGTGTGGTACAGGGGATTACGTGAAGAACTGAATGCTGCCCCCCCTTCCCCTCCCAATACCGGTTCCTACGAGCCCCATACAATACACTGACCGCCACCTACACGGCCACTGTGCTCTGCCCACCGTATACCACGTGCTTGACCGTTCCACGCTGGCGGTTGTCCTGCCCCTCCCAAACATGCATCACCACGCGCAGCGCTGTGACATAGACCCAGACACCGAAAGCTTACTCTGAAACGCTGCACTCAACAAACCCTCATGGTGGGGTTCCCCCCCTTGTGAACTTCACACACTGGAAACCGGCCCTCCCCCCGGTCTCCTACCTGCCCGCCCCCTGCGCCACGGCTGACACCGCGCTTCCCCTCCCGACCAAATGGCTATCTCTGCTTCTATCCACCCCTACCTGTCTTTTGCACACCCTATGTTACTGTTTTATGGTTTCTTAATATTCTGGTTTTATCTCCTTTTGGACCAAGCCCTTACAGATAGAACTCTGCACTTAAACTTTACGAGGCCTTCGGGTGTGACAGCTGGGCCTAGGCGTATCGTCTGAGTGCCAAAATAAATAGCGGTCACTCCCGTCAGGGTGGGTGTTGGACAGGCCGCATGTTCGAGCTGTACCCCCTCCCCGCAATGGGACCAGGACCCTGGCTCTCCCTGCATCCCCAGCCAGAGTCCACCAACGACCACCCGAAGTACCCTGCAATCCCTCCACTACAAGACACCAGCTCCGGACCCAGCTGGCCCGGGTCACCATCTCCCCCACGACATCGACCCGGCCGCCATCTTGGGGCACTGCAGCACGAGGCCGCGTGGCCTCAACTCGACCCTCACCCTGGGCCCGGCCGGGCCCGACATCGAGGCACCAACCTCCCCCCAGGAGGCAGAGTGACCACTTGGCGAGTCAATGGGAGAAGGAATCGTCAACGGCTCTCCTCCGCCAGGTGTCGATCACCCCAAGCCGCCTGGGCGCTGGCTCCACCCCCCTGCTGGGTGTCTGGACTCCCTCATCCCGGACCTCCCGGCCCCCAGGCGCGAGGGTCCGGACATCAAAGGGGACCAGACCTATAACTGGGGCAGGACCAGACCAGGAAGGCAGTTGTATCCTGGAGTCGAGAGACCCGAGAAGAACTCATCCGTGACTTGGCCTGCTGGCGCTGCCGCGGCCCTCTGCCTCGTGAAACCATCGTCTTGGCCTGCTGGCGCTGCCGCGGCCCCCTGCCTCGTGAAACCATCGTCTTGGCCTGCTGGCGCTGCCGCGGCCCTCTGCCTCGTGAAACCATCGTCTTGGCCTGCTGGCGCTGCCGCGGCCCTCTGCCTCGTGAAACCATCGTCTTGGCCTGCTGGCGCTGCCGCGGCCCTCTGCCTCGTGAAACCATCGTCTTGGCCTGCTGGCGCTGCCGCGGCCCTCTGCCTCGTGAAACCATCTTGGCCTGCTGGCGCTGCCGCGGCCCTCTGCCTCGTGAAACCATCGACTTGGCCTGCTGGCGCTGCCGCGGCCCTCTGCTTTATGAGACTATCACCTTGGCCTGCTGGCGCTGCCGCGGCCCGATCCACAGACCCTCCAGCTCGAGGATTGTGAGCTCGCCTTTTACCACCACCTGTACCGATCCGGTACTAAGACTGTCCCGCTACCCCCTTTCCCTACAGAGACTAGAAGTGAGAGGACCCCCGGGTCCAAGTTATCCTGTATCGCTGATATCCTTGCCTTAAGAACCTTATATAAAGCCTTGAACTCGACTTGGTGTGGTGCCTGTTTGTGGGGAGGGAGGGTACTTGTCTGTACGATCGCCGGAGACGGTCCCCCTCGGGGATCTCTCCCTCGGTATCCGGCCGACCCTCAGGGTCCCCGTCTAACATTGGTGGCCAGCGACGGGATCCGAACCTACGCATAATCGTACAGAAAGTCACTCGCCCCACCACACACAACAACCATGTCAATAGAGAGCGGAACAACGGAAAAATTTCAGATGGAAAAATTGGAAGACTACAACCACCGGGAACTGAAGCAATATTGCATAGAACTTGGACTTCCAACCACAGGTCTTAGCACAAAGGAAGACTTCAAACGAGCCCTAGAAGCTTGGGCAGAAACGGGTACGGCCGTACCCCGAACACAAACAACCGAAACGAGCCCCGCACCAACTAAAGAAAGAACGGATCTCTCCCTGGAAGAGATCCGAGAAAGAGAAAAAACCAGACTCCACGAATTAGAACTTGCCCGACTTCGCTTGGATGGGGAACTCAAGCTGGCAGAACAAAAAATAACCCTGGAACACTTACGACTCAGGGAAGAGCGGGAAGACAAGCAAAGACAGAGGGAGCTAGAGGAAAAGAGACTAGAATACGAACATGAGCGCAATCTCAAAGCACTGGAGATTCAGAAACAGAATAAAGACCTCGGGCTCCCCGAACGACCGACCCCGTCTGCCTCGACCGAACCCAAGGTTCACATCCCCAAAGATGTCATCCGGGAATACCACAAGAACGATGATATCCAGCAGTGGTTTAAAGCCTATGAGGTGGCAATGACCTCCCACCGGATTCCCCGAAGCGATTGGGGAGCCGGATTATGGGGGAGGTTTGTCAACGAAGGGCGGGACGCCCTGCTGCAACTCCCGGACCAGCTGATGACCTCCTACGACCACATGAAGGCCGCCCTCCTCACTCGATACGGGCTCACACCTGAGATGTACCGCCAACGGTTCCGCGACTGCAAACGGATTCCGGGTACAACTTGGGTGGAGTACGTGAACTTTTTTAGCCGAGCCTTCGAGGGGTGGATCAAGGGCAACAAAGTAACCACCTACGACCAACTCTTTGACCTTATCGTATGGGAACACCTGTCGAACAACTGCTTCGTGGAGCTCCGGCAACACCTCCTGGACAGCAAGCTAACCGACCCTCGACAACTCGCCGCCGAAGCCGACCGGTGGGAAAGCACCCGAGTTGGCCGGAGCGCACCCAGCGAAGTATCCAGATCGTATCGCCCCCGAGGGGGAGGAGGAAGTCAGGGTCGGGGGAGAGACCCCGGCCCCTCGTCACCCCCCAGAAACCCCTCGACCCCGGTTGGCCGGGGAAGCCCTGCCGTCCGGGCCGGTTTCCGGGCCAACATTACGTGCCACAGGTGCCAGCGACCCGGCCACTACGCCAGTGATCCCAACTGCCCAAAGAATCCGAACACTACTCCCCGCCAAGTTGCAGCGGCGGCCCTAGGGGAAGAAATAATCCCGGAAGACCAAGAGGAGTACGAGACCGATCCCTCTGAATGGGCACCCGCCGCCATGGCACTGGTCTGCTTAGGGGAGAGAGACATGATTCCGCGGGCCCCCCTTCCCGCCAACACACAGAAGTACGGTCAATGGGTCAACATCAATGGCCGCCGGGCGGAAGCCCTCCGCGACACCGGGGCCAGTGTAACGGCGGTCCGACGCCACCTCGTCACTCCAGACCAAATCTTGCCGAACATTCTTTGCCCTGTTCGATCAGCCGACAACTCCGAAAGCCTATGCCACATGGCCTGCGTCCCCTTCGAGTGGGGAGGAGTAACAGGGATGTTAAAAGTAACTGTCCGCGATGATGCCCCCGTGGACTGCCTCCTAGGAAACGACCTTGAAAGCTCTCCCTGGGCAACTGTCGAACGGAGGGAGCACCTGGGGATGCTTGGCCTCCCCGAATGGGTCTGCGTCACGACCCGGTCCATGACCGCCCGCGCGGTCCCCAGCCCAGAAGAGCCCGAGTGGCCAGAACCTCCTCCCGCGCTCATCCCAGAGGAGGCCGCCCCAGAAGCCAGTCCATTGACCCAAACCGAAGAAGGATCCGACCAGCTTCGGGACGTCCCTGACCTGGCACAATGGCGGCAGGAGGGAGGCCCCACGCAGGAACAATTCCGGGCCGAACAGAAAACCTGTCCCTCTCTCGAAGGACTCCGGCAGCAAGCCCTGGCCCAGAGCACCGGGGATACCCCGGGGGCCCACTGGATCTACTGGGACCAAGACCTGCTCTACAGCGAGCAGAAAATTGCAGAACTAGGGGCCAGTCGGGTGCTGGTGGTGCCCCTTCGCTTCCGAGACTTCCTCCTGAACTTAGCCCACGATGTCCCCCTTGCCGGACACCTGGGGCAGGATAAAACCTACGACCGCCTGGTGACCCATTTTTTCTGGCCCCACATGCGGAAGGATGTCACCAACCACTGCAAGGCCTGCCCCACCTGCCAGGCCAGCGGAAAAAGTGGCCGAAAAATCAAAGCACCATTACAACCCTTTCCTGTCGTCACCACCCCGTTTGAACGAGTGGGAATAGACATTGTGGGGCCCCTCGACCCTCGAACAGCCCAAGGACACCGGTTCATCCTGGTCCTGGTAGACCACGCCACCCGCTATCCCGAGGCCATCCCTCTTCGGACTGTGACGGCCCCCGTGGTGGGCCGGGCCCTGATGGGGATCTTCTCCCGGGTGGGGTTCCCCCGGGAGGTCGTCAGTGACAGGGGCACGAACTTTATCTCCAGATATATGAAGTCCCTCTGGCAGCAATGCGGGGTCACCTACAAATTCACGACCCCCTATCACCCGCAAGGAAACGGACTGGTCGAGAGATTCAACCGCACCCTCAAGGGGATGATTATGGGTCTAGAAGAACCCCTTCGACGCCAGTGGGACGTACTGCTGCCATGCCTCCTGTTTGCCTATCGGGAGGTCCCGCAGAAGTCCCTCGGCTTCAGCCCCTTTGAACTACTGTACGGACACCCCGTCCGGGGCCCCCTCAGCCTAGTCAAGGAAGGTTGGGAGCAGCCTCCCCAGAAAACTCCCCCGGACATCTACCGGTATCTCCTGGCTCTCCGCAACCAGACCCGGCGGTTCCGAGACACCGCCAAAGCCAACCTCGAGGCCAGTCAGGAGGACATGAAGAGGTGGTACGATCAGCACACGTCCTCCATTGAGTTCGAACCTGGACAACAGGTCTGGGTGATGTCCCCGGTTGAGCCCTGTGCCCTCCAAGACAGATGGTCCGGGCCCTTCAAGGTAATCGAACGCAAGGGGCCCGTCACCTATTTAATCGACATGGAGACTGCCCGGAACCCCCTACGGGTCCTCCATGCCAACAGGCTCAAACCCCATTTTGTGCGATCCGAACTCAGCCTCCTAATGGCTACCGATACTGGGACAGAAGAAGACTCCGAACCCCTTCCGGACTTACTGAGGGCCTTCGAGCAGGATGGCTCAGTGGAAGGGGTCCAGCTCTCCGAGGCCCTGTCCCCGGAGCAACGCCAAGACTGCCAAACGCTCCTGAGGCAGTTCGCCTCCCTGTTCTCCCTCACCCCCGGAGTCACCCCCTGGTGCCTCCACGATGTGGACACCGGGGACAGCCCTCCTATTCGACACCGAGCATACCGCGTACCAGACCGGGTACGAGCCTGCATCCAGACCGAGGTGTCCAAGATGCTGACCCTAGGAGTGATCGAACCCTCAGACAGTCCCTGGGCGAGCCCAGTCGTCCTGGTTCCCAAGGCAGCTGCCCCGGGCGTTGCCCCTGAGCTCCGGTTCTGCGTGGACTATCGAGGGCTGAATGCAGTTACCCGGACCGACGCTCATCCCATCCCCCGGGCAGACGAGCTAATTGACCGGATGGGGGCCGCCCGCTACCTGAGCATCTTCGACTTAACAGCGGGCTACTGGCAGATCGGCCTCACCCCTAGGGCCCAAGAACGATCCGCCTTCTCTACCCCAGACGGGCACTACCACTTTAAAGTCATGCCCTTCGGCATGAAAAACGCCCCGGCAACGTTCCAACGGCTGGTAAACCAGGTACTGGCGGGCCTGGAAGACTTCAGCGCCGCCTACCTGGACGACATTGCTGTGTACAGCCACCAGTGGACCGACCACCTCCGCCACCTGCGGGAGGTTCTACTCGCCCTCCAGCAAGCCGGGCTCACCATCAAGGCCAGCAAGTGCCAAGTTGGCCAAGGGTCCGTGACCTACCTGGGACACCAAGTGGGAAGCGGGCTGGTGGCCCCTCTCCAACTCAAGATTGCTGCCATCCAGGCCTGGCAACCCCCTACGAGCCAAACGGAGGTCCGGGCCTTCCTGGGGCTCACCGGATACTACCGGCGGTTCGTGAAGGACTATGGCAGCATCGTGGGGCCCCTCACAGAGCTCACCTCCAAAAAGAGCCCCAAAACCGTCAACTGGACCCCGGGCTGCCAATCAGCCTTCGAGAAGCTAAAGACCGCCATGTGCACGGCCCCCGTGCTCCAGGCTCCCGACTACAGCCGGGAATTCATTGTGCAGACGGACGCCTCCGATCATGGTGTGGGGGCCGTCCTCTCCCAACTCAACGCCGAAGGGGTCGACCATCCGGTGGTCTTCATCAGCAGACGCCTCTTGCCCCGAGAACAGCGCTGGAGCACCATTGAGAGGGAGGCCTTCGCCGTAGTCTGGGCACTCAAGAAGCTCCGGCCATACCTCTTCGGCACCCACTTCCGGGTGCAAACAGACCACCGACCCCTGCAATGGCTGATGCAAATGCGGGGGGAGAACCCGAAGCTGTTGCGCTGGTCCATCTCCCTGCAGGGGATGGACTTCACGGTGGAACATCGTCCAGGCCAGGACCACGCCAACGCCGACGGCCTGTCACGCTTTTTCCGCCTCAGCGAGGAGAGTCCCCAGGAAGATGGCTGACTCTCCCCGCCTTCAGCTGGGGGGGACGCATGTTGGACAGGCCGCATGTTCGAGCTGTACCCCCTCCCCGCAATGGGACCAGGACCCTGGCTCTCCCTGCATCCCCAGCCAGAGTCCACCAACGACCACCCGAAGTACCCTGCAATCCCTCCACTACAAGACACCAGCTCCGGACCCAGCTGGCCCGGGTCACCATCTCCCCCACGACATCGACCCGGCCGCCATCTTGGGGCACTGCAGCACGAGGCCGCGTGGCCTCAACTCGACCCTCACCCTGGGCCCGGCCGGGCCCGACATCGAGGCACCAACCTCCCCCCAGGAGGCAGAGTGACCACTTGGCGAGTCAATGGGAGAAGGAATCGTCAACGGCTCTCCTCCGCCAGGTGTCGATCACCCCAGGCCGCCTGGGCGCTGGCTCCACCCCCCTGCTGGGTGTCTGGACTCCCTCATCCCGGACCTCCCGGCCCCCAGGCGCGAGGGTCCGGACATCAAAGGGGACCAGACCTATAACTGGGGCAGGACCAGACCAGGAAGGCAGTTGTATCCTGGAGTCGAGAGACCCGAGAAGAACTCATCCGTGACTTGGCCTGCTGGCGCTGCCGCGGCCCTCTGCCTCGTGAAACCATCGTCTTGGCCTGCTGGCGCTGCCGCGGCCCCCTGCCTCGTGAAACCATCGTCTTGGCCTGCTGGCGCTGCCGCGGCCCTCTGCCTCGTGAAACCATCGTCTTGGCCTGCTGGCGCTGCCGCGGCCCTCTGCCTCGTGAAACCATCGTCTTGGCCTGCTGGCGCTGCCGCGGCCCTCTGCCTCGTGAAACCATCGTCTTGGCCTGCTGGCGCTGCCGCGGCCCTCTGCCTCGTGAAACCATCTTGGCCTGCTGGCGCTGCCGCGGCCCTCTGCCTCGTGAAACCATCGACTTGGCCTGCTGGCGCTGCCGCGGCCCTCTGCTTTATGAGACTATCACCTTGGCCTGCTGGCGCTGCCGCGGCCCGATCCACAGACCCTCCAGCTCGAGGATTGTGAGCTCGCCTTTTACCACCACCTGTACCGATCCGGTACTAAGACTGTCCCGCTACCCCCTTTCCCTACAGAGACTAGAAGTGAGAGGACCCCCGGGTCCAAGTTATCCTGTATCGCTGATATCCTTGCCTTAAGAACCTTATATAAAGCCTTGAACTCGACTTGGTGTGGTGCCTGTTTGTGGGGAGGGAGGGTACTTGTCTGTACGATCGCCGGAGACGGTCCCCCTCGGGGATCTCTCCCTCGGTATCCGGCCGACCCTCAGGGTCCCCGTCTAACAGTGGGCGAGCAGAGCGACCACATGCTCCCAACACGCTTGGACGCTAAGCAACCTCATCACTCATTTATGTAACATCATGCTCACTTGAAGGACGAACTAAATTGATACCCTTCCTAACGATACACAAGAGCCATAGTGGGCTCGACCGAAACTGAAGATGCTGATGAGTGCCAACCCAACGCAGTATATCTAACTTCGCAAACTATATAAGAAAAATCCCATAGACCCACACTTTCATGGCGCCGAATGATTGTATGAATGCAAAGTATCGTGACATGTTGAAATACGCTGCCGAACCCCAGGGTTGTCGGCCTTGAAGCGGTGTTCACTTATTACACCTAATGCAATATTCATTAATCGCAGCTGGCCCGGCTGGGTTGTAAGCTGAATGCTGTGTACAGTACATGTTGGTCAATAAAGGTCTTTTAAAAATAAAAAAATAAAAAAAAATGATTGATTGTCTCTGTGTAATACGTGTGATGTAAAGTGCTCTGACACCCTACACTGGTATTAGTGGTGCTGTTAATTTTCTGATACTTTATTATTTTGACATTTTTACCCATGCCAACAGTCTATGCAAAGATGTTTCCTTATTAGTACCAGTGGAACATATAACTGCAGCAGTGAGAAAGGTGACCAGTCAACCCTTGCAAAGGGCCCTCCACTTCACAGCAGCGCAAGTCACATTTTTTAGTAACTTTTGATCCGTTTGAGCTATAAACAATTTATTAGTTAAAATTATCAGATTATGCAGCATATGATGTATTATGTGGCAAATATGTCAAAGCCATAATTATTTGGAAAACATTTGCAAACTAGGGTATTTTGCCATTCATGTTTGAACTGCTCTTGTGGAAAAAGGGAGAAGTGCTGATGACAGAAACTCCATGGCTGGGAGACAAATGGGATGTACTTCCACTGTTACGGATATTTGGGACATTCTGTGATTGGGAACGTATCCCACTTTGTGAATGTATTTTAATGTCAACAACTAATTTTAAAGCGCAAATAAACATGTGTATCCATTGGTTAAATTAAATAAAAGTAATAAGCTGTAACCTGTTAGTGAAATGGGAAACAAATACTGAAAATTGGGATATTTTGCTCTTTATGCCACACCTGACTCCACCCACCGACCTAATCCACAGGTTATTCCCGCCCTCTGATTCTCCGCCCACAGTTCCCCTACTTTTTTCCCCCCACTGGATATATGGGAACCATTTCAGGCCTATATGCGCTTGCGTGAATCAGCGGATGACATTGCAGAATAAGGCTGTGAAATAGCACTGCGCCAAACGTCTCCCTCTAGCAGACAGCATTTGTACATTGTTGTAGACTATGAGATTGCTACCTGCAGGTAGACGCTAAGTGCTGGGTTTGTCACCTCTCCCTATCATGCATAAGCTCAGGTAACCTGTGCGTTCAGTATCAGCCTCTCTTCTCTTTCTTTTTCCCTCCGTTCTTTCCTTCTTTCCCTTTCTCCTTGCTATTTTATTATCATTACTGGCCAGTTGGATATTTTCACTTGGATCCCTGTAAAGTGTACAAGTGGCAACAGTTTATTGGTCTTCTGTATTAGGACTTTGTCTCTACTTGTTGAAAACATAATAAACTGATTTTTTTTTTTAAACTGTATTCTACAGATGCTGGAGAGGCCTTTAATCAGGTGGTAATAGCTGAAGCCATTCAGAGTCAGAAGTCTGGCAAAGCACAATGCCCGACAAAATTTTAGTCGATGTGTTTAAAAAGAACCAGGAACTGTGGATCGGACCCTTAACAGCATTATTCAACTCTGTAACAACTCTTGGCCTTGTTCCAGAATCCTGTAAGTTCTCCATAATAGTGCCAATCCACAATCAAGGGAGGATAGACGACCCCTCCAATTATCGGCCAATTTCTCTATTAGACATTGTTAGGAAGTTCTTTCGGAAATTGCTACGGTCGAGACTTGACACCTGGATGGAGGAGAACCATATTCTATCCAATATTCAGGCCAGGTTCCGAAAAGGTCTGCATGAAGTATATGGCTCTGTGAAACTCCTCACTATTCTTGGTCTTCATAGACCTAAACAGCATTCAATTCTGATGACTGATCAGTCCTGTGGAGCATTCTGGAGGAAGGAGGCTTCCCAAGTAACTATCTGAGCATTCTAAAGGACTTGCATTGTGGCCGAGCGCCAAAAACCCTGCCATCTTTATCCCAGAAACGAATGTCAGAATTACCTTCTCAGGTAAGGAAGTCTTAGCCCTCAACAATTCTAGTAATAACTGTAACTATCAACATGCTCTTGCTTTCGTCAGGCAACAGTGAGAGTCGCAAGAGCTGTGGATTTCAGCGCTCTGAACCGTTCCCTTGGCTTAGCCTCTGGGATCCGCGCCTCAAAGTCAACTAGAAGAATAAGTCAACAGCATTTCCTTGTGCTCTTATTACGCACGTTCGTTAATAAAGCATGGTACGGAAATGGCAAATGGAATCTCACTAGCTCAACATTTTTATTACCGAAACATGGACAAACAGCACCTCGATGCCGGAACTCCTAACTACGACTCCCATGGGCTATCTGTTCCATAGACAGGATGGCCTGCTTAAGAGAGGAGGGTGGCTTGGTATTATATATCGAGATAAGTTCAGGGCCAAATTCTCGACCTTAACAAATGAAGACTGTGAAGCTTTATCCTTTTAGTTTGAGCTAACAAAAAAGCAATCCTTTAGACTAGAGGGTCTCTTATCTATCGCCCTCTGGGCCCCAGAAACAATTTCCTAAAATCCATTAGTTCCCTCTTCGAAGACGACATCTGCAGAGGACTTTACAGTCCTCGGAGATCTAAATTTCCATTTGAGTCCCTGGAAGATCGAAACACCACAGCCCTGCTTGAAACAATGAATGCCTTTGATCTCCTTCAGTTTATACAAAAGGCCATCCACAGTGGTGGCCACACATTGGTTGCCAGAGTTAAGAGGTATAGAAGCAACATCATCTCCTAATAGGCGTAACATGATGGGGCATCGGCCAACCTGAACTACAAACAACTTCAGCTACACTCACAGAATCCTTTCCGCACCTGTGGAAAACCCCGAGCCACCTACCCAGGACTATTTAGATTGGCTCAATACTGTGCTCTTCCTAATTGTTCCTATTAAAAAAGCCCAATCAAGACAAAAAAAAAATATTCTGCTCCTTGGTTTTCTGAAGTCCTTCTGCCACAAAAACAAACCTGTAGGCGACAAGAAAAGAAATGGAGATCTCAGTACGATTCACATGAAAAAGAAGCATACAAATTGTCCCTATCCAAATATAAATCTTTTCTGGTTAAGGAAAAAATTTAATTTTTCACATCGCATATCGAATTTTCTAAAATCTCTGCCAAGGAACTATTTCAGGTAGTAAACAAATTAACTAAAGACCCAGAGATTAAAGGAGGCTGGTACAGTCAAACCTTCTGTGACATTATTGCTCAGCACTTCAGAAGTAAAGTCGATCAATTTTTTAACTTATTGAACCACTCCAGCGAAGCTAATTCTCTAGTGACTAATAGCATGCATGATTGCTCGTGGGGGAAAGGGAGGGTGGCATTGTCTGTTCATACCACGTGCTTCGGGTTAGGCGACCCCCATATATGTAAGGGATGTATATACAAAGTGGCAGGTGTTTAGGCAGTTATTGGGGCGATCCTGGCGGGGATGCAGCTGGCACTGAACCACAGTCATCTGGGAGGTTCTCATTTTGTCCACTGAGCCAGGTTGTAAAGGGTTCCCATATGTCTTTCGGACGAGATGCCAACGGCATAAGGTCCAATAATGCAGCTGTTACTGACAATAGGCGATATTCTGCACCCACGCAGCCACTCTTGAAGTTCTAGGGGCATCCCAGTGTATAGCTAGTCCACGCTTCGCAAGCAGTAGCATCATGGCCACCAAACGATGTTTCTCAGGTGAGATTTTCTCTACATATCCCAGCATTGCTACCAGGAGTACATTCGAGTGACAATCCAGTGACAGGCTGTATGGTGTCATACACCGCTAGCCCAAAATATAGAAATGGGTGGGCGATTCCATGCAATATGCAAAAAGGTAGCGGCTTCACGTCTGCATTTCCAGCATCGTGAATCCGAACGTAACCCTAGTTTGAGTAACTGCATGGGGGTGCGATACATCCTCTGTATGAATTTGAAATGGATAAGTCTCAGCTTGTAGTTCAGGGATAGATATCTCAATTGTGAGCAACAGAATGACCATTGTTTGTCTGTAGGCGGTTCTTCCAGGTCGGTCCTCCATTGCGCTAGAGCCCTGGGAGCAGCCCATGGTGTGTTTGGTTGCGTGAGGTTATATAACCTAGTAATCAATCTACGAGGTGATGGTGTAGTTATTAGGTGTTCTAGCGGCTTCATTATATCTGGAGGGGTTGGGAAAGTTAGGTGTATTGTCTTGCAAGTGGCTCGGAGTTGATAATATAGGAGTAATTCCAGAAGTGCTGTTTGAGTTCCTCCCTAACTTTGTGGCGGCTCTAGGAAAGCGTCCTGTGGATACAGGTCCCCTAATGCAGAGAGCCCCATCTTACAGGCTCGTGCTATTGAGCCTTTATCATTAAGAAAGAGAAAGTGTGGATCATGTGCAATTGAAGTGGAAGGTGTGTAGAGCACTGGGGTCCCAGCACATTTCCTTAGACCTTCCCAGAATTTCTACTTGTGCTCCAACCAGTCCAGTAACTTTCCAAAGTTCATGCGCTATATGCCTTGTATGTCTCTACCGAGCCACACACCAAGGTACTTACCAGCGCCATTAGCCCATTTAAGCAGGAATTCCAAGTCGGTTTCCAGTTGGGCGTCCGTTAGAGGTAACAGAGGAATTTGACCAATTAATTTGTATGCCAGACATCCCCCCCATACTGAAGGACTTATCTCAGTACTGGATTTAGGTTTTCATCTGAATCAGAATAAGCTTTATTCGTTTTTTTGTTTAAAACCATAAAAGCAGCAAGAAAAAATACATACATGTATAAATGACTCAGCATATCATTCACAAAATAAAAAGGAACCAACTATTAAAGCAAACTAAAATCAATTTGACAATTCAGCTAAAAGAAAAAGGGTACGTGCAAAATCAAGAAAAGGGTAGAGAATTAGTAACACAAGATTCTTGGATTCCCGTTTCACCAGAAATTATGGATCCATGTCATTTGCCTTGGGGACGAATGGGGTCGGGGGCCGGGATAGAAATCGTACAAGTCCCAGATGCGAATGGGGCCATCTCCCTCTTTGGACTGGGAAGATCGCAAATAGGGGACAATGTTCGTACTCTTGAATTTAATTAAGATCAGGTCGCCCGGGATGTCTTTGGGCGACGTACCCAGCCACCCCACCCTCCTAACACTCAAGATGCCGCCATCTAAGGCAGGTGGAAGTGGTCTGTTTTGTTTTAGCCAAGAAATGGCTTTGTTTAACAAGTCCTGGTGAGTTTCAAATTTGCCCTGACTGGGTGCAGGGACCCCAGAAAGAACAGTCACGTAAGGGGCGGCTTCTGGAGGTAGGTTAATCTGCATCCTGCTTTTAAGTGCGGTCCTGGGAACTCTATGGGGTACAGGTACGGATTTATGAGTAGTATACTGACTTCTTGGATTTGATATAGACATGAGGGGTTCAAGGGTTTGAGCTTTCATGTGTGTCGTGGACTTGAGCTTTTCATTGTTACTGTGGGGAAAAGAATGAATGGGTGTAGCAGTTGTTTCAGTTGGAGTATAGTTCCTTAGAATTGTATTTTCGATACTGGTCAACCTGTCTCCCATATTGTTGATTTTAGTGACATGGGGTGATAGTACAGTTAATAACAGTTGCTCAATGTGGGCCAGTAAGGTCAATTGAAGAGGTGATACTGAGTCAGGTATTTTATTCAAAGCCTCAGTCGGCAGTAATATAGGAGGGTTAGAGGGAGATAATGAGGGGGTAGTACACATTTTGTCGGCATTAGATGAAATCTCAATGTCATTGTCATTTTCCTCAACAGAAACTCTAACCGCTATGGGGGGGGGTAGATAAGTTCTGGGCGTAGTTGGTGCCACACAGGGCATTCAGCTCCTCCCAGATGGACATGATGTGAGGAAAACAGTGCTGCAACAACAACAATAAAACAGTACAGTGTGGGATCAATAATGGTAAGGTACAGTAGGACAACTCGGTACCTCCACCTTCGTAGTAGCCAAGAGGGGTGGCCCGTCCCGGCCTCCTTGTGCCTCTGAGGGCCACAGAGGGCCCGCCCTTTGCCCGGGCGTCGCCCGGCATCCCGCGGAGCGGGGCAGAGCGCAGCTTTGAAGCGCCTCCTGGCGCACTGGTGACGTCTCGATGCAGTGCCGCCGCTGAGGCTGCCAGGAGGTGTAGTCCCGGGGCGGCGGCGCTGTTGGCAGCAAGTAGTGACTCCTGGCGGTGGCGGCTGCGGTGGGGGCCTCCTCGCCTCCCCCCTTCCACAGGTAAGTGTGTCATCTGGTTTACGGATATATAATGTAATATCGTCCTCGTACATTGATCTATATAGGGATGTTGTCCCTTGCTGCTCTGAGAATTGCGTCCCTGTCCCTGTAGTTAAGAAGACGTGCTATTATTGGACATGGCGTTGCTCCATGCGTGGGCCCAGTAAGCGACGCGCCCGCTCAACAATCATGACTTGCGAGAGTACTGGCCCAAATAAGTCAAGTAGTAGGTCTTCTATGTATGGCTCCATTTTAGGAATATGAAAATTAAAGTTGTGCTGTTCCTGAATGATCTAGAATTGAGCAATATGCAAAGGACAGTAGGCTACAGAGTCAAAGAATTGGGAATCCCTTTCTTTGGAAATTAATGCCCTCACACACCCAGTTGTGTTTCATGCTTCATCATCTGGCTGCTCCTCGTCTGGCCGGCGCTTCAATGCCTGACGGGATCCCGATGAGGGGCACTTTGGTGAAGATCTTTTTCCAAATAGCTGTTTGGTGCCGTGGGGGTGAGAGATTTAGTGAGTGGAGATGAATAAGTGGTGTGTGATGTTTATGCGAGTTAAAACAGGATTGAGAGTACCAGAAAAAATAACTAATTGTGGGGTCTCCTACCCTGATTAAAATATAGAGGAAATTCCTAGTGTTCGAGCTCTCCACTTGTTCCAACTCTGAATCTCTGCCGCTTCAAGTCTGGTCCCCTGTGCGTTGCATACTGCTACCACCACTGGGGAGGGGGGAGGGAGGGTGGGGAGGGGAGGGGGGGTTTGTTCGTATGTTGTGTTTCAGTATGACGTCTCGCACATTGTTCATTTAAATTAATGCATGCCACGGCGAGTGCCCGCGGAAGGTTCTGATAGCGTTAATGTAGGATGATTGTGGTCAAATTACCCGGGAGGCTTGGGTGCTCAATCGCACTGGTATGATCTTGCACAACCGGGACTCTCAGCTACCCTCTACCTACAATGCGAGCCAGATGATGCCTTATGTTTGCCCGAGACGGCACCTCCCAGGGGACTCCTCTAGGTGCCAGAGGTTTGGTCACGAGAACCTTTCTCCAGCTTATCACGCTATACTTGGGCTGCTGCTCATGCTACCCCCTGCGTGGGATGATGTGCGGGATTGTCGAATGTTTGTTTCTTGTACAACACCAAAATGTCAATAAACATACCTTTGACAAAATATAGAGGAAAGGCGCAATGCTAAGTTAATGTCTTAGGTGTGGCGCTCTTCCGTGTGGTTGGACAACATGTTCTTCCCAGTTCTACAAGTCTAGAGGAGATTCGTCAGGACCTAAAGTTAAAAAGCTATTTACACTAAGGTGGACTGGAAAACAATAATGAATTAATGTGTGGGATTTAAGCCACCATGACTTACTCAGTCTAATGGCTGGTAGTACTGGTTCTACCCTAATTGGGATATACTACTGCTTCATGAATCCCTGGCAGGTCAAGATATGAGTGACTTCCCCATATAGTTTGCGTAGTACGCCAGGTGTCCAAGGACCTACGCACTGCTGCCGGAGATCATATCTTGACCTGCCGCCGGGGATTCAGAAAGTGCAATAACAAAGCCTCAAAGCCCTGTCTAGGTACATAAGATGCTCCATGTCCTCTTTAAGGCCGCTGGTTGCTTGATGCAGGATTCAAACCAAACACCATTTGTCCTCAGAGAGATCTATCTTAGCACGGGAGGCGTGGAGGGGAAAACAGAGGCCTACTCGATACTGCCACCCACCCAGGCAAACCACCTCACCTAGTAGCACACCAAAGTGCCAGTGAGGACGGGGGCCACTGCGGCTTAGACCCAGACACACCACCAACCTCAGCACGGCCCCAGTGGTCTCACCACTCCTTGCGCAAACACAGCACAGCTTGGAGGGTGGAGTCTGGGGACTCAGGAGCACACCAGGCTGGTTATGCTTATTTTTTTAAAAAAAATTGTTAAAAGGTTTTATATAGCGCTGGCTAGACCCGTAGGTATCAGAGCGCTTTACATGAGTATCAGACAATAAATTGCAGGTTACAGCTTTACAAAGGTTACACAGTTATTAGAGCATGGCAATTTTAGTTACAAGTAAGGTTGAGACAAACAAAAAGGAACATATAGGAAGGGGAAAAAGCTGGCAAGGGGAGATATTCCGGGGAGTGGGGGGTAAGAGTAGGGGAAATAGACGGGAAGTGGAGGAGGGAAAGAGGAGGGGAGGGTTAAGGACACAGCATGGCAAGAGGAGGGGGAGGGTGACAGGGACACAAACCGGTAGGCGAGTCAAAGCTGCGCCCAAAGTACAGAAGCTGTGATCCCAGGGGTAGTGGTATAATTTCCCCATCTCTGTTGCAAGAGGCTCCCTAAGCGCAGTGAACACTCTCAGAAGGGTCTCTGAGGCTCCAAGGCCTATTTACTTGCTCCTTCCCCAAAAAGGGGAGAGGGAGTGCTTTGGCAAGAGGTGCCATACCATACCTCAATTGTGAGTGGCTCCCTTGGCGCTGTGGACTCTCTCAGCGGGTATGCTGAGACTCCAGCATATATAACTTGAATCTTTCCCCAAAAAGGGGAGAAAGAGTGCTTAGTCAAAGGGCACAAAAGGACAGGGGGCTAGGTGGTGAAAGCAGGCAAGGGGAGATATTCCGGGGAGTGGGGGCGTAGGAGCAGGGGAAGTAGACAGAGAGTGGAGGAGGGAAAGAGGAGGGTAGGATTAGAGACACGGCAAGGCAAGAGGAGGGGGAGGTTGACAGGGACACAAACCGGTAGGCGAGTCAAAGCTGCGCCCAAAGCCCAGTAAGCTGTGAACCCAGGGGGAGTGGTATCATTTCCCCATCTCTGTTGCGAGAGACTCCCTAAGCGCAGCGGACTCTGAGGGTTCTCTGAGACGCCAAGGCCTACTTTACTGGATCCTTCCCCAAAAAGGGGGGTGGGAGTGCTTTGGCAAGGGGTGCCATAAAATACCTCAATTGTGAGTGGCTCCCTTGGCGCTGTGGACGCTCTCAGCGGGTATGCTGAGACTCCAGCGTATATATCTTGGATATTTCCCCAAAAAGGGGAGAAGGAGTGCTTAGTCAAAGGGCACAAAAGGACAGGGGGCTAGGCGGTGAAGCGGGTAAGGGGAAAGATTCAGGTAAGAGGGGATAGGGGATAGGAGCAAGGAAGTAGACTAAGAACGAAAGAATGCTGAATAGGAACAGATAGATAGGAGACAAGGAAAAAACAGAGTCACAGAAATACGATTGGGGGGGGGGGGGGGGGGGGTGATGGAGATGGGGAGAAAAACTGTGCCCAAAGTCCGGCTGGGTAGGTGACGGTCAGGGGGTGAACCAAGGCTGATCTCCTCAATAGCTGAACAGAGCAGCACCACCGGGTGTCAGACATAGTGCTCGGAATCCGCTGTCAGGATGGGGATCAGGAGTATGCTCAGAGATTGTCATTGTGTGTTAATTAGGTAGTCGTCACTACCACCCCTCGGTCACCTTAGCTCCATTGCTGCCTCTTTGGTCATTTTACTCTTGTATTCAAAGGCCAAGCCGAAAGGGAACGACCAGCGATTGCAGATGTATTCATCTCTCAGCTTGGCGGTGATGGGCCTCAGGAGTTGTCGTAGTGCGAGGGTGGCAGGCGCCAAATCATTTGAATATGGAGCACTTGAAGTTCTGGAAGGAGATGTCCGCCTTCTTCGCTGCACTCGCCATGCTAGGTACACTGGATGAGGAGGGGTGTAGAGACCGCTCTCAGCCGGCCCACGCCGGTGTCCAGGGATGTAGAGGGTGCAGAGAGTATCGCCCCCCCTGCTCAGTGGACGCTAGCGAGCAAGCCCCCTCAGGCCAAATCCCATCCACCCTCACCCCGAGGGTCCCAGGAGGTCGGGGAACGCAGAGGACCCACCAGCGACAGAGAGGTCAGCTACTGGAGGCCCCTCCTCATCGAAGTCCGTCGAACTGTGTAAGTTGAGCTGCACATAATCGTCCCCCCGCGCCAGCTATCCCAACGCCGGCACACACCGGGCCCGATCTTCAGGCCTGTCCAGAGCGCATGTCTTCCTATGAAAGGTTCTTAGATAATGATCGAGAATGGCCCTGTGACTTGAAGCAGGACTTCTTTTTCAAACCGGACCTTTTCTTATGCAGAAAGAAATAACTGACAATAGTGTCCAGGGGTGGTGCTTCTGGATGGCTCTGGGCCATCGCTTCTGGAGTGGTGTGAATTCACTCTCAAGCCATATGGTGCCCCACAAGCAGCAATGCTGAAAAAAAATTGACCCAATCTGATGCCTGGGAATATTCTAAAGATGAGGAATCTACCATTAGAAGCAACTATTAAACACCCATTTCAATAAATGTGGGTGTAGAATATGGTACTATGATAAAACCCAAACACATCTTATGGCATTGCAGGTTACCTGTTGGTCGGGTTGCACTTTTCGACCTACCACCCGGAAGGCATTGGTGGCAGGGTTGTGGAAGATCTGCACTCGGCTGAAGGCTTGTGGCCCTGTACCAGCAGGTACCCATTTTTTGTTGCCATCATCATACTGCATCACCGTAGCCCGGGAAGTGCAAATAACGGTCTCACTAGCAGAAGGGAAACATAAGAACACAATTAAGCAAACATGAGACTCATGAATCAACATATTATCAACCGGTACAAGGCTCATGCCATTGCCCCTGCTGGCTGTGAGAAAAGCCCAATGCATAAAGCCAAGAACGACAAATAACATTCGCCAAATTAATCAGAGAGCCTTGCTCAAATATTCACAGTGTAGTGACATGGAGAGACATGAAGGAATCAAGTTCATCCCTCTGGCATTTTGGGCAGGTTCTGGCTTCAATGTGGCAGGAACAATGGAGACTGGTTCGGGGCCAGTGGGGTCTGGTTAGAAACTAAGTCCAGGCATGTGGAGGGTGAAGTGTATATGTTTTGCCTCTTCCATGCGCACCATGAGGTTTAAAAAATGTATCCAGGGGTGGCCTGCATGGGGCCCAAGGACTGAATAGTGGTAAGAAGAGCTGGAGAAGTGTATTGCCTTCAGGAGGAGGTGAGAAAGCGAAACTATCTTCAGCCCCAGGCGTATGGGCTTATAGAGAAAGATGTTAGATGTGCAGACAGGTTTTAGCTGTGGGGGTGGTATGTTCTAGGACAGGAAAGCAGAACAGAGCAGGATGGAGGTCAGCAGGTCCTGGTGGGTCCGTGGGGCATCACACAGGGACATGAGCTATACTATGAGTGGCGGTGCCATCTTTGAAGGGAATGGAAAGTGCGCTTCTGAGCTCTGAAGGAAGCTGGGGACAGAGTGATGTCAGCAGCCTGCTAAGAGGTGATGCTTTAGTTTGCAGGACTGGCACAGGGAGAGGGCATAGAATCTAACACTTCCCAGAGATCAGCAGTTGGATAATGAAAGAAAAGGGTACAATTAATTTTCCCCTCAGCTACAATGGAAGCCAGGGTATTGATAAAATAGTTTATGGCAAGAGATAAGTGAAGGAGTTGTTTTGGGGGATGTGGGCTGTTTGAGGGCTAACACTGAGCAGGCCTCGAAAAATCCACCGACCACTCGCGAGCTATTTTTTAGAATTTACTCGACCTTGCTGGCCAGTTTCTTTAAACTGAAATGAACAGGTGTGCCAATCATTCAGAAAGTAAATAAGCAATAAAGAGGCTTTTAATCCTTTAACCGCGGCGGAAATTCCGCTGTGGTGCGGGTGATTTATGGCGTGGTTCGGACAGCCCCCGGCCGTCCTCTGCACACGTCCACCGTGACCTCGGACGGACGCACGCAAGGGGTTAAATCTGGTTTTTGTCTTGGCACATTTGCTGTCTGTTCAAGGACAGAGGTCAAATGTCAGTTTCTCAATTCAATAAGTCTTTATTTCGATAAAATATCATAAAAGACAATCCGATATAAAACCATGTTAACAATAAAATTAAAAAATACATCTGAATTTGACATTAACAGTTCTTATGACATTTCCATTATCATGGGTGTTGAGCAAGAAAAGGAAAAATATTCATTAAGAGGAGATGAACAAAAATAACCGGTCCACAGTTAAAATGTCATTAAAACAATAAATAATACTATTCACTAATAATCTATAAAAGACTAGCAGCCCGTCCTGACGTTGTCCGGGTATGAATTGCTGCCGGCCAGTAGTATATCGTTTTGTAAGATTTCGTTTTGATAGCATTTCTTATCTGTGACAGGCCTGTGAAACGCTCCGATTCACAGTGCACTGCTGATGCACTTAAGAGTGCGCGTTCAGTAGTGTGTGAACTCGAGTTTCCCTACTTTATTTTTCCTTGCAATATTATATAGCGCGAACTCGACAACATGGCATGAGCACAATTTACATTACAGAAGAACACATTCATTTGTGGTAGTGAGGAAAATCGAATTTTGCCTTGTCATGTGTCCCTACGTGTTCCCCATCCTATGTAATATGTGCATGATTAATATGCATATATCCCCCTATGACCGAATAAAGACGCCATTATAGTTGTGTCCAACGTTAGTATGTCAGTTATCTAGTCTTCCTGAAAGCAACAAGTATTAGGCCTATGTTGCCAACGTTTTACATTATGCACGTTAATTCATCGAATTGTCCCAGTTTCTAGGCCTCAAAGGGCCTGAACACCAGATTCAAGCTCCAGTCTCCTGAAACCACTCCGAGGAGCGATGCAGCCCCTCCCGCATCCCTGACCCTTCGCTTACTTTCTGCCAAGCAACGCGGTGCCCGGCCTGGCCCGGCCTGCCTGCCTGTCTGCCAAGAATATGTTATGCCTCTAGTTATCAGTTCAGCTCCCCGTCTTCACATTCCTAAGCTAACGAACCGCATAAACATCTTCAGCTATAGTCTAGTCTTTCTGTCTCCATGCAAGTGCATTACTGAATTAATATCCACAGAAGATTCATAGCACACGCAATACATGAAGAATATATGCATGCACCAGCCTTAGTGTCAAGTAGCCTTTCCCCTGATGACTTTTAGATTCTATCAACATGTTCTCCAAACACGAGATATCAGATATGCTATAGGCACATGTCGTCCTGACATCCTAGACTTTAGTCTCCTCTTCTAGTGCTAGACGTCAGAGCCCCCAGCTCTTCCCAGTTACATGTCATGGTGCGTTTGTGCGCACCACTAGGTTAAAGGTTCCAGCTGCCCAGGTAGCCCCCTCCATGTATCCACCCATTCATGACACTTCTGTGACGTTCTCATCACATGTCTTCGTGCACGCCCTGTGCACGCCTTCTTTTCACGCCCATGTGTTCTTATCTTACGTTTGTCACTTGTTACGCCTACTATATTCAATACAATTGTAATGTTTTCCTATATATACCATGTACTGTTAATATGACGCTAGCTGTAGCTGTTGCTGCCCCCTTGCTGTCCCTCTCTCCCCTTCCCTGGCAGCTGCCATGCCATGCCATTCCATTCTGATTCAGGCTGTTCCGATCCTGTCCCTTCCCTTGTGTCAAATTAAAGCCTGTTCAACTCCGATACCCCGGATCCTGCCTCTTATTTATTGAGCTATCTGTTTTAGTTAATGTATAGAAAATTAGTACCGGTAATTAATTATTTATTTACCACAAAATGGCGCCCGAACAGGGACTTACCTCTTCCCCACACGCCGGCGATGTAACGCAGGCCCCCTGACCCTTCTACAGCCGTGACGGAACATTACCGTGCACGTGCAGATATTTCTGCTTCAAGTCTCCCTCAGGCCCACGGAGGAGACGGAGACTGCGGTCCGGCATCCAGACGAGGCGGTGAGGAAGGCGGTTCGTCCCGACCAGAGCCCAAGCCGAGAGAGCAAGGTCCGAGGTATCCAGAGGCCCACCTGTAACCGAAGCCAGAAGCCCGAAGCGCATGCGTAGTGTGTAGCAGTAACCAGACGTCGTAGCAGTCCAGTAGTAGTCCAGTCCGAGGCCTTCAGTTTCTGCTTCCCGGTGAGTACCGTTGCGGGGGAAGTATCTAGACGGGGTCATTAGTTTGTCTCAGGTCCGATGGGTTTGGGTACACAGATCCAGTCCGACGTATCCATCTAGGTGGATACGGTATGACGTGTCTCTTTATGAGACCGGTATGTTCTGTACTGTTTTTTTTAGCAGTGCATCCAGTTTCTGTACTGTTTTAGCAGTGCATCCAGTTTTTCTATTAAGTCTGTTCTCGAGAAATTCAAGTATTATGTTTTCAATGTATCAGGTAGTATCTGTTCGAACTGTTATTAATGTGTTTTTCATGTCATGGTATGAGTGATTGTTTTGCTATTTCATTACTGTGTTTATCGTGTATTGTGTTTAAGTTCAAGTACAAGTTCAAGATGCCGCTGTTTTCTAAGTTACGTCAGATCAAAACCAGAAAAGGGTTACTCGAAGAATCAGTTCCTGTCCCTCCTAGGGACAGTCCTGGACATTTCATGTATCATAAGCATGGCTTAGATGCCATACTGTATCTAGATTTATGGGTGGATTATACAAAGAATCTTGAAGAGAAATATAGATGGCCTGTATCAGGTACATGGGATGCCGAGTGCATCATGCGAGTAGAAGAGGCATTATGGAAAAAGAAAGCCCGACAGTCCCAGAAAGATGCCATAGAATTATGGCGTAAAGAATCTCATAAAAGATCGGAAAAAGAATTCAGAAAAGCAGAATTAAGTAGGGAATCCTCAGAAAAAGCCCAAGAAAGGGAACTCCTAGAAGAAGGTGAACGAGTTAGAGCAGAACAGTCAGACAGACAGAGAAATGCCCTTATTAAAGGTATGTATCCTCTTCTTGCCGAGGGCTTGCCGAAGGCAACCCCGGAAGTACCCTGTCATTTTCCGCCACCATTGGTTCCGACTAAGCTACGTCATAAACCGACTGCAGCTGAAATTTTTCTTTCGTCCTATTTAGACGATACAGTCCCAGAATATGCAAATCCTATTCCGCCTGCTCAACCTCAACACCCTGTTAATAATGTAATTCCTGTTCCTCCAGTCACTGGTCCCGGGAACCCTGTCCATGTGCCAGTACCCCCGGACCAGTCCACACCACGTGTTTCGCCAGTCACTTTACCAGCACATTCAATATTAATTGACGATTCTGGTTCAGGAGGAGCGGGGGGAGGTGCTCCTACCACCCCGCCTCAAGTAAAACGACTGACGCTGAGAGACGCAGCGTTACAGCACACACCAAAGGTGACTACATACGCAGACCTCAAGCGACACCTTACTGATTGCATATATGATTCAGTACCAGGCGAAGATCACATAATATATTCCATATGTTTACGACGAGTTGCCAACTATTTGGCCACCCTGCCCGATATGAAGGAACATTTAGACAGAATATATCGTTTTATCCGTACAGGGGAGAACCCAGGAAGTATTCACGAAGCTATGGCACATAGAAAAGTCGAGAATCAAAGTATGATTTTACAGTTCTTGATTAACTGTTTAATAAGAGAACAAGATCAACCTGGTAAAGACAAAGACGAGATGAAAGCCTTGACAAAGTGGAGTGATAATATAGCCGAGGGAAAACATAAGACACAGAACAGTATAGAAAGTATGTACAGAAAAATTCGTAAAGAAATTCTACCTATACACGAGAAAAAGAAAGCAATAAGAGCAACCGAGAAAGAGAATGATTCTTCAGATGAAGATATAGACAGCGAGAACCCAACCAGAATAGCGTATGTAGGTAGAACTAGATTGTCCGACCGACATTCACGCCTAGATTACAAGAAAGTTTTTCCTCCTCCCGTGCCAGAACAGTGTTCTCTGGAACAAGTATTCCAGGCTACTGATAAAGTTCTGAAATTACGAATAGGTTATAGTGAGCTTAGTACCATGCATGAACAAGAACTAGCCCGATCAGCAGTCCGATGGACTAATGATTCCGCCACATTTCCAGATGAAATAGTGGCCCAAACGTTTCTGAAACTGCCCCCAGCCGAGCAGCGACTGGTGGGTATGTACATGATCCAGCACCTCATCACACTGTATGAGAATCAGCATTCTGATCCAGGTCCTTTATATGATGTACTGAATGAGTTACTCCTAAACAGATGGAAAGGTCTAGGCACCGATTTAATTAGTGTCATTTTAGAACAACGCCACAAATACAGAACGTTCCTGAATCCACATTTTGTTCCTGTTCCACCCCCAGTAAGGAAATCATTCTACATAGACAGACAGAATCCGTTGAGAGAAGTACATCCAGTTAAGGGAGCGGGGGGTGATTTAGAACGAGTATTCGTTTACACCCCTATCACGAAAATAGAACTTCTAGAAATGAAAAAGTTAATACCCTGTCACGATAAAGATCCAGCAGGGTTCCACCGTGAATTAAAGGAAATGCTCCGCATGGGAGAATACACGTATCCTGATATCATTAAAATGCTAAAGGTCCTGTTGCCTGCGGGCATATATGAAAAACTTAAAGAAAAAGAATGGGAGGTGGGAGAGAAAAAGATTGATTGGACCGCATTAGAGACTGAAGATAACACACGAGTTCCAGGTACCGGTCTTGGGGAAAAAGCTAAAGCATTGCCCGAGTTGTTAATACAAGTCTTGCCAAGATTACTAGCCACGAAAAAGGAAGACTGGGATGCCATCTCAGCCTGTAAACAGAAACAAGACAAAGACACTAGTGATTTTTTTTCTAGATTTGAGAAATGTTTCATTATTAATAGCGGTCTGAAAACAAGTAGTGAGTCGTATCCACATCTTTTTGTTACCAAACTAGTTGAAAATTCTTTACCACAAGTTAAAAATCGAGTATTAAAAGTCGAGAGTACCTGGCAAGCTAATACCCCGTCACAGATGCTCCAGATGCTACAGTACCACCAGAACAGAATCAGGGAAGAGCAAGAACACGAAAGGAGACGTATGAAAGACACGAAAATGAAAGTTCTAGTTGCACAGTCTGTTCCAGTAGATAGTCAGAAGAGGGGTACGAATCAAACTAGTCATTCTGCAGCTCCCGTTAAAGGGACGTGCAATTACTGTAAACAGCCAGGTCATTATATAAACGAATGTGCAGTTCTGAAACACAACATAGCTACAGGTAAGACGAAAGAGAGACCGCGTCCTCCTAGACAAGAACATGTTCCGCAGAATTCCCAATCGCCGCAGAACGCACAACAGACAGTTACAGTACCGCAGCCTATAGCTGCCACACAACACGTTACACAACAGATGTACCAGTACGCACAGTCAGATTACCCAGAATATCAGCAGTATTCATGAAACAGCCTAGAGAGGGAGGTTGGCTTGCCTCTCATCGAGGTTCCTGTAGATCAAGAGGGTCCCTATGTACACAGTCAAGTATTAGGGAAAGACAGAAAGTTTCTGATTGATACAGGGGCAAGTAGGACTACCATCAGTCATGACGAGGTTCCAGGGGCTCCGCTCTCAGGCTCTAGAAATGTTTCCCTGGGATTTTCAGGAAAGCCTATTGTTAATGAAATATCGAAACCAGTTTCCCTAGAAGTTGGTCCATTGTCCCGAACTACAGACTTGTTACTTACGAAATCATGTCCAGAAAACTTATTAGGTATTAAAACATTGAAAGAATTAGGAGCAGTTATATGCTGCTCTCCGGAAGGAGTGAGATTGTTTTTACGTGATTTTAAAGGTCATTATGTGTTACGTGAGTTTGATCCGAGATTACTGAATGTACCACAGCATTTATGGGCGCAAGGTCCAACTGATGTAGGTTGTATGCACATTACACAATATCGTGTCACCCTGAAACAAGGTGTTGTATTACCACGAATCCGACAGTACAAATTGCCACCTGAGGCTGTAGCAGCCTTATCCAAAATTATTGACGAGCTCATTGCTCAAGGAGTAGTTGTAGAAACTGACTCCAATATATGTAATTCTCCTATCATTCCGATTCTTAAACGTACTGATCCAAATGCACCCCCAGTTTATCGATTAGTGATTGACCTTCGAGAACTTAATAAATGTATCATACCCCAGTACCCAGTGGTTCCAGATATCTCTTCCCTATTGACTGCCATTGATTCCGAAGCTACGTTCTTTACTGTTATTGATCTCAAGAACGCATTCTTTAGTGTCCCCATTCATCCAGACAGCCAGTTTCTTTTCGGATTCTGTTTAAATGGAAGAAGCTATAAATTCACACGAGCACCTTAAGGTTTCACAGAAAGTCCTAGTATTTACAGTCAAGCACTTAAAAGACAACTAGACAGTATTCACATGCCAACTGACACTGCCCTGCTCCAGTATGTCGATCTATTGATTACAGCCCGTACAGAACGTGACTGCGAACGTGCGTCACTGACAGTCCTGTATTTTCTGGCAGACATGGGGCACAAGGTGTCCCCTTCGAAACTGCAATTCTGTGTCCAACAAGTGGTATACCTTGGACACTTGTTGTCCAAGAGGGGTAGACAGTTGACACCTGACCGTATCCAGTTAATAGCACATCTTCCACAGCCCAAGACACAGAAGGAGGTACGAGCTTTTATCGGCCTCACTTCTTACTGCAGACAATGGATTCCTCAGTATGCATATCTAGCCAAACCACTGATACAGTTAACAACACAGGAGGCAGCGACATCGACTGTCCTCCCTTGGACCCAGGAACATACACTTGTTTTCAATGAGTTAAAGAAAGCTTTATGCCAAGCACCTGTTTTAGCGACACCGAACTACAGTAAGCCTTTTACGCTTTTTGTTACTGAACGTGAAGGTACAGCATTGTCTGTTCTCACACAAGATCAAGCAGGACAACACAAGCCTTGTGCTTATTTTTCTAGCACATTAGATCCAGTAGCCCAGGCTCTGCCTGCGTGCCTCAAGTCAGTTGCAGCCACAGCTCTAGCTATCAGACAAAGTGATTCCATAGTGTTAGGACACTCCCTGACAGTACAAGTTCCACACTCTGTGGAAGTTCTTTTAAACCGAACACAGACTCAACACTTGACAATTGCACGTTTAACAGGTTATGAACTGACATTGTTTCAGCCACACATAGAAATCAGACGCTGCAACATTTTAAATCCTGCTACACTGTTACCCTCGACTGTTCCAAACCCTGCCACACATGACTGTGCGGAAGTTATTAACACCATGACGAAGCCAAGACAAGACTTGACTGATATTGCATTGCCTGATCCCGACCTGACGCTTTATGTGGATGGTTCATGTATGAGAACGAGTACAGGAGAACTAGTAGCCGCGTATGCAGTGACTACTGAAACCGAAGTTATAGAAACACATCGTATTGACACCCTGTCTGCTCAAGCAGCAGAGCTCATCGCTCTGACCCAAGCCTGCATACGAGCCAAGAACCTGAAAGTAAACATATACACAGATTCACGTTATGCATTCGGAGTCGTACACGACTTTGGAGTGCTCTGGCAAGAGAGAGGTTTCATGACTTCTCATGGAACCAAGATTCAGCATGGCCCCCTCATTCAAGCTCTGTTAAATGCAATACATTTACCGACAGCTATCGCTATCATGAAGTGCAAAGCACATACGAGAGGCACTGACATCATTTCCCAGGGTAACGACCTGGCAGATCGAACAGCCAAGCTTACAGCTCAGACTCCAGACATTCCAGTTAACACGACACAGACAGACGTCCCAGTTCAGACGACTTGTATGACAGTTAAGGACCCTACACAAGACGTACTAGATATGCAGTCACATGCTACTCCCGATGAAATCAAGAAATGGTCTGAACAAGGAGGGGTCCAGACAGATCAGGGATGGTTGACGAAGGGAAAAGCCACATGGTTTCTCCCCGACTCAATGGTTCATGTCATTATTAATACCGCACATAGTCCAGCACATTTAGGAGAAAAAGCCATCTTAGACAGTATTCAGAACCTCTGGTTTAACAAGCATTTACGAGCAGAGGCCAAGCAGAAAGTGCGTACCTGCATGATCTGTTGTCAGTTCAATCCAGGTAAAGGTGTCCCGGTGGAACAAGGTGGATTCCATCCTCCTGACCACCCTTTTGAAGTCCTCCAGATGGATTATATTCAGATGGAGCGATGTTGAGGTTTCAAGAATGTCCTCGTAGTTGTATGCGCTTTGTCCAGATGGACAGAAGCATATCCAGTCCCAGATTACACTGCCGCGACCACTGCCAGGCAGTTGGTTCGTGAGTATTTTCCCCGCTATGGATTACCGAGGGTCGTGTATTCAGACAACGGCCAGCCATTCTCATCTGAACTCATGAAACAAGTATCCCTTCTGTTAGGGTACCAGTGGAAGTTCCACTGTGTACGACATCCCGAGGCAGCTGGCCTCGTTGAGAGACATAATCAGACTTTAAAAATCTGCATTGCCATGGTTTGCGCAGAGAAAGGTGTAGATTGGTTGGTAGCACTACCAGTCGCCCTTTTTTACATGAGAATGGTTGCTCACTCCCGTTCAGGTCTGTCCCCTTTTGAGGTAGTTTTCGGTCGTCCCCCAAACATGTGGGGTACACCTAGGCCCCGTAAAATAACTGATGTTGACAGTAATATGCTGACAGATTACCTGGCTTCCTTGATGTCTGCACTACTCTCTTGTCGTTCACAGGTTGCCGCCGCTTTTCCAGACAACACTCAAGTGAAACCGCACGAGGTCGTTCCAGGTGACTTCGTCCTCGTGAGAAATTTTGATCGTTCAAGTCCGCTGGAGCCCCGCTGGAAGGAGCCAAAGCTCGTCTTGATGACCACAAGGACCGCCGTGAAGATCGAGGGCAGGAAAGGCTGGGTTCATTCCAGTCACGTGAAGCGATTTCATGGACTCCGTCCAAAGACTTTTTTCAAAGACTGCCCCGTTCTCAAGGACTGCCCAGATACTGACTCTAAACTTCCCCTGTTAGAGAAAACTCCGCAGCAGGAGTATAAAGAAAAATTAAGGTCTAGTAAGTCAGCCAGTTTAATTGTTTAAGTCCCTCTCGGGTGAAACGGTTAGACAGGTTCCTGACATGTATGAGATAGACCCACATAGTGAGAGAGTTAGTCGAATCTCTAAGAAAATACGTTATCACAAAGCTCTCCGAAGTCGATGCATTATTACTCTTTTAATTTTATTATTTCTGAGTTTTACGATTACAGGCATAAGTTATGTTCTATATGTATATTTTCCTCCTCTTGATACACATGTACATCTTTCCTCTAATGTTACAGTAGAGCACACTTTTAGTGAACTACCTCCTCACGAGTTATCCTACCGACTTGCCATGCGCAACAATTCTTTCATCCGTATGTTACACTATTCGCACCAGACCAGCAATGCCACTAATTGCTGGGTGTGTGGTCGACTCCCCCCTTTCCAGACACCGAAGGGAGTTCTGCCACTCTTTCCCTATCCGTTTTCACACAATGGTTCGTGTGGAGCATGGTCCACGTTAACGTCATCCTCAAATGATATGTCCCTTCTGAATAGAACATGTTTCCCAGACAAGGAAGGTCTCTCCCATAGAACAGGGTTAGATCTAGAAAATGAAGTATATGATCTAGGTAATTATTCCTCGAATTTCATGGTTTTGAATGTTCAGTCCGAGACTACTCCAGATTTGCCTGCTATTACAGTTCTACCAGTGAAAGGCGAATTATGTGTCAGCAAGAATGGTTCAATACATCTAGGACACAGTGATTGTACTACTGTGGTCGAGTATAGTGACAGTGGGAAATCTAATTTCAAAGCCTCACGTCATTCATATTTTGTATGTGGTCAGACCGCATATGTACGTCTGCCCCTAGATTGGGATGGAACATGTTACATTGCCTTCCTACTGCCACCAGTTTTTCTAGCCCCATCCGATTATCATAGAAACACACATCTAGTACACATCAGACATAGAAGGGAGATCGAGTCCCCAATTGTCGATCAAACTGAAACTGCCTTAGAACAGTATACAGACTTCAATAAAGGTTTCTTTTTCTTCATAGGTCCTGTCCAGAATAGTAAGTTAATACGTAGACTAACTAGAACCCTTGAAGCAGTAGTGAATGAGACTACTTCTGCTCTAGGTAACTTAACTGAAGAGCAATCTGCTATGAGATTTGTCGTGCTTCAGAACCGCCTTGTTCTTGACGTCATACTGGCCGATAGGGGCGGAGCTTGTAGAGTCATCGGATCTAGTTGTTGCATTTTCATTCCTAATAACGCACCGTCTGTATATTCAGCTATAACAAGACTTCATAAAATTGCCCATCAGTTACACCAGAATCCAGGCACCTGGACATGGTCCGGTTGGCTCTGGAGTATAATATCTGCCTGGGGGTGGAAAGTATTGTCATTCCTGGGTATAGCAGTAATGATCATATTCAGTTGCTGTCTCTGTTTACAATGTGGCCCTGCGATTTGCGGCTTGTGCGCTACATCTTGTATTCCAAGTCCAAAGTCCCGTTCCAAAAAGATTCGAGACGAGCAAATGATGCTGTATGAAATGATAGATGGTATCATGAATATTGATGCTTCCTGATGGAAACGTAGGGCACAAGGAGGGAATGAGGAAAATCGAATTTTGCCTTGTCATGTGTCCCTACGTGTTCCCCATCCTATGTAATATGTGCATGATTAATATGCATATATCCCCCTATGACCGAATAAAGATGCCATTATAGTTGTGTCCAACGTTAGTATGTCAGTTATCTAGTCTTCCTGAAAGCAACAAGTATTAGGCCTATGTTGCCAACGTTTTACATTATGCACGTTAATTCATCGAATTGTCCCCGTTTCTAGGCCTCAAAGGGCCTGAACACCAGATTCAAGCTCCAGTCTCCTGAAACCACTCCGAGGAGCGATGCAGCCCCTCCCGCATCCCTGACCCTTCGCTTACTTTCTGCCAAGCAACGCGGTGCCCGGCCTGGCCCGGCCTGCCTGCCTGTCTGCCAAGAATATGTTATGCCTCTAGTTATCAGTTCAGCTCCCAGTCTTCACATTCCTAAGCTAACGAACCGCATAAACATCTTCAGCTATAGTCTAGTCTTTCTGTCTCCATGCAAGTGCATTACTGAATTAATATCCACAGAAGATTCATAGCACACGCAATACATGAAGAATATATGCATGCACCAGCCTTAGTGTCAAGTAGCCTTTCCCCTGATGACTTTTAGATTCTATCAACATGTTCTCCAAACACGAGATATCAGATATGCTATAGGCACATGTCGTCCTGACATCCTAGACTTTAGTCTCCTCTTCTAGTGCTAGACGTCAGAGCCCCCAGCTCTTCCCAGTTACACGTCATGGTCCGTTTGTGCGCACCACTAGGTTAAAGGTTCCAGCTGCCCAGGTAGCCCCCTCCATGTATCCACCCATTCATGACACTTCTGTGACGTTCTCATCACATGTCTTCGTGCACGCCCTGTGCACGCCTTCTTTTCACGCCCATGTGTTCTTATCTTACGTTTGTCACTTGTTACGCCTACTGTATTCAATGCAATTGTAATGTTTTCCTATATATACCATGTACTGTTAATATGACGCTAGCTGTAGCGGTTGCTGCCCCCTTGCTGTCCCTCTCTCCCCTTCCCTGGCAGCTGCCATGCCATGCCATTCCATTCTGATTCAGGCTGTTCCGATCCTGTCCCTTCCCTTGTGTCAAATTAAAGCCTGTTCAACTCAGATACCCCGGATCCTGCCTCTTATTTGAGCTATCTGTTTTAGTTAATGTATAGAAAATTAGTACCGGTAATTAATTATTTATTTACCACAGTAGGCACGGGGAGACAACGCGATTTGCCTGGAATCCCAGGATGTTAAGCTAATGCAGAGATTAGAACGTAGCTCCCCAGCTCTAAAGTTCGCAATTCTAGAACTTGTGGCGGGAGGTGTGTCTAAAAGTATGTCGGTGCTGTCCATCAATGAGAGAACCTGTCCTTTTTTTCAAATCGTGGTGAAAAAATATGAGTATGTTGCTGGAGATTTGGGCCGCCGTGCCACCAATGTACTTACCGGGGGAGGGTAAACACCCATTATTCCGCAACTTTCTTTCCGCATACCATCACTCCGCATACTTTCATTACGAAAGTACCATTACTCCGCAATGCCATTATAACGCATGGCATTACATTTTATATGCTTTACCACGCATACATTTACAACGAAATTAGTTGTAAATGCATGAATGGTAAAAGCATGTTTTTTTTTTTATGTTTGGATAAGGTAAGTATGGGTATATGTTTTGGGGTACTGAGGTATGTTTTGGGGTGTTTGGGTATTTTAAGGTTTTCAGATATAGTTTTGGGTTATGGGGTACAGGAGTAGTTTTAGGGTTTAGGGATAGGTATAGGTTTTGGGGTACAGGGGTATTTTTAGGGTTCAGGGCTAGGTTTGGGTTATAGGGGTATTTTTAGGGTTCAGGGCTAGGTTTTGGTTTTGGGGTACAGGGGTATTTTTAGGGTTCAAGGCTAGGTTTGGGTTTTGGGGTACAAGGGTATTTTAAGGGTACAGGGCTAGGTTTGGGTTTTGGGGTACAGGGGTATTTTTAGGGTTCAGGGGTAGGTTTGGGTTTTGGGGTACAGGGGTATTTTAAGGGTTCAGGGCTGGGTTTAGGGGTACAGGGGTATTTTAGGGTTCAGGGGTAGGTTTGGGTTTTGGGGTACAGGGGTATTTTTAGTGTTCAGGGCTAGGTTTGAGTTTTGGGGTACAGGGGTATTTTTAGGGTTCAGGGGTAGGTTTGGGTTTTGAGGCGCAGGGGTATTTATAGGGTTCAGGGCTAGGTTTGGGTTTTGGGGTACAGGGGTATTTTTAGGGTTTAGGGATAGGTTTGGGTTTTGGGGTACAGGTAGGGTTAAGATGGGTTAGTGTTTAACCCCTTCCACGCTAATGACAAAGCCAGCTCGTCATGGGCGTTACCTGCGCTGCGCGCATGACGAGCTGGCTTTGTCATGTAAAGTGTGATTTAGGAGTATTCAGCGCACAGCGGGAAAACCCGCTCGCGCTGTAGTGGTTAAGGGTGTTGGGGTATTTTAAGGAGTAAGGGTGGGTTATGATTATGGGGTGCAGGGGTATTTAAAGGGAGCATGGTGGACACCCGGAGCTGGAATGTACAAAACTGGGAAGAAAAAACAATGAAATATTGGGCACAACGCTCGCTTTTTTTTTCCGTAAGCCCGCGCCCCGCACACGCCCCCGCTCCCAGCACACGATATGCGACATGGCATGAAGGGCGGAACGTACCACACGCCCCAGCACACGCCCACAGCACAACGCAGACATGCCCACAAGGCACGGTTCTTTTACCTTTTAAATGTACATGGTGGGCATCTGCATAGCCTATGTCATTCTGCTGCAACTGCCCTTTCCAACGCTGTATTGGGTGTTGTGATTGGTGCTGTGGTTCCTGAGATTACCCACCTCAAAGGCTTGGGCTCTCTATTATATTAGTATAGCTATAGATCTCCCACCATGTTTAACATAACACTCATAAAATCCTAAAAAGGCTGCCAAATGGATGCTCTAAGGTCAGTGGGACACTATACTTTGAGTTATTCGTCCCCACACATACAGAGAGAAGAATAGTTTAAAGATACCTCCTCTGTTTGGCACAAATAACCCACGTCCTGCTTAAGAATTTGGCGACAGCATCACAATCGGTTCGTTCGTAGATGTTTTTAGAATCCTAAAGGCTTTGCTGCCTAACCTAGTCCCTAGGTTCAAACAGACAGGCTTTAACCATCTATGCAGGCGGGCAACCAGAGCCAAATTTCGGGGGGGGAGGGCTGAAAAATATTTCGGGGGGGGGGGGGGGGCTAATTCTTCCAACCACAGATTCTTCCAACCACAGACAGAGTGGCTGTAAGAATGGGTGAACACAACAAAAGCCTCACTTACAATTAATGGTCTTTTAAAGACCTGTTAAGTACTCGGGTGCGGCTGCAATTAGATGCTCACCAGCCCACGAAGACGTGTCAGCCCAGGCTGACACACACGACGGGGTGGGGGCTGAAGCCCCGTGAGCCCAATGGGTGTTGCGCGCCTGCATCTATGCCTTGGGCCTTTATAAGCAGGAAATGCAAATAAAATGTGTGCCAATGATTCATTCTGTGTGGGGCAAAATGGACATTTACTGTTGGTCAAACCGTTCCATTTGCTAGTGAATAAATTGGTGGGAAGAGATCCCACCCTAAATTGATGATAGAGTTTCCTATCTTGTTTTGAAGTGATGATATCCCAGTACTTTTCATACTTTACTTCGAGTTTATGTTCTAATAATTCATGGGTTAAAGATGATCTAGTTGCGGCAGAGAAGCGTTTCATTATGATCATGTTCCAATAGGCTGCCTTATATTCACTTTTAGAAGGAAAGGAGTTTTCCATGGGATTTAGCCACAGACTACTCAATCCCATCTCAGACAGAGTAGTTTTTACTCGTCTCGGCCATGGAATTTTATGCATGCCATCAGCGCCCCTGACCTCCAATAGTGCTTGTGCATACTGGGAAAGTTCTGGAGTAACCCAGAGTCTTCTCCAGTACGCTACTGGTCTAAAGTGTGCGGTGTCTTCAACAGAATAACAGCCAAGATCTAAAAAGAGAGGCAGTATAGGGGTTGACTGGGGGAGACTGGTTAATAACCTCAAAAAAATATTTTGAGCTGTTTTAAGGGGGGCAAGATTCTCAAAGCCCCACAGTTCGGCCCCATACAAGACCGATGAACACATTTTTTTTAACTGGAGCGACAGGTTTGGTGTATGAAAATCGCTGCTCTTTCAGCAGGGCACCTGACAGCTGAGCATGCCGAAGAGTCAAAAGATTGATCTGGGGCTTCCAACAAAGTTTACTGCCAATTGTTACCCCCAAATAAGTGAAAGACTGGGTCTGCTTCAGAGTACCTTCCTTCATTTCTACTCTGCCATTAATCACCTTGTGCCTATATAGGACCATACATTTTGTTTTCTCCACGTTCACTAGGAGATCAGGGACCTGACAAAACTCCTCGAATCTACCCAGAGCCAACTGTAAACTCTTTTGAGTTTTGGAAAGTATGAGGGTGACGTCTGCAAAGATAAGAAGTGGGATTTTCAGGCCTGCTAACATAGGAGCATCAGTGGGGAAATTCTGGAAGTACTGGACTACCCTGTTAACGTACAATGAAAAAAGGGTGGGTGCAAGAACACACCCTTGCCGAACCCCTTTTGCTATAGGAAACCTTTGTGTAACCCTACCTTGAGTCCCCATGTACCTGCGCATAATTTGCTTCGTGCAGAGTAACTCAGAAAGCAAAAATTTCAAGTGGCATACCTAGTTCTAAAAAGGTTCTCCACATTTTGGCACGGGGGACAAGACCAAAAGCAGACTTCAGGTCGACGAATGCAGCATAAATTGTACCCCCACCTAGAATTACTACACGCCAGTAAACCATAATAAACCATAATAAACCTAAAAACCTGGTCGATGGTGCAGGTACATGAGCGGAAACCCGCCTGGAGTGGTGACAAAATGTCAAATTCCTCCATCCAGGCTTGGATTCGGCACAGTACCATTCTAGCTGCAACTTTCTGAATACAGTCAATAAGGCTTGAAGGCCTATAGTTACACGGGTTAGAACGATCCCCCTTCTTAAAAATCGGGAGGATTTCTGCTCCTGACCAAGTACCGGGCATAGTTGCCCCACTAGCGATAGCATTCGCAAGGAGCTGGATATAGGATGCCCAGGTATCTGTATAGTGGAGGAACAGATCCGCCGGAATACAGTCTAACCCGGGTGCCCTGCCTCTTGGGACTGATTTAAGTGTTATTTCCACCTCTCATTTAGTAAAGTACAAGAAGGATTCGGATAAATGCAATTCAAATATTTCCTGTGAGGGGTTTGTATTTGCAAACTGGGTCTTAAAATGGGATACCCAAAGCGTGGGACGTACATGGTTTTCTGGCACCCAGTTCATATCTCCCCTGCCCCATTTCACGAGATGCCAAAAAGCAGTCATGCTTCTTTCTCCCTGTACAAGCCTTAAGCAACTCTTCCCAATATTGGTCTTCCCATTCCCTTTTTGCTTTCAATTGGACCGACTTGTATCCTTCCCTTGCCTTTCTTATGTCCTCCCGGTTTTTAGATCTAATAGCCCTGGCTAAAAGTCTATAGGCTACTCTGTATGGTTCGCCATACCAACTGGCAGACTTAGCTCCAGATCGGCTCTTAGGGTGTTTTCCCAAACTGGTAAAAAAGCCTTTAAGCTAACTAAACAATTCACTGTGGACCCGTACCACCTTTGAGTTCTCCTCCTCTTGAGTAGCACAACTCTGGAGAGTAGCCAATACACACATCTCTAGCTCCCTCATCTGTTATATATGCTCTGCGTTGTTAATAACCTTCGACCATTTAACCTTCCTAGCATCATTTGTTGTGTGGACCTCTACATAAACAGTTCCCGGCACCTGCTTATCAATAATAGGAATGCCTTTAAGCTACAAAGAGAGTGCTAATGGGTTATGGTCGCTCTCAGCCCGTTCCCGAACTACCATATCTACTAGGGAGGGCCAGAATTCCTTATTAAGGAAGATGAAATCAATGAGACTACTACGCAAAGCATTATTAAAGGTATGAGAGCCCTGTCTATCAGAAAGAGATCTTCCATTTACAGCCCTTACCCCTTGTTCTAAGCAGAACACTTAACTGTACGGCTGTCCCAGTCCATTTTTTTATGGGAGGAATTACCAAATGTGGTATATTCCACAAGGCATCCTCTTCATAACTGAGGTTAACATCATTATCATCAAGGTGCTCAAATGAGTAAAGTAGCTGGTTATTAACATATTACTTACACCCTTATAATCATTTAAAAACCTGTCTAAGAGAGCAACAGTAGGGGAGGCTTTCCCACCTTGCATGACCCTGGCATAAACATTGATGAGCAACAAATCAGGGACGTCTGCCATCCCTATTCTTATAATTAGGATGTCCCTGCTATCAATGGACAGTTCATCCACCCTACAGTGGTCGGACTGCCTTACCCATGTTGTTAGGACTCCCATAGGCCTTCCCCTCTGTCCTCCGTGTGCCGGTTTAGAGAAGTTTATAAAACCCGGTCGAAAAACATTGTCCGTTGCCAGAGTTGCCTGGAAGGTCATTAGGTCATGTACTTCAATAATAATAGCCCAATCCTCTGAAGTTAACTTAGAACATAACCCTGCAACGTTCCAGGAGACTAATTTCAAAACTGAACCACAATGGGACTTATTTCCTTTGCACACCGAAGACCCGGATTGGTGTGCGTGAACATTCCCAGGGACCCCCTCTCCTACCATAATGCTTCGGTGCGACAAACCTCTACCCCTTTTTCACACACCGTGCTGATGCCCAGTGATCTATCCAGTCTATTTTCACCAACTGGCAATGGAGGTGATACACAGTTATTGGGTGATGCTAAGGTGCGGGTGATCGTACACACTGGGTAGCTGATGGCACTAGATTTGCGTCCAAGTCGATCAATATTCTTTAACGTTGTGAATACTTCAAACCTATTGCATGTAGGAACCACATATTTATAGGGGCCTTGTTTACAAAAAACATCCGTCAGGGCTCCCCTACCTCTATCAAGGTTACCATGCGGGTGATAGAAGAAACCCAAGAGGAGTATATTGATATCATCCTTTGATAAGCGACCAGTCCCAGCCCTTTCCGAGATTTCCTGGACCAGTCTGGGAGACCTGAAACTTAAGACCACACAATCTCCCGTTAGTGCCTTTTGAGAATTACCAACCCAAGGAATTCTTAGCACCATTTCTTCTTTTTTGGATTCCTCGGGGTTTCTAGATAACTCCCAGCACGGATTCAGAAAGTTCCATAGTACTGAATCTGCACTTAGTATGGTGGTCAATAACATCCGCCTTAAGGTAGATCTGGGCCAAACCACTGTGTTGGTCCTACTTGACCTCACAGCAGCGTTTGATACCCTGTCTCCCTCTACTCTAATATCTCGCCTGAGGGAGGCAGGGATTGCGGGGTCTGCCTTGAGCCTTCTGCACTCTTTTCTACATCTAAGAGAGCAGAGAGTCATGCTCGGAGAGTTCCTCTCCCCTGCTAAGTCCGTGCAATACGGGGTGCCACAGGGGTCGGCCTTGAGTCCGACCCTATTTAACATCTATGTGGCCCCCCTTGCTAGGTTAGTAAAATCGCAGGGGATGGAGGTTGTGTCATACGCCGATGACACCCAAATCATGGTGTCTCTGGCCCACTCTGTTACTACATCCGCTGTCAACTTTTGGACTTGTATGCAGACAGTCGCGGAGTGGATGATCCAAAACTCCCTAAAGTTGAACGGTGATCCTGGTCTTTGGTAAAGACCAGGACATTTGGTCTAGTGAGTGGTGGCCTACATCTTTGGGAACCTGCCCCTCTCCTTGTACTACCCACCCCTCCCGCATTACATACGACGCCTCCACCCTCTTAGCACTAAACCCCGGCCGACTCCCCAACTGCGCCCAAGCCGCACCTGGACATACCCATGGACCCTTCACTTGCAACTCCTGCAAGTTTGACGGCACCAAGACCAACTCCACATCCACAAACACCGAACAGAGATCTGACACCAACCACCTAAAATGCATCCTGCTCAACACCCGCTCGGTCCACAAACACGCCATCGACCTTTGGAATCTACTAGACACCATCTCTCCGGACGTCGCCTTCCTAACAGAAACATGGATGAACGCCTCCTCAGCCCCAGACATCACCATTGCCATCCCGGAAAACTACAAGATCATCCGAAAGGACCGCATCAAGCAAACAGGAGGAGGCATCGCCATCGTCCATAAAAATTCCATCCGCATCTCAACCAGCTCAGACGTCAACCTCGCTAGCGCCGAACACCTTCACTTCCAGATCCACACCGACCCCAAGACCACACTCAGAGGCACCCTCCTCTACAGACCACCAGGACCCCGGGCACAATTCTGTGAAGACATCACTGACTTCATCACCCCTCACGCCCTCCCCTCCGAGGACTACATTCTACTGGGAGACCTCAATTTTCACCTGGAAAATAACAACGACAGCAACACCACCACCCTTCTGGACAATCTCGCCAACCTAGGACTCAAACAACTAGTTAACACCCCCACCCACTACGCAGGACACACACACTCGACCCTATCTTCACCTCCAGCAAGCACATCTCCTTCAGTCTCACCACAGCACTCCATTGGACGGACCACAGCCGCGTTCACTTCACCTACAAAAGACCACAATCCACAACAACCCTCAACCCACTCTGCGAAGAAACTGGAACAAAATCACCATCGATCAGATCTCCACATCGCTTCTTCAAAACCCCCCAGCCTATTCGTCGAACCCTAACCAAGCAGCCATCAACCTCACACAATGGCTAACTCACAGCGCCGACAACCTAGCACCCCTGAAAATACGTCAAATCAAACTAGGCAGCAAAAACGCCCCCTGGTTCAACGATGAGCTTAAGAAATCCAAGAAACTCTGTCGCTCCCTCGATAAGGCCTGGAAAAAAGACCCAAACACCAGCACCAGGGACGCCTTCAAAAACGCCACCCGCATACACCACCAACTGATTCGGACAGCAAAGAAAGCCGCATTCAAAGACAGACTAGACAACAACACCCACAACAGCAAGGAATTATTCAACATCGTCAAAGAGTTTTCCAACCCCACTGCTAACTCCAACGACATCACTCCCTCTCAAACCCTTTGCGACTCCTTAGCTTCGTTCTTCCACGACAAAATCGCAGACATCCACAACAGCTTCAACAACCAACCCGAAGACCAACCCACCCAACCCTCTGCCGAACCCTCACACCCCTTGAACATCCTTAATGACTGGAACCCAATCTCCACTGAGGACACCATCCGCCTGATGAACTCCATCCACTCAGGATCCCCCACAGACCCATGCCCTCACCACATCTTCAACAAAGCAGACTCCATCATAGCACCACACCTCCGAGACGTCATCAACTGCTCCCTCAACTCCGCCACCTTCCCGGAAAGCTGGAAACACGCCGAACTCAGCGCCCTTCTAAAAAAAAAAAACACAGCTGACCCCACCGAACTCAAAAACTACCGCCCCATCTCGCTCCTTCCATTCCCGGCCAAAGTCATCGAGAAAGCAATCAACAACCAGCTCGCCACCTTCCTCGACACGAACAATTCCCTCGACTCCTCACAGTCCGGCTTCCGAGCCAAACACAGCACTGAGACCGCCCTCATCGCAGCAACAGACGACATTCGAACTCTACTGGACAATGGAGACACAGTCGCCCTCATCCTCCTTGACCTCTCCGCAGCCTTCGACACAGTCTGTCATAACACTCTGTTACATCGCCTTAGAAACATCGGAATCCAAGGAAAAGCTCTGGAATGGATCACCTCGTTCCTAGCCGGAAGGACTCAGAGAGTCTGCCTCCCACCGTTCAAGTCAGAGGCCTCTGAAGTCATCTGTGGCGTGCCACAAGGATCCTCACTCAGCCCCATCCTCTTCAACGTATACATGAGCCCCCTCGCGACCATCGCACGCCAACACAACCTCAACATCATCTCCTACGCTGACGACACTCAACTGATCCTCTCACTCACCAATGACCCTAACACCGCCAAAACCAACCTACATCAAGGAATGAAAGAAGTAGCAGAATGGATGAAGCTCAGCCGTCTGAAACTGAATTCAGACAAAACAGAAGTCCTTATCTTAGGTACCTCCCCCTCCGCATGGGACGACTCTTGGTGGCCAGCGGCCCTTGGAAAAGCACCCATCCCGACAAACCACGCACGGAACCTGGGCGTCATCCTGGACTCCTCACTCTCGATGACCAGACAAGTCAACGCCGTTTCATCATCTTGCTTCAACATTCTTCGCATGCTCAAAAAAACATTTCGCTGGATCCCCACCGAAACTAGAAAAACGGTCACCCACGCACTGGTTACAAGCCGCCTGGACTACGGAAACACCCTATACGCCGGTACCACCGCAAAACTTCAGAAAAAACTCCAACGCATCCAGAACGCATCAGCCAGACTCATACTAGACATCCCGCGTAAAGATCACATTTCTAATCACCTGAAAGACCTCCATTGGCTCCCTGTCAATAAGAGGATAACATTCCGCCTCCTTACCCACGCACACAAAGCACTTTACGAACTTGGACCCGAATGCCTCAACACGCGAGTTTCCTTCTACACCCCCTCCCGCCAGCTACGCTCTTCCAACCAAACCTTTGCTGCTGTTCCACGCATCAACAAAACCACCATGGGAGGAAGATCCTTCTCCTACTTGGCGGCTAAAACCTGGAACTCACTCCCCATTCACCTCCGCCTCACTCAAAACCACCTAGCATTCAGAAAACAACTTAAAACATGGATATTCGACGAGTAATTCCCCTCCCTCCTCAAGCGCCTTGAGACCCTCTGGGTATGTAGCACGCTATACAAATTACTTACTTACTTGACTTGACTTCCCAATCGGCAAGAAATCTCGGCATTATATTTGACACATCGCTGTCCATGACTCTCCAGGTCAACAGAACGGTGGCCACCTGCTGGGGGATCATTAAGATCCTTAAAAGAATTCTGCACTATCTCTCCCCAAGCACGTAAGCAGACGGTCGTTGCATTAGTGGGCTCCAGGTTGGACTACTGTAATGCACTTTATGCAGATTCCAACAAGGGCCTTATCCAGCGCCTTCAGGTCGTGCAGAACGCGGCTGCGAGATTTGTTTTGGCTCTACCTAATGCATCCTCTGCTACAATGGCCAGAAAGAGCCTGCACTGGCTTCCCATTCAACAGAGGATCTCTTTTAAGATCCTGTGTCTGGCCTATAGAGCTCTTTCAGCGGGCCCTTTGGACCCTTTGGGCTCTTTTAATTCGCTATTCTCCTAGCAGGACCCTTAGATCTTCGGAGATGAATCTGCTTGTAGTTCCCCGCGCAAGAAAGGTCAGATGGGGCAGCAGAGCTTTTTCCATCATTGCCCCTCGGTTGTGGAATGCCCTCCCACCAGAGATTAAGGCCCAACCGTCTGTCCCTCTTTAAAAAAGCGCTCAAAACTTGGTGCTTTATCAAGGCCTACCAGTAAGAGAGTAGATTTGCTCCAGCTAGCTTCTTTTTGGTTAGGCGCCTTGACGCCCATTAATAATAATAATAATAATCCACATTTGTAAAGCGCACAATCACCCGTAAGGGTCTCTAGGCGCTGGGGGCCGTCGGGAAGATTAAGCAAGCTATTGCCCAGAGTCACATGGTGCTGGGCTAACCTGCCACCGGAGCCGGGGATCGAACTGTGATCCCCAGATTCCAACGTCAGTCGCCCTGGCCGCGGCGCCACACCTCTCCCCTACATTGGGCTTAGTAGCGCGATACAAATCAGATTTCATTTAATTTCATTTCATTTCATTTCAAATTCACTGAATAGTGCATTCCCAAACCCTAATCTAGTATTTAACAGGTGTAGGGCCTTGTTCTTAAGCGATGACTAGTGCTCCTGTGTATTCGGAGGGAGCAGTGGTACATTTGCCAATACAACTGTATAGGGTGTTGCTTCAGGCGGAAGGGGCAAGGACATGCAAACATTCACATCCCCCCAGTGGATGCATTAGAGCCTGAGGATCAACAAAGCCCCCTCTATGGATTATACTAGTGTTTGAAATTGGAAGTACTGAGATATTGGTCCTGGACACCCTTTTCTCAACATGAGGAGTTGTAATAGCTGCACTTGAGAAAGGTCCAACATCATCAGTCCTCTCCTGTCTGAACTCTGCCCTACCCACTTGTCCTTGTCTACTGGAAGAAGGGGGTGCACTGAGTAAGTGCCGCTCCATAGAGGCCAGTCTCTTATCTATACTGGCCAATTTTGTTATTAATGGATCTAAAAGGGCCATGAGTTTCTTCTCGACTCTTTAATAACCCAGTTTCATTAATACTGCTTGCGTTACTAGAACTACATGTTCCCTGGGCATCTGGAGTTAATGCTTCATTCGAGCCTCCCTCGCATCCCGTGGTACAGGCTTCCTTTTCACCATTTTGGATGCCTGTTGCGTAGTTTTGGGAAGGGCATGCCCTTTCCTTTTTTTCTGATTAAGTGCCCCCTCAACGCTACAGAACTCTGTAACTGGCGTGTAAGAGTACTAGCAATTGAATTACATGGAGTTAAATGAGTTGAAGGTGTGCTGGCTAAGCAATCTAAGATGGGTGGTTTTTTGTGCTGACACTCCGGGGTTAACCTCAGTCGGGGGGACAATCATTAGCATCAATATGATCAGGTGCAGAAAGTGTTTCAGTTGGTATGGTCCCACCGGAGAGACTCTGGGGTTCTAAAGAGAGTCTTTGTTCCGTCAACTGAATCTCCTGTATTAGTACCGATTCTGCCCGCGACAGGAACGCATCCAGCGTTACCCACTACACCAGGCCCCCATCCCCCCCTTGCTTGTTTCTGCACATTGCCCCAAGCTATGTAAACAGCAGACGTGTGAGAGCAAGTGCAAAATACAAACAAAATACCAGCAACAGTGGGACAGCTTGTGCAGATTAAATTACCAATAAGGTAGCCCAGTCCAGTCTCCTCCTGTCTCGGACGGGCTCGCCCTTGGCCCAGGCTTCACCTGGCGCGTGCCTGTGCGCGTTCTGCGTAGCGGGAGCGGCGAGGCGCTAAGTAAGTGGCACAATCAGGGCAAGCAGGCTCAGGTGCGGGCTAACGCCTCAAGCCCCCTGGGACTAACAGTGGTAGCATCCTCCTTCAAACTGGCGATGCGTGGTGAGGCGCTGAATAAGCAATATTTTATCAACAACAATACCTCTGACACCATAGATAACACTTTCTTTTTACCACAAAAGTCCCTTTTATTGACTTTGGGCTTTTAAGCAGATAATTTTTCCATTATTAGGTCTTTTTTATATATTGGTATTCACCTTCATTTCAAAAGCTTTTCTATTCAACTCTCCTTATTTTGTATCATACATCACATTTAAGTTACATAAATTTACATACAACATCTATATACACAAAACATTAAATAAATACATTTATAACATTATTTCATTCCAGACAAGTTGGTAAAAAACTCCTAATGAATCACCATACACATTATCGATACTTGATTTTGTCAAAGAGAGGTATTTTTCTCCTCTCTGTCCTACTTCTACTATCGAAACTGTCTGACTGGGGTCAAATCTTTCTTTGTCCCTCAGTTGTATCTATTTTTCAGGTCCTATATAGGGTCGGGGGTCTATATTTATACAGTTATGCTCCACGGGGAAATTAATCCTTTCCACTGTTCGTTCCCATGAGGGGAATCTGAAGTGCATAAAGTCCTCCGAACCACTATTTGTTGCCAACGTGTTTCGACCTTCTCGTATTTGGACCAGGTGTTATTTTCATGTGCGGTCTTCCTCAGGGCTGTGTGCTTTTGGGGTAGGACATCATAATACACCTGTAAGATGTAATAGTATGTTTCAATATGTATATTTTTGGTGTTCTAATGAACTTTTTTCAACTTGGTGCGTTTAATTCTATGTTGTCTTGTACCCTTTGTCTTCTGCGTCCGTTGTGCGCAGTTTTGTCCTCTCAGTTCGGGATCTTTCTGCTGATTTTTTCTTGGTTTTTCTTAGTTGCGGGAGGCAGTACCGTTTCCTGTGAGGGTAGTAGAGGGTATACATTACTCTCTCTATTGCTTATTATTGTCAACAGTTCCCCTGTTCTTCGTATGTTTGTGAACTTGTTTGCCAGTGTTGTGGGGCGGGGGTTTCCTTCCCTTTATTGATAATTGTACTGGCTGGGGGCGCTGGTTAGCTAAGTGCTTGGTTATTTTCAGTTACGGCTTCGTACAAAACCGTGCCTGAGTTCACGGCTGTTGCCCCCTGTCTTCTGACACTCTGCGGTTTACCTTATAACCCTCCTCCGTGTTATCTCTGCGTGAGTTTCATGTCTATCGGGGTTTCCGTACCTGTTCTTACAATATTCCGCTCTTCCTTCAGTCCGCATTCACTTCCGGGTGTCGGGGCGTCTGTGAGCGTAGCTCTCTTCCCGGTTACGTTATCTACGTTGGTGAGCCTCTTGATTGGCTTGTGGTTGCTCCTAGCTACGGGGACGTGCTTGGGGCTTCGTCTCGTTTGCTTAGAGACTTGTGTGGTACGTGGATGCGCTCCTTGCCATTTGGTGGTGCTCCTTTGTTGCTAGGAGACTTTTCAGTGTATATATACGTCCGTCCGAGGATGTTTTCCCTGCGCTTACTGCGGCTTTCTTTTTTGTTAATTGAGAGGTTGACAACTTTATTGGATGTCATGTATGATGTTTCACAGGGCTTTACTCACTCTGCATGCGCTCCTTGACCCGATATTCATGTGTTGGTCATGATGCAAGATTTCTCTTGTCTTTCTATGGTTTGTGGGGTAAAGAAACGGTATTCGGTAAACAGCATTTATTTCTTGTGTAGTTCGTGTGAGGTGTTATTTTGTGGGGGGTGGGGGGTGTAGCCATCAGTGGAAGGAATTCTTTTGTGTCTCTGACAGTACCCTCCTTATCAGACTACCCTCACTGAATTGTGTTCATCCATAATTGGATAACTCAGATATTGCGTTCAGTCCGTTTTCCGTTGTGCCCAGGAACATGATGGTTTTGGCTTCAATTCTTGAAAGAGTATTTTCAATATTCTTCCCTTTAATGTGTTTTAACACTGACCATTTCAAGTCATCTGGTCCATGGCCTTTTTCTAAGCAATGTGGTACCATGGGTGCATTGGGCGTTTGACACCTGATCCTTGAGCGATGTTGCGAAATGCGGGTTTTTACAGGTTGGCTGGTTTTCCCAATATATGCCAAAGAGCAGGGGCATATAATGCAGTATATAAAATTGTGTGTGTTACAGTTGGTAAAATCTTCATGTCGTATATACTTGTTCCCATATGTAAACTTGGTGCCTTCTATGGTGCTAGCGCATGATATGCAATTGCCGCATTTCTTGTGGCCCTTAATTGGAGGTAGACTCAACATTGACCTGAGAGAAATGTCTTGTCTTTGTATGGACGTGTCGGCTCTCACCAGCTTGTTCTTTACACTTCCGTTCTTTTTTAATGCAAATATTGGAGTATTTTCAAATGGTTTCAGGCCTTTTACTGTGTTCCAATTTTTTCGAACAATCTTCTGTGTATCACTTGTTGCACCTGAAAATGTAGTGACACACACCAGGGGCATGTCTTCTTTCTTTTCTCTTGGAGTTAGGAGAGACTCACGGGGGGTGAACCAGGCTCTTTTCATAGCCCTTTTTAATAGCTTTTTTGGGTAATTCCTCTCCAGTAGTTTTCTTGAGAGTTCCTTTGCGTTAGTAAAGTAATCTTCTTTCTTCGAGCAATTTCTTCTCAATCTGAAGAACTGACTTAGAGGTAGATTTTCCTTAAGATTACGTTGGTGGAAGCTCGAAAAGTGTAGGAACGTATTCCTGTCTGTCTCCTTTGTATACAGAGATGTGTGGATGAGACCATCTTGGTGTCTTACCATCAAATCCAAAAAGTTAATTTCGCTTTTATTTGAAGATACTGTGAATTTAATGTTGGGGTTCCTATTGTTGAGCCACCTCGCAAATTCATTTAGTTGATCTTCACTCCCTCTCCAGAGCATAAAAACATCGATATAACGACGCCATATTTTAATATGGCCGTCGTAGGGATTGTTATTGTACATCCATTTTTCCTCATACAGCGCCATGAACATAATGGCCATCTCCGGCGCAAATGGATATCCCATCGCCGTTCCCATTCCTTGCAGGTATTGGACATTTTTGAAAGTAAAAAAATTGTACATAAACATATCTCTGCCAGTTGGAGCAAGAAATCAGATGGGACTTTGTGTGGTCTTTCTCTTTTCTCTAGAAAGATTTCCAGGGCCTCCAGGCTGTCTGCTTGCGGAATGTTTGAATATAGGCTTACTATATCCATTGTTACCAATATTTCGTTTTGTTCATCAAATGGTTGTTTTTCCAGGAAGTTAATTGCTTGCATCGTGTCTTTGATGTAACTTGCTGTGGAGCTCACCAGGGGTTTTAAGAAGGTATCAACGTATTTGGCTGGACGCTCTAATATTGAATTCACTCCCGAAATGATGGGGTGTCCTGGCGGGTTCCTTGGATCTTTATGGATTTTGGGAAGGACGTACAGAATGGGTGTCCTTGGTGTTTGGTTAATCAGGTAGCTTCCCTGATTTTTTGACAGCCATCCTTCTTGTTCTCCAAAGTCAATTAGCTTAACCAGTTTCTCTTTTATGTTCTTATTCCAATCTTCTTCTGTTTTTCGGTAATACCTCTCATCCGATATTTGTCTTTGCACCTTTGCTTCACACATCTCACGGGGTAAGATCACGATACCACCGCCTTTATCCGCTGGCTTTATTATAAGGTCTTTGTTTTCTTTCAATTGCTCTAGTGCCAGTTTTTCTTCCTTTTGTAGATTCCATTTAGTTAAGTACTTCTTTTTCTGGTCTAAGACGTCGATATCTCGCAGTACATTCCTTTCAAACGTCAAAAGTTCTATTGGCATCAAGCTTGTTTGTGGGAAGAATGTAGATGCATTTTTTAGACCAGAGTAGTTGCGTGAAGTCATGGTCACTCGATCTTGGAAAAATATTTTAAGGCGCATTTTGCGAAATAGTTGGATTATTTCCAATTTAGACTGGCACAGATTTGGTTTTACCGTGGGAATGAAGGATAGGCCATTATTTAATACATTGATCTCGTTGGAAGAGAGGATGTAGCTGGACAAATTGAATATTGCTCCTTCACTTCTTGTTACCATCTGTAGGTGTTCCTCCTGGTGGTGATTTCACCTTGGTATTGGTTCGGTTAGCGATTGAACTATCTGTTGCCTCGTGGGCGTCCCCTGGCTCTGACGGTGCCTCTGTCTAAAAAAGGTGTCAGTTGGTAGAATTGGCGGGGTTGGTCGTTTCCGTTACTTGTTGATGGCTCTGCGTCACTTGAACTGTCTGACATCGAGGATGCGTCTGAGAATGTTAAGAACTGTCTTCGGCTTCTCCCTCCGTATGTTCTCAACGCTCCTGTGTTCTGTGGTTGTTTGTAGAAATCTTTTTCCAAGTATGGATATGTTTTCTTTTCTGAGAAGTTCAGGATGTCTCTTTGTAATTTCTGTCTCTTTGTATCCTCAGTGATCTTTTGGGAAGTTTGGTTTTCTTGCTCTAGTTTTGCAAGTAATGCTTGCGCGTTTTCTACTGCTCTGTTGTTTAGAAAAGCTTCTTCAAGTTCTTTGATCAGTTCCTGTTCTTTCAAACCTAACCTTTCTGCTGTTTTTATAGAGTGGAACATCCAGTCTCGAACACTTTGTGCCAATGTGGCTGAAGCATTCTAGATATTCCGGGTCTTCGATAAAGAGGACTGGAACATTTTTAACCTGGAGTCCAACCAGGGTCATTCCTGCCCTCAGGTGCTCCAATAGCACTTCTCCATGTAATGATGTTCGAATTTGTTTTTTCTTCAGGCGGGTTATTTTTTCTAATTCGGTTGTTTGGCTTGAGTTGATTGCTGTACTGCCTGGGTTCAAGGTCGCTGAGTAAGCGGCACAATCAGGGCAAGCAGGCTCAGGTGCGGGCTAACTCCTCAAGCCCCCTAGGACTTGCAGTCCTCACAGTGGTAACGTCCTCCTTCAAACTGGCGATGCGTCTCCAGTTTCTCTTTTTACTAATTGTTGCTTATCTTTTCCTGCAAAGTATTTTTTACTTTTCTTTCTCTTACTATAGTTAGTGTTTTTTGTCAAGTGAGTTATTTGACGAGAATTGTGCAACAAAAGGCTGTAAAATATCATTTTTTTCTCCTAACACAATATTTAAACAGCTTGGAAATGAGTAGTACAGTTATTTCAAAATATATCAGGAATTTTGGAATAACTTTTTTTTGTAATTCAGAAATGTGATGAAAACAAAGATTCACACAGGAGCAAAACAAATACCAACACGTTACTTGGTGATGTGCAGAGGACATATTTCCAGAAACTCGATTTCCAGACATTGTACACAATATTGTTTTAAAACCACATGTTGGTGGGAAATTCTGTGGGCATTTCAATGTAAAATCTGCTTATTGCAAATGAGTGTGCTGCGACCTCATACTTTAGTTATGTACGTATTTAGGATGTAGGACATTACAATGCAAACTATTACTACGCATACTTTTACAACACAGTTCTTACAATGCAACTCCCATTACACCACATGCTATTACAACGAAAGCCATTACAACGCATGTACCATTACAGCGTAAATTACTATTCTAACACCGCCGGGTGCTTATCTCAGGGAAGGTGCTGGTCAATGAGGCATATGCGTTACAATGGCATGCGTTGCAATGGAATTTGCGTTGTATTAGCGGAGTTGAAAAGGCACTGCGTTGTAATGCTGGCATTGCAATGGATGTTTCCCATTTATTAATAGTGACAGTTTTAAAACATGAGTTCAGAAACATTTCTGCCCCTGTACAGATGGCAATGTGGTAAATAAACGAAGGCAAGTCAGACGTCATGTGTATCCTATATGTTGCTAAATTTGTACAATATATGGAGCAAATTAAACCAAACAAGAGTTCTCTGAACAGCAGACGTGCTGAACTCACGTATTTAAAGTTGCTCTCATATTTGATAAAGAAGAAAATGGAGTCTCAGTGAATTAAAATACTTGCCAAGGATCACATAATTTGAAAACAGTTTATGGGTCAAGAGCATTATAATTCGGTTGAGTAGATTTTTTATGTTACTAGACCTACACATCTAGTAAAGATTTTGGGATTTTTCAAGGCCTGCTGAGTGAGCCCTATAAAGTGCAAAGAGGTAAGCATTTGACTTTTTCCCCTACTTTTGCCTGCGGTGGCAAGGGTTGTGAACCCTGTGGATTTTACTGGGCAAGAGAAAACAAGCATTGGCATAGCCAATAGGTCTCACCTTTGGGGCCGTATAAGTGTCTAGCCATGCCGTGCTAAGTAAAGGCCTACTCTTGAAATTTGTGATAAAGTCTGTAATACTGTAAGAGTAAGACCCATTGGCATGTTTGGTAATCCTGCGCTAAGTGTTTGAATATATGGCTGCATGCACAAGTGTGTTTGCATGCAGCTCTTAGCTCAATGTGCTAGATTACTATTGTAAATTATGAAATGCACAGTAACAAAAGGATCTCTGTAACAAAAGCAGTAACCCACAGAGCTAGGCACATAAAATACACTACTGTGATATGCGTGGTACAAATTCTTTGCAGCAGTCATATAAACCTTTAAAAATGGTTACAAAAAAAGACATAAACCAGCTATCTTATAACCTGGGGAAAATGACACGTGCTAAACAAGCATTTTAAATTCATAAGGGGATTATCACAGCTAAGAAAGCTAGAATGTGTGGCACTGCAGAGAAGTTTCCAATTCAATAGTCCTGTGTTTGAACCTGTCGGTCTACATTTCTTTTGGTTTGCAATTCCAAGGATATCAGCAATCTTGCTTGAAGATGTAGGTAACTACTTTATTGGCAAAGGATTTTGTTTGCTAATTAAATGGCACACCCACAAACTTCTCGTAACGCTGAGGAAAAACGGTCTATTATGAAATGGATTCACCGCCCATCATCAACACATAAGAATCCCCTTGGTCCTTCCTGGTGCACAAAATGTCACCCAAGTGCTTCTGTTCATGCACATAATTTGCCTCAACAAAAAAGTTTACACATTAAATTTGACAAAGAAAATGTTTGACAAAGGCTCAAACGTTTGCATAGGAGAAAAACAAGGCTTTTGTTCACAAGTGAAAATAAATCCATTTGCATGGTGAAAGAACAAGACGAGTGATGTTGGTTATTTCCGGGATGTGAGGAAAATGGATAAACCATGCTTACAAGTAGTAACTCGTGCTTTCCTTTTGTAGTAATACCAAAAAATAAAAATAAAAAACTACTCCCCGTCTTTTCATAAATGTTATGTGATCAATGAAAAGAAAAATACATTCTATTTCTTCCCAACCCCTGATGGAGCACGGTTTTGCAATATAAACCAACTCGAATTAACGCCCCAGTAACATTTATTAATAGTGTGATGTGATAAATAATAATGCACCAACACGAACTTTGGACAACGCTTTGCGAATGTGTGCACTAATGCTAAGACTAATGCATGAAAGGCAAGGCTGCAATATTCACTTGTATTTAAAATAAATAAAATGACCGCGGCTTTTGCACATTAATACTTTTATTATAAAAACATAATATTGGCCTTGTGCAAAAGGTGGGAGGTAAACAGTGAGAAATACATTTTGTGAGATTAATGTCGTCTGTATTCTCATTATTTTAGAAAAATACAGGCCTATGATTCTGCATGTATGTTAAGGGTTAACCCTTTGTGTGCTCATGACGGAACCGTTCCGTCACGAGCCTCGGGTGGGCTGTGCTGGTGACGGAGCGGTTCCGTCATTAGTACGGGAGCACCGCGCGGCCCCGCCTCCCCCTTAGCGCTGCGGCGGAATAATCGCCGCAGCTAAGGGGTTAACCAGACGATTATGGAGTAAAAAAAAGCTGAAAATCCAGCTCTGACAGAGAGAAAAGAGACGTGGCGGAGGCTATTGTAATTTGGCCTTTGGGAAAAGAGTGCTGTGTGACTGCCAAAGAACAGAAAGACAGTCATAGGAATGGAAGAGAGATGTACAACTTCTTCAGTCGAAAGCGGCAGTGCTGAATCAGGACTGTAAAATGTTGCAACTTTCAGCTTGTGAAGGGAATTGTGCTCAGTGTAGGAGAGTAGGGTCTGCTTCCTATGATCACCCCCACTTTTTGCCCCGATTCACTGGTTATTCGACTCTAGTGTGGCTGTGGGCCTGCTAATCAGACCCACAGCCCAGCTGTTCTCTCTCTAAATTCATAACATGTACTTTAGGTACATATCCAATTGGGGGTATTGGGTCACCCAGGGCATAGGTGCATCCAAGGCCTACCAGGGGCTACAGCATGTATTATGTCACCCCTGGCTGGCCATCCAAACGGACACAACTGGCTGATCAGTCAGCTGGGGCAAGGTCGTGTAATCACCCGTCAATCCTGAAGGCAGAGTGCTTGGTTTTATGTGAGATGAGGCTCTAGCATGAGCTGAGTCTGTCTGCAGCTTTCGGAACCATGTCCTTATAGCTGTTCTATGATATAGCCATACCATATACTCTTAAGTGCTTTATAATCCTCGCGGTTAATGCTAACTTTGGTTTGGCTTTATCAAAACATGTTGTGTAAGGTGTCATACGCTTTGGAATATTACCCCTCCCCGCCAGTTCTGGCGGCGGAGGTAGCATTCCATCCTTCTAGAGGGAAAAGAGATGTAGTTGTAGCTTTACCCGGTTAAAGTTAAACAGAGCCTCAGCATCACAAAATGGATGCTGCCGCCACAGACACGAGTCTGACCTCCTGCTGCTGGCCGAAACGCCGGCAGGGGAGGCCTGGGCAATAGGTTTCCTGCCTTGGGAGGTGCGAGCACCTCCCCAGACAGGCTCTTGTGTATTGGGGCAGGGTGGGTTGAATGAAATGAGACACTGCCTGGGGCACACAAGGTGCCCCATTGCATAGCCCGGTTCAAACCAGTTGCTGGGGCACTCCAGCCCCAGCTCTGGCGCGGAACTGGACAAAGGGAAAGGGGTGTAACCACCCCCTTCCCTGGTCCCACCCATAGGAGGGACCAAGCAGGTAATCCAGCCCCTCAAATCAGTATATAGGTAGGAGCGGAGTCTAGAGACTTTAGATTATCCTGAACTGAAACTCTGAAACGAAACTCTGGACCTTCGACATACTACTGCAACTAGAAGACTGAAGAATCTCCCTTGTGGTCAAGGAGTAACTTGCCGGTTTGCTTTGTTGCCGCTCCCGAAAGGAACCAGACAACATAGCGACGCAGCCTCTGGACTTCCAGACTTCTCCGACTCCGACCCAAACCACAGCAAAGCTGAGACCCGTGGCGGACACGAGAGACGTGGGACCGGACATCCTGCAGTACCTGCTTTTTGCTAACTGTGCAGCTTCTGAGGCGTCCTCGAAGTTGTGCATTGGGGTTTGAGAAGCCCCTACCTCGAGCAATAAGTGCCCCGAAGCTCAGCCCTTCACACTCCACGAGTGCCGCCTGGGGCCTGTGCCTGCATTTCTCCTCGACGCGTCTTCGTGGTTGCTAGCCCGTTGGCTAGCGGCCTTCCTGAAGACACCATTTTGAAACCACACCGCTTGCCTGGTTGCTCTGGGCTTGCTCCTGCTTTCCTGTAACGGGGAAGCTCCTCAGAACTTGCTGGTCTGAACAGAAGCCGATCTTTCTTTTCTGCATGGGTTGCCTTTGCCATGGCTTGTTGACTCCTATCCTGAAGCAGACACCGCCAACAGTGAGATCTTTCGTGGGACAGTCCGTATCCAGCTCCTGGTCGTCGTCGTCGCCTCCTGGTCCACGTGGCTGCAAACAAGCTTCACGACATCACCTGATTGCATCTCGACATCGCCTGGTTCCTTCCTGGTCAATGGCTAGTGACCCAGACTCTGTCCCCTCTGCTTTCAGGTTCTTCACTTCTTCGATCCACCCTTGGATCCACCCGGACATCTTCCTCCTGGTCGCCTGCAGCATCTTCTTGCAGCTCTCCATAGGATTCGACGACGAAACCCGACACGACTTCACACCTATGCACCCGGCTTCCCTGGGTGAGGTAACTTGAGTACTCCGGTGCTCCCGTGGGTAACAACTATCCAAGTGTCCTAGTTTAACTGGGTGTTCCCGTAGTCCATCCGAAGTGTCCTAAATCAACTACTTTGTGACTTTTACGTTCCCATTGACTTTCTATGATAACCCGCGTGTGGGCTTAGACACTGCACAGGCGTCCTGTGGGTCTCCTACTCCCAATCCTTTGGTAGTCCTGTGCAGCCCCAGCGATTCTCTAGGCCCTAGGCCTATTCACCTTTCTGGAAGTGGTTCTTATACCACTTCTTTAGTATATGGTTCGTGAGGCCCCTAGGGCAGAATTATATTTGTGCAACTTATAGTATGCTTATTGAGTAACTTGTGCTGTATCTCGAACTCTGACCTCATAAAGAGTGCAGAGGGGTTGTGTTAGTAATAAATACATATATATTTGATATATACCTGGTGTGGTGTCCTTTCATCTGGTATTCAAGGGATTATTACTGGTAAAACAATTGGCTTCACATGCTCTCTAAAGTGTTAGCCTAAGGCTGCTCTGTCCATGCTACCACTAGGATAGCTGGTCTATAAGGTTGACTTTACAACCATCATCATAAGGGTTGTTTGGACTGGTGCAAGGTGCTCACTAGAATAGTGACCACCATATACCAGGCCAACTTCTCACAAAAGGCTATTAGAACAGCAACCCTATCTTTATCAAACATCCTCTAACAACATCCTTTGTAAAAAATAAAATAATAATAAATAAAGTAATAGCCTGTTTTAAAAAAAAGATTTTTAACAAGCAATTTAAATAAACCAGCTTGGCAACTAGCAATTTTAAATCAAGTGACGTTTTGAGCTTGTCATAATGTATGAGTACTTGGCCAAAACACCCAACCAGCACATTCTGCGGCAGATCTACTAAAAACTTGTGGAACTCACTGCAGCAATCAAAGTTGCTAAGCTGTATAACAGGAAAGGGAGAGAGCAGGACAGAGCCGTATGTACTCAATATAACCCGGTTAGTCTCTCCTCTAGTACTGGCACACTCTGTGATGCCTTGCTCCATGCACACACCCTTGCACCATAGGGCTAGGGTGTTAATAATGTCTGCCATGGCTTTTGCACGGGAAGGGTGTCCTTCCAGTACAAAGTACTACACTTAGACAGTTCAAATCTCCACAAACTTTGTATGTGTGCTGTACAGTACAGCACACATTCATTTTGGGGAAAAAACCTTCCTCCAATTGAATGTCTACTTTAAGGTGGTGTACATTGTTAGTGCAAAACGAGGTTTGCACTGGAAAGTAAATTGCAATTCAATGCTTTGCACTGGTTTCATACTTTGTGTGATACAACAGCAGTGAAACTTGCTGATAAATCCGGCCCTTATCAGAAATATTTTCCTTAAAAATATTTTTTTTTTTACGGACATGAACGATTTGTATTGAAAAGGACAAAGGACAATGTAAAACTATGCTTTTCTAGCATTAGCAATACTAGACCTAGACTCAATCTAGGATTTTAACGGAGACATGTTTTCATTTTTAGTTCCAACACAGTAGGTATGCCCACCTTAAGGAAATTCAAAACATGAGGCTTAATATGAAATGTAAGTTTAAATTTCTTCTTGCTCGCTCATAACAAATGCTAGGAATTACCCACAGCCTGGACACACGTTCTAAGGGCTTTCACTGAAAATGTTCACCTCAGTAACGTCTCTGAGCTTTTAGCTGGAGAAATTACTTCACCTAGATTGCCAAACGGATGCCCTTCTCTATAGATTCAGACCTTTCTTCCCAAACAAGACCCTAAGTTGGCCATCAATGCACTTGCGATGCCATGTATAGAATATGGAAATGTTCAACTGACTGACCTTCTCAGATTAAAGAAGCTCTTCACACTGGAGCATGTTAGATCTCAATAAATACATTCATGCATACATACATAAATAAATAAAAGCATCACATCACACCTGCACTTTCATCCGTAGACTGGCTTCCTCTGCAACACTGCTCTACATTCGAGACTGCATGCATCCAGTGGCGTAACGAAACTTGAGGGGGCCACCTGCAAAGCACATGGAGGGGGCCGACCGCAGCGGCCCAGCCTACCACCTACCACTTTTCCCTGCCACCCATATTGTCTCTCTAAGTTCTAATGAGAAAGTGGAAACACTCTTAACATACAAGTGATGCCATTTGTAACTATACTATCAAAAGCCCCCTCTCACGCGCTCACAATCTATCCCTCTCCTCTGTATTTATCCCTCTACCCCCTCTCGCACACTCGCTCTCTCCTCTCTATACTTTTATCCCTCTCCTCTCTATCCTTTTATTACTCTCCTCTATCCTTTTATTCCTCTCCTCTGTCTTTTCATCCCTCTCCTCTCACGCGCTCTCTCTCCTCTGTCTTTACCCCTCTCCCCCTCTCGCATGCATCTCCTCTCTCTCTGTGATTTTTTATCCCTTTCCCCCTATCACGCGCTCTCTCACTATCTCTCTCCTGTCTTTATCCCTCGCCCCCTTTTGTTCTCCCTCTTTTTATCCGCCTCTCTTTATTCCACTTCTCTTAGACTCTCTCTCTATCCCTCTCCTCTTTCTCTTTTTATCCCTCTTTCACGCGCTCGCTCTCTGTCCCTCTCCTGTCTTTACCCCTCTCGCACTCTCTCTCTCTCTATCTATCCCTCTCCTCTTTTTATCCCTCCCCCTTTTGCTCTCCCCCTCTTTTTATCCCTCCCTTTGTAGCAGGGTTTCTGTTCTCCCACAGAACTGTACACAGAGGATTGGAACCTCAGCGAATTAGGGTGACCCAAAACTCACCTTAGTACCCAACAAACCCCTTACCGAGCTAGCTACAGTGTCTCATTGGTCATAACAAACTCCCAATGTTTAGACAAACCAGAACATGAGCTTACAATACCTCAGGTTACGTGGAACACATGAGCACTCTTTAGTTATACAATCATTTCAAACCAGAACTTGGAGTAAATGAGGACACGTGCACATTTGAAATATTTATTTACTAATGCCGTCTTCTCAGGCGCAGTATCTTAGATAATACAAGGAGACATATTATCAGAAGCAAAGTTATCAGCATAGTTACTAGTCCATAGAAAGCAAATGGTGACAGCATGCTGTAATGAATAAGGGTTAACAACACTTATTTCTCACCCTCCCTAACACACATATTATATTAATAGCTAAGAAGGTCTCTTTGGGTTTTAACAGGGCGGGCCCATACCTCAGGATCCTAGAATGAAGAGATCACATCAGCATACACCAGCTCTCTCTGCATGCGAACCGCATCAAGTGCGTTTGTGTGCTTCAAGCAAAGCAATATAAAACCCGCCTAAAGCCCAAAGTTGGCAGAAGCTGCACTTATGTTATGTCTATGAAGGCGCGACGATCAGACCTCATAACAATTCAGTATCGTGTTGTTCCTGAAGCTTCAGCACTCTCTGTACAGACATAGTTTATTAAGCAAAGCTGATATCAGAGTAATAACATATTATTCTCATGTAAACCACAACGAACTACTTGGTTGAAAGCTAAATCAACAATTAAGTGTCGTGTGCAGAAGCAGCAAAAGGAAAAATGGCGTTTAAACATGTAATGTGCCTATGCTAACTTAACGCATTATAAAGATATACAGTAGCTATAGGACGCCTTCATTCCTCTCCTCTCTTTTTCTCCTCTGCTCTCTCCGTCTCTTTTTATCCCTCTCCCCCTTTTGATCCCTCTCTTCATTCCTCTCCTCTCTCTCCTTATCCCTCTGCTCTCTCGGTCTATCTTTATCTCTCTTTATCCCTCTCCCCCATCTCTCCCCCTCTCCCCCATCTCTCCCCCTCTCCCCCCTCTCCCCCCCTCACCCCCCCTCGCGAGCGCTCTCTATCCCTCTTTAGCCACCCCCCCTTTGCTCTCTATATAGCCTTTGAGTCCTTCCTCGCTGCAGCCTCTTCTCTCTTTCGCACCCCCCTATCCCGAGCACAGGCCCGGTGATAAAGGCGATGTGACGTCTGAATGCACCAGTGAGGTGTTTGAGACAGCACTTGCCCGAACTGCTGTGTCGGGATATTACTCTCTTTATTTTAAGACCCATGGAACATTGTATCCCTAACAAAAGGACATTTATAGGAACGTTTGCAGCAGGTTATTTCCAAAACAATGCTTTACTTTAAAGAAAAATATTTTTTCTAATATGCAACAACTGATTGAATTTGCCAATGACCTGAGGGCGGTGGCTGCGGTGCTCAGTGGCGACCTATGACTGCAGAATTTTACAGTGAATTGCCACGTTGTAGCTTGAAATTGTTCACAAATACACTTATAGCCCGACTGCCTATTCCCCTGATGTTATGTTAGCATATAAAATAAAGAGCCTTCCGAGTAATTCACTGGTGCTTTTAATTGTCAGTGAAACTAGCGTTTGTAATAAGCTGTTATATTCATTGTAATATTGCACCATGTTGCACGGTTTGTTTTGATCCCGAAACATTAATTTTGAGTCATGTGTTCTCTGTAGAAGCCACCTTGCTAGTACAGACGAAGCACCATTATCACCCAGTTGTGAAAAACGTCACCTTGCCTTTAAACATCCGTCATGAGAGATAAAAACATTTTTGGCAAACAGCTACGCACCTGCTCTCATTCAGCCTCGACTTGCGCCGTCTAACTTGCTGCTCCAAAAATCCCAGCAATGCTCTGCACTACTACCCGCTTCTCCTGGGCCTTCCTTCCTTCCTTCCTCAGAGGCACCTGCTCACGTCTTTCTTTACTGGCCACGACTTACTGCGCACTTTTAATTGTTGCGCTGCAAGTGCGCATGACTGACAGTAGTAGTCACCAGCCCCACTATGTCCCACCCGACCGCGCAGACGCGAGACATCTGTGCGCCGCGTATTTAATAAAGAGGCAGAAGAGCCTTAGTGGCCGGGCGCGCGCACACCATTTAATTATTTTAGAGTAAGAGCCAACAACCAACAACATTAAATACATTAGGAGCCAAATTAAGAGCCAGAAGAGTTTGTGGCCTGCACGCACCATGAAGACAAGAGGCTTGCTCGCTCCGCTGAGTGAGGGGCCCCTGCAGCGGGGGCCTGTGTTACGCCCCTGCATGCATCACCTACATGGCAGTCCAACTGAGCAAAGTTGAATATCCAATGCAAAAACTTAGAAGATCTGGAGGTAACGGACCCCTAGAATACCTTGCTATGCTGAATATGTACACGCCTGAAATACCTTTCTCTCTCAAACAGTCCATCTCTAGAAAGAAACCGAAGACATGGAATGCCCTTCTAATACTTATGAGGCAGGTCACATCAAAATCCATTATCTAGAGGATCATTCAGCACTTACTCTGAGACATACTTTACACCCCTTACTTGAATCCTGACAATTCCTAGCAATTGCACATCACATTATTACAAATTGTATTATTAGCAATGTCATCCCAAATCAGCACAAACTTTAAATGCTGAATGGTCCTCTCACTTTCACTATAATGCTATTTAACATCGAATCATGTCAATTGTCTTATCTCACTTGCACTATGTACCTTTTTACAGAGTTAGAAAGTGCCCGGTCACTATGCACTGAGCACACTTTGTAAGAACTAAATTAATTAAAACCCCTTAGACTGGTACGATAGGTCGGATGAGCGGCTTTTATACTTCATGTGCGATCTGCTGCTCTTGCTATGAGGGCCTTTTGGATCACTCCTCAGTACAAACATCAGCCTGAATTTGTTAAAACAGACATTCCCCATGTCTGCAAACATCTTCTTGGGACAAAGAGGGAAATAGAGGAACCTAGAATGGAGCATGCAGTAGCAGAAGCTGCAGACTAGTTGTGCCTAGTTTAAATTACAATATAAACAAGAATTGGTAAAGCCAATAGGTCTCGCCTATGAGACATTGACTTGCCAATGTTAATAGCCATGTTGTACAGGATCGCGGCAGCAGTGTAGCATGGCTAAACAAGCATTGGCATAGCCAATAGGTCTCGCCTTTGGGACCTTATAAGTGTTTAGCCATGCAACACTTGATGTTGTTGCACCAAGGATATTGTGCTGGATAACTAAACATTTATAAGGTCCCAAAGGTGAGACCTATTGGCTATGCCAATGCTTGTTTGTTGTTTTCATGTTTTTCTACTTTTTTAGAACTCGGCCTATTCCCATTCCGCAGGAATGGATTGGACGAGTCTATAGCAGTGAAACCAAGACTTAAACGAAGGTCTCCCAAAAAGAGGTTTCCCACGAGTGCATGTGCACATGCACGAGCCCGAGCCTTCTGCCTGCCTCCTAGGCAATCTGCTTCTCCGCCCCCCTGGTGTTTCTGGCTTGCTCTTCAAAGGCTCCCCATACCATTTGCTCCTGCCTCCCCGCCCACTGCTTCACACTTCACTCGCATTTCTGCCCAGCCCCCCTCCCAGCGCTGCCTTGGTTTTTTTTCGGTCTCAGTATCCAGCGGTCTTTTGGAAAGTCCTACCTATCTGATTGCCTCTTCTATGCCTCACACTCTGCCATGCCTCGTACTTTACAGTCAATTTCATGTTGTTCCTTCGTAGATATTTAATGTTATAGCTGTTTTCCTTTACGTTTTTAAAATCACTCTTCAAAGTGTTTGTGCCATCATTCAATTTATGGCGATTTTCTCCCTCTTGCAGGCTGGATTTAACTTGAGTTCGACCCATCTGATTTCTCTCATGCTTTCCGTTTCTCGCACCAGTATTTCCAGTGACACTTCACCCCTTTCCCTCCGATTCCTGCCACCCTCATCATTCTGCTAGTGCTATCTCGGGCTTTAAGTGGCCCGGGGGAGGGGCATTGCTGCTTAGTGCAATGAGCTTAACTACCTTATAGTTCACCATTTCGGCATGTGGAGGGTCTCGTGAGTTGAGCAGGATATGGAGGTAAGTGGGCCTGGCAAGACCGCAGCCCTGCCAGGGGTCATTCAGCACTAATGCATATTTGGTATTATCGCATTCCCTCAAAATATTTTGTCATGCAATTCAGAGTGCCAGTACTTGCTTGAATTACTGTGCCTGCAATGCGCTTTCCACCGATACTAATGATGTCTGTTGTTCTGTGGCTCTGTGAACAGGCCCAGGGCCGAGGAGAGGTCACGGGTTATCAGCCATTTACAAGTCATAGACTCCCGTGGCTGGAAGCTTTTGACCCAGCTTTACTGTAGTATTCATGGCAGTACTGGCAGCTCTACCCCCCCCCCCCTTCGCTTTTCCTTTTGGTCCCGGCAGCCTCTGATTTGTTTGAGTGAGTTGGTTAGGGGGTGGGGGGCTTGGTTGAGGGCAGATTGTCTCTTGTCTCTTACGGAGCTCTCGCCACAAAGCTTCGCCCCCACCACGAGCCTTCCTACTCTCACGGTGATTTAAGATCTCTATCAAATACTAGCAAAGCATTGCCGGTTGCCGCCCGTGCCTTCCTGGAACTCACTAGTGTTCAGAGGGGAGGGGAAGTGGCTTCCGAGTTTCGAAAAGCAGTTGGCGCTGCAGGAAGTCAATGGCACTAGTCAGCCCACTCCCGAGCAGACTGACCCAGACGCAGACCATTGTTATTTCCAAACACCAGGGCTTTAAGTGGGATAGAAAAAACTATGAGGTTTCTTATTTTAGCGTGGCCGATCTAATAAAGGGAAGGGCCGAAAGAACTTAAGCTAAAAATCTATCCTTAGCTTAGTGTGCTGCCCATCTGGAATATTTTGCTGCTTCGGTCCATTTATCCAGCTATTAAAAAATAGTAACATTACACCTACAATGAGCACTCAGGTTCAAAAAAAACTTTATTCGATTAAAAAAAGAATCATAAAAGTAAAACATTTTACAGAACATGATTTAGAGATATTATTAAAAAAGACAATCTTAAAATTAAACATTAAACTGGTAAAAGGACATTAATTAATATATTCTTTCAAGCAACATATGTTAATACATAAATCGTACACACTAGGATGTCCATCAGGGGGAGCAAGGGAAAAGAGTCACAATACAACATTCTACATGAGCAAAGACGAAGGTTCTTAAGGCTAAATTAACCGTACCGTTTTCTGATCAGGAGAGACACTCGTATGAAGTTTAACATTGCACAAAATACTCCAGAGGATGACAAAGATAACAAGTAGTCATAACCTTCATTGTAGTTACATGGTTGCTTCCCCTTCAAAATAGGCTTAATAAACCTGATTCTCGGATCCTTATATAAGGGGCAAAAAAGAACAACATGCATGGTACTTTGATTAACTTTGTTATTACAGGGACAAGGGGGCAGCCTCTAACACCAACCCCCTTGTTTAGGAAACGCAAAAAGAAAATGCAAGATATTTAGATTGAACCTTGTCAGATAAAATCGCCATTGTACATGAGTTGTAAAGATTAGATAAAACTGATGCTGTAAGTTAACCATAGGACCAGATGGCCTGGCTAAGGAATGCACATGTGAGGATTTCCAATAACTTGATTTAATAACGGTTTTAATGTCTCCCTGTATTTTTTCAGGGTTATCAAAGATGTCACCCAGACCTATTTTATGGAGCATTTCGTTAACATATGATAACCAAGGAATCTGTTTCCCATTTTCCAGTTTTAGACAGTCCTGGAGAATGTCGCTAGAGAGCTGAAGGTCCTCTGTTAACCATATTTTGCCCCATAATAGTAAGGGTGAAAGACGAATGGTATCACTCACATAGCTCAAACCTATTTCATCATGAGCAAATTTGTTTGATGAACCTGATGGGATTGCCAATACACGCTTTATAAATTTATTCTCCATGACTTGCATCGTGGCAGGGCTTTCAATCCCCCAAACCCCAGCCCCATAGGTAGCCACCGACAAACATTTTGATTTGTACAGGGTTTTTAAATGTGTAATAGGTTTTTGACCTAGTTTGCCACAGAAGCGAAACAGACCTTCTATAGAGCGACTGGCGCTCTGAACTCGAATCTTCATTAACGGGGCCCAACTTAATTTATTATTAAAAAGGTTTCCCAGATAGTTAAAGTTTTCAACCTTTTCAATGGTAAAGTTATTTACCACGAACTTTCTGGTTTTAGTCCCCTTTGGGCCACAGACCATAGCAAAGGATTTGGTGAAATTTACCTTTAGGTCTAGGTCCAACATGAAGGTGTTAAAAGCATCAAGACAGATCTGCATGCTATTTCCTGTGAGTTTCATAAGTACCGTGTCGTCGGCATACGAAAGCATTGGTATGCTCCTGCCGTTAACCTTTGGGAAGTCATGACAATGGTCCAACAGATACTTTTCCAGACCATTTGTGTACACAAGGAACAAGAAAGGGGCTAATATGCATCCTTGTCGTACGCCCTCAGTTGAGAGGATAGATTTAGTTTTTTCCCCCCCTGGCCCGAACCTTATGGCTACAGTTGTTGATTCATGCAGTCTGCGAAGCAAGGTGACCAAGGGTTCCTCAAAGCCCATATCCCCCATCATTTGCCAGAGCTTGCTCCGACACACAGTGTCGAATGCACTTGAAAGGTCCATGAAGGCAAGGTGGATGGAGGAGTTCCTTGCCTTCATGTACTTTCCTATAATTAAAGCCAAGTTCAGACACTGTTCGACCGTCCCTTTACCTTTTCTGAAACCGTATTGGGAGTTCACAATAAGGCCCACCGAGTCTGCCCATGTTTCCAATCTGGCTAAAATGACCCTACCCAATAATTTACATGATGCATCAATTAGTGAAATTGGTCGATAGCATCGGGGGTCAGATCTATCGCCCTTCTTAAAAATCGGCACCACCACTGCCTCCTTCCATGATGCCGGAATGCGGCCAATAACAACTGCCCTAAACACATTTAACAGTAAAGGGGCCCAAACCTTGACATTATGCCTGAAGAAATCCAGGGGTACTGAGTCAGGTCCGGGGGCTTTTAGTAATGTGCCTTTCCTCAAGGCATCCTCCACCTCTTGTAAGGTAAACGAGGAGCACAGGAACATCGATGTTTGTGAGTCCACCAGCTCCCTGGCGTCTTCTGATGGTTCCTGGGTTTGGATTCCATTTGGGTTGAAAATGTTCCCAAAGTGAGATTCCCACGTTTCACCTGTAATCTGCATTAAGATGTTATCCTTGCCTTTACTCGAAAAAAGGGGACGGTTAATAACTTCCCAGAAAAGCCTACTATCTTTTAATTCCGAGGCCTTCTCTAGATCCTCCCAGGCTAGGTTTTTTAAATCCTGCTTCCTTGTTCTAATGGCCTCTTTATAGGCCAATCTGGTCGTTCTAACCAGCTCTTTATCCCTTGGCTTTTGTTTTAATGCTTTTTTCAAGAATCTATGTGATGCAGAGCACACGGCATCAAACCATGTTATGTTATGTTATGTTATGTTATGTAACATTTTTAATGCGCACAGATGCTCCAGCAAAGGAGCGTCCTGGCGCAAGGGAAAGGCAGACACAACACAACACTAAAACCAGCACCAAAAACAGAGCACTTAAAACAGGGGGAGTTTAAAACAGAAAAGTTTTCAAGGCCCTACGGAAAGATATTAGATCATCCAGAAGACGGATTTCCAGGGGGAGCGCATTCCAGAGAACTGCAGCTTTCACTCGGAAGGAGCGTCCTCCCATCCGGCTGAGTCTGAACCGAGGCACAACCACCAAGGATTGTCCAAGGGAGCGAAGTGAGCGAGTTGGCACATAAGGAGAAATCAAATTATTAAGTAGCAAAGGTGCCGACTCACGAAGAATTTTAAAAACCATGCTGAGGGCTTTAAATTGGATTCGCTTATTCATCGGGAGCCAATGTAGGGACCGCAGAGTGTTGGAGGTAGGGCAAGCCCGAGGCAAGCCGACCACCGCCCTAGCCGCAGCATTCTGGACTCGCTGTAAACGGAGAATCTCAGCTTGGTTCACTCCTAAAAGGAGTGAACTAGCATAGTCCAGGCGAGAAATAATCATCGCTTGAATGACCAGCTGTCTTGTAGGAGCATCGAAGAATTTGAGCAGGGGTCTTAGCCCGCGTAATACTCCAAAACAGCAGGCCGCCACTCTCTTCGTGTGAGTCACAAAGCTTAACGTATGGTCAAGCCATACTCCCAAATTCCTGAGTTCCAGGACAGGGGCTGGCGCTGTTCCCAGCTCAGAAGGCCACCATCCATCTCCCCAGAGGTCCGCATCCCTTCCAACGATCATCACCTCCGTTTTTGATGCGTTCAGCTGGAGACAGTTGTTATTCATCCAGCTGGCCACCTCTCTCAGTCCACTGCGGAACCTGAGGGCATCCTTCTTGGCATCCCCGCTGATCGTAACCGCCAGCTGAGTATCGTCGGCATAGGAGACCATGGTTAGGCCCCATTGCCTGGCGACTTCAGCCAGCGGCTGCACGTACAGATTAAAAAGCGTGGGACTCAGCGAGGAGCCTTGAGGCACCCCCAGGTCCAACGGATGGAATTTGGACTGAAAGGGAGGGGTGGCAACGCAGAAGGAGCGATCACTAAGGAAGGAGCGGAACCACTGCAGAGCTGAACCACCAAGGCCAATGTCCTGCAAGCGGTGTAGAAGGATGCGATGGGAAACAGTGTCAAAGGCAGCGCTCAGGTCTAATAAAATAAGCGCTGCCGTTTGACCTGCATCCAATACAATCCGCAAGTGCTCAACCATTGCCAGAAGGGCCGTCTCGGTGCTGTGACCAGCACGGAACCCATTCTGCACGGGATCCAGGACATTAACCTGGGTCATATGCTCTGTGAGGGCCAGATTTACATGGGCCTCCATGACCTTGGCCGGCCAAGGGAGCAAAGATATCGGGCGGTAGTTTTCAGGTTTCGACGGATCCAAAGATGGTTTTTTCAGGATCGGGGAAACTACCGCTTGCTTCCACTTGGCAGGAACAAGGCCAGAAGTCAGGGAGAGGTTGATCAGAGAACACACTATTGTGCGTCCCTGGAAGGCAGCATCCCTGAAAAGGGCCGACCTTACCGGATCTGCAGGCGAGCCAGATTTGACTCGCAAGGCCCATTTCGCAAACTCCTCGTTAGAAAGAGTTGGAAGGGAATGCAGCGATGGACAATTGCTAGAGCCACTCCAAGGAATCACAGGTGGTAGTGGACTCGGAAACGCCTGGTAGATTTTTTTAACTTTGTCCAGAAAAAAAGTGGCTAATGCTTCACAGTGGGAGGTAGAGCTGTCCAACTGCGGAGGAACCCTCTTTGCCATCAGATCTTTTATGGTTTTAAAGATGGTTTTTGTGGGGTTGAGGCTGTTACAAAATTCTGCTGCGTAAAACGCCGCCCGGGCCCTACATATGGCTCGATGGTAGAGCTTAACTAGGGCCTGGTAGGCGGATTTCCTATCGGCGTCATACGTCCTGCGCCACTCCCTTTCTGCCCGTCTACAAGAGGACTTCATGGCACGCAACGCACTGTCATACCAGGGGCTGGCCTGCCGAGGTCTGGACTTACTGGAGATGATAGGTACCAGGGCATCAAGCGCCCTGGTAATCCAGTTACAGAATCGATCATAGCCCGAGGTGACGTTCAGCAATGGACCCAGAGGCTCAGCACCCATGATGCAGTGAAGATCCTCCAGCCTAAGTTTATTCCAGTGGCGCCGAGGTATCCGCAGAGGAGGTGGAATAATAGGGTTGGCAGGAAGAGGAAGCCAAGCAGACACCAAGTAGTGGTCAGACCAAACCACAGGATCAACCGCCACGATCTGGACATCCAAGAGGGTCGTAAAAAACGGGTCGAGGATGTGACCAGCCACGTGTGTAGGCTGGGTGACAAGCTGGATCAGCTGCAGAGCCTCTAAGTCGGCCAAAAAACCACTGATGGCCAGAGACTCCAACCTATCGAAGTGGAGGTTGAGGTCGCCTAAGATCGAAAAATTGGCGCAGCCACTAGCCAATAGGCTCACGGCCTCCGGAAAGGCACCTCTAAAAGCTACATCGCTGCCTGGGGGGCGATAGACAACCATTCCCGACAGCGAGAACTGGGGGCTGATGGTAACTTTGAACAGCGCACTCTCGCAACCAGCAATCTGCAAGACCGTCCAGGTGCAAGTATAATCAGATTTAATGAATAAGGCAATACCTCCACCTCTCGAATGGCGATTAGATCTAAAACATAGGTAACCCAGGGGACAAGCAAGGTTGACTATGGCGTCATCAGTGTCTTGAAGCCAGGTTTCAGTTAAAGCCAGCAAATCTGGTTTCTCATCCAGGATAAGGTCCGCCACAGATAGATGGTGCTTTACTAGAGATCTGGTATTAAGATTTAAAAATCGTAGACCAGATCCCAGGCGACCAGATGCAGGAGAGACACCGGGACGAACTCGTGGAGCAGGGGAGGAGGCAAGCTCGCGAATACCTCCAGGCCGATCAAGCGACCACCCATTACAAACACATTGACACGGGCCACATAGCGGGTGGGATAGTGCGGCCGAGCAACGTGGGAGAGAATCCCTAATGGCTCGAAGCGAGGCACTGCAATAGACAATCATCCTGACAAATCAAGGATGAAAGCGTACAGCGATTCCACAAAGTAAAACCCCCAGCGTCCCGCGCGTCCTTAGCGCGGACGGGCGCAGACGGGCAGACTCTGGCTCGACTCCGGCGCGAGTCAGGCGTGACCGCTGCGCGTCACCGCTGCGCGACCGGAGTGAGCATTAAGTAGCAGCTCACCTGTGCTGCAGAAGCGCTAGAGCGCTCAGACAAAAGGCGGAGGGAGGCAGAGACCACCCCAAGATGGCGACCAGGCGCCACGAGGAAGCTGCCAAAAAGACGGTAGGCTCCGCGCTAAGCGCGGTGGGGGCACTCTTTAAAATGCAAGTATGTGGGCAGAATAATTGTGCAGTTAAAATCAAGGCTCACCAAGGAAAAATAAACAATATGAAAAACGAGCGTTTTAAAATGCTAATATCAAGCGCAGCACGCTTAAATGAATGCCAAGCACAGCGCGCATGCAGGCGCCTTTCCCAAGAAGGAACAATGGGAGAGCTCGCCTTAAGTAGCAGCTCACCTGTGCTGCAGAAGCGCTAGAGCGCTCAGACAAAAGGCGGAGGGAGGCAGAGACCACCCCAAGATGGCGACCAGGCGCCACGAGGAAGCTGCCAAAAAGACGGTAGGCTCCGCGCTAAGCGCGGTGGGGGCACTCTTTAAAATGCAAGTATGTGGGCAGAATAATTGTGCAGTTAAAATCAAGGCTCACCAAGGAAAAATAAACAATATGAAAAACGAGCGTTTTAAAATGCTAATATCAAGCGCAGCACGCTTAAATGAATGCCAAGCACAGCGCGCATGCAGGCGCCTTTCCCAAGAAGGAACAATGGGAGAGCTCGCCTTAAGTAGCAGCTCACCTGTGCTGCAGAAGCGCTAGAGCGCTCAGACAAAAGGCGGAGGGAGGCAGAGACCACCCCAAGATGGCGACCAGGCGCCACGAGGAAGCTGCCAAAAAGACGGTAGGCTCCGCGCTAAGCGCGGTGGGGGCACTCTTTAAAATGCAAGTATGTGGGCAGAATAATTGTGCAGTTAAAATCAAGGCTCACCAAGGAAAAATAAACAATATGAAAAACGAGCGTTTTAAAATGCTAATATCAAGCGCAGCACGCTTAAATGAATGCCAAGCACAGCGCGCATGCAGGCGCCTTTCCCAAGAAGGAACAATGGGAGAGCTCGCCTTAAGTAGCAGCTCACCTGTGCTGCAGAAGCGCTAGAGCGCTCAGACAAAAGGCGGAGGGAGGCAGAGACCACCCCAAGATGGCGACCAGGCGCCACGAGGAAGCTGCCAAAAAGACGGTAGGCTCCGCGCTAAGCGCGGTGGGGGCACTCTTTAAAATGCAAGTATGTGGGCAGAATAATTGTGCAGTTAAAATCAAGGCTCACCAAGGAAAAATAAACAATATGAAAAACGAGCGTTTTAAAATGCTAATATCAAGCGCAGCACGCTTAAATGAATGCCAAGCACAGCGCGCATGCAGGCGCCTTTCCCATCTTGGGCCCATCGGTTTATTTTTCCCAATTGGTTTTTTGAGACGCTCAGCTACATGCCCACATAAAGATTCAAAGTTCCCTATGACCTTTTCAGGGTTAGCTGTAGGTGAGAGACATGCCTCATATTCCGCTGTATGTCCATTTAGGATCTCCGCCTCAAGACCAGCAGCATCTATTTTACCCCATTTGAGAGTAATGCCTTGATTCCTGTTGTACTTTATATATTGCTCCCAGACAGGATGTTTGGGTTTAACAGGACAGAGCAGGGATAACATTAGAGGGTTATGATCACTGGCAGCATTTGCAATTACCTCCAACTTGTCAACATAATGAAAATACCCACTAGACACAATTGCAAAATCAATAAAACTCATCGTGCCTCTACTTCCCTGAAAGGTTGGTATTGGGGCCGAATTTGGACCAACCCAGGGCTCCACTATACATAAATCATTTAGGATAATAATATTATTTAAGGCATCCCCCTGGGGTGTGTGTTTGAAGTGTATTAGAGGATGTTCATGTGAATCTTTCAAGCCACACACATTTGAGTCCCCATGGCTGCATAATGAGCAATTAAAATCTCCCACCCAGATGATAAAAAGTAGGGGTTGTTCATGACGCACCCTGGCTATAGCCTCCTCCAGTTTCGATATTACAGTTGTCTCATTATCAAAGATATTATAATACCAGTTGATCAATAACAGTGGTTCAGGAAACAAGTTGTCCAACATTAGCAATTGAAACCATGGGGTGTCCGCTATCTTAGATATTACAGGTTTACATAATTTTAGTGAAATTGCTGTCATTCCACCTTTTGCCCTACCCGCTTGTGAGGGCACCGCTAGGACATTAAATGATTGGAAACCATCAACATTCTGAGGGGTTCGGCTCCATGTCTCCTGAAGACACAGAATGTCAAGATCTCCCACATAGTCTAACCAGGCCTCATCCTCTAATCTAGTAGCAAGCCCAGCGATATTCCAAGAAATTAGACACAACCTTGATTCACATGGTTTGTCTCTATCTGATTCTGGTATTGCTGCCAAGTCTTGCCTTAGGGTAATTAAATTTGGTTCACTTTCTTTGGTACAGCCAACCTCTGGTTCTTGAAGGTTAGTAGTACGGTCCTCACATACGGAAACATCCTCCATCAAGTTATCATTACAACTTTCCCCCTTCTCCCACTGACTAGGCTCTCCTAATAACAAGACATTGCCAGAAAGGTTTTGTAATGGTAAGTCCAACTCCTCCATACCCACAAGTGGATCAAAACGATTTCTTAGGGGGATGTTGCTTGGCAACCACCCTAGATAATCATCTCCCTGAAATCTTAGTCTTGGGTCATTATACAGTGGTTGCAAAAAGTTATTATTGTTACATGTTGGTCCCCTGGAAAAGCCATCACCCTGGTGCCATGTTCCCCAGTTGTTTTGATTCGGCCATAGGGCCATATTTCTCTGGGTCCACCCAGGGTATGTATCGCTATAAAGGCTCTGGCCGGAATTCTTATGGTACAAAGTCGGAGGGACAAAATTCAAATTTGGATAAAAATACTCCAAACCTAAGCATTGGATATCTCCAGCTCTGGCAAACCTTGGTTTACTGCAGATCATATCTTTTACCCAAGTGTCCCTGAAATTAATCAGGATACAGTCTCCCTCTAAGTCCTTCTCACTTGGGCCCACCCAGGGGACTCTGCGCACACTGAGTATCTTTGTTTTAGAATCAGGAGGAAGTGGCCTATTATTATTAAGCCAAAATGTTACTTTATTTTTTAGCTCCTGATTTGATTCCGTTTTATTAGGCAAAACTGGGGGGACTCCTGTAAGGATTACCATAAAAGGGACAGAGTCTGGGGGCAAATTTACGGATGGTAGTTTCTTTTTATGTATTCTGTCACTATCGGCTACAGTTCCCCGTGATGATATTGGTTTAGGGCCAGAGGTAGCTCCCTGCTTGGATGTAGTTGCTTCAGATGTTAGCACTATGCCGGCCACATTTTGACTTTTGGACCCCACGGTGACCGCTGCTGCAGGTTTAGTACGTGGTAATGGTACAGGTTTAGACCGTACTAAAGGGACGGGTGCTACCTTAGGGTCAAAGGTTGCGGGTGAAGGGGGTGCTTTACTTACATTTTTCTTCTCGCCCCCTTTTCTTGAGGTACTATTGGTGTTGTTTTTATTTTTATTGTTAGTGCCCCCCGTCTCAGGTGTATTACTCTTATTTACCAGTGATTCAAGAGAGTGAGTATTAAGTGAGATAAGATGTTCTAATTGATCTAAGTTTAAGTTAACAATTTGGGTTCTCTCTAGGAGGGGCAACAGAAGGTTCTGAACCACTTTCTCAATTTTCCCCAATAGATCGTCATTATTATTGGTGTTGAAGGAGAAGATTTTCTGACCCACATCACCTACATGGGTTCCCTTTTTCTTAGGCACATTTGCCGGAAATCTAGGTGCAACTGTCTTAGCTAGCTTGGCTTTACTTCCCTTTCCGTGATTCCCCCCTCTTTTCCGTTTGTTAGGTTGCTTAGGTTCATGCTCACAGTCTAAGGCTCGGGCTTGTGTAGGGATAGAGCCATTATTGCTCAGATTACAGTCCTGGGTGCTATCCCCCGTAATACCTGATGATATAGGTACAGGGGTGGGTGTAGGTGCTTGATATTGGGAGCCCCCTAAGTCTTCAGCCACAATTGGCTGGGAGTCGGAAATTACAACAAGATTTGGGCTAGCTTCCAGATTACTATCTGGACTCTTGTCAGGGGTGAGTGTTGTCTTATTGGGGGTCATTGTTGAACCGATACGTCCCAGAGAGGAACGTTTCCCTGTTATTAAGTCTAAAGACAAACGCTTTTCAGTAAGGGCAATTTCTTTTTCTAAAATCCCCGTTGCCCGGGTTATAAAATCATCTAAAGTTCCAGTGGCTTTCCCATTGTTCGTCTTTACCGTTACCTGCCTACCCTTCCCTGAGCGCAAGGACATCATGTGAAATATATCGTTTTTTAAAAAACAGATAAAAGTTAAAACAAAGTCTTAATACCAGTCAATGAAAGAAAGTCCTAAAGTCACCAATGGAAGAGAGTGGGCCCGACCCGACCTTGATCGTCCTTGGACGGCCTTAGACGGTCCCGCCCTTGTCCCGGGCTTCTCCCGGCGTGCTCCCGCGCTGCGGGTACCCAACGTTCTTTTATAACTAGGGGCGTGATTGGCGGGTGGGCGTGGCCGGCAGGGAGAGCAGCCCAGCTGGTGGCGATTGGGCGAGCAGGGACTCCTGGTCCACGGAGTCCCTGCCTGTACTCGCAGCCCTGCCGGTCGTGAAGCACCAGCCCCTTGAAGAGCAACAGCCCCCTCCTAGGCAGCCGCGCTGCGGGACCCGCGAAGCGGGTCCGGCGAGTTGCAGGCGCTGCCCCTGATGTCAGCTGTGAAGGGCTCCCGCTGCTAAAGTCCGTCGACTTTTGGCGATTGCAGGCGTTTGGAAAAAAGGTCCACTCACAATGCCATTCCATACCTACGTAAAAAAATTATAAACAGGGCCTCGAAATTAAAATAGTACTTTCACCAAGTTTGTCTTTAACAAGTGTCAGTGCGTTTCCGGTGTTTGTGTGGACTTTTGAGCGCCACAAGCCACAGAGATCAACCCTTAGCGCTTGCATACTTATTGTTTGAATAGTTTTGAGGCAGCTGCACATTCAGTTTACCTGTGTTAAATCCGTATAGCGTTTTTTAGGTGCTGGCAGGGCTTTAAGTGGCAGGGTCTGATCATAACTCAATTGATGATTCCAGCCACAAACCTAAGCTCTCCTGTTCAATCCAGCATTCAATCGTAGTGTTTGGTAACTGGCTGGCTTATTAAGGTACTCAATTTCAGGGTCCACTACTTTTGATCGCTTAGAAGGTGCTCTGCAGTCCATCCTACCACAGTGCATGCTGGGAACCGCAGAGGAAATGTTGCTCTTGATTGGCACAATGTGGTGGGTGGCACTTATCTTGTTTATTTTTAATTCTTTACGAAAAATGTAATGTTTTGGTCTTTTTGCACATCGTGAAGCAGAATGTGCAGTGAATTTTCGAGGCATGGTTCCTTCGCCCCAGTCCTGCCTTCTTTAATAGATCCTCGGTGAATGAAATACATCATTCTCGTCCTATCATTAAACACCTTGTGTTTTTTCGTTGCACACTTTAAAACTTTCTCTTTGGCACACATTACCAGCCGTCAGTGCACACTTTCACAAGGCATACACCACCTGCCGTCAGTGCACGCTTTCACCAGGCACACACTCCACCAGCCGTCAGTGCACACTTTCACCAGGCACACACCACCGGCCGTTGGTTGGTGGTGTGTGCCTGGTGAAAGTGTGCACTGTCAGTGCACGCTTCCACCCCAGGCATACACATCAACAGCCATCAGTACACGCTTCCAACATTCACACAGACCACCAGCCATCAGTGCACACTTTCGCCAGGCACACAACACCATCCGTCAGTGCACGCTTTCACCAGGCATACACACCACCAGCCATCAGTGCATGATTCCAACAGGCACACACACATCACCAGCCATCAGTGCACGTTTCCACCAGGCACACACACCACTAGCCATTAGTGCATGCTTCCTCTAGACACACACACAACCAGCCATCATCACCAGTCAGTGCATGCTTCCATCATGCACACACACTACTAGCTGTCTGTGCACGCTTCCATCAGACACACACCACCAGCCGTCAGTGCACACTTTCACCAGGCAGACACACACCGCCAGCTGCCAGTGCACGTTTTAACAGGCATACACAACACCAGCTATATTTACATGCTTCCACCAGGCACACACACCACCGTTTGTCAGTGCACGCTTCCACCAGGCATACAAACCACCATCTGACCCGCCTAATTGTTAGCCAACTATTTTTAGGTCTCGCGACCTATCAATGCGCGCAAGCGCATTGAGCGGAGCGAGAATTCAAGTGCTCGAAATCCTCGTGAAACCAAGGGCTTCTTGCGCTGCGGTTTTCATTAAGTTCACGTGAATCACGTGACCAAACAAGCACGCGCATCAGCCTCCCTCCCTCCTAATTGCATTTTTTTTAACGGCCGCACAGCATATCAAAGGGCTTCGCCCAGCGTGCGCTCTGCGGCTTCTCGGCTTCTCCTCCCCTAATTATTCATGGCTCAGTTTCCCAGCGCACGCATTTGTTCACATTTTTTTGTTCTTGCCTTTCATCTCCTACCCGTCTCTGCAGAACTCGCTCTGCAGTCAATTAACAATGACTTTGCATCAAGATACAAGGCTACGGTTCAGATAAACAGCCCTGAACATCCATGTTATTACTATGAAGCACGTCAGTACCCACTAATTTCGCGCAAATGCCATTCATCAGTATCCTGAACACAAGAAGCTATCACCACACGCGGTTATCGTGACTGCACACAAATTCGGCCCAGCCAAGTAAACCGAGTCAGACAAGTCATTGGGCGACATTGCTCGTTTAGCTATAAAAAGTATTTCAAACATGCACCTCTGCCTGTCTTAATGTTGCAGCCAATCAAACCCTAAACTCGGCCTGAAGGTGGCTTTCACAACGCACGCACTAAAAATTCCGCTCACAGACACTGCTTCGAGCTGAATACAACTGGCTCGGTGAAAGTGATTCTTTGAAGCTGAAACTCTTACCTCCGAAGTTAGATAGTCAGTTACAGTTAGCCATAATCAATTTCATAATGTAATCGAAACTGAAGAACTTGGGAAAATATTTGTGATTTCTCGTAACAGCTTCTGCCTTAGCTCAGTCTGTCACCAACGACAATCGAACTATGGCCTGTTTTATTTATATATGACTACAAAGAAGTTGCTTGTGACTCGTTGAAAGAGGATGGTATCTGGTATGTCCCGAACATACATATATATACACACACACACACACACGCACACACACACACACACACACACACACACAAGCACTGGCGTTGCCAATAGGTCTCGCAGTAGGAAAGTTGGAGCTATTGGTTTTGTAAATGACAAAGCCTTTTATGTTTTTAAAATGAAAAGAAAAATAAAAGGTATTGTTATTTGCAATTGTAATAGCTCCAACTTTCCTACTGCGAGACCTATTGGCAACGGCAGTGCTTGTTTTAATATAATTTTATTTTGAAAAATGTCCTCATTAAAAATGATTTCCATGTTAAATTTATTAATGTAACAATATGAATGGATAACCTGCACACCTGATCAAATACTCAGTGTATTGCTCATAATGTACTCAACATTTTTTGTGTTTAAAGTATTTTATTGCATTATCAAAAACAATACAAACAAATGATTACAGTCGTCTCAGAAGAGGTAGTGCAAAGTTTCTGCCACAGGAGTGCCATCAACGTGCCATATACTGCAATTACACCATCCTTCAGGGCATGGTGCCATGGGTGTATGCGGTGACGACAATTCCAAAAACCAACAAACCCTTCCCCAACTCCCCCCCCCTCCCGTTCCACCCCCCAAATCCCTCGTCCCCCTCCCCCCGTGCTGTGTGAATGTCCCAAACCTCTATCGCTTCTGCAATGTGCCCACCCCCCTCGTCAGGCAGTCCTCCCGGGCATACTAGGTGGACGGGTTAGCCGGGGACGTCAGTCGCAGTAGTCTAAGATATCGGGGACAGGTAATTTCTTTGAATTCTGACTGCAGTAAGGTATGGAAAGGCTGCCACAGCTCCTCAAACTTATCCACCTCCCCTGCCACCATGAGGGACAACTTCTCCATTCCCAGAACGTGCCACAACCTATATAACCAGCCAACAGTGGTGGGGAGTGTGGTGGTGCGCCAGTAGATGAGTATGTTCTGAATCGCCGAGCCCAGGGCGATCGCTATCTGTCTACCCTTTCTGGATCTCAGAGGATACATCAGGCCATTGGGCAATCCCAGCAAGACATAGGCTGGGAAGCGGGGTAATTCAATGTCGAAGCACTGGTCTATCTCATCTAAGACCTCCTTCCAATAGGGGCTCAACAAAGGGCAGTCCCACAAGACGTGCGTAAGTGTGCCAATCTGTCCACATTCTCGCCAACAGGTGTTTACAATGGTACGATTCATTTCATGTAATCTCTCAGGGGTATAGTACCAATAGGTGGATATCTTGGTGAACGTTTCTGTGAGGCCGGTGTGGTATGCAGAGTGGCGTGCCCGGTAAGAAATATGCTCCCAATCCGCGTGGCTAAGCGCCCTTCCCAGCTCCCGTTCCCAGCGCTCTGGCTGTTCCACGACCAGGCAGTGGCGGGCAGGACCCTGCAGGAGATACCCTTCCTGCGTAGAGCTCACCTTCCTCCCAACCTCTACGCGTCCTTTATCACGCGGGTCCCGCTCCGAGTTTGGGACGCAGTGAATGCTAGGCATGAGCTCACTACCTTCCCGGCGCCGTTTACGCCCTTGGTCGAGAACCCTGATTTCCATCCTGGGATGGAGCCCGGAGCCTTCGCGCACTGGCGGACGGCTAGATGCAGTGCGTTGTTTCACATGTACGGCCCGGATGGCGCCATAACATTCCAGGATTTCAGACAGGAATATTGCATGCCCGAGACAGAACGAATGCGGTATCTGCAGGTGCGTCACTGGGCGCTTCAGCCACAGGTGCGTGACCTAGCCGACCGGAAGCTCACACCCTATGAGAAGTGGCTGGCGACGCGCTCCTCGGACTCCAAACTCATCTCAGATCTATATAAGCTCTTGCTACCTCCCCCTTTCCACATACTCAACATTTTTTAAACAATTTTTTAAGCAAATGGTGCAACCTAAGGCAAACCTGACTAACCTCAGTCAGGTACAGGTTCTGTTTTAACTTAATGGAAAATGTATTAATGTGTCATATTTGTTTATATATGCTTTTTAATAGCATTTGTTTGCTTGCCGTTAATATTATTTATGAATTATTAAAATATTGGCTTACATTTTAAATATATATACATGTATGTATTCTATTTTCTTAGTTTAAAATATGAATTAAAACTATTTGTATATGTTAAATCTAATAGTTAAATACAATTAGATAAATTATCGGTTGCACATATATTTAATTTTGTGTTATGTTTAATATTTTAAGTTTAATATATGTAAAAAATTATTTCATTATTGTTTTTATCTATTTAAGCATTGTTTGGACTACTATACATCCGAGCAGCATAGACTAATTGTAAATACACACTAGGCTCTGCCCGAGTAACACATCTCTATCCATTTTGGGTCACAGACGTATATCTCTCTTACAAAAATTATAATTGTCCTTCAAGTCATATGTGCAGGAGAAAAGACTACAAGCCTGGGAGCAGTGATTGTGTCCATCCATTGAATCATGCCCACATACATGTTAACCAAACAAAAACAGTTAACAGCAACAGCGGTGCAATGAGAGCCAGAAAGATGTAAGTGAGCCAGGAATTAGATAACCAGAAGAGCCCTAGAGCCAAGTGATGGACGGCGAGCTAGGAGGGTAAGCAGGAGAGATGCCAGAAAGGACTAAAAGAACCGTAGGGAGCAATAAAATACAGGAGTACTAGAGGTGAATGGAGCCAGAAAACACAAAGGCAGTAGCAGAACATGACAGCGGTGGAGACAGGAAGGAGATCAGTGAAAGAGATGAGAAGTCAATGGTGAGGAGCATCCACCGTCCCCACAATGGGCAAGGACAGGGAGAGAGGGATCTATGTGGAGTTTGGTACCATAAGGCAGCTCATCTTTGCTGATCCTTGGGCCAAGGGAGACAAGCAGGGTGGATCCATGGGGAGCCACTTCAGAATGCAGACTCCGTGGTACTGGCTACTGCACCAGTAGGTGCCCAGGCTGGTACTCACCTACACACAGTCCCTCTCCTCATGCTCCGATGACAACGTTGCATGGCGAGGAACGGACTGCGGTTCACAGGGACCTAGACCTATATCACACAAGAGTAGTGCATGAAATGGAAATATAAAAGTGCAAGTACTCACAGTGCCCGTGTTGAATATGCTACTTACCAGTATGCATCTGTTCTTGGCATGCAGGGCTGCTGACATTCATATCTATAGCATAGATCGCCGCCTAGTGTTGGGTCCGGATGATTGCACATTGTTGTCTTGGAAGAGTCTTCGAAGTATCACGAGATAGGTGGCTCCTCCCCTGGACTACAGTGCGCATGGGCATCGACTCCATCCCCAGATTGTTTTTAGCCATTGTGGCAAAGATGGAGTGTAACAGTGTGAGCGATGGCCATGCTAAGAGTAAGTGTAAATTCTGCAGCCGCTACCGGCGCCGGGGAGGAGGGTGGGCGATATGAATGTCAGCAGCCCTACATGCCAAGAACAGATGCATACTGGTAAGTAGCATATTCAGTTTGAGGCATGTGGGCTGCTGAATTCATATCTATAGCATAGAATATATAGCAGTCCCTCCATTAGCGGCGGCCGCCTGTGCCAGCTGCAGAGGTTTGAAAGAGTGTCTTTAGAACAGCCTGTCCTACAGCTGCTTGCTGCTTGGAGTGCACATCTACACAGTAGTGTTTCGTAAATGTGTGTGGGGTAGACCATGTGGCTGCTCTAAAAATGTCTTCTAAAGGGATATTTCCAAGGAAAGCCATGGAGGCCCCCAACTTACGGGTGGAGTGGGCTCTTGGGGGGGGGGGGGATAGTTAAAGTGCGCTTAGCCTTTTGATAGCAAATTTGAATGCACTTAACGATCCACCTGGCTATACCTGCTTTGGAAATGGGGTTGCCCTTGTGTTGTGCAGAAAAGGCAACAAAGTTGTTTCGTCTTCCTAAAATCTTTGGCCCTATCAATGTAGTACATCAAAGCCCGTTTGACGTCAAGAGTGTGGAGTATTCTTTCAGCCACTGTCTCAGGATTTTGGAAGAACACAGGCAGTCCAATAGTCTGATTGACATGGAACTGTGAAACCACCTTTGGAAGAAATTTAGAGTTAGTGCGCAGCACCACCCTGTTGGAGTGAATATGTATGACTGGCTCTTGTACAGTGAGCGCCTGGAGCTCACTAACACGCCGCAGTGACGTAATGGCTATCAGGAAAGCTACTTTCCATGTTAAGAACTGAATCTCGCATGAATATAGTGGCTCAAAAGGTGGACCCATCAGTCGGGTGAGTACCACATTAAGATTCCATTCAGGAGCAGGTGGGGTCCTGGGAGGAATGACGCGTTTGAGCCCCTCTAGAAAAGCTTTAATGGCAGGCACTCGGAAAAGGGAGAGGTGCTGCCTGTTTTGGAGATAAGCCGCTATGGCGGATAAATGTATTCGAATGGAAGCATATGCCAGATTGCATTTGTAAAGATGCAACAGATAACAAATGATGTTGTGCGTGGACGCGTCAAGCGGGTCAATGTTGTGGTCCACACAATAAATGACAAACCACTTCCATTTTGCTGCGTAGCAAGCTCTGGTGGTGGGCTTTCTTGCCTCCAGTATGATATCCATGCAGTCAGGAGGCAGGTTGAGGTAGCCAAACTCTAAGACTTCAGGAGCCAGATCGCCAGGTTGAGCTGTTGCGGATCTGGGTGCTGAATGTCGCCATGGCTCTGCGTCAAAAGTCTGGGTGTGAGGTGCAGCCTTTGATGCGGTACCACGGAAAGTTCTAGAAACGTGGTGTACCATGGTTGGCGGGCCCACGTTGGAGCAACCAAGATGAGCGTCATCGAGTGTTGCTTTAGCTTTCGTGCCACCAGCAGTATCAGAGGTGCTGGGGGAAAAGCGTACGCAAATCTGCCTGACCAGTTCATCCATATCGCATTGCCCTGCAACTGTGGGTGCGGGAACCAGGCGGCAAAGCTTTGGCATTTGGCGTTTTCCCTGGTGGCGAACAGGTCTATCTCTGGATGACCCCACTGCTGGAAGTACGGGTGGAGTACTGATGGGTGTATCTCCCACTCGTGCATTTGGTGGCTGTACCTGCTGAGCAGATCCGCCATCTGATTGTCTTTGCCTGGGAGGTGTTCCGCCATGAGGAAGATGTTCCTCTGAATGGCCCACTTCCACATGCTCGGAGCCAGATGAGACAACTGTGGAGAGTGTGTACCTCCCTGCTTCTGAATGTAGTACATTGCCGTCATGTTGTCCGTCCGGATATACACGACTTTGTTGCACAGATGTACCTTGAATGCCTTCATTGCCATGAAGATTGCCATCAGCTCTAGGTGGTTGATGTGCATCTTCTTTTGCTGCGTTGTCCATAGTGTGTAGTGGAGTACATGAGCTCCCCAACCCTGGAGAGAAGCGTCCGTCGTTAGGATGATTTGTGGAACAGGCTCCTGGAACTGTCGGCCCTTGCAAAGGTTGTGTGGATTCCACCAATGCAGAGAGTTGTATGCCCGACCGGTCACCAACACTAGGTCTTTTAACTGTCCGTGAGCCGGATTCCACTGACGTGCCAAGCACTCTTGAAGCGGACGCCTATGTAGTCTCGCATGCGGGACTATGAAGATGCAGGAGGCCATCATGCCTATCAACTGCATGAACACTCTTGCTGGAAGCGAGTGTTGCGGTCTGAATTTCTGTATTCGCAATTGAATGCTGTTGATCCTCACAGAATTTGGCTGCGCTGTGGCCGCCAGAGTATCTATCGTCGCGCCCAGATACTGCCGCACATGGGCTTGCTGAAGGTGTGACTTTGGATAATTCAGTGAAAATCCCAGATCGTGAAGAAGCTGAATGGTGTGGGACATGTTGGCAGCGCACTGCTGGGCCGACTTTGCTTGGACAAGCCAGTCGTCCAGATAAGGGTAGACGTGAACGTTTTGTCTCCTGAGGTGCGCAGCCACTGTTGCCAGGCATTTTGTGAACACCCTGGGCGCTGTGGTCACTCCGAAAGGGAGGCCCTTGAATTGGTAATGCGGATTCTGAATGGTGAATCTGAGGTAATTTCTGTGTGACGGATGTAGCGGAATGTGAAAGTAAGCATCTTTTAAAGCTAATGTTGCTAGGAAATCCCCTTGATTGAGCAACGGAAGAACCTGCTGCAGCGTGAGCATATGAAAGTGTTCTGAGAGAATGTACTGGTTTAGGGGCCTGAGGTCCAGTATGGGTCGCAGGGACCCGTCTTTCTTTGGGATCAAGAAGTACAGGGAGTACACTCCCGAGCCTCTTTGTTCCACTGGTACGAGCTCGATTGCCCCTTTTTGCAGCATGACGAGCACCTCTTGCTGCAATAAGTGCAAATGCTCTGTCGACATAGGACGGTGTTTTGGGGGGGGGGATGTTGGGTGGAGTGGACGTTAACTCCAGACAATAACCGTACTGGATAAGCTTTCTGACCCACCTGTCTGTGGTGATGGATTTCCAGACTGACAGGAACTGAGGGAGTCTCCCCCCCGACAGGTGTTGTATGGTCGGGGGGCAGTGACAAGGCGTCACTGTTTGTTGGCGGCGGAGGATCAGGAGTTGTTGTTTCCACAACCTCTGCCCTTGGTGCTGTTTCCGCGATAGCCGCCTCTACTCTGTTTGTTGTAAGAGGTTTGTGCACCACTTTTAGTGTACTGTGTTTGCTGGGACATCTGGCCTCTGGAAACACCTCTATTGCTTGAGCGACGAAAAGTACTACCCCTGAACTGCTGGGACTGGAGAGCCCCCATAGACTTTGCAGTCTCGGTGTCTTTTTTGATTTTTTCCAGGGTGGTGTCCACCTCAGGCCCAAATAAGCGATCAGGGTTTACAGGCTGATTTAGGATGGTGGTTTGTATCTCCGGCTTGAACCCGGAGATTCTGAGCCAGGCCTGACGCCGCAACATTACACTTGTGTTAATGGCCCTGGCCGCGGTGTCCACTGCGTCCAGTGCACACTTAATAGAAGCATTTGAGATGAGTTTTCCTTCTTGAATGAGCATCTCTGCTGCCTCGTTATACTCATCTGGCAAGTGGTATAACAGGGTTTCAAGTGTATCATAATGTGCCCTGTCATATCTGGCCAAGAGTGCCTGTGTGTTAGAAATACGACAGATATTGGCCGCTTGAGCCGCCACCCTCTTCCCTGATGCTTCTAGCACCTTAGATTCCTTGTCAGGGGGAGGAGCATCACCAGTAGTTTGTGAATTTGCCCTCTTCCGGGCATTAGAAACAACCAGGGAGTCCAACGGCAACTGGCCCTTGATGTAGGTAGGGTCGCCAGGTGCCGGCTTGTACTTTTTTCAATTCTGGGGTTTATAACCCTGGCACATGTGGGTTCTTTAAAAATGTCTGCAGCATGTTTCAAGACACCCTTCAGCATTGGCAGAGTTTTGACAGTCTTTTCAGAGGTGGAAAGGGTATCAAACAGAAAATCCACTTCAATCGGGTCAGCATGGAGCTGGACATCATGATTCTTAGCTGCCCTCTCAATAAGTGCATTAAATGCCGCAGAATCCTCAATAGGGGAGGTCTTGACAGTATATACTTGAGTGTCCAGGGCAGTTTGCAGATCCCCTGGGTCCCCAGCATCTGCCCATGTGTCCTGGTGATCCTCAGGATCAGTGTCGGCAGGGTAGTTGTACTGATCATCGTCCCCTTCCCCAGCCTCCACATCCGAGTAAGTGGGCGAGGTTGGAGCAGTGTCCTGAGCACGTGGAGTAATTAGTTCAACAAGAACTGGGGAATCCGTTGAAGCCTTTTTCCTCTTCAAAGGAATTGTGTAGGACTCCATAGGCTGTGCCGGTGTGATCTTTCGCTTGTAGATGGAAAGTTTACCGGTGTCGGCGTCGATAAATTGTTCCGACTGCTCCTCCAGTAGGAGTTGTCGATGCTTTGTGCCTACAACTGCAGGGGTAGGCTTCGGCCCCGTGGGCACTTTCATCGACGCCTCGACGACCGTCCTGGGCGCGAACGCCTTCGGCGCCACTTTCGGCGGCAGCGTGAACTGAATCGGGGCCGTCGACTTTTGCGGCCTGGCGGCAGGCTTAGGGGTGGAAGTATCCTTCGGATCGACCCCGGAAGCCTTGTCCTTGATGCGTTGCAACGAGTCAGACACCTGCTTCGTGAAGGATGCGGACGGTTTAGTCGACCCAACAGGTGCTCTCGATCCACCACCATGTGCAGACTCGCGGGCAACAGTACTTTTGGCCTTGTCCGGCCGACGAGCAGGATCGACAGCTTTTGGAGCTCCGAGTCCTTTGTCTGTGTCGACGGTCTTCGGCGCCGACGGCTTCAGGTCGGCGGCCTTGACAAGCGGCTTCGGTGCCCCAGTCTTCGACTCGACGCCCTTGAGCAACTTCACCGGTTCGACAACCTTCTTTGGCTTCGTCTGCGCCGACAGGTCCGAAGACGTGGAGCCGACCAAGGCGACAGGAGCTTTCTGCTTTGACAGCGCCTCTATCACTTTCGGTTTTGTCGAGACCGAAGCTTTCACTTTCGGTTTCGATTTGACTAATGGCGGCTCCGTAGAAATGTCCGTAGCCGGGCCCGGAGGCGAGACCGTGGATCTAGGTGCAAGATCTTGGGTAAGGCCATGTGGCGAACCCTCGACCTGAGCCTTAGTTATTGTTCGAACGGGGCATAGCTCTTCACCTGAGCTATCTTCCGTGGCCCCATAGGCCTCATTGTCGTCTCCTACCTCGTCGACGACGTCTTCTGTATCGAGCATTTCGACGTCTGCGTCGTAGTTGGAGGCGATCTCTGCCGCTGGAGTTGAAATCGGCTCTCGATCTTCCTGCTCGTCTGCTTCTTCCCCCTCGAAAATGTTCACCGGGTCAGGGGCCGTCTGCTGGGCCTCCTGGCGCGCCACGCGCCGAAGTCGAATCGTCTTCTTGGAGCGAAAACGAGAACAAGCCATACAGTTGGCTTCATCGTGATCCGGCGACAGGCACTTGTTGCACACCGGGTGGACATCGATGTGGGGATACTTCGAGTTGCACAAGGGGCATCTTTTGAACGGGCTCCGTTCCATGATGTGTCGTCTATTAAGTCTGGCTGCGTTGACTGGGCCTCGAGCACCGAAGAGCCACGCGACTCCTCTGGATGTCAGACTCGGGAACTGAGCCGGAACAGAGCTGGGCACCGAACGCAAGACAATACCGACGATATAGGAAAGGCCTTTGGGCCGAAAAGAAAGTTTCTATCGATTCCGAACTTGAGTGTTCAAATATGCATCCGAACCCAATGGCAGAAAAAAACAATCTGGGGATGGCGTCGATGCCCATGCGCACTGTAGTCCAGGGGAGGAGCCACCTATCTCGTGATACTTCGAAGACTCTTCCAGGACAACAATGTGCAATCATCCGGACCCAACACTAGGCGGCGATCTATGCTATAGATATGAATTCAGCAGCCCACATGCCTCGAACACCTATGTCCTACTGAATAGTGCTGGTACTCTCCCATTAAAAGTAAGGCAGCTCTGCCGAGAAGTGCAGATACTCTCCCTTTCAAATGAAAGAAGTGCATGTCCTCAGTCCCTGACAGGACAGGTCCATTCATAGTCCTGCAAAAGCAGCTTACCCAGGAGTCTCCGGGTTTGGGCAAGGCAAAGCATCCCACAGTGCATTCCAAGGCACCCAGAGATGGAAGCACTCTACAGGAGTGTGTCACACACACGGAACAGAGGGAGAGGGGGAGGTGTAGAAACAGTCAGAAGTGTGACACACAGGGCTGTGCAGCGCTCTAGAGTCACCAATCACCAAAAGAAACAGGTGCATGGATGGGCTCTCAACCCCTAGAGGAAAACATGAGAACTAAGAAGGAGAAAGAGAATAAGAGCCGCTGATGGAGGGGGGGAGACAAAGAAAGACGTGAACAGCATGGACTAAATAAATGTGACTGTGGGAGGAAGGCGGTCAATTGACAGAGAGCAAAAGAGGGGGAAGGAGCTACAGAGGGGAGGAAAGAGGAACAAGAGTCCGGAGTTAGTGTAACAGTTGGGTGGAGATACTGTGATTTGAGAAATGGGGAAACGGGAGCGAGAGCAGAGGGAGGAAATACCAAGGAAACAATGCACAGGGTGACGAAAAAGCACATGATCGCAGGTGAAAGAGTGAAAGATAGAAGCCAGAAACATGAAAGACAATAACGAATGAGAGCAGCTGAGGGCAAGAGCGTCGAAACAACACGAGGACAGATACGAATGACAGCAAAAGATGGGAAACTGATACAGGAAATACACAACAGGGAAGAAGAAAGGTTAAAAAAAGGGAAATTGGGAGATATACGAATGGGAGTAACAAAGGAACATAAGAGCAACCTAAGAAGAAAAGGAGAGCAGAGAGGAGGAGGAATTAAAGGGAGAACAAAGAGGAAGAGCTTCAGAAGGAAGAAGGGAGCTGGGAACCTGTAGGGGTGAAAGGATAGATGTCCCCCTACTCAGAGGGGAGCTTACAAATACAGCTATAAGATGCTCTCCCCAGTCGGTTTGGTCTCCCGCTACGGGGCTTATGTGAAAAACCAAACCAACGGGGAAGAGCATCTAGTTAGCTTATAGCTGTATTTGTAAGCTCGGTCACCCGGGAAGTGCTGGAAGGGAGGCAGATGGCGGCTGTGCGGGTGCACGCTCGCGTGAACACAAGCGCTAGGCCACCAAAAGCCTGGTGGCTGCTCTTTAAAAACTCCAATACTAAATGTATCGGAGCAGCGCATGCGTTGGCTCAGCGAGACCTAAAAAGGCAGGTGGAGAAGTGACAGGGGGAGAGACGACAGAGGCAAAAGGTGAAACACATGGGCAAAAGAGAGCAGCTTGGAACGTGGAAGAAGCACATGGACAAGAAGGAGCAATGTGGAGGTGGGTAGAAAAGCACAAAAGGAAGACTGCTGGAAAACACATTCACTCCCATGGAGAATTTTTTAAAAAGGGAGGAAAGTAGTTTCCTAAAATTGAGCAGAGGACACAAAGGCCAGCCAATCAAATAAATGGTAAAAAGACTATGCTGCATGAGAGGGACAAACACAAGAGGAGTTGGTGGAAACAAGGAAAGACATCCAATAGAAAACAAGCCAATAAGAGTGACAGTAAATCCAACCAATGGTAAGCAATGGGCAGGCTGCAAGCCACTAAGTTTTGGTAAGCCCACATGTCTGACTACCAAACAGCGTGTGCTCTCTGGTTGGCTCGACTTAAAGACAAGAAGCTTTTTGTCTTCTTCATGAGAGTTTCTCAAGAAATATTAGAAATTCTAATGGCTTGATTCACAATAGTATGTCACACTTTGTAGTAGGTTTACTAAATTTGTAGTAAGTTTTTTTTTTTTTAATACTTTATCATTTTCAACGATAAACATACAAGGAAATGTTGTATAGATGTAAGATAATACAGTTGCATCCCATCTCGCCCCTTTGAGTACATACATACAATGCATAATAACTTGAGTATGCTCAATATCAACAAGCATTGGAAATGCAATCGGGCTCGGATTTATTTGAGTTTGAGCTAATGGCATTGTAAATGGCAATGTCTTTTCGCCATGTGTTATGGAGTGTGTGCATGTGGTGTGTAGTGGAATTATGTGGGTTAGATTGGAATTGTAGCAATGGTGGCATGCTGTGCTTTACATGAATATGTTTAAAAGTAAAGTGTACCATACTGAGATTGCTACAATAGTTAATTGTGGATGAGTTAACAATTGATGCGTGCACTGATGGCTGGTGGTGTGTGTGACTGCCTGTAGATATTGTGCACTGATGGCTGGTGGTGTGTGTGCTAGGTAAAAGACTGCACTGCCGGCTGGAGGTGTGTGTGCCTGGTGGAAGGGTGCACTGACGGCTGGTGGGTGTGTGGTTGGTAAAAGCGTGCACAGATGGCTGATGGTGTGTGTTTTTGGTTAAAGCGTGCACTGACGGTTGCTGGTGAGTGCGCCTTGTAAAAGAATGCGCTGACGGCTGGTGTTGTACGCCTGGTGGTGTTTGTGGTTCGTGAAAGCGTGCATTGATGGCTGGTGGTGTTTGGCCCTGGTGAAAGCGTGCACTGACGGCTGGTGGTGTGTTGATGTGTGTGTGGTTGTGTGTGTAGTGGTGAGTGTGTGGTGGTGAGTCTGTGGGAGTGAGTGTGTGGTAGTGAGTGTGTTACACCAATGTGGTGCACTGGTGCCACTGCACCTGCTGCAGCAATGCTAGCTACGCCACACTGGTGCCACTGTACCTGCTGCAACAATGATAGCTACACCACACTGGTGCCACTGCACCTGCTGCAGCAATGGTACCTACGCCACACTGGCACCAATGCACCTACTGCAGCAATGGTACCTACACCACACTGGTGCCACTGCACCTGCTGAACAATGGTACCTACACCGCACTGTTGCCCCTGCAACGCCACTCTGGCGCCACTGCACCTACTGCAGCAATGGTACCTACACCACACTGGTGCCACTGCACCTGCTACGCCACACTAGTGCCACTGCACCTGCTGCATAATGGTAGCTACGCTACACTGGTGCCACTGCTCCTGCTCCAGTAATGATAGCTATACCACACTGGTGCCAGTGCTGGTACCACTCCACCTGCTCCACCAAAGATACTTACACCACACTGGTGCCACTGCACCTGCTGCAAAATGGTAGCTATGCCACAGTGGTGCCACTGCACCTCCTGCACAAGGGTAGCTATGCCACACTGGTGCAACAGCACCTGCTGCACAATTGTAGCTATGCCACACTGGTGCCACTGCTGCACAATGGTAGCTACGCCACACTGGTGGTACTACACCTGCTGCGCAATCATAGCTAAGTAACACTGAGAACACCTCACCTGCTCCACGAATGGTAACTACGCCACACACTGGTGCCACTGCACCTGCTGCACAATCATAGCTAAGCAACACTACCACTGCACCAGCTCCACCAATGGTAGCTACCACTCACCGGTACCACTGCACATGCTGCACCTATGATAGCTACGCCACACTGGTGCCACTGCACCTGCTGCACAATCATAGCTAAGTAACACTGATAACACTACACCTGCTACACAACGCCATCTACCACACACTGGTGCCACTGCACCTGCTGCACAATCATAGCTAAGCAACACTACCACTGCAACTGCTCCACCTATGGTAGCTACCACACACTGGTACCACTGCACCTGCTGCAGCAATGGTACCTACGCCACACTGGTGCCACTGCACCTACCGCAGCAATGGTACCTACACCACACTGGTGCCACTGCACCTGCTGAACAATGGTACCTACACCGCACTGTTGCCCCTGCACCTGCTACGCCACACTGGTGCCACTGCACCTGCTGCACTAATGATAGCTATACCACACTGGTGCCACTGCACCTGCTCCACTAATGATACCTATACCACACTAGTGCCACTGCACCGGCTGCACAATGGTAGCTACGCTACACTGGTGCCACTGCACCTGCTCCAGTAATGATAGATATACCACACTGGTGCCAGTGCTGGTACCACTCCACCTGCTCCACCAAAGATACTTACACCACACTGGTGCCACTGCACCTGCTGCACAATGGTAGCTATGCCACACTGGTGCCACTGCACCTGCTGCACAATCATAGCTAAGTAACACTGAACACCTCACCTGCTCCACGAATGCTAACTACGCCACACACTGGTGCCACTGCACCTGCTGCACAATCCTAGCTAAGCAACACTACCACTGCACCTGCTCCACCAATGGTAGCTACCACTCACCGGTACCACTGCACATGCTGCACCACACTGGTGCCACTGCACCTGCTGCACAACGCCATCTACCTCACACTGGTGCCACTGCACCTGCTGCACAATCATAGCTAAGCAACACTACCACTGCAACTGCTCAACCTATGGTAGCTACCACACACTGGTACCACTGCACAATGGTAGCTATGCCACACTGGTGCCACTGCACCTGCTGCACAATGGTAGCTACGCCACACTGGTGGTACTACACCTGCTGCACAATCATAGCTAAGTAACACTGAGAACACCTCACCTGCTCCACGAATGGTAACTACGCCACACCGGTACCACTGCACATGCTGCACCAATGATAGCTACGCCACACTGGTGCCACTGCACCTGCTGCACAATCATAGCTAAGTAACACTGATAACACTGCACCTGCTACACAACGCCCTCTACCACACACTGGGGCCACTGCACCTGCTGCACAATCATAGCTAAGCAACACTACCACTGCAACTGCTCCACCTATGGTAGCTGCCACACACTGGTACCACTGCACCTGCTGCACTAAACTGGTACCACAGCACCTGCTCCACCAATGGTAGCTACGCCTACGCCACACTGGTACCACTGCACCTGCTCCACCAAATATACTTACACCACACCGGTACCACTGCACATGCTGCACCAATGATAGCTACGCCACACTGGTGCCACTGCACCTCCTGCACAAGGGTAGCTATGCCACACTGGTGCAACTGCACCTGCTGCACAAGTGTAGCTACGCCACACTGGTGCCACTGCACCTGCTGCACAATCATAGCTAAGTAACACTGATAACACTGCACCTGCTACACAACGCCATCTACCACACACTGGGGCCACTGCACCTGCTGCACAATCATAGCTAAGCAACACTACCACTGCAACTGCTCCACCTATGGTAGCTACCACACACTGGTGCCACTGCACCTCCTGCACAAGGGTAGCTATGCCACACTGGTGCAACTGCACCTGCTGCACAAGTGGAGCTATGCCACACTGGTGCAACTGCACCTGCTGCACAATCATAGCTAAGTAACACTGATAACACTGCACCTGCTACACAACGGCAGCTACCACACACTGGTGCCACTGCACCTGCTGCACAATCATAGCTAAGCAACACTACCACTGCGCCTGCTCCACCAAGGATAGCTACCACACACTGGTACCACTGCACCTGCTGCACTAAACTGGTACCACAGCACCTGCTCCACCAATGGTAGCTACGCCTACGCCACACTGGTAACACTGCACCTGCTCCACCAAAGATACTTACACCACACTGGTGGCACTGCACCTGCTGCACAATGGTAGCCATGCCACAGTGGTGCCACTGCACCTCCTGCACAAGGGTAGCTATGCCACACTAGTGCAACTGCACCTGCTGCACAAGTTTAGCTATGCATGCACAATCATAGCTAAGCAACACTACCACTGCACCTGCTCCACCAATAGTAGCTACCACACACTGGTACCACTGCACCTGCTCCACCAATGGTAGCTACGCCACACTGGTGCCACTGCACCTGCTGCACAACGGTAGCTATGCCACAGTGGTGCCACTGCACCTCCTGCACAAGGGTAGCTATGCCACACTGGTGCAACTGCACCTGCTGCACAAGTGTAGCTATGCCACACTGGTGCCACTGCGCCTGCTCACCAACGATACTTACACCACACTGGTGCCACTGCTGCACAATGGTAGCTATGCCACAGTGGTGCCACTGCACCTCCTGCACAAGGGTAGCTATGCCACACTGGTGCAACTGCACCTGCTGCACAATTGTAGCTATGCCACACTGGTGCAACTGCACCTGCTGCACAAGTTTAGCTATGCATGCACAATCATAGCTAAGCAACACTACCACTGCACCTGCTCCACCAATAGTAGCTACCACACACTGGTACCACTGCACCTGCTGCACTAAACTGGTGCCACTGCACCTGCTCCACCAATGGTAGCTACGCCACACTGGTGCCACTGCACCTGCTGCACAACGGTAGCTATGCCACAGTGGTGCCACTGCACCTCCTGCACAAGGGTAGCTATGCCACACTGGTGCAACTGCACCTGCTGCACAAGTTTAGCTATGCATGCACAATCATAGCTAAGCAACACTACCACTGCACCTGCTCCACCAATAGTAGCTACCACACACTGGTACCACTGCACCTGCTGCACTAAACTGGTGCCACTGCACCTGCTCCACCAATGGTAGCTACGCCACACTGGTGCCACTGCACCTGCTGCACAACGGTAGCTATGCCACAGTGGTGCCACTGCACCTCCTGCACAAGGGTAGCTATGCCACACTGGTGCAACTGCACCTGCTGCACAAGTTTAGCTATGCCACACTGGTGCCACTGCGCCTGCTCACCAACGATACTTACACCACACTGGTGCCACTGCACCTGCTGCACAATGGTAGCTATGCCACAGTGGTGCCACTGCACAAGGGTAGCTATGCCACACTGGTGCAACTGCACCTGCTGCACAAGTGTAGCTATGCCACACTGGTGCCACTGCACCTGTTGCACAATGGTAGCTATGCCACACTGGTGCCACTGCACAAGTGTAGCTATGCCACACTGGTGCCACTGCACCTACTGCACAATGGTAGCTACGCCACACTGGTGGTACTACACCTGCTGCGCAATCATAGCTAAGTAACACTGATAACACTGCACCTGCTCCACGAATGGTAACTACGCCACACTGGTGCCACTGCACCTGCTGCACAACTGAAGCCACCATATAAACACAGCTGTAGTCAGTAAAGAAAACCAGATCTGCATGACAAGAGGAAACGCGAGTAATGTCTTTGGTAGAAGGAGAACACAGAACAAGCACGAACGCGCGCCACTCACTGCAGACTTGTGAAAGCGCCCAGAACATCTGGATTCCATTACCGCGGCCCCCTGACAGCTCCTAATTGAAATTTATAACACTCCCGTGCGCATAACCACACAAAATATGGCGGAAGTGGCCAAAATGAATAACATATGGCCTATTGCGTGAAGGCTACTAGAAAGACAGCACCGCGAAGACCAATTAACATGCAGATTGGAAAAAAAACTATTGAAAAATCTCGCGCACTGAGGAATTTTTCCTGCACGATTCAGAACCCCTTAACAATAGGAGCTCGGAGCTCCGCCCCCTGCTGACGCAGTGGTGACGTAGGCCGAGCCCTAAAAACAGGCCAACATATCGGACAGTCAGTGTAAACAATTGTAACACCAGTCCCAGGTGTGGTAGGGTAAATTTCTCAGTCGTGGCGAAGTAGAGATTTCACGTGCGACCCCACAATACTAATTGATGGAGGGGGGAGTAACCGGCAGGCGGTCAGGCCGGGTCCGCAAAGAGCGAGCAAAGTGTTGTGTGGCAGCAAAGCTTATCAACCAATCCCCCCTGGATCCATGTCTGGGCTAGAGGCCGCCTGGGCCGCAGCCGCGACGCCAGCCAGATATGCACGATATGGGCCCCAGATATCACGAGGCCTGGATGTAACGGGGACCGTGGCAGAGTACTCCTCACTATTGGTATTGCAGTGCGCCATGCTCCGGAGTGCCAATTCGCGCTTTGCCAGCAAAAATCCCAGCACAGCCAGTCTACGCGTCGCCTTAGGGAAGTCTGCCACGTAGCCAAGGAGGGCAATCTCGGGGATGGGGGCTAGATTCAGGCGCAGCATGTCACCCAGTGTGCGGTGCACTCCGGACCAGTAGTCCTGGAGCCTGGGACACGCCCACGAAAGGTGTGCGAAGTCTGCCTGAGGGCAGTCACATTTGGGGCAGTTGTGTGGACGCGCAGGGTCTATTCTATGCAGTCGCGCTGGTGTGAAGTAGAGTCTACGCAAGAACTTAAAGTGTAGGAGCTTGTGTCTACTGTTAAGTGAGATGTCTTTGGTCGCCCTGCAGCACCATTGCCACTGTTCATCTGTAATGGGGTAACCCAAGTCCGCCTCCCACGCCTCCCGCACCTTCTGATCCGGGGCCGGGAGTATGTCAGAGCACATCTGATATAATTTAGAGACCAGGTGCGTCCCCGATGCGTGTTGGATAAGGAAGGTGAGGGGAGGGAAGTCTTCTGGAGGGAGGGGAAACGAGGGGAACAAGGCACGAAGCAAGGACCGCCATCTATTGAGCACAAAGGAGTCCATAAACGTCCGTGCAGTGAAGCGGGTATTCTCTGTGAGGGAAAAGGCATGGCCCTCAGGAAACAGGTCCCCAATGGTGGAAATGTGAAATTTGGATAATGTGCGTTTCACCACGGTTTCCCCAGTGATAGCAAGCCAGGAGGGATAGGGCAGTGGGAGGGCAGGAGAGTACATCTGGGCAAGCCCTGTCAAGCGGCGCAGTCTGCCCCAAGCCCAGCAGGTTGACGAGACAGTCTGGATGTCACGTGGGTCCCTAGGGAAGCCCGAAGGCAGAGTGGTAGCCAGTGTTCCCGGTAGAACCAGGTTGGCTTCAGGCTTCAAGTAAACGATCCGGGCATCAGGGTGGTACCAGGGGAACGCATAAGAACACTGCGCCACAAGAAAGTAGAGGTAAAAATCGGGAACGCCCAGCCCGCCACGCTCATAGGGGAGCGTCAGTACGCGCCAGGACACGCGAGGGGTTTTTGTCTCCCCACACAAGGCGTAGTAGTAGGGAACGCAATTGTGTGAATAAGATTTGTGTAAGGGGAACAGGAATATTATTGAACAGGTACAAAAAACGTGGCAGCACCATCATTTTAATGATGGCAATACGCCCAGCCATGGACAGCGGGAGACTATTCCATCGTTCAATCCGACCTTTCAGGGTAGTCAAGGCTGTGCCATAGTTTAGTCTAATAATGGAGTCAGTATCCAGGTGGACTTGTATCCCCATATATGTTACCGAATCTCGGCTCCAAGTAAGGGGGAAGGGGCAGGACCATTCGGTAGTGCTCGGCGTGAGCGGAAAAATAACAGGACCGCCCAGGTGTCCACCGTGCCAGTGTTCAGCTCAAAGTATTCCTCTATGGCTTCCCAGATACCCTCAGTAAACACGGGGTCTGATAGGGCCCTCCCGGGGAAGCGCCACTGCCTTTCATAGCCACCCGCCCTCGGGACCTGCAGCTGCAGCACAATGGGGGAATGATCGGACAGGGTGCGGGGGAGCGTAAGGAGATCGCCTACCCAGCCAGCCACTCCCGGGGAGATCAACCAGTAATCAATCCTGGTCCAGGTGTCATGAAACCCTGAGTAGTGTGTGTACGTAGGAGTGTGGGCATGCAAGGACGCCTCGATGTCAATGAGGGAAAAATGGGAGCACAAATCAAGCAGGATTGGCCGTGAGCGTGGCTTCGAGTCGGGAGCCGAAGACGTACTGTCTCTGGCCGGGTTGAATAGTAAATTAAAATCGCCACCAAGTATCAAGAGCCCTGGGTCCAAGTTAAACAGATGTACCTGCAGCTCAGTGAAAAAAGCGGGTGTGTCTATATTAGGTCCATAAACCCCTACTAGTGTCAGTCTGTGGTCTAATAACGTACCTGAAACAATGACATATCTACCCTCGCTGTCAGTTACCACGTGCGATAACTTAAATGGTACACGATTATGTATGCAGATAGCAACCCCCCTGGAGTATCTGCTGTAGTGGGAAAAGAAGCGATGGGGGCCCCAACTTTTGGCAACCTGGGAGGTAGCGTCGGATGACAAGTGAGTTTCCTGCAGGAAAACCATGTCTATCTTGTGTCGGGCAATGTAGTTGAAAACCTGTCTACATTTCCAAGCGTTATTCAATTCCCTGACATTCCACGACATCAGTGAAAGACTAGAGGGGCCACTCTGAAAGCCTAACCTGGCCATGAGTACAATAACATGGAGGAGGACATACGATAGAAGCAGCTCAACACACAATGGGCAATATCGACAATGATGCAACACAATTTAAAAAAACAAAACCAAACAAAACCCCATTCCCACCCCCCACCCAACCTCTCACAGATCCCGAAGAGGAAAACCCATCCCAACAAAGCGGTATAGCAGAACGCCATGCATTGAAAACTAACAAGATGGACTGGGTGTACCGCAAAAAGTGAAACAAAAAACCCCAAATGACACAAGGCAACCGCCATTAGGGGTGGCAACGCCACGACGGCCGGGCAGACCAATCCAAGTAGGTACGCAACATACCAGCCCATAGTCATCCAAATGGATTATGAAAGGCCGTGGCAGGAGGGAAGTAGCAAAGGCAAAAGGCAAAATGTCAGCCATGGCCGGAGCCATAAAACAGGTCTACACTGCGCTGCGAGTCTTCCTGAGCTTGAGAAGGCGCTCTGGAGGTGTCAGATGTCTGTGAGTCCCTTGATTTATAAGTGCGGCAAAATTCTTGGACCTCCGAAGGGGTATCGAAAATGCGTGGCCTACCAGCCACGTCCACTCTGAGGCGTGCGGGGTAGAGCATCCCATACTTAAGGCCTAAATTACGGAGCGTGGCTTTCACCCCTGTGTATTTGCGGCGAGCCTCCTGAACCATGAGAGTGAAGTCTGGATAGAGAGACAAGGAGTCGCCTTGCCATCGTATCTCTCCCTTTTCACGAGCTGCTCGAAGCGCCGCATCACGGTCCCTGAAGTTCATAATCCTGGCTATGATGGGGCGTGGTGGGAGTCCCGGTTTTGGCCGGGGACCCAGAGATCTGTGTGCCCTCTCCACCACAAATCCGGGAGTGAACTGATCCCTGCGAAACAGCTCAACCAACAATTTTTAAACGAACACGTCCATTCTGCCCGTTTGGGTAGTTTCCGCCACGCCCAAAATACGGATGTTATTTCGTCGACCGCGCGTTTCCAAATCCTCGTTTTTAATGGCCACTTCTTTCAGGATTTTTTCAACACGTTCTAACATTTTCCGATCTTTCGCGCTCGTGTCCTCAAGGTCCGACACCCTGGCTTCGACTACATCAAGCCGGCGATCATGTGCTTGCACCTTAGAGCCCATATCCGCCAACTTCTGTTCCAAGGCATCGAATCTGGTGTCCAATGATTTGAAACCAGCCCTCATTTCGGACATCATGGTGGTGACCAGTGTGGCAGTGGCATCCTGAGGAGGGGGGGCATCGCGTCTGATGATGTCCCCAATGCTGAGTCAGTGGTAAGCAGGGAGGATTTGTCAAAGCGGAGCTTCCTTTGATTGGGGTCCCTCTTGCCCATGCTGGTCAGCAGGGTCCACGCCCAGTGGGCCAGAGGTAGTGCGGGGAGGGTAGCGACACCCAGGGGGCAAGAGGGAGGCACAGCGACTGGCACGCACTCTCGGGAAGAAGAAGGGCCCTGTTGCAGTCAGGCACTCCAAGGCAATCCTTAGGCAGGCACAGGGGGGGGGGGGGGGGGCACATATACTGGCAGCCCTCACTGACGCCTCGTGGTCCGCGTCCGAATCAAAAGTAGTCCCAGAGGCCGAAACGCGGTGGGCCGATGACAGGCCTTTCCGTCTGAAAATTGCGGGCCAAGGCAGCTGCGTAGTTAGTGAAAAGCGCTCAATGTGGGCCGTGGGGCAACTCGTACAGCAGGCCGGCACAGGTAGAAATCCCCGGAGGAAGGCGGGCCGCCCAGCCCCTCCGCAGTCTCAGCCACCGAGACGCCCACCCCGAGTCTCCCCGCGGCCCGGAAACTAGATCCCGCCGCCCCCCAGCCCAAGCCGGGGACAGCCACCACTTGAGGCCCCGGCTCCGGCCTATGCCTCGGGCCCGAAGGCCGTCGCGCGCCCGGAGTCCCGAAACCACCAGGCGCCCCCCCCCCCACGGGACAGGATGAAGCGAAGCCCAGCCCCCACCGCCGCAGGCGAGCCGAGGGCAAGAGGCAGCACGCCCCCGAAGCAAAACTCACCGGTGGGCCGGGCGCAGTCAGAGAGGGCGCTGATGGGGTGGCGCACCGTCTCCTCCGCCTATCAGTCCTCACGGGGCACCTCTGGACCTCGAACCAACGTCGGATGGAGGCAAACCGCCTCCGCTGCAGGATGGAAGTGATGGCCAGTTTCAGGTCTGGGAAAATCCGGCAGGATGGAGAAGATCGGCCGCCCGGACGGCGGAGCTTCAGGCAGAAGCGGCCATCTTGGTCGCCTCCGTGGCCACGCCCCCCCAAATTTGTAGTAAGTTAACACTTTGTAATAAGTTTAGCACATGCAGTATTAATAAACTCGGAGTTTAAACTTACTGAAAAAGTCTAAGTTACATGCCTCCACCTCAGAGTTCTGCAATTGGAGTACTTTTGTGTGGGTGGGTGCAATACCTCTCTAAACCTGGCCTTGACCATCTCTAATAATAATTCTTCTTAATCTCATCCTCGTTAGTAGTATGTCTGCCATTTTTACCACCCACTCTCCTGTGTCCGTCCCACATTTACAACTAAAATCTGCACTTACATGTGTGGAGACTCCACAGTTGGGGCGGAGAACTCTGCACATATAGGTATAGACAAACCTTACATTTTGTAGTATGTTTTGTGGTACTACATAGTGAAGTTTGAGAATCAGACCCTAAACATCTAAATCACTACATTAATTTAGACTCCCTAGACATAAAAGGTTCACTGGCCAATAAATGTTAGGCACTCAGAATTCTACTTCCTGGTTTTAACACAGCCGTGCGAACCTTGCAGTGGTAGATGAAGCAGTAGGAGTCTTTTTTTTTTTACCTTTGTGAAATACGATAATGTGTTTTGTTATTTATGCACATTTCTGAGACCGTGTAACCTTTGATAAGTTATTTTTTTGTTCTCACCCTTTCAAACAAGGTAATTTAAAGTGAAAATGAATGGTTAGTGCCTGTGTGTTTTGTCTCTGGGTAGCACTTCTAGTTTTTCGTTACACATTAATAGATGGCCTTCAATCACTACGTATGTTGCTGATAATAATTCTTGAGTCTAAAATCTGAATATAATTACCTACATACTAACATGAATACAAGCAAACTACAAGCTTTTCCAAAACAATTAAGTCCCACCAAACTCACGAGCATTGTCTTCTAACGAATAGACACCTACCCTTTCCCGTATACAAGCCTTACACAGACCAACTTGGTAAAACTAGGGAAACATGGGTAGTAAATGTGCTTCTTTTCACTTCAAGTTTTGAGCACAACTCCGTGACCCCGACAAAGCTTTAACCCTGGATATACACCAGAAGATCAAATAAGAAGCTTTACTATGGAATGTTAAATCCCAGAATAAAATACAGCACACCTTCCATGGACACAACAAAGTCTACAATTAGGACAAATATTCAGACTTTACTATCATGGCTAGGTGACTGGGGTAATATTAAACAAATGCTGCACTCAGATCTGATCGCTCCGAAGAGACAGCGTTTCTTCCATGAAAGCAGTTGTGAATGTTACTCTGAAAAACATCACAGCAGTTTTAGGGACGAAAAATAGCAGTTTCGAGCTTTCTGTCAGTTGTGTGCTTTCTATTGCAAAATGAAAGTTTGCAAGAGCAGATAATAATTAAATAGGGTTGTGCTGCAGTTTAAAGGCTGAGTGTCTGGGCTTTACTACGATATCACCACAAGCAGTGAACTGTCACATTCTGACCGCCACATTGTTGCTGCAGCTAGTCGGACTGTAAAGGGCATCACATTCGAAACCAGAAACAGAGCAATGGGTACACAGTTTTCGCTGTCAGCTGTAAATCATTGAGTGTTTGATAACTGGAAGAGAGGGGGAGGGGAAAAAGGCGAGGTAAAAAGGGGAGGGAACGGCACAAAAACATATCAACTTTCACACATTCAGAGACATACAGATAAGTGCACACAGGTGCACCAACACCTGCTCACAAAGAGCAAACCAGACAAACTCACAAACAGACGCCGTCCCACACATATACAAGCACATGGGACACCCGGACGAACTGCACAGACATACACACCAAGTCACACAAACCAATACACATATAAAGACATACACTGTCACACAAACAGGGGCATACACCGACATAACAAATGCACTTAAAATAAGCTATGTGGAATACAGACACCGAAATACACTAGCCCACACATTAAAACCCTGCACTCACACTCAATTCTATTATTATTTGGGTTTGTATAGCGCATGGCTGCCCTAAGGCTTCCAAGCGCTGCGAGGTCAGGTACTGAATACGGGCCATATTCCGAGTCACGTACGCTCCGACTGATGCAAAAACCCCTCTGCACACCGACACACAGTCATGCAGACAGGTGCATACACCAACATAAACATACATGTAAACTCTGGGACATGGCACACAGAGACTGAACTACACGAACTTACACACTAAAAGCCAACACGTGCACACAGCCAATACTCAAGCACATACACGCCAGCAAACACACACAGACACAAATAACCCTGTGCACACCAGCACACACAGCCGGACAAACACGCCACAAATGTGCGTTCTCTACCTAACGGAGTGCAGTGAATCACTGCAGGGTACATAGCTTCAGGTGCCCTTCACTGCACCTGAAGGCACCTTCCGACTGCACATGCTCAAACACTAAATGGCGCGCTCCACGGCAGGAGCAGGTGCACCTACCTTGTGCCTTCCCCGCTGCCTTCATGCGGCTTACACAGTGTGAACCCGCCGCTAGGCTGTTTGCGTCTGGCGTTGTGACCTCACACCTTGCGGAGGTTTGGCTCTAGTATAAACGCATTAACAGGGAAGACAGACTCACCACCCTTCCGAGACAAGCCGGGAGGCTCTTAACAGGCAAACGTACGAGATGCACGGCAGATCCTCGCCCTATTTTCCACATTTTGCCACGGATCCAGTCAGGATCAGATTCTGAAAGCAAACGTCGTGCTTTATTTAGATGTGCTGCATTCCTTTTCCAAATAGTGGGCGGTTGCGGGCCGATTGTTGGCCTTTGAAAGAGTATTCAGGTTAATTGCAACGCCACTGTAGGGCGCTGCAATGAACATGAATACTCTTTCAAAGGCCAACAATCAGCCCCGCAGCCACCCACTATTAGGAAACGAATTGCAGCAAGTACAATCCCCAACACACAACTCCTTGCAATTAAACGTTGTTCTTCTAGGTCCCCCCTCACCTGTGTCCTTGTGTATAGACCCCCTGGCTATATGCCCTCCTTTCCACAACAGATTGGGGCTCTCACCTCCGAACTAATTATCAATAACGCTAAAGTCATTATTATTGGCGATTTTAATTACTGGCCCTCCGACCCGCGGGAATGCCGCCTCTCGGAAGAGTTCTCAGATCTCCTCAAAAGTATGAATTGCCGGCAACTCATCTCAACACCTACCCACTGCAAGGGGCACATTCTGGACCAGGTCTGGACGGCCAACCTTGATATCTCGCCTCCGCTGGTAACCCCATGCTCCTGGTCAGATCATTACTTTATATCTTTTACTGTTGACCTATCGATTCCTCGTCGTGCCCCCCCTATAACGAACGTTCTAGCTCGTAACTGGAAGAAAGTGAATCTACCAGAACTTCATTCCTTACTGGCAGTTACAGCTCCTCTGCTTTCCGGTTCAGCCACTCATCAAGCTTCCACCCTTGAACATTGGCTGTTATCGGCTTGCAACTCTATTGCCCCTTTAAAGTCCATAAAAGCTCTGCGCCCCCATGACGCCCAGCGATGGTTCACTGACCAACTAAAATGCGACAAACTGGCTCTTCGCCAGGCTGAGCACCGTTGGCGCCGAAATTACGATCCCCTTCTCAAGTTGCAATTCGTGAACCTCCTAAAAAATTATAAAGCCTCTATTCTCGAGGCTAAAACTATTTATTTTTCCCGGAAAATAATGGAGTCTGCCTCCAAGGCAAAATAAATTTTCTCTATTGTGAACGAGCTCTCCCTCCCAGATCGGGTCACCCTCCCCCCCCGTGCCTACCCAGGATCTTTGTGATGCAATAAACACTTACTTCCAGGATAAAATCGCCACCATCAAAAATAATATTCCTCTGCCCCCATCCTCCCTCTCCCTTCCGCTACCCCCCAACAATCCGCAGCATCTGGATTTCCCCCCCCCCCCCATCTCTTTTATCGAGCTCCAGAGACTCTTGCATAAAGTCAGTTCTGGGTCCCCTAAGGACTGCTGCCCTCCCCAGATCCTTAGAGAAACCTTCTTGGCCTGCCCTGACCCTGCCTTGACCCTTCTTAACACCTCGTTGGCCACCGGAGCAGTCCCCGACTCCTTCAAACAGGCAGTGGTGCTACCAATGTTTAAAAAAGCCAACGCGGACCCCCTGGTCATGAGTAATTACAGGCCCATATCCCTTCTCCCCTATCCGGGAAAAATTTTGGAAACTCATGTTACTCGCTGTCTGGGCGCCTTCATTGAGAGCTCTTCCTTTCTGGACCCCCAGCAAGCTGGTTTTCGACCGCTCTACTCCACCGAGGCGGTTATTGCTGCCGTCATGGACACTTTAAGAACTGGTGCCGACAATAACATCCATCAAGCCCTCGTCCTCCTGGACCTGTCGGCGGCTTTTGACACGGTCGATCACTCTATACTGATCGACCGTGTCTGATACGCCAGCATCCAGGGCACGGCTCTGGACTGGATCCGCTCTTTTTTGGACGAGCGTTCTCAAGCTGTTCAACTTTCCACTTTCTGTGCTTCTTCCTCTTCTCTTTCCTGTGGTGTCCCCCAGGGCTCAGCATTATCCCCCCTCCTGTTTAATTTATATATGCAACCCCTCATGGCTTCCCTCCGCAAGTCCCCTGCAACAATTTTTAATTATGCAGACGATCTGCAGTTGATTTTCCCTATTGACACCTCCCCCTCCTCCCTCACAGACTTCCAAACTACCATGCTAGTCATATCTGACTGGATGGCTCACAGCCAGCTCAAGCTAAATTCCACAAAGACCGAACTTGTGCTGGTGGGCGGGCTGGCCAATCCTTGGAACGACAGTTTCTGGCCCCACTCACTTGGGATCCCCCCTCGACCTGTCAATACTGTGAAAAGCCTCGGTGTCGTCATCTCTGGAGATCTATCTATGAAGGCTCAGATCTCGGCGGTAACATCGTCCTGCTTTTTCCACCTGCGCAGGATTCGTAAGATCTGTAGATTCCTCACCAGAGATGCCCTCATCTTAGTCATCCTGGCTCTTGTCATCTCCAGGATTGACTTCGCTAACATCCTATACGTAGGGATTCCCTCTTACCAACTCCAGAGGTTACAATTGATACAAAATCAGGCCGCCCGCCTAGTATTCCATCAGCCAAAGCACCAGCACGTTTCACCACTACTTCGGAGTCTTCACTGGCTTCCGGTGGCCAAACGTTGTACCTTCAAACTTGGATGCACTATCTTCAAAGCCCTTCACAATCTTGCTCCGGCCTTCATTTCATCCAACCTGAAGCGGTATATACCAACTCGCAATCTACGCTCTTCTGCTGATAATCTTTTGTGTATCCCCCAAATTCAACGTAAGAAACACGGTGGTCTCTGTTTTTCCTTTTTAGCCCCCACCTTTTGGAATTCCCTCCCTTCCTCCTTTCGGCACTGTCTTCCCTATGAATGCTTTCGTAGGACACTGAAGACGTTCCTTTTTACAGCAGCATATGAGTGATACTCCTGCCCGTGACCGCCGTATCGGTTATGAGCGCCAAGAAACCGTTTCGGTGAACGTGCGCGGTACAAGAATTTTTACCATACCATACCATACAGGAGCCACTCGAAATGACCACTTATCGTGCCGCTCGCATTTTAAAAGCTGCGACGCGAACGGTCTCAATGTGCTTTGTGTGGTATGTGTGCGCTAAAAATGGGACACTGTGAGCTGTCGGGTCTTCGGTGCGCAGGCGGGCGTACCTTATTAGGAACAGTGTTAATAAGTAATTCCATAAACAATTGTTCTAGTTTTGGTTCACGCATGTTTGACAGCTTGTATATCATTAGTCAAGAGGTATCCTTTATCAGCTCGGCATGTTTGCATTCACTTGCACATGGCACCAGTTGAATGCTAACCAAGCAGACAACTATGTGGAACTACTTTCATCAGGTGAGCACTTGCACCCGGTCTTTATTCACTTTCCTGTTTCTTAAATTTTCACCAGGGACATTCCTGAGAAGCAACAACAGGTTTCACTTTACTTGTGGAATGGACCGATTCCTATTCTGCTGGTTCACGTCTTATATATTCTGTTTTTTTTCAAGTGAATGCAAGTTCTGTAAGTGTTCTGGCTTACAGCTTACTCATTCAGTGACCAAACTATTGGTCTATTAAATGGATGCTAGTACACAGAGGTGCCAGTTTCTGTCATGTCGTAATACATCTTGTAGGTAGTCAGTTTTCAAATGTTTCACACTACTGGGTGATAAACCAGATTTACACCAGGTGTGTTTTAACCATAATGGCTCCAGTTAGTTTAATGTTTCACAGCTAAAGAAAAATGCATTTACAGCGATCCTGTAGGGTATGGTGCACTGTTCCTATTTTTACCACGTGTACTGTAATTTATAAGATAATTATTTGAATAAATCTCCTTCTTTTCAACATTGATGTGTTCCGTGAGCCTGAGAACGTTGTTTCTATTTCAAAAAAAGAAATCAAGACAACGTTCCTAAACTACCGTAAGGCTGAGCGAGATAAAACCGTTGGCAATCTTGTTACTGTGAAATTCTATAAAGATTTAAATCTAACTTCGGGACTCCAACCCTATCTTGTATATGTGACTCGTCCCTCCCATCAGTATGTTTTAACACGGGTCAGATTGGGTATTGTTCACCACTTGGTTGCTTTTCCAAACACAAAAACCAGTTCAGACACACCCTGTCCGTGTGACAGTATCTCTCGGCAGAGTAGTTGTCATTTCCTATTTTTCTGTAAATTCTTTCAGTCTCTTAGGTTAAAATACCTTAAGTCAATTTTTATTAAATATAACATTCGTACTACGCAAACAGCATTGATATTTTTATCCTCATTAGAGAACGAGGAAATTTGCTTCTTTTTGGCTACTTTTATTTTAAAATGTACAGCTGCCAGGAAAAGTATTGTACTATAATTAATGTTTTTACTTACCTGTCTGTATTTACGTTATACAGCTGCCAGGAATTGTTTTATGATGCTATTACCGTTAACACTCCTGTCTGTATATATATGCCTTCAATTTTAAATTATATCAATTACTGTAATTAAGGTATTTTTTAAATTTGTTGATGTCCACAGTATTGTATGATTATTTAATAAGTTTTATGTACAGCTCCCAGGAAAGGCCTATTGAGTAACTCCTACTGATCCCCAGTCTGCACATGTAAGAATGTTTTGTCATTTATAATAACTTGCTGACCCAAAGAGACATGATCACTTACCATTTGCTGCACTTTAGCTTTTTCTCGCCTCTCTAGGAGAGTTTATATGATGATTTTTAATATTTTAATTATGTACTTTTGCTTGTATGATTTGTATGTACAAATCGAATAAAAGCTTTTTGAAATTGAAATTGAATAGAATAAATGTCTATTTTATTTTGTTTCATCGCAGCTTTTCACTGAAGAAGGGTCCAAGTGATCTGAAAGCCACTGCTGCTTATGAATGTTAAATGTATTTTTTTCCTGAGTTATATATATCGCAAACTCGACCCAAAAGGTGCACAGAGTGCTTAATATGAGCACCAGTTGCGTTACAGACGGACACGTTGATTTCATTAGGTACAGGGAGATTAACTGATTTGCCCAGAATCACAGTATGTTGAACATCCCTGTCGAGACTCAAACCCGGTTCCCAAGCTCCAAGGTCGAGCCTCAAGCCATTAGGCCAATGTGACTAATGATATACAAGCTTTCAAGATACATGATTGAACAAAAACAAACAATTGTTTACGGAATTAACTACAAGATAAATGCAAATATACGTACATTGGAGAATATTCAAGTTCTTTTTAAAGGCTAAAAAATATGAAGACAAATCAGTCTTCAACTGGATTCCTAATTAAGTACAAAATCCGTCTAATTCAGATGCAGGCATTTAGTTACTGTCATAATTCTTAATGTGGGCATAAACAAAAACAAAAAATACAAATTCTAACTTGATAAGAGAGTTATTCAGGTAGACTTTTGCAAAAATTGAAAACTAAAAACTTCTCCTCTTAGAAGCAGATATTCAATTCCATCATGAAAATATTCAGGGATAATCACCCTCACTCAGTTCATGGCAATTCATGGAGGTTCTTCCAACAGAAATCGATAGTCTCTCTGTTCAACCTCCCTTCTTCAGGGAGGACTCTGAATAAGTAGTTTGTGGCACTACTTCCTTATCTGCAGCCTTCACGCTCTTTGTGTGAGATGTGTGGATCTAATGCACCAAACCTCCACACTTGACAGCAGTGTTGGTCATTAATATCACTTAATATGGGCCTTTTCACAAAGTCTCTAACCACTTATTCCTTTAATATGTTTTTTTTGCCATGACCCGGTCTACAGGCACTAGCTCGCGTAAGAGCCCTTTAGTTGTGGAAGGGGTAGCAAATTTGAACTGGTAAGACTGAAAGCATATCAAATCATCCAAGCTTTTGCAGTAATCCAGAACCACAGCACTTGCCAACTTCATCTGCAAAGTTATTGTCCAATGTGAGAAGATCACCTCCACTCTTGTACAACATCAATTTTCTCTGGCATTTGCAGGGCAACAACAAATCTGGAATTTACTGTCCATCTTGAACAGGAGTTTCACGTGATGTCAAAAGTCCTTCGTGACCACAACTTCCCCAATTCAAGGCCCAGGTCAAAACCATTTTGGCTATCCACTGTAGATTTGAACACTCAATTCACTGGCCGTGCAGTATTCACTTGGAATTACAATCAAATCTGTTACTTTTGCTGAAATCACATTACACAAGTATGATGTCTCCACAATAGGTCACTGTGCAAACTGCATTTGCTGCTCAAAAAGTTACATAATAGTTTCATCCACAAATAAAATATAATCAGCCAGCTTGAATTGTGCATCATGAATGTCCGGTCTTGTCTGTCAGGTCTTGGTTTGGTGCACAAGTCTGTCACATCAATACCAATGATCATCATCCGCTTTGTCTCCCCATCCCAGTTTGGCAAAGGCAAGAGTGTGTGACCAGATTTAGCGGATTGCAACATATGATTGAAATATTCTCTGCTGCCACAATATCTGCTCATATTTTTCAAGTTACAATTGTCAGATGCAGAGTGCATGTCAGCAACATCTCCACTGAATGTGAAACAAACACAATCAAAAGATACCCCATCACAATTACTTCACTCTGAACAAGTATCAACGCCGTGATCGCAATATTAGTAATACAACCATGCAGAGTGCATCCAGTGTTGCATATTTTTCTGCATGGGCCCCTTAGCGCTTCCATGTTGCCGCATCAAAACAAAACGTGTGCACCTTTCTCTGTTGTGACAGAGTAAATAAAAATCTCTCACATGGCGGAGTCAAGATGGCGACGGAGTAGGACGTTCTCTTCGGTCCCTCCGGCGCCAACCCTGCTGAGCTTTGTTTTAGCGGCTTCCCGATGACTCCTGAGACCAGCTTGAGGTGTCGCTTGGTCCCCTGTGGTGACGGATGGGGTCTGGAATCCCCAGCGGCTCCCCGTGGTGTGAGCAGCCCCGTTCTGCGTGAGGCCTGCAGCGTGGCTGGAGAAGAAGCCGGGGCCTGTCGTGCAGGGCAAGGCCGGGGCTGTGGAGCCCGGCCTCCCACCAGGGGCGGAGCCGCGAGCCGGCAACAGCAGCATTGCGGGTGTTCCCCGAGATAGTGTAGCCCGCGCCCCCCGGGGGCTACAGGAGGAGTTGGCATTAGGGGCCTGGGAGTCTTAACCCCCGGGCAGGCAGAGGAGCGGAGCCTACAGGGGCCCCCGGACTGGGGCGGCGAGACGGCGGAGGCTGAAGTCTTCGGGCCTCTCCAGGGACACGACAAGCGGAGTGACACCCGGAGCCTCTCCGGGCCCCCAGGTAGACAGTGAGTGGCACCGAAGGTGGGGGCCTGCAGCCACGAAACGCAGCGGTCCCATAGCGAGTGCGGCTGGAGGGTACCTGTGAGGGCATTGGGCGTGGGAGCTGTGAGCGTGCTCCGCCCATGAAGGTGCAGAGGGGACTGTGGTATCGCCTGGGGGACCCAAGCCAGAAGCGGCTGACCGGCGGTGAGGGGGCCTTGCAAAGACCGGTCACGGCACACGCGACTCGTACCTTCCTTGCCCCTGAGTGGAGGAGGGCCTGCTCTAGCTGACGGGGGGAGTAGTGGTTTGGAGTTTTCCCCCCCGGAGCTGGTTGGGACCATTCGAGTGTGGGCCCGGAGGGGCCTGGTCGGGGCCTGCCTTGATAGCGGTCCCCCCATGGGGGTTTCAGCTGATCCTCCGGAGGTTAGGCCTGGGCCACTAGCGACCACCTTGGGAGTGACGCAGCCCCACCGCCCTGCGTACGGGCCAGATATCCCCGGATGAGGAGAACATTGAAGGGGCCCCATTGGACAGGGCGTGGGTGGACCCAGCCTGTAGCGGGGGAGTGCTGCCCGTTCCTGGTCCTGCCAAGCCTGGGACGAGCCTACCTATACCCGGCCTGTTTCCACAGAGTGCACAGTCAGGGAGGAGGGCCCTTCCCGGAGGCCGGCTGCTCCCGCCCACTGGGACGCGCAGTGGTTGCCACCGAGGCTACTTCAGTGGTAGCTCATCGGGGACCCTGATCTACGGAGTGTGGGCCAACCGGTAGGGTTGCGGCCCGCTGGATACCCCGATCCCAACCGTCACGGTGTCTGGCAAAACCCGTAAAGAGAAACCAGGCAAGGAAGGCCCATCGAAGGGGACACATCCATCGACGCCTCCTGGCTCCAGTGCTACCCCCCGACAAAGGGATGATGAGGCTCCCGCCACCAAAGCCTTTATGCTGGAGCTCTTTTCAGCCATTAAAGAGGACATATCCGAACTACTCTCTCAACTGGCGTCAGAGCTCAGGGAAGTGAGGAGAGATGTAGATAGCGTTGGCGAAAGGGTGGCGACACTGGAGGAGCACGACTTGGGGCTGGCAGGAGACGTGCATCAACTTCAGCATGATGTGCTTCGCCCAACGGAACAGAACCTTGACCTACAGGCCCATGCAGAGGACCTAGAAAATCGGTCCCGGCGGAATAACATCCGCATTCGTGCTGTGCCCTGGGATGGAGAGGCGGGTGACCGCGGGGCTATGTGGAGGCCCTCTTCCTGCAAATACTGGGGGAGGACGACCTGCACGAGGTCAGAATGGACAGGGTCCATAGAGTGGGCCTTCCGAGAGGTACGGGATCTCCGCCTCCTGATATCCTGGTCTGTATCCATGACTTTCAGCTTAAGGAACGCATTCTTCGAAAGGCAAGGGGTATTACAGACTTGCAATTTCGGGACCACCGTCCCCAACTCTTTCAAGATCTGGCGGCTTCGACGTTACAGAAGAGGCGTGACTTCAAGCCAGTCACGTCCTTCCTGCGAGACCAAAATGTGGCATACTCTTGGGGGCATCCCTTCGCCTTAGCTTCCGATGGCAAAATAGGCTAGTCCAACTTAGATCCCTGCAAGCTGCCAAGGACCTTCTTGGATTGGACGATGATGCTCTTTCTTCGAGAGGCGGGCACTCACCCTCGCGACGGCGCTCTTCGTCCTGGCACAGAGTGGGGCGACCAGCAACACAGAGTAGACCGGATCCCACAACTAGCCAGCAAGAGAGGAACGGTGCTGTGGCCTCTGTGGCAACCGTGACGATGTCTCCATCGCAGGACAGCTCATCTGCTGCTCGATCTGAGTAAAGGTTGGTAGGCGTTGGAGGGACCCCCCCTCTTCCTCCTTACAGGTACCGTGGGTAACTATGTACTTTATAGGAAGACGCCCCGGTACGGAGGACGTGAGGAACAATATCTGTTACCTCGGCCCCTGCTCTCTGAGGGCGCCTGTCTCCGACCTCACTGTTGGACTTTTTGTTCTATGGTTTTTTTTCTTGTTTCCTTTTTCTTCTTGCGGCTTCTTACGGTTCTGCTGGTTTGGGGGCGGAACTCAGTTTTTGGAGGGGGGAGGAATCAAGGGGAGTTGTTGTGGGTTGTGGGAGAGGGGGGAATGAGGGGGGGTAGTGGTGGTGACGGGGTTGTTTGGCTTGCTGCAACACTTGGCTTATGGGGTGTGAGTGGTGTGTCTTCGGAAAGTATATATTTGACCCCTGGGATCCTAGGGGTTTCCTTTACCACTGTGTTGCTTTGGGAAGGCTATTTGGGGGGGACCCCTGGTGCACCGGAGGACGGGGAGGTGGGATGGAGTTTGTGGCTGCTTGGGGGGGGGGGGGGGGGGGGGGGGAAGAGTGGGAGTCCTGGTGCGTTGGGTGGGTGCAGGGAGGCGGGTTGGATTGTGTCTTCCTACCATTGGGCCTTTGTGAATGTCCTTGTTGTAGCACATCAGCTCCGGTCACCCAGTGGCAGCTCTGGGTGGGAGGGGCGATATGGTGTGAAGGTAGCGGGGGTGGAGTCACTACTTAGTAATGCTTCTTAGTATTAGGACGTGGAACGTGAAAGGCCTGAATTCCCCGCAAAAACGCCAGAAGGTCTGGAAATATGTGAATGATCACCAGCTCGATGTTGTAGGCCTCCAGGAGACCGACTTGGCGCAAGGATGAGCTCCGCCTCCGGCACAGGCAATTCCCCCTCATTTATAGATGATCTGCCTCCACGAAACACAGGGGGGTGGCTCTTCTCTTTCGTGCGACCCTTCACTTTCAGCCTATGGGTGTGCGCAGCGATAAGGAGGGCCGCTGGCTGATGGTCAAGGGTCTGGTGCACGGTAGACTGTGCACCTTTGTGGTAGTGTACGCCCCCAATGCAGGACAGAATAGCTGTATTCAGGATCTGCTGCGAAAGGTGGAAGACTTTGTTGAGGGCCACCGGTTTTTATTGGGAGACTTTAATTTAGTGTGGAATAGAGAGATGGATAGCTCTCGTACTACACCTTTTCCCATGTCCACCACTCCTATTCTCGCCTAGACCACATTTTCATGAGTCAAGCCCTCAGAGGTGATGTCCGCGACTCTAGTATATTCCCGCTGTCTGTCTCTGATCATAGCCTCCTCGTGCTCGGGCTGCACTGGTCTGCGAAAGGCGACGGACAACGCAAGTGGTACTTCCCGGCCACGCTAATTAGGGATGAGACTTCGTGTAAGGAGCTAAGGAAGGCCATTCGGGAATTTTTTACTCTCAATCCTGTGTCCGACACATCAATATCCACCACCTGGGACGCCTTTAAGGCGTCGATGAGGGGCACTTGCCTGGCTCTCAATGCTTGCCTCAATAAAATGCGGCGAAAGGAACGAGAGGAGCTGGAAGTTGAACTTGCTGCTCTTGAGCCAGCGCACAAACTGAACCCTTCCAGATTGACCCTTCGTCCTTTGACGGCGGTTAGGGGGAAACTGAGGGCCCATTACAACAATAGAGCAGAATTCACCTTGTTGAGACTACGGCACCTCTCTTACTCCCAGGGGAACAAGGTGGGGAGACACCTGGCTCGGCAGCTTCGGGACAAGAGGGAAAGGGATTACATAGGAGGTATCCAGGACACGATGGGAGCTCTGCAACACCGGGACGAGGTTAAGGCCGATCTCTTTGAACGCTGCTATGCCGAGCTCTATGCAGGGGAAACCCTCAACCCTGAGGACCAGCGGGGTTATCTACGTGACCTACCCATTCCCCAGGTCTCTAAAGAGTGGAACGAACTACTCACTGCCCCGTTCACTAGGGCCGAAGTGCTAGATGCCATCAAAAACCTGAAGCCTCATAAAGCACCGGGATCAGATGGATATACCGCCCTTTTTTACCAGACGTACGCGACCGAAGTGTGCGACTTTCTGGTCTCCCTTTTTAATGACATGGCTGACTCCTTGGTGTTGTTTCCCCTAGTTATTTACCTCCTACAAGTCTGTTACTGTCCAGCTGCCAAAAGGGGTGAGTATTGTCGACAGGAGGTCACCTGCTTAGGTTACCTACTGTCGAAGGGGGTAGGAGACTAGCTCCTGGGCAAAGTAAGAGTAAGCAAAATTAAGTAACACACTCTGTTTTTTTGTTTTTTGTGCTTGATATATGTATTCTTGTGTCCTTTTTTCTTGGTTTATGTGTCTATTATGTGCATTATTGGGAGCTATTCTGCGTGAAAGGTATGCAGGCAAGCTTGTTGTTGTGTTCTCTCTCTCGCCTGCCTGAGCTGTCGAAGAATGGCCATGAGACAATCGGTTGGGCTCGCTTTAGCCATTAATTTCACAGGATGCTGCAAATTTGTTCTTGAATAAATACAGACAAAGCACCTCACCAGTGCACGTCTAATTGGCTGTTAAGTAATACTGTTTGAACAAATTGTTAGAATTAACAAAATGAATAAATAAATGCGCCATGTTACTACTTCTCCTTTCTGTAAACTGATGAAATTGGATAAGGATGAAAGGATGGGTAGAATAGACTGATGTTCCCTTATTTGACCTTTAAGGGGAACTGTATGCTGGTGGTTTTTTTTCCAAATTCCCAGGTGGCAACACTATTATTGTTGATGTTATTGCAGCACTAAATAAGTTGCAGAGGCATCACAAGTCCCTTATCAGTTAGTTTATGTAATCAAGCTGACAGCCCTTGTTAGAACTGGTGAATAGGATTCTCCCCTGAATATGATATTACATGGCCCGGATCGTGAAAAGTATGATGCATATGGTACACAATGCTAGGAAAGATGCCCGTATGCCCTTAGAACACATTTTTAAGAACAAAATGTTCTTTGCTTGTTTTCTTGTCCGCCATAAAGTTCTGCTGGAAAATACATGTACCTACTAGGTCATGTTTAATTTATCAGTTATTCATGTAATATGTATCTCTGTTACATTCACAGTTTTAGAGTTTCCCGCTACACCTATAATATGAGATGAGAGCATGGTCATAAGAGCAAAACATGGTTATTCTTATGCAAAGAATATAATTTTAGAGGTGTTTGCAGTTTTGCATAATAGTGAAGGTTCACAAAGTAGAAGTTGTATTGTGATTTCTATGACTTATAAGTACAAGTTTGTTAAAAGAATAGTTGTTTTGAAATTCCTTTTTGTTTCGGTTCTTCAGAAGAATAATATAGGTGCGCTTCTGAAATTGAATATCCTCTTTTGATTATTTGTATGTTTTGTCTAAAGATTTCCGTTCTGTTCACTAACCGATATCTGCTGCCCTACAACCATTGCCAGAGAGGCCAAGATATCAGATCCATCCAGGGGACTAAGTACAAGTCTAATTTGGAGCCCGAGGTGAAGGGACCCAACACAGGTGTTGCTGGCCACTATAACAGCAGTGAAGGTGGATGGCCGGAAGAAACGTGTTCCCCCTCCACTGTCGGATAATTCTTCGGTGAAAAGACGGGGTCACAAATCAGGACGGAGAGCGGATTCCTCGCTTTGTTCTGTTTTTTGTTATGCCTAGCTAAGAGGCACAGACCGATAACAAGAGCAAGGGGGGGGGGGGTTTGCCTGAGGGGATCCCCTCTGAAACAAGGGTTGCTTCACATACTCCAGTTTCTGTGCATCAGGCCTCTGAGTCCCGGCCCCCAAGTGAATGCAATTCTGCACCTTTGTTGCTGATAAAGAGGTGCCTGGGCAAACTAGGTACAATCTGCGGTCCCAACGAAAGAGCAGTGCGTAAGCAGGGCAATACAGGAGTTAGGGAAGGACTAGAGGTTAGGGTACAAGGGCTGTGCCTTTGGTGCCTGTTAGATTAGAGTGAAAAATGGCCTGATGCCCTGCCCGTAGCGTTGCTCTCCATTAGATCGATACCCTATACTCTATCTGGCCTTACACCTTATGAGGTTATTTTTGGCAGACCCTTGAATATTTGGGGGGTCCCAAAGCCACGCCCTATACATCATGATACCCAAGTGTTGATGAGTGACTACTTGTCACAGTTGACTGACAGTTTGCTTTCTATTCATCAACAGGTCAGAGAAGCTCTTCCTGACAGATCGCAAGGTGATGGTCATGATCTGCGGCCCGGTGACCAGGTGATGGTGAAGGTGTTCCAGAGGTCGAGTAGCCTAGTACCTCATTGGCGGGGACCTGAGCAAGTTCTTCTGGTGACCAGAACTGCAGTCTGAGTGACCAAACGGAAGAACTGGGTCCATTCTACCCACTGCAAGAGGGTGCCGTCCGCCTTGGTTGAATCTGCTGCGCTGAAAGTTCACCACGATATCCTGGACACAGAGAGGCCGAGCTGCGTCACCTGAAGGATCTGAGGAAGTCTTCCCGGACCACATGATCCCTGGTACATCTCTGTATCAGCTGCGACCCTGGAAGAAAGACACTTTGTTGCTGAAAAAGACTGTTTGAGGCACTGTCCTGGGTTAGTGAAAGTCTGAGTAGCAAGGGGGGAGGGGCGACTCTTATTGATACCCGTCTCAACCTCAGTGAAGAAACCAACGGCTGCCCAGGACCTTAGGGCCCCATCTGCTTTGTTGTTCAACGTTGAGATGAACATGCCTAAGGAGAAGAACTCAACTGCTTCATGAGTCTGTGATCGAAAGACTATGTTCATTACTGGTCTCACTTCAATTGTTATCATCATTGCTACGATACCATGGGTTGTAGAGGAAATGGAACCTGCTCGAAATCTACTGACTGCTACTATTCCTGTCCCCATTGAACACCACTACTTCACTCTTCCTTATCATGAGAAGAAGCATAGACTGTCCTATCTCAACAACACTTTCATCCAAATGTTGCACCATACTCACAATGCTACGAACACTACGAAGTGCTGGGTATGTGGAATGATGGCAGCTCATCAAAAGAAGGGAGGAACGCCTTTCATTCACTTGCCATTTTCACATAGCGGCTCCTGCAGAGCCTGGTGCACGCTGTTGTGGGCTTCTCAAATTGCTAACATTACTGACTTTGGTGTAGGAAGACTTAATGCCCAACTAAACAGAGCTTACTGCCCTGTTGAGGAAGAAGATCCACAAGCTAAAGGAACTGTATGAGAAATGGAGGAGTATCGCTGAGGAAATCCTCCACACACTTTGTTTTCACTAAAACTCAAACTGCCAAAGAAAATGGCCCTCCAGTTATAGCCGTTACTAGAGCACGACAGACTTGTGTGAACAGTGTTGGCAGTATTCCTGTGGGGAAAAGTGACTGTACTCTGGTGTTAAACATTACTGGAGCGAACAATAGCAGTTTTTTGTCATCACAGAACACCTATTTTATTTGTGGAAATAAGGGATATTACCACCTACCTACTGAGTGGTCCGGAAGCTGTTTCGTGTCCTTTTTGCTACCACCTGTGTTTTTGGCTCCTGCTTCCTACCACAAAGACTATAAACTGTACAATGACATTCCTAAGAGCCGATCAAAGAGAACAATAAATCCTGAGGAGGTGGATCAGACTGATACTGCACTGCAGCAATATGTTTACTGCTTGGCGCTGGAAGTTATGGTCAGCTCTATGTATATTTTTTGTGATCCTTTTTTCTTGAAGCTTATGTATCCAATGTGGCCCAATGCTCTGTTCCCTTTGTGCTTCTACCTGTACCTCATGTATACCAGCTAAACGAAATGTTCAGAATGTAAATGCCAGATTTGTAACTGACCAAGAAATAAGAGAACTAACGTTAATTGATATCCGTGATAACTTCAATGCTCCTTCTACTGCATAGCGATGTCTTCAGCTAACGCTAAAAGGTCTGCCTGTGGAAATCGAAAATAATTACTGTTAGCATGAGCTGAAGCCATCTTGGTTGCGGCATCCATTTTTGTTAGCCATGTGATTCTTCCGTCTTCACTGTTGCTTGCCTTTCTATTCTGCTTGAGTTATCAGCTTTAGTTAACTCCTATTCTAAACTCAACCAATGTATGAGCTCAGAAAGGCCTGTAGCTGCTAGAATGCACCGTTTGAAAATTTAACTGTCCATCATGTCTTACTGATGTAAGCAGTTCTGTCTCCCCTCCCACTTTGATGACTAAGTGATTTCCCATTTGCCCATGTTTGTCGGTAGTTATTCTTGTCTAGGCCTGTACCTTCTATTTGAGTCTACATGCTTACCAGTGCAGAAAACTCAGTACATAAGCACCATGGTCTGTGTATTCAAGCTACTACCTCCTGGAATACTTGAGGGTGTTGTATGGACGTTATCTCACTCATGAGTGAAAAAACTTGTTCTTTGAATTCCAGCCTCAGTGCCAATTTCTTCTTTGTTGGTTTAAGGACTCGTGGACAGATAAGGGTGAACTCCTGCACCGGTGAGCCCCTAAAAAGGCTCATTTCCACAGCTTAAGAAGGCATAGAGGGACGGAAGCTACACACGGATCCCCACCCTCCCTATCTCTGCATCGCCCAGCCCATATAGTTTACCAGCCCAGCAGAAGGGCCCTGAACGGCGGACCCTCTGAGAATTGAGACAGCTCCCCAAACTGCGGGGGTGATGGTCCTGGTGGAACTGCGGAGCAACAGTAGACCTCGCTGCAATTGAACTGCCCTATTCTGCCCTCTAGTTGGTGCATGGATTTAAAGGGACTTGCACTGGGGCTTCCCGCAGGAACAGAGATAGAGTGTGGAGCCTCTTGTCCTGCCCATTACTGCAGTACCCTGCCGAGTAAAGGCTCCTGGCGCAAACTAAGGGCCCTTCATCCGGACAGTGTGACCCGCCGGCTGTGGGCCAAGAGGCAGCTGCACTGAGCAGCAGCATTGATCACTGGATGGAGCTGAAGTGGCATTGCGTAACTTGCGTGTTTTGACCCTACCTACCCAGTGTCCGGTGAGTGACTGGACTAGGGGGCCCACACTGGACATTGTCTTCCACCCTTGGAAAAAGCCTTCCCCCCTACATCCATTTGTCCAGGAGCCCAGCGGACTCCCAGGTGTTGATCGGCGCTTCCCCCACTCATACCGCTAGACCCAGAAGTAGGCTGTCTATCAAGGAGATAGGGAGGCCAGGGGTTGGGAATCACTTCTTGGAAACATCTCATTGCCCATCATATTGTCGAGGTAGCCCTCTTGGTGCTGTCCATGAAGGGACCGGTCAACATCTGGTGCTTTTTTAATGGGAGAGGGACACTCCCGTCACTACGTGCAATGGGACTTTTCTGGGATGCTTGCTACTCACGTAATCCAAAAGACCGGGAACTGCGATGTCTGTGACCTCCAACGTTCACCGCTGTGACAGGGGGGTTACCTCATCACCCAGAACGATTGATAGGGCACCTCATCATGACCTCCTCTAAGAATAAGAAAGACCGGTCAGTACGCAACATGCTTCCAAGACAACCAGAAGTAGCCTCAGGCGACAGGGCCGCAGCGGCGGCTGCAGACCCTGGCGGCAACGCCAAAGATCTTGACAGTCCGGTCACCCACCCATTCATGGAATCCCTCTTTGCCATCCTTCGAGAAGACTTGCAAGCGATCAAGAAGGATCTCTCAGCTCCTACTCCTTCCCTCTGACCTTCCTTCCCACTCTTCCTGGTTGTAAGGTTGATGTCAAGCCCCCTTGAGTGGAATAGAAGAGACCTACAGGACATCCACAAGACTATATGAGTACCTGCTAGCATTAAGGCGTGTTAAAACGTGAATTCTAAGTATGACTTGTCACATATAGACTGTCTACAACGAGATGTCTATCTATGGACATCACACAGTAATCCTGTAACTGCTATGTTGAAGTTATGTATTCCCTAAGCTGATTTTTTCCATAGCTGTATTCAACATTTTGAATAAAAAGGGGAGCCCGTTTGCTATTTTACCGCTGTTCTTACCTGCAACGACCAGAGGCTGCTGACTCCAGAAGGACTGCCTGGGACTGTTTTTGGGGCCGCGCTGTGCCCGAGTGCCGCCATAGTTCTTTGGCTGCTGGGGACTACATCCCCCATCGTCCCTCGCGGGAAAGTGCTGCGCACCATGCCCGGAAGCGCCAGGAGGCGCTCATACGGAGGACAGGGTTCCCGCAGCACGGGCCGCGCCCGGGCCAAGGGCGGTCCCGTCCGCGTCAGGCAGAGTCTGGGCTGGGCCACCTTATGTTCATCTCCACCCTCCGACTATCATTTACAAGGTACTGTGCTTATATAACGGACTCTTGGCAATGCCTCTCGTGGGTGCTGGATTTGGCAAACGTAAGGTGGGGGTGGTGAGAACGCTTGATGCCTTTCTTTCAAGAGTTGAAACCGTATTGATTCACAAGATTCAGTTAACTGAGCGCAGGCTTTCCTTAGAACCTTTGCCGCCCTCACTCAGCTTCTAACCTGGCTCTATGCCGCCTCTAGCACGTGCCGATATCCCCCCCGCCCCTCTGCCCCCCCCTTTCAAGTCCGCTTAGTCAGGGCCCTTGTACTTCATCACCAGGTATTTCAACCAGCCCAGAGAATAGTTTAGGTACCTCGATGGTTTCGACTAGGGGAAGGTCTGCTAAATATGCTGAGAATGGGGAACCAAGCGGTACAAAAGGGGGTGGTGATGGACGGAGCATCTGAACCAATCAAACACCCACACCCAGTCAACAGATCTGGGTTTAATCCATCACCGTTCTTTAGCCCACTCTGCCACCCCTGTTCAGACATGGCCATATACAAATCAGTCTGACCCTGGGCCTCATGGGAACAGTCCAGCCCGAACTGCCAAGCCATGCCTTTCCTGGACCGGAAACAAGCTTCCTAGGGCCGGTTTCTGGGTCCAGGGAAGGCATGTCTGAACTGGGGTGGCAGAGTGGGCTAAAGAACGGTGATGGATTAAACCCAGATCTGTTTACTGGGTGTGAGTGTTTGATTGGTTCAGATGCTCCGTCTATCACCACCCCCTTTTGTTCCGAGAAAGGGGAACAGCCATTAACAAAAAGGAAAGGTCGGGGACCCACCAAGGCTACCCCACAACCTACTTGTGGGGCTAAACGGAAGGTAGTCGCAAGGGTGAATGAAGGTAGCAGACAAACCCCCACAGTACCAGTTGACGCTGACACACGGATAGTGCAGGGGATCTCCAATCTGCTAGACCCTTTGATGCAAAAATTGGGCCAAATAGAGGAAAGACTCACAAAATTAGACCAGGCCTTGCCTCTCCCCACATCAATCTGTGCAGGTGCACAGTTGGATGTTGGGGCCAGTACTACCCAGGATGTATGGGGGAGAATAGGGAGGGAATACCACCAAGGCCCGGACACCCACCAAACTAGCCCATATTGCCAATCCCCGTGCACCTCTGACCCAGGGTAGCATCAGTACTCGGGGGATGCAGCGAGATAAGAGAAACACGCATACGCACAGGCTCCCCCAATCAATTGCGCATTGAAGGGGCACAGAGAGCCCCTAGCCACTTACATTTACCACCAGAAGCAGCCCCCTACACTGTTGTTTTAGGTAATGCTCCCGGGCTTGCCCCACAGGCAAGTGATGATTGGTCCACCCTGAGAAATAGGGCTCTCCATCTACTGAGTATAAGGACGGGGATCAAGGATCGATCATTAAATGAATTAAAAATGGCCCGTAGAATACCCTGGGTAGGGAAGTCTGCAAAGTCACTCAGGGGTGACTGTGTGGTACTAAGCTTCCGGACACCTGGCCTAGTCCGTCAAATTTTGGAGAGAACTGGGGATCTTGAGGTTGGGGATAATATCTCCGTTCTCCCCTTGGGCTATTTCTACCGACCCTATAATGTCCCTGGATGGTTGGGAGGAGCGGGTTTTCACATACATCTGGCCACTCTGTGCATCCAGTCTCCCTTAGTAACCGCTTTGACGACCTTACCTCTTTAGAAGATATTGATTGACTAACTAAGTACAACTGTTTGGCCCCAAATGGGTCGACTCTGCTCAGGGAGCCTGAGGCCACCGGTAACTGCACCCCCATATGCCTGCCTCCGTCTTCCACACTAGGAATATGGGTTGATATGACAGAGGAGGATGTCCCATGTAACAATTGAAGCCACCTCGGAGGAGGCTGCCTCCCGCAAGGGAAACATAGAATGGCAGGGTGGGATGACTTGGGCGATATCCACTCAGTAGGTCCAGCTGTATCCAACTACCAATCTGGTCCTGATGTGACGGTGGGTAATATACCCCCCCCCCTTCACCTCCCTTGTGGCAGCCTGCATCAAGGACAGGCTACGTCTGTTAGGACAGTAGGCTTGTGAAATATTGCAGGGCTTAGGCAGAAAACAGTATGCCATGATTGGGAGGGGTTTATAGATCAGTTTGATCTTTTGGTCTTTCAAGAAACTTGGGCTACTGAACCGGTCTTCACCCGGGTTTTTTACATTTTTTAAACATGCCCAACGGGGCCCGAAAGGCAGACCCATAGGTGACCTTACATTCTGGGTGAGACAGCAACAGGGGTGGAGGTATGAGATGATGCCCATTGATAGCCCAGACATAATGGTTTTACGGTTAGGCACGGATCATGACTGGGTCACATTGATAATTAATATTTATGCCAGTGCAACCTGGAGGGAGGCGTTCGGACACAGTTGTACTTTTAGATCACTTTATAGATAGCCAGAGGGGTGGGTGTTTTTTGATTATTTTGGGGGATTTTAATTGCACTTTTGAACCGCTGGATCAGGAGGACGGTAACCTAACCTCCTATGAGGATTTGCAGTGGCATATTCCGTCCCTAGATTTATGTCCTATAAAAAAACGGACAGAAGCTACCCTGCAACTTAAGGGGCTATGCCTGGAAAGAGACCTATTGCATTGCAAATGCTTGTTATTGCTGTAACCAGCTCCTCTGCTTGCACTACACCCCTCCCTTTTCCCCCTCCCTCCTGGTCAGCTTCATTTGTGTCTTCTAGCTGTGAATCATGCTCCTCTGCTTGCAGCCCCCCTCCCTTTTCATCAGTTTCATTTGTGTCCTCTATCACTGTGAATGCTCCTGCTTCCACAAGGCACACACACCACCAGCCGTCAGTGCACGCTTCCACCAGGCACACTCACCACCAGCCGTCAGTGCACGCTTTCACCAGGCACACACACTACCAGCCGCCACACACTACCAGCCGTCAGTGCACGCTTCCACCAGGCCCACACCACCAGCCGTCAGTGCACGCTTTCACCAAGCACACACACACACACCACCAGCCGTCGATGCACGCTTTCACCGGGCACAAGCAACACCAGCCGTCAGTGCACGCTTTCACCAGGCACACACACCACCAGCCGTCAGTGCACGCTTTCACCAGGCACACACTCCACCAGCCGTCAGTGCACGCTTTCACCAGGCACACACTCCACCAGCCGTCAGTGCACGCTTTCACCAGGCACACACACCACCAGCCGTCAGTGCACGCTTTCACCAGGCACACACACCACCAGCCGTCAGTGCACACTTCCACCAGGCACACACTACCAGCCGTCAGTGCACACTTCCACCAGGCACACACTACCAGCCGTCAGTGCACACTTCCACCAGGCACACACTACCAGCCGTCACACACTGCCAGCCGTCGGTGCATGCTTCCACCAGGCACACACCACCAGCCGTCCATGCACGCTTTCACCAGGCACAAGCAACACCAGCCGTCGGTGCACGCTTTCACCGGGCACACACACACCACCAGCCATCAGTGCACGCTTTCACCAAGCACACACACCACCAGCCGTCAGTGCAGCAGGCAGACTCTTCTCAGAGTTTCTTGGTAAATATGAGCTCGATGCCTTGGAGGGAGTCGGTCGAGTTTCCTAAAACCATGAGGAGTATGCAGGTGCAGTGCATGAACTCCTCTGTGAGTGAGTCATGGTGTCTGGGACTCACTCACTCCACACTTGCAAATTGCGCCTGCACCAGGCTTTCTCATTTGCAAAGTTTGGCGCATGCGCACAGCTAGACAGCCCCCGCACCCTCGGGAATGACTGCTTCCTACAACCAGAATGGGAACAACATTCAGAGCAATGAAAAATTCATTTGATGCAAGGAACTGTTAACAAAAACCATGTCCAGCTATTGTAGATCTGGCAACTTAAACAAAACAGAAACAAAAACAAACAAGCATTGGCATAGGCCTCGCTTTTTGGACCCTATTTAGTTATGCAGCAGAATATCCTTGGTGCAACAACACCAACTGTTGCATGGTTAAACACTTATAAGGTCCCAAATGCGAGACCTATTGGCTATGCCAATGCTTGTTATAATTATGGGCCCTGTTTATTCCCATTCTTTCAACTGAATTTAGAAAATTGACGTGCCAGTCTTATCTCCGGATCTTTCGCCTGACCCCACAGACTCACCCCGCCACGCCCCATTGCCGTTTAGCCGATCCGTACTAGTTGCCCTGAGCTTTAGACACCTTCTTGTACTAAAATATGCTCGCCATTGTATATCTTTCATAAGCTTGGAAGGATGAGTATGAGGGGGGTGGGGGGCATGTACTTATTTCTTTTTTAACAATATTCAGCCTAGGTCACGCTGCCGCCCTCAGGGTTGTAGGTAGTAGATATGTATTGAAGTTAGAGCGCGGCTAGCCCTCAGGGGTTGTAGGAGACATGCTGTGTCATAAGGTGTTTGCCTGTTCTAAAACAGAATTTATCCTAAATTAACAAAGCACAATGACAAATTGCTCAGCTCGAAAGGCAAGAAAAGTAAGGTACACATCAAATAGACAGAATAAAGTACTCTGCACTGGTCAAACGGCATGAAAGGTCTTAGTATAACTCATTAGACATACTAACGTAGAGACTGCATTCACAAAAAATGAGCAAATCATCGGGCACATCTCCCATAAAGGGCACATTTTTTAGGTTTCAGAGCGAAAGGCATGCTCCCAACATAGCGAGATATTGCTTCTTAGGGCAGTAGTAAAGAGTATATTTTCCATAGATCAATAGTAAAACTAGAAAATACGATACATCAAATAACATACATTTAGGAACGCCTACGTTCACGCATAAACAAGTAACGTGATATTTATGCAACAAAATAAAACAATACACTGTGATCAGGAATCCCTTCACCTTATTCAATCAAGGGATATTGAGTTAGTGTCTCTGATAGGTGAAGATACCGTAACTAGTATTAGAGTCAAATTTTATTCTAAACTCATTGTAAATTTGATACTACAGCAAATGGAGAGTTTTCAATGTAGAGGTATCGATGTTCTGCCGATCTTTGGTTCGGATGTATCGATCTCTCCTCATGGGATGACCAGACAGGGTGACAAGGAGGATAGGCAATCCTCTCCGTTTGAGGATCTAAAAATTTGGGTCTCAAAGGGGAAACGGTCAGTCTCTAAAGTACTGCCTCTTCCGCCAATCCAGAACTCCGCCCCAGTAGATGAGAATCATCGGTGGAATTGGCTGCATGGTGTTCTTGCAGCCAAGAGCGCCGATAATTCCAAATTATTCCATCACCTTTAACAATCAACTAAAATTAATCTCTTGGAATGCAGCCGGGACTCACAGTAGCCCCGAGAAACTGGACTTCTTATTCTCGTTAGGAGCAAGTGTGATCTGTATCCAAGAAACATGGTGCACTGGTAGTATTTATGGAGGGAAGGAATACTTCGTGCTGGAAGCTCCTGCCAACCCTTCTAGGAAAGGTCACGCTAAAGGGGGAATAGCTTGTATGTTAACAAATAAACTGAGCTGGAGATTCTCGCACTACATTGATCCCAGTAATCTTTTTCAAGCTATAAGTATATCGAATCTCCCTAATTTTCCTAATAAATCTGGCATTGTAATTATTAATGTGTATGTCCCACCCGAAGAGTGTTTTAACGTTCTATTGAAGCATGTATTTCAATATATTGGACAGATTAAGAATGTTCCCTCTCCTCCTGATGTTATTTTAGTTGGAGATCTGAACTGTAAAATCTCGAACGTTAGTTTAAATTTATTTAGAAATATACCCAAAGAAGGGGCTTATTTTATTCCACAATCGATTTTTCCCGAGAAAATAATAACTAATAAAAGAGGAAAGATTCTCTTGGAGGAACTGTCGATGGTTGAGGGACTTATTTTAAATGGGAGATTTCCTTCTGATACTCCAGCAAATTTTACGCATAAGTCTCCTCTCAGCTCCTCTATCCTGGACTATGTGATTTCTGACTTTGACATTTTTCCTCATGTACAGGACCTAATGATAGTCCCCACTTCTCTGAGTGATCATTGCATAATTACCATGATGCTCTCTCTTAAACCTCCTCCCACCGAGGCTTGGTCGCTTGGTGGTAATGAGGTCACCTTCCAGGGAACTTCGGGTAGGTGTCGTTGGAATAGTACTTTAATAAGAGGCTTTCATGATATTTTATGCAAAACTATACCAGTATTAAATAGCTGGTGTGGTGTTGAATTCGCTAACTTTGAAAAACTGGTGAGAAAGATCACTTCTGATGTAAAAAAGGTTAGTGGTGTTGGAAAAAAACCTTATGTCCCTAGTGCATTGCGCACCCTGAACAAGGAAATAAATAAACTTGTGCGAATGCAATATATAAGAAGATCTGGGGAACTTGCTAAAGAAATCGAGGTTAAAAAGGAGAATAAGATTAAGATGGAGCTTAAAAAAGGAGAAGGAAGACTCATTGTGGATAAATTTACGGGAGGCTGTTGTTCTTGGAAAAACTAGAGAATTTTGGTCCATAGTTGGGAGGGGCTGCGGTACTAGAAGTAGTCCTCTTCCTATACCCATTTCGGAAGAGGTATGGTCCGTTTATATTAGAAAGCTGTATGAAGGGAATGATGACACGGGTTTAGACAGTGTTCCTGAACTCCCTTCTGAGGATCTGACTATTTACCCATCTGTGAAAACAATAGAAATGGCTATAAAGAACATGCGTTTGTCAGGGGCAATGGGTCCTGACGAACTGCCCATGACAGTCTTAAAGCAGGATTCTTTACTCTGGAGTAGGATTCTTCACCCAGTGTTTAAGTCCTGCTTTGTTACTAAAACTGTTCCAGCCTCATGGAGGGGAAGTATATTGATCCCTATTTTCAAGAAAGGATCTAGGGAGTGTCCCATGAATTACCGTCTGATTGCTCTCCTCGACTCAGTCGGAAAGGTTTTCGCTAAATGCCTTCTGGGATTGCTTGAGGACTGGGTAGTGGAGAATAATATTCTCCCATGTGAACAGACTGGTTTCCGTAAGGAACACGGTACACTGGACAATCTCACTACTCTGCATGTGATTACAGATAAATATGTACGTGTAAGAAGAGGAGTGGTGTTCGCGGCGTTCATTGATTTCTCCACAGCGTTCGATAAAGTCAATCGTCGAACGCTGTGGAGAAAATTAGCTGCTCTTGGCTTACCAGTGTATCTCTTGGAGCTATTACGTGCACTCCACTCTGAGACATGGTGCAGTGTGCTTCAGGGGGGTGTGAGGGGACTTTCTCCTAAGATCCCCTCCCAGAATGGCCTTAAACAAGGCTGTCTTTTGGCACCTCTATTGTTCTCACTCTACACTGCTGACCTTCCTGCCTAAATTAATATATCTAAAAGCAAAGTTATGTGTATCGCTGGAAAAAAGAAATGCCGTTCTGTAAATTTTGGATGGTTTATAGGGAGCCAAAAACTAGAGGTTGTCAAAACCTACACCTTTTTGGGAAAAATTATTGCGGCTAACTTGAGTGAGAGGCCCCATATAGAGCACTGTTCACGCAAAGCTTTTGCCCACGGCAGAGCCTTAAACTCCCTTTATTCTGCTACTGGAAAGAGACACTTTGCTTGTCTTCTTGAAGTGTATAGGGCCAAGATTCCTCCTACGATACTGTATGGTATAGAACTGTTAGAGTTGAAGAACTGGGAGTTCTGTAATAAAATTGAGGGGAAACTCCTAAGATCTCTATCCAGCTTTAATACTTCCTGCTCTTTGGCAGCCTGTAGATTGGATTTCGGCCTCAGAAGCAGCTGGGTTCAGGGACTATGTGCCTTGGTAAGATGGGTGGCCTGCTTGGCTAGAGCTGAATCAGGGTCGATGAGGGCCCTTCTTAAAAAGGAACTGTTGGGCAATTTCAATGAGTTTTCACAGATGGTTAGGAATTTCAGAAGAGCTGTGTCACTCTTAAAGCTAGATGAAAGTATGTTATTTCTGTATTCATCATCACAGCTAAAACTGGTCCTAAAACAGGCATCGTGGGAACTATGTCACCAAATGGATAGGAATTTAATTCAAGAGAAAGGGGGTAGTAATCTTCTCCTTAATTCCTACATCATGAAGTTGCCCCAACAATATGTAAGTTGGAATTTACCGCATGGTATTCGTAGACTATGGTTTTTGCTACGCTATGATGTACTGCCCTTAAATTCGCTACTCTCCAAATGGTATGGAACCTCCCCTATTTGCAATCTTTGTAGTTTGAGTACTCAGAACTGTATTCATGTTTTGTTAATCTGCCCTGCACTCCGACCATTGCGCTTTAAATGGTTAAAATCGATATGTCTCCAATTGGGTATATTTGATGTTAATGCGTTTTTGCGAGCTTTATACTGTCCCCCAAATGAAATGTTTTGCTTCTATATTTTTAATTTTTTAAAAGGTTTTTTAGCTCTTTATTAAGGTAACCTGGAGAGATTTGATTCTGTGCCCTAGTGCCATTGATTCTATGGATGAAATTTATTTTGTATATGTGATGTAGTTTCTTTTGCTTGTCTGTATTTGTTATGAATTTTATGTGGCCCTTAACCAGAGCCAAACATAATAATAAATAAATTGAACAAAATAAAACAATACACTGCAATTGCTGAAAGCAAAATTGTGCCAACAGCCTTCAATATGTTGCAACTACCAGGACCATTCTGCTCCTGGCTTCCTTCTCCAGAAATACAAAAGTAATGCATTTCAGCTCAGCAAATAAACACTATCATGTAATGTATTATATTTCGCTTATTTTCTGAAAAGGAAAAAACACATAAGAGAAACATGCACCTGGGAAATGTATTTTTGCTATTCTTGTTATTTTAAAAGCCACATTTTCTGTCACTATTAAACAAATGTCAAGGTAGGCTGGCTGGCCTAGCCATGCCAACTGAAGCCCGGGAATGCTAATTAAAACAATTGAAAATTAAATCTTATTTCCTAAGGAAAAGTGCTTACACTGCCACCTTATTTAAGCAGCTTTATAAAGCGGTCTGATTGCTCTAGAAGCTGTTATGCGAATCTATGTGTGACAAATTCTGATAAAATGTAAACATACACTAAAGGGACGGAAAGTCAGGTTAGTTACGCAGGGAGGAGATGGCAAAAAATATACACCACTATCTACAACTCGTGGGGCAGGCAGAACTGCTCAATTAGCCAATAAGTTTCAATGCCATTCACCAAGCCCACTCAAAGAAGTCAGTCTACTTGCTTTCATGTGTGGAAGTAATTCTTTCAAGCTTATAATTTCTGCTTCTACATAACCAAACAAGAGAACTAAAGAGAGGGTGTTAAAGTGGAACAAAACAATTTGGGGTTTATTTCAGAAAAAGATGGAGGGAAGCAGTCCAATTAGTTTTAGAGAAACTTCTGAAAAAGGTGTTCAGCGGTTTGCCTCCGGGAGACCAGAGACAAGATTCCACAGGTCTCACTCGTTTCCAACCAGCCTCTAGGGCCACAGGCCGGATCATACCATACAAGAACACCTGGACGATAAGATGCCTGCTGAGGGCGTGGTTCGTGCTAACTAATAAGTCATTTTCGGCGGGAAGAAGAATGAGAAGGAAACATACACACCACGCTGACCCATACATCCAAGTTAACTCGAAATTTCGCCTGGTTAGTTCATCAAATGCTAATAGCACAAATTAACTCTTGTATATTACAAGTTGTATGCATGAACTTTACGTTCTTCAAACGAAAAATTAAGACGTACTGCGCTGAGCCAGCGCAGCTCGTGATACGCCTCCTAAACCCCGTATCCCAATGTGGATGGAGGTCAAAGCACGAATGGCCACAACTATTGTGGCTGAAAGGGCAGGTTTTAACGAAAATACTTAACAACGCGTTTCATATTTCTGCTTGGACTCTTAAACGACTCTGGACAGCACTACAAATTAAACAAGCCAAAAAATGTCTCTCCATAGGAAGGAAAGAACGATTAAAATCTGCCGGTGAAAAAGATGAGTTGAGTGCCGGATAACTGTTGTACTTGTACCCACAAAGCCTTCAGCTCACATGTTCCAAAACAAGGAGCACGCCGTGTCACTTTAAATTTATGTCGTCAAGAAACTGGTAATATCTGTGATTAAGCCTTTTGACAACGCTGACAAAACTATTGAGAAGCCAATAAAACTATCAAGTACCCACCTAAAATCACCAAAACTGTGCAGATAACAGAACTGGTTAACCAGGCTGCCGTAAAACAGTATACAACATTCTAGGTATGCAGCATCCTCTCAGTACACGGGGCAGGCTGCATATGAGGCGGATGATTAAAGTCCGTCAAAAAAAAAAATGCAAGTAAATGAGGAAGTGAATTTACACAGGGCACCAGTGCACTGCACACGAACGGTTGATGTACTCACCTCATTTTGAAGCTTTATGAATTCACTTTGCTGTCTGTGGTTACGGTTCAAAATAGTGCACCAACAGGATGTCAGGGACGCCCTTTGTCTGATGATCCCCTACGTACGGCGGTCCCAGAGCAGGGATAGTCGCCGTGATAGTCACAGCTGGGCAGAGCAGAATTCAACCAGTAACTCGTAAGTCTTACTCAGCCCCCAGCTTGGCCTGCAACGTTCAGTATAATAATTGGAAATTTACTTCCTAGTACTTCACTTCACACACTCTCTTTCTGCAGGTACAAGTCTTATTGGACAGATCCGAGCCCGTATCCTCTCCACTGTTTAAGGCGGACTCCGGTCGTCAATGAATGTTTCACTTAATATTTCGAAAGGGGTTCTTCTCTTTACTCCCAGTTACTTCTTCCTCATCTCTCTTCTAAACTCCACACCCAAAACCCACAATGCTCTGCTCGCCGAACTTCCTCACAGGGACAGCCCTCTTTCTTAAAAGGGCAACGGCTGTCCTGCTCTTTTAAAGCGGCGATAGGAGTTAGAGGAAGGAGGAATGTTTGGAGAGAGAGAGAACGTTCCAGGATGTCGCTCGAAATCCAATGATAATTACATAACCATAGAGGTGGGCGAGCCAACGAATTAACTGGGAGAGCTGAGCTAAGATTTTGGCTTGGCGCTTAGAACCCTGAAACTGTTTGCTGTGTAATTTCATCAAACATCATGATATATAAAATATGATAATTTATTCAAAAGTCTAAAAAGTGTACTCGCGCAATAAAGTCACTGTCCACAACTTCTTAGTCAGCAAGAAAGGCCACTTTATTAAGACAGGTTATAAACAACACATCAAACCACTTCTTTATTTATTTATTTAATTACTAATTCAAACTGCTCTCAGCCTAACAGATCATTCCTACCCACTAATAAACCGCCCACCAAGTTAACCCTAACCAAACCAGAAGCCCCTAACTCTTATGTATACCCCTTCCTTTCCTACAACTGCCTATTGAGGATGGACCAACCCGCTCCAGGCTGCCCACCCCCCACTAAAATCCGCCTAAAAAGAAAACCAACCTGTCTTAAAGTGGCAAAATAAAAAACCCAACTAAAACAGCACGGAAGCACTGGAAAAACAAAAAGGCCTAAAGAAAAAAGGGGGAGGGTGGGTGGGACAAAAACGAACCTCGCCGCCTGCCTCCCTAGTGCGCAATGCTCCGTTGCCCTGCGCTGGCCCTGATTCCCCCACCTGGCCCTCACCAATCAGCACCTCACCTGCCGTGGCCATTGACCCGCGCGAACACACCCGGGGAGAGACCGGCTCGCGCACGGCTCTCCTCAGGTCCCCCCTCGCGCAATAAAGTCACTGTCCACAACTTCTTAGTCAGCAAGAAAGGCCACTTTATTAAGACAGGTTATAAACAACACATCAAACCACTTCTTTATTTATTTATTTAATTACTAATTCAAACTTCTCTCAGCCTAACAGATCATTCCTACCCACTAATAAACCCCCCACCAAGTTAACCCTAACCAAACCAGAAGCCCCTAACTCTTATTTATACCCCTTCCTTTCCTACAACTGCCTATTGAGGATGGACCAACCTGCTCCAGGCTGCCCACCCCCCACTAAAATCCGCCACCCAGGAAAACCTTTAGAGTTTTCCTGCCCCACCCAAACAGGTAAACTGAACTCTGAGAGCAATACAATTGAAAATCAAGAACTTGTGCAAGTAAATCGCGTAACTCTAAAAGATGAAATGAGGGACCCATGCGAGAAAGGTGGACATCATCCGCACGAAATATGTGCCATTCCGAAACCTGCAAAGGAGGGTGATCCAAAGCATAAATACAAAAAGCAGTACAAAACAGTCTCATAGAACGGTTCAGCGTCGTCCGTGCTTTGTCCATCGCAGAAGCAGTCCGTGCACCAGTCCAGGGAAGTCGAGGCACGAATTCTGTCCAGATCACCATGGTGCACGCCCATGCGTCTCCGAGTACCTCCAGATCCATTTGTCCCATTTTAATCAAAGGTAAGCCACATAAAGAGACCAGGTCGTTGTCGCCCAGAAGAACGACTAGTAGGTCAGGCGGGCCCCCACCCGTAATACCAAGAGTAGGCAGCAAAAGAAACAACCCCCCCCCCCCAACGCATTCCTCCAATACCATGCCAAACCACCTCATGTGTCAAACCGCTAAGACCCAAAGATCGCCCACAAAGTTGTCCTTCTGCAGCCAATGCGGCCCACGACAAGAAGAAGTGTCCAATAATCCACACCCTCCGGTGTAAGCCAGCCATCCTGAGCCAGGGACCTAGTAGAAAAAGACATGTTAACGAAGCAAAGATGTGCTACAGTCTCACATATTGCTCGCAACACCCCCGACCTCCACCTCCCAATGCCCCGGATCTGAGACCAGTCCCACCCCTGCCGGGCAGCCTCCGTCGCTGCCCCAATCCGAAAGGAAGGTGCACCAAATTGGGACGGCTCCAATCCCAGAGCTAACAATACCTGCCGTAACACAGCCAATAACTGGACAACTGTAACAGGACTGCCATCAGCGTGACAAAATATTGCAGCAGACGAAAAACACAAGATTTAAAAAAAACACTCCCACTCACACACCGGGCAACAAGCCACAACACCACTCCCACCAAGAAAACCCCACTAACCCTTACCCAGCTGGTCAGTTGTGGAAGCGCACAAACAGATGCGCAACCCATCTGGTTCAAAAACCACTTCCTCACTGGTCATGTCAACCCTGGTGCGCAAGCCCAAAAGCTCAGAGGCCCAAAAGGGCCCCCCGAAAAACAACCACACAAAACACAACCTAAATTTGAAATACTCAAACTCATCAGAACAGCAACCCCTTAATTTAAACAACATTTGTTGGAGCAATCCAAAGTGACCGGCCGACGCAAACACCTGGAAACAGACTGCAACCTACCGAGGCCCTTCAAAACCTTGACCAACACCCCCCCCACCGGATCTCTTCCCCCCTTCAGCAGCCCATAAAAAGAGACCCCCGCCAATTAGCTCAAAAACATCAACAAACTCGTTACTCCAAATCCTAGACTTAGGTTTCTCCGATAAGTGTGAACTGAAACGGCATACCACTTCCAGAGTAAGGCAACTTTTTGTGAACAGACTGGTCATCTTCACTTGAAGTCATTGTGCGAGCATCATCCCTTGTCCGCCCCGCTCGAACGGCGGTATCATCCCCTTGTGACTTAATTCACAGCAGCATGCCGCTCAGACAGCTTGGTAAGAGCAACTTGCTCGCCAACATCCCCATCCCCAACACCAAGAGAACGAGTACGGTTGATGGGGAGACTCTCCCCTCGTTGCCACACAGACCACCACCCTTCCTGACCTTTATGCAACTGCGCCAACTTTTGTCGAAACACCGCAGAAATCCCATTGGCGTAGTTTTGTTGAAGACGGAACTCGCACTTGTGCGTGGGCCACACCGACTCCTGCAAAAACGAACATGGAATTGCCCCACAACCCCTTTTCCAAACCCTTGTGGCAACATTTCCAACCTCCCCAGCACGTACTCCTCCTTCTTCCAAATCATCAACGTCAATATCCCAATTTCAAGACATCATCCTCAACATAATGTGCACTTCCACCAGGAATCTCCCCATCTCCCTCACCTCCATCGTAATACTCCCATGGGATACCATCACTGCGCACTGCGCCCTGTTCCGTAAAAGAGGAATCCGCTCCAGAAACCTCTTCCGCTCTCCCCTCCCCAAAAACCGCCGTTGGGGCAGCCCGCAACAGAGTCCCCTGCCTGCTCACGTGAAATGGCGGCATCGTCCCCTCCAAACTTATTATTCACATCAGCTTGCCGCACAAGCAGCGTTTGAAGAGCAACTTGCTCCCCAACAACCTCATCCCCAATACCCATAGAGCTAGCACGTAACTGGGAGACTCTCCCCTTTGTGCCAAACAGACCACCAGCCTTACTTACCTTTCGACACCGCGACAGTCTCTGTTGAAACAACTCAGGGTCCCCAGGACGCGACTCGATTGACGATGAGACTTGAACTTTGCAGGGTCCGCACATGACTCCTGCAAAATACTGAGAAAAACAGATTGCCCCAACCCACCCCTCTCATTTGTGACTTAAACATGTGCAACATCCTCAATTCGTAATTCACCCCCCTCCATGTTATCATTAGAGACCTCCAAAATAAGGTCATCATCATGTCCAACATAAAACCACAGCCCCTAGGCAACTTGCCAGCACCAAGTCCACCAACAAATGAATGCCCTTGGATAACTGCGCTGCGCACTGCGCCTCACAAACCAGAAGAGAAATCCGCTCCAGATCCCCTACCAGAGCCCTCCGCCCCAGACTGAAACGCCTCCTGCTCAGCCCGTAACTGTGTCCTGTCAGCCGAGGACCGACGCACTGTAGCTGTATACTTGCCGTTGTAGCCGCTCAAGCCAGACTGCACCATATTGATATACCCACAAACCCCCGCCGCAGCAGTGGAAACAACCACGCATGAATCGCCCCCTGAAGCAGGCTCCCGGACAAGGATACCACAGCATGCATAGAGTCAGGCCCAACCACCTTGCTTCCCAAAGGAAAAGGAGCGGAGCTCGGTGGCAACACACCCCCACGCCCCACAAACAAGCCGACGGAGGAAACAAGTGAACCAAGGGCCTCAGGCTGAACCTGCTGGGAGAGGGGGACAGCACATAAGCCCTGCCAATTAAGTGGAGAGACGTAGCGAAACCTGGCCAGCCCCACTACACCGGAGAAACAGGGGCACGAGGAGGGGCCATTGTACCCAGAACCATGCCGATGTGACGCTTAGAGTATATCCATGCGTATCCTCTCCCTATGTATAGAGAGATAAGTCTAAGCACTAGGATATGCATTAGCCCTCTGTACTCTACAAGTCCTAAGTAACACGTAGAGGATACCTATGCGTATCCCATCCCATGTATACAGAGATAACTATAAGCACCAGCCTCCTCATTGTGCGACCCTACAGCCTGCACCCTCACAAGTTCCCTCTGTGCTTCCCCGATGCAACTCATGCAAAACTTAAAGTTTTATATGTATGTAGTTAGTCAGTCATTCACGCGGTTCCAGAAAGCGCAAACCCCACCCGAAGGCGCCAGAGCGCTCCCCAAAAAGAACGGACTGATACATGAGGAAAACATTACACGTGAACAGATTACAAAAGCAGACGTCAAGCAACATGAGGTAAAAGCGACAATTGTGCGAAAACAAAATACATGGGTAGCAAAAGCGCCAGGAGGAAAAAAGTTACAAATGCGCAGGTTACAAAGGAAAACAAAGAACAAGTAGAGGCATAATACTGCAATATAAGCTAGACAACCAGGCACAAGCACAAACGTAACGTAGGCAATGGGGGCACCTCTGCAAGTATCAAAGGCAAACAAAATCTGAGAGAAAGCATACCGTGTGTTACAAGGGAAAAAAGATGTGTGCAAGGTACAAAAATATTCCCAACATGAGTACAAAGAGAATACAGCAGTAGCAATCTGACTTCCATGCAAAGCGCTCTGACACCCCCGGGGAAAAACCCGCGCCACACAAAACCGCATCAATAAAACAGTGAGAAGGAAATAAAGGAACAGCCGAGCGAGGGCTGCTCCCCCAAAAACACACCGCTTCCCTGAACATGTGTGGGCGATTCCCGGAGGGGACAGCGCAGATCGTTACTTTTAATCCAGGAAGACACAGGGGCGAGGGGTGGGCACATGCCTGGCCTGGGACCCATCAGACCCAGGGGAGGGTCCCAACTAAACAAACCCTACACGTAAGCCCCCGCTTCCCCGGAAACGGGGACTACGACCAGGCAGAGTTCACACTTTAGTGCCACAAAAAAGTGAATAAACTGGGACGACTTACTAAGGCCACTGTTTTCAATGCACCCTGTGGTGTCCTGGGAAGGCGTGGCAACCCGCTGCCTGCCCCCTGCCCGGCAGAAGGCACTTCTACTAGCAGACGGGAACATAAAATAAAAAGACCAAAGAGGACGGGTGCCATACCACAGGAAGGAGTGCTCCTTTCCCAGATGTCTATGGCTGATTGACGAACACGGGGACGTTAAAGCAGGAAAAGCACAGCCTGCATCGTCCATCCCCACGTCCGTGTGTGCGTGAGCTCCTTTCAATCCCAGCCGTCTGTCCGTTTGAAATGTGACACTCAGCGCTGCAAGCCCCTGAGTGCAAAGGGGGAAAACATGGACTGAAAACCTACTCAGTCATGGACAAAGGAAACGGGATTGAGGAGTAAAGTTCGGACATATCAAACACTGTGCGCAAATCCCAGTTCTAATCTATGGATCGGATGCCGAAATGAGTTAATTGCAAAGTGAAGGTAAAACACCAAACTATTACTTAATTTTTGGTGCTTAAGTGTGAATCCACCGGTTGCTCCCACAAGCACTAATCCCCTTTGAGGACGCCCCCAGCACCAGCCCCCATTAACGCACGGTACCCTTCGCTGCTGAGTACAATAAAAAGAGCACTCTCCTGAGACGACAAACTGACCTGGCACTGGGACTCGGCAGACCCCATCCAGCTGCACAAGGGGCATGGCGGCAGAGCCATGCTCTCCGTCCCGTTGCGGTGCCAAAAAGACCGGTGCCGCCATAGCCACGCCTCCAGCCGCAGTCCGGAAAGGGCGCCCACACCCGACCCCCGCCGCACCAGAAACTCCAGGGAAGAGAAGGTCCACGCGTCCCGCACCACGGAGGACCAGAATGCCCCCCCCCACCACCGCAGACTCCTACACTGCACCACAAAAACGAACCACAACAAAAACGAACCTCGACGCCCGCCTCCCTAGTGCGCAATGCTCCGTTGCCCTGCGCTGGCCCTGATTCCCCCACCTGGCCCTCACCAATCAGCACCTCACCTGCCGTGGCCATTGACCCGCGCGAACACACCCGGAGAGAGACCGGCTCGCGCACGGCTCTCCCCAGGTCCCCCCTTCTTTATCATGTGGAACCTTAAACATTAATATGTCACATTATATCCTTGCACTGAGAAGTAGTTATTCAACGTGGTAGCTTTTAAACATGAATTTTTAAACATGAAGATTCCTGCATCTGTCCCCACACCGGCAATAGTATTATTAGTGAACCAAGAGGCATGTGAACCCTTATGTGGCCCAGAGTATTATAGAGCAACGTTATAGTCTAATAAATCAAACACAATAGGTATTTGTATACCTGGTAAATCGAGCTCATACATTTGAAAGTGCTACACAATAATGAAGAAAAAGTAATTTGAGTGAAATAGAATATTTGCCTAAGATCATACAATTAATCAGGGAAGCTGCGATTTATCTAGGGGTTCTGATTTCACTTTGTACAAATCAGTCACTAAATAGGTATCTATTTGTCTCTCCTTTTAGTGTATTATTTTAATACTTTGTTTTTACCTCTTTTTGCAGTTTTTATATAGCGCATACTGGACATAAAGATATTGGAGAGCTTTACAAGACTACCAGTTATATTACATAAGATCATATTCATTTTTTAGGCAGGGTAATATTAAGTAATTTGCCCAGAATCATAGAATGTTGAGTCGACAGGAAGACTCAAACTTGGATCCCCAGTTCTAAAGTCAGAATCTTTGGCCCTAACGCAACATCCTGGGTAGAGTAAGGGTGGCAGACAGTTGATACATTCTTAATTAAGTGATTAATAAAAATCATTGCAATCAAAACATCATCACAATCACATAATATATAAAATCAGAAAACACTGTAATGCAAATATTATTACTCCGATCACAGGGTTGATGATCTCCCTGGGCCAATCTAGCTGCAGCAGCAGCATCTCTTGGCAACTCAAGCAGAAAGCTCCCTTTTGGTTTCCGCAACAGCTGTGGCAGTGAGTTCCAGTCACTTTTTTATTTTTATTTTTTTATTTTTTTTAAATGTATTTTATTAACAGTTTCTTAATAACAAACAGACACATAGCTTCCAGTACATCGGTTGTAAATTATAGAGGAATAAAAATACATAATGTACAATAGCTCAATTTGACTAGCAAACTTATATCCAAGAGTGTTAGTCTGCATAACGTATAACAGTGTATAGCTTTATAACCTGTAAGTCAAAACTGCACTATACAGCACAATACAAAGTGTGGACGTATATGTTTGCTTCGCCTGCACTCAGCCTCTTACAGACTAGTCTTTAAAACGATCTGACCTCAATATTACTGCCGAGTGATAAGTTACAATATCTTTTACATTTTCCCTCCCTGCTCCTCCTCCTCTTGTACATGTGTGTCCACACTCTCCATCTCATTATCCTTGGTAACTATGTGAGAAGTTAGCCTGGCATTTGATGTCCACTATTCTAGTGGGCACCTTGCACCAGTCCAAACGACCCTTATTGATGGTAGGTTTAAAACAACCTTTACAGAAACCTATCCTAGTGGTAGCTGTGGAGAGCAGCCTTCAGGCTAAGTCTTGAAGGAATGTAAAGCAGCTTGTTTTACCAGTATATAATCTCATGAATGACCAAATGAAAGGAGAACCACACCAGGTATATATATAAAATATATGTATTTATTCTAAAACACACCCCTCTAGTCTCTTTATGAGGCTAGAAGTAAAAATACAATACAAGAACTTAAATAGCATACAGTAAATTAGCACAGAATACGTTTTGCCCTAGAGGCCTCACAAACCATATACTAAGAAAGTGGTATGAGTACCGCTCAGAGCATAGAGACAAGGACTAGGGCCCGTAGAACGCTGGAGCATCCAGTAACCACCCCAGATAGTGATGCAGGAGACCCACGACAGACGCGTGCAATGTCTAAACATAGCGGCGAATCACCATTGACTTCTATGGCGAAAGTTAAAGTTACAAGTTTAAAGAATAAGGACACTTGGGAGTGGACTACGGTAAAACCCCTTCAGTACTGGACACTTTGAGAGTCAAGACCCACAGGAACACTGAAGTACTCGTGTTACCTCACCCAGGGAAGCCGGGCGCATAAGTGTCTTTTCGTGTCGGGTTTCGTCGTCGTTTCCAATGGAGAGCTGCAAAGAAGTGCTGCAGGCGACCAGATGAAAAGTGTCCGGGTGGATCCAAGGGTGGATCAGAGATCTGAAGAACCTTAAAGCAGAGGGAACAGGGTCTCGGTCACTAGCCAGTGACCAGGAAGGCAACAAAGAGATGCCAGCCGATGTCGGGTGCTTTAAGATGATGTAGGTGAAGCTTGACACTTCAGCCACGAGGACCAGGAGGTGTCGATGACAACCAGGAGCTGGATTCGAGCTGTCCCACGTCGGTTGTCGAATGCCTCAGCGTCGGTATCCAGATTGGACCCAACAAGCCTTGGCAACAGCAACCCACGCAGAATGGAAAGATTGGCTTTGGTGCAGACCAGCAAGGTCTGAGGGACTCACCCTTTAGAGAGGAGTCAGGACACGTCTGGAGCAACTAGGAAAGCCCAAGAAACAAAGGATTTACCTTAGTGGGTACCCACCAGTCAACAAACTAGGGATCGCAAAGGAGCCTCGAGCAGGAATGCCAAAAGCGGGCCCACGGAACACTCGTGGAGTGTAGGCCCACAATCTTTGAAGCAAAAGGTGCTCAGGGCTTGGACTACAAGTAGCACAATGCACAACTTCGGGAAAGCTTGGGAAGCCGATGCACTAGCAAATGTGCTGGATGTCTAGGAGTTCCGGTCCCAAGTCTCTCATGATGGCTACAGGTCTCAGCTTTGCTGGGGACTTGTGTCGGCCTCAGAGATGTCTGGAAGTCTGTGTCCTGTATCGCAGATTCTTCGGGATCCGGCGGGAGCTTCAAAAATGCAGACCGGCAAGATGCTTCTTTGGTGCCTGCTTGAACAGGGGAGTCACTCCTTGACCCCAAGGGAGATTTCTTCCAGTCGAAATGGAATGTCGAAGGTCCAAAATTTATGTTTTAGAGTTTCGTCCAGGGTAATGTAAAGTCCTAGGGAGTGTACCTAATGTACATGCAATCAATTTAGAGAGAGAACAGCTAGGCTGGGGTCCTGGTTATCAGGGCCACAGCCAGACTAAAGTAGATAAACCAGTTAAACACAGCAAAAAGTGGGGGTACCCATAGTAAGCAGATCCTACTCTCCTACACAACCCCCCCAAAACACAGGGACATTAAACTAACCTTGACCAGTTTAGTCTTCATGTTCTAAGTTGAAATATCTGGCGAGTCCATCTGCATTGGCATGGTTACTCCCAGGTCTATGTTCCACTGTATAGTCCATGCCCTGGTGGGAAATGGACCACCTCAAAAGTTTGGGGTTTTCACCCTTCGTCTGTTTTAGCCATAAGAGGGGCTTATTGTCTGTCTGAACAGTGAAGTGAGTGCCAAACAAGTATGGCCTCAGCTTCTTCAGAGCCCAAACCACAACAAAGGCCTCCCTCTCAATAGCTGACCACCGTTTCTCTCTAGGGGTCAGCCTTCTGCTAGTAAAAGCTACTTGCTGGTCCTGACCTTCATCATTCAATTGTGACAGCACAGCCCCTACCCCCAACTCAGATGCATCTGTTTGGACAATTAATTCTTTGGAGTAGTTCGGACTTTGCAGAATTGGTGCAGTGCATCAAATGCCTTTTGACAGCTGACTGTCCACTGAAATGTCTTAGGCATTCTTTTAGAAGTTAAGTCATTCAGGGGTGCCACAATGGATCCATACCCCTTGACAAATCTTCTATAGTACCCAGTCAGGCCCAAGAAAGCTCTGACCTGAGTCTGGGTGGTTGGAGCAACCCAGTCCATTGTGGTCTGGATTTTGCTCTGCAATGGTTGAACCTGGCCTCCACCTACAAGGTGGCCCAGGTACACAACCTGACTCTGCCCTATCTGGCACTTAGTAGCCTTGATAGTTAGGCCTACCTTCTGCAGGGCCTCCAAAACATTTTTCAGGTGGATCATGTGATCTTCCCAGGTGGAGCTAAAGACAGCAATATCATTTAGATAAGCTGCACTATATTCTTCCAGGCCTATTAAGACTTTGTTCACCAACCTTTGAAATGTGGCAGGTGCATTTTTCAAACCAAAGGGCATTACCACAAATTGATAATGTTCACTAGGGGTTGAAAATGCTGTCTTTGGCTTTGCATCATCAGCTAGTCTGATCTGCCAGTAGCCAGCTGTTAAATCAAATGTGCTCAGAAATTTGGCACAGGCCAACATATCTATGAGCTCATCTGCTCTTGGAATTGGATGGGCATCAGTCCTAGTGACTGCATTGAGACCTCTGTAGTCAACTCTAAATCTCATCTCTTTCTTACCACCCTGGGTGTGAGGTTTTGGTACCGAGACTACTGGACTAGCCCAAGGGCTATCTGAGGATTCAATCACTCCCAAAACCAACATTTTCTGGACTTCAGTCCTGATACAGTCCTTGACATGATCAGCTTGCCTGTAAATCTTATTTTTAACAGGCAGAGTGTCTCCAGTGTCCACTTCATGAGTGCACAAGGTAGTCTGACTTGGAGTCAGGGAAAACCTATGTCTAAACTGATTTAGAACTTGTCTGCAATCAGTTTGCTGCTGATCAGTGAGACTGCCTGCCAAGGCTATTCCATCAACTGATCCATCATCAGGGTTCTGAGAGGAGGCACGCAATGGCGACGGGAGCAAAAGGGTAGAGCTCCGGCCTGAGCTCCCCTTCCAACGGCCAAACATCCGCCACAGTTCCTCGCAGCCGGCATAAACCGCAGGTGGAGCGCCCTGGCATAGATCCTCACCTGTCCACCAACTTTGGGGAGGCTCGACCACTATCTTGGCCGAGTCGCACGCCGTGTGATCAGCGGACGCGACTGCGACTGCGCGAGGTCGGGGATCGCATCGCGGTGCTGGGCCTGGAGGCAGGGCTCGCACCGGGAGACGCCAGGGAACCCATGCGGACATGGACCCGGACCCGGGTGGGCGGGCCCGCGCCCTCGGAGCACTGTTCGCTGCTGGCTCCTGCGCCCCGTGCATCCTGCTGTCCAAAAAATGGAGAGAAGCCCCAAAACACGTCGCCACCAGTGGCGGCTGAGGAGAGCTGCGGCTGGGGGAGACATGGCCCCACAGTGAGCACAGCTCCACACCGCTGACCGGGTTGGGGCCCCGTGTAGACGGGAACACACTACAGCGGCGACCCCCCTGGCACGCACCGACCGGAGCACCCACAGAAGTGCAATCACTGGTGAGTTGCGGGAGAAGACTCTGAGCTCCTCGGAGGCGACACCATCGCATAGCGTGCCGCCTCGTCGGCAGGCGCGACCACGGGAGGCCCCCCCGGCCCCCCGAAGACCCACAAGTAACTCTGGATGAGCACCCTTGAGCCCCGGGGAACCCAGCATCCACTGACGGACATCGGCGCTTTAGCGCCCCACGCCACCGACCGCCCCACGCCCGGGGGAGGCCCAGGGCGCAGGATTGCACCGGATGCACGTGGAGCGCCATGACTGAGGGAGGCATGATCCATTTGCGAGCAGGACCCTGCGTTGCCGAACGAAGCGGGAACACACACTGGCAGGGACAGACCACGATGCCAACCCATACCGCGACAGCTGCGGGGCGACACTACCGAGGCGCTGTGGCCCACTTTTGGCCCTGGACACAGGAGCAGGCTGCCCTTCCGCCTTCCCCCCCTTCCCCCCTAAGCCACCAGGGGACCTCCACAACACACAAAGCTGGCAGCCCTGTATCAAGGACCACCCTGACAAGCACCCAGGTGCTGGGGCAGGGGAGGGCAGCGGATGGAAGACGCCGCGCACAGAAGTGCGGATGAACACCACACACGGCGCGGCGACCACTCTCACGCTGTGTGCCCGCGCTAAGTGGCTGCCCCTGACCCATGGGCACGACTTCAATGCTACTGATGACGTCTAACACCCTGAACCACAGCGGCTGTGCCCATCTGGGATTGGGAACAAAGCGAGGTGACCGCGACAGAAGCACCAACCACCCCGGAGACCCTCCAGAACTGCTACACCCCTGGACCTGCGCTGCTTGGACCGTCAACTGAAGAGGCCCCTACCGTTGGAGGTTCTGGATAACACCACAGGCTGCCTTACCCATCATCCTGCCCATGTCTGGGGGAGTAAAGACACAAACTGGCACTGGGGGTGCGCAACTAAAGGGGAAAATGGACAAGCTGTCGAAACAGGCGGACGCGGACCAGGTGGCTGCGAAACTGGACACTGTGCTGGCCGCCATGGAGCGGCTGGAAGAATCGCTCCAGCTTACCCGCACCTCACTAGAGACCAAAATAGACAGTGTGGCGGTCGACCTCACCCATCTTCAAGCTGACCACAAGAAACTGGCGGAACGCACCACGTCTCTGGAAGGCACAATGACAAATCTAGAGCCCCGAGTCAGCCAGACGGACAAGCATGTGCGGGATCGCCTGAACATGGTGGAATTCTTAGAAGACCGCGCAGAGGATGCAGAAGGACGGGCGCGGAGAAACAACATCCGAATGGTAGGTGTTCCGGACGATGGGAGGGGAAAGACCCTACGCAGCACGTGGAGGACTGGCTGAGGGCACTGCTGCCAGAAGGCGCCTTGTCACCGCACTTCGTGGTGGAACGCGCGCACGCGAGACCTCTCCCCACGGGATCCAACCCTAGACCACTGCTTCTCCGGATTTTGAATTACCGCGACCGGGACTCAATCCTGCGCGAAATCAGGAAGCTTGGGGACGTCCAGATCGACAAGGCTAAAGTAATGTTCTTTCCCGATTACACAGTCCAGGTACATCGCCAGAGGCACTCCTTCCTCGCTGTGAAGCAACGGCTGCGCCACACTGGCCTTAAATACTCCCTCCTCTTCCCTGCCAAACTAAGGGGCCGATTAGGATGGCGGACGGACTTGCGTCCGTCCGCCACCCCTGAGTTGGAGGGACCGTCCGCATGGGCAGCGGCGGTCCCTCCATAGCAATTAGGATGTGACCGCCACCCTGGCGGTCACATCCTGTATGTTTTACATTGTGGCGGATGCTGCTTGAAGCAGCATCCGCCGCAATGCAAAAAACGAAAGGTGTGCATTTGCATGCACAAAGCGGCAGGCACCGCGCGGTGCCTGCCGCTTCGTGCACGCAAGGGCAGGGGGTACCATAGGTACCCCCCATGTGCACCCCCCACGCAACCTTCACCCAGGGGGCCCGCAACGGGCCCCCAAAGTGACTGTCCGTATGCTTTTCCACGGCGGTAAAGCCGTAGCGGAAAAGCATGACTCACCCTGCATCCTAATATGGCTGGCGGTGTCTGATAGACACCGCCAGCCATGTTATTGCTTTTCCGCCGTGGTCGCCTTCCGACCGCGGCGGAAAAGCGGTGGACGGATTGGGAGACCCACCAGCCATCCTGATTTGGCGGTGGGTCTTTCAGGCCTCCTCGGCGGATTTCCCGCATCCTCCGGGCCGGCGGTGGCTTCCGCCGGCCCAGAGTATGCGGGAAATCCGCCATCCTAATGACCCCCTAAGGGTGGTGGCCCAGGATAAAACGCACTTCTTCACCAGCCCGGAGGAAACCGAGGCTTGGCTGGACAACGGTGTGGACACAGCACCCAGACGGGCACTAGGGTCCGCCACAGCGGCACGCGCTCACGGACTGCGGCGACAGACCACTCCCCATCCGCAGAACTTGTTCTTCTTGAGCAACAGGACGCTCTCCGCAAAGTAACAGAAATCAGCAGCTCCCTAGCACCGAACCCCGCCATGGAAACCAGCCCCCGGGCTTTCCCGAGTGATGACGAAGCTATCTACGGGCTACCTGACTCTCAGCAATCCATGGAACAACCGGATGTTACACCGCAGACGGCGGATTTGATCATTTGACGGGTGGCATTGGTCTCTGACAGGGTGCATCTGGCCAGTGCAATTTAGATTTTGAACCCAGCAGATATCCCTGCTGGATTGCGGACTGGCACATACCCAAGGCGGGGCCCTCGCCCCAACATACGACGACTGACACGGAACGCAGTGAGTATTACTCTTGATGCTTGCACAGTGGTACGGTGCCCCACTGGTGTTGGTCCCCAGCTGCCTCCACCTGTTGGACCTTGACTCTTGGCGTCCCAGCCACAGGCGTGGCACACAGAACCATCCCACCTGCCCAGCTATGACCCGATCCGAATGGACGTATGCATGCCACGATAGATTAGCAGGTTCCTTGCCGGACATTACTTGCTTCCTGAGGCCTGGGGAGGGGCGATGACCTCTCCGCTGACCATCCTGCTCTAGCGCCACAGCTGTGCCTACCATATAGCGACCCCCTGAACTGAAAGGTTACTTATCTCACTTGAGAGTTTGGACGGCGGCATGTTCAGCAACCGACCTTTTGGTATTTTTTACTGGTTTAGCCCTTTATTGTCTGTTATGTCCTCTAATCCCCGACCCCTTTGCTTTTTTGCTTTTTTGAGAAGTCAATTCTAATGTCAATGAAGATGTCTTTGTGGATGGGCAGTAGAGGTGCGCGGAGGCTCTGGGGGCGGGCTCCTGAGGCGGGGGAGTGGTGGAAGGCAGATGTGGGGATCACCTAATGTGGTAAAATGACTGCGATACATATATGCACCTGGAATGTCAGAGGTATGCACACGCCATCGCGCAGGTATCAAATTTACTCCTACCTCAAGCGTCATCAGGTACACATCGCACTCCTACAGGAGACATATTTAAATAAGGCGGAAGTGCAAACGCTGCGCCATAGACGGCGCGGGCTACTCCTATGCCCGCGGAGCGCTGCTGTGGGTGAGACCCGGGACCCCCTTCACGGTACTACACTCACACATAGACCCTGAGGGCAGATTTGTGATAATTCAGGGCAAACTGAATGGGTAACCGGTGGTTCTAGCTTCCTTATATTCCCCTAACACGGACCAGGGAGATTTCTTTGCGCAGCTGTCCACAAAGCTGGTGCCCTGGCATGGCGTCCCCTGGATATTGGGAGGCGATTATAATTGCATACTTGATGCCGCACTAGACCGCTCCTCCCCACCCTAAGCCGGCACGCCGGCGCATGGAGCCATAAAAGCTCTCACTAACTGGGCAGCACAATGGGGATTGCACGATATCTGGCGCACTCGCAACCCCACCTCCAGGCTATACTCCTACTACTCGGGAGCACACACCTTGCACGTACGGTTAGACAGGTACATGATATCCACAGACCTTCTTCCCCTTGTCATAGACACGTACTACATGGGTCGCACCCACTCCGATCAGAACCAGCACATACTGAAAATAGCATGGGAACGCCCGCACCCGCCCGTCCCTACCTGGAGACTGCAGCCGGCTCTACTCCTAGACGCACCTTTCCGCGACTCCCTTTCCACACAAACGGCGCACTACTTCGAAGAAAATACCGGCACGGCGTCCTCCTCCCAGATTGAGTGGGACGCCTTCAAGGTCGTCATCAGGGGACACTGCCTGGGCACGCAGGGACATATACAGAAACAGCTAGAGAGGGACCTGGTGCACATAGGGGCCGACCTACTCCGCCGGGAACAGGAGGCGATAGGAGGCGCAGATGGACCACTGCTCACAGCACGCGCAGAACATGCGCGATTACTGGAACGACTATGCCATGTCAATTATACAGCCCACTCGGCGCGCACACACCACCTCAGCGATAAGCCCGGAAAATTGTTGGCCTGGCTCATCAAGCAGGAAGATCGCTCAGCGCCTGTATCTGCGATATGCACTGACAGGGGCGAGATGGTGTATACACAAGCTAAAATACACGTGGCCTTCACAGGTCACTACCAGGCTTTATATCGCTCCCAACTCTGGGTCCCTGCCACGGACATCGCGGACTATCTCTCGGGCATACAGCTACCGAGACTGACCGCTGTGCAGCAAGATGACCTGGGGGCGCCACTTGCGCCTGAAGAGCTGCGCACTGCCATATTTGCCCTGTCGAATGGTAAGTCCCCAGGTCCCGACGGGTTACCGGCCGAAGACTACAAGGCTTACTCAGATATTCTGATTCCTGAGCTGCTAAAAATGTATGCAACTGCCGCTGAGGACTCCACTCTCCCGCCCACGCTAAACGAGGCCACACTCATCTCCCTCCTAAAACCCGGCAGGGATAGCACGCGCATGGGCTCTTACCGGCCGCTGGCCCTCTTGAATACTGATTACAAAATACTTGCTTCTACCTTAGCTCAGCGTCTAGCCCCCCTAGTTACAACCCTCGTGCACCATGACCAGAACGGTTTTGTACCCACACGCAGTACCTCCCACAACATCCGTAGACTGTTCAGAGTGCAAACCTATGCCACCGACCAATGGCCCCGATCGGGATGCCTCGTCTTGGGCATCGAGAAGGCCTTTGACACCGTCGAGTGGCCCTAAATCAGGGCGACGCTGGAGAAACATGACCTTGGGGACGACTACATCGACATGGTGAGACTACTTTATCAAAAGCCGACTGTGCGTGTGCGCACGGGCAGGCAGTTGTCTGACGCAATCCGGGTGCGGAGAGGCACTAGGCAAGGTTGCCCCCTGTCCCCGTTGCTCTTCTCAATGGCCATGGAACCTCTTGCGGCGTTGTAGAGGGCGCAAGGAGAGCAGTGTGGGATCCCACTGGCGGATGGCCTACACACGGTCTCGCTCTACGCGGATGATTTACTCCTGTACATCAGAGACCTGACCCGCATACCACAGTCCCTGTCTGATATTTTTCGGACCTTTGAGGCCATGTCGGGACTCAAAGTCAACTGGGCCAAATCTGGAGCGTACTCCTTCAGCCCAGAAACACGGGAGTGCGACATCCGCATCAATGGCGGGAGACTTGCCTGGTACCCTACAACGTTTAGGTACCTTGGAATACACATTTACAGAGCCCCGCCTGACATGCTGGAAGGCAACCTAATCAGAGCTATTTCCTCCCTGCAAGCGCAGATGACGTTCTGGAAGACCCTCCCCCTAAACGTGCCCAGCCGCGTTGTGCTGACAAAGATGATAGTCTTGCCAAGACTATTATACTATTATGCCAATGTTCCAACTCGGATATTTCGGGACCTAGAGACATCGCTTCGGAACCTCATTTGGAACACCGGAACCCCATGTAGCATTGACAAAGCTCTATGTACCCACGGAGGCTGGGGGCCTTGCGGTTCCCAACCTGGAACTGTATTACCTGGCAGCTCAGATGCAGTGGGTGACAAGATGGCTGAGTGGCAGGAACCTAGACGATACCGCCACGGGCGTTACAGTCTGGACTCATACGCAGATATGCACGCTGTTTCACCCCCTGACTAAAGCTCCCTGCCTGACGCAGCTACATGTGGCTGTAGCTCGCAGGTGTTTCCTGCGCAGCTTGAAATTAACACGCGAGGTGAAGCCCTATGCCCCAGCGCTCCCACTATTGGGCACCCCCAGTGACGGTGGAGTGGTGACAGAGGCAATGTTGGACAGCTGGGTGCAGGCTGGGGTGGAGACACCAAGCGATTTGTATGAGGATGGCGTTCTACTTCCCTTTGAGGTGCTGGCCAGGGACACAGGCCTGCCAGCCAAGCAGTTTCTCCTTCATGCATCTATAACACACACACTTGCGCGCCCCTGGGGGGACATGACTGAAGAGCTGCAGACGCATCACTTTATACAATACCTCCATGTCATGGGCAACGGCACCCACGTAGTCCACTGGCTAACGCAGGCCCTCCTGACACACACACAACACCCTCCCCAACAACTACGAGACAAGTGGGCGGTAGACAGAGGGAGGGCATGGACGGACAAAGAATGGGCAGTGGTACTGGCCAGCCCAGTCAATATCCCACGCAACTCCCGCTTTAAAATCATACAATTTTACATACTACACCGCGCATACCTGTCTCCAGACAAGATCAATAAATACTTCTCGGCCACCACCACTGCGTGCCCCAGATGCTCCCTGGTTGATGCGGACCTCCTACACATGCTTTGGGCCTGTCCCATCATATCAACATATTGGGACACAGTGACCACCCTGCTGAAGCAGAGTACCGGCGAAGACCTGCCACACACATGGGAGGCTTGTATTCTGGGACTATACAAGAGGACCAAACTCAACAGGGTGCCGGCTAGGTTCTGAGACTTGGGACTCGTCACAGATAAGCGCTTGCTCACCAAGCGTTGGAAAAAGGGCGAACCCCCACACGCCAAACACTGGTACGCTTCCTTTGACAACTGTGCAAGAGCAGAAGGTGTCGTACTGCGCAGGGAGGAGACGGCGGGGCTGAGGAAATTCCCCATTGCACAACTCTGGGACGAAACCCTGAAATCCTTCCAGCAGGCGAGCTTGGACCAGGGGATCACTTAGATGGCACCCCTCTCTGGGCCGGCCCTAGGCAACGGCTGGGACAAAAAACATCATGACCCCACTGACACCCCACCGGCTCAGTTAGGTGAAAGACACAACCCGCACCTGTATGAAGAGGTGCTGTTGCAGAGTAATGACATGACAACTGCTTAGAACCCCCACCGCCCTGGCACCGATGCCCTGGTGCCTATCAGGCACTGCCGAACCGCTCTCTCCCCCCCCCCGGGAGGGACCTACTCCCCACATGACCTCGATCACCCCACGCCTTTGCCCCGGAATTGGAGGTTTACCTCTGCAGACGCACATTGACACTCTTCCCACTACACTAGCCCTTCACCCTCATCCTTTCTCTTTAAGCTATCTTCTTCTCCTTACTCTTTCCTTCTCAGTTAAGTTCGGGTGACAAGGTAGTTCCCCTCTGACACGCTTGTTATAAAGTAGTGTATATAGCATTAGTTACAGATGACTGTCTAATCCGGATCATACACGTTGCGACTTCAAGATGGGGGATACACCACATGCTAACTAACAGACGAGATCAGGGGAAGGCGTGCGACTGCGATAACATGCCGCCTCACATCACATCTCATCCCCGTACCTCAGACTACAATGCGTAAAACGCCATGTGGCATCACATTCGCAAAAACAAATAGCTACCATTTCTTTTCACATATTCCATCAATTCTGCCAAAGCAATGTGATGTGTGTTAAAAAAACTCACCATGTATTACCATTGTGTTGTATAGTCGTTATGGTGTTATGCAGATTATGTATATCATTTCCTCTTGCTCAATACCTACGTGTGCACTGAATATAAAAGCTGGAAAACTAATAAAATATATTCAAACAAAAAAATCAGGGTTCTGAGAGAGTAGGTCTGGGAGAGGGTCACTCTCTTCATCCTGTCCTTCATCAGTAGCCATGAGCAAACCCATGTCTGCCCTGTCAACATATGGTTCCAATCTGTTGACATGAAGCACCTTATGGGGGCTCCTGGGAGTTCCAAGATCTACCAAATAGGTAACCTCCCCCTTCTGTTCAACAATAGTGTGGGGTCCACTCACTCCACTTGTCTTGGAGAGCTGCTGGGGTCACAGGCTCCAAAACCCACACTTTCTGCCCTGGCCGGCAAACAGTCAGTACAGCCTTTTGGTCATGCCAGGCTTTCTGTAATTCCTTGCTAGCCTCAAGGATTTTAGTTGCCTTTTTCATGTACTCAGCCATCCTGGAGCGGAGACCAAGTACATAGTCCACAATATCCTGTTTAGGGGGTGTGAGAGGTAACTCCCATCCCTCCTTCACCAGACAAAGTGGTCCTCTGACAGGGTGTCCAAACAGAAGTTCAAATGGGCTGTAGCCAACCCCCTTCTGAGGAACCTCCCTGTATGCAAACAAAAGGCAGGGTAGCAGGAAATCCCATCTCCGCCTGAGCTTTTCTGGGAGACCCCTTAATCGTACCCTTTAAGTTTTTGTTGAACCTTTCAACTAAACCATTGCACTGTGGATGATAGGGTGTGGTGAATTTAAAGTTCACTCCACATTCCTTCCACATTGCAGTTAAGTAGCTAGACATAAAGTTTGCACCTCTGTCAGATACTACCTCCTTAGGAAACCCCACTCTTGAGAACACTCCCAAGAGGGCTCTTGCCACAACAGGTGCTGTAGTGGCCCTAAGGAGAATTGCCTCTGGGTACCTAGTGGCATGATCCACTACCACTAGGATAAACCTGTGCCCAGATGCAGTTTGAGGATCCATTTGTCCAACAATATCAATCCCTACTCTTTCAAAGGGAACCCCCACCACGGGTAGTGGTATCAGGGGGGCCTTTGTAGTGCCACCTGCCTTACCACTGGCTTGACAGGTTACACAGGAGCGACAAAACTCCTTGGTGTCTTCAGACATGTGGGGCCAGTGAAAGTGAGGGACAATTCTGTCCCAAGTCTTGTTCTGGCCTAGGTGTCCTGCTAGGGGAATATCATGGGCTAGTGTCAATAGGAAGCCCCTGAATTTCAATGGTATGACCAACCTCCTGGATGCACCAGGCTTGGAGTATCTACTACTCTCTGAATACAGGAGTCCATCATCCCAATAAATCTTATGGGTGCCACTAGCATTCCCAGCAGCCTCAGCAGCAGCTTCCTGTCTGAGGGGTTCAAGAGAAGGACAACTCAGCTGCTCCTGACTCAGATCTGCCCTGGAAGGGCCACCTGTCCCTAGGAACTCAACCTGATCAGGCTCAACCTCCTCTGGGACAGTTCCTTCTTCAGGCTCACAATCATCTTCCTCAAAAGACTGATCATCACTCTGAGTCAGGAGGGAAGGCACTGCCTTAACCCTACTGCTCCTTTTCTTGGTAGGCACCTGGTCCATTATTCCAGAATACAGGGCCTGTCCAGTGTTAGACTTTTTGACCTGTGACCTAGTCACTGCAAGGATATGTGCTGAGATTCCTAACATTTCTGCATGGGTCCTTGTGGTTGTGGGTGGGCTGCGGGCCAGAAAAGCAGGCAAGGAGGCTGTATGTAGTGGGCTATGCTGGTAGTTTATTCATAAGGCAAAAACAAGGCACAACAGAAAGGGGTCCAAAGTAGGATATCTGGGTCTTCTTTGGGGGCTTGGATCCGGCTTCGGGTCTTCGGAACACAGATGACGGATCCGGTATCGGGGAGGATCCACGGAGGGCAGTAAGAGAAAAAAAGACAAGGGGGACCGTTAGTCCTATCTCAGGTTCCGAGGAATAACCGTAACCAGCCACCGTCACCCGGGTAGTGAGGGAGAGAGAGAAGACGGTGGGGGAGCGGAGGTATCGGGATCGAGGGAAAGAAGGAGGGTATGGCAAAAAGAGTACAAAAGGGAGGGGGGGGGCTTTAAACAAAGTGAAGGTGCTATACAAACAATTTACAGTGCACCGAGTACAAAAGTGAGGGGGGGGGTTTATACAGGGTATGTACAGCGAGCTCCTATCGAGCACAGTAGATGGATTAACAGGGTACTCACACGGTCCGCCGCAACTCTCCAGTGAGTTGCGGCCGCTCTTCAGCCACCTCCTGAGGACTCCACCAATCTTCGGTCCACTCGTCTTCGTCGACGTTCGCCTGCTCTCCGTCTCCTGCTCCAGTCTGAGTGTCCTGCCACGATGCTCCGACGGCGTTCTGGTTCCTGGTCTCGGCTTTTCCCTGTTCTGGCGCTGTCACGGGGGTGGGACTTCCGGGGTCAGAGGGATGTACTTCCTCTGGACGCAGTTCTCTGGTTGGTTCCTGTAAGGGAGAGAAGGGCGGGGGTCCGTTTGTTATGGTTGCAGGTCCGGGCCTCGGTTCCGACAATGGAAAGCGTTCGCGGGGTTGCAGTCCCGGTGGGAAGGAAGGCGGTACGTGTGTGTGAGGACACTTTCCTGGCAGGGGGGGGGCAGTGGTACCGTCTCACATCCCCTTCCCCTAGCTGTCCTTCTTGTATGGGTTGGAGAATGAGGGTAGCGGGAGAGGAAATCGGCATTACCCTGGTCTGAACCTTTTCGGTGTTTTGTCTTGAAATGGAAGGGCTGTAGGGACAGGAACCAGCGGAGGACCCGGTCGTTCTGTCCTTTGTTCCGGGCCATCCACTCCAACCGGGCGTGATCGGTGTAGATGACAAAGTCTCTGCCCTCTAGGTAGTATCGTAGGCTTTCCACAGCCCACTTTATAGCCAGGGCTTCCTTTTCTACCACAGCATAGTTCCTTTCCCTGGGGAACAGTTTTCGGCTCAAATAGAGAATGGGTTTTTCATTCCCTAGGACATCTTTCTATGACAACACTGCCCCTAGCCCTTGATCGGAAGCATCCGTTTGCAGAATGAAGGGCAGTGAGTAGTCAGGGCTCACCAGGACAGGATGGAAGGTCAGGACATGTTTCAGGTCTGTGAAAGCCTGCCATAACACGGGAGAGGGTTTTTTTAGCATCTCATTGGATCGGTTTGTTTTCTTCAGTAGGTCTGTGAGGGGTGCTGCTCTGTGTGAAAAATTGGGTACAAACCGCCGGTAGTAACCTAGAAGACCTAAAAAGGCTCGAAGGTCTTTTTTTGTTGGAAGGAAGGGGAGGGATCGGATGGCCTCTGTTTTGCTTTCTTGGGGTCTTATCAGGCCGTCCCCCAGGAGATAGCCCAGGTATTTGACTGTTTTTGCTGCTAGGGTGGTTTTGGCGGGGTTGATAGCAAAACCACAGCAGCCAAGGGAAGAGACAACATTGAAAAGATGTGCCAAGTGTTGGGCCCAGCTGTCACTAAAAATGATAATGTCGTCTAAATAGGCTCCGGCATACTGGGAGTGGGGCCGTAAGACGTGGTTCATAGCACGTTGAAAAGTGGCGGGGCGCCATGAAGCCCAAAGGGCATGACTATAAACTGGTACAACTCCTCAGGGGTGGAAAAGGCGGTTTTCTTTTTATCTTGTTCCCTGAGGGGTATCTGCCAGTACCCTTTGCAGAGATCAAGGGTGGAGATGTATTTTCCCTTTCCTATTTTCTCGATCATCTCGTCCACGCGGGGCAAGGGATAGGTGTCAAAGCTGGATACCTTATTGACCTCACGAAAGTCGATGCAAAACCTGACAGACTCGTCAGGTTTTGGCACAAGGACGATAGGGGAATTCCAGTCGCTTACTGAGGGCTCAATAATCCCCATCTCTTGCATCTCTTCTATCTCCTTTCGTATGTGACGCAGAGTCTAGTTTTTACCCCAGGCCAATTCTGCCCACCCTTGAAGCATGAGACCTTGATGAATAGGCCCCAAAGTGTCTCTCTCATACAAATCGTCTCAGTGAGGCCCAGCTCCCCCACTCCCTCGATCTGCACGTCTTCTCTTACACCCACGAAGATGCTGCAAGAATTGCAATACCGCAAGAACAGGGAACTTCCCGAGCTAAGAGAGACATCACGCAATACGTGATGATCTAGGCCACTTGCCGTCTGTCATCTATCATATTATTGTATCTGTTGCTAGCCTTAATGTAACTAAGACATGCGACCAATATCTTTCTAAATGTTCCTCTTTCTTATAAAATTTTCCCTGAAGTGACGCAAATCCTGGTCAATAGATGTGCAATTTCATTATTACTCATGGTCAAACATCCTGTGACCTTTTGTGAAACTCCCGATAGCGTGGGTGACACTTCTGTGTTCTTAAATATGTTCCAGACGAGACCAAAATGTGTCATGTTCTGTAAAGGCACCTGATAAATGTCGTCATCCTCATGTCAATAGTTCATCAGTGAAAGAGTATAAAAATCTGTTCCTCAGACCATTCACCAGACTAACTCGTGGCAGTGACCCATTGGGTCACTGACGCCTGTGTGGCCTCCTTCAGCCCCTATCTAAGCATCTTTGCTGAAGCTCTAATTGTTTCTGGCACTTTAAAATTGTCCTTTTCTCTCTCCTCTGCTTCACCCTTATTCTAAAAACATTATTGCAATTGCAAAGCAATAACGTTGTTCCTCCTACACTGAACATGTGCATTACTGGTATTGCAGTCAAGAGTAGTTTTCATTTCATTTCGAAATGTTTAATTTGCATGAATCATTCTCTTCAGGAAGGCTTGTTTCAAGTTCTCTATATTTTCATTTTAGCTTGCCTCGCAGCATTTTAGAAACAAGTTCTATTTAGCATGTACTCCTGGCAGAGTGAAGCCAGGTTTTCTTAAAGAGTATTCACTAGAAAAGCGTTCTATTGAAATACATGTGTTTTTGTGTAATAAAGTGCCACCTCAAAATGTGATCTTTTGTCATCTCATTAATCCTTATTCTTCAGTGAAGTATTGCGTCGATGACATGTGACCTCGGCTCATGACCACAGAGCAGGGTGGTTTGTAACTCGTGACCACACCCTAGAGGCTTCATTTCTCCCTTCAACAGTGGCGACCACTGATTCATCCTACGAAGACTGTTCTTGCCTGGGGTGGGTCTGGAGTACCACTAGAGATTGTCCCAAAGAGCCCTGTCTCCTCTGCTGACCATGGGGTAAGCCAGGGATAATTTTTGTTTTTCCTTGAATTGCCCTTGGTGTCGGATTGGAGGCGGGGTCTCTGGGGTCTCTCTGCTGGCTCCTGACGCACTGTAGCAGTCTGTCTGGCCAGGATTAGTACCCTCAATATTTCTGTTTCTTTGTGTGGTCACATTTGTTTGCCTTCCTGTCAGATATGGCACGTCGGTTTCTTTTTACATATGTTACGTGGGCAGTGGTCTTGGTACAGGTTTTGTGGCTTTGTTGGGTGCCTCAGGTTTGAAGTCCTGAGAGGTATTTTTGTTAGCCTCAGGGTGTGTCCTGAGAGGTACTTTGTTAGCCTCAGGTTTGAAATCCTGAGAGGTACTTTGTTAGCCTCAGGTTTGAAGTCCTGGGAGGTACTTTGTTAGCCTCAGGTTTGAAGTCCTGGGAGGTACTTTGTTAGCCTCAGGTTTGAAGTCCTGAGAGGTACTTTGTTAGCCTCAGGGTGTGTCCTGGGAGGTACTTTGTTAGTCTCAGGTTTGAAGTCCTGAGAGGTATTTTTTGGTCAGCCTCAGGGTGGGTCCTGAGAGGTACTTTTTAACCTCAAGTTGGAGTCTTGGGAAGAAAATATTTATCCACCTGTACCAAATATTTGTATTAGTATTGTATTTTACTCTTGCTACACTGGTTTCCCACTCGCTTAATGAGCTCTGTGCGTTGTTTATTATTATTATTTTTTTCCCATTAAAGTTTTCACCTTGTGGTCTCCATCTCTGGCCTGTGCTTTTTTTCACGGGCATTCTTCTTGTCTTTATTTCCTCTCTGCGAGGATTGGGTGTCATTATTTTAGCTTTTGTTCGACTGCTCATTCTCTCTCACCGTCAGCGGTTGTCAGCTGCTTCCTTGTCACCTCGTTCTGCGCGCACAGAAACAGGAAGTGACTTGTGGTATTTTCGGATTCCCCCCTCCTTTCTAGCCCATACTTGCTCAGCTGGGTGCTCCACTGTGTTCAAAGAGGGTTAATATATAGGTCCTTTTTACTGTACTTTCAGTTTTTGTGATGCGTCTTTTTCATGTGTTTTTGATTCATCTGTGAGATTGTTGTAATGGTGAATTATTTGATTTGTTCCCATGTCATTTTTCCATTGCCTTGCTCTGTGTAAGTAGGTGTGCTTTGCAGTTGCCTCTCTGTGCGTCCAGGGATATAGCGCCTCTTTACTGTTTGCACCATCTCCCCAGTGTTGTTTGTCTATCATTCGCCAAGCAACTGATAGCCAAAAGGGGGGGAAAGGTATTCAATTTTTCCACCGAACCCCTTGACGTCCTCATCACATCCTCTATATTCGTGATGGCCAACACCACCCCACATACTATAAATTGCTCTATGCATCTGGTGCATGAGGTCCCTGTGTCAATACATAATACCACTTTTAACACGATAACATACCTTGATAACAAGTGCCGAAAGCGCCTAGCTAAGGCTTGGAACATTCTAGGGTTCCTGTTCACTCCCAACACTCAGGTGAACATCTCTACAATTTCCATGACTGAGGTATTTGCATGCACACATGCCTTTTTCTGCAACAGGCCTAGCTCTGACGCCCTATCCACGTCCCAGTCCACTCATTCTATAACTCATTCAATTCATCAGGGTCTCTCACACGGCTCAAATTCCATTGTCATCTCTGATGGAGAAGACGCAGAATAATCAGATTCTACGCAGTCTGTTGTAAGTCCACTAATTCGGCACTACCAAGACAAAAAGCCCCATGCAAAAGATTCAGGCAGGATTTGAGAAAGGAACATATACTTTATCTTAAAAATTGAAAGTTGGGAAAGACTGCTAATTCTGTCAAGCTTTTGAACAAAATACACACTTCAGTCTAAAATTTCCTATGCCAGTTGTGTCGGCCAGTACCACCCTGGTTGCTGCACAGAATGAAGAATTACAAGACAGTATATACCCCTGTGTCATTAAGGGTATAGGAGAGGGACCTATACCAGATCTCAATTATAGCAGCTAAGAAAGAATAGCCCAGGCAGAATGTGGTTCACACCAGAAACACACCATTGATCTTGCATTTGTACATTTAAGGGGGGGCTTAACATGGAATGCTTCAGGATGGGCAATAAATAGTAGCTGAAGCTTCAATGACTCTAGATCCAAGGAAATAATGTGAGGAATAAGACTCCCAATGCTGCATGATTTATTAACTCAAAGTCGAGCTTTGGGTATATTGGCAAATGCAACAACTTTCTTCGAACAACACCATACGCATCTTAAAAGATACCCATATTTTTATATAAAATACATGCTCTTCAATTTTGATATACATACATTAATTCAATTAAGCGCAAGACAGGTTACAATTTCATAAAATGAGCTGCATACTGGAATACTACCAGTGGCTCAAGAGGTACTGGTTGGAGAAGCTGGCTGCAACTATGAAGCAGTGGTGGTTGACATGAGCGTGTAGTGTGTTTTTCATTATAGGTCACATTTTTTAAGTATTTCCATAGATTTAAAATATTATTCTTTGCATTTGAATGAGGTTGATTTGCACTCCAGAAATGAGCATTGAAATGCCAAAACGTTGCCAATGCAACTTATTTAATGTTGAAAAGAGTTCTTCTACCATATAAATGAGAGAGGTATGTTTCTGAGAGGTATGTTTCTCTATCATTTGTACATCTATGTGGTCATGAATTTGCAAAGGCACCCCCTTGAAATGTCACCCTTTCCGGACATCTAAATATACTTTGAGGTTGTAAATCGGTGCATGATTAAAATTTCCGCATTTGGGAATTTGTGACTGATTTCTATTGTACTTTTAAATAGTCATTCTAAAATAATAAGTTGCTATGTTAGCTGCACCTGTCAGTCGGATAACGAAAGTCCTTGGTTTAATAGGCCCTTCTTGGCTCTCTCGCTCACAGTGACAACAAAGGCTTTCACTCTAGTGTTGCGAGATGTTATAAATGGGTTTGCATCTCTCTCTTATACACTGCAGTAAGATGTGATCAGCAGGAAGATCCGGGTACGTGCCAAGCCCACCCACTGTAACTGAGCATACACTGTGTCTGGCTACAAAGTAGCTGCCTTCAAGGCTCTTAATCACGTCTTTTTTAGCACGGTTTTAAATAGGCTGCCCTGTTTTGACAAATTACACCCTGATTGAAGTTCATTTTGTTCCTTGACTGTCACACCCCACGCTTCTCACCTAAACATTTCTGGCGTACTTGACAACTTGATAAAGGATCCTCCCACTTGAATATTGAGTCAAGTGGTAGGAAGAGGGGGAGGAAGTATTTTGCAGGCATTAATTGACCACATCACACAGCAACTTTTTTAGGTTTTCTGGTTGTTATTACACCCTATTACACCCTAATATAGTATAGTAATAGTCTAGGTTCTTCAAAGTTGCAGGAAATATTGTGTACCTATACTGTAAGGTGAATGTGCTAAAATGCTTTTTAAGCAGTACATAAGCCAGGGACTACAATACTGGGTGTGCATTGACAAAGCCAAGAGGGTAACAAATAATTTTGAGACCTACTGAATTTTACCAATGCTTGTTTATTTTTATATTGCAAAGAATGGTACCTACCACCTTATTCCAGTAGTTTGGTGAAATGTTTTTGCATTTTGTTTTCTGAACATTTTATTTTGAAAGCAAAGAATTATCAGTCTTGCGTTGAAGCTTCTGCAAATATTTGAATATCTTCAGTAACTTGTTGTATGTACACAATCGTTCAAATTGCTTCTTCTCCACATGATATCACAATATGAAGATAAAAGATAATGAGATGTACTATTTCCCTAAAGTCTTTTTCATTGTCTATGACTTGTAGGATGTGATCAGATTGTTATTGTATTTTTATACTGGTACTAAGGTTACATGCACATGAAATGGACTGCTTCATCTTGGTGCCGTGACTCATCATAGCCCCCTATTTGAAACTGCAAGTACGTGTTGGTACACAGATCCAAGAACTGCAATGTATAAATTATTGCCAAAATACCTCCTGAAGGAGTTCATTCCACACCTTTAAGTGCCTATCCTTTTGTGTTCTGACAATTGACCACCGTTCATCTCACACGTGATTGAAGGGGTGTGCAAGGGGCGAGGAGCCTCACAGACTGGATTGATGCACTTCCACTTGCTCTGTTGTCCATGAGTGGCACTACAACGACTAACATTGTTAAGTTCTGAAAGGCCTTCCTGAAGAAGGGACACCAGAAGTCTGGCTAGACAAAGGAGGGCAAGCTCAACATGCATCAAGAGTGTCATATAAGGTACTCCAGAGGTACAATATTCACTCCAGCAACAACGAAGAAGGATTAGAGGAGAGGCAGATACCTGCATGCTGCAGGCCAGGCTTCCTCCAGGAAAGCACAACTCAACTGAGGCAGCTCCCTGCTACCCAGAGCAGGCCAGGCCTCCAACCGGGCGTGATCGGTGTAGATGACAAAGTCTCTGCCCTCTAGGTAGTATCGTAGGCTTTCCACAGCCCACTTTATAGCCAGGGCTTCCTTTTCTACCACAGCATAGTTCCTTTCCCTGGGGAACAGTTTTCGGCTCAAATAGAGAATGGGTTTTTCGTTCCCTAGGACATCTTTCTGTGACAACACTGCCCCTAGCCCTTGATCGGAAGCATCCGTTTGCAGAATGAAGGGCAGTGAGTAGTCAGGGCTCACCAGGACAGGATGGGAGGTCAGGGCATGTTTCAGGTCCGTAAAAGCCTGCCATAACACGGGAGAGGGTTTTTTTAGCATCTCATCGGATCGGTTTGTTTTCTTCAGTAGGTCTGTGAGGGGTGCTGCTCTGTGTGAAAAATTGGGTACAAACCGCCGGTAGTAACCTAGAAGACCTAAAAAGGCTCGAAGGTCTTTTTTGTTGGAGGGAAGGGGAGGGATCGGATGGCCTCTGTTTTGCTTTCTTGGGGTCTTATCAGGCCGTCCCCCAGGAGATAGCCAAGGTCCTTGACTGTTTTTGCTGCTAGGGTGGTTTTGGCGGGGTTGATAGCAAAACCACAGGAGCCAAGGGAAGAGACAACATTGAAAAGATGTGCCAAGTGTTGGGCCCAGCTGTCACTAAAAATGATAATGTCGTCTAAATAGGCTCCGGCATACTGGGAGTGGGGCCGTAAGACGTGGTTCATAGCACGTTGAAAAGTGGCGGGGCGCCGTGAAGCCCAAAGTGCATGACTATAAACTGGTACAACTCCTCAGTGGTGGAAAAGGCGGTTTTCTTTTTATCTTGTTCCCTGAGGGGTATCTGCCAGTACCCTTTGCAGAGATCAAGGGTGGAGATGTATTTTGCCTTTCCTATTTTCTCGATCATCTCGTCCACGCGGGGCAAGGGATAGGTGTCAAAGCTGGATACCTTATTGACCTCACGAAAGTCGATGCAAAACCTGACAGACTCGTCAGGTTTTGGCACAAGGACGATAGGGGAATTCCAGTCGCTTACTGAGGGCTCAATAATCCCCATCTCTTGCATCTCTTCTATCTCCTTTCGTATGACTGTCCGGCGAGCCTCTGGGACTCTGTAGGGTCGCAAACGGACAACTTTCCCTGGCTCTGTTTCTATTGCATGCTCAGTGATAGTGGTTCGTCCGGGAGAAGTGGAGAAGACCCCTTTCACAGAGCATAGGGCTTCTTGGAGTTCCCGAGCTTGTACGGGGTTCAACTCGGGATCAAGACAGGGGTCGAAAGGGAAAGGAGGTGGTAGGCTAGATCCGGACAGGACCGGACGGGGTCCTTCCCATTTTTTTAGAAGGTTCACATGGTAAATCTGGGACGTACCCCGAGTGGAGTCCAGCTCTACCTCGTAGGTAACCGGGGTCACCTGCCGTAGTATAGTGTAGGGTCCTTGCCATTGACCCAGGAGCTTCTGGTCGGACGACGGCATCATGAGGAGGACTAGATCGCCGATAGCGAAGACACAGGCTTTAGTGCCCTTGTCATACTGCCTCTTTTGGGTGGTTTGGGCGCTCCCCAGGTTCTGCCTGACTATGTCCCGAATCACCGACAGGTGGGTCTTCAAGTTTTCCAGGTATTCTGGGAGCGGACGCGTGCGATCCAGCTCTGCTTCCCAGGCCTCCTGTGCCATGTCTAACAGGGTACGAGGGGGGCGCCCATATAGCAACTCGTAAGGGGAATATCCCGTGCTGCTCTGTGTCTTGCAGCGGATGGCGAACAGGGCCAATGGTAGCATGTCTTCCCACCGTTTTGCTTCTAGGCCCAAGAGTTTTTTGAGAGTCTGCTTTAGTGTGGCGTTATAGCGCTCAACCAATCCGTCTGTCTGCGGATGGTATGCTGATGTTCTGATTTGTTTTATCCCTAATTGGGAACAGACTTGTTTCATGAGAGCGAAAACAAAAGGTGTGCCCTGATCGGTCAAGATCTCCCGGGGGAACCCTACCCGGGAAAATATCGAGATAAGTGCCTTGGCGATATTCTGAGCAGTGGGTTGATGCAAGGGTATGGCTTCAGGGAAGCGAGTGGCATAGTCCACTATGTCTAACGCATAGCGACACCCGCTTCGCGAGGGCAAGAGGGGTCCTATGATGTCCATCCCTATTCTACTGAATGGGACATCGATGACGGGGAGGGGTTGTAGGGGTGCCCTAGGAGGCCGATAGCGGCTGTGCTTTTGACAGACCGCGCACTCGCGGCAGTAGGTTTTGATCCTCTGATGTACGCCGGGCCAATAGAATTTCTCAAGGACCGCCTGACTGGTCTTTTCATCACCAAAATGAACCCCTAAAAGGTGGCTGTGAGCAAGGAAAAGGACTTTGTCTTGGAAAGGGCCGGGGATCAATAACTGTGGGTTCTGTTGTGCCCCCCCCCCTTTCAGTACAGCAATCCGTTTTTCTTGTAAAAGTAGGGACCTACGTGCAAAGGATCCTCGTTGTCCAGGGCCCTTCCCCATGCTTCCTGTAGGAGCAGATCCTCTTGTTGTGCTGCTCTGAACTCCCTGTCTGTCTGCCATGGGTGGTCTCCGTAAGCGCTGGATACGCACTGGTGTAGTCCTTTTTCTCTTTCCTCTTCTGGTTTTTGGACTTGTGTGGTTTAGGATCCATATCCGGGGATGGTTGACCCTGGGAATACGGGGCCTCTTTCCACCACTGGGCTAGAGAGTCGGTGGTGTCCTGGAGGAGCATAGGCAGACCGGAGTAGTCGCTCCCTAATATGACCTGCTCTGGTAGAGCCGGCACAAGACCGACTGTAAGGCTGGTTCCGGGGTCCTTGGGATGCTGGACTCGCACCTGGGTAGTGGGGTAATGCTTGGTATCCCCATGGACACATTGGATGGCCACCATTCCTGTAGGGGGACCAACAGGGAGGGCTAGATCTTGAGGCCGTAGAACACTTTGACGGCATCCGGTGTCGGCGAGGGCCAAGACTCGTTGTCCATCGATAGACACAGGGCAGTGAAACGGGGGGGGGGGCGGGCGGTCCCTGGAGTGGTGCAGACATAGTTCCGGACAAGACCGATCTCCATCGGCTCTTCCTTCTGGGGACACACACGGGCTATGTGTCCGAAGCCCCCACAGGAATAACACTGGGGTCCGGGGTGTGGTGGCCGGTATGAGACAGGTGAGGGCAACAAAGGAGTAGACTCTGGTCTTCGGGGCAACAGCGGTCGGGGTGGTCGAGTGGCTGTCGCGTTGTGGGGCCTGTTTTGATGTTCTTCTTTGCCACGCTGGAGTTCTTGTGCTCGGCTAAAGGCACAGGCTCTTTCGATGGCTGTGTCCAGAGTGAGGTGGGAATGTTGTCTCACCCAGCGCTGGGTGGCGGGGTACAGGGAATTCAAGAATTGTTCGAGATATATTTTCCCAAGGATGTCTTCTTTAGAGGAGGCCTCTGGTCTGAGCCATCTGTTCGCAAGGTCTTTGATCCGAAAAGAGAGGGCCCTTGGATTTTCAAGGGGTCCCTCTGTGGCCTGTCTCAGCTTTACCCTGTAGGTATCGTCGTCTATACCCAGACGTTCCAATATGCATTTTTTTATGTCCGCATACGGTGTGTTGCCCTGTACATTGGCCTGTTGACAGGCGGCCTGCAAGTCGCCGGTTAAGAGGGGCCCCAGGTATTGGCCCCATCGATCTACAGACCAATTGGCGGCTTGGGCTAGTCTTTCGAAGTTAGTGAAGAAGTAGTCCGGGTCTTCCCCCGGTACATACTTCTGTAGGACCACGGAAGGGAGAGAGGTCATAGGCCTTTGCTGTCCGAGGGCGTCAGTTAGTTTTCCCATAGTTTGTTCGTGGACGGCCCCCTGGCCCTTCAAAACATCGTGAGGTTGACCCCTATCATCCTCAGCGGTCTTCAAGAATTGCTCCATAAGTTTCCCCAACTGTTCCTGGGAGTCTGCCATCCGTTTTACGACGGCCTCCATGCTTCCAGCTGATCCCACTTCTGACACCAGATGTGGTTGTGGGTGGGCTGCGGGCCGGAAAAGCAGGCAAGGAGGCCGTATGTCGTGGGCTATGCTGGTAGTTTATTTCATATAAGGCAAAAACAAGGCACAACAGAAAGGGGTCCAAAGTAGGATATCCGGGTCTTCTCCGGGGCTTGGATCCGGGTTCGGGTCTTCGGAACACAGATGACGGATCCGGTATCGGGGAGGATCCACGGAGGGCAGTAAGAGAAAAAAAGAAAAGGGGGATTGTTAGTCCTATCTCAGGTTCCGAGGAATAACCGTAACCAGCCACCGTCACCCGGGTAGTGAGGGAGAGAGAGAAGACAGTGGGGGAGCGGAGGTATCGGGATCGAGGGAAAGAAGGAGGGTATGGCAAAAAGAGTGCAAAAGGGAGGGGGGGGCTTTCAACAAAGTGAAGGTGCTATACAAACAATTTACAGTGCACCGGACGTGTCGCTAGTGAGGGGGGGGTTTATACAGGGTATGTACAGCGAGCTCCTATCGAGCACAGTAGATGGATTAACAGGGTACTCACACGGTCCACCACAACTCTCCAGTGAGTTGCGGCCGCTCTTCAGCCACCTCCTGAGGACTCCACCAACCTTCGGTCCACACGTCTTCGTCGACGTTCGCCTGCTCTCCGTCTCCTGCTCCAGTCTGAGTGTCCTGCCACGATGCTCCGACGGTGTTCTGGTTCCTGGTCTCGGCTTTTCCCTGTTCTGGCGCTGTCACGGGGGTGGGACTTCCGGGGTCAGAGGGATGTACATCCTCTGGACGCAGTTCTCTGGTTGGTTCCTGTAAGGGAGAGAAGGGCGGGGGTCCGTTTGTTATGGTCGCAGGTCCGGGCCTCGGTTCCGACAATGGAAAGGGTTTGCAGGGTTGCAGTCCCGGCGGGAAGGAAGGCGGTACGTGTGTGTGAGGGCACTTTCCTGGCAGGGGGGGCAGCGGTACCGTCTCACAGTCCTATACTCCACTTCAGACCAGGCTGAAGTCTCTAGGTCATTTCCAAGCAAGCATTCAACAGGGAGGTCTGCACTTATCACAACCTTCTTAAGGCCAGTTACCCCTCCCCAGGAGAAATTAACAACTGCCAGGGCATGGTTGGTCCTGACATTGCTAGCATTGATCACTTGGTAAGTCTCTCCAAGTATGACTAGTCCAGGGTCCGCAAAGTCTGGTGTCACCAGTGGCGGTTCCAACACGTGGGCGTTGGGCGTTGCCCCACTGCTTTCTCGCAGTGCGAGAAGCAGAAACGTAAAATGGTATAAATACCATTTTACGTTTCTGCTTCTTGCACTGCGAGAAAGCAGAAGGGTATGCCTGATTGCCGGGTTGTGGGCGGGCAGGTAGGCGGTTCAGGGAGGAGTGGCTCGCCCAATGTTATGGGCGCTGGCTCTTTGGCTGGCCCCAGGGCCGGCCAAACCAGTCATAGCACTCTCCACTTTCTTCATGTAGGCTGCAGCGCAGCCTGCATGAAAAAAACTGCCTCCCCTAAGACTCCTGTAAGGATGGCGCCCTATCCAATCACAATGCTGCCACTGCAGGGTTGTGATTGGCTTAAGGGAAGGGGGGAAGCTGCCTGTTACCGCTTGCTGTTTTCGGAGGCGGGGGGCGCAACACAGAAGTCCGGCCCGGAGGCAAGGTAAGTTTTACTTTTTTAAAATGTATTTAAATTAAATTAAACCCCCCGCGACCCCCTCCCGTCATGCTGGCCGTGATAGGCGCAGGCACATGGTATTCCCCGCTTGGGGCACTGCAGTGCTATTTTCAGGTAATGGGAGCCGGCCGTGGGGCCAGGGCCCGACGGAGGGGGCATGAGTAACTGCTTCAGATAATCCATAGTTTCCTAATCAGAGCAGAACCATCTCTGGAACACGTGAATGATTCACGTGTTCCAGAGATGGTTCTGCTCTGATTAGGAAACTATGGATTATCTGAAGCAGTTACTCATGCCCCCTCCGCAGGCCCCGGTGCACGCACGAGCGTTGTGGTGAATTCCCTATCCCTCAGCTGTGTAACTAAATTCAGTACGCCTCACTACTTTAAAAGTTCACTAGCCGCCACTGAGTGTCACCATTGTAACACTTGCCCCTGTGTCCCTGTAGGCTTCTGCCTTTTTCTCATTTATCAAAGGTGTTTGTCTGTACTTACCCAGGTTACTGGGATTCACAGAGGAGGACATATCCATGCCTCCATCACAGACTAAAACAGCTTGAGTTGGAACTCTGACTAGGTCAGAGCCGATCTCAGATCCAAGGGTTAACCCTACTACACCCTTCTGCTGAGAACCACCACTTGTAGCTGAACTAGGGGGAACAGTTGCCTTAGGGGCAATGGTGGCTGGAGTTGTCTCCTTTTTGGTGCAGTCACTGGTCCAGTGACTATTCTGCTTACAGACTTTGCACCATGGTTTCTTTGGGCCTTCTTTCTTTTTGGAAGATTGGGAGTCCCACAATTAGAATCTTTTTGGCGACCTTGTGAAGACTTCTGGTCTTTTACCTTTCTCCCCACCCTTTTGATCTTGCTTCTTCTGGTCACCACCTTGGTTCTGTACCTTCTGCTTCACCCTGGTTCTGACCCATTTGTCTGCCTTCTTTCCCAATTCTTGGGGAGAGGTCAGATCAGAGTCCACCAGGTGCTAATGCAACAGTTGCTTTTGACAGTTATTAAGAATTTGTTCTCTCATGATCAGATTATACAATCCTGTATAGTCACACACTTTACTGCCCAATAACCAGCCATCCAGAGCCTTAGTAGCACAATCTACAAAGTCAACCCAGTCCTGAGTCTGTGCCTTCTGGGCGTTTCTGAACTGTATTCTATACTGCTCAGTGGTGAGGTACTGGGTTTTTAAGAACCGGCACAGAACCGGTAACCCAGCGGTGCCAGGGGATCAACACCCAGAGACCTCGGGTTCTTCCTGATCCAGACCTACAGAAACTCGGAGTCTTCTAGGTGAAGTCAAAGATTAGTTTATTGGCTGCAACCAAGGTAACAAGTGTCCTAGAAGTACAACACGGGTATATTCTCAGGAGACTGCACACTTTTGCAAAGTCAGGCTTCTCTTCTTATACACAGTTTTTGGCCTAGAGCGAAACATTCTTGGTTGTAAAGTAAATCGTTAACATATTTCCAATACAAAGAGAAAGCAGAGTCATGATGACATGTCCATATTTCACTTCGTGTTGCCTACAACAAATCATTTGGCAAGGCCCAACATTTCATCAGATATCACTGGACCCCTAATAAAACCGGGCACCTCCCCACCATAAAGTAAGTGAAGCAAAAGAGTGAAGATAGATGTGAGCGAGATATGGCAGGTGTGCGCACTGAAATGGTTTTATGGTTTGTTGAGCCTAGATGCTATCTTGCTTCGGCCACTGGGAGGGAACTGACCTAACGAGTTCGGCCTGGGGCAATGGTTCCAACTTGTACTGAGGTCATGGAAAAGTCGATTAAGGAGTACGTGTCCTTGTGGAATTGAAATCAACTGGATTAAGGCCTATGTAAAGGGCAACATATAAATGAAGCCAAGGGTCAGAACGTGAATGGTGATTTCGAGGTGAAATCGCCACTCAAATATGCTGAAAATATATGTACATGATGTACTCGTCATTCTCGGTCTTTTGATACCAAATTCGTCATGTTTCGACGAAGTTTTAATTCTCGAGTAATTATACGAAATCCAGTTTTTCAGAACCTCAAACCCTCCTTTTGCCCTTACATAGGCAATTAATCTATTAGTCTGAGTCCAGATCGATATTCGTGAAGTCATTGAGATGTTGCTGTAACATCATTCTAGTGCTAAGTTCATCTCTTGACACAGGCTTTCTCACACATGATGTAGCACAGAGGCCACATATTGCAGGAGCGCACTGTATGCACAGACAGAACAGGAAAAGAATGGCTAAGACCATCCCAATGACCATTAGAATTTTCCATCCCCAGGCAGATATCAGTTCCCAGAACCATCCCATTAAGGACCAATCTCCTTTATCCACATGAATAGATTCAGAAATCTTATGTAGTTTGGAGATGGCCTTGTACACGGTTGGAGCATTATCTGGTATGAAAATGCAACAACTAGATTGGATCAATTTGCATACTCCACCTCGGTCTGCAAGTATTACATCCAAAGCGACCCGGTTCTGAAGGGTCATAAGTCGATCCGACTGGAGCTCAGCAGTCAAGTTACTAAGGGCACCCGCAGTTTCAGTCACTGTGGACTCAACCACCCTTGTTAATTGCCTTATGTTTCTACTGTTAGCCATGGATCCCCAGAACGGCAGAAAACCCTTTGCAAAGTTCCCAAATTCTTGACCTGCAGTGTCTTCTTTACTCAAGACACCTCTAACTACCCTTGTCCGGTGGTAATCCGCCGCTGCTGTGTAGGTGGGAGGTAACAGGAATGAAACAAAACATGAGCCAGAGAAGTCAGGGGGCAACCATGTATAGGCTCTGTCATGGCAGATGAAATAAGTACCCTTAGCGGCTAAAAACGCAGGGGAAGTCTGAGATCCAAAAACATACGTTTCTGTACAGATACTCTTCCCTAGCTGAGCTCTAGGATTCCTGCCAATGCCTTGCAGACACAGGTGACCTTGATGGGGTACGATCCAGATAGGGGATGGTCTTTTGGCTTGCTGTTTCTCACTTAAGGTAGTGCTATACCCGGTCACGTTCCAACCTACATATTCAAGTATCTCATCATCCGGAGTATCTTCATACGAAGTTACTTCCTTGATCATGTCAACTACACCTTTGACTAGGGCGCTAGTTTTGAGGTTGTCTTTTACAGAACGTAGGGGTTGGATTTCTCGTGCATATATGAACATTGTCCTCTATGCCCATACTGAACCATTGTGACTAAATGGCAGGACTAAATAGGGGATACCTTTATCCGTGGTGTGAGGCATGAGACCGCACACCCAACAGTTGGTTGTGTTTATTACAAGCTGGTGTTGGTGTAATAGCTGAACAAAGGAGTTATTAATGAACTCTAGTCTCCTATTCGATTCGTGGTCAGGTAGAGGGTGGAAAGAATGAGAAGAAACAGTAGGGGGAGGTATGGGTGATGCTGTGGGCACAAATGTTATATGGAAGGACAATAAAACATAACTTATCAAAAAAATCATTACGCTAGATAGCATAAAAATACACAATATTATAAAACTTTTCTTTGTCATCGTGTTACACAGTCTCTGCTTAAAGTTCGTTTGTTTGGCAGGTCTCTCCACATCAGGGAACTCCATCCTCTCTAAGGTGCTGCCCGCGGTGGTAGGTTGCCTCTGCTAAAGGATGCTTCCGTCAGTCTAGGGCAACTCCCTTGGACCGACCAGAACTACCGACCTAACGTCGTCAGCTGCACCCAAAAGACTTTAGTCAACCGCGGCCCTAGCAGCGGAACCCGGATGGCGGTTCGAAAAACAAAAATAAGCAAGTTACCTAGATGGGAGATCTGCACCTTCAAAAATAGTACTTGGGAGGAAAAAAAGGAATATTTTATTGGTCCACAGGTTTTGGTCTCAAATTGCAAGAAAACTTTCATTAGTTCGTTTTTCTCGGTCTCAGGTCGTACCGTTGTTTCCCAGGTATTGTCTGGTCCGGAAACAACAAGTCAGGTTCTGCAGTGTTCAATAGCTTGGACGGTGGCACAGCCTTGTGCGAAATGTTCTCACTTTCTGGTTCAGAGTCAGTTCTTTTTGTGCGCAAATCTTTAACAGGGGTGGCATGTGGCAATGTGTCAGGTCCTGGATCAGTGACACTTTTCTGGACCCATTGGTCATGGGGCTGAGGAAATGTTATTTTTTTACAATGGATCCCGTGGACCCAGTTGGCCTTCCCTTCCACTCGAACTGCAGATCTTGTAGAAAGAAGGACAAGGTGAGGCCCGGTCCACCTGGGCTGGTCGTTCTTTGTTCTTTGGAAATTTTTAACTAGAACCCAGGATCCAGGATCAATGGAGTGACCGGGAGTCTCAGAGACCGGAGGCAGGGTGTTGTGAACCTGTTGATGCAAAACACGCAATTTAGCCGTCAATTCATACAGGTAATCAAGCAGAATAGGGTGTTGTAGCTCGCTGAACTTTGTGGGCCTAGGCACTCTCCATATGTTGGCTGGCCGGCCAAAGACAATTTCATACGGGCTGAGTTTCACTCGCGAATGCACAGTCATTCTGGTGGATAGGAGTGCTAAGGGTAGAGCGTCAGGCCATTTAAGACCTGTGCTCGCTTGGATTTTGGCCAATTTAAGTTTAAGTGTGCCATTGTAACATTCTACTAATCCAGCTGATTGGGGGTGATTTGCAGCGTGGAACTTCTGCCTAATGCCTAGCCCTTCACACACTCTTTTCATCACACGACCCACAAATTCACTTCCGTTGTCAGACCAGACCATTCTAGGCATTCCGAACCTGGGGAAGTACTCTTTTACGAGGGCTTTTGCTGTGGACAAGGCAGTATTGTCTTTTAGGGGATAGGGTTCTACCCATCTTGAGAAAGCACAAACAACCACGAGCACATATTTTAAGTTGTTGCACCTCTCCATGTGTATGAAATCTAGCTGCAAAACCTCGAACGGATACGTAGGAGGTGCAAAATGACCAGCTGGAGTTGGGGTTCCCCTACCAGGATTGTGCTTCAGACATACCATGCAATTCTTGACAACATTCTCTGCACACTTGGGAATCCCTGAATTCTTCCATACTGGGGCCAACAACTCGCAAATCCCTTTCACGCCGATATGAGCCATTCCATGAGCCATTGTAACCACTGCAAGCACGTATGCATCGGGTAACAACCATCTCTGATGCTCTGCCAATTCAATCCAACAACCATTTGCATCCATTCTTCCTGTACTCTCTCTCCACGTGTTCAACTCGTTCTCTGTAGACTCAGCTTGGATGGACTTCACACTTTCTATCGTGTCCTCACATATTCCAACATCACCAGTCCATCTTTCAGGGCTTGCAACATACATTCGGCTCATCACATTCTTTGCCGTCTCTTTAGCGGTCTCATCAGCAAACGCATTCCCACGACCAACATCATCAGTTACCTTCTTGTGAGCACTACATTTCACAATCGCCATTTGCAGGGGTAAGGTCAGTGATTCAAGAAGCTCATTCACCAACTGACCATGCTGAATCTTAGCTCCATGCGAAGTCAGAAATCCACGTTCTCTCCACAATCGTCCAAAACTATGAGCCACTCCAAATGCATACTGGCTGTCGGTATAGATAGTCACTTTCATTCCTTTAGACAACACACATGCTCTCGTGAGCGCAATCAGTTCTGCAGCTTGAGCTGAACCATGTGGTATTCGTGCAGTTTCAACAACTGTGTGCAAAGTCGTGACAGCATATGCTGCGGTCACGTTGCCATTTGGGAGCTTGAAGCATGAACCATCCACCCATAATGTACCATCACATTCAGTAAGAGGAGTGTCAAGTAAATCTATTCTCCCTTTTGTTTCTTCCTCTGTTGTGAGAAAACAATCGTGCTGTTCTAAAGCATCTGATTCTTCTGTAATTGGTAACAATGTGGCTAGATTTAAGGTACTGCACCTTTTTATGTGCACATGGCTCGCTAGCAGTGTCAATTCGTAGCTTGACAGTCGAGCACTAGTTAAGTGCTGTGTCTTGGTCCTATTTAACAATGTGTCCACTGCATGCGGAACCATCACAATTAGTGTATTATTCATTACTAGACCAGCAGACTGTTGAATAGAAACAGCTGCTGCTGCTGTGGCCCTCAAACAACTTGGCAATGCCTTAGCTACCGGATCCAAAGTCGACGAAAAATAGGCGCATGGCCACTGTCTACCTCCGAATAATTGAGTCAGCACAGACAATGCACAGCCCTCCTTCTCGTGGACATACAATGTGAAAGGTTTACTGTAGTTAGGGGTACCTAACACTGGAGCTGAACATAATGCTGTGCGTAATTCGAGAAAACTTTTCTGACACTCTTCAGACCAAGGAATGGGATTGGGTGTATTCTTACACGTTAATGCCACCAAGGGTTTGGCCAATAACGAAAAATGTGGAATCCACTGTCTACAGTACGATGTAATGCACAAGAAAGCACGCACTTCTCTCTGTGTTCTTGGCACATTCAATTTCGCTATTGCCTGGATTCTTTCTGGGGTCAGTTTCCTTCCCTCCTTCGATAAGAGGTGACCTAAGTAGGTCACTTCTTGTCGGCAATATTGGAGCTTGGAAAGTGACACCTTGTGATGCAGATCACACAGATGACGCAGTAATGTCAATGTGGCTTCTTTACAAATGTTCTCAGTATCTGCAGCAATGAGCAAATCGTCTCCCATTGTCTTGTGGCAGTGATATGTGAGATATCCGAACGGATTGTAAAAGAAAATGGGCTAGTAAAGGAAGTTGACTTTATAGACCCTGTTTTAAGGGCAATGGACAGAATCTTTTCTTTGGTGGAATATGTAAGGAAGTTCACCAAAACCCCTCTGACCTCATAAAGAGTTCAGAGGGGTTGTGTTTATAATAAATACATATATATTTGATATATAACCTGTGTGGTGTCCTTTTATTTGGTATTCAAGGGGTTACATAATGTAAAACAGCTGGCTTCACATGCTCTCTGAAGTTTAGAATAGTGGACATCACATATCAGGCCAACTTCTCACAGACATGACTAGTGAGGTTTGGTGTATGCACTACCTACACTATTTGTTTACCTACTAAACCTCTCTTGCGTTGTAGAAAGGGTGTGCTAAGCCCTTGACACACAACTCTAAGTTCAGTAGAACCTACTGTATTATAAGCTTGTATTATATGTACCTATGGTACCTTTAGTGATTTTTCAAATGATCAATACTCAAGATGATCAGGTAAAACAATGCAAGCTGGAATCCCACACGCTGCACACCAATGTGAGAAGTTGGCCTGGCATATGATGTCCACTATTCTAGTGGGCACCTTGCACCAGTCCAAACAACCTTTATTGATGGTAGGTTTAAGACAACCTTTATAGAAAGCTATCCTAGTGGTAGCTGTGGAGAGCAGGCTTCAGGCTAAGTCTTGAAGGAATGTAAAGCAGCTTGTTTTACCAGTCTATAATCTCATGAATGACCAAATGAAAGGAGAACCACACCAGGTATATATATAAAATATATGTATTTATTCTAAAACACACCCCTCTACTCTCTTTATGGGGCTAGAAGTAAAAGTACATTACAAGAACTTAAATAGCACACAGTAAATTAGCACAGTATACGTTTTGCCCTAGGGTTCATTGGTGTCTTTTCGTGTTGGGTTTCGTCGTCGTTTCAAATGGAGAGCTGCAAAGAAGTGCTGCAGGTGACCAGATGAAAAGTGTCCGGATGGATCCAAGGGTGAGTCGGAGATCTGACGATCCTGAAAGCAGAGGGGACAGAGTCTGGGTCACAGCCAGTGACCAGGAAGGCTACAAAGAGATGCCAACCGATGTTGTGTGCTTTAAGGGGATGTAGGTGAAGCTTGACTCTTCAGCCACGCGGACCAGGAAGCGCCGACGACAACCAGGATCTGGATTCAAGCTGCCCACGTCGGATGTCGAGTGCTGCAGCATCGGTATCCGGATTGGACCCAACAAACCTTGGCAACAGCAACCCACGCAGAATGGAAAGATTGGCTTCGGTGCAGACCAGCAAGGTCTCACCCTTTGGAGGGGAGTCAGGGAACGTCTGGAGCAACCAGAAAGCCCAAGAAACAAAGGATTTATTTTCGTGGGGACCCACCAGTCAACGGACTAGGGATCGCGAAAGAGCCTCGAGCAGAAATGCCAAAAGCGGGCCCATGGAACACTCGTGGAGTGTAGGCCCACAATCTTCGATGCAAAAGATGCTCAGGGCATGGACTACAAGTAACCCAATGCACAACTTCGGGAAAGCTCGGGAAGTCGATGCACTAGCAAATGTGCTGGATGTCCAGGAGTTCCGGTCCCACGTCTCTCATGATGGCTAAAGGTCTCAGCTTTGCTGGGGACTCGTGCCGGCCTTGGAGATGTCTGGAAGTCCATGTCCTGTGTCGCAGATTCTTTGGGAACCGGCGGCAGCCTAAAAAATGCAGACCGGCAAGATGCTTTTTTTGGTTTCTGTTTGAACAGGGAAGTCACTCCTTGACCCCAAGGGAGATTTCTTCCATCTTCCAGTCGAAATGGAATGTCGAAGGTCCAAGATTTATGTTTCAGAGCTTCGTCCAGGGTAATCTAAAGTCCTAGGGACTGGGGCCCAGATGTAGGTAATAGCAAATTACCGAATGGTAAATACCGAATTTTACCGATTCGGTATTTACTTTTCGGTAATTGCTATGTAGGTAAAAAAACCGAATCGGTAAGATTCGGTAATTACCGATTCGGTATTTGCTATGGAATCCTATGGGCCTTGAAGCCCATAGGATTCCATAGCAAATACCGAATCGGTAATTACCGAATCGGTAAATTTACCGATTTTACAAGGGGGACAGGGTGTCACTTTGACACCCTGTTGCACCCCTGTTTCAGGCTTGTGTGCCATGTGACACACATACATGCCCTTAGGGCATGTCTGTGTGCCACATGGCACAGGTGTACATGCACAGATGTGCATGTACACAGGAATTCGTTATTTACCATGTAATAGTATTACATGGTAAATACTGAATCCTGAATAGCCTGTAGCACTGTTAACAGTGCTACCTACATAGCAAATTACAGATTCGGCATTTTTACCAATCGGTAATTTTACCGATTCAGTAAAATTTACAGATTCAGTAAATTTACCGATTCTGTAATTTTACCGATTCTGTAAAATTACCGATTCGGTAAAATTACCGAATCTGTAGGTTTTTCAAACCCCTACATACCAATGTCCAAATACCGGTCGGAAACGGCCGAAAATCGGTATTTTCGACCGTTTCCGACCGGTATTTGGACACCTACATCTGGTCCTGGGTTCCTTTACTTATACTAAGTTCAGGGGTTGGACTAACTTAAGGGTCCCACCTATGGGAGGACCTGGGGAGGGGGTCGTTACACCCCTTCCCCTTTGTCCAGTTTCGCGCCAGAGCTGGGGCTGAATGCCCCAGCAACCGGTTTGAACTGGAAAATGCACAGGGACACCTTGTGTGCCCCAGGCACTGTCTGGAAAGCATTCACTGAACGCAACCCACCCTGCCCCAATACACTAAAGCCTGTCTGGGGAGGTGCTGGCACCTCCCTGGACAGGAAACCTATTGTCCAAGCATCCCCTGCCGTAGTTTCGTCCAGCAGCAGGAGGTCAGACTTGTGTCTGTGGCAGCAGCATCCATTTTGTGATACTGGGGCTCTTTAAAACTATTACCGGGTAAGTAAGTGGGTACATGTCTTCTCCCTCTAGTTGGGTGGAATTCTACCCCCGCTGCCAGGACTGGCGGGGTGGGGGGTACTCGGTAGGATTCCAAAGTGTTTGACACCAAACCCAGTGGTACGAAAGGGGGTGGTGATGGACGGAGCATCTGAACCAATCAAACACTCACACCCAGTCAACAGATCTGGGTTTAATCCATCACCGTTCTTTAGCCCACTCTGCCACCCCAGTTCAGACATGGCCATATGCAAATCAGTCTGACCCTGTACCTCATGGGAACAGTCCAGCCCGAACTGCCAAGCCATGCCTTCCCTGGACCGGAAACAAGTTCTGAGGACCGGTTTCTGGCATTTCACCCGTCTTCAGCCCGGCTTGCTTGAATCCAGTGGCATAGTGAGCAAGGGACTCATGTCTGAGCATACCCTGCCAACTTATGGCGAACAAAGTGGTACAAAAGGGGGTGATGATGGACGGAGCATCTGTCCATCACCACCCCCTTTTGTGACACCAAACACAACATGTTTTGATGCAGCCATTCCAAAGTTAGCATTTACCACGAGGGTATAATGCACTTAAGAGTATATGGTCTGGCTGTGGGTTTTTTTTATTTTTTTTTATATAGCGCTAGAATCAACTCCCGGAGGAGTATCTCCGCGCTTCGACCGCTGGGGAACCCGTCCTGGCTCACCCTGAGAGATGGTCCCTAATGGGTATCTCTAAGGTGCGACCAAGCATCCCCGGCGGTCTGGGGGGCCGTTGTGAAGATGAGGCAAGCTAATGCCCAGAGTTGCTGAGTGTGGTCCCTGACTGGAGTAGGCACCAAGGCGAGAATTATCGAGCCCGCTGACCCTGGTCCACGACCCTGCCGCGTCGGGAATCGAACCCTGGTCCCGGGCCGTCCTCTGCTTACGGGTCTGCCGCCTCTAACCAGTGAGCCACACCACTCCACTACCAGTGAGCCACACCACTCCACTGTATCATAGAACAGCTATAAGGATGGGATTCCGAAAGCTGCAGAGGGGCTCAGGTCATGCTTGGACACACTCTCACACAAAACCAAGCACTCTGCCTTCAGGATTGTCAAGGCCTGCCATAGGAGTGGCTTATAGGTTCATATGTGTCTATATATATAGGTAGATATAGGTATACTATATCTAAGTAAGGGTAGAAGCACCACCTTACCCAGGCTGCAGTAGCAGACCTGTGGTGTCATTTAGGAATGCTTCCCAGGGGTGGCATAATACATGCCTCAGCCCCTGGTAGGCCTCTGTGATACCTATGTCCTTGGTACCTATGTCCTTGGTACCCAAGGTAACATATACTAGGGATTCACAAGGGTAACTCAGTAACCAATCTGGAGTGTACCTAATGTACATGCAATCAATTTATAGAGAGAACAGCTAGGCAGGGGTCCTGGTTAGCAGGGCCATAGCCAGACTAAAGTCGATAAACCAGTGAAACACAGCAAAAAGTGGGGATAACCATAGTAAGCAGATCCTACTCTCCTACAAACCAGGTATGTATAATAGAGTGCTCAGAAGATATTGGGGTGGCTGCACAGGGGAATACGTTTGCTATAAGTTTCCGTCTGTGTGCTACAGTACACCATATCCCTCGACCAGGTTGCTATAGTTGGAGTCGGACCTCGGGACCAACAAATCACACCTCTGCGTCTAGCTAGTAACAAACCCATGTCTATCAGTCATCGGACTGCTTTTGGTAAGTGTTTGGAGTAACCCAATAAAGCCAGTGTAGGGCACGGTGTGAGCGTCATGCTTATAATGTGTCCCAACTGTGTAAAAAATCAAGCTCCAGAAACTAGCGATTCCTGGGCATAACCAGGCCAGATGAAAAAAATCTGCCAAATTTTCACTGCAGCGCTCACATTAAGCAGAGTATGGCAACCCATATCTACACAGCCGATCAGGAGTATAGTAGACCCTATTTAGAAATTTGAAATGGATCAATCTATGTCTGCCATTTAAGGAAATATGTTTCATGCTCTCGCAACAATATCTCCATGCTGTGTCATCTATATCTCTTCCCAGATCTGCCTGCCAAGCCAGGCTAGTCTTTTTATAGTGGTTTTCGCGATACCCCTGTGACAGTTTATGAACAGTAGACACGATCCGGATTGGGAAGTCAGTTGTTATCGCATGCGTGAGAGGGGCCACTTTAGGTGGCTTAGCTAGGTCACTACCTAAAATTTCCATCAGCGCACGCCTTGTTCTGTGAAACTGGAATCTGTTAAGCAGTGTATCAGTTTAGTCAGTTGCCTCTACCTCATCCCATTTCTTATCTGTGCCCTCTGTGAACAAATCACCTACCGTCTGAATAATTATGGAACTCAGTGCTGGGACTACCCCCTTATCTGCACGGGGGCAGCCATAGGCACCAGTCTATCGGAGTCAGCAGGAAATATAGGATAGCCCCAGCTTGTAATTTCAATAAATGGTGCCAGGCATGTATAGTCGTAGAATTCCAGTTCTACGATCTGGTGGATTAAACAACAGTGTCAGCAGAGGGAAAGGTGTCGCCACTACTTTCTCTATTTGAATATGGGGAATACCAGGGAGGCTGTGCATCCAGAAACGTCCATTAGCACTTTGTGCTGCCTTGTAATACAAATCCAGATCTGGGGCGCCCAGCCCACCCATCTGATAAGGTAACGTGAGAATATCCAATCTGACTTGAGCGTGTTTGCCAGCCCAAGCTAATCTGATCAGTAACGAGGTGAGCATGCGGAAGAAGGAGCTAGGGAGGATAAGGGGGATATTGGCAAATAAAAACAAAAATCGGGGAAGAAATACCATCTTCATAATCGAGACCCTTCCTGCTAGTGACAATGGTAGACAGATCCATCTGTCCACCTCATCTTCCAGAATGCTAAGTGCAACCCCGTAATTTTCCCTGAACACCACTTCCGAGTCAGTGTGAATCTTAATACCCAGGTAGTGCACCGGGTCCGTCGTCCATTCTAGTGGGTAATCAGGAGTGAAGAGCGTGGTGGCCTGGGTAAGGGGGAATATTATTGATTTTGTCCAATTAACTTTTAGACCTGCCACCGTTCCGAACTTCACTACTTCACGCAGCGTTGGTGATAAATTATCATCATGGTCCCTAACATAAAGCAGGGTATCATCTGATTTTGTGTAAATTATCAATTCATATCCCGGAAACCATATGCCCTGTGGCTGTGGTATTCTCGGAGGGCGCCGGGCAGCGCCTTCACCACAAGCGCATAGAGAATCGGGGATAGGGGGCACCCCTGTCGCATGCCTCTAGTAATGTGTATCGGGGTAGTAACTAATTTGCTGATTTTAATTCTAGCAGTGGGGGAATTATATAGAACGCCTATCATCTGTAGAAAAATACATCCCAGCCCCACCCTCGTCAGGACTTGCTTCATAAACATCCATTCTACAGAATCTAAAGCTTTTTTCATATCGAGGAAAACAGCGACCACTTGCACGTCTTGCGTCATGTGTTCCATCGCCCCAAACACTGTTCTCAAGTTGTAAGTCAAGTTTCTGCTAGGGACAAATCCTAATTGTTCCGGAGCCACTAAGAGCGGGACCAGTGGGGTCAAATGTGTCGCCAATATCTTAGCATGTATCTTGGTGTCAACGTTGAATAATGACTGTGGTCGATACGACAAACAGTCAGTTGGCGGCTTATCTGGTTTCAGGATAGCAACTATTAATGCCTCCCTCATCGAGGGCAGCATAACTTCACTGCTGCATACCTCTTCAAACAATGTAGCCAAGTGGGGGATAAGTAAGTCTTTAAATTCTTTATAAAATGTGACCGTTAGGCCCTCTATTCCTGGCGCGCTGCCTGATTTCATCCCTGCTAGTGCTGCAGATATTTCCTTTGTCTCTAAAGGGTGCATAAGATATTCCAGGTGTTCATTAGTTAACCAGGGTAACTTGATGTGTGTCATAGTCGAGGACTTCAGCATCCATACCACCGCTATGTGAGCTGTATAAAGACAAATAATACTGCTTGAACCTATTGGCAATCGCCGTCATGTCAGTTAAAGACTCCCCATTTTCGTTGCTAATTTCTGCAACACCTGTCACCTTCCTATGTTTACGTAGCCGCGACGGCAGTACTGAGCCCGGACACTCGCCTTCCCCGTACGTGCGGGCTGTTGCATATTTACCTAAATGTTTAATTTCTGAGTCTGCTGTTTGATGATATTCCTCCAGCAAAGTTATGAACTTTTCTGTGACACCATTATCTGAGCATGTAAGGAGCTGTTGCTCTAAGTCCGAGAGTCTCTTTCGGAGCACACAAAGGACTCCTGAGTGTTTGGCCATGGCTATTCCCTGGATGTACATCTGGAAAGACTCCCACACAACAGCAAATGTGTCGACTGACCCTATATTGCATGCAAAGAAGGTGTCAATAGCTTCGGCCATTTCAGAATTGAAAACTGGGGTCAAGAAGCGAGTATGGGGGAAAACGCCAGGTGCAAGGGCAACAATTTTCTGCAGACTGTCCATGACCAGCAGTACCTGTGAGTGGTCTGAAAAAGTGCGAGGGAGCAGAACACAATCCCGGACTTGATCATATGCTATTCTTGAAGCTAACCAATAGTCAGTCGTATTGTGTAGGTCGTGGTATACGGAAAAGTGTATATACCCACCCTTCCCAGGGGAGCGTTGCAGCCAAACATCAAATAGTTCCAGTTGTGTCATCGCATCCTCGATAGTACGTGCCGCTGCCGTGGTGCACCGTTCGGGCCTACCGACCTATCTTGACGAGGGTCAAGGACGCAATTAAAGTTGCCACCCCAGGGTTGTGTGTGCCCCCCATAGCCACGCATCTTCTCCAGCAGTGATGCATAAAATTTGGGGTTGTCAAAGTTTGGACCATATACATTGACCAGGGTCAAGTCTATCCCTTTCCCCCTACATCTGGATATAGCGAATCGGCCCTCTAAGTCAGTGTTGAGTGGTTCCAATTTAAATTCGGATTTAGGAATAACCCAAGTAATCACCCTTCGGGCATGCGACGTAAACCCCGACACATGTATGTTACCCAGCAGACCTATGCTGCGGAGCATAGTACTGTTTAGGGGCAAATGTGATTCCTGCAATAGAGCTATGCCAATATCGTATCTCGACAGATAGGCCATGACTTTCCTGAGTTTGTGATAATCATTGAGGCCACGTACAGTCCAAGTTAAACTGTTAATCCTACTGGTGTGTATCTGTGCCATGCACCCTGGTGTGCGTCATCTTGGATAGCTGTAAACAACCATTTATACGTCGTTGCGCTGTGGTTTTGCAAAGTGATCTGTACTTGTACTGAGTGCTACATTCTGCTTAAAAGTCACGGTAAGCATTTGGGGCCAGATGTAGGTGGCCATTTACCGGCCGGTAACGGCCGATTGGCCGTTACCGACCGGTAAATGGTGTTTTGGGATGTAGGGGGCCAATTTTACCGATTTGGTAAATTTACCGTATCGGTAAATTTACCGAATCGGTAAAATACCGATTTGGTATTTTTACCGATTCGGTAACTTCTAGATGTAGGTAGGACTCTTCTGAGTCCCAAAGGCCTTTCAGATTCGGTATTTTACCACCCAATCGTCCCCTGCACTGCTGAGTCTCCTTCTGAGGGGGGTACTCGGTAGGATTCCAAAGTTCTGAGGACCGGTTTCTGGCATTTCTGCCGTCTTCAGCCCGGCTTGCTTGAATCCAGTGGCATAGTGAGCAAGGGACTCATGTCTGAGCATACCCTGCCAACTTATGGCGAACAAAGTGGTACAAAAGGGGGTGATGATGGACGGGGCATCCGTCCATCACCACCCCCTTTTGTGACACCAAACACAACATGTTTTGATGCAGCCATTCCAAAGTTAGCATTTACCACGAGGGTATAATGCACCTAAGAGTATATGGTCTGGCTGTATCATAGAACAGCTATAAGGATGGGATTCCGAAAGCTGCAGAGGGGCTCAGGTCATGCTTGGGCACCCTCTCACACAAAACCAAGCACTCTGCCTTCTGGATTGTCAAGGCCTGCCATAGGAGTGGCTTATAGGTTCATATGTGTCTATATATATAGGTAGATATAGGTATACTATATCTAAGTACGGGTACAAGCACCACCTTACCCAGGCTGCAGTAGCAGACCTCTGGTGTCATTTTGAAATGCTTCCCAGGGGTGGCATAATACATGCCTCAGCCCCTGGTAGGCCTCTGTGGTACCTATGTTCTCTGCACCTATGTCCTTGGTACCTAAGGTAACATATACTAGGGATTCACAAGGGTAACTCAGTAACCAATCTGGAGTGTACCTAATGTACATGCAATCAATTTAGAGAGAGAACAGCTAGGCAGGGGTCCTGGTTAGCAGGGCCATAGCCAGACTAAAGTTGATAAACCAGTGAAACACAGCAAAAAGTGGGGGTAACCATAGTAAGCAGATCCTACACTCCTACAAACCAGGTATGTATTATAGAGTGCCCAGAAGTTATTGGGGTGGCTGTACAGGGGAATACGTTTGCTATAAGTTTCCGGCTGTGTGCTACAGTACACCATATCCCTCGACCAGCTTGCTATAGTTGGAGTCGGACCTCGGGACCAACAAATCACACCTCTGCATCCAGCTAGTAACAAACCCATGTCTATCAGTCATCGGACTGCTTTTGGTAAGTGTTTGGAGTTGTGGTTCTGAAAAATCTGGATTCATATAATAGTACTGGACTCGAGAATAAAAACTTCGTCGAAATAGGAGGAATTTGGTATCAAAAGACCGAGAATGACGAGTACATCAAGTACATGTATTTTCGGCATATTCGAGTGACGATTTCACCTCGAAATCATCATTTACCTTCTAAACCCTTAGCTGCATGTTGCCCTTTACATAGGCCTTAATCCAGTTGAATTTGATTCCACAAGGACACATACTCCTTAATCGACTTCTCTCTGACCCCAGTACAAGTTAGAACCATTGCCCCAGGCCGAACTCGTTAGGTCAGTTCCCTCCCAGTGGCCGAGCAAGATAGCATCTAGGCTCAACCAGCCATAAAACCATTTCAGCGCGCACACCTGCCATATCTCGCTCACATCTTTCTTCACTCCTTTTCCTCACTTGCTTTATGATGGGGAGGTGACCATTTTTATTAGGGGTCCAGCGATATCTGATGAAATGTTGGGCCTTGCCGGATGATTTGTTATGGGCCGCACGACGTGAAATATGTACATGTCATCATGACTCTGCTTTTCTTTTGTAATCAGTAACCATAAATGAAATACCACGAATCCAAGGAATGTTTTGCCCAAGGCTGAATATTGTGTATAAGAAGAGAAGCCTAACTTCGTGAAAGTGTGCAGTCTCCTGAATATACTGGTATTGTACTTCTAGGACCCTGTCACCTTGGTTGCAGCCAATAAACTAATCTTTGACTTCACCTGGAAGACTCTGAAGTTTCTGTAGGTCTGACTCAGGAGAACCCGAGGTCTCTGGGTGTTGATCCCCTGGCACCGCTGGGTTACCGGTTCTGTAGGTTCCGTACCGGTTCTTAAAAACCCAGTACCTCATTTGGCGCCCAACGTGGGGCGATTCCATTGGTACCAATCAGCCTGAAGATCGTGAGGAGCTTCGTGTGAAAATTCCGGAGGAGGGCCCACCACCTCATCGACCCCTGCATGTCGACGTGGTCCGAAGGTCTTTACTGCGAGGTTCCCCGCTTCCCGACGGCTACAAGGACTGCTGCCCTGGCTATCGCCCTGATGTTGGACCCTTGAAATTTTCGGTAGAGCGAAACGCTGAGACGAGTCTTCTGGTGAAGCCATCGATATTTTTCAGTTAAGTATAAGTGGAGCGTCTCCCAGTCCTTAGTTGGACTTACTTTGTGGTATCTTGGAGATACATAAGGTTTTTATTGGTTCTTGCAAGCACCATAACCGAAGGACTCGTGTATTCACGAGAAATATCGTAATCGATAAATCCTTTGAAGTTTTGGAACTAGACTAGAGAGCGAGGATGCCTAGTCTTAGACTCGGGAATTGGTTTTGTCTTGGTAGTAATAATAGGGACTCCCGATTGGAGGACTCATGTCCGGTTCCTCCAGTTGGAACTCCGACTTACGAGCTGTACGTTAAACATGGGGTAGGCCCCAACGTTTACAACGAGGTATGGATTAAATACACTAGGAAAGACGGTGTCTTAAAATGGCCCCAATATGGTAGTTTTGATTCTGAAATCTTAGACAACCTTGAAGTTAAACTCTTCAAAAAGAAAGCCCGGCCGGCGATGTTTGACTCTTTCCGCTTATGGCGCAAAGAAGCCAAACAAAAAGAAATTAAATTAGCTAATAAAAATAAGAGAGAAGGGGGACTTTCAGTAATGCAAGCTGCCGTGCAGTTTAAAGATAATGAGGAAGAGCAGATAAATGAGCAGTTGCACAGGCAACGTAAAATGGCAATAGATAAGTGTTATCCAGTTTTGCCGTCTCTTCAGCAAGGGACAGCAAAAGAGCGTGAAAAAGACCAATTAATGTCGCAATTATTAACTTTGCCACCCCCCTATGCGCAGAATGCTACAGCACCCCCGCAACCTTTAGTTGCACAAGCTGCGCCTCTGGCTCTTCCACAGCACCCACCAGCTGTTCTTCAGCTGGCTCCTACTTCTTCGGTGCAGCCTCCTCCAGGCCCACCGATCACTTCTGTTTCACCTGTGTTTTCTACGATTTTGCCTACAGTGCTTTCTACATCTCCTAATGCCCCCTCTATGATTTTGCCTAGTACCACATCTATTATTCCTGATACCTCTTCTGCCATCTCTACCCCCGCCTTATCTCACCCCGTTTTTTCATCTGTTTGTCCTTCAGTTTCACCTTCCCTTCGGCAGAAAATGGCCAGCACTGTTACTAATCTTCTTTTACCCCTTTTTGGGTCGCCTGCTACGACCCCTAACATAAGTAGAAGACAGTTGCGAAGTCAACTGCCTGATTATCAAGAGAGAGATTCCCTGAATGGTTTAGCTCGGAAATGGGTCATGGACACTGCAAAATATGATTTACAGTCTGTCATGGAAGTCTTCCATCAATGGGAAGCAGCGACACAGAGATATGTGTTCGAACAAATGTGTGTCTTTCTTGGCGAGGATTTAGAAGACAATGATCAAGAATGCATCCCGCTAGAGATGTGTTGTGTACGATTTAAGTTTGGAGAGGGTATGATTGTAGGTCCCGATGTGGAAAAAGCAGTTGAAATGCTATTATCATATCGAAGTAAGGGAAGCAGTTCTGGGTCACCATCGGAGTCTAGTGCATCTAGTAGGAAAAAGGCACGACAATACCCTATGAGAGAAGTTCCCCCACAATGGAGAGAGGGTGACGCGACAGCTGTCCCACCTGTCCTGCCCCACTTTCACCGCGTATGGGTACATGTCCCATGGAAGCGAGCTGAAGTTTTAGCACTCAAACAAACACTACCAGATCCGCGTAAAAATCCTGCAGGGTACTATAAAGAATTGTCGCAAACTGCTGGGTCATGTATAATGAATTTGGCCGATATCGATATGTTATTCGGGAACGTTGTTCCACAGCCTTTATGGGGAAAAATTCGTCATGTAGATCATGATCAGGAATTAGGTGACACGTGGGCTAATATTACTGCTGCAGATGCACGACAAGTTGGTGGTGCCAAGCCTGAGCCTCTGATAGCGGAACTACCTGGTAGAATAGTAGATTACATGAAAACGATAATGCCTGCAATACGCGTAAATTGGGATAAGTTATCTGCATGCAAGCAAAAGAAAGAAGAAACTGTTTCAGACTTCTTCACCAGATTTGAAGAAACATTCATTAACCACAGCGGTCAAGATATGACCACAGAAGGTGGTCAGAGATTGTTTGTCGATAAATTTGTGCACAATCTACTTCCAGATTTGTGTAGGAAATTAAAAGATTCGGAAAGTTCTTGGGCAGTCTCATCTTCAGCCCAGATATTAGCTACCGCACAGTACTACGAGAATAGAGACAAAGATGAGAAAGATAAAGTAGAGAAGAAAACTAGAGAACTCAAAACGAAGGTTTTGCTACAGCAAGCCTATCCGCCACGTGGTGGTGGTAATAAAAATAATAATGGTCCGAATCACTACCAGAGCACTTTTCAGCAGCCTCAGAGAAACTTGCAGAGATTCGATTACAATCAAAACCGCGTAGGTCCCAACCAGTGTTTATACTGCAAACAAGAGGGTCATTACAAATATGACTGTCCTGCCCTACCACAACGTGCAAATGGAATTACTGGCGTAAGAGGTCGTGGTAGTCAGCAAGCGCCTAGAGGTAGAGGGCGTGGAAACGCCCCTCAGGACGCACGTCCCCTTCCACCACAAAACTCTATGAACAGGTTTGACCAGCAAAATAACGTATCTGACAGGACAGCTCAATACTACGTTGATGAGTATTACACAGAAAATGAACAGTGGGAGAGTAATGATTGCTAGGACAGCCTTAGACAAGGAGAGGGAGTTGTTTCAGTTCCAGTAGATCAGAGTGGACCTTACGTTGAGGTGATTACATCGGGTGTGTCAGAACCTTTTCTGTTGGATACTGGTGCTACAAAGAGTTCTATTATGCACTCCAAACTCCCTGGCGCACCTTTGTCTGGCGAAATGAACGTTTCCGTAGGTTTTTCTGGCGCCCCGGTTAGAAATCCGATTTCTGACCCTTTATCTCTTTCTGTTGGTCCTTGTGAATTCGAAGCACCCCTTATTTTGACAACAGGTTGTGGTGAAAATTTGCTAGGATTAGATTTGCTAAAAAGATTGTATGCGACTTTGTACTGTTCTCCCTCAGGAGTACAACTGACTTTAGGTAAGAAAGTGGTTTCTCCCATGTATTTGTCGAGAAATACGCTTCCAGCAGAATTGGCACTTCTACCAGATATTCTTTGGGCTACTGGTCCGAATGATGTAGGTCTTTTAGAAATTCCACCATATGTTGTAACATTGAAGCCGAATGTCAAAATGCCACGAATTCCCCAATACAGAATATCCAATGAGGGCGAGAAAGCTTTGCTAGCGATTGTTTACGAGTTGATTGAAAAAGACGTAATTGAAGAAACACGAGGCAATGTTTGCAATAGTCCTGTTCTGCCTGTTTTAAAACGAACTGACCCTTCTCAGCCACCTGTGTATAGATTTGTGATTGATCTTAGGGAAGTAAATAAGATAGTGGTGCCACAATTCCCAGTTGTCCCCGACATTACAACATTATTGACTATGATTCCAGCCTCTGCATCCTGGTTTTCGGTGATTGACTTGAAGAATGCTTTCTTCAGTATCCGATTGCTGAGGAAAGCAGGGATATTTTTTCCTTCAGTTTAGGTGGTCGCAGCTTCCGCTTTAAATGCGCTCCTCAAGGCTACTGTGAAAGCCCCTCAATATACAGTCAAGCTCTGAAAAGTCAGCTTGACGCAATGGTTTTACCCAAAGGTTCCACTCTCGTACAGTACGTGGACGATTTGCTCATAGCTGCGGATACTGAGAAAATATGTAAAATGGCCACGTTGGAATTACTGCGTCATCTATGTGATCTGCACCACAAGGTGTCACTTTCCAAGCTTCAATATTGCCGACAAGAAGTGACCTACTTAGGTCATCTCTTATCGAAGGAGGGAAGGAAACTGACCCCAGAAAGAATTCAGGCAATAGCTAAATTGCATGTGCCAAGAACGCAGAGAGAAGTACGCGCTTTCTTGGGCATTACATCGTACTGTAGACAGTGGATTCCAAATTTTTCGTTATTAGCCAAACCCTTATTGGCACTAACGTGTACAAATACACCCAATCCCATTCCTTGGTCGGAAGAATGTCAGAAAAGTTTTTTCGAATTACGCACAGCATTATGTTCGGCCCCTGTGTTAGGTAACCCCAACTACAGTAAGCCTTTCACATTATATGTCCACGAGAAGGAGGGCTGTGCATTGTCTGTGCTGACTCAGTTATACGGAGATAGACAGCGGCCATGCGCCTATTTTTCGTCAACTTTGGATCCGGTGGCACGAGCATTGCCAAGTTGTTTAAGGGCCACAGCAGCAGCAGCTGTTTCTATTCGACAGTCTGCAGGTCTAGTAATGAATAATACACTAATCGTGATGGTCCCGCATGCAGTAGACACGTTGTTAAATAGGACCAAGACACAGCACTCAACTAGTGCTCGACTGTCCAGTTATGAATTGACGCTACTAGCGAGCCATGTGCACATAAAAAGGTGCAGTACCTTGAACATAGCCACATTGTTACCAATTACAGAGGAATCGGATGCTTCAGAACAGCACGATTGTTTCCTCAGAACAGAGGAAGAGACGAAAGGGAGATTGATTTATTCGACACTCCTCTTGCTGAATGTGATGGTACATTATGGGTGGATGGTTCATGCTTTAAACTCCCAAATGGTAACGTGACTACAGCATATGCTGTCACAACTTTGCACACATTCGTTGAAACTGCGCGAATACCACATGGTTCAGCTCAAGCCGCTGAACTCGTGGCACTGACGAGAGCATGTGTGTTATCCAAAGGAATGAAAGTGACTGTCTATACCGACAGTCAGTATGCTTTTGGAGTGGCTCACAGTTTTGGACGATTGTGGAGAGAACGTGGGTTCCTGACTTCGCATGGAGCTAAGATTCAGCATGGTCAGTTGGTGAATGAGCTTCTTGAATCACTGACGTTGCCCCTGAAAGTAGCAATCGTGAAATGTAGTGCACACAAGAAAGTGATTGATGATGTTGGTCGTGGAAATGCATTTGCTGATGAAACTGCTAAGGAAACTGCAAAGAATATGATGAGCCGAATGTATGTTGCGAGCCCAGAAAGATGGATGGGTGATGTTGGAATATGTGAAGACACGATAGAAAGTGTGAAGTCTATCCAAGCTGAGGCCACGGAGAAAGAGTTAAGCATGTGGAGAGAAAGTACAGGGAGAATGGATGCAAATGGTTGTTGGATTGAATCGACAAAGCAACAGAGATGGTTGTTACCCGATGCATATGTGCCTGCAGTGGTTACAATGGCTCATGGGATGGCCCATATCAGCGCGAAAGGGATTTGCGAGTTGTTGGCCCCAGTATGGAAGAATTCAGGGATTCCCAAGTGTGCAGAGAATGTTGTCAAGAATTGCATGGTATGTCTGAAGCACAATCCTGGTAGGGGAACCCCAACTCCAGCTGGTCATTTTGCACCTCCTACGTATCCGTTCGAGGTTTTGCAGCTAGATTTCATACACATGGAGAGGTGCAACAACTTAAAATATGTGCTCGTGGTTGTTTGTGCCTTCTCCAGATGGGTAGAAGCCTATCCCCTAAGGGACAATACTGCCTTGTCCACAGCGAAAGCCCTTGTGAAAGAGTTCTTCCCCAGGTTCAGAATGCCTAGAATGGTCTGGTCGGACAACGGAAGTGAATTTGTGGGTTGTGTGATGAAAAGAGTGTGTGAAGGGCTAGGCATTAGGCAGAAGTTCCACGCTGCAAATCACCCCCAATCAGCTGGATTAGTGGAATGTTACAATGGCACGCTTAAACTTAAATTGGCCAAAATCCAAGCGAGCACAGGTCTTAAATGGCCTGACGCTCTACCCTTAGCACTCCTATCCACCAGAATGACTGTGCATTCGCGAATGAAACTCAGCCCCTATGAAATAATCTTTGGTCGGCCAGCCAACATATGGGGAGTGCCTAGGCCCACGAAGTTTAGCGAGCTGCAACACCCCATTTTGCTTGACTATTTGTATGAATTGACGGCTAAATTGCGTGTTTTATATCAACAGGTCCACAACACCTTGCCTCCGGTCTCTGAGACACCGGGTCACTCCATTGACCCCGGTTCCTGGGTGCTTGTACGCAATTTCCAAAGAACAAGAAACGACCAGCCCAGATGGACCGGGCCTCACCTCGTCCTCCTGTCTACAAGGTCGACTGTTAGTGTGGAGGGGAAGGCCAATTGGGTCCACGGGATCCATTGTAAGAAAATACCCTTCCCTCTGCCACATGACCAATGGGTCCGAAAAGGAGGCACTGACTCAGAGCGCACAACTGATGAACGTGTGAAAGAAGCCAATCCTGATTGCGAAAGTGGGAACATTTTTCAAGAAACTACGCCACCACCAGAACAATTGAACTCTGTGGAACCTGAGCTACTATTTCTGGACCAGACAGTACCCGGGAAAAGACACTACCATTTGCGACCAAGAAAAACAGACTGAAGTAAAAGTGATTTATTTTATGATCCGAGAGAAAAAGTTGTGGACTAATAAAAATGTGTGTTTTTCCCCCAAAATCCTATTTTTGAAAGTGCAGATTCTCCCATCTAGGTAACTTGCTTATTTTTGTTTTTTCGAACCGCCATCCGGGTTCCGCTGCTAGGGTCGCGGTTGATTAAAGACTTTTGGGTGCAGCTGACGACGATAGGTCGCTGGTTCCAGTTGGTCCAAGGGAGCTACCCTAGACTGACGGAAGCATCCTTTAGCAGAAACAACCTACCGCCGCGGGCAGCACCTTAGAGAGGATGGAGTTTCCTGATGTGGAGAGACCTGCCAAACAAATGAACTTTAAGCAGAGACTTTTGAAAACAATAAGGAAGAGAATTTTTATAATAATGTGTATTTTTATGCTATTTAGCGTAATGGTCTTTTTGATAAGCTACGTTTTATTCTCTTTTCATGTGACATTTGCGCCCACTACATCACCCATACCTCCTCCTACTGTTTCCTCTCATTCTTTCCACCCTTTGCCTGACCACGAATCAAATAGGAGATTAGAGTTCATTAATAACTCCTTCGTTCAGTTATTACACCAACACCAACTTGTAATGAACACAACCAACTGTTGGGTGTGTGGTCTCATGCCCCACACCACGGATAGAGGTATCCCCTATTTGGTCCTGCCATTTAGTCGCAATGGGTCAGTATGGGCATATAGGACAATATTCATATATGCACGAGAAATCCAACCCCTACGTTCTGTAAAAGACTACCTCAAGACTAGCGCCCTAGTCAAGGGTATAGTTGACATGATCAAGGAAGTAACTTCTTACAAAGATACCCCGGATGATGAGATACTTGCATATGTAGGTTGGAATGTGACCGGATATGGCACTACATTAAGTGAGAAACAGCAAGCCAAGAGATCGTCCCCTATCTGGATCGTACCCCATCAAGGTCACCTGTGTCTGCAAGGTATTGGTAGGAATCCCAGAGCTCAGCTAGGGAAGAGTGTCTGCACAGAAACGTACGTTTTTGGATCCCAGACTTCCCCTGCCTTTTTAGCCGCTAAGGGTACTTATTTCATCTGCCATGATAGAGCCTATACACGGTTGCCCCCTGACTTCTCGGGCTCATGTTTTGTTTCATTCCTGTTACCTCCCACCTACACAGCAGCGGCAGATTACCATCGGACAAGGGTAGTTAGAGGTGTTTTGAGTAAAGAAGACACTGCAGGTCAAGAATTTGGTGACTTTGCAATGGGTGTTCTGCCGTTCTGGGGAGCCATGGCTAACAGCAGAAACATAAGGCAATTGACAAGGGTAGTTGAATCCACCGTGATTGAAACTGCTGGTGCCCTTAGTAACCTGACTGCTGAGCTCCAGTCGGATCGACTTATGACCCTTCAGAACCGGGTCGCTTTGGATGTAATACTTGCGGACCGAGGTGGAGTATGCAAATTGATCCAGTCCAGTTGTTGCATTTTTATTCCAGATAATGCTCCAACAGTATACGGGGCCATCTCCAAACTACATAAGATTTCCGAATCTATTCATGTGGATAAAGGAGATTGGTCATTAATGGGATGGTTCTGGGGACTGATATCTGCCTGGGGATGGAAAATTCTGATGGTCATTGGGATGGTCTTAGCCATTCTTTTCCTGTTCTGTCTATGCATACAGTGTGCTCCTGCAATATGTGGCCTCTGTGTTACATCATGTGTAAGGAAGCCTGTGTCAAGACATGAGCTCAGCACTAGAATGATGTTGCAGCAACATCTCAATGACTTTAGGAATATAGATCTGGACTCAGATTAACATGAGGATAGATTAATTGCCTATGTAAGGGCAAAAGGAGGGTCTGTTGTTCTGAAAAATCTGGATTCATATAATAGTACTGGACTCGAGAATAAAAATTTCGTCGAAATAGGACGAATTTGGTATCAAAAGACCGAGAATGACGAGTACATCAAGTACATGTATTTTCGGCATATTCGAGTGACGATTTCACCTCGAAATCATCATTTACCTTCTAAACCCTTAGCTGCATGTTGCCCTTTACATAGGCCTTAATCCAGTTGAATTTGATTCCACAAGGACACATACTCCTTAATCGACTTCTCTCTGACCCCAGTACAAGTTAGAACCATTGCCCCAGGCCGAACTCGTTAGGTCAGTTCCCTCCCAGTGGCCGAGCAAGATAGCATCTAGGCTCAACCAGCCATAAAACCATTTCAGCGCGCACACCTGCCATATCTCGCTCACATCTTTCTCCACTCCTTTTCCTCACTTGCTTTATGATGGGGAGGTGACCATTTTTATTAGGGGTCCAGCGATATCTGATGAAATGTTGGGCCTTGCCGGATGATTTGTTATGGGCCGCACGACGTGAAATATGTACATGTCATCATGACTCTGCTTTTCTTTTGTAATCAGTAACCATAAATGAAATACCACGAATCCAAGGAATGTTTTGCCCAAGGCTGAATATTGTGTATAAGAAGAGGAGCCTAACTTCGTGAAAGTGTGCAGTCTCCTGAATATACTGGTATTGTACTTCTAGGACCCTGTCACCTTGGTTGCAGCCAATAAAATAATCTTTGACTTCACCTGGAAGACTCTGAAGTTTCTGTAGGTCTGACTCAGGAGAACCCGAGGTCTCTGGGTGTTGATCCCCTGGCACCGCTGGGTTACCGGTTCTGTAGGTTCCGTACCGGTTCTTAAAAACCCAGTACCTCAGAGTAACCCAATAAAGCCAGTGTAGGGCACGGTGTGAGCGTCATGCTTATAATGTGTCCCAACTGTGTAAAAAATCAAGCTCCAGAAACTAGCGATTCCTGGGCATAACCAGGCCAGATGAAAAAAATCTGCCAGATTTTCACTGCAGCGCTCACGTTCAGCAGAGTATGGCAACCCATATCTACACAGCCGATCAGGAGTATAGTAGACCCTATTTAGAAATTTGAAATGGATCAATCTATGTCTGCCATTTAAGGAAATATGTTTCGTGCTCTCGCAACAATATCTCCATGCTGTGTCATCTATATCTCTTCCCAGATCTGCCTGCCAAGCCAGTCTAGTCTTTGTATAGTGGTTTTCGCTATACCCCTGTGACAGTTTATGAACAGTAGACACGATCCAGATTGGGAAGTCAGTTTTTATCGCATGCGTGAGAGGGGCCACTTTAGGTGGCTTAGCTAGGTCACTACCTAAAATTTCCATCAGCGCATGCCTTGTTCTGTGAAACTGGAATCTGTTAAGCAGTGTATCAGTTTAGTCAGTTGCCTCTACCTCATCCCATTTCTTATCTGTGCCCTCTGTGAACAAATCACCTACCGTCTGAATAATTATAGAACTCAGTGCTGGGACTACCCCTTATCTGCACGGGGGCAGCCATAGGCACCAGTCTATCGGAGTCCGCAGGAAATATAGGATAGCCCCAGCTTGTTATTTCAATAAATGGTGCCAGGCATGTATAGTCATAGAATTCCAGTTCTACGATCTGGTGGATTAAACAACAGTGTCAGCAGAGGGAAAGGTGTCGCCACTAGTTTCTCTATTTGAATATGGGGAATACCAGGGAGGCTGTGCATCCAGAAATGGGCATTAGCACTTTGTGCTGCCTTGTAATACAAATCCAGATCTGGGGCGCCCAGCCCTCCCATCCGATAAGGTAACGTGAGAATATCCAATCTGACTTGAGCGTGTTTGCCAGCCCAAGCTAATCTGATCAGTAACGAGGTGAGCGTGCGGAAGAAGGAGCTAGGGAGGATAAGGGGGATATTGGCAAATAAAAACAAAAATCGGGGAAGAATTACCATCTTCATAATCGAGACCGTTCTTGCTAGTGACAATGGTAGACAGATCCATCTGTCCACCTCATCTTCCAGAATGCTAAGTGCAACCCCGTAATTTTCCCTGAACACCACTTCCGAGTCAGGGTGAATCTTAATACCCAGGTAGTGCACCGGGTCCGTCGTCCATTCTAGTGGGTAATCAGGAGTGAAGAGCGTGGTGGCCGGGGTAAGGGGGAATATTATTGATTTTGTCCAATTAACTTTTAGACCTGCCACCGTTCCGAACTTCACTACTTCACGCAGCGTTGGTGATAAATTATCATCATGGTCCCTAACATAAAGCAGGGTATCGTCTGATTTTGTGTAAATTATCAATTCATATCCCGGAAAGCGTATGCCCTGTGGCTGTGGTATTCTCGGAGGGCGCCGGGCAGCGCCTTCACCACAAGCGCATAGAGAATCGGGGATAGGGGGCACCCCTGTCGCATGCCTCTAGTAATGTGTATCGGGGTAGTAACTAATTTGCTGATTTTAATTCTAGCAGTGGGGGAATTATATAGAACGCCTATCATCTGTAGAAAAATACATCCCAGCCCCACCCTCGTCAGGACTTGCTTCATAAACATCCATTCTACAGAATCTAAAGCTTTTTTCATATCCAGGAAAACAGCGACCACTTGCACGTCTTGCGTCATGTGTTCCATCGCCCCAAACACTGTTCTCAAGTTGTAAGTCAAGTTTCTGCTAGGGACAAATCCTAATTGTTCCGGAGCCACTAAGAGCGGGACCAGTGGGGTGAAATGTGTCGCCAATATCTTAGCATGTATCTTGGTGTCAACGTTGAATAATGACTGTGGTCAATACGACAAACAGTCAGTTGGCGGCTTATCTGGTTTCAGGATAGCAACTATTAATGCCTCCCTCATCGAGGGCAGCATAACTTCACTGCTGCAACCTCTTCAAACAATGTAGCCAAGTGGGGGATAAGTAAGTCTTTAAATTCTTTATAAAATGTGACCGTTAGGCCATCCATTCGTGGCGCGCTGCCTGATTTCATCCCTGCTAGTGCTGCAGATATTTCCTTTGTCTCTAAAGGGTGCATAAGATATTCCAGGTGTTCATTAGTTAACCAGGGTAACTTGATGTGTGTCATAGTCGAGGACTTCAGCGTCCATACCACCACTATGTGAGCTGTATAAAGACAAATAATACTGCTTGAACCTATTGGCAATCGCGTCATGTCAGTTAAAGACTCCCCATTTTCGTTGCTAATTTCTGCAACACCTGTCGCCTTCCTATGTTTACGTAGCCGCGACGGCAGTACTGAGCCCGGACACTCGCCTTCCCCGTACGTGCGGGCTGTTGCATATTTACCTAAATGTTTAATTTCTGAGTCTGCTGTTTGATGATATTCCTCCAGCAAAGTTATGAACTTTTCTGTGACACCATTATCTGAGCATGTAAGGAGCTGTTGCTCTAAGTCCGAGAGTCTCTTTCGGAGCGCACAAAGGACTCCTGAGTGTTTGGCCATGGCTATTCCCTGGATGTACACCTGGAAAGACTCCCACACAACAGCAAATGTGTCGACTGACCCTATATTGCATGCAAAGAAGGTGTCAATAGCTTCGGCCATTTCAGAATTGAAAACTGGGGTCAAGAAGCGAGTATGGGGGAAAACGCCAGGTGCAAGGGCAACAATTTTCTGCAGACTGTCCATGACCAGCAGTACCTGTGAGTGGTCTGAAAAAGTGCGAGGGAGCAGAACACAATCCCGGACTTGATCATATGCTATTCTTGAAGCTAACCAATAGTCAGTCGTATTGTGTAGGTCGTGGTATGCGGAAAAGTGTATATACCCACACTTCCCAGGGGAGCGTTGCAGCCAAACATCAAATAGTTCCAGTTGTGTCATCGCATCCTCGATAGTACGTGCCGCTGCCGTGGTGCACCGTTCGGGCCTACCGACCTATCTTGACGAGGGTCAAGGACGCAATTAAAGTTGCCACCCCAGGGTTGTGTGTGCCCCCCATAGCCACGCATCTTCTCCAGCAGTGATGCATACAATTTGGGGTTGTCAAAGTTTGGACCATATACATTGACCAGGGTCAAGTCTATCCCTTTCCCCCTACATCTGGATATTGCGAATCTGCCCTCTAAGTCAGTGTTGAGTAGTTCCAATTTAAATTCGGATTTAGGAATAACCCAAGTAATCACCCTTCGGGCATGCGACGTAAACCCCGACACATGTATGTTACCCAGCAGACCTATGCTGCGGAGCATAGTACTGTTTAGGGGCAAATGTGATTCCTGCAATAGAGCTATGCCAATATCGTATCTCGACAGATAGGCCATGACTTTCCTGAGTTTGTGATAATCATTGAGGCCACGTACAGTCCAAGTTAAAATGTTAATCCTACTGGTGTGTATCTGTGCCATGCACCCTGGTGTGCATCATCTTGGATAGCTGTAAACAACCATTTATACGTCGTTGCGCTGTGGTTTTGCAAAGTGATCTGTACTTGTACTGAGCGCTACATTCTGCTTAAAAGTCACGGTAAGCATTTGGGGCCAGATGTAGGTGGCCATTTACCGGCCGGTAACGGCCGATTGGCCGTTACCGACCGGTAAATGGGTTTTTGGGATGTAGGGGGCCAATTTTACCGATTCTGTAAATTTACCGTATCGGTAAATTTACCGAATCGGTAAAATACCGATTCGGTATTTTTACCGATCCGGTAACTTCTAGATGTAGGTGGGACTCTTCTGAGTCCCAAAGGCCTTTCAGATTCGGTATTTTACCACCCAATCCAATTGGGTGGAAAAATACCGAATCCAGGTGTGCTTGCACATGTGTGCATGCACACCTACGCCATGTGACAGACAGACATGCCCTTAGGGCATGTCTTTGTGCCACATGGCACACATGCCTGTATTTGGGGTGCTAGAGGGTGTCAAAGTGACACCCCCTGCACCCTAGCTGGAATCGGTATTTACCGATTCTGTAAATACCGATTCGGTAATGCCCATTGATTCCTATGGCCTTCAATGCCCATAGGAATCAATGGGCATTACCGAATCGGTATTTACTGAATCGGTAAATACCGAATCTTAACGATTCGGTATTTACCGAATCTGTAATACCTACATCCCCCCCCCCCTCTATTTTACCACTTCTTAAATACCGAATCGGTAAAATTCGGTATTTAAGAAGTGGTAAAATAAAATTACCTACATCTAGGCCTTGGTCTCTGTGCCTCACCCCCCACGCGAAGCATTCCCCAACTCTGCAATGGCGAAATCCCCCCGTACATACTCCTACTATAATAACAAAATTCACATCGGACAATATCGAACAGTAAACCAATTAGACAGCAAACAATGTGGTGGTTCACATGCCTGAGCAGATGTTGCCTGCGCCCTCTGTCAACTAAACCTTGTTAGGCTATATGCCAGGTGCCATCTGCCATCTAGCACTTCTTGTGCATCGGGCCTCTCACATAACTGATCCTGTCGTGTCCAAAGAAATTTACTTTTCGTGCAGATCTCAATATAGAATTCTCCTGCTCAAACTGTCCATTCGCCTATAACCATGCTACTTTAGTATAATATTACTATGATCTCGCTCCAACCCTCCATCACATCGACAAAAATTCAATTAGTGCCCAGTATGACTTCTGCACACCTCCAACAGCCCCAATCTTATCTGTCAAGGTGAACATTCCGACAGTTAGTCCTGGTCATCCAGGCTGCCTCCGGCCGCTTCCTCAGGACTGGACTGTTCAGTACTACGCCGTTTTCCTTTGACAATTTCTCCAAGGCTTTCTGCAGCATTTTAGGTCCGTAAAAATCTGTGATCTGCCCTGTCTGTTGGCGTGAAGTCTCGCCGGGTATAACATGGCATAATCCAAGTTCTGTTCTCGCAATTGTCGCTTAAGCGATGACAACTGTCTGCAAGCCTCCTGCATGCAAACTGTGAAGTCAGGGTAAAGTGCGACAGCAGGGGGCGCTAGAGGGCGCCAAGCAAGATGGCCACACTTGCGCGAGGCTCTTGCTGCTTGTGTGCCCATCCGCAGAATATCCTTGTCATCTCTCGCCCCACAAGCTTCTAAACGACCCTGCTTGAACACTGCTGCTCTTCGGAGCACCCGATACACGATAGAACCTATGATATCTGAACTGCTTCTCCGCTCGGTGGAACGAACAACATGGCGGTGGCGCCCACTCGGTGCCTGCACTGAGACGCTCTAACGCCGCCGTAGAGGTACCACCGCCTCCAGGACTGAGGGAATCGATGTCCTATTTCCGTCCCCTGCACTGCTGAGTCCCCTTCTGAACCAGAGCCACTGAGGGACTGGAGGGCCGGTGCCCCGTCTCGCAGGAACCAGACCTGGCGACATCTGACGAAGCCCTTTGGCGAACTGTCGCTGCCTGGGAGGACAAGGCCCTGTGGGGATACTGAACCGCAGGACGCTGAGGCAGTCGGAGGGAGCGCATACTGGTACTGGCGGTGAGTGAACTACGCACTCGGCTACTGCCCCCGTGGCCGTTGAGGTGCCCGCACTGCTATGGGGCTGTGGTTGCTGGCCTGGCCTCGCGACGCTGGAGCCACGTCCGCACTTCGGCCTGCTGCGGAGGAGGCCCGAATGTCACGCGGGCCGTTTACACGGATGCTGAGACACACCGCTGTGGCCCTAACGCTGACTGCGGGACTGGAGAAAACACTCCCCTCTACTACATCCCAGCTGCGCATAATCTTTACCCCAACCACTGCGGGGTAGCCGCAACCAGCACCTGAGGACTGTCCCTCTGCAGGGCTGTGGAGGTGGACGCAACCTGCTGCCTTTGTCAACTGGGGACAAAACTAAGAACTAGCAACACTACAACACAGCAAACAACGACAGCTGGCTCCCCTCCCGGAACCCATTGTGCCTCCCACAGCTAGCGTGTGCCTGGCCGCCTCTTCACTGAGACCTGAACCCTCCTGAGAATGGTGGTCCGTAGAGGGAGAGAAAAACATCACTCTCCTATCGTACTGCACCTGCTGAACTGCCCTGACTGCCACCCAACCGCTGCACACTACAGGCTGCACCCGGAGACTGCCATACCCAGAGGCCCATAACCTTACACCCTGGATATGTGATAGGAGGGGACGACGAAGCGCCAACCCAACTCTGCCTCGCTAGGAGTCTGGCCCAGGGCACAGACCAGGCTTGTCTTCAGTGGCACTACACGGACCGTCCCCAGCCACCCCTGCTCCACCCTCATAACCATCCTTCCCTACCCCTATGGCTAGGTGGGGCACACTATAGAACTGAACCCCAGGAGAGCGACTGAGAACTCTGTTGTGACCAACACACGATCTCAATTATTGACAATTTTGTTTATTTGCAAGTGGTGACTCTTGAACAGCGCCTGTCTACATCGTTCCCAGCCTCCCTCATGCATCACCGTTGCGCCGCTGCCGCCGGGTACCGGGCTCACTAGACCTCAGCACACAGCGAACCCACCCTGGGCACAGCCACGCCACCGCCCTCCCCGCTCTGCAGCCATGGGGTCTAGCCAGATGGGCGGCACCCAAAGCTCAACTTTGATATCCACAAGTCTGCCCGCTCCCAAACAGAACCTGATGAGGAACAACCTGACAAGCCAACCACTTCCACAGTGGATTTGAAGGAGCTATTACTAGTGATGCAGTCGAGCCTGACATCTATTGAATCAAAAATGGACTCTATGAACGCCAGGCTGGATGGCCTTAGGTACAGGGTGGAAAAGCACGCTGATCGCCTAACCGAAAAGCGGAACGTCGGATTTCGGACCTGAAGGACACATCCAGCATTACCGTGAACCGCACAAAGGAGAAGGAGAGAGTCCTAAAAGTGATAGCTGCCAAAAACGCGGATTTAGAATCTCTCTCAAGAAGAAACAATCTACTAATCCTTGGAGTACCGGAATCGACAGCCACTGGCAAGATGGAAGAATATGTGGAGCTTCTCCGTATAACCTTATTTGGCAGAGAGGCCTTCTCACCAGTCCTGGTTGTCAAGCGAGCACACCACTCATTGGCAAACGACCAGCTCCCGGGACTCCTCCTTGACCCATCATAGCCAAGTTACTAAATTATCGGGATAGGGACACTGCCCTCCGCCTCTCTAGAGAAAAAGGACAACTAATCAACGAGGGGACAGAGATATCGATCTATCCCGACTTCACCATGGCCGTCCAGGACCAAAGAAGAAAGTTCCTCCAGGTAAAGAAGAAACTGCAACAATTCAACATGCCATATGCCATGCTGTGGTTCCCAAAATCCGGACCCTGTGGTTTTCCCGATATCGAGGTCCAATACCCGTGTCACGAAACCTCAACGTACCGAGACGATTTTAGTGTCTACGAACCGATAATGATTAGGACATCATTCCTATGTATTTGCGTTACAATCGAGGGTTGCCAACACCCCTAAACCACAGTTTCCGTCCCATCCCTTAAACTCCATTTTGTGAACGGCATCCATCTTGCATCTTGCCCTCATGATAAGTCAATTAAAGGTCGAGCTTGATCCAAATAGACACGTCCACCTTTCGTGACTTTCCCCTGACCTGTCCCAACTGACTCCACTGTCTTCGGCCAAACCTGTTTAGGCAGCTCCTCGCCCAGTGGCCGAATACGATAGCATCTACGCATAACATTCCACGAACCATTCACTACATACAGCCCATGTTTCCTTCAAACACGCACCTGTCCCCGTATCTTGTTTATGGCCCTTTTTATGGCTGGGTTGTACCTTCCTTTATTGGTGGTTCATCGATATCTGATGGGAGTTCCCGGTCCAACTGGGTAATCTATCAGCAAACTGGACATCTAAAATATGGGCTTGCTTACATGACTTCGCTCTTTGTATTGTTGTAGAAATATGTGTGTTGCCATACCATAAACTCAAGAATTCTTGCTTGAAGCCATATATTTGATATATAAGGAGACGGCTGGTTCTGTAAAAACGAACAGTCTCCCAAGAACCTACTCTCTGTGTGGTGTACTTCTGGGACACGTGTTACTTGGTAGCTACCAATAAAACTTGATCTTTGACTGCGACTAGAAGACTACGTGTTTCTGTGGTCCGGAACAAGGGAACTCAGAGGTCTTCGGGTGTTATCCCCTGACACCAGCGGGTTCCTAAAAACCCGTTACCTCAGTTGGCGCCCAACTCGGGGCGATATCAAGCGGTGACGGTCCAAGCCAGATGTTCGTGAGGAGCTTCGTGTGACAATTCCGGAGGACGGCCAGCCACTTCAGCGACCCCTGTATGTCGACGTGGTTCCGAAGGTCTTTGCTGCGAGGTTCCCCGCGTCCCGACGGCTACGAAGGACTGCTGCCCTGACTATCGCCTTGTTTTGGACCCAGTGATCCTTGGTAGAGCGAAACGATAGACGAGTCTTGTGGTAAATAAATAATTAATTACCGGTACTATTTTTCTATGCATTAAATAAAACAGATAGCTCAATAAATAAGAGGCAGGATCCGGGGTATCTGAGTTGAACAGGCTTTAATCAGGCACAAGGGAAGGGACAGGATCGGAACAGCCTGAAATAGGATGGCATGGAATGGCAGCTGCCACGTCTCATTAACAGTACATGGTATATATAGTAAAACAGTACAATTGCATTGCATACAGTAGGCGGAACAAGTGACAAACGTAAGATAAGAACACATGGGCGTAAAAAGAAGGCGTGCACAGGGCGTGCACGAAGACATGTGATGTAGACGTCACAGAAGTGTCATGAATGGGTGGATACATGGAGGGGGCTACCTGAGCAGCTGGAACCTTTAACCTAGTGGTGCGCGCAAACGGGCCATGACGTGTAACTGGGGAGAACTGGGGGCTCTGACTTCTACACTAGAAGAGGAGACGAAAGTCTGGGATGTCAGGACGACATGTACCTATAGCATATCTGGTATCTTGTGTTTGGAGTACATGTTGATTGAATCTAAATGTCATCAGGGCAGAGGCTACTTGACACTAAGACTGGTGCATGCATATATTCTTCCTGTATTGCGTGTGCTATGGATCTTCTATGGATATTAATACAGTAATTCTCTTGCATGGAGACAGAAAGACTAGACTATAGCTGAAGATGTTTATGCGGTTCGTTAGCTTAGGAATGTGAAGACGGAGAGCTGAACTGATAACTGTAGGCATAACATATTCTTGGCAGGCAGGCAGACAGAGCCAGGCCGGGCACCGCGCTGGGCGGCAGGAAGTAAGCGAAGGGTCAGGGATGCAGGTGGGGGCTGCATCGCTCCTCGGAGTGGGTTCAGGAGACTGGAGCTTGATTCTGGTGTCCGGGCCCTCATGAGGCCTAGAAACGGGGACAATTTGATGAATTAACGTGCACAATGTAAAACGTGGGCAACATAGGCCTAGAAGCCTAATTCACGTTGCTTTCACGGGGACTGGATAACTAACATACTAAACGTTGGACACAACTATAATGGCGTCTTTATTCGATCATAGGGGGAACATATGCATATTAATCATGCACATATTACATAGGATGGGGAACACGTAGGGACACATGACAAGGCAAAATTCAATTTTCCTCATTCCCTCCTTGTGCCCTACGTTTCCATCAGGAAACATCAATATTCATGATACCATCTATCATTTCATATAGCATCATTTGCTCGTCTCGAATCTTCTTGGAACGGGACTTTGGACTTGGAATACAAGATGTAGCACATAAGCCGCAAATCGCAGGGCCACATTGTAAACAGAGACAGCAACTGAATATGATCATTACGGCTATACCCAGGAATGACAATACTTTCCATCCCCAGGCAGATATTATACTCCAGAGCCAACCGGACCATGTCCAGGTGCCTGGATTCTGGTGTAACTGATGGGCTATTTTATGAAGTCTGGTTATAGCTGAATAAACAGACGGTGCGTTATTAGGAATGAAAATGCAGCAACTAGATCCGATGACTCTACAAGCTCCGCCCCTATCGGCCAGTATGACGTCAAGGACGAGACGATTTTGAAGCACGACAAATCTCATAGCAGATTGTTCTTCAGTTAAGTTACCTAGAGCGTAAGTAGTCTCATTCACTACGGCTTCAAGGGTTCTAGTTAGCCTACGTATTAACTTACTATTCTGGACAGGACCTATGAAGAAAAAGAAACCTTTATTGAAGTCTTGATACTGTTCTAAGGCAGTTTCAGTCTGATTGACAATTGGGGACTCGGTCTCCCTTCTATGTCTAACGTGTACTAGGTGTGTATTTCTGTGATAATCGGATGGGGCTAGGAAAACTGGTGGCAGTAGGAAGGCAATGTAACATGTTCCATCCCAATCTAGGGGCAGACGTACATATGCGGTCTGACCACACACAAAATAAGAATGACGTGAGGCTTTGAAAGTAGATTTCCCACTGTCACTATACTCGACCACAGTAGTACAATCACTGTGTCCTAGATGTACTGAACCATTCTTTCGGACACATAATTCGCCTTTCACTGGTAGAACTGTAATAGCAGGCAAATCTGGAGTAGTCTCGGACTGAACATTCAAAACCATGAAATTCGAGGAATAATTACCTAGATCATATACTTCATTTTCTAGATCTAACCCTGTTCTATGGGAAAGACCTTCCTTGTCTGGGAAACATGTTCTATTCAGAAGGGACATATCGTTTGAGGATGACGTTAACGTGGACCATGCTCCACACGAACCATTGAGTGAAAACGGATAGGGAAAGAGTGGCAGAACTCCCTTCGGTGTCTGAAAAGGGGGGAGTCGACCACACACCCAACAATTAGTGGCATTGCTTGTCTGGTGTGAATAGTGTAACATTCGGATAAAAGTATTATTGCGCATGGCAAGACGATAGGATAACTCGTGAGGAGGCAGTTCACTAAATGTGTGCTCTACTGTAACATTAGAAAACATATTCACATGTGAAACGATAGGAGGAAAATATATATATAAAACATAACTTATGCCTGTAATCGTAAAACTCAGAAATAATAAAATTAAAAGAGTAACAATGCATCGGCTTCGGAGAGCTTTGTGATAACGTATTTTCTTAGAGTTTCGACTAACTCTCTCACTATGTGGGTCTATCTCATACATGTCAGGAACCTGTCTAACTGTTTCACCCGAGAGGGACTTAGACAATTAAACTGGCTGACTTACTAGACCTTAATCTTTCTTTATACTCCTGCTGCGGAGTTTTCTCTAACAAGGGAAGTTTAGAGTCAGTATCTGGGCAGTCCTTGAGAACGGGGCAGTCCTTGAAAAAAGTCTTTGGACGGAGTCCATGAAATCGTTTCACGTGACTGGAATGCAACCAGCCTTTGTGGCCCTCCACCTTGATCGCGGTCCTTGTTGTCATCAGAACGAGCTTTGGTTCTCTCCAGCGGGGCTCCAGCGGACTTGAACGATCAAAATTTCTAATCAGAACGAGGTCGCCTGGTATGACCTCGTGCGGTTTCACTTGAGTGTTGTCTGGAAAAGCAGCAGCGACCTGTGAACGACAAGAGAGTAGTGCAGACATCAAGGAAGCCAGGTAATCTGTCAGCATATTACTGTCAACATCAGTTATTTTACGTGGCCTAGGTGTACCCCACATGTTTGGGGGACGACCGAAAACTACCTCAAAAGGGGACAGACCTGAACGGGAGTGAGCGACCATTCTCATGTAAAAAAGGGCGACTGGCAGTGCTACCATCCAATCTACGCCTTTCTCTGCGCAAACCTTGGCAATGCGGATTTTTAAAGTCTGATTATGTCTCTCAACGAGACCAGCTGCTTCGGGATGTCGTACACAGTGGAACTTCCACTGGTACCCTAACAGAAGGGATACTTGTTTCATGAGTTCAGATGAGAATGGATGGCCGTTATCTGAATACACGACCCTAGGTAAACCATAGCGGGGGAAAAACTCACGAACCAACTGCCTGGCAGTGGTCGCGGCAGTGTAATCTGGAACTGGATATGCTTCTGTCCATCTGGACAAAGCGCATACAACTACGAGGACATACTTGAAACCTCGACATCGCTCCATCTGAATATAATCCATCTGGAGGACTTCAAAAGGGTGGTCAGGAGGATGGAATCCACCTTGTTCCACCGGGACACCTTTACCTGGATTGAACTGACAACAGATCATGCAGGTACGCACTTTCTGCTTGGCTGCTGCTCGTAAATGCTTGTTAAACCAGAGGTTCTGAATACTGTCTAACATGGCTTTTTCTCCTAAGTGTGCTGGACTATGTGCGGTGTTAATAATGACTTGAACCATAGAGTCGGGGAGAAACCATGTGGCTTTTCCCTTCGTCAACCATCCCTGGTCTGTCTGGATCCCTCCTTGTTCAGACCATTTCTTGATTTCGTCGGGGGTAGCATGTGACTGTATATCTAGTACGTCTTGTGTAGGGTCCTTAACTGTCATACAAGTAGTCTGAACTGGAATGTCTGTCTGTGTCGTGTTAACTGGAATGTCTGGAGTCTGAGCTGTAAGCTTGGCTGTTCGATCTGCCAGGTCGTTACCCTGGGAAATGATGTCAGTGACTTTCGTATGTGCCTTGCACTTCATGATAGCGATAGCTGTCGGTAAATGTATTGCATCTAACAGAGCTTGAATGAGGGGACCATGTTGAATCTTGGTTCCATGAGAAGTCATGAAACCTCTCTCTTGCCAGAGTACTCCAAAGTCGTGAACGACTCCGAATGCATAACGTGAATCTGTATATATGTTTACTTTCAGGTTCTTGGCTCGTATGCAGGCTTGGGTCAGAGCGACGAGCTCTGCTGCTTGAGCAGACAGGGTGTCAATACGATGTGTTTCTATAACTTCAGTTTCAGTAGTCACTGCATACGCGGCTACTAATTCTCCTGTACTTGTTCTCATACATGAACCATCCACATAAAGTGTCAGGTCGGGATCAGGTAATGCAATGTCTGTCAAGTCTTGTCTTGGCTTTGTCATGGTGTTAACAACCTCCACACAGTCATGTGTGGCAGGGTTTGAAGTAATCGAGGGTAACAGTGTAGCAGGATTTAAAACATTGCAGCGTCTGATTTCTATGTGTGGCTGAAACAGTGTCAGTTCATATCCTGTTAAACGTGCAATTGTCAAGTGCTGAGTCTGTGTTCGGTTTAAAAGAACTTCCACGGAGTGTGGAACTTGTACTGTCAGGGAGTGTCCTAACACTATGGAATCACTCTGTCTGATAGCTAGTGCTGTGGCTGCAACTGACTTGAGGCACGCAGGCAGAGCCTGGGCCACCGGATCTAATGTGCTAGAGAAATAAGCACAGGGCTTGTATTGTCCTGCTTGATCTTGTGCGAGAACAGATAATGCAGTACCATCACGTTCAGTGACAAAAAGTGTAAAAGGCTTACTGTAGTTTGGTGTTGCTAGAACAGGCGCTTGGCATAAAGCTTTCTTTAACTCATTGAGAACAAGTGTATGTTCTTGGGTCCAAGGGAGGACAGTCAATGTGGCTGCCTCCTGTGTCGTTAACTGTATCAGTGGCTTGGCTAGATATGCGTACTGAGGAATCCATTGTCTGCAGTAAGAAGTGAGGCCGATAAAAGCTCGTACCTCCTTCTGAGTCTTGGGCTGTGGAAGATGTGCTATTAACTGGATACGGTCTGGTGTCAACTGCCTACCCCTCTTGGACAGTAAGTGTCCAAGGTAGACCACTTGCTGGACACAGAATTGCAATTTCGAAGGGGACACCTTGTGCCCCATCTCGGCCAGGAAATACAAGACTGTAAGTGACGCACGTTCGCAGTCACGTTCAGAACGGGCTGTGATCAATAGATCATCGACATACTGGAGCAGGGCAGTGTCAGTTGGCATGTGTATATTGTCTAGTTGTCTTTTAAGTGCTTGACTGTAAATGCTAGGACTTTCTGTGAAACCTTGAGGAGATCGTGTGAATTTATAGCTTCTTCCGTTTAAACAGAATCCGAAAAGAAACTGGCTGTCTGGATGAATGGGGACACTAAAGAATGCGTTCTTGAGATCAATAACAGTAAAGAACGTAGCTTCGGAATCAATGGCAGTCAATAGGGAAGAGATATCTGGAACCACAGGGTACTGGGGTATGATACATTTATTAAGTTCTCGAAGGTCAATCACTAATCGATAAACTGGAGGTGCATTTGGATCTGTACGTTTTAGAATCGGAATGATAGGAGAATTACATACATTGGAGTCAGTTTCTACAACTACTCCTTGAGCGATGAGCTCGTCAATAATTTTTGATAAGGCTGCTACAGCCTCAGGTGGCAATTTGTACTGTCGGATTCGTGGTAATACAACACCTTGCTTCAGAGTGACACGATAGGGTGTAATGTGCATACAACCTACATCAGTTGGACCTTGCGCCCATAAATGCTGTGGTACGTTCAATAATCTTGGATCAAAATCTCGTAATACATAATGACCTTTAAAATCACGTAAAAACAATCTCACTCCTTCTGGGGAGCAACAAATGATTGCTCCTAATTCTTTCAATGTCTTAATACCTAGTACATTTTCTGGACAAGATTTCGTAAGTAACAAGTCTGTAGTTCGGGACAATGGACCAACTTCTAGGGAAACTGGTTTCGATATTTCATTAACAATAGGCTTTCCTGAAAATCCAAGGGAAACATTTCTAGAGCCTGAGAGCGGAGCCCCTGGAACCTCTTCATGACTGATGGTAGTCCGACTTGCCCCTGTATCAATCAGAAACTTTCTGTCTTTCCCTAATACTTGACTGTGTACATAGGGACCCTCTTGATCTACAGGAATCTCGATGAGAGGCAAGCCAACCTCCCTCTCTAGGCTGTTTCATGAATACTGCTGATATTCTGGATACTCTGACTGTGCATACTGGTACATCTGCTGTGTAACGTGTTGTGTGGCAGCTATAGGCTGCGGTACTGTAACTGTCTGTTGTGCGTTCTGCCGTGCTTGCGTATTCTGCGGAACATGTTCTGGTCTAGGCGGACGTGGTCTTTCTTTCGTCTTACCAGTAGCTATGTTATGTTTCAGAACTGCACATTCGTTTATATAATGACCTGGCTGTTTACAGTAATTGCATGTCCCTTTAACGGGAGCGGCAGAATGACTAGTTTGATTCAGACCCCTCTTCTGACTGTCTTGTGGAACAGACTGTGCAACCAGTACTTTCATTTTCGTGTCTTTCATACGTCTCCTTTCGTGTTCTTGCTCCTCCCTGATTCTGTTCTGGTGATACTGGAGCATCTGGAGCATTTGTGACGGAGTGTTAGCTTGCCAGGTACTCTCGACTTTCAGTACTCGATTTTTAACTTGTGGTAAAGAATTCGCGACTAGTTTGGTAACAAAAAGATGTGGATACGACTCACTACTTGTTTTCAGACCGCTATTAATAATGAAACATTTCTCAAATCTAGAATAAAAATCACTAGTGTCTTCGTCTTGTTTCTGTTTACAGGCTGAGATAGCATCCCAGTCTTCCTTTTTCGTGGCTAGTAATCTTGGCAAGACTTGTATTAACAACTCGGGCAATGCTTTAGCTTTTTCCCCAAGACCGGTACCTGGAACTCGTGTGTTATCTTCAGTCTCTAATGCGGTCCAATCTATCTTTTTCTCTCCTACCTCCCATTCTTTTTCTTTGAGTTTTTCATATATGCCCGCAGGCAACAGGACCTTTAACATTTTAATGATATCAGGATACGTGTATTCTCCCATACGGAGCATGTCTTTTAATTCACGGTGGAACCCTGCTGGATCTTTATCGTGACAGGGTATTAACTTTTTCATTTCTAGAAGCTCTATTTTCGTGATAGGGGTGTAAACAAATACTCGTTCTAGATCACCCCCCGCTCCTTTAACTGGATGTACTTCTCGTAACGGATTCTGTCTGTCTATGTAGAATGATTTTCTTACTGGGGGTGGAACAGGAACAAAATGTGGAGTCAGGAACGTACTGTACTTGTGACGTTGTTCTAAAATGACATTAATTAAATCGGTACCTAGACCTTTCCATCTGTTTAGGAGTAACTCGTTCAGAACATCATACAAAGGACCTGGATCAGAATGCTGATTCTCATACAGTGTGATGAGGTGCTGGATCATGTACATACCCACCAGACGCTGCTCGGTTGGGGGCAGCTTCAGAAACGTTTGGGCCACTATTTCATCTGAAAACGTGGTAGAATCACTAGTCCATCGGACTGCTGATCGGGCTAGTTCTTGTTCATGCATGGTACTAAGCTCACTATAACCTATTCGTAGTTTCAGAATTTTATCGGTGGCCTGGAATACTTGTTCCAGAGAACACTGTTCTGGCACGGGAGGAGGAAAAACTTTCTTGTAATCTAGACGTGAATGCCGGTCGGAAAATCTAGTTCTACCTACATACGCTATTCTGGTTGGGTTCTCGCTGTCTATGTCTTCACTTGAAGAGTCATTCTCTTTCTCGGTTGCTCTTATTGCTTTCTCCTTCTCGTGTATACTTAGAATTTCTTTACGAATTTTCCTGTACATACTTTCTATACTATTCTGTGTCTTATGTTTTCCCTCGGATATATTATCACTTCATCTTGTCAAGACTTTCATCTCGTCTTTGTCTTTATCAGGTTGATCTTGTTCTCTTATTAAACAGTTAATCAAGAACTGTAAAATCATACTTTGATTCTCGACTTTTCTATGTGCCATAGCTTCGTGAATACTTTCTGAATTCTCCCCTGTACGGATAAAACGATATATTCTGTCTAGATGTTCCTTCATGTCGGGCAGGGTGGCCAAATAGTTGGCAACTCGTCGTAAACGTATGGAGTATATTATCATGTGATCTTCGCCTGGAACTGAATCATATATGCAATCAGTAAGGTGTCGCTTGAGGTCTGCGTATGTAGTCACCTTTGGCGTGCGCTGTAACGCTGCGTCTCTCAGCGTCAGTCGTTTTACTTGAGGCGGGGTGGTAGAAGCACCTCCCCCCGCTCCTCCTGAACTAGAATCGTCAATTAATACTGAATGTGCTGGTAAAGTGACTGGCAAAACACGTGGCGTGGACTGGTCCGGGGGTACTGGCACATGGACAGGGTTCCCGGGACCAGTGCCTGGAGGAACAGGAATTACATTATTAACAGGGTGCTGAGGTTGAGCAGGCGGAATAGGATTTGCATATTCTGGGACTGTATCGTCCAAATAGGACGAAAGAAAAATTTCAGCTGCAGTCGGTTTATGACGTAGCTTAGTCGGGACCAAGGGTGGCGGTAAATTACAGGATGCTTCCGGGGTTGCCTTCGGCAAGCCCTCGGCAAGAAGAGGATACATACCTTTAATAAGGGCATTCTCTGTCTGTCTGACTGTTCTGCTCTAACTCGTTCTCCTTCTTCTAGAAGTTCCCTTTCTTGGGCTTTTTCTGAGGATTCCCTACTTAATTCTGCTTTTCTGAATTCTTTTTCGGATCTTTTATGGGATTCTTTACGCCATAATTCTATGGCATCTTTCTGGGATTGTCTGGCTTTCTTTTTCCATAATGCTTCTTCTACTCGCATGATGCACTCGGCATCCCATGTACCTGATACAGGCCATCTATATTTCTCTTCAAGATTCTTTGTATAATCCACCCATAAATCTAGATACAATATGGCATCTAAGCCATGCCTATGATACATGAAATGTCCTGGACTGTCCCTAGGAGGGACAGGAACTGCTTCTTCGAGTAACCCTTTTCTGGTTTTTATCTGACGTAACTTTGAAAACAGAGGCATATTTGAGTCTTACTTGAACTTAGACTGGAACACAATACACAATAATCACAGTAATGAAATGGCAAACAAATCACTCATACCACGACATAGAAATACATTAATAACAGTTCGAACAGAATACTACCTGATACACTGAAAACATAACACTTGAATTTCTCAAGAACGTGCTTACTAGAATTACTGGATGCACTGCTAAAACAGTACAGAACATACCGGTCTCATAAGGAGACACGTCATACCGTATCCACCTAGGTGAATACTTCGGACTGGATCTGTGTACCCAAACCCATCGGACCAGGGACAAACTAATGAACCTGTCTAGATACTTCCCCCGCAACGGTACTCACCGGGAAGCAGAAACTGAAGGCCTCGGACTGGACTGGACTGCTACGACGTCTGGTTACTGCTACGCATGCGCTTCGAGCTTCGGGTTTCGGTTACAGGTGGGCCTCCGGATACCTCGGACCTTGCTCTCTCGGCTTGGGCTCTGGTCGGGACGAACCGCATTCCTCACCGCCTCGTCTGGTTGCCGGACCGCAGTCTCCGTCTCCTCCGTGGGCCTGAGGGAGACTTGAAGCAGAAATATCTGCACGTGCGCATAGGGTTCCGTCACGGCTGTAGAAGGGTCAGAGGGCCTGCGTTACATCGCCGGCGCGTGGGAAAGGGGCTCGTCCCTATTCGGGCGCCATTATGTGGTAAATAAATAATTAATTACCGGTACTATTTTTCTATGCATTAAATAAAACAGATAGCTCAATAAATAAGAGGCAGGATCCGGGGTATCTGAGTTGAACAGGCTTTAATCAGGCACAAGGGAAGGGACAGGATCGGAACAGCCTGAAATAGGATGGCATGGAATGGCAGCTGCCACGTCTCATTAACAGTACATGGTATATATAGTAAAACAGTACAATTGCATTGCATACAGTAGGCGGAACAAGTGACAAACGTAAGATAAGAACACATGGGCGTAAAAAGAAGGCGTGCACAGGGCGTGCACGAAGACATGTGATGTAGACGTCACAGAAGTGTCATGAATGGGTGGATACATGGAGGGGGCTACCTGAGCAGCTGGAACCTTTAACCTAGTGGTGCGCGCAAACGGGCCATGACGTGTAACTGGGGAGAACTGGGGGCTCTGACTTCTACACTAGAAGAGGAGACGAAAGTCTGGGATGATAGGACGACATGTACCTATAGCATATCTGGTATCTTGTGTTTGGAGTACATGTTGATTGAATCTAAATGTCATCAGGGCAGAGGCTACTTGACACTAAGACTGGTGCATGCATATATTCTTCCTGTATTGCGTGTGCTATGGATCTTCTATGGATATTAATACAGTAATTCTCTTGCATGGAGACAGAAAGACTAGACTATAGCTGAAGAAGTTTATGCGGTTCGTTAGCTTAGGAATGTGAAGACGGAGAGCTGAACTGATAACTGTAGGCATAACATATTCTTGGCAGGCAGGCAGACAGAGCCAGGCCGGGCACCGCGCTGGGCGGTAGGAAGTAAGCGAAGGGTCAGGGATGCAGGTGGGGGCTGCATCGCTCCTCGGAGTGGGTTCAGGAGACTGGAGCTTGATTCTGGTGTCCGGGCCCTCATGAGGCCTAGAAACGGGGACAATTTGATGAATTAACGTGCACAATGTAAAACGTGGGCAACATAGGCCTAGAAGCCTAATTCACGTTGCTTTCACGGGGACTGGATAACTAACATACTAAACGTTGGACACAACTATAATGGCGTCTTTATTCGATCATAGGGGGAACATATGCATATTAATCATGCACATATTACATAGGATGGGGAACACGTAGGGACACATGACAAGGCAAAATTCAATTTTCCTCAGTCTTCTAGCGACGTCATCGATCTTCAAATACTTCAGTTAAGTATAAGTGGAGCGTCTCCTAGTCCTTAGTTTGTTCTTAGTTTTTGGTATCCTTGAGATACGACTTGATTTGGAACTTGCAAGCCCCAAAGCCGAAGGACTCGTGTATTCACGAGAAATATCGTAACAGATAATCCTTTGAAGTTTGAAGCTAGACTAATGAGCGAAGATGCCTGATTTTAGCAAACTTGGAAACTTGTTTTGTCTTGGTTGTAGTAAGGACTCCCGATTGGAGGATTCCTGTCCGGTTCCTCCAATTGGAACTCCAACGTATGAGCTCTATGTAAAGCACGGCGTAGGTCATATAACATATAACGAGGTATGGATAAAATACACCCGCAAGGATGGTGTTTTAAAATGGCCCCAATATGGTAGTTTCGACCAAGAAATATTAGATAACTTAGAGGTCAAATTGTTCAAGAAGAAAGCCCGGCCGGCGATGTTTGACTCTTTCCGCTTATGGCGCAAGGAAGCCAAACAGAAAGAAATAAGATTAGCCAAAAAGAATAAAAGAGGTATGTCAATGGTGCAAGCTGCCGTTGCATACAGAGATAATGAGGAAGAGCAGGAGAGCGAACAGATGTTTAGGAGCAAGAAACTAGCGATAGATAAATGTTACCCGATGTTGCCAAATAAGGGACAAGGTCAACAGGAAGGATCCGAGAAAGATCCATTAATGTCCCACCTATTAAATTCTCCGCCACCCTATGCACAAAATGCCACAGCACCTCCGCAACCTTTCATTGCACCTTTGGTAGCTGTAATACAGGCTCCTTTACCGCACTCACCGGCTACTCTTCAGCTGGCTCCTGTTTCTTTGGCGCAGCCTCCTCAAGGCTCACCGATCACGTCTACTTCTCCTACCGTCCCTTCTAAAATTTCGCCTAGCGCACCTTCTAGTCTCTCTGATACTCGTTCTACGAACATTTCTGTTTCTGCTTTGCGTGACTCTGTTCTACTACCAGCTATTCCTCCATTTTCACCTTCCGTCTGGCATAAAATGGCCAGCATTGTTACTAACTTTCCTTCACCACTTTTTCGGTCGCCTAAAACGACCCTTAACACGGAACGAAGACAATTACGAAGCCAAATGCCTGATTATCAGGAAAGGGAAACATTGAATAAGTTAGCACGAAATTGGGCTATGGATACAGCGAGATATGATGTAGAGTCTGTCATGAACGTTTTCCGTCAATGGGATGAACCAACGCAAAGATACGTATTTGAGCAGATGTGTGTTTTCCTGTGTGAGGATTTGGAAGATAATGGTCAGAAGAGCAACCTGCAGGAGTTGTGTAGGTTACGATTTAAATTTGGGGAGGGTATGATAGTTGGTCCCGACGTTGAAAGAGCAGTAGAGATATTATTATCACATCGAAGTACAGGTGGTAATTCTGGGTCATCCTCTGACAGTGGTACGTATAGTAGGAAAGGAGCGAGACAGTACCCTATGAGAGAGGTTCCTCCGGTTTGGAGGGAAGGTGATGCAAACGCCGTTCCACCGGTTCTGCCTCATTTCCAGCGTGTATGGGTACATGTCCCCTGGAAAAGATCAGAAGTTCTAGCACTCAAGCAGACACTACCCGATCCCCGTAAAAACCCGACTGGGTATTATAAGGAGTTGTCCCAAACTGCAAGCTCATGTATAATGAATTTAGCGGATATAGACATGTTGTTTGGGAACGTTGTTCCACATCCTTTATGGAGTAAGATACGTCATACGCGTCATGACCAGGAATTAGGTGACTCATGGGCAAACATTGCGACTACAGATGCTAGACAAATCGGTGGTTTCAAGCCTGAGCCGTTAATAGCTGAACTTCCTGGTAGAATTATTGCATACATGAAGACAATTATGCCTGAAGTACGTGTAAACTGGGACAAGCTATCCGCGTGCAAGCAGAAGAAAGACGAGAATGTGTCTGACTTCTTTACGAGATTTGAGGAAACATTCACTGACCATAGTGGTCAGGATATGGCTACCGAGGGTGGCCAAAGACTGTTTGTAGACAAGTTTGTACACAATTTGCTTCCTGAATTGTGTGCTAAACTAAAAGACTCAGAAAGTGCTTGGGCTGTCTCTACGTCAGCGCAGATTCTAGCAACAGCCCAGTACTATGAAAATAGGCGTAAAGACGAATTAGACAAGGCAGACAAAAAGACGAAAGATTTGAAAACTAAAGTTCTTCTCCAACAGGCCTATCAGCCTCGTATGGCTAGCCAGCCTAATTATCAACAGAATCAGCAGTACTCTAGAGACGCGCGAGGAAACGAGCTTTCCCATCAGCGTCCTACGTATGGCCCGAATCAATGTGCGTATTGCAAAGAAGAGGGTCATTTTAGGAATAATTGTCCGGCTCTTGCACGACGTTTAAACGGTGCACAAGGTGTAAGGGGAAGAGGTGTTCAGCATGCCTCTAGAGGTAGAGGCCGTGGAAATTTCACTCAGAATATAACTTCTTTTCCACCTCAGAAATCCATGAATAGCTTTGATCAACAGGGTAATTCATTGTCCAAGTCAGCTCAGTACTATGCTGACGACTATTACACCGAACACGACAATGAGGGTAACGATCGCTAGGACAGCCACGGACAAAGAGAGGGAGTTGTTTCAGTTCCAGTAGATCAGGATGGACCTTATGTCGAGGTAATTACCTCAGGAGTGTCAGAGCCATTTCTGCTGGATACTGGTGCTACAAAAAGTTCTATTATGCACTCAAAACTTCCTGGCGCACCTTTGTCTGGCGAAATGAATGTCTCAGTAGGCTTCTCTGGCGCCCCTGTTAGAAACCCGATCTCTAGTCCTATTTCCCTTTTTTGTTGGCCCCTGTGAATTAGAAGCACCCCTCATTCTTACAACAGGTTGCGGTGAAAATTTGTTAGGATTGGATTTGCTAAAGAGGTTGTACGCGACTTTGTACTGTTCTCCCTCAGGAGTACAGCTTACTTTAGGGAGAAAAGTCATTTCTCCAATGTACTTGTCAAAAGAAGGTATCCCAACCGAATTGTCATCACTTCCAGATATACTATGGGCTAATGGTTCCAACGATGTAGGTCGTTTAGAGATAGCACCGTATGTCATAACTTTGAAAGCAAACGTCAGATTGCCACGTATTGCCCAATACAAAATTTCTAACGACTGCGAACAGGCATTGTTAACGATCGTTTATGATTTAATCGATAAAGATGTTATCGAGGAAACAACAGGAAACATTTGTAACAGTCCAGTTTTACCGGTCTTGAAACGTACTGATCCTTCACAGCCCCCTGTGTATAGGTTTGTGATTGACCTCCGAGAAGTAAATAAGGTAGTTATACCGCAGTTTCCAGTCGTCCCCGACATTACTGCTTTATTGACAATGGTTCCAGCTTCAGCAGCTTGGTTCTCGATGATTGACCTGAAGAACGCTTTCTTCAGCATCCCGATCGCCGAAGAGAGTAGAGACCTTTTCGGCTTCAATTCAGGAGGACGAAGCTTCCGCTTCAAATGCGCTCCTCAAGGCTACTGCGAAAGTCCATCAATATTCAGTCAGGCTCTGAAAACACAATTAGACACAATTGTACTGCCAGATGGGTCAACATTGATTCAGTACGTAGACGATCTACTGATCGCTGCAGACACTGAAGAGATTTGCAAGGAAGCTACGTTGTCGCTATTACGTCACCTATGTGACATGAAGCACAAAGTCTCCCTTTCAAAACTGCAATTTTGTCGACAAGAAGTAACCTACCTAGGTCACATCTTATCGAAGGAGGGAAGGAGACTGACACCAGAAAGAATACAGGCAATCACAGAACTAAGTGCCCCAAGGACACAGAGAGGTGTTCGAGCTTTTTGGGGCTTTACATCGTACTGTAGACAATGGATACCGAATTTCTCACTACTAGCCAAACCCTTACTGTCACTACTCCGCAAAGACACGCCTAAACCTATGCCTTGGTCTGAAGATTGTCAGACGAGTTTCCGCGAGTTGCGCGATGCATTGTGTTCGGCTCCTGTGTTGGGAAACCCCAACTACAGTAAGCCTTTTACATTGTATGTCCACGAAAAAGAAGGTTGTGCATTATCAGTCTTAATGCAACTCTTTGGGGACAAACAGCGCCCATGCGCGTATTTTTCGGCAACTCTGGATCCAGTGGCTAAGGCACTGCCAAGTTGTCTAAGAGCAACAGCCGCAGCAGCTGTCTGCATTCGACAGTCTGCTGGATTAGTCATGAATAACACTTTGATCGTTATGGTTCCGCATGCAGTAGACATTTTGCTAAATAGGACAAAGACACAACACCTTACTAGCGCTCGACTATCCAGTTACGAACTTACCCTGCTAGCAAGTCACATCCACATAAAGAGGTGTGATACACTCAATCCCGCTACGTTATTACCCATCCCGACAGAGACAGACAAGATTGACAAGCATGACTGCTGTTTCAGGACAGAGGAAGAGACAAAAGGGAGAGTAGACTTACAGGACACTCCCCTTCCCGAATGCAATGATACTCTATGGGTTGATGGTTCATGTTTCAAGTTGCCGAATGGTGATACGACTACAGCATATGCCGTAACGACGTTACACACCATTGTAGAGACTGCACGCATTCCCCACAGTTCTGCACAAGCTGCAGAGTTGATAGCGCTTACTAGAGCATGTGTGCTGGCGAAAGGAAAGCGAGTGAATGTGTACACTGACAGCCAATATGCCTTTGGTGTGGCTCACAGTTTTGGGAGATTATGGCGTGAACGTGGGTTCCTTACGTCCCATGGTGCAAAGATACAACATGGCCAGCTAGTCAATGAGCTCCTTGAGTCACTCACCTTGCCCCTACAAGTCACCATTATAAAATGTAGTGCACACAGAAAGATTCAGGATGATGTTGGCCGCGGAAATGCATTTGCAGATGAGGTTGCGAAAGGAACTGCAAGGAACACAATGAGTCGGATGTATGTCATGGGTCCCGCTAGATGGATTGCTGATGTGGGAATGTGTGAGGACACCATTGAAAGCGTGAAATCGATACAAGCCGAGGCCACTGAGAACGAGATGAATGAATGGAGAGGAAGCATAGGTAGATTGGATGCGAATGGTTGTTGGGTCGAACTATCGGAACACCAGCGATGGTTATTACCTAATGCATACGTACTTGCAGTAGTAACAATGACTCACGGAATGGCAGACATCAATTCGAGAGGAATATGTAAACTATTGGCCCCAGTATGGCAGAATAGCAATATCCCAAAGTACGCAGAAAACGTGGTCAGAAAGTGTATGGTATGTTTGAAGTACAATCCCGGTAGGGGAACGCCAACTCCAGCTGGTCATTTTGCGTCTCCAACGTACCCGTTTGAGGTTTTGCAGCTCGACTTCATCCACATGGAGAGGTGCAACAACCTAAAGTACGTGCTCGTTGTTGTTTGCGCCTTTTCAAGGTGGGTGGAAGCGTACCCCCTTAAGGACAATACCGCTTTATCAACTGCCAAAGCACTTGTCAAAGAGTTCTTCCCGAGGTTCGGTATGCCTAGAATCGTCTGGAGTGATAACGGAAGTGAATTCGTAGGATGCGTGATGAAGAGAGTGTGTGAGTGTTTAGGCATCCACCAAAAATTCCACTCTGCAAATCACCCCCAATCAGCTGGATTAGTAGAGTGCTACAATGGCACTCTAAAACTCAAACTAGCCAAAATCCAAGCCAGTACAGGTCTTAAATGGCCTGATGCCTTGCCTCTAGCACTTTTGTCAACCAGGACGACTGTCCACTCCAGGTTAGGACTTAGCCCCCATGAAATCGTGTTTGGCCGCCCAGCCAACGTCTGGGGCGTGCCAAGACCCAAGAAACTGAGCGAGATAGAGCACCCCGTACTGCTTGACTATTTGTGCGAATTGACAACTAAATTGCGTGTTTTACACCAACAGGTTTACAGTTCTTCTCCACCAGCCTCTGACGATCCAGGTCACCTCATCGAACCCGGTTCGTGGGTTTTGTTGCGGAATTTTCAGCGCACCAACAACGGACAACCGAGGTGGACCGGACCGCACCTGGTACTACTTTCAACAAGATCTGCTGTTCGGGTTGAAGGCAAGAAAAACTGGGTGCATGGGACCCACTGCAAATGGGTCCCTCTACCCCTTCCATACGACCGGTGGGTCAACAAAGGACTTGCTGACTCTGAGACAGAATCCGTACCTCGCTTCATCCCTTTCAGCGATGCCCGTTTGAAAGAAACTAGTACCGAAAAGGAGAGTGAACATATTTTGCAAGGACTTGTGTCACCATCTATGCAATTGGACACTACTGAACCTGAAACGCTGTTTGAAGATCACACCGTACCTGGGAAACGACGATACAACCTGCGGTCTAGACAAAAGAACTAATAAAGTGTGATCTAATGTAATTTCCTTTTCCCCCTAAGAACTATTTTTGAATTTTCAGCTCTCTCGTCCCAAGGGAACTAGCTCATTTTTGATTTTTCGAACCGCCATCCGGTTCTGCTGCTAGGGTCGCGGTTGAAGTCTGGGGAGTGCAACTGGGAAGTTCTAGGTCCACGGTTCTGATTGGTCCACGGGAGTTACCCCGGACTGAGCAGAGCGCGCTCCCTGGGAGAATCAATCAACCACCGCGGGCAGCAACTAGAGGATGGAGTTTCCAAGGGTAGAGAGACCTGTCAGACTCACGAACTTTGAAAAACAATTATGCACGATACTGTCCAGAAGAAGATTCCTGATATTATGTGTTTTAATGTTATGTAGCACACTTGCGTTTTTTACTAGTTATATGCTATTCGTTTTTAAAGTTACCTTTTTCGAATGACACCCAGACACCACCTCCTCCCACTATTTCTCCACACTACTTTCACCCTTTACCTGAACACGAGTCTGCCCGAAGACTCGAATTTGTAAACAACTCTTTCATCCAGCTTCTACACCAACACCAGTCCATAATGAACACGTCAAACTGTTGGATATGCGGACTTATGCCACACACAACCGATAAGGGGATCCCATACTTCATTTTGCCATTTAGCTACTATGGTTCTCTGTGGGCTTTCCAGACCCTGTTCTTATTCGCCCTAGAACCATACCCGACCCGTTCCGCTGCGAGCGATTCCAGTAACAAGGCGCTAATCGCAGGGATAAGGAACATGAGTAGGGATTTCGACACCTATCTGACAATGCCCAAAGATGAACTGAGTCCCTACTCCCGTTGGAACGTGACCAAACATGGGGTTTACCTGGTCAAGAGCCAGGCAGCAAAGAAATCTCGCCCAGTTTGGATAGTTCCCCACCGAGGTCACTTATGTTTACAGGGTATTGGTAGGAACCCCACAGCACAGTTAGGAAAGAGCATTTGCACGGAAACATATGTATTTGCTTCCCGAACTTCCCCGATACTCTTGGCAGCTAAAGGCACGTATTTCGTTTGCCACGACCAAGCCTACACGTGGTTGCCCCCTGACTTCTCAGGTACATGTTTTATTTCATTTCTGCTGCCTCCTACCTACACGGCCCGAGCAGATTACCACCGGACAAGGACAGCTAGAGGTGTCGTGAGTAAAGACGACACCGCGGGTCAGGAATTCGCTGACTTCGCAAAGGGTTTTCTGCCATTTTGGGGGCCTATGGTGAACAGCAGGAATATTCGCCAGTTAGCGAGGGTAGTTGAATCCGCCGTGACTACAACGGCCGGAGCACTTGGCAATTTGACAACAGAGCTTCAGTCGGATCGACTTATGACCCTTCAGAACCGAATTGCCTTAGACATTATACTCGCCGATCGTGGTGGTGTGTGTAGAGTCATCCAATCCAGTTGTTGCATTTTCATCCCTGATAACGCACCAACAGTATACCAGGCCATCTCCAAACTACACGAAATATCTGGTTCCCTTCACATTGAGAAAGGGGATTGGTCCCTGCTGGGGTGGTTCTGGGAACTGATCACTGCCTGGGGATGGAAAACTTTGATTTTCATTGGGATGATCTTGGCACTTCTGTTCATGTTTTGCTTGTGTATACAGTGTGCTCCTGCACTATGTGGCCTCTGTGCTACCTCGTGTGTACGGAAGCCTGTGTCACAGGACGAGCTGAGTAACAGAATGATGCTCCAGCAACATCTCCACGAATTTCTTCATACCGATTTGGACTCAGATTAGCATGAGTTATTGCCTTATATGAGGGCAAAAGGAGGGTCTGTGGTTCCCAAAATCCGGACCCTGTGGTTTTCCCGATATCGAGGTCCAATACCCGTGTCACGAAACCTCAACGTACCGAGACGATTTTAGTGTCTACGAACCGATAATGATTAGGACATCATTCCTATGTATTTGCGTTACAATCGAGGGTTGCCAACACCCCTAAACCACAGTTTCCGTCCCATCCCTTAAACTCCATTTTGTGAACGGCATCCATCTTGCATCTTGCCCTCATGATAAGTCAATTAAAGGTCGAGCTTGATCCAAATAGACACGTCCACCTTTCGTGACTTTCCCCTGACCTGTCCCAACTGACTCCACTGTCTTCGGCCAAACCTGTTTAGGCAGCTCCTCGCCCAGTGGCCGAATACGATAGCATCTACGCATAACATTCCACGAACCATTCACTGCATACAGCCCATGTTTCCTTCAAACACGCACCTGTCCCCGTATCTTGTTTATGGCCCTTTTTATGGCTGGGTTGTACCTTCCTTTATTGGTGGTTCATCGATATCTGATGGGAGTTCCCGGTCCAACTGGGTAATCTATCAGCAAACTGGACATCTAAAATATGGGCTTGCTTACATGACTTCGCTCTTTGTATTGTTGTAGAAATATGTGTGTTGCCATACCATAAACTCAAGAATTCTTACTTGAAGCCATATATTTGATATATAAGGAGACGGCTGGTTCTGTAAAAACGAACAGTCTCCCAAGAACCTACTCTCTGTGTGGTGTACTTCTGGGACACGTGTTATTTGGTAGCTACCAATAAAACTTGATCTTTGACTGCGACTAGAAGACTACGTGTTTCTGTGGTCCGGAACAAGGGAACTCAGAGGTCTTCGGGTGTTATCCCCTGACACCAGCGGGTTCCTAAAAACCCGTTACCTCAATGCTATTCCCAGCCTGCCTCAAAGTAACGCATCAGGGAAAATAGCATTTCTTCACCAACCCGCAACATTCCCAGGACTTCCTCAGAACCCTACCCAAACACCCCAGAAACCAGAAAATGCTTGTCATGTTGTAGCCTGGAAGAAGACACTAGGCAACAGCTACTGTGATGAGGCAACACTTGTTACTAGACTTTTCTCCAAATCAGCATCCAGCGAACTACTCTCGCTTCCCTTCGACCACACCCATGGCTGGCAAGGACATGAGGTCTGACCTCTACGATTGACTCACGTCAACCTATTCATAAACTGGAAAATGCCGCCTGCAACACTATACATACTCCGCGGTGCTTCACCAGCAACAATTTCTTCACAGCACCTTTATTGTCTCAGCACAGAGATACACGCATGGGCCTACAACCAGTCCGGCCGGCCGCTATTCAAGTCGATGAAAAATACAGAGTACGAAGGTTACAGCGGTCTGGAGGTCAAAGGCAGAGGAGCATCCAGGATACGATACATTAGTAGGATACCATGCGACAAGAAAGACCTGAAACGGTTCATTTTGCAATAACAAAACATTTTTTAGAAATCAATGTCGCACAATCGCGCACGCCCCCAACGCATTAGCTAATAACAAAGTTTTACGCCAGCGATATACCTCATCCGAAAGGGACAGGAGAAGGGGCACATGAGTCAGGATAGATGCAATAAACATGTAACAATCATGGCAAACTAGCCCCCCCCTCAAAAGGAAAACACACTATGGGAGACATGAAAGACGACGACATCGAAAAAGGAAAAGGGCAAAGGGCCATAGAAACAAAGAGAGAACAAAATAACAAACAAACCCATCCCCCAACCCTGCACCCCTGCAGAAGGCTATGGCCTACCCCCCCAGCAGCGTGCCTGTCGCCCTAAATGAGAGACCCGAAATACAGAGAAGAAAGAGAAAAGGAAGAAGAAAAATACAGGAGAAGGGCCGTTTGTGTAATTATCCGGTCCCTCCCACCTCCGCATACCAAAAATCATCTAAACATGAACAGTAATAGAAGCACAAGTATCAGCAATCACATAGAGCGCAACCAAGTACAACTCCACCAAACGCCCCTTAAATCGCCATTAACCAACTATAGGGCCCACCAAGTCCCAAGCAAGGTCACCCCTGGCCTCTCCTGTCAATAGTAGCGACTTCGAACTTTCCTGCAGACGGGGTACAGATTGGCACATAGAATCCGAACGTCCCGGGTGGATCAGTCAGCGTCTTCGCCCCACAGGGTCCCAGCCACAAAGAGATCTCCGATGGTGCATGGGGGAAGTCCGAGTGCGACAATATCCACATCGCCAATAGTCTCAAGTTCGAATACAGGCCCGCCAAGCACGGAAAAGGAATCACATAGTGTGGGAAGCGCCGAAACCCAGCCTGGGCCCCCGGTTCCATAAATCGATACCGTTCCTCCACGCCCCGATCCGAAAAAGGCCCCGATGAGACAAGCATTTGTGTAACAGGTGTAGCAACAATAAGTTCAGGAACCAAATCTATGCGCGTCTCCAAGAATAGAAACTCTTCCGGGGAACACCTCGATGTAGCAGAGGGAGACACTTCGGCGCCTAGAGAGCAATCCGTACCGTCACAAGATGGCGGGACAGCGATGGCGGCCATCCGTTCTCCCAACGCCCGGGTCTCCTGGAGCAAGGCAGTCCGCAAGGATGTCAGGGCAGCTAGTATATGTCCATTCGTGGGCATTTCCCCACATAGCCAAACCCCGGGATTCTCATGTGCATCGGTTTCTCTACCCAGGGGAGAAGTGCGCACTAAGGCATCGTCCGCCATTTCAGCCATTTAGTTCTCTTTCTCCTCCCCCTCACGTCGGTGACTTTTCCGACCTCGGGAATCAGCAGGATTCACGGCAGGGATCTCGATAGTCGGTGCAGGCAGCAAAAAGGAGAGTCACCAAAAGGCTAAACAAGCTCCCCACTGCTCACCGGGAGCCCCCCACCAGTTCCCGGGCGGGACCGTTAACATGGCTGGGCAGCTCACCAAAGGGGAACTGGGCAGCATGGACTCTCTCCGGCCCAGCTATATCACCGCTCTCGCAGGGCAACCCACTATTGGGAGTGGGTTGGTACCATCACTTTCGGCTCGCAGACCTCGGGTTCTCACTGACCGGCTTCTCGTCTCACCCTGCGGCCGCCGGCACTGCAATCACGGCCGGGGACCCCTCGTACTCGAGGCCCCGGTCTCAGCTCCACGAAGGCCGACAAGCAGCCGGGGACATATCTTTGGGTCCACTGCACGGTGAAGCCTCAGAGACAGACGGTAAGTGAATGGTTCCCTTCATCTACGTAGATCAGCAAAGACTGCTCAGGATTATCGCCAGGATATACGTGCGGGGCGGGAGGGCTCGCGGAGCAAAGCGTTCAAGCCACTATCCCGATCACCATCTTGGCTCCTCCCCCCACAGCAGAATCTTAACAGCCACAGGGATGAGATGAAACTACAAAACCCCACCCTCACACCCTTCGCATTGCGAAGAGAGACTGATTGCCCTCTGGACTCCACCCTACAGGTGACCCCTAAAACATTGTACACTCCAAATGGTTAAAATGTTTATCCCACTGTCCTCAGTTGGGTCAGCGGAATTTTGGGACTAATGGGGAGGGGGGAGGGATGGGCCGCAGCGAGTTTGGGCTGCTGATGTGGGAGGGGGAGGGAATGGAAAATGTTTTTACGCCACTTTCTATTGCATTGCTTTGTCTATACATGCCGACTCTGAACATTCGGAACACGCACTAAGCGCTTCTCGTCCGCATTATTCTATATACTCCAATGGAAACCTGACCCATCTCCCTGCAATATAACTTTTTTACATGGAATGTACGAGAATTGGGAGACCGCCCATAAACAACGCCATATCCTGTTATACTTAGACCATCATAACATCCATTGCGCCATGCTACAGGAAACACACCTGGCTCCCACAGCATCCCCCACATTCGCAAGCAGCTGGCCGACCAGCAAATGTTTCTTGTCCTACTCATCATATGCCTGTGGAACCCTAATCTTGGTGAAACGCACACTCCCCTACACCCCATTGGATCTAATGGAGATCCACAGGGAAGGGACAGTATCCTGTGGGGTAGGCTGTCCGCATAATCCATCACACTTATCTCCTGCTTTGGACCCAACACTGATGACCCGGAATTCTTCCGAATCCTTTGGGGCAAAATAATGGATATAGGCTTTACACACCTGATATGGGGGAGATTTTAATGTCACAGTAAACCTGACTCTGGATAGGTCGCATCCACAAACTCACCACTACACTAATGCACAGAACGCCCTTAAACACATTGTGGAGGAACATGACCTCATAGATGCATGGAGAACTCTCCACCCACAAACCCGAGAAGGGACTTGCTACTCCATTGCCCACTCCTCTTGGTCTTGAATAGACAACTGGCTAATAGACAAAGGTTTAGCAACCTGGATAGCTTGTGCAACTCACCTCTCCCGCACATATTCGGACCATTCTCCAGTACTTCTCACTCTCACACCACCCCATGAAGACCCACCATGCATATACTGGCGTCTCAACCCACAAACATTATTGGACCCCGTCTTCAAGGACGAGCTTGAGCAAGAAATATCAGATTTCTTTCCCCAAAATGAAGACTCGGTTACGCATTACTCTACGATATTGGAAGCCTTCAAGGTTACCATAAGTGATATCTGCATAGCCAAAAGTGGAGGGATCCCAAAAGATAACCGCGCTACGCTTCGCAAGCTTGAACTTGATATCAAACAGGTGGAACTAAATATTCAAACCTCGCCCACGCCAGAACTGAAGGCGCACCTACGGGACCTAGTTACTAACTACCAAGAAACAGCTGACAGGGAGTGCAAATATAGAGGGAAATACCATCAAGCCCGCCGATATGGCGAGGGAGAAAGGGCGGGTCAAGCACTTGCCGCTACGATTCGTCCCCCCGCTTCGCCAACACTATACTAGAAATAGAGGGAGAAGATGGCTAGACATATAGGGACACCTCAGACATAGTAAACATTTTCAGAAAATCTTATAAACACCTATACAAAACGCACAGACTACAGCCCGTAGACTTTATCCCATTCTTTGAGGACACTGCCATTGCATGGCTAGGTGATGGACAGAGAGAATTCCTTCTTGAACACCACGAAGATGAGGAGATTATCTCTGCCATAATGCAACTGCAATTTGGCAAGTCCCTGGGGCCGGACAGCCTCCCGGCCGAATTTTATAAAACGTTTCGACATTTGCTTATCCCTATTCTACGCCATGTTTTTGAAGAAGCTTGCAAATCTGGCATTTTGCCTCAATAGATGTGTGAATCATTGATTATTTCCCTACCAAGCCGAACACACAAGTGGACTCATATAGACCCCTATCCCTTATTAACGTTGATGCCAAGATTTTAGCTAAACTAATATCGAACCGCATCAGCCCTCTAATGCCTCTTCTGGTACATCCGACCAGTCGGGATTTGTGCCGACCAGGGGCACCTCCCATAACTTGCGTACCCTCTTTGCGATTCTTCCCGATATTGATCCCGACACTAACGCCCCCGCCATTTGTAGGTCTCGCCTATCCCATTCCGCAAGGAATGGATAGGACGAGACTATTGGGGCTAAACTAAGAGCTAAACTAAGCTCTCAAAAATGTGGATTTTCAGAAGTGCATGTGTCCCCTGCACGCGCTTCTATCCGCCTGCCTGCCTGTCTCGCATCACCACATCAAAGCCAGCCATCTGTTGCTTCCCCAGCGTGGTGCCGCCAGCAGCTTCACTTCAAAGGGATCCGCTCCGCCCCCTGCTGCATCAAAGGCTTTCATTTCGCGGCCGCGTTTATTTACTTTCATTTCGCGGCCGCGTTTTTTCTGCCCCTGTTCGTTTTTTGGACAGAACAAAATATTGTGTAGGCATGCGTGTGTATTTGAAGATACGTATATGACCATTTGTAACTGCGCTTTTATCTTTCTGCTTTTGAACGCACTGATGCTTACAGTTACATCACTGTTTTTCCGTCTGTTACTGGCATTTCTTGTTTGTGTTTACTCCTGAGTAGCGTCATTTAAACCTCAGCCAAGGCACAGTTGTGAAGATACCTATATGACCATTTGTAACTGCGCTTTTATCTTTCTGCGTTTGAACGCACTGATGCTTACAGATACATCACTGTTTTTCCGTCTGTTACTGGCATTTCTTGTTTGTGTTTACTCCTGAGTAGCGTCATTTAAACCTCAGCCAAGGCACAGTTGTGCTCAGTGAAAGAATAGCACCCCCCCATCTCCTCCCTGATCGATGAAGCAGCCCTGCCCCTCCCTTTTTTGGCCTCGCTGTGCTTTCACTTCTGCTCTTTTATTTTAGAGCTGCTGCTTGCAATTTTTACTACCTGCACCTAGGGCTTTAAGCGGGTCGGGGTCTCCATTTCTGTTCTCACCCTCAAGGGGATTTTTAGGTCTCGGCCTGAGCAAGAATGCACCCCTCAACAGCTGGCAAGGGTCCCATGCCAAGTGTGACACAAGAGCCACCTGGCTGGACCTTTAACATGCTTCCAGGTCACAGCTAAATTGCATCATGCCTCAGGTTGCATTGTAACTTTCCAGTTGCGCTATCTGTCCCCATTTTCTTTGCTCCTTCCCGTTATCCGTGTTCACTTTGCTCCGGCCCTCTCCCCTTGGTAGTTTGTGTTGCCTTTCCAGACCCCCACCTCCCGTTGTCCCCGTTCAATTTCTTCCCGCACCCTCCTGTTGTTTGTGTTTTTACCCCTGTACCCCTCTACCCCCTCGCATTTTCCATGTTGTCTTTACTCCCGCCCATCTTGTTACCTCACAGCGCTCGAAGTTACCTCGTAGCGCTATTTTTGTGTAATACGAGTGCGTCTGATAAAAGTAGCACCTCTGGAATATCACGTTTATGCTGTTTTTTGGACAGAACAAAATATTGTGTAGGTATGCGTGTGTATTTGAAGATACGTATATGACCATTTGTAACTGCGCTTTTATCTTTCTGCTTTTGAACGCACTGATGCTTACAGTTACATCACTGTTTTTTCGTCTGTTACTGGCATTTCTTGTTTGTGTTTACTCCTGAATAGCGTCATTTAAACCTCAGCCAAGGCACAGTTGTGCTCAGTGAAAGAATAGCCCCCCCATCTCCTCCCTGATCCATGAAGCAGCCCTGCCCCTCCCTTTTTTGGCCTCGCTGTGCTTTCACTTCCGCTCTTTTATTTTAGAGCTGCTGCTTGCACTTTTTACTACCTGCACCTAGGGCTTTAAGCGGGTCGGGGTCTCCATTTCTGTTCTCACCCTCAAGGGGTTTGTTAGGTCTCGGCCTGAGCAGGAATGCACCCCTCAACAAGCTGGCAAGGATCCCATGCCAAGTGTGACACAAGAGCCACCTGGCTGGACCATTAACATGCTTCCAGGTCACAGCTAAATTGCATCATGCCTCAGCTTGCATTGTAACTTTCCAGTTGCACTATCTGTCCCTGTTTTCTTTGCTCCTTCCCGTTATCCGTGTTCACTTTGCTCCGGCCCTCTCCCCTTGGTAGTTTGTGTTGCCTTTCCAGATCCCCACCTCCCGTTGTCCCCGTTCAATTTCTTCCCGCACCCTCCTGTTGTTTGTGTTTTTACTCCTGTACCCCTCTACCCCTCGCATTTTCCATGTTGTCTTTACTCCCACCCATCTGGTTGTCTGTGTTGTCTTTACTCCCTCTCTCCCCTCTTCTCTTCACTCTCTCCTTACTCTCCCCTCTCTCCTCACTCTCCCCCTCTCTCCTCACTCTCCCCTCCCCCCTCTCTCCTCACTCCCCCTCCCTCTCTCCAACCCCTCTATTCTCACACTCCCCTCTCTCCTCGCTCTTCCCTCTCTCCCCTCCATCTCCCCTCTCCTCCATCTCCCCTCTCCTCCATCTCCCCTCTCCTTACTCTCCCCTCTCCTTACTCTCCCCTCTCCTCACTCTCCCCTCTCCTCTCTCTCCCCTCTCCTCACTCTCCAATCCCGCTCTACTCTCCCTCTCTTCCCCCTCTCTCCTCACTCCCTTCTCTCTTCACTCCCCTCTCTCCTCACTCCCCCCTCACCCCTCCATCACACCTCAGTCTCTTTTCTCTGTCTTATGATGTCTGCCCTGCCACCATTTACTTTGGACCGTCACACCTCCTCACCCTCACACACCCTCTCACCCTTACATACCCTCACACACCCTCACACACTCACCCACCCTCACACACCCTCACTCCCCCTCCCCCCTCACAACCCTCTCACCCTCACTCACCCTCACTGTCTCACCCACCCTCACTCACCCCCTCAATCTCTCACCCTCACTCACCCTCTCACCCCCAACACACCCTCACTAACCCTCACACACCATCACCCCCATCACCCTCACACCCCCTCACCCTCACACACCCTCACTCACCCTCACACCCTCACCCTCTCACCCTCACCCCCTCACACCCCCACACACCCTCACCCTCACACACGACATCACTCAGGAACACCACCACATCACTCAGGGACACCACCACATCACTCAGGGACACACCACATCACTCGGGGACACCAATACATCACACGGGAACACCACCACATCCCTCAGGGACACTGCCACATCACTCAGGAACACCACCACATCACTCAGGAACACCACCACATCACTCAGGAACACCACCACATCACTCGGGGGCACCACCACATCACTCTGGGACACCACCACATCACTCTGGGACACCACCACATAACTCTGGAACACCATTGCATCACTCTGGGACACCACCACATCACTCTGGGACACCACCACATTACTCGGGGACCACACCACATCCACATCACTCAGGGACACCACCACATCCACATCACTCAGGGACACCACCACATCACTCAGGGGCACCACCACATCACTCAGGGGCACCACCACATCACTCAGGGACACCACCACATCACTCTGGGACACCACCACATCACTCGGGGACGCCACCACATCACTCTGGGACACCACCACATCACTCTGGGACACCACCACATCACTCTGGGACACCACCACATCACTCTGGGACACCACCACATCACTCTGGAACACCATCACATCACTCTGGGACACCACCACATCACTCTGGGACACCACCACATCACTCTGGGACACCACCACATCACTCTGGGACACCACCACATCACTCAGGGGCACCACCACATCACTCAGGGGCACCACCACAACACTCTAATATACCACCACATCACTCAGCCCAACCACATCATCACTCAGCACCACAAGAGCACTGTCCTTGCTTGCTACCAACAAGCATTGCCATAGCCAATAGGACTCGCATTAGGAAAGTGTAAGCTATTGGCTTTGTGAATAGCAATGCTATTAATTTATATATTTTCAAAGACAACACATATTTAAAACAATTGTCATTTACAATACCAATAGCTCACACTTTCCTAATGCGAGACCTATTGCATTGCAAATGCTTGTTTTAGATGCCACTAAGGCTTTTGACTCCCTGGAATGGGACTATCTAGCCTTTGTACTAAATTGCATGGGGTTCCCTCTCCCATTCCTGGCCTGGATAAATCTACTATACACGGGCCTACATGCTACAGTGCTAATCAATGGCAAGCGCTCACCCACCTTCACCATAGGTCGAGGCACCAGACAGGGATGCCCCCTGTCTCCCCTCTGTCTCCCCCCCTGTCCCCCCTCCTGTTTGCCCTAGCCATGGAGCCCCTCGCTGCCAAGGTCCGCCAGCACTTCCGCAACCACGCCATCATCTACCCAGAAAGGCAAATACTAATTTCCCTATACGCAGACGATATCACCCTCTATTTAGGCAACCCAGATGAAAGCTTGAACCCCGTTCTCAGACTCTTTATCCTCTTCGGAAGACTCTTCGAAGTCAATATCAATTGGGGAAAATCCCAAATCTACCCCTCACCGACTCCACTCCCAGACTTGAGCCGGACTATCCCCTAAAATGCTGCGAGGACACGCTCACCTAGGCTGGGATAGTCATCTCCCGTAAACGAGAGGAACTCATGAGGGCCAAATATGGGCGCGCATTGGACTCAATCACGGAAAAAAATATGCGGTGGATCGCGCTCCCCCTGTCAATGGCTGGCAGAACCGCTCTTATAAAAATGGTAATATTGCCCAAACTATGATATCTGTTTGTTAATATTCCCTATGCTCCCAGCCGGCACTTCTTCTCGTCCATTAAAAGGCAACTCATAAAACTCTCTTGGGGAGGAAAAATAGCCAGACTTCGATGGAACACCATCACGTGTCCCTTCTGCGAAGGCGGGTTCGAAATACCAGACCTGGAGTTATATTTTTGTTGCGCGCAAGCCCATTTTGCCTCATATTGGATAAATCCCCCTCCCTACATGCCGCACTTAGCGATCGAGGACAGGTATATGGCCCGACCCCCCTGCACTGTCTATTTAGGCACCCCTGCAGTCCCGCGGCGCCTTGCCTCCACCACTGTACAATGCACCATCAGTGCATGGCAAGACCTAGTGAACCTCACACAATGCGCTCTGTTGTACTCCCCCCTTCTACTCCTATCCAATAGACAGGATATTCCAGTTACACAAGAGGGCGGATGTCGCAGACTCCTCCGAAAGCTATCAATGGCTCTGTAATTCCCTCCCCCCTAGAGCGCTTCTACTATATCAGACTGCGCCAAGACGTGAAAACCCTAACGCCCTGCTTACCACAGGAACCCCTCATCATACCCCCCTTATAAGCCCTCCTACAACAAACCACTCCTGCCAATGTCATATATCACTATCAATTAATCAATCAAAAGAGCTGTATTCTATTTCAAGTGGTAAAATCATAAAAGCATACATGCATATAAAAACAAGTTCATCATCTAATAACATGATCTAAATACTAAGTATGGGCGAATTTTGCGGATCTGTAGTCCGCGAATTCGCGTGAAATCGCAAAATAATCCGCGAATTCACGGATTTTCACGCAAACTTGCGGATTTTTGGGAGATTTGCACTCTACTCAACTGGAGTACTGTAGTACTGAAAATCCCGAACTCGTGTACAATTCTGGACTCGAGAATAAAACTTCGTCGTATCATGACGAATTTGGTGTCAAAAGACCGAGAATGACGAGTACATTATGCACAAGCATTTTCGTCGCATTCGAGTGATGGTTTCACCTCGAAATCGTCACTTGTACCCTGGACCCTTGGCTTCCATTTTGTATATGGCAGCCATTTTGTGTGTTGCCCTTCACATAGGCTTAATTCAACATCGAAAGGACACGTACTCCTTGATTGACTTCCCCGTGACCTGGGCAGGTTGAAACCATCGCCCCAGGCTAAACTCGTTTGGTCAGTTCCTCTCCCAGTGGCCGGTCGAGATAGCATCTAGGCGCAACCGGCCATAAAACCCTTTCATCACACACACACACCCTGCCGAATCTTGTCCACACCTGGCCCCACTCTTTTTCTCTTACTTGTTTTATGATGAGGACGTGCTCGTTTTATTGAGGGAACACCGATATCTGATGGAAATACCGGACCTTGCCGGGCAATTCATTATGGATTGGACAACCGAAATGTGAGCTTGTCATCATAACTCTGTTACTTATTTGTGTTCGAAATATGTGAATAGTATCCTGAAAATCTAGGAATATTTGCCTGAAGCTTATTATTTTGCATAAAAAGAGAAGCCTGACTTCGTGAATTGCAGCAGTCTCCTGAGAATATACTTCCCGTGTGTTGTACTTCTAGAACACTTGTTACCTTGGTTGCAGCCAATAAAATCGATCCTTGACTTCACCTAGAAGACTCTGAGTTTCTGTGGTCTGAATCAGGAAGAACCCGAGGTCTCTGGGTGTACCCTGACACCGCTGGGTTGCCGGTTCTGTGCCAGTTCTTAAAAACCCAGTACCTCAGTTGGCGCCCAACGTTTGGGGCGATTCCAGCGGTACCGGTCCAGCCAGAGGTTCGTGAGGAGCTTCGTGTGAAAATTCCGGAGGACGGCCAACCACTTCAACGACCCCTGCATGTCGACGTGGTCCGAAGGTCTTTGCTGCGAGGTTCCCCGCTTCCCGACGGCTACGAAGGACTGCTGCCCTGGCTATCGCCCTGATTTGGACCCTTGAAGTTTGGTAGAGCGAAACACTAAGACGAGTCTTCTGGGGAAGTCATCGATATTTCAGTTAAGTATAAGTAGAGCGTCTCCCAGTCCTTAGTTGGTTCTTAGTTTTGGGTATCCCTTGGGATCGTTTTGTATTGGTACTTGCAAGCACCAAAACCGAGGGACTTGTGTATTCACGAGAAATATCGTAATCGATAATCCTTCGAAGTTTGGAACTAGACTAGAGAGCGAAGATGCCTGGTCTTAGACTTAGAAACATGTTTTGTCTTGGTTGTAATAATAGGGACTCCCGATTGGAGGACTCGTGTCCGGTTCCTCCGGTTGGAACTCCAACTTACGAATTGTATGTGAAACATGGAGTAGGTCCCATCACATACAACGAAGTGTGGATTAAATATACCAGAAAAGATGGTGTTTTAAAATGGCCCCAATATGGTAGCTTTGATACAGAAATCCTAGACAATCTCGAAGTTAAACTTTTCAAAAAGAAAGCCCGGCCGGCGATGTTTGGCTTATTCCGCCTATGGCGTAAGGAGGCCAAACAAAAGGAAATTAAATTAGCCAAGAAAAATAAGAGAGAAGGGGCTACTTCAATAATGCGAGCTGCTATGCAGTTTAAAGACAATGAAGAGGAACAGATGAGTGAGCAGTTGCACAGGCAACATAAAATGGCAATAGATAAATGCTATCCAGTTTTGCCGTCTCTTCAGCAAGAGGCAGCAAAAGAGCGTGAAAAAGATCCGTTAATGGCGCATTTATTAAGTTCGCCACCTCCCTATGCACAGAATCCTATAGCTCCTCCGCAACCCTTAGTTGCACAACTTGTGATTACATCGCCTCCTGCTCCTTCGGTGCAGCCTCCTCAAGGCCCCCCGACCACTCCTGTTTCACCTGTGCTTTCTACGATTTTGCCTAGTGTACTGTCTACTTCTCCTAATGCTCCCTCTACGATTTTGCCTAGCGCTCCTTCTATTTCTCCTGATGTCTCCTCTGCTATTGTTCCTGCCCCTGCCCTGTCTCACCCCATTTTTCCACCCGTTCCTCCTTCAGTTTCACCTTCCATTCGGCAGAAAATGGCCAGCACTGTTACTAACCTTTTCTCACCTCTTTTCGGGTCGCCTACCACGACCCCTAACATGGGACGCAGACAGCTGCGGAGTCAACTGCCTGACTACCAAGAGAGAGATTCACTGAATCGTTTAGCGCGTAAATGGGTTATGGATACTGTAAAGTATGATGTAGAGTCTGTCATGGAAGTCTTCCATCAATGGGAAGCACCGACGCAGAGATATGTTTTTGAACAGATGTGCGTTTTCCTTTGTGAGGATTTGGAAGACAATGATCTGGAATACAACCCGCAAGAGTTGTGTCGTGTGCGGTTCAAGTTCGGTGAGGGCATGATCGTAGGTCCCGATGTCGAGAAAGCGGTTGAACTATTGTTATCATATCGGAGTAAGGGGAGCAGTTCTGGGTCACAATCTGAGCCTGGCGCATCTCGTAAGAAAAATGCGCGACAATACCCGATGAGAGAGGTCCCCCCACAATGGAGAGAGGGCGACACAACTGTTAACCCACCTATTCTGCCACACTTTCAGCGTGTATGGGTACATGTCCCATGGAAACGAGCTGAAGTTTTAGCCCTCAAACAGACACTACCTGATCCGCGTAAAAATCCTGCAGGGTATTACAAAGAGTTGTCACAAACTGCTGGGTCATGTATAATGTATTTAGCCGATATAGATATGCTATTTGGGAATGTTGTTCCACAGCCTTTATGGAGTAAGATTCGTCATACAGATCACGATCAGGAATTAGGTGACTCGTGGGCTAATATTGCTGCTGCAGATGCCCGACAAGTTGGTGGTGCTAAGCCTGAGCCTTTGATAGCAGAACTCCCTGGTAAAATAGTTGATTACATGAAAACGATAATGCCTGCAATACGTGTAAATTGGGATAAGTTGTCTGCGTGTAAGCAGAAGAAAGAAGAAACTGTCTCAGATTTCTTCACCAGGTTTGAGGAAACATTTGTCGACCACAGCGGTCAAGATATGACCACAGAAGGTGGTCAGAGACTGTTCGTCGATAAATTCGTGCACAATCTGCTCCCAGAATTGTGTAAAAAGTTAAAGGATTCAGAAAGCTCGTGGGCTGTGTCATCTTCAGCCCAGATATTGGCTACTGCACAATATTACGAAAATAGAGACAAGGATGAGAAGGATAGAGCTGAAAAGAAAACTAAAGAGCTGAAAACGAAGGTTTTGTTACAGCAAGCCTATCCGCCACGTGGTGGTGGTAGTCAAAATAATAGTGGCCAGAATTACTACCAGAATAATTTTCAGCAGCCTCAACAGTATCAGAGGAACTCGCAAAGAGTCGAGTATAAGCAGCCACGTGTCCAAGTAGGTCCCAACCAGTGTTCATATTGCAAGGAAGAAGGTCATTTTAAGAATAGTTGCCCTATCCTGTTACAACGTGCGAATGGTGTTTCAAACACGAGAGGTAGAGGCGTTCAGCAAGCCTCTAGAGGTAGAGGACGTGGAAACGTCTCCCAGAACACGCAGTCTCTTCCACCACAAAATTCTATGAATAGGTTCAATCAGCAGAATAACGCATCTGGTAGGACAGCTCAGTACTATGCTGATGATTACTATACAGAAGGTGAAAATTGGGAAAGTAATGACTGCTAGGACAGCCATAGACAAAGAGAGGGAGTTGTTTCAGTTCCAGTAGATCATAGTGGACCATACGTTGAGGTGATTACATCAGGTGTGTCAGAACCTTTTCTGTTGGATACTGGTGCTACAAAGATTTCTATTATGCACTCCAAACTCCCTGGCGCACCTTTGTCTGGCGAAATGAACGTTTCTGTAGGTTTTTCTGGCGCCCCAGTTAGAAATCCGATTTCTGACCCTTTGTCTCTTTCTGTTGGTCCTTGCGAATTCGAAGCACCCCTTATTCTAACAACAGGTTGTGGTGAAAACTTGCTAGGATTAGATTTGTTAAAAAGATTGCATGCGACTTTGTACTGTTCTCCTTCAGGAGTACAACTTACTTTAGGTCGGAAAGTGGTTTCTCCCATGTATTTGTCGAGGGATAAACTTCCCGCAGAATTGTCGTTGCTTCCAGATATCCTTAGGGCCGCTGGTCCTAATGATGTGGGTCTTTTAGAAATACCACCATTTGTTGTAACATTGAAAGCCAATGTTAAAATGCCACAAATTCCCCAATACCGAATTTCTAGTGAAGGCGAAAAAGCGTTGCTAGCGATCATTTACGAATTGATTGAAAAGGATGTGATGGAAGAAACACGAGGCAACGTTTGCAATAGTCCTGTTCTGCCTGTTTTAAAATGAACTGATCCCTCTCAGCCACCTGTGTACAGATTCGTGATTGATCTTCGAGAAGTGAATAAAATAGTTGTGCCACAATTCCCAGTTGTTCTCGGCATTACCACATTATTGACTATGATTCCAGCTTCTGCATCTTGGTTTTCGGTGATTGACCTGAAGAATGCTTTCTTCAGCATCCCGATTGCTGAGGAAAGCAGGGATATTTTTTCCTTCAGTTTAGGAGGTCGCAGTTTCCGCTTTAAACGCGCTCCTCAGGGCTACTGTGAAAGTCCATCGATATACAGTCAAGCTCTAAAAACACAGCTTGATACGATCATTCTACCTGAAGGTGCTGCCCTTATTCAGTATGTGGATGATTTGCTCATTGCCGCAGACACTGAGGGAATTTGTAAAAAGGCCACGCTGTCATTGTTGCGTCATCTGTGTGATTTACATCACAAGGTGTCACTTTCCAAACTCCAATATTGCCGACAAGAAGTGACCTACCTAGGTCACCTCTTATCGAAGGAGGGAAGGAAACTGACCCCAGAAAGAATTCAGGCAATAGCGAAGTTAAGTGTGCCAAAAACGCAGAGAGAAGTGCGTGCTTTCTTGGGCATTACATCGTACTGTAGACAGTGGATTCCAAATTTTTCGTTATTAGCCAAACCTTTGGTGGCATTAACGTGTAAAAATACACCCAATCCCATTCCTTGGTCCGAAGAGTGTCAGAAAAGTTTTCTCGAATTGCGCACAGCATTATGTTCGGCTCCTGTGTTAGGTACCCCCAACTACAGTAAGCCTTTCACATTGTATGTCCACGAGAAAGAGGGCTGTGCATTATCAGTATTGACTCAGTTGTTTGGAGGTAGGCAGCGTCCATGTGCATATTTTTCGTCGACTTTGGATCTGGTAGCTAAAGCATTGCCAAGCTGTTTAAGAGCCACAGCAGCAGCAGCCGTTTCTATTCGACAGTCTGCTGGTCTAGTAATGAATAATACACTAATCGTGATGGTTCCACATGCGGTAGACACGTTGTTAAACAGAACCAAGACACAGCACTTAACTAGTGCCCGGTTGTCAGGCTACGAATTGACATTATTAGCGAGTCATGTGCACATAAAAAGGTGCAATACCTTAAACCTAGCCACATTATTGCCAATTGTAGAGGAATCAAGCGGTTCAGAACAGCACGATTGTTTTCTTAGAACAGAGGAACAGACGAAAGGGAGAGTAGATATATCCGATACTCCTCTTGCTGAATGTGATGGTACATTATGGGTGGATGGTTCATGCTTCAAGCTCCCGAGTGGTGACACGACTTCAGCATATGCTGTCACGACTTTGCATACCATTGTTGAAACTGCACGTATTCCACATAATTCAGCTCAAGCAGCAGAATTAATCGCACTTACAAGAGCATGTGTACTGTCAAAAGGAATGAGAGTGACTGTCTACACTGACAGTCAGTATGCATTTGGAGTGGCTCACAGTTTTGGACGACTGTGGAGAGAACGTGGGTTCCTGACTTCACATGGAGCTAAGATTCAGCATGGTCAGTTGGTGAATGAGCTTCTTGAAGCACTGACCTTGCCTCTGCAAATGGCGATTGTGAAATGTAGTGCTCACAAAAAGGTGACTGATGATGTTGGTCGTGGAAATGCATTTGATGACGAGATTGCGAAAGAAACGGCAAGGAATGTACTGAGTCGAATGTATGTTGCAGGCCCTGCCAGATGGACTGGTGATGTTGGAATGTGTGAAGACACAATAGAGAGTGTGAAGTCCATTCAAGCTGAGGCCACAGAGAAAGAGTTGAACACGTGGAGAGAAAGTTTGGGTAGGATGGATGCAAATGGTTGCTGGATTGAATTATCAGAGCATCAGAGATGGTTGTTACCCGATGCATATGTGCTTGCAGTGGTTACAATGGCTCATGGAATGGCTCACATCAGCGTAAAAGGGATTTGCAAGTTGTTGGCTCCAGTATGGCAAAATTCAGGGATTCCCAAATGTGCAGAGAATGTCGTCAAGAATTGCATGGTGTGTCTGCAACACAATCCTGGTAGGGGAACCCCAACTCCAGCTGGTCATTTTGCACCTCCTACGTATCCGTTCGAGGTTTTGCAGCTAGATTTCATTCACATGGAGAGGTGCAACAATTTAAAATACGTACTCGTTGTTGTTTGTGCCTTCTCAAGATGGGTGGAAGCATACCCCCTAAAAGACAATACCGCCGTGTCCACAGCGAAAGCCCTTGTGAAAGAGTACTTCCCTAGATTCGGAATGCCTAGAATGGTCTGGTCTGAAAACGGGAGTGAATTTGTGGGTCGTGTGATGAAGAATGTATGTGAAGGACTAGGTATCCGGCAGAAGTTCCACGCTGCAAATCACCCCCAATCAGCTGGATTAGTAGAATGTTACAATGGCACGCTTAAACTTAAATTGGCCAAAATCCAAGCGAGCACAGGTCTTAAATGGCCTGACGCTCTACCCCTAGCACTCCTATCTACCAGAATGACTGTACATTCGCGAGTGAAACTCAGCCCCTACGAGATAGTCTTTGGCCGTCCGGCCAATATATGGGGAGTGCCTAGGCCCAAAAAGTTTAGCGAGCTTGAACACCCTGTTTTACTTGATTACCTGTATGAATTGACGGCTAAACTGCGTGTTTTGCATCAACAGGTCAACGACACCCTGCCTCCGTTCTCTGAAACTCCAGGCCACGTCATTAGCCCTGGATCCTGGGTCCTCGTGAGGAATTTTCAGAGGACGAAAAACGATCAGCCCAGGTGGACCGGACCGCACCTCGTCCTTCTCTCCACAAGATCAGCTGTCCGAGTGGAGGGGAAGAAGCACTGGATCCACGGGGTCAACTGTAAGAGGATTCCTCTTCCTCTGCCGTATGACCAGTGGGTCCAGGAAGGTGTCGCTGACTCAGAGACTAGCACCGTGCCAAAATTTGTACTTTTCAGTGATGCACGAGTGAAAGGAACTAACTCTGAACATGAAAACGAGAACATTCTGCAAGAAAATGTGCCACAGTTAAAACGATTGAACACTTTGGAGCCTGAACTCTTGTTTCAGGACCAGACAGTACCTGGGAAAGAGCGATATAATTTGAGACCAAGACCTATGGACAAACAAAAAAATTTTTTTTCTTTTCCCTGTTTTCCTCCAAGTACTATTTTTGAAAGCGCAGCTCTCCCATTAAAAGAAAACGTGCTCATTTTTGTTTTTCGAACCGCCATCCGGGTTCCGCTGCTAGGGCCGCGGTTGCTTAAAAGTCGGTGCAGCTGACGACGTTAGGTCGGTAGTTCTGGTTGGTCTAAGGGAGTTGCCCTGGACTGACAGAAGCATCCCTTAGCAGAATCAACCTACCACCGCGGGCAGCACTCTAGAGAGAATGGAGTTTTCTGAAATGGAGAGACCTGCCGAACAAACGAACTCTGAACACAAATTATGTAGAGTGATGACAAAGAAAAGTTTTTTAATTTTGTGCATTTTCATGATATTCAGTGTGATGACATTTTTCATCGGATATGTTTTATTCTCCTTTCATGTAACATTCGCACCACCTACATCCCCTACACCTCCTCCTCCTACTGTTTCCTCTCATTCTTTCCACTCCCTTCCTGACCATGAATCCAATTGAAGATTAGAGTTCATTAATAACTCCTTCGTTCAGCTCCTGCACCAGCACCAGCTAGTAATGAACACAACTAACTGTTGGGTTTGCGGCCTTATGCCTCACACTACGGATAAAGGTATCCCTTATCTAGTCCTGCCTTTCAGTCGTAATGGCTCTGTGTGGGCATACAGAACGATGTTCATATATGCACGAGAAGTCCAACCCCTACGTTCTGTAAAAGACAACCTCAAGACTAGCGCCCTAGTCAAAAGGCATAGTTGATATGATTAAGGAAGTAACTTCTTATGAAGATACCCCAGAAGATGAGATACTTGCATATGTAGGTTGGAACGTGACCGGATATGGAGCTACTTTAAGTGAGAAACAGCAAGCGAAGAGGTCTTCCCCGGCCTGGATCGTACCCCATCAGGGTCACCTGTGTCTGCAAGGTATTGGCAAGAATCCAAGAGCTCAGTTAGGGAAAAGTGTCTGTACAGAAACATATGTTTTTGGGTCTCAGACTTCCCCTGCGTTTCTAGCAGCTAAGGGTACTTATTTCATCTGTCATGATAGAGCCTATACATGGTTGCCCCCTGACTTCTCGGGCTCATGTTTTGTTTCGTTCCTGTTGCCTCCCACCTATACAGCAGCGGCGGATTACCACAGGACAAGGATAGTTAGAGGTGTCTTGAGTAAAGAAGACACTGCAGGTCAAGAATTTGGGGACTTTGCAAGAGGTTTTCTGCCGTTCTGGGGACCCATGGTAAACAGCAGGAACATAAGGCAATTGACAAGAGTGGTTGAGTCCACCGTGATTGAAACTGCTGGTGCCCTTAGTAACTTGACTGCTGAGCTCCAGTCGGATCGTCTTATGACCCTTCAGAACAGGGTTGCTTTAGATGTCATACTTGCAGACCGAGGTGGGGTATGCAGATTGATCCAATCGAGCTGCTGCGTTTTCATCCCAGATAACGCTCCAACCGTGTACCAGGCCATCTCCAAACTGCACAAGATCTCCGAGTCCATTCATGTGGATAAAGGAGATTGGTCACTAATGGGGTGGTTCTGGGAACTGATATCCGGCTGGGGATGGAAAGTTCTGATGGTCATTGGGATGGTCTTAGCCATCCTTTTCCTGTTCTGTCTGTGCGTGCAGTGTGTTCCTGCAATATGTGGCCTATGTATCACATCATGTGTAAGGAAACCTGTATCCAGAGACGAGCTAAGTACTAGGATGATGTTACAGCAACATCTCAATGACTTTAGGAATGTCGACCTAGACTCAGATTAGCGTGAGATTAGGTTAAATTGCCTATGTAAGGGCAAAAGGAGGGTTTGTAGTACTGAAAATCCCGAACTCGTGTACAATTCTGGACTAGAGAATAAAACTTCGTCGTATCATGACGAATTTGGTGTCAAAAGACCGAGAATGACGAGTACATTATGCACGAGCATTTTCGTCGCATTCGAGTGATGGTTTCACCTCGAAATCGTCACTTGTACCCTGGACCCTTGGCTTCCATTTTGTATATGGCAGCCATTTTGTGTGTTGCCCTTCACATAGGCTTAATTCAACATCGAAAGGACACGTACTCCTTGATTGACTTCCCCGTGACCTGGGCAGGTTGAAACCATCGCCCCATGCTAAACTCGTTTGGTCAGTTCCTCTCCCAGTGTCCGGTCGAGATAGCATCTAGGCGCAACCGGCCACACCTGGCCCCACTCTTTTTCTCTTACTTGTTTTATGATGAGGACGTGCTCGTTTTATTGAGGGAACACCGATATCTGATGGAAATACCGGACCTTGCCGGGCAATTCATTATGGATTGGACAACCGAAATGTGAGCTTGTCATCATAACTCTGTTACTTATTTGTGTTCGAAATATGTGAATAGTATCCTGAAAATCTAGGAATGTTTGCCTGAAGCTTATTATTTTGCATAAAAAGAGAAGCCTGACTTCGTGAATTGCAGCAGTCTCCTGAGAATATACTTCCCGGGTGTTGTACTTCAAGGACACTTGTTACCTAGGTTGCAGCCAATAAAATCGATCCTTGACTTCACCTAGAAGACTCTGAGTTTCTGTGGTCTGAATCAGGAAGAACCCGAGGTCTCTGGGTGTACCCTGACACCGCTGGGTTGCCGGTTCTGTGCCGGTTCTTAAAAACCCAGTACCTCAGTACTTTCTACTGGCTAATCAGTAAGTGCTACCTCGTTGGGTAAATGTATAGTGCTTTTCCTACACTGCAGCTGCGTCAAGGGCCAGAAGATTTGTCTCCACTGACCATGTGTGCCTGTAACTTTGCCACCGCGCCAAAAGGCGCCGAGGTCCCTTGAGTGAGCTGTCCATCATAGTTGGGAAAGGGCGGGAAGACGTTTGATAACGCTAGTGTGTGGTGCGGGGCCAAACGGACGGGGCTTCTATGCCTGTCAACATGCCTCTTGTGTATAAAGGGTCAGAGAGCGAGCAGGGCAGCAGGTGAGGAGAAAGCAGCCTCCTGGTCACGGGAACTACATGGGGATTGCACTCGAGAAACTCATGGATTCAAAGACCTCCCTCGAGTATTACAGATAATTTTCGACGGCAGATATGGGGTTAAAGCACACTTGCCCAGCCTCGACCATGCTCACTAATGTTTTGGGCTGATTAAAACGTTTCTGAATTTGAGCTTCTACTCGGGCACCTGCTTTAGTTATATCTGTAAGTGCTTCCTGTTGAGGTTTAATTTTTGGCCCACAGGAAGCACTTACAGAGTTAAGGCAGGTGCCCGAGTTGAAGCTAACTTTGTAACCATTTTAGAATGGCGTCGGCAAGCTGCCAGAGTTGAAGTTGCTTACTTGCAAGTTGCAACTATTCTCTGACCCTGCCTCGGGCACCCGACTGTTTAGGGTCAGGACAGGGTCAGAGAATAGTTGCAACTTGCAAGTAAGCAACTTCAACTCTGGCAGCTTGCCGGCGCCATTCTAAAATGGTTACAAAGTTAGCTTCAACTCGAGCACCTGCCTTAACTGTAAGTGCTTCCTGTGGGCCAAAAAAAAATCCACTCGTGAGCGGATTTGCGGATTTTTCGGCAATTTCGCAAGATTCGCGGATCGCGAAATTGCTGAAAATCCGCAAATTCCACGAGTGGAACTGATTTTTGGCCCACACTTACTAAATACATCTATGTACAACAATCCACTAGATTACATGAGTAATTTCATACTATACTTTCAGACATGTGAATCATCCTTTGGAAGGATTATCAAATGAACTCTCCCCAGAGTTCACAGATTGTTTACTTTCCTGATCCTTATTACATTCTTTAAGAATCCATCATAGAGCCAATACAGTAAAAACTGTCCAACATCTGCAGGTAAATAAAAGCAGGATGACATTGCCTCCACCCTCCCTTTTTTAGTAGTGGTTTTAACCATCTTTGCCTTTCGGTTAGGTAAAACTTACAAAATAAAACCACGTGGATCGTACTTTGTTGTGATACGTTGTCACACGGGCAATGACATACATTTCTTGACCAGTCATTGATATTTGGGTAAGAGATCAGATGGTGGAAAGTTCCAAATCGGAATCTGGTCAAGCGATATCTTTCGTATCTGCTCGGTACGTATTGCAAGTATGGTTGGATGCTACATGTGGTTGTAATCAGCTGATGATTGATCACTGTTGGTTTGTTCAAGGCAAGAGCTAGCCTATTATCTTCTAGATGGGTCATACTGATTCCTTTCAACTCGTTACGTTTAATGACATTCAAGCTATCAGGCAGGGAAAAATATTTGGGGTGGCCGATAACATGCATAAGATCTTCCACATATTTTAGCCATGGTATTTTACATGCATTATCTAGTTTCCTGGCATCCCTCATTATATCCCTATTTAGGGTAGCACTCTCCCCCCTAGAGCGCTTCTACTATGTCAGGCTGCGCCAAGACGTGAAAACCCTAATGCTGGGTGCTTCCCAAAGGAACCCCCCATCATGCCCCCCTTACACGCCCTCCTACAACAAACCACTCCTGCCAACGTGATATCACTACTATACAGTACAGTACAGAAAGAAAGGGAATATGAGCAGCCTCTAGCTAAGGGCAGATGGGAGGAAGAATTGGGACATCCTTTAACCGACAAACAATGGTCCTTTTGCTGCAGACAGACGGGAGATATCTCCGCAAATAGCAAATTTCGAATCATTCATTATAAATATATCTACATCGCCTACGTATTCGCGATAACGATTGATGCGACCGCTGCGGTAGTAATGCCTCCAATTTTCAAGACATCCCCTGGGATTGTCCGCCCGTTTGTCTTTTCTGGACGGAGGTGCTCACGACTCTGTGCTACATGACAGGACTGCATGTCCCTGATGACCCTCTGACTGCACTCTTAGGGTACACTGAACCTCTAAATGCCAAAGTCAGCAGATACACATCCCTCGCACTTCTTCTTGCAAAGAGAAGGGTCTCTTGCAAGTGGAGAAGAGGGAGAGCGCCAAAATTTAAGGATTGGCTTCAAGACCTTGTCTATTGCCAAGAACAATTGCATACTTATGCGGAACTCCTACCCCCTCCCTCAGACCACAGGATATATGGGCACCCCTACATACCTACTTACTAGAACACGCCACCACCACAGCCTCCACAACTCCCCCCGCCATACCCCCATAGAGGGAAGGAAACTATCACGGAGGAAACCCCCATCCTGTACGAAACACACTATGCACAGGAGTAGATAGGTAATCAAGTGACACCACTCCAGATCTGAAGGATAGAAATGCGCCAACACATACAAGCACGCTCAAGGCACACACAAGGCGAAAGTGGGAATGTTTCATTTTTATTAATAGGTTGTTGGTTAAAATCACGAGCTAACAGACACATGTATGATCCTTTTAAGACTCCCTGACCCTCACGGGCCCCACCATGACAGCCGTGCAGGTGTGGTATCGTGCAACGGCGGCTCCGGGCTGGACAGATCAACTGACTCGTGCGACTCCACTTTACGCGTCAGATAGACTCGGGTCCCTCTGGAAATCGAAGGGCTTTGACAAGTGGGATGTGATCGGAATTAGCAGGGTGAATGATGTGTGGACTAAGGGTAGGGTCAAGACGTTTGAGGAGCTGAAAGCTGAGTACGACTTGAATGATAGGGAGTTTTTTCGCTATGCGCAAATTCGACATGCCATACTATCTGTTTTCCCCTCGGGTACGGATATCCCGGAGGCGTCCCCGCTGGAGGATCGGATTCTGGATGGGCACGTCCCAGACAGTATGATCTCGCTCATATACAAAAAACTGATCAACAACAGGGTTGACCTCCTCTGTCATCTTCGAGAGGTCTGGACCAGTGATGGTCTGGAACTTGATGATGAGGGCTGGTAGGCGGCGATCTCTTCCCCGAAGGAGGTGGCGATCCCGGCGCGCCTTCGGTTTGTGCAACTCAAAATTCTTCATAGGGTGTATGTGACTGGTCCCCGTCTGGTGTGTATGGGATTCTCTGTGGATGGATTGTGCAGGCGTGGCTGTGGTCTCGTGGCTACATTTCTCCATATTATTTGGGAATGTCCTGCCATGATGCGCTACTGGACTCGGGTGCATGAGGTTATGAGTGAGGTCACGGGTGTGCGATCAATGCCTGAGGCGAGGAGATGCTTGTTGAATGTCTGGGAACCGAATGATTACAGCGGCGCGCAGCTTCGGTGGGTGACCCTGGGTAATATGATTGCTAAGAGGGACATTGCCCAATTGTGGGGTGCTCAGAGGCCGCCGACGGTTCTGCTGTGGCAACAAAACATGGATTGGTGCATGTTTCGAGAGAAGACAGATTATGTTGCCCGTAGCACGCCCCGTAAATGGGGTAAGATCTGGAGTCAGTGGAACACATACCGTGGTGATATATGTACCCCCCCTCCCACAGATTCTGACACTGACCTATCTTGTGATGTATTCCTACAGGTCCTGTATCGATCCCCCTATTCCTGACCCTATTCTGGTTAACAAGTTAACTAGCAGCCATCCCATGATGCAGAAAACCCCCATGATGCAGAAACCGTTATCTGATTAAGCCACACTACGGCACAGGAACGTGTTATCTGATTAGGTCATAACGCTTGCCATCTAATTAGACAAGCGATATTCCTCCAGCCCCTGATAAGGCATACGGAGTTCTCAAAACAAATCAAACCTATGACAACCTGGGAAAAACCCTGCGGCCATTGTTTTGATTTCACCGAGAACTTCAGCAAAAGAATGTGCTAACGACCAGGTCGTATGACATCCTTATTGACGTATCTATGTCCATCCTTACGTCAATCTCGGCACCTTAAAGGTATAAATATTACCGATATTGCCCTATGCAAAGACACGCGGTGGTGACGAGATCGGAGCAGCCAGACTTGCCGAAGCCCAGAGCAGATCAGACCCCGCTGGCGCAGCCCCGCCTTCCTGACGCGCTGAGAACGAGACGCTGCTTTCTCCTGCCGAGAAATCCAGCTCCGGCGCTTCCGGGTAGCCCTCGCAGGCAGCCTGGAATATCGAGAACAGAGACGAGAGATACCATCCCTCATTCATCCTAAATTCCAGGTACAGAACTGAATAACCCCTCGCAGAGAATTCTTGAGTCAGTCACTTGGCAAAACAAACTTAACTTAAACTGCTACTTTCTATTCCCGCCCACGTATTAGGCTTAGGTCAGGTACACCGGGGTAGGCGTAGTTAGAAACACCAGTTGAGTACAATTAGTCAAATGTATATGTGTATGTATCTATTTTATCCATTTTAAACCATCATATGGCTTAGAAACCATATCAATGTTTTTACAGTATTATTTTATACTTCTGCTTTATTGTATGCACTTTACTTAACCATAAGTATTGCAATAATATCGATCCATTTCTCTTGTATGAGAAAAGAGACTGATCAATAAATAACATCTTTTATTGAACACGCCCGTCTCTTCCTTTTCTCTACAATCTGGTGAGACTAAGAATGCACGTACTGACTGAGTAAAATAAGTCGTCTTTTGTTTTCACACGACTCTAGAGATACACTCTTGATTAGGGGAGAGCAAAGTTGTCATGTTCTATGGTTGTCAGAAACTAAATCCCTTCTTGTCTATCCAGGGAGGTTCAACTCCTCCTTGCCTATTCGAGAAAGTTTCTAGTGAACTCTGAGCTAGCTGGCAAACCCAAAACTTTAAGTCTAATATCGACAGTAGTAGACCTAGTTAACGTCTGGTCTAGGCCTATACTATTGAAGGTATTATTCCAATGCGCAGAGCCTATTGGGATAATAGGAACTACACTACATGGCGCCCAACGCGTTTGGATAAGGCGATAAAACTAACGTAAGACATTTAGAGTAACTCAGTCGTGCTTTTTCACTCAGACCCCTTTTTTCCCATAATACTCCAAAGACGTCTGGAGTGGGTGAAAGGTAATATCCGCCAGACCTCGCAGGAGGAAACTCCTATGTATGGTTCTTGGTTTAGTCAACGTTGAAGGATACACTGTTCCAAAATATTGTGCATCTAATCTTTGTTTCCATAAGAACGTGATCTGCAAACAAACAAAATAACCTTCTGGACAGTACAATGTCAGACAGTGAAGGAGAAAGAGAGGCAGTTAGAATAGCAACTGAACTCGCAGCAGCTGATACTGCTATGCAAGAAGCAGACCCGGGTATAATAATCATCCCGGTCAACACAAGAAAATCTATAACTTTAAAACTTATAGAAAATGGACTGACACCTAGAGGTGGCACAGTCATATTCGTAATTGAGGCACACGAATATCGGCAGACAGAGGTATTCTACACATGGATAAACTTTCCAGCAGCTAATGCTGTAACAAAGGTCTTCCACTATTACAAAACAGAGGAACCTCCTAATGAGTACACTCCTTTCGAGGAGGTGGAAGTACCACTTAAATTTCAAGAGCACCTGCTCTTGTTTAATGGCGCCCTAAAACACAATAATCACATCACCAGGCTCGGTCCACTAGGTAGACCAGGAGCAACGTGGCCGGTCCTAGCCGGATACACACCACATCCAGACATCGATGGGATGTCTGCAGCAGAGCTTTTAACACAGCTAAAACAATTAATAAAATTACATAGACAATTAGTCCAATATGTGATGCGGACTTCAACAATCCAACCAGCAATTAAAATTCCACAACTGACCCCTCATCAGGGGAACACAAATAAAATTACACCACAGAACATACAATCCTGCCTAGGTAAAGTACCAGCTAAACGGGAACAAATACCATTCTGGTTAGCACAAAAAATCACCCAAATAGAGGCGGTGTTTCCAGACACCACCCCGTTAGAAAAACACAGGATTCTGACTATCTGTCTTCCAATGGGAATCGCACCACACGTGGAGGACTGTGACACTTGGGGTACAGTCTTTGCTTCCATCTACACAAAAACGCACGGTGCTCCATCCATTTCGGTAATACCAGATGTGCTAAAACAAATTCAAGACGAATACGGTCCAGAACCCGCTTTAACTCTTGGTATGAAATTACTAAAAGACTTCAAGCAGGTCTCGGCTATATTATTAGCCAACATAAAGGGAGAAGCAGCAAACGTGGCGATCCGCCAGAGGTTAAAAGAGACAGATATAGCAGACCAACCAGCTGAAATTGCCAGAATTATAGAAAAAGTCCTATGAGGAACTAGGTAGAGATAGTTTAGGTGGAATACCAGTAAAACCACAACTGATTGAAAGTCCCGAAAAAATATTTTTTAATAATAATTCAACATCACAAAAAAAGAGCTGGGATGGAAACAAACAATCCAATCCTAAAGAAAAGAAATTCCAGTCCAGAGGAAGGTCTCCTCGGCGGAGAGAAAAATCTCCGAACCAAAGACACAGGTCACCCCAAAGTGACCCCTCTGGGAAAAGATATAACCTTAGAAATAGGGATAATATAAAGAAACCTGATAGATATCAAGATTTTTATACACGCCCCTCTCAATCTTTTCAGACTTCCTCGCAGAAATCGGAAAGAAGGGGACGATCAGAACAAAGAGAAGAGCACGCCAAGTCAAAAGACAAGGAACCTGCTCATCTAAAAAAGAAATTACAATTTACAAAAAAGAAGGTAGCCAGTATTAAAGTAGTTAACAATGCCGAGAATACTGAGGACACAACTGAAAAACGGAGAATGGGCTCAGACAATGCTAGACAGCGCAGCAGAAGTGAGCATAGCTCGCAAAGTCCTTATGAATCTTCTGGAGACAGTGGACACGAATGAATATCTTCAAGTGGAAACTGCAGACACCAGAGTTAGCAAACCTCACAAAATATATGAAATAACATTACGTATAGAGGGGGATAAGACTAGAAAAATAAGGGGACTATTTTGGGATAATCTCTCCAAGGGCTATGACATCCTTCTAGCTGAAAAAGACTGGCCACCAGAGTTTGTCAGGGACTGCCCTCATGGCGAAGAAATAATTATGCCTGCCTTCTCAAATCATATCCCAATTCATAAAAAATACACACTTGCCAGAAAGTGGGCAGTAGCTCAAGCTCCTGCTTTATATAAAAATCACGTAGGATGGGATGAGGACTCTCCTCCTCACAAAATCCAGTTAAAATCACAACCTACTGCACAAAGACAGTACCCAATTAAGCAAGAAGCTAAAAAACAGGTAAAATAAATCCTAGATCAATTAGAATACCAGGGGGTGATTGAAACTTGCACCTCACAAATGAACAACCCTTTGTTTCCGGTCTCCAAACCAGACAATTCATATCGTCTAGTTTTGGATTACCGACACCTTAACTCATGTTGCAAAACTTTTGCAGTGCAAAACTCGCATAGTGCTGCACTAATGAATAACATAGTGCGCAAAAAATACAAAACAACATTAGACATCTCTAATGGATTCTTTTGTCAAAACATAGCACCAGAGAGCAGATATTTGTCTGCGTTCTCAATAAATGGCACTCAAAAACAATTCTGTCGGTTAGCCCAGGGGTACAAGAATAGCCCAGGGGTATTCTCAGCGAGAGTAACAGAATTACTACAAACATATGATGACGAAGCATTATCGTATGTCGACGACATATGCCTAACAGATGATGACTTGGATACTCACTTGAAGAGAGTGAACACCATAATACTTGGGTTCGCAGCAGAGGGTTACAAATTCAACTTTAAAAAATCTAGAATTGCCCATCTAACAGTCCTGTTCTTAGGATATGAATTATCAAGTGAAGGCAAAAGCCTGGCTGACAATTTCCTAGAGAAATGTGCCGTACTCCAAGCACCTAGAACACTCAAAAACCTACAGTCAATTCTAGGCTTCCTAAATTTCGGAAGAACATACATTGCAAATTACGCAGAAAGGGTCAAACCCCTTTATGATCTAATAAAACCAGATTTTAAAAGAACCAATTGGACTCAAATACACACAGAAATTCTGAGATCCTTACAAACAGACATGTTAATTAAAACAAAATTAGAAACACGTGATAACACACGCAATCTTGTGATTCGAGTCATCCCAGGAAGATGCGGATTCACATACCTGACCTCTAATGAGGGAGAAAAGGTACCAATTGCATTCAAATCACACTTGTACACTAAAGCTGAAATGAAATTTAGCCCAACGGAAAAAATTCTTACTGCAACACAGACAGCTATAGCAAAAGAACGAGCCCTGGTACAAGGTAAACGAATAATAATCGTGACACCGATACCAGCCCTAGAGGCGGTAACAAAGGCAAGCATTCCGAATGCTAAAGCACTACATCCAAGGTGGATACAATGGGCTAATTCTCTTGCTGCAACAGACGTGGCATACGAATTTGATCCTAACTTAAAAACACAAGAATTTCTCCAATATGAATTCGAATGTCCTCCGCCGACCGAAATTCTGCCTCTAGAACATTACGGCTGTATAATATATACAGACGGATCAGCACAACCCGCAGTAGGGGGTAAACAAGCTTACAGTGCTGCGTGCGCGATTGTTAAAGGTCTCTGGCACGAAGGGAAATTTAAACCAGCTATCACTAAAACACAATCTCTAGGAGATTGTACAGCTCAGCGAGCTGAACTACTGGCGTTCAAGATGGCGCTTGAAAATACCGATCGAGAATTCCCCACACTCATGGTGTGCGATTCGTATTATTGCGTTCAGTCTTACAATGAATACTTGCAGATCTGGCTTCAGAATGGTTTTAAGGATGCAAAAGGAGGCACAATCAAGCATAAAATGCTCTGGAAACAAGTAGTTCTATTACAAAAAGAACTACCACAGACTCACGTGATACATACGCTGAGTCATCAACGTGATGGCGTTCACGTTGCAGGGAACTCATTGGCTGATGAGGCAGCGAAGGCAGCTGTGCAAACGGCTTCCGTAGCTGCCATCACACGGTCAACAACAAAAATAGACAGCGAAATATTACAGGCTGTCAGCGCTACAGAAAAGTATTCGATAGAAACACTCCCGAAAGGCTTTCCAGTAAAATACTCATCCATAACTGATGCAAACAATGTTCCTTTTGCCCGAATCCCTGGAGTGGGGGATAGGGTAATTCCAAACATGGAACATAGGTTAGGACTGATAATAGCGGCACACAAAGGGCTTGCTTCTGTACATGCTGGCGTCTCAGCCACAGTATCATTATTAAAACAGAGATACTGGTGGCCACAAATGAGAAGACAAACAAGGAACTATGTTTTAGAATGTGAAATATGTCAAAGAATGAAAGTATCAACGGTGAGACGACCAGCGCAGACACCCCTACTAATCTCGGATAAACCATTAGCCTGTGTTTACCTGGACCACTGTGGTCCCTTACAAAGGGATGGTAACTATAAATATATCTTGGTTGCAGTGGACTCATGCACGAGATTCATATGGATGTGGCCCCAGCGATCGGCTGACGCCAGAACTGTTATAAAAGATTTGCGAGTCTTTATCGGCACATACGCAATTGGCATGCTGCATTCTGACCAGGGTCCTGCTTTTAGCTCTCGAGCTTATAAGGAGGCCATGACCAGCATGGGCATTGCATTGCGGTATTCTTGTCCATTTCACCCTGAGGGGAACGGAATTGTTGAAAGAAAAAACCGTGACATAAAGCAATCTATAACAGCAAAGGTATTAGGTTCGGGAGCTGGGTGGGTCAAACATCTAATAAGTGTCCAACGTAGTCTAAATAACCTGCCAAGAAATTCTCTGAAGGGATTCAGTCCGTACGAATTATTGTTTGGAACTAGGATGTTAGTCTTAGATCTCGACAGTCAGACTTCAGTGGTGAAGGAAAAAAGCTTTGATATCAAAGATCGTTTGGCTATTTTGCAGGACTTAAACAAAACAAGAAAAGACCTGAGCAACATAAAGTTGAAACAGCAGCCAACAACCACTGAAGAACCACCACCTGTCCCAGCAAGACCTGTCTGGATTCCAAAAGTCGGGGATCTAGTCAGAGAAAAGATCGCGGTAAAGAAGGAATTTGGGCCTTCTTACAGAAAAGCAGTTCCTGTCTTGTCTATCAACGGGACAAGATCAGTTGTACTACCGCCGCTTGCTGGTAAAAAGGAGAACCGAGTTGTATCCATCGACCTGGTAAAACCACAATCATGTGGCCGATAACAAATAGTAGGCAAAGTGGACTCCCGATAAGTAGTAGAACACCAAGGTTTGCTACCAATACAGAGGTCCCAACTAAGAGGCTAATCACATTCGAAACGCCTACAGAAGAACAACAAGGACTATGCCACAATGCAATGGAACTTAAACCTCTGAAAACCCAAATAAAAACATTTAGCAGAGACACACCAACCTACAATGAAGTAACAAACGAATATGCAAGAAACAATAATCTGCAATTGGAACAATTGACAGAACTGCATCCGGCTACTTCATAAACTTCGATGATTCCTCTGAAGACCTCAGTGAATCAAAAACACAGCCATCAACAAAAACCTTTAAAGATAAAGTTAAAGAACTTTTGAAACAACTGAAAGAAACATATCTGATTTCTCCATGGATTGAATTTTGGGTGGGTTTTGGTGCATTTATCCTCATACTTTGGCTCATCATGGTACTAACTTTGGGACGCTTCATTGAGGGAAAATATGCTAAAATGGACACAGCAAGTCAGAAAATCAACTTGATCCTCAAACCACACACATCTTCACACGTCGAGAAAAGAGAACTTTCTTCAGTCAACTTCACAGCCAATCCTATACCGGGTGGGGTAGCATGGGACAACACTGACTACGAAATTTATGGTCCGGTTGAAATCCTGAAATATCCACACCAAATTAAGATATCGTTGAGTGACTTTGTAAAACCAAGCTCATTTGCTGATGATTGGGACTTTGAAAGTATAAATAATATGATGTCTGACTTAGTGATGTCTGCTAAATTTACCAAACATGATTATTTGCAGGGTTCGACAAATTATGATAGTATGTACTGTTATAACCACTATGGTAACCATTTTCTACATAGATCTGCACAACCTAGAAATGTTTTAAATTATAATCAATGGGAACATTGTGCATACCCTCCAAAAGAAAACTCAAGAACCTTTTATGACAAATATTCATACTTCTCAGGTTTTAACACAAGTAATGCTGAAACATTTTATTTCAAATTGTCAAATAAGACAGGGACAAAGACCATGATAACAAACACGAAATTTATATATTCAGACTCATTTTTTGAACAAATGAATACTTTTGGTTTTGATTATTGGGACAAAAATGTTGAAGTAAAAAGTGTTTGGGGTACAAAAGAATGGCAAGTACAAGGTATAGAATCTTTGTTTAGAGCCTGCATGATCCCAGAACAAATTATATTTTTAAATGACACTGTTCAACAAACTACCTGTCTTGGCCTAGCCAAAATCAAAGACTTAAATAAACCGTCTATTCCAAAACCAACAATGAACAGCAATAGCTCTACAGATGAAGAGATAGACGTAAATTATGTATTAAACCAAAACAGAACACATCCAGATTGGAAACAGTGGTTGATCTGGCCCACAGATACTAATAACTGTCAAGACAGATTCCTGAACAAAACACAGGGGTTCAAGTTGACCAGGCCAGACCCTAGATATTCCCAAAGACAACACCCAGGGATAATAACCACCTACAGTGTGGGCAAATTATGCCTTCAATGGCTACAAACTTCCACACTGGCAGAAATTAAGCAACACCTAACTTTACTTACTGATGGTGCTGACTTGCGTGATTTCATTATGGGACCGCGCAAACAGCGTCAAAAACGTTTCATAGCAGCCTCTGTATATGCAGCATACAACAAGGCCTGGAAGGTAACTCAAATTGAGACAGCAGAAAGAATACGGGAAATTGACCGTATTAATTTGGAAAAATCACTTTCTGTAGTGGACAATGGGTTAATGACTCTGTCCTCCAGAATTTTTTCTTTGGACAGCATTGTGTCGTCAGCAATCGACATATTATCGCAAGACTTACTGTTGTTACAACACGGTCAGTCTCAATTGCGTTCTATTGTACAACTTGGCTGGACGTTACAAAATCTGCGTTCAGGCTATGTGCCTTGGCGTTTAATCAACACAACGTCACTATTCAATATCTTTAACCTTACTGATAAACAAATCAGTATGGCACAGAAGGGTGCTGATTATACAATCCTGAGCATTGAGAAACTCGAGAGATTACCAGTGACAATGTCAGAACGACCTGTCAGTGAATGGATAATACATGGGATAATTAATATTCCAATATCTACCTTCAGGTTTCAATACTGCCAAAAATATATACAGGCTGGCATGTACGAAAAATTGTGAAAAGGGTACATTAAAACAACATGGAACTTGCCCTATTCACATGCATGTGTCAGTAATAAAGGACAGAAAGTGTTTCTTAGTGGCAATAATTGTGCAATGTCACTGAGCGGTACACTTCTGTGTAATGGAATTAGTTTGCATGGAGCCTGTGAAGGGAACTCAAATAACCTTTCATGTCACCAGCTAGGCACACCTGCAACAGTGATAGAACCATTCTTTCAAAGACTCTATAATGGGAGTTACATTCTAATTGTGGATCGCAGATGTTGTAGTCTTATGCCCGGGACTCCTTATCTCGTAACTACGACTGCGAAGGTCAAGTGCTGTGGACACTCATTGTTCCCCAGCTCCTTTCCAGACAGGGAGGCAAGGGCATGGCCCAACTTGAAAATTACTTCTATTCGAATAGATACTTTAAGCAGAATGAAAACAGTGCTTCTTCAGACGCCGACAAGGCTCACGTCATCCAAAGAAACGTATGATCTCCTAGTCGCAAGGACGACTGCAGAGATTCACTCATTGTTATCAACTAATTCCCCCATACATTTCGCAGAAATCCTGAATGAAATCTTAAATATTTCTGATACCAGTGGAGTCTCAAAAGTATTTAAGACAGTATTTTCGATGGCATTAACACCATTCAAAGCCATACTGGGTATTTTTCCAGATTTCGTCCATTCGATTTTTGGCGGATTTCCCCTCATTTTGGGACTAATTGCAGGAATCCTATTCTTGGTCCTAATATTTCGTTATGGCAAACCGTGTCACAGACAAAACACCTGCGACAAGGGAAGAAACAATCCGAGCCATTGGATACCGGGACCGGATATCAAAAATCCTGGGACTATCCCGGCTTAGAGACCTGAACATGACTTGGTTTCTTTCATTTCGACCAATGTGGCATCGATGTGTTTTACCTGTATTAAGGTGCTTGCTATGCGGAGAAGAATGCGTGTTAGACACCTGTCTGACGCTACAATCGGATGCGCCAATGGATGCAGAAACATTGTTGAGTCCAATAAAGGCTCATGCTTTGTGCTGCCCTCAACGGCTACCAATCCTGATGACGGCATTCGTGGAAGCTTCACCACTACGATTAAGGGGTAGTGAAGTTCAAGATGAAAGCAGCATTGATCAGGTACGACCTTCTGTCAGCAATACTAATCAAAACGTCAATGGAGACAATCATGCGCACGAATGCATGGTTACACCTTTTTCCGAGTTAGTGGAACTCTCCCAGGAAGCTGTTGACAGCTTTTTCGACAGTCTAAATGATATGATGTTCTCACCAGAGCAGAAATAGAGACTTTTGAGCAAGCTCGTACACGGCGTTCCCTGAATTTGGCCTTCAACTAGAATAATAAAATACCATGAACAATTTTCCCTCCAGTTCACGGACAGCAATTTTTTCAGCAGCCCCAAAATATTTTTACGAATTTTTCGGGACACTTATCTTCTGCTTAAAGTAAGAACTATTCTTAGAGAACTAAAATTTCTATTTTTAGATATTTTATAGACATTAGCTGCCCGCTGGTATGTTCATAATTATTTTATTCTGTGATGGAATGGTCTCGAACCTTTTTTCTGTATTAAGAGCCATTTCATGTGTAAATTCTCATATACAAATTAGTGATAATGTATAAATATGCGTGATTACTTTAGCATTATTCTACAGCTTGAGTGCATATAATACATGTGACTGTTGTTTCCGTATATTTGATAATTTCAAAATGCATTTTATGTATTTTGGGGTGGTAAGGTATACACAATACTCTACAGTATGTTTTACTATGCCTAGATTCGTAAATATGTCCATAGTTAGCGTGGAGTGGGTGTGATGTATTCCTATAGGTCCGGTATCGATCCCCCTATTCCTGACCCTATTCTGGTTAACAAGTTAACTAGCAGCCATCCCATGATGCAGAAAACCCCCATGATGCAGAAACCGTTATCTGATTAAGCCACACTACGGCACAGGAACGTGTTATCTGATTAGGTCATAACGCTTGCCATCTAATTAGACAAGCGATATTCCTCCAGCCCCTGATAAGGCATACGGAGTTCTCAAAACAAATCAAACCTATGACAACCTGGGAAAAACCCTGCGGCCATTGTTTTGATTTCACCGAGAACTTCAGCAAAAGAATGTGCTAACGACCAGGTCGTATGACATCCTTATTGACGTATCTATGTCCATCCTTACGTCAATATCGGCACCTTAAAGGTATAAATATTACCGATATTGCCCTATGCAAAGACACGCGGTGGTGACGAGATCGGAGCAGCCAGACTTGCCGAAGCCCAGAGCAGAGCAGACCCCGCTGGCGCAGCCCCGCCTTCCTGACGCGCTGAGAACGAGACGCTGCTTTCTCCTGCCGAGAAATCCAGCTCCGGCGCTTCCGGGTAGCCCTCGCAGGCAGCCTGGAATATCGAGACCAGAGACGAGAGATACCATCCCTCATTCATCCTAAATTCCAGGTACAGAACTGAATAACCCCTCGCAGAGAATTCTTGAGTCAGTCACTTGGCAAAACAAACTTAACTTAAACTGCTACTTTCTATTCCCGCCCACGTATTAGGCTTAGGTCAGGTACACCGGGGTAGGCGTAGTTAGAAACACCAGTTGAGTACGATTAGTCAAATGTATATGTGTATGTATCTATTTTATCCATTTTAAACCATCATATGGCTTAGAAACCATATCAATGTTTTTACAGTATTATTTTATACTTCTGCTTTTATTGTATGCACTTTACTTAACCATAAGTATTGCAATAATATCGATCCATTTCTCTTGTATGAGAAAAGAGACTGATCAATAAATAACATCTTTTATTGAACACGCCCGTCTCTTCCTTTTCTCTACAATCTGGTGAGACTAAGAATGCACGTACTGACTGAGTAAAATAAGTCGTCTTTTGTTTTCACACGACTCTAGAGATACACTCTTGATTAGGGGAGAGCAAAGTTGTCATGTTCTATGGTTGTCAGAAACTAAATCCCTTCCTGTCTATCCAGGGAGGTTCAACTCCTCCTTGCCTATTCGAGAAAGTTTCTAGTGAACTCTGAGCTAGCTGGCAAACCCAAAACTTTAAGTCGAATATCGACAGTAGTAGACCTAGTTAACGTCTGGTCTAGGCCTATACTATTGAAGGTATTATTCCAATGCGCAGAGCCTATTGGGATAATAGGAACTACACTACAATCTTCCTCCCAACCTATTGTTTCCTCCACTATTGATTAGGTGTTCTTGCATGTTCCTGTTCTCCCTCCCCCCCTTCCATAATGTATAGCCTTGCCGATTGAACTGCTCATGTACTCCCTCCCCCGACGCCGCAGCGACACATCTGTAATGTACTGCCTTGTGTTTTGTTCTCTTTATTTGTTTATGTAAGTTTTGAATTTACTAAAAATTTTCAACAAAAAAAAAGACTCCCTGCTCTTATGGACGCGGCCGGCCCAGTGTGGTTGTAGGCGGCTTGCTGTGTAACCCCTCCCAATTTCGAAGAACTTTTCATTCATAACATTGCTATGCCGGCCCTCACAGGAATGTAGGCACCAAGCTGTGGACGTGATTTTCTAACTTCAATAAAAGTTTTTAAAAAAAGTGAGACTGCAGATCCCTTATACTGCAGTGATTGTTTCTCTCGAGCTGCTTTCAGTGCAGCATCTCTGTCTCTGTAATTTGGCAGCTTTGCAATGATAGGCCTCGGGCGGTTTCGGGTCCAGCGAGCAATGCTCCCTCTCCACCACAAACATCGAGGAGAACTTTTCACCTCCCTGCAGAGTAACCAGCAGCTGCTCTACAAAGAGTTCCATGTTTCCTACTCATGAGGTTTCTGGAAGGCCGTGATGTGTATGTTACTTCTTCGGGGCCGAGCTTCGAGGTCCTCCGCCTTGTCTTGGAGTATTTGCAGCGCTTTGCTCATCAACTTGTGGTCTGAGTCCATTTCTGTCTGTGCTTCTTCCACTTCTGTGACTCTGCCCTCAGTCATGTTGAGCCTCTGAACTTGTTTATCCATTCGTTCTGTCATTCTGTCCATATGGTATGACAAGGAGCCCAATTTAGTGTCAATAGTGGACAGGCTTTTCTGCATAGCGGCCAGTATGGTACAGATGTCTCCCTCCGCCTGCTCTGGCATATCCTCGTGTGCATTGGAGCACTCCTCGGTGGTGCTCTCTAGGAGCCTGGATTTCCGCTGTTCAAAGTGGAGTTTAGGCTGTGTTTTGTCTACCTTCCCCATAGTGGCAGCTCCGACCTGACCCCAGCCACGCCTACGTGCCCCTTGAGTCGTTGCAGTGTAGATATCTTTAACATTTAGTATAGTTGTAATCACTGCAGGTTTCAGCATCTGTGGAACAAATGTACGGTAGGCAGGGTAATATTAAGTAATTTGCCCAGAATCATAGGATGTTGAGCCAACAGGGAGACTCAAACTTGGTTCCCCAGTTCTAAAGTCAGAAGCTTTGGCCCTAACACAACATCCTGGGTAGAGTGAGGGTGTCAGACAGTTGATAAATTCGTTATTGCGTGATTAATAAAAATCATTGCAATCAAAACATCTTCACAATCACATAATATATAAAATCAGAAAACACTTTAATGCAAATATTATTACTCTGGTCACAGCGTTGATATCTCATTGATCCAGAAGGAGCGTATAAGTGTTACAACAGATTAATTTTATCACGTTTGAAAATCAAAAAAACAAAAAGTGTTAAGAAGGTCCTCCAGTTGTCTGACCTTTTTTTCTCTTTTTTTTCCTCTTTATTCAATCAAGTCATCAGTGTCAGCCAACTTAAAACAATAGTTTATGTTATTTTATTTTTTTCAATTTACATTTTTTTGCAAATACAAAACAGTACAATAACTCAACAGGCCAGTTTGTTGTTACAGTGAATTGCGATTCTCCTATTAACATGCCTAGAGAATCTAGATTTCATTAAAGACACGGAGGCTCACATTATGCAATGACTTTTAATTGCAGTTCCAAGCAGCCGCATGAGTCACAATACAAAGGTTCCAAAAGAACACTGAGATAAACTAAGAGATATAACATAGCAACCATCTGCCTCTTTTAAATCAGGCGAAAAGAAGATCCAGTAGAAAGGAGAGAACTTGAAACGAAAACCAAAGGAGAGCTGAAGAAGGCAACCAGCCAATGAGCAGTCCACCAACGTAACTCAGGTAGAAGGATTATCTGAAAAGAAAGAAGGCAATGAAAAATTGTGTCCAAAGGGACAAAGTAATCACAAAACATGTCATGAGAAACACATTGAACACTTTAAATAACATCTAAAATAACATGTTTAAATAACATTTAAAATAACATGTCAATGTAAGTAAATTATAAAGAACATGAGCAATCAGGTTATAAGTGAGAATAATAATGAAACACCAAATACCAAACAGGGAATGGGATGGGCGGGATAATGTGAGCCTCCGTGTCTTTAATGAAATCTAGATTCTCTAGTCACGTTAATAGGAGAATCGCAATTTCATTACAAGAACGGAGGCTACATTATGCATGTTGGTAGCCATGTAAAACTACATTAGACATGTGTTTAATTGGTTTACAATAGTGTCTTGCGAAGGTACCAGCATTAGACCAGTCGGCAGCTTTAAGAATATCATCCAACTTACCTCCGGACCAAAGTGACTTACTCGCCATAGCACCTCTGAGAGAATGAGCTTGAAACTTGGTTATATCGATACCCACTAGAGACATAACGGTTTGAATCCATCTAGCAATTGAAGTGGAGGAAATGGCCTTATGAGGTTTAACGAAGGAAATAAGAAGCTGATTCTCATCAATAGGCCGCAGGTTAGACATTGTCTGATCATAAGCCTTCATACATTCAGCCACACAGAGTTTCGGACAAGGATCGAAACGAGGATAGAAGATTGAGTAAGACATGGTCTTGGTTCTTCTGTAGACCTCAAATTTGACTCCAAACAAGTTATACGATCTGTTAGAGATCTCCAGAGCCTTAACCTCAGAAACTCTACGACAAGAGATAAGGCAAAGGAGAGTGGCGAGTTTAATAGAGAGAAATTTTCTATTCAAGAGAAAATTGTCGGGCCAAGAAGTGAAAAGATCTAGAATCAAATTCACATCCCAGAGTGTATCATATTTCGGCTTCGGGGTCTTTTGAGACGAATAGTCTTCATAACTCTACAAACAATGATGTTTTTACCGACCATCTTGCGATTAACAAGAACATGACCCGCAGAAATAGCGGATCTATAGCAGTTGATCGATCTATAGCTTAAACCTCTGTCAAAAGGTTCAGCCAGAAAGTTCACTACATCAACGATAAGTGCCTGTACGGGATTCAAATCCCTCTCCAGGCACCAACAAAACCAAGACTTCCAGATATTATTATATCTGTAGTGAGTTCCCGGCGCCCATGACTCTCTGAGGAGAGAAGAAGCTGATGTCGAAAGTCCAGAGACTTCGTTGGGTCTCCTGACACTCTCCAAGCAAGAAGGTTCAAACTCCCGGATAGGGTCATGAGATGGGGATCTCCATTTACGGCTGTAAGGAGATCTTCTAGAGAAGGTATCAGAAAGGGAAGCTCGTAAGTTAGCTCTAGAACTGTGGGGAACCATGCTTGAGACAGCCAGAAGGGAGTTATCAAGGTTAGAGAGCATCGGTCCTGCCTCACTTTCTGCAAGACTCTCTGGATCATTGCGAAAGGGGGAAAGGCATATGCATTGATCCCTGACCAGGGTTGGAGAAATGCGTTCACTGCTAGAGCACCTGGATTTGGCATCCAGCTGAAGTAATGCTCCAGTTGAGAGGTGAGACGGCTCGCAAAAAGGTCTATCTCGAAGGGACCCCAGCAAGAATTCAATGAGTCGAAGACAGCGACGTTGAGTTTCCAGTCGCTGAAGTCTGAGAGGAACCTGGAATTCCAATCAGCAGAAACGTTCGATTTCCCTGGGTAGTATTCCGCTCAGAGGCCAATTTTGTGTTCTAAGCAGAACATCCAGAGTCTCTTGGCCAGATTGGAAAGGTCGGCAGATTTCGTACCTCCCAGCCGATTGATGTACGCTACTGCGGAAAAATTGTCAATCTTCAGGATGACCGACCTCCCTTGTAAGGACTGTTTGAAATTCATAAGAGCGTAGAGGCCAGCAGTAAGTTCGAGGAAATTTATATGGTGAGACGACTCTTCCCGAGACCATACCCCTCCCGTATTCTGGTCAAGGAAGCATGCGCCCCAACCATGAAGGGAAGCGTCCGATTCCAACACAAAATCTGGTTCTGAACCAAAAATCGCTTTCCCATTCCAAGCCTCCAGGTTTTGCAAATACCAATCTAGTTCTGCTTTGGCTTCCAAATATAGTGTGATTGGGTCTTCGTACAAAAGACCGGACCTCAAGGCCCTGTCTTTTATCCTTTGCAAGGCCCGATAATTCAGAGGGCCTGGAAAGATCGCTTGGATGGAGGAAGATAAGAGACCTAGCAGCCTTGCCAGCTCTCTTAAGGGATATCCTCTTGTTTCAGGACATGTTGAATCTCTTTCTTGATCTTCGAGATCTTTGAAGGAGGTAAGAGGAGAAGACATCTGGAAGTATCCAGAGTGAAACCCAGAAACTCCAGGGACTTCGAGGGAGTTAGAATGGACTTCTCTTTGTTGATAATGAATCCTAGGCTCTCTAGTAGATTCATAACCGTTCCCAGATCTTTGAGAATTTGATGGAGGTCTTGGGACATTATCAAGATGTCGTCGAGGTAAATAATAAGGCGGACGCCTCGTTCTCTCAGGAAGCAGGCTACTGCTCTCATAACCTTGGTAAAGCACCAAGGAGCGGAAGAAAGTCCGAAAGGGAGAGCCTGGAATTGGTAAAGGTGGTTTTTCCATAGAAATTGCAGGAATGGTCTTTTTGGAGAAGATCTCTCAGGAGATGTATACCCTCCATTTTGAAATGACTGTTAACAAGAAATTTGTTTAGTCCCTTCAGGTTTATGACCGGTCTCCAACCATTTCCTTTTTTCTCTATGAGGAACAGTGTACTTACGAAGGTCAAAGAATCCAAAGGAACTTCTATTGTAGCCCCTTTTTGAAGCATAGAGGAGATCTCCTCCTCTACAATTTTCTCTTTTTCTAGGGAAACAGAATGTCCCTCGGTAGGGAAATTTGAGACGGGGTGTGAACAAAATCTATCATAAAGCCTCTTACTGTGGATAGAACCCAAGGGTCCCGTGTTATCTTTTCCCACCTTTTCGAAAAAAGTCTGAGTCTGCCCCCCGCTTTTAAGGGGATAGAAGGAGAAAGTAAGGGCGCAGGACTTACTTGAAGGGTTTGAGGTGAATGAAGCTCGAGATCTTGTCCCTCTGGTTCGGTTTCCTCTTCCGCGGTTGTAGACGTAAGGGGTGTTGTAGCCATATTGTTGATAGCCTCTCCGCGGGCGTGATCTCTGGTAGGGCCTCTGGTTAAATCGGCCGGAAGAAAGGCCCCTTCTTCCGACCCTCCCAAAAACATTATTGCCAAAAACTCTCTTGATGTTCTGTTGGGCCTTATCAAGCGCTGTGAAAGTGGACACATACTTTCCATGCGACTTTATAAGCTCTTCACCAAAAAGAAGGCCTTTTGGGTTTGAGGATGGCTCCTTTTCCGCCATGTCAGAAAGCTTAGGATCGAGCTTGTAAAGAACCAGCCTACGCCTTTCGGCGTTAATACTGGCATTAGCGTTGACTAAAAGAATGAGGGCTCTTTGACTCCATCCCCTAATCAAATCTGTATCGAGGTGGGTACCGTGGAGATGGCCCTCCTCTGCGGAGTCAAGTATTCTAGCAAGTGGTCCGAGGACATCTAATAGGCGATCCTGGCACCCTTTGAAAGATTTTTCTAGGCTTTTTCTAGGATCCCGCCAAGCCTGAAAAGGAACTTAATCAGTTCCGGATCTAGATTAGAAGAAGGAGGCTCATCCTCCGCATCAAATATGCCTACATCCCCATCATCCAAATCTTGATCATCAGAAACATCATCATCCGAGTCTTCTGTGTAACCTTGTGCACCATGAGATAATGAGCCGCTAAGGGCATCCGTAATATTCGGGCCGCGAGGGGCACCCAAGGGTGACGTGTCGCCAGGGACAAACTGTCTGCACACTTCCTGCATGCGGACCGTGAAGTCAGGGTAAAGTGAGATAGCTGATCCCTAATACTGCAGTGATAGTTTCTCTCTAGCTGCTTTCAGTGCAGCATCTCTGTCTCGGTAATTTAGCAGCTTAGCAATGATAGGCCTCGGGCTGCACAAGAGGGCGGTTTCGGGCCCAGCGAGAAATGTGCCCGCTCCACCACAAACATCGAGGAGAACTTTTTGCTTCCGACCAGAGTAACCAGCAGCTGTTTGTGAGAAATTGGCTCTATATATACTGGTCTAGAATGAAGTACAGTGTGTATAGAGTCCACCAACCCCAGAGGTATAACAGAGGTTAAAGTCAGAACTGTTAGTCAAAGGGGAAATCCCTGGAGTCGAATAGTCTACTTGTCACAAAAGGCCTTTCTTGTGGTACAAAGAGAGGTCACAGTATGCCATAGGTATTCGGACAAACATAGGAATGGGTTTCCACAAAAGAATAGTCTTGTTTACAATCTAGATTTATTCAAGTTGCATATAAAAAAACAATAAAGACAAGATAAAATCATACAATTCTTCCAAAACAATTAAAATCCAAGATTAAATATCTTGAAGAGATAAAAATACTTATTCAACAGTGTTACATAAACATAATATTACGGTACACAATAAATGGAAAAGCAATCAAAATATATTCACAATAAACAACAGACTAAACATAGTCACAACAAACCCCTCACGTGTAAGTGGCCCACTTGATATCTCTGCCACTATATTTCACTGGATCCAATGGCCATAGACAATTTGGTTACTCTAAAGCTTTAGTGGAAAGATTTGATACCCATCTAAAGCTTTATCTGGCCCTAATTGGATTCTTTTGGACAAAACAGTGCGTCGACGCGTTTCGGTGCTTAACACTTGATATCGTGGCACCTTCCTCAGGACTTCTTGTTTCTGGGGTTTCAAGGAACGGATGGATGTACCGTATCTGTAAATATATTAGGGAAAATATACACTGTCAGATATCGTGTACTGAAACCTTTTGTCTCATTTAGTCTAAGGGCTCAATTGTTCTAATTAACACATACCCACTCTAACTTCACACTATTAGTTCTAACTGCCGTTGTTCTTTTGACCATATATAGTTCCTGGCACAAGTACGCTTACTTATCTAGTACAGATCATTGCACAGTGATATTTACATTGGTTCCATTGCCTGTGATTTACCTTCTACTTTTTTCTCTACCCATTAGTACGCCTTAGATTCACATATAACATATGGGCCCTCCAAGTCTTTTTCTTTGTGGAAGACCAATTGATATGGGAGGGACTCATGAACCCTGGGGCCCGGGAGAATAGATAAGTATAGATTCTCACCCTCGGGACCGTGTAGGAAACGTTCCAGGCTGGGATCTACTTGAAGTTTCACTTATTGGTACTTCTGTTGATTAAAAGAAAACTTTTTTTAGGTGTTAGATAGAAACTCCCCTCGTTTGCACATTTTTGGGGGGTGATCTTTTATTCTTCTATTTACCTCTCTCCTGTAAAAGGAGCTCCTTCTGATGGGGTTCCTTGGTTTTTTGTTTGTCAGGCAATTGCCCACTTGTCATGTATCTGTGGTAGTAAAATATATAGCACTTTTTCACTCTACTGTTTCATAGATACTATTTCTACCATTACATGATTTTTTATTAAAAGTAGTATCTTACCTCAAATATTTTTAAAACGTACTCAGAACGGGCATATATAGTCGTTGGTCTACTCCTGAACTGGATATGTTCTGTTGAGTAAAGACAGGTATGACACCATCATATCTCTGTTCTGTACTATATGATGTTACGCTCTTAGCTCTATTAACAAGTATCTAATGTGCCTTGCACTTTGCTATTTTTAATTTAAGTGCCTGCTCTTCGTGTTACTAATATCTCCTGCTCCATGCCTGCAGTGCCCACAATATCAGTTTGGTACCCATAATGTCCAGTTGCCTGTTTGTTAACTCTAGGTTCTCCTCTTTAGGTACAATCAATTCATATATAGGTGATTGGTCTTACCACCTCCCGCCCCGGTTAAGTTCTCTCACTCCAAGTATGAAGTATAGATTTTGTAATGCTAAATGTGTCCCCTGTTTGAGTTAAATCCAGGGCCTGCTGTACTATCCTCAAAAGGTATACAGATAAATGGTTCCCATGCTGCCTAAAGAGCAAAAAAAGGGAGGGGGGGGAGGGGGGGGGAAGAGAGAGGGCCTAGGGGTTAGGTCTCCACTTACCGGTTTAGAGCTGTTTGTTGGCTTCTGCCTCGTTCCTGCACTCGATCTCGAGTGTGTCAGTTTGGTGGGCGTTTTTATAGCTCCCCGTAATTGATCAATTACCTACACCTGTCAAGTGAGGAGCGCTGTATGCGCGCTGCCAGTACCGCTAATACCGCCGTCAACGTGGGCGCCATCTTAGAATGGTGTGATGTACTCGCTAGTGTCTCAGAGGATCTGCCCGTCTTATGACTAACCGCATTTGCGCTTCGCTCGATATGTCTCTCCTTGTGTTTCCCTTTTATTAAGGCGGTGTACAGCAATAGTATTGGGAATGTTGCCCGTGCGCACTAAGTCGGCATCGAGAAACCTTTTTTTGCCGATTTGCTTAGAGTGCTCTATTACTTTCCCTCGCGCTACACTTATTTGTTAATCAACCCCCTTTGTGCTCTTGGGTGAAGATTCAAAGATCCTAGGTACAGAACTACCTACGCTCGATCCAACCAATCGGCCGCCCAGATCAGCCCCTGACTCTGGGCGCCATCTTGGACTGGTGGTCGGAGTATTATATTTCAATGTTCTCCCATCAGATGTGGGTGCTTCAAAAGGTTACAGATTCTCATCGAGGGAATAACATTATTCTTGAATCTCAGTATTAGTATCTGAAGGGGAGTCCTTCACTAGATACAGAAATGGATTTCCGTGTGGGTGGTGTGTAGGGTGCTGATTATCTATGTCACAGGATGGTAGAGCGGTAGTCACTGAATGGGACCGGTATACTAAATAAGAGCCTCCCATTCTTCCCTGGAGTTTAAACCTTTTCTAATGGTATTGAATTTAACCATATACCATTGTTCCTGTAACTTTCGTCTCTTCGTACTATCACCTGATCTGGTGAGTTCCCTGATCCTTTCCAGAATGACCCATCTGAGGTCCTTTGTTTTGTGTCCCTTTTCCTTCCAGTGTGCTACAAGGGGGGCATTTTCTTTGTTGTTATTGATTGCTAACCAAATCAAAAATATTATAAACCACAATTGGAAAATTTTAAACAATGGCCCAGACGTGACTCCTCTGGAGCGTCCCATGTACGCGTACAGGAAAAACAAGAACCTCAGGTCGAACCTGGTGCACACGTACAGGGAGGACAAGACAGAAACCCAAACTACCCTGAGTGGACAGAAAGCAACAGGGAACAACAAATGTGGTACCTGCTGCATATGTGAGCTATGTATAGTCACTAAAACAGTTGAACATAATGGTGCGAAACACACAATCACCACCTTGAACAACTGTAAGACAAAGAATGTAATATATATGATCCTGTGTCCATGCAACCAGGCATATATAGGTGAAACAGGCAGAGAAGTGAGGCTAAGGATAGGGGAACATAAGTCTGCAATCAATAACAACAAAGAAAATGCCCCCCTTGTAGCACACTGGAAGGAAAAGGGACACAAAACAAAGGACCTCAGATGGGTCATTCTGGAAAGGATCAGGGAACTCACCAGATCAGGTGATAGTACGAAGAGACGAAAGTTACAGGAACAATGGTATATGGTTAAATTCAATACCATTAGAAAAGGTTTAAACTCCAGGGAAGAATGGGAGGCTCTTATTTAGTATACCGGTCCCATTCAGTGACTACCGCTCTACCATCCTGTGACATAGATAATCAGCACCCTACACACCACCCACACGGAAATCCATTTCTGTATCTAGTGAAGGACTCCCCTTCAGATACTAATACTGAGATTCAAGAATAATGTTATTCCCTCGATGAGAATCTGTAACCTTTTGAAGCACCCACATCTGATGGGAGAACATTGAAATATAATACTCCGACCACCAGTCCAAGATGGCGCCCAGAGTCAGGGGCTGATCTGGGCGGCCGATTGGTTGGATCGAGCGTAGGTAGTTCTGTACCTAGGATCTTTGAATCTTCACCCAAGAGCACAAAGGGGGTTGATTAACAAATAAGTGTAGCGCGAGGGAAAGTAATAGAGCACTCTAAGCAAATCGGCAAAAAAAGGTTTCTCGATGCCGACTTAGTGCGCACGGGCAACATTCCCAATACTATTGCTGTACACCGCCTTAATAAAAGGGAAACACAAGGAGAGACATATCGAGCGAAGCGCAAATGCGGTTAGTCATAAGACGGGCAGATCCTCTGAGACACTAGCGAGTACATCACACCATTCTAAGATGGCGCCCACGTTGACGGCGGTATTAGCGGTACTGGCAGCGCGCATACAGCGCTCCTCACTTGACAGGTGTAGGTAATTGATCAATTACGGGGAGCTATAAAAACGCCCACCAAACTGACACACTCGAGATCGAGTGCAGGAACGAGGCAGAAGCCAACAAACAGCTCTAAACCGGTAAGTGGAGACCTAACCCCTAGGCCCTCTCTCTTCCCCCCCCCTCCCCCCCCCTCCCTTTTTTTGCTCTTTAGGCAGCAGGGGAACCATTTATCTGTATACCTTTTGAGGATAGTACAGCAGGCCCTGGATTTAACTCAAACAGGGGACACATTTAGCATTACAAAATCTATACTTCATACTTGGAGTGAGAGAACTTAACCGGGGCGGGAGGTGGTAAGACCAATCACCTATATATGAATTGATTGTACCTAAAGAGGAGAACCTAGAGTTAACAAACAGGCAACTGGACATTATGGGTACCAAACTGATATTGTGGGCACTGCAGGCATGGAGCAGGAGATATTAGTAACACGAAGAGCAGGCACTTAAATTAAAAATAGCAAAGTGCAAGGCACATTAGATACTTGTTAATAGAGCTAAGAGCGTAACATCATATAGTACAGAACAGAGATATGATGGTGTCATACCTGTCTTTACTCAACAGAACATATCCAGTTCAGGAGTAGACCAACGACTATATATGCCCGTTCTGAGTACGTTTTAAAAATATTTGAGGTAAGATACTACTTTTAATAAAAAATCATGTAATGGTAGAAATAGTATCTATGAAACAGTAGAGTGAAAAAGTGCTATATATTTTACTACCACAGATACATGACAAGTGGGCAATTGCCTGACAAACAAAAAACCAAGGAACCCCATCAGAAGGAGCTCCTTTTACAGGAGAGAGGTAAATAGAAGAATAAAAGATCACCCCCCAAAAATGTGCAAACAAGGGGAGTTTCTATCTAACACCTAAAAAAAGTTTTCTTTTAATCAACAGAAGTACCAATAAGTGAAACTTCAAGTAGATCCCAGCCTGGAACGTTTCCTACACGGTCCCGAGGGTGAGAATCTATACTTATCTATTCTCCCGGGCCCCAGGGTTCATGAGTCCCTCCCATATCAATTGGTCTTCCACAAAGAAAAAGACTTGGAGGGCCCATATGTTATATGTGAATCTAAGGCGTACTAATGGGTAGAGAAAAAAGTAGAAGGTAAATCACAGGCAATGGAACCAATGTAAATATCACTGTGCAATGATCTGTACTAGATAAGTAAGCGTACTTGTGCCAGGAACTATATATGGTCAAAAGAACAACGGCAGTTAGAACTAATAGTGTGAAGTTAGAGTGGGTATGTGTTAATTAGAACAATTGAGCCCTTAGACTAAATGAGACAAAAGGTTTCAGTACACGATATCTGACAGTGTATATTTTCCCTAATATATTTACAGATACGGTACATCCATCCGTTCCTTGAAACCCCAGAAACAAGAAGTCCTGAGGAAGGTGCCACGATATCAAGTGTTAAGCACCGAAACGCGTCGACGCACTGTTTTGTCCAAAAGAATCCAATTAGGGCCAGATAAAGCTTTAGATGGGTATCAAATCTTTCCACTAAAGCTTTAGAGTAACCAAATTGTCTATGGCCATTGGATCCAGTGAAATATAGTGGCAGAGATATCAAGTGGGCCACTTACACGTGAGGGGTTTGTTGTGACTATGTTTAGTCTGTTGTTTATTGTGAATATATTTTGATTGCTTTTCCATTTATTGTGTACCGTAATATTATGTTTATGTAACACTGTTGAATAAGTATTTTTATCTCTTCAAGATATTTAATCTTGGATTTTAATTGTTTTGGAAGAATTGTATGATTTTATCTTGTCTTTATTGTTTTTTTATATGCAACTTGAATAAATCTAGATTGTAAACAAGACTATTCTTTTGTGGAAACCCATTCCTATGTTTGTCCGAATACCTATGGCATACTGTGACCTCTCTTTGTACCACAAGAAAGGCCTTTTGTGACAAGTAGACTATTCGACTCCAGGGATTTCCCCTTTGACTAAAGTCAGAACTGACCTTACTCTCCAAAGTGGTAGCTTGGTCGAGCAGTAAGGCAGTACCAGAGGACAGTGTAAAGCATTTGTTGCACACACTCAGTCAGCAAAAGGTTTCACACACTGAAGGACTGAACTCCAGGCCAATTGTTTTTATATCCACAGATATAGTTGTTTTATTTTTAGAACCAACAGTTATAAAATTATACTTTTCTGGTATGAGTACTCTCATGTAATTACTTTGCAAGGGAGAAATAAAGTTTGTGCACACAATGATTACAGTAAAGGAAGTAAGCAACACAATCCTAAAACACACTCTATCATTGAGCTCAATGGGTTTTCTACATATAAGTACAGTTGATTACTTCATGGATTACTTTAGTAGTTTCAGGACTAGATCTGAGATTCAGTCCTGGGGTCTAAGCTGAAACCAGGTTAGCAAAAACATTTAGTTACTGTAGTGAATATTCCTAAATATAAAGCTGTTTTGAAAGTTCACACTTAGAAACTTTTCAATGTAAATCTGACAATGTTATTCAATGGGAGAAAATTCAGGTTGCAGGTAAAGTACAATCGCGTTACTTTTGTAACCCAGCATTGGTCTCCTAGGGCCAGCACTGGGGACTTAACTCAAAACAGGTAGGTAATTGCGTTTCAGTATTTTGTACGATTTTTAAGGAATATTTTCAGTTTTCAAAAGTAGACACTTTGAAGAAGTTTCATAGAAAAGCATACAATGGGTTCCTATGGAGAAAATACAGATTACTGGTAAACCCGCTAGGGATTACTTTTGCGGTTCAGTACTGGGCTGAAAGGGTACAGTACTGGCTTCTCCCCTGGTCACAGGTGAGTACTTCGGAATTCTGACTTTGGCTGATTTTATGTGAATATTTACAGTTTTCAAAACTTCACACTTAGAAAATTTTCGAGTCAAAAGGAGTCAATGTTATCCAATGGCAGGTAAGTGAATTACCGGTTTCCAGGTGAGTGCTTGGTAGGTGAAGTTAAGGTTCTAGGCATAGACTCAGGGGTCCCCCAGGGTCAGGTAAGTACAGTTAGTTCAATCCCAGCGGCACAGGGGCGACCGGGTGCAGAGGTAGGTAGGCCCAATGATATTCAATGAGGAAAGGGGGCCTTCGGTTTGGTGGCTGCTGGCTAGCAGGCCACCCGGTTCTGGGAGCTGGGCTCCGGGTCACTTTTCTCAGGGCAAGGGGGAAGTAGGATAGGACACAGAGGTCACAGCCAGCGGCTCTCGGGCGGCCTGGTGCAGGGTGCTTTTGAGCCGTCGGGCACTCAATGTTATCCAATGAGGATCTTGAAAAGGGAACAAAGGCTGCAGGCTTGGGGACGGAGACTCTCGAGGGGCGACCAGCACTTCGAGAGGTAAATTGGGATCTTGGAGCACAGGTAGGTACCCCACAGGGAGGCACAGGGGGCTGTAGGGTGCCGGGTGCAGGGGTGTCTTTGGGTTTCGGAAAAGCTTACCCTCAGCTGGTCGCGGTTGGGGTGGTCCCTGGTTCTGAGTCTGCAGGCGTCGGCTGGTTCATCGAGGAGGGTATTTGGGGCACTGGACTTCGGGTCCCAGTCACCGGGGGTACGTCCTCGTGGTCTTGGTTCGGGTTGTCCCGGCCCGGGCTCGGCTGGTGCAGAATGGGCTGGTCCGGAGCTTCCTGGTGGGCACCAGGTGGGTTGTTGCGGTAGAGCCTCTGCTGATGGGAGTCCCAATCTTCAAGAGGGTCAAGGCAGGCAGGCGCTCTGGGGGTCCCAAGGTTGCTGTCCGCGGGGGTCGCCGGGTTTAGGCAGGAGCAAAGTCAGTTGTTGTTGTCCTGTTGTTAGCAGCTGCACGGTGGGTCTTCTTTCCTCTTGATCTTCTTTCTTCTGTTTGGTATCGGGATCTGAGGGAGGAAGGTTCAGGGATCCCCTTAATACTACATTTAGGGGCGTTACAGGTAGGGCAAGGGCAGGGACCAATGGGTCCCTGTCCTGGGGTGACTACACACCCTAGCCTGCTCCTCTCCTGTGGGAGGGGGGCAGGAGCCTAGCTGGGATTGGGCAGGGCTCCCCATCTACAAGGTGGCCGGAGCCCGGGGTCGTGCTTCACCTCGCCTCCTCCACCTGAGGGGTGGAGTTGGCAAATGTTGGCACCCCCCCTTCCTGAGTAGTTTTTCCTGCCAGTCTTCCCGCCAGAGTGGGGGCAGAACTGGTGGGGGCCAGTTGCTGGGTACAGCAAATGGTCTGGAGAAGCTCTCAGAGGCGGCATGCCTTTGAAGCTTCCCCCTGTCCATCCTGGGGGAGGAGACATAGCACCCCATACAGGATCTACATTTTTGCAGGCCCAGGAGAGCGGGGGCTCTCCTGGGCAAACTTGTCAGCCTTCAGTGTAGCCATTATAGTGCTGTGGAGTTCGTGATGAGAACCTCCCAGCACCATATAATCTTAATAGCATCACTGCACTTACAGTGCCAAGGAATGGCCCTGGGCACTGTAGGGGCACAGGGCTCATGCACCTGTGCCCTCACTTCTGGCATAGGGCACCCAGCTAGAGGAGTGACTGAAGTATGCCATGGCAGTGGGTCCTGTGGGCATGGCACACAAAGATGTGTTTCAAATATGTGTAGGTAGCACTCCATTTTTTATCACAAATTGTTCCCCTTAATTCAACCAACAAACTTCTTCGTATCGGCCCGCCTGAATATGATAAATTTTGGAAAATTTGCATTTACCTTGCATGGCTATTTGAATGGCATTAAGAGTGGAGAAAACAAAAATGAAAAAAGTAGCAGGAATTTAAGAAGGAGGAAAAGAAATGCAGAATTGAAAAAACTGTAAGCAAATGCGCAATGAAAAGAGGCTGTCACCACTGTCTTTGGGGCAAAAAGAAGCCCCAAAATAATGTTGTTATGTTCAAACACAGAGATGTGTGCCAGGTCGACTCTTGTTTTAGTTCTGTACTTAGGCACTCAGCCTGCAAAGGCAGTGTGTGGGTGCCAGGTTACAGGGCCCCTGAGGGTGGCCCAATAAGTGCTGCAGCCCTCAGGGGTCTTCCCTGTGAGGTAACAGGTTTTTAGGAACCCGCTGGTGCCAGGGGATAACACCCGAAGACCTCTGACTTCTCCCTTGTTCCGGACCACAGAAACACGGAGTCTTCTAGTCACAGTCAGAGATCAAGTTTTATTGGCAGCTACCAAGTAACATGTGTCCTAGAAGCACGACAAATGCGGATCGTGTGTTCTCAGGAGACTGTTCGTTTTTACAGAACCAGCCGTCCCCTTATATACAAAAATAATAGGTGCAAGCAAGAATTCCTGAGTTTATGATATGGCTATACACATATTTCTACAATAATACAAAAGAGCGAAGTCATGTAGGCAAGCCCCTATTTTAGACGTCCAGTTCGTGATAGATTACCCGGCCAGGCCCGGAACTCCCATCAGATATCGACGAAACCCCAATAAAGAAAGGCACCTCCTAGTCATAAAACTGGCCATAAACAGGGTGCGGGGACAGGTGTGTGTGTGTAAAAACATGATCTGGATGTAGTGAATGGTTTGTGGTATGTCGTGCATTGATGCTATCGTATTCGGCCACTGGGTGAGGAGCTGCCCAAACAGGTTTGGCTGGAGGCAATGGAGTCAGTTGGGACAGGTCAGGGGGAAGTCAAGGAAAGGTGGACGTGTCCTTTTAGATCAGACTCAGCCTTACTTAATTGACTTATCATGAGGGCAAGACACAAGATGGATGCCATTCACAAAATGGAATCTAAGGGTTCGGAACGGAAACTATGATTTAAGGGTGTTGGCATCCCCCAATCATGACGCAAATGCATAGGGATGATGTCCTAATCATTATCGGTCTGTTGACACCAAATTCGTCATGGTACGTTAATATTTTGTGGCACGGGTATTGGATCTCGATATCGTGATAACAGTAGGGTCCAGAATTTCAGAACCACACCTGGTTACCATGCCCTGGGTACCTAGGGTATCATTTACTAGGGGATGACAGGTGGCCAGAGACTCCAATTCGGTCTTTTGTTTCAGCATAGTTTTATGGAAGGAACATAGGCCCTGGGTACCTGGTTGGCAGGAACCCAGGGCACACTCGGTCAAAGAACATCAGCAGTTCAGAAAAAAGTGGGGGCATACCAATGCAAGAAAGATGGCACTTTTTCACACAACTCCCCCCCCCCCCCCCCCCCCCCCCGCAAAGAAAGGTGATGAGACTAACCTTGCCCTTGGGAGACTTCATTGTTTAAGTGGAAGAACCTGGAAAGTCCATCTGCATTGGCATGGGCAGTCTCTGGTCAGTGTTCCACTTCAAAGTCCATTCCCTGTAGGGAGATGGACCATCTCAGTAGTTTTGGATTTTCCCTTTTCATCTGCATTAGCCATCTGAGAGGTCTGTGGTCAGTTTGAACCAGGAAGTGAGTTCCAAACAGGTAGGGCCTCAAGTTCTTTAGGGACCAAACCACAGCAAAGGCCTCCCTCTCAATGACACTCCAATGCTTATCTCTGGGGAGTAGCCTCCTGCTTAGAAAAGCAACAGGTTGGTCTTGGCCTTCCTCATTGACCTGGGAGAAGACCGATCCTATCCACAGCTCTGAGGCATCAGTCTGCACTATACACTGCTTGGAGTAGTCTGGTGCTTTTAGAATGGGTGCTGAGCACATTGCTTCTTTCAGGGTGTCAAAAGCCTTTTGGCAGCTAACAGTCCAGTTCACTTTCTTGGGCATTTTATTGGATGTGAGTTCTGTGAGGGGAGTCACAATGGACCCATAGCCATTTACAAACTTTCTGTAGTACCCAGTCAAGCCAAGGAATGCCCTGACTTGGGTCTGGGTGGTTGGAGCTGCCCAGTCCAGTATGCTCTGGATCTGAGGTTCCGTGACGATTTTACTCGTGTTTGTAAACATTGTCGTAAATACATAATTTTGGTATCAGTGAACCGCAAATGATCCATTTAGTATATCCTGGTGTTTTCGCTATGCTACGAGCAAGAGCACTCCAGTTACAAACACATTTCTGTTCTACCCATGGCATCCATCTTAGAACACGGAAGCCATTTTGTATTCCTTGCCCTCACATAGTCAATGGACACGCAATGATCTCTCTTCATTAAATGACACGTAGGCTTTAGCCGGCGATTCACCTTGCGAGTGACACGTGCACATTAGGCCAGCAACGCTGTGGCAGCATGACTCGGCAAGAGCTGCCTCCCCAGCCTGAGGCCAGTCCTGCTATACTGGTTCTTGTGTCCGTTGGCCTGATCATGATTAGGCGGCCGAAGCTGGTAACCGTGCCCATTTACGACCCGCAAAAATCTCTTATCCTGTCTTTCTATCTTCTGCACCTGGCTCTGCTCCTTTCCTTCTGGGCCTTTATTAGGGGGAGGTAACGAAATTTACGATGAGGCGGTCCGGGTCTTGAATGAGGAATTGACATGGGATTATGATGGAAAAGTGGGAACCCCTCATTCATAATGTTTTGACATCAGATACTGTTGACGATTCCTGTACAACGCCAAATATTTATTGTTTAAGACACGAATGTTTAGAACTGTGGTAACATGTAAAGAATTTGCCCCGAGCAGAATATTTAGTATATAAGGAACAACCCTCTTTTTACAAATTGAACAGGCTCGTAGATACTGCCCATGTGTAGTTTCTGTGACTTCTGTGTCCCTGCAGTAATAAACCTTTGGTCTTTGACGCCACCATCGAGAAGCCCGTGTTTCTGTTTGTTTGTGCACCGAGACAGGTTGAACTCCGGGGTCTTCGGGTGTTTTCCCTGACACCTCTGGACGGAACCAAAAAGTCCAGAACTCCAATTGGCGCCCAACGTGGGGCTCGACGTCATTCGGTACCGGTCCAAAAGCCTGAAGAGTTCGAGGAGCTTCGTGTGAAGATTTCAGAGGGAGGCGCCCCACTTCATCGATCCCGGCATATCGCAAAAGTGGCCCCGACGTTCTCTTCCACGAGGTTTCCCGTTCAAACGGCTGCAGTGGTCCGTTGCCTTGACCGTCGCCCTGTCTTGGACCCGAGGTGCAGTCCTCAGTACGGCGAGACGTGACGGGTTTCTCCTTGGTGACGTCTTCAGTGCCTCAGTTAAGTATTTTGTGAGGGTTGCTCCTGTTTGAATAATCCTTTTAGTTCTCAGTTCAGTTCAGTTCTGTAAGATTATCACTGGTTATTCTGGTTACGATAATCATTCTGTTCAGTTCAGGTATCGATACATTTGTCAGTTCTGGTAGGCCTAAGTTCTTGGTTCGAGTGCGCATCTTTTCTGTTTGTGTTTTGTTTGTTTTGTGTTCCGGATTATAAAATGGTAAGTCGGAAAAATTGTATGTTGTCTTGTTTCAGTTGCAACAGTGATTCCCAGTTGGAGGACTCGTGTTTGGTTCCTCCGATTGGAACTCCCCTTTATGATCTATATTGCAAATTTGGTGTGGGCCCTATCTCTTATAACGAGGTATGGATCCGCTTCACAGAGAAAGATGGTGTCCTTAGTTGGCCACTACATGGTAGTTTTGAACCTGAAGTTCTCGATAATCTAGAAAGAAGGTTGTTTAAGAAGAAAGCCCGGCCGGCAATGTTTGATTCTTTCCGTTATTGGCGAAAAGAATCTAAACAGAGAGAAATTAAAAAGTTGAAGAAAGAACAGAAAGAGCAAGAGTTGACTTTAGAACAGTCTGCTAGGCAGCTGCAACTCAACGAATCTGAAAAAGCGATGGAGGTGGCCGATAGAGAGCGTAATTTAGCGATAGACAAGTGCTATCCTGCTTTGCCATCGAGTACGGCTAAGATAGTAGAGGACCCTGAAAAGGATCCCCTGTTGTCTTACTTGTTACGATCACCCCCACCGTATGCACAGGGTGCTACGGCTCCACCTATACCGAATGTTCAATTACCGGTTGCTGGACAACCTGGTGTCCCTGTTCCCGCTCCCCTGAATCAAGTTCCTGTACCTCCCGTGGTCAATATTAATGTTCCATCGACAACCCCTCTTCCAGGGTTGCCGGCTTCTTTACCTATACCTGTATCGCTCACACCTGCTAGTTCACAAGCTATTTTTCCTGCTACTCCTACTGTTCCTAATCTATCTGTTCCAACTGCTACTCTATTTACTGCCTCTGCTAATATTATGACTCCGCTTTCTGTTCGTCGGAGAATCACTGATTCTGTCTCTAATATTCTATCTCCCTTCTATAAAACTCTGATTAAGACTCCTACCTCTGACTCTGTGCAGAGGCGTAGCCAGCTTCCCAGTACTGAAGAAAGAGGAATATTAGATTCCACTGCTCTTAGATGGGTTTCAAAAGTTGGAAGATATAATGTACAAGATGTATTAGATACATTTATGCAATGGAATGAACCGACACAACGATATGTGTTCGATGAAATGTGTTTCCTTCTACGTGAGGAATTGGAAGAGGATGACCCTGAATCAAATCTAGAAGAATTAATTAATGTTCAGAAAGAGTTTGCTGCAGGTATGATAGTTGGACAAAATATAAAAGAAGCGATGGAACTGGTTCTAAGTTATAGAACCGACTCATCCCTTCGTTCACCAAGAGAGTTAGGGAAACGTAGTACGAAACAAAATCGTCAATATACAATGAGAGAGGTTCCACCAATTTGGCGTGAAGCTGTGCAAGCTAATGCACCGCTTGGTATTGCGGCCGCTCCGGCACAATTCCAGAGAGTATGGATACATATTCCATGGAAGCGAGCTGAAGTATTAGCAGTGAAACAGGCCTTGCCAGATCCGCGTAAAAATCCTGCAGGGTACTACAAAGAGTTGGCTCAAACGGTTGACGCTTGTGTATTGAATCTTGCTGACATAGATCTGCTATTTGGTAATGTAGTACCACAACCAATTTGGGCTAAAATTCGTAAAGAGAATCATCCAGTGGCCCTAGGTGGTGACTGGGCAGCTATAATTGCAGCGGATGGTCAACAAATAGGTGGTTCCAAACCAGAACCCCTAATTGCTAATTTGCCTGGTAGAATAATCGATTTAATGAAAACCTTGATGCCAGCATTACGCGTTAACTGGGACAAATTGTCCGCGTGCAAACAGAAGAAAGACGAAAGCGTCTCAGACTTTTTCACAAGATTCGAGGAGACTTTCGTGGATCATAGTGGTCAGGATATGAGCACAGAAGGAGGCCAGAGATTATTTGTTGATAAATTTGTGCACAATCTGTTGCCAGAACTTAGTGGTAAATTAAAGAATTCTGAAAGTGCGTGGGCTGTCTCTACGACTGCGCAAATACTTGCGACTGCCCAGTACTATGAAAATAGGGATAAAGAAGAGAAGGAAAAATCAGATAAAAAGACGAAAGATTTAAAAACTAAAGTACTTTTACAACAAGCTTATCAGCCTCGCACGAATCAGACTAATATGCAGCAAGGGTCATATCAAAGAACGGATTATAATTTTCAAAGGCCACAATACCAATGGAATCAATGTGCTTATTGCAAAGTGGAAGGTCATTACAAAAATGAGTGTCCAGTTCGGGCACAAAATAATGCTGCGGCAGCTCAGAGAGGTCGTGGTAGTTCTATGCAAAACTCTAGAGGTCGAGGACGAGGTGCTATGCCTCCGCAGACGAGTGATCGCCCTTCTAATTATTTCGACCAGCGAAATGGACAATCTGCCCAACAGAATAGGTCTCCACAGTATCATGTTGAAGACTATTATGAAGCTAGTGAGGAAGGTCAGCAAAGTGAGTACTAGGACAGCCATGGACAAAGAGAGGGAGTAGTATCAGTTCCAGTAGATCAAAGTGGGCCTTATGTCGCAGTAGCAACATCAGGTATAGTCGAACCGTTTCTGTTGGATACTGGTGCAGCAAAAAGTTCTATCATACATGCGAAACTCCCTGGCGCACCTTTGTCTGGCTCAACAAACGTTTCAGTAGGTTTTTCGGGCGCCCCTGTTCACAACCCTGTTTCTGGTCCTTTGTCGATTTCTGTTGGACCCTGTCAATTGAAAGCACCCCTGATTTTGACGACAGGTTGTAACGAAAATCTGCTTGGTTTAGACTTGTTAAAACGCCTGCACGCGACATTGTACTGTTCTCCAGAAGGAGTACAGCTTACGTTGGGTAAAAGAATAATCTCTCCGATGTACTTGTCGATGGATGCGCTCCCACCAGAGCTGCGTTCACTCCCTGATACTCTGTGGGCGACTGGTCCTAATGATGTAGGTCTATTGGAAATTCCACCCTATGTAGTAACTTTGAAAGCAAATGTCAAACTTCCACGAATTCCACAATACAGAATCTCTAGTGAAGGTGAGCGTGCGCTCCTACTGATAGTGCATGATCTGATTGAGAAAGACGTTATAGAAGAAACTAGAGGTAATGTCTGTAATAGTCCGGTACTGCCTATTTTGAAACGAACTGACCCTACAAAACCTCCAATATATAGGTTTGTAATTGATCTCAGAGAGGTTAATAAAATTGTGATTCCACAGTTTCCTGTGGTTCCAGACATTACTGCATTGTTAACGTTGATTCCTGCTACAGCAGCATGGTTTTCGGTTGTCGACTTGAAAAATGCCTTTTTCAGCATTCCGATAGCCGAAGAAAGCAGAGATATCTTCGGTTTCTCTCTAGGAGGACGAAGCTTTAGGTTTAAACGCGCTCCACAAGGCTATTGTGAAAGCCCATCCATTTACAGTCAAGCATTAAAAAGCCAGTTAGATTCCTTCGTACTTCCTCTTGGTTCTGCTTTAGTACAATATGTCGATGATCTTCTGGTGGCTGCTGATGACAAGGAAACTTGCAAAACAGCTACGATTTCTTTATTGCATCACTTGTCAGATTTGAATCACAAGGTGTCACCTTCAAAAATGCAATACTGCTGCCAAGAAGTGACCTACCTAGGTCATCTCTTGTCAAAGGAGGGAAGGAAGTTGACCCCAGAGAGAATAAAAGCAATTACACAGATGAATGTTCCTAGCACGCAGAGAGAAGTACGTGCCTTTTTAGGTATTACCTCATATTGTAGGCAATGGATCCCAAATTTTTCTCTTTTAGCAAAACCATTGGTAGCCTTGACTGGGAAAGGTGTTCCGAGTCCGGTACCATGGTCTGCAGAATGTCAGCAGAGTTTTTCTGAATTGCGAAATGCACTGTGTTCAGCACCTGTATTGGGTACACCCGACTACAGTAAGCCATTCACGCTCTATGTCCACGAGAGAGAAGGTTGTGCATTGAGTGTTTTGACGCAGAAATTTGGTGATAAACAACGCCCTTGTGCGTATTTTTCATCAACGTTAGATCCGGTAGCCAGAGCATTGCCTAGTTGCTTGAGAGCTACAGCCGCAGCTGCAGCTTCCATTCGACAATCTGCTGGTTTAGTAATGAACAACATGCTAGTGGTTATGGTTCCTCATGCGGTGGATACACTCATGAACCGAACCAAGACGCAACACCTTACCAGTGCTAGATTATCAGGTTATGAACTGACACTGTTAGCTAGTCATATTCAGATCAAAAGATGCAATGTATTGAATCCAGCAACATTGTTGCCGACTAGCCAAGAGTCGAGTGATTCCGAACCACACGACTGTTGTTTCAAAACTGAGGAAGAAACCAAAGGACGAATTGATCTAAAAAACACTCCGTTATCAGATCCAGATGGCACGCTGTATGTTGATGGGTCTTGCTTCAAATTGGAGAATGGTGATGTGACTGCTGCTTATGCAGTAACGACTTTGAGTACGATTGTGGAGACTGCGAGAGTGAGTCAGAATTCTGCCCAGGCTGCAGAATTGATCGCGCTAACAAGAGCGTGCGTTTTAGCTAAGGGAAAAAGAGTGAATGTGTTCACAGATAGTCAGTACGCGTTCGGCGTGGCCCATAGTTTTGGCCGTTTGTGGAAAGAGAGAGGTTTCATTACGTCCCATGGGACTAAGATTCAACATGGTCAGCTAGTTAATGACTTGTTGGAATCTCTAACCTTGCCGACTGAAGTTGCGATTGTGAAATGCAGTGCTCATAAAGCAATCACGGATGATGTTGGTCGTGGGAATGCTTTTGCCGATGAGACTGCAAAACAGACAGCTAGAAACATGATGAGTAGAATGTATGTTTCAACGTCTGCAAGATGGATTTCTGAGTCTGGAATGTGTGAAGACACAGTGGAAAGCGTGAAGGAAATTCAGAAAGAGGCGACTGAGGAGGAAAAACTCGCATGGAGAGAGAGCACGGGTAAATTGGACTCGAGTGGGTGTTGGATTGACTTGTCGGAACAACAGCGTTGGATGTTGCCTGATGCGTATGTGCTTGCAGTAGTAACGATGGCACATGGAACAGCGCACATCAGTTCAAAAGGGATTTGTAAGATGTTGGCTCCGGTCTGGAAGAATGATGGGATTAGTAAGTGTGCAGAGAGAGTGGTGAGAAATTGTATGGTATGCTTGATGCATAATCCTGGCAAGGGAATCCCCACACCTGCAGGTCACTTCGCTCCTCCTTCCTGCCCCTTTGAAGTGATCCAGCTAGACTTCATTCACATGGATCGTTGTAATAACCTGAAATACGTCCTAGTGGTAGTTTGTGCTTTCTCCAGATGGATCGAAGCATACCCGCTAAAGGACAATACTGCCTTATCCACTGCCAAAATTCTTCTTAAAGAATACTTCCCCAGATACGGAATGCCACGGATTGTATGGTCAGATAACGGAAGTGAGTTCGTAGGGAAAGTTATGCAGAGTGTGTGTGCCGGCCTAGGGATTAGACAGAAGTTTCATAGTGCGAATCATCCCCAGTCCGCGGGTTTAGTCGAGGGTTACAATGGCACCCTTAAACTGAAACTTGCTAAGATACAAGCATCCACGGGTTTGTCCTGGCCAGACGCATTGCCTTTGGCTTTGCTATCAACAAGAGCAACCGTACATTCTAGAGTAGGGCTTAGTCCTTATGAAATAGTTTTTGGTCGTCCTGCAAATGTTTGGGGGGTACCTAGACCAAAAGAATTCAAGCAGCTGGAATACCCAATGTTAATTGATTACCTTTTCGACTTGACTGCTAAATTGAGTCTTATTCACCAACAGGTTTTCGATGCATTGCCAAAGCCACCGGAGAGTCCAGGCCATCAGCTGAAACCAGGTGACCAGGTGGTCATTAGAAATTTTGCAAGAACGAAAAATCTTCAGCCCAGATTCATTGGCCCTTTCCAAGTCCTACTAGCAACGAGAACTGCTATTCGTGTGGCCGGAAGGAAAAACTGGATCCATACGACACATGTCAAACGTGTGCCTCTGCCACTTCCTTACGACAACTGGGTAAAGAAAGGAATCGGTGCCTCTGAAACGGAACAAGTCCCCAGGTTCATACCTTTCAGCGATGCAGAACTGATCACGGATTCACCAAATTCTGACTCTCCTCCTGAAACTGCTCTTTTGAACGCTGAACATTTGCCATCTGCGAACGTGAACATTGCAACGTCAGTTGAAAATACATTGTTTCCAGATCAGACAGCTCCTGCAAAACTGAGATACAACTTGCGACCTCGCAATATGGACAAATAAAGCAGGAAACTGCCTATTTTCAGATTTGAATTTTCTATACATTGCCTCCAGCCAGGAAGTTTGCTAATACTTTGTATTGTTTCTTTTTGTTTTAAAATTGCCTTGCCGTCTGGGTAGCCGTAGGGTCGTGGCTGTGTGCCTAGTTGAATCTGCGGGGGTCAGACACAAGGTCGATCTTTCTGTTAGTTCTGGGAACTCCCAGGGCTGATAGAGGCATTTTCAGCTACGTACACATCATCAGTGGTCGCGAACGGTCGTAGAAGATGGAGCTTCCTGAGCTGCAACGAGAAAATGTAATTTATGTTCGCAGAAATAGACTGTACCGAATACTTCACAGCAAATGCTTTCTAATGCAATGTGCAGTTACGTTTTTAATCGTTTTGATAACGTTGGTGGGTGGAATCATCTTTGGTGTACATTTGATTTTTATGCCAGTAACTACAGTACCTCCCCTTGATCCTACTACTTCTACGGTTTCTTCTATGCATTCTTTTCACTCATTTCCTGAACACGAACAAGCTCGACGCTCAGAATTTATTAACAATACATTTGTACAGCTCTTGCATCAACACCAACTGGTAGTTAATACTACAGACTGCTGGGTGTGTGGCTTGATACCTCACACTATGGATAAAGGCATTCCCTATCTAGTCTTGCCTTTTAGCTACAATGGATCATTTCAGGCCTTTCAGACCATTTTTTCATATGCCCTTGAGACCTATCCTCCGCGCCCACCACGGTCCACTAAATACAACTCAGCCAACAAAGCTTTAGTCCAGGGAATTATTGACATGATTAAAGACGTCAATAATACTCCATCTTACCCTAGAGATGAATTACGGGTGTATTTGAGTTGGAACTCTACCGAGTATCGCCTTAGTTTGGGAGAAAGCAAGCGTAAAAGCTCCACTTCAGTTTGGGTTGTGCCTCACCGAGGTCAAGTCTGTTTGCAAGGAAATGGGAGAAATCCGAGAGCTCAGCTAGGGAGGAGTGAGTGCGTTGAGACTTACGTATTTCCGTCTAACTCCTCCCCTGCCTTTCTGACTGCTAGGGGTACCTACTTCATCTGTCAGGACAGAGCATATACATGGCTGCCTGCTGACTTTTCAGGTTCATGTTATATTGCTCGATTGTTACCTCCGACATACACTGCTTCTTCAGATTATCACAAGACCAGAGTAGCAAGAGGTGTCTTCAGCAAGGAAGATACCGCTGGTCAAGAAGCTGGAGACTTTTTCAAAGGTTTCCTTCCGTTTTGGGGGCCTATGGCCAATAGTAGAAATCTACGTCAACTAACACGGGTAGTTGAATCTACTATTACAGAAACTGCTGGTGCCCTTAGTAACTTAACAGCTGAGCTTCAGGCGGATCGTCTCATGACGTTGCAGAACCGAATGGTTCTAGACGTAATACTTGCAGATCGAGGTGGGGTATGCAGAATGATCCAATCGAGCTGCTGTGTCTTTATTCCAAATAATGCTCCAACAGTCTATGAAGCGATCTCTAAGCTACACAAGATTTCCGACTCTATACACGTAGATAAGGGAAACTGGTCCTTCATGGAGTGGTTTTGGACTCTGGTATCAGCGTGGGGATGGAAGGTTCTGATGGTCATTGGTGTCATCCTAGTATTTCTGTTTTCGTGCTGTCTTATTATCCAATGTGGTCCCGCTCTGTGTAGTCTCTGTGCTGCAACCTGTCTCAGAAAACCACCTGCATTAGGAGAAAAGGCACGAGACAGGATGATGATACAACAACATGTCACTGACCTAATGAGCATAGAATTAGACTCTGACTCTGACATAGACTGAGTAATTGCCTATGTAAGGGCAAAAGGAGGGTCTGAGGTTCCGTGACGATTTTACTCGTGTTTGTAAACATTGTCGTAAATACATAATTTTGGTATCAGTGAACCGCAAATGATCCATTTAGTATATCCTGGTGTTTTCGCTATGCTACGAGCAAGAGCACTCCAGTTACAAACACATTTCTGTTCTACCCATGGCATCCATCTTAGAACACGGAAGCCATTTTGTATTCCTTGCCCTCACATAGTCAATGGACACGCAATGATCTCTCTTCATTAAATGACACGTAGGCTTTAGCCGGCGATTCACCTTGCGAGTGACACGTGCACATTAGGCCAGCAACGCTGTGGCAGCATGACTCGGCAAGAGCTGCCTCCCCAGCCTGAGGCCAGTCCTGCTATACTGGTTCTTGTGTCCGTTGGCCTGATCATGATTAGGCGGCCGAAGCTGGTAACCGTGCCCATTTACGACCCGCAAAAATCTCTTATCCTGTCTTTCTATCTTCTGCACCTGGCTCTGCTCCTTTCTTTCTGGGCCTTTATTAGGGGGAGGTAACGAAATTTACGATGAGGCGGTCCGGGTCTTGAATGAGGAATTGACATGGGATTATGATGGAAAAGTGGGAACCCCTCATTCATAATGTTTTGACATCAGATACTGTTGACGATTCCTGTACAACGCCAAATATTTATTGTTTAAGACACGAATGTTTAGAACTGTGGTAACATGTAAAGAATTTGCCCCGAGCAGAATATTTAGTATATAAGGAACAACCCTCTTTTTACAAATTGAACAGGCTCCTAGATACTGCCCATGTGTAGTTTCTGTGACTTCTGTGTCCCTGCAGTAATAAACCTTTGGTCTTTGACGCCACCATCGAGAAGCCCGTGTTTCTGTTTGTTTGTGCACCGAGACAGGTTGAACTCCGGGGTCTTCGGGTGTTTTCCCTGACACCTCTGGACGGAACCAAAAAGTCCAGAACTCCAGATCTTGGGCTGTAAGGGTTGGACCTGGCCTCCACCCACAAGGTGGCCCAAGTACACCACAGTGCCCTGCCCTATCTGGAATTTGGATGCCTTGATAGTCAGTCCTGCAGATTGCAGGGCTTGTAGAACATTCCCAAGGTGGATCAGGTGATCCTGCCAGGTGGAGCTAAAGACAGCAATATCATCAAGATAGGCTGCACTGAAGGATTCCAACCCTTTCAGGACCTGGTTCACCAAGCTCTGGAAGGTGGCAGGGGCATTCTTTAACCCAAAAGGCATCACAGTAAACTGATAGTGCCCATCAGGGGTGAAGAATGCTGTTTTCTCTTTGGCTCCTGGGGCCATGCCAATTTGCCAGTACCCTGCAGTTAAGTCAAAGGTGCGTAGGAACTTGGCTGCCCCTAGTTTGTCTATCAACTCAACTGCTCTTGGAATGGGGTGAACATCTGTCTTGGTGACAGAGTTGAGCCCTCTACAGTCCACACAGAACCTCATCTCTCTCTTTCCAGCCTGTTGATGAGGTTTGGGGACTAGAACCACTGGGCTAGCCCAGGGGCTCGCAGAAGGTTCACTCCCCCCTAGCTCCAGCATCTTGCTGACTTCAGCTTTGATGCTTTCCTTGACTTGGTCTAATTGTTGATAGATTTTGTTTTTGACAGGGTTACTGTCACCAGTGTCCACATCATGGGTACACCAGCTGGTCAGACCAGGGGTCAAGGAAAAGATGCTATCAAACTGCTGCAAGACTTGCTTGCAGTCAGCCTGCTGTTGGAGAGTGAGGGTGTCTGAAAAGACTACTCCATCCACTGACCCATCTTTTGGGCTGGCAGAGAGGAGGACAGGGAGAGGTTCACTCTCTGCTTCCTGTTCCTCAACAGTCACCATCAGCATGGTGAGGTCAGCCCTGTCATTGTAGAGTTTGAGGCGGTTCACATGGATAACCCTTTTGGGTGTCCTGCTGGTGCCCAGGTCCACTGAGTAAGTGACCTCACTCTTTTTCTCCAGGATAGGGTAAGGGCCACTCCAACTGTTTTGGAGAGCCCTTGGAGCCACTGGCTTCAAAACCCCCACCTGTTGCCCAGGTTGAAATTCAACCATGGCAGATTTTTGGTCATACCAGTGCTTCTGCAGCTCCTGGCTGGCCTCAAGATTCTTGGATGCCTTGTCCATGTACTCAGCCATTCTGGACCTTAGGCCAAGCACATAGTCCACAATGTCTTGTTTGGGTTCTTGGAGAGGCCCACTCCCAACCCTCCTTTACAAGACAAAGTGGTCCCCTTACAGGATGACCAAACAGAAGTTCAGAGGGTCAAAACCCCACTCCCTTCTGTGGCACTTCCCTATAAGCGAAAAACAGGCATGGCAATAGGACATCCCATCTCCTTTTGAGTTTTTCAGGGAGCCCCATGATCATACCTTTCAATGTCTTGTTGAACCTTTCTACAAGACCATTGGTTTGTGGGTGGTATGTGGTAGTGAACTTGTACTGCACCCCACACTCCTTCCACATGTGTTTCAGGTAAGCAGACATGAAGTTGGTACCTCTGTCTGAAACCACTTCCTTAGGAAACCCTACCCTGGTGAAGACATCTAGGAGGGCCTGGGCTACTGCAGGAGCTGTAGTAACCCTAAGGGGAATTGCTTCAGGGTACCTAGTAGCATGATCCACTACTACTAGAATGAATTTGTTCCCTGAGGCTGCGGGAGGTTCAAGTGGACCCACAATGTCCACACCTACCCTTTCAAAGGGCACCCCCACCACTGGCAGTGGTATCAGGGGGGCCTTTGGCTTGCCACCTGTCTTGCCACTGGCCTGACAGGTAACACAGGGGATGTATGACGTTACAACGCATACCTTTACAACGCATTTTTTACACCGCAAAATCCATTACAACGCACACCATTACAACACATACCATTACAATGAATTCTTAGAAACTACCTTTACAACGCATTCCACTACAACGCATACTACATTTACAACGCATACCATTACAACGCATTACATTACATTGCATATAAGGTAAGTGTTGGATAGTGTAGGGGTTAAAATTACTATTGTAACTCCAGGGGGTGCAACAGTAGGGAAAGTGTTGGATAGTGTAGGGGTTAAAATTACTATTCTAACTCCAGGGGGTGCAACAGTAGGGTAAGTGTTGGATGGTAATTTTTGCGTTGTAATGGTATGCGTTGTAATGACTGCGTTGTAATGGTATGCGTTGTAGTAGTGTGCGTTGTAGTGTCATGCGTTGTAATGACTGCGTTGTAAATGCATGCGTTGTAATGGATTTTGCGTTGTAAAAGTTTCGTTGTAATGGTAGTGCGTTGTAAAAGTTGCGTTGTAAAGGTTGTTTCCCAACACAGGAGCTCACAAACTCCTTCACTTTTTGGTTCTTCTGGGCCAGTAAAAGTGGATAACCAACCTTTCCCAAGTTTTGGTTTGCCCCAGGTGTCCAGCTAGGGGGATGTCATGAGCTAAAGTTAGGAGGAACTCCCTGTACTTCTGTGGCACTACCACTTTCCTGGTAGCTCCAGGATTGGGGTTTTTTGCCTCAGCATATAGTAATCCCTCTTCCCAATAAGCTCTGTGGGTACCACTGACATCTCCCTTTGCTTCTGCAGCTGCTTTCTGCCTCAGGCTTTCAAGAGTGGGGCAGTATCGCTGACCCTGGCACAGCTCTTCCCTAGTGGGTCCCCCTGGGCCCAGGAGTCCAGCCTGGTAAGGCTCAAGCTCCACAGGCTCAGTTCCCTCTAGGGTTTCCAACTCCTCTCCCTGAGGAGAGGGGTCCTGAGAGGCTGGCTGTGTAGAAGCTGGTTCCCCAGTCTCCTTGCCTTTTCTCTTGGTCGTTTGGGCCATACTTTCAGGCTCCAACCTCACTTGTTCACCCTTCTTTTTGCTCTGTGCTCTGGTTTGGACAAACACAAGTCTAGGGATGCCCAGCATGGCTGCATGGGTTACTTGCTCAACCTCAGCCCAGGCTGGGGTTTCCAGGTCATTTCCAAGCAGACAGTCAGCTGGCAATTGTGGAGAGACCACCACCAGTTTCAGGCCAGTAACCGCCCCCCATCCTAATGTCACCATAGCTAGAGGGCGTTGGGTGGTAATGCTGTCAGCATTGGTGACTGGGTAAGTTTTCCAAACCAGGTATTGCTCTGGGGTAACCAGCTTTTCCCTTACCATAGTGATGCTGGCACCTGTATCCCTCCGGGCTTCTACTCTAGTTCCAATAATGGAGGGGTATTGCAGATATTTGTTACAATTGGGTGGCCAACCAGCTACATTGGCAACCTCCATTTCCCCCAATGAGACTAGACTAGCTTGAGTGTATTCCCAGATTTGCTCTGGGCACTCCTCTGATCCCATCTGTAGATTCACTGTCCCTGGAGTAGCTGGAATGGAGGCCTTGGGGGCTTTGTTGTAGGGGCAGTTCTTATCGACAGTTAAATGTCCCAAGTTCTTACAGTTGTTACAATAGGCCTTGTTAGGATCAAAGTGTCTTACCCTATACGGCTGAGGCACATAGGGAGTAGTTTGGGACCCACCCACCTGCACAGGTTTTTGGGGTCCTTTGGAAGACTCAGACTTTTTATCTGGGGAATTCTCACCACCTTTCCCTTGGGGAGGTTTTGTGACCACTTTCTTTGGTCACCCCCAGTGTCTGTCCTTGTCACCCTGGTCTTGACCCAGTGGTCTGCCTTCTTTCCCAATTCTAGGGGATAAATTAGACCATGTCTACCAAATGCTGATGCAACTTTTCATTTGTGCAATTACTCAAAATGTGTTCCTTCATAAACAAATTATAAAGTCCAGTAAAATCATGCACATTGTGTCCAGGTAACTAACCATCCAGTGTCTTTACTGAGTAATCTACAACATCTATCCAGGATTGGGTCTGGGTTTTGTGAGCCCCCTTGAACCTACTTCTATACTCCTCAGTAGTGAGTCCAAATTCCTCAATCAGAGTTTTCTTTATGAGGTCATAGGAACCTGCATCTGGCGCAGAGAGGGTCAGAAGTCTGTCTCTGCAATTACCAGAGAACAGTTCCCAGAGCAGTGCCCCCCAGAGAGGTTTCTTTAGTTGTCTGATATCACAAGCCCTCTCAAAGGCTGTGAACCACTTGGTGATGTCATCACCTTCCCCAAATTTAGGGACAATCCCTTTGGGGATTTTAGGATCATAAGATTGCTCTCTGTCCTTGTTATTGGTATTGCTGCTACCAGAGATGGGGGCTACGCCCATCTCCTTTCTTTCTTTTTCTAGAGCCAAGAGTCTGGTCTCTAGGTCTAATCTCTTGGCCAACTTTGCTAAGAAGTTGTCCTCTTCATTGGGGGTTTCCCCAATGTATTCCCTGGGGCCAAGTCCACCTGTGTGGTTCCCAGGCTCCCAAAGGCAAACTCTTGGAGTCAAGGGTACAGAGACCCTTTCCTCCCTAGGAATGATGGGGGGTCATCAGTATTATCCTGCTCATCCACTCCTTCTCCCTCTGGATGGGTGTCACCCGTCTCAGAGGGGTGGTCTTTTGCATACTCAGTCAGGAGTTCCTGGAGCCCTTATTTGGCTGGATGCAGACCTACAGTTATTTTTTTAACTTTGCATAGGACCCTCAATTCCTTGAAGTCCAAGTGCAAGTAAGGTGTGAGGTCGAGTACCTCCACCATGTTTATATTATCTTCACTACTAGCTGGGTTCCTTTAAGACATTCTAACCTGATAGTTCTAACCCTCTACCCTAGCTTGCAGTGACTTTTATTTTTTTTTAAATTCTACTGGGACTTAAGCAAGGCCCTTCCCAGACTTTTAGTATTTTTGGAACAGACCAATTTCTGAATAATTCTAAAGGCAATTTATGAGTTCTGTTGTGTGATCAGATGGTAACCAAGTAGTCCAACAAATGCAAGTTTGTATCCCACCGCTGATCCACCAATGTGAGAAAGTGGCTCTATATATACTGGACTAGAATGAAGTACAGTGTGTATAGAGTCCACCAACCCCAGAGGTATAACAGAGGTTAAAGTCAGAACTGACCTTACTCTCCAAAGTGGTAGCTTGGTTGAGCAGTAAGGCAGTACCAGAGGGCAGTGTAAAGCATTTGTTGCACACACCCAGTCAGCAAAAGGTTTCACACACTCAAGGACTGAACTCCAGGCCAATTGTTTTTATATCCACAAATATAGTTGTTTTATTTTTAGAACCAACAGTTAAAAAAATATACTTTTCTGGTATGAGTACTCTCATGTAATTACTTTGCAAGGGAGAAATAAAGTTTGTGCACACAATGATTACAGTAAAGGTAGTAAGTAACACAATCCTAAAACACACTCTAGCATTGGGCTCAATGGGTTTTCTACATATAAGTACAGTTGATTACTTCATGGATTACTTTAGTAGTTCCAGGACTAGATCTGAGATTCAGTCCTGGGGTCTCAGCTGAAACCAGGTTAACAAAAACGTTTTAGTTACTGTAGTGAATTTTCCTAAATATAAAGCTGTTTTGAAAGTTCACACTTAGAAACTTTTCAATGTAAATCTGACAATGTTATTCAATGGGAGAAAATTCAGGTTGCAGGTAAAGTACAATCGCGTTACTTTTGTAACCCAGCACTGGTCTCCTAGGGCCCACACTGGGGACTTAACTCAAAACAGGTAGGTAATGGGGCGTGGCTAAGATGGCGGCCTGAACGGACGTGTCTCGCATGGCTCCCCGGCCCTGAACCCCATAGCACGTCGTAATTAGCTGCAACCCCCCCAAAAAACTGCTCGAATTTGCACTGCTGGGTTGTGCTCCACAGCGACACGCTCCTGGTCGCGTTCCAGCTGCTGCGGCGGATACCTATACCCCGCCGCGACCAAGGACTACGAGATCGGCGCAATGGCGGCGCCAAGCTGAACCTCCCGGCGGGGCCTGCGGTGGTAGGGCGAACCGCGGACTGGAGACACTGACCTGCCGGAGACAGAGAGAGGCGGCCGGACCTCTACAGTGGTGGTGCGGCCGGCACTGAGCGATCTGCGAACCCGGGGACCGCGCGTGGCTCCAGCGGGTCCCCGCTAATTGAGGCCCCGGCGTCGGGCCTGGACTGGGCGTAGATGGGCCCTCGCCCTGTGGAGGCGTGTTTAAGCGGAGCTCTCACGCCACATCTCCCATGCGCCCACAGCCTGCGGACTGCTCCGGTCCTTCAACCTGTGGCCGCGCGCCAGCGGAGAGGTCTGATCCTGGGCCGGGAGGTCGTCCGCCGCTGCCGGCTCTCCCTGTGGGTCGGCGCCATAACCGAGGCCCTGGCGCCGGGCCCAGCTCTGCAGTGGTGGGCCACAGAGGATCGAGAGGCCCCAGGCGACTCCTGGATGCACTGACGGGCCTGCCTGAGCGGCGTTTGCCCCCAGGGCCTACCACGCCATCTTGAAAGCCCACCACCCTCAGCCTGCTTCGAACTCGGACCCACGTGTGTCCGCTGCTGGGGTTCGAGCCTGGCGAGGTCCTGCTCCACCATCTAGTGCCCCCCAGCTCCTATCAGCGAGGAAGCACCCACAAACTGTGGTAAATAAATAATTAATTACCGGTACTATTTTTGAACACATTAATAAAACAGATAGCTCAATAAATAAGAGGCAGGATCCGAGGAATCTGAGTCGAACGGGCTTTATTCAGGCAAAAGGGAAGGGACAGGATCGGGACAGCCTGAAATAAAATAGAGAGGCAGCAGCAACGTTTCATCAACAGTACATTGTATATATAGTAAAACATCACAATTACATTACATACAGTAGGCGTAACTAGTGACAAGCGTAAGATAAGAACACATGGGCGTGAAAAGAAGGCGTGCACAGGGCGTGCACGTAGACATGTGATGAGAACGTCACAGAAGTGTCATAAAATGGGTGGAAACATGGAGGGGGCTACCTGAGCAGCTGGGACCTTTAACCTAGTGGTGCGCGCAAACGGGCAATGACGTGTTACCGGGGAGAACTGGGGGCTATGACTTCTGCACTAGAAGAGGAGACGAAAGTCTACGATGTCAGGACGACATGTACCTATAGCATATCTGGTATCTGGTGTTTGGAGTACATGTTGATAGAATCTAAAAGTTATCAGGGCAAAGGCTACTTGACACTAAGGCTGGTGCGTGCATATATTCTTCATGTATTGCGTGTGCTATGAATCTTCCATGAATATTAATACAGTAATTCTCTTACATGGAGACAGGAAGACTAGACTATAGCTGAAGATGTTTATGCGGTTCGTTAGCTTAGGAATGTGAAGACGGAGAGCTGAACTGATAACTAGAGGCATAACATATTCTTGGCAGACAGGCAGGCAGAGCCAGGCCGGGCACCGCGCTGCGCGGCAGGAAGTAAGTGAAGGGTCAGGGATGCAGGTGGGGGCTGCATCGCTCCTCCGAGTGGGTTCAGGAGACTGGAGCTTGAATCTGGTGTCCGGGCCCTTTGAGGCCTAGAAACGGGGACAATGCGGGGAATATAACGTACATACTGTAAAACGTTGGCAACATAGGCCTAATACTCATTGCTTTCACGAGAACGTGGCAACTGGCATACTAGAGTGGGACACAACTATAATTGCGTCTTTAATCGATCATAGAGGGATATATGCATATCGATCATGCACATATAACATAGGATGGGGAACACGTAGGCACATATGACAAGGCAAAATTCAATTTTCCTCATTCCCTCCTTGTGCCCTACGTTTCCATCAGGAAACATCAATATTCATGATACCATCTATCTGTTCATATAGCATCATTTGCTCGTCTCGAATTGTCTTGGAACGGGATTTAGGACTAGGAATACAAGAGGTAGCACACAAGCCGCAAATCGCAGGGCCACATTGTAAACAGAGGCAGCAACTGAATATGATCATTACTGCTATACCTAGGAATGACAATACTTTCCATCCCCAGGCAGAAATTATACTCCAGAGCCAACCGGACCATGTCCAGGTGCCTGGATTCTGGTGTAACTGATGGGCAATTTTATGAAGTCTGAGTATAGCTGAATAAACAGACGGTGCGTTATTAGGAATGAAAATGCAGCAACTAGATCCGATGACTCTACAAGCTCCTCCCCTATCGGCCAGTATGACGTCAAGGACGAGACGATTTTGGAGCACGACAAATCTCATAGCAGATTGCTCTTCAGTTAAGTTACCTAGAGCGGAAGTAGTCTCATTCACTACTGCTTCAAGGGTTCTGGTTAACCTACGTATTAACTTACTATTCTGGACAGGACCTATGAAGAAAAAGAAACCTTTATTGAAGTCTTGATATTGTTCTAGAGCAGTTTCAGTTTGATCGACAATTGGGGACTCGGTCTCCCTTCTATGTCTAACGTGTACTAGATGTGTGTTTCGGTGATAATCAGATGGGGCTAGGAAAACTGGTGGCAGGAGGAAGGCAATGTAACATGTTCCATCCCAATCGAGGGGCAGACGTACATATGCGGTCTGGCCACAAACAAAATAAGAATGACGTGAAGCTTTGAAAATAGATTTCCCACTGTCACTATACTCGACCACAGTGGTACAATCACTATGTCCTACATGTGCTGAACCATTCTTTCTGACACATAATTCGCCTTTAAATGGTAGAAGTGTAATAGCGGGCAAATCTGGAGTAGTCTCGGACTGAACATTCAAAACCATGAAATTCGAGGAATAATTACCTAGATCATATACTTCATTTTCTAGATCTAACCCTGTTCTATGGGAAAGTCCTTCCTTGTCTGGGAAACATGTTCTATTCAGAAGGGACATATCATTTGAGGATGACGTTAACGTGGACCATGCTCCACACGAACCATTGTGTGAAAACGGATAGGGAAAGAGTGGCAGAACTCCCTTCGGTGTCTGGAAAGGGGGGAGTCGACCACACACCCAACAATTAGTGGCATTGCTGGTCTGGTGTGAATAGTGTAATATTCGGATAAACGTATTATTACGCATGGCAAGACGTTAGGATAACTCGTGAGGAGGCAGGTCACTAAATGTGTGCTCTACTGTAGCATTAGAAAACATACGTACATGTGAATTAATAGGAAAACATAAATGTAAGGCATAACTTATGCAAGTAACCATAAGACTCAGAAACAACATAAAAAACAAAGTAACAATACATCTACTTCGAAGATTCTTTTGATAACGTATTCTCTTAGAGTTTTGACTAACTCTCTCACAGTGTTGGTCTATCTCATACATGTCAGGAACCTGTCTAACCGTTTCACCCGAGAGGGACTTAGACAATTAAACTGGCTGACTTACTAGACCGAAGCTTATCTTTATACTCCTGCTGCGGAGTTTTCTCTAACAGGGGAAGTTTAGATTCAGTGTCTGGGCAGTCCTTGAGAACGGGGCAGTCCTTGAGAAAAGTCTTTGGTTTGAGTCCATGGAATCTCTTTACATGACTGGAATGTAACCACCCCTTCCTTCCTTCGATCTTCACGGCGGTCCTTGTTGTCAGTAGTACAAGTCGGGGCTCCTTCCAGCGGGGCTCCAGCGGGGCTCCAGCGGGCTTGAACGATCAAAATTCCTCACCAGGACAAGGTCGCCTGGTATGACCTCATGCGGTTTCACTTCGGTGTTGTCTGGAAAAGCAGCGGCAACCTGTGAACGACAAGATTGTAGTGCAGACATCAAGGAGGCCAGGTAATCTGTCAGCATATTACTGTCAACATCTGTAATTGTACGTGGTCTAGGTGTACCCCACATATTTGGGGGACGACCGAACACTACCTCGAAAGGGGACAGACCTGAACGGGAGTGAGCGACCATTCTCATATAGAAAAGAGCGACTGGCAGTGCTACTATCCAATCTACGCCTTTCTCTGCGCATACTTTGGCAATGCGGATTTTCAGAGTCTGATTATGTCTCTCTACGAGACCGGCTGCTTCGGGATGTCGTACACAATGGAACTTCCACTGATACCCTAACAGAAGGGATACTTGTTTCATGAGCTCGGATGAGAATGGCTGGCCGTTATCTGAATACACGACCCTAGGTAAACCATAGCGGGGAAAATACTCACGAACCAACTGCCTGGCAGTGGTCGCAGCGGTGTAATCTGGAACTGGATATGCTTCTGTCCATCTGGACAAAGCGCATACAACTACGAGGACATACTTGAAACCTCGACATCGCTCCATCTGAATATAATCCATCTGGAGGACTTCAAAAGGGTGGTCAGGAGGATGGAATCCACCTTGTTCCACCGGGACACCTTTACCTGGATTGAACTGACAACATATCATACAGGTACGCACTTTCTGCTTGGCTGCTGCTCATAAATGCTTGTTAAACCAAAGGTTCTGAATACTGTCTAACATGGCTTTTTCTCCTAAGTGTGCTGGACTATGTGCGGTGTTAATAATGACTTGAACCATAGAGTCGGGGAGAAACCATGTGGCTTTTCCCTTCGTCAACCATCCTTGATCTGTCTGGACCCCTCCTTGTTCAGACCATTTCTTGATTTCGTCGGGAGTAGCATGTAACGGTATATCTATTACGTCTTGTGTAGGGTCCTTAACTGTCATACAAGTAGTCTGATCTGGAACGTCTGTCTGTGTCGTGTTAACTGGAATGTCTGGAGTCTGAGCTGTAAGCTTGGCCGTTCGATCTGCTAGATCGTTACCTTGGGAAATGATGTCAGTGACTTTCGTATGTGCCTTGCACTTCATGATAGCAATAGCTGTCGGTAAATGTATTGCATCTAAGAGAGCTTGAATGAGGGGGCCATGCTGAATCTTGGTTCCATGAGAGGTCATAAAACCTCTTTCTTGCCAGAGCACTCCAAAGTCGTGTACGACTCCGAATGCATAACGTGAATCTGTGTATATGTTTACTTTAAGGTTCTTAGCTCGTATGCAGGCTTGGGTCAGAGCGACGAGCTCTGCTGCTTGAGCAGACAGGGTGTCAATACGATGTGTCTCTATGACTTCAGTTTCAGTAGTCACTGCATACGCGGCTACTAGTTCTCCTGTACTTGTTCTCATACATGAACCATCCACATAAAGTGTCAGGTCGGGATCAGGTAATGCAATGTCTGTCAAGTCTTGTCTTGGCTTTGTCATGGTGTTAACAACTTCCACACAGTCATGTGTGGCAGGATTTGAGGTAACTGACGGTAACAGTGTGGCGGGATTTAAAATGTTGCAGCGTCTGATTTCTATGTGTGGCTGAAATAGTGTCAGTTCATAACCTGTTAAACGTGCAATTGTCAAGTGCTGAGTCTGTGTTCGGTTTAAAAGAACTTCCACGGAGTGTGGAACTTGTACTGTCAGGGAAAGTCCTAACACTATGGAATCACTTTGTCTGATAGCTAGAGCTGTGGCTGCAACTGACTTGAGGCACGCAGGCAGAGCCTGGGCCACCGGATCTAATGTGCTAGAAAAATAAGCACAGGGCTTGTATTGTCCTGCTTGATCTTGTGTGAGAACAGATAATGCAGTACCATCACGTTCAGTGACAAAAAGTGTAAAAGGCTTACTGTAGTTCGGTGTTGCTAGAACAGGTGCTTGACATAAAGCTTTCTTTAACTCATTGAAAACAAGTGTATGTTCTTGGGTCCAAGGGAGGACAGTCGATACGGCTGCCTCCTGTGTCGTTAACTGTATCAGTGGCTTAGCTAGATATGCATACTGAGGAATCCATTGTCTGCAATAGGAAGTGAGGCCAATAAAAGCTCGTACCTCCTTCTGAGTCTTGGGCTGTGGAAGATGTGCTATTAACTGGATACGGTCAGGTGTCAACTGCCTACCCCTCTTGGACAGTAAGTGTCCTAGGTAGACCACTTGCTGGACACAGAATTGTAATTTAGAAGGGGACACCTTGTGCTCCATCTCGGCCAGGAAATACAATACTGTAAGTGACGCACGTTCGCAGTCACGTTCAGAACGGGCTGTGATCAATAGATCATCGACATACTGGAGCAGGGCAGTGTCAGTTGGCATGTGAATATTGTCTAGTTGTTTTTTAAGTGCTTGACTGTAAATACTAGGACTTTCTGTGAAGCCTTGAGGAGCTCGTGTGAATTTATAGCTCCTTCCATTTAAACAGAATCCGAAAAGGAATTGGCTGTCTGGATGAATGGGGACACTAAAGAATGCGTTCTTGAGATCAATAACAGTGAAGAACGTAGCTTCGGAATCAATAGCTGTCAATAGGGAAGAAATATCTGGGACCACTGGGTACTGGGGTATGATACATTTATTAAGTTCTCGAAGGTCAATCACTAATCGATAAACTGGAGGTGCATTGGGATCAGTACGTTTCAGAATCGGAATGATAGGAGAATTACATACATTGGAGTCAGTTTCTACAACTACTCCTTGAGCAATGAGCTCGTCAATAATTTTGGATAAGGCTGCTACAGCCTCAGGTGGCAATTTGTACTGTCGGATTCGTGGTAATACAACACCTTTCTTCAGAGTGACACGATGGGGTGTAATGTGCATACAACCTACATCAGTTGGACCTTGCGCCCATAAATGCTGAGGTACATTCAATAATCTTGGATCAAAATCACGTAATACATAATGACCTTTGAAATCACGCAAAAACAATCGTACTCCTTCTGGGGAGCAGCATATGACTGCTCCTAATTCCTTCAGGGTCTTAATGCCTAGTAAGTTTTCTGGACATGATTTCGTAAGTAACAAGTCTGTAGTTCGGGACAATGGACCAACTTCTAGAGTAACTGGTTTCGATATTTCATTAACAATAGGCTTTCCTGAAAATCCAAGGGAAACATTTCTAGAGCCTGAGAGCGGAGCCCCTGGAACCTCGTCATGACTGATGGTAGTCCTACTTGCCCCTGTATCAATCAGAAACTTTCTGTCTTTCCCTAATACTTGACTGTGCACATAGGGACCCTCTTGATCTACAGGAATCTCGATGAGAGGCAAGCCAACCTCCCTCTCTAGGCTGTTTCATGAATACGGCTGATAATCTGGATACTCTGACTGTGCGTACTGGTACATATGCTGTGTAACGTGTTGTGTTGCAGCTATAGGCTGCGGTACTGTAACTGTCTGTGGTGCATTCTGCGGTGGCTGGGAAGTCTGTGAGACTTGTTCTTGTCTAGGCGGACGTGGTCTTTCTTTCGTTTTACCAGTAGCTATGTTGTGTTTCAGAACTGCACATTCATTTATATAATGACCTGGCTGTTTACAGTAATTGCATGTCCCTTTAACGGGAGCTGCAGGATGACTAGCTTGATTCGGACCCCTCTTCTGACTGTCTTGCGGAACAGATTGTGCAACTAGTACTTTCATTTTCGTGTCTTTCATACGTCTCCTTTCATGTTCCTGCTCTTCCCTGATTCTGTTCTGGTGGTACTGTAACATCTGGAGCATTTGGGACGGAGTATTAGCTTGCCAAGTACTTTCGACTTTCAGTACTCGATTTTTAACTTGTGGACTTGAATTCTCAACTAGCTTGGTAACAAAAAGGTGTGGATACGATTCACTACTTGTTTTCAGACCACTATTTATAATGAAACATTTCTCAAATCTAGAATAAAAATCACTAGTGTCTTCGTCTTGTTTCTGTTTACAGGCTGAGATGGCATCCCAGTCTTCCTTTTTCGTGGCTAGTAATCTTGGCAAGACTTGTATTAACAATTCGGGCAATGCTTTAGCTTTTTCCCCAAGACCGGTACCTGGAACTCGTGTGTTATCTTCAGTCTCTAATGCGGTCCAATCTATCTTTTTCTCTCCCACCTCCCATTCTTTTTCTTTGAGTTTTTCATATATGCCCGCAGGCAACAGGACCTTTAACATTTTAATGATATCAGGATACGTGTATTCTCCCATACGGAGCATGTCCTTTAGTTCACGGTGGAACCCTGCTGGATCTTTATCGTGACAGGGTATTAACTTTTTCATTTCAAGAAGTTCTATTTTCGTGATGGGGGTGTAAACAAATACTCGTTCTAGACCACCCCCCTCTACCTTAACTGGATGTACTTCTCGTAACGGATTCTGTCTGTCTATATAGAATGATTTTCTTTCTGGGGGTGGAACGGGAACAAAATGCGGATTCAGGAACGTCCTGTATTTGTGGCGCTGTTCTAATATAACATTAATTAAATCGGTACCTAGACCTTTCCATCTGTTTAGGAGTAACTCGTTCAGTACATCATGTAAAGGACCTGGATCAGAATGCTGATCCTCATACAGTGTAATGAGGTGCTGGATCATATACGTACCCACCAGACGCTGCTCGGCTGGGGGCAGTTTCAGAAACGTTTTGGCCACTATTTCATCTGGAAACGTGGTAGAATCACTAGTCCAACGGACTGCTGATCGGGCTAGTTCTTGTTCATGCATGGTACTAAGCTCGCTATAACCTATTCGTGATTTCAGAATTTGATCGGTGGCCTGGAATACTTGTTCAAGAGAACACTGTTCTGGTACTGGAGGAGGAAAAACTTTCTTGTAATCTAGGCGTGAATGTCGGTCGGAAAGTCTAGTTCTACCTACATACGCTATTCTGGAGGGATTCTCGCTGTCTACCTCTTCACTAGAAGAGTCATTCTCTTTCTCGGTTGCTCTTTTTGCTTCCTCCTTCTGGTGTATACTTATAATTTCCTTACGAATTTTCTTGTACATACTTTCTATACTACCTAGTGTCTTGTGTTTTCCCTCGGCTATATTGTCACTCCACCTAGTCAGGCCTTTCATCTCGTCTTGGTCTTTATCAGGATAATCTTGTTCTCTTATTAAACAGTTAATCAAGAACTGTAAAATCATATGTTGAATCTCGGCTTTCCGGTGTGTCATAGCTTCGTGAATACTTCCTGGATTCTCTCCTGTACGGACAAAACGATATATTCTGTCTAGATGTTCCTTCATGTCGGGCAGGGTGACCAGAAAGTTGGCAACCCGTCTTAAACGTAATGAATATATTATCATGTGATCTTCGCCTGGAACTGGATCATATATACAGTCAGTAAGAAGTCTCTTGAGGTCTGCGTATGTAGCCACTTTTGGCGTACGCTGTAACGCTGCGTCTCGCGGCGTCAGTCGTCTTACTTGAGGCGGGGTGATAGGAGCACTTCCCCCCACTGCTCCTGAACTAGAATCGTCAGTTAATACTGTACGTGCTGGTAAAGTAACTGGCAAAGTGGGTACATTTGATGTGGGCTGGTCCGGGGGGACTGGCACATTAACTTGGTCCCCGGGACCAGTGGCTGGAGGAACAGGAATTACATTATTAACAGGATGCTGCGGGTGAGCGGGCGGAATAGGATTTGCATATGCCGGGACTGTGTCGTCCAAGTAGGACGAAAGAAAAATTTCAGCTGCGGTCGGTTTATGACGTAGCTTAATCGGGACCAATGGTGGCGGCAAATTACAGGGTGCTTCCGGGGTTGCCTTCGGCAAGCCCTCGGCAAGAAGAGGATACATACCTTTAATACGGGCATTTCTCTGTCTGTCTGACTGTTCTGCTCTAACTCGTTCACCTTCTTCGATTAATTCCCTTTCTTGGGCTTTTTCTGAGGATTCCCTACTTAATTCTGTTTTTCTGAATTCTTTTTCGGTTCTTCTATGAGATTCTTTGCGCCATAACTCGATGGCATCTTTCTGGGACTGTCTGGCTTTCTTTTTCCATAATGCTTCTTCTACTCGCATGATGCACTCGGCATCCCATGTACCTGATACAGGCCATCTATATTTCTCTTCAAGATGTTTGGTGTAATCCACCCATAAATCTAGATATAATATGGCATCTAGGCCATGCTTGTGATACATAAAATGTCCAGGACTGTCCCTAGGAGGGACAGGAACTGATTCTTCGAGTAACCCTTTTCTGGTCTTTTTCTGACGTAATTTCGAGAACAGAGGCATGATCGAGTCTTACTTGAACTAAACACAATACACAATAATCACAGTAATGTAATGGCAAACAAATCACTCATACCACGACATAGAAATACATTAATAATAGTTCGAACAGAATACTACCTGATACACTGAAAACATAACACTTGAATTTCTCGAGAACGGACTTACTAGAATTACTGGATGCACTGCTAAAACAGTACAGAACATACCGGTCTCATAAAGAGACACGTCATACCGTATCCACCTAGGTGAATACTTCGGACTGGATCTGTGTACCCAAACCCATCGGACCAGGAACAAACTAATGATCCTGTCTAGATACTTCCCCCGCAACGGTACTCACCGGGAAGCAGAAACTGGAAGGCCTCGGACTGGTCTGGACTGCTACGACGTCGGACTACGCATTTCGGACTTCAGAAACAGGTGGGCCTCCGGATACCTCGGACCTTGCTCTCTCGGCTTGGGCTCTGGTCGGGACGAACCGCATTCCACACCGCCTCGTCTGGATGCCGGACCGCAGTTCCCGTCTCCTCCGTGGGCCTGAGGGAGACTTGAAGCAGAAATATCTGCACGTGCACGGTAGAGTTCCGTCACGGCTGTAGAAGGGTCAGGGGGCCTGCGTTACATCGCCGGCGCGTGGGGAAAGGGCACGTTCCTATTCGGGCGCCATTTATGTGGTAAATAAATAATTAATTACCGGTACTATTTTTGAACACATTAATAAAACAGATAGCTCAATAAATAAGAGGCAGGATCCGAGGAATCTGAGTCGAACGGGCTTTATTCAGGCAAAAGGGAAGGGACAGGATCGGGACAGCCTGAAATAAAATAGAGAGGCAGCTGCAACGTTTCATCAACAGTACATTGTATATATAGTAAAACATCACAATTACATTACATACAGTAGGCGTAAATAGTGACAAGCGTAAGATAAGAACACATGGGCGTGAAAAGAAGGCGTGCACAGGGCGTGCACGTAGACATGTGATGAGAACGTCACAGAAGTGTCATAAAATGGGTGGAAACATGGAGGGGGCTACCTGAGCAGCTGGGACCTTTAACCTAGTGGTGCGCGCAAACGGGCAATGACGTGTTACCGGGGAGAACTGGGGGCTATGACTTCTGCACTAGAAGAGGAGACGAAAGTCTACGATGTCAGGACGACATGTACCGATAGCATATCTGGTATCTGGTGTTTGGAGTACATGTTGATAGAATCTAAAAGTTATCAGGGCAAAGGCTACTTGACACTAAGGCTGGTGCGTGCATATATTCTTCATGTATTGCGTGTGCTATGAATCTTCCATGAATATTAATACAGTAATTCTCTTACATGGAGACAGGAAGACTAGACTATAGCTGAAGATGTTTATGCGGTTCGTTAGCTTAGGAATGTGAAGACGGAGAGCTGAACTGATAACTAGAGGCATAACATATTCTTGGCAGACAGGCAGGCAGAGCCAGGCCGGGCACCGCGCTGCGCGGCAGGAAGTAAGTGAAGGGTCAGGGATGCAGGTGGGGGCTGCATCGCTCCTCGGAGTGGGTTCAGGAGACTGGAGCTTGAATCTGGTGTCCGGGCCCTTTGAGGCCTAGAAACGGGGACAATGCGGGGAATATAACGTACATACTGTAAAACGTTGGCAACATAGGCCTAATACTCGTTGCTTTCACGAGAACGTGGCAACTGGCATACTAGAGTGGGACACAACTATAATTGCGTCTTTAATCGATCATAGAGGGATATATGCATATCGATCATGCACATATAACATAGGATGGGGAACACGTAGGCACATATGACAAGGCAAAATTCAATTTTTCTCAAAACGACCCGGCGCTGCCTGCCCAACCGCGACACACAAGGTAAAGGCGCCTACCCCCGGGGCTTTGGAGGGCCCGACTGCGATCCTGGTGACGGCGCACGGAGAGCGGCCAGCTTAGCAACCGAGTCCCCGGCTTTGGGCCTGCTTGGAAACAGCTGAAGAGACTGGCGTCCCTGGCGCATTGCGCTGGGCGCCCCCACTGACTGTGCTCCCCGCCTCTGGGCAGACATATGTGCCCCATCATCCAAGGGCTGGCACTGCCCGATCTGGTCCGGCTGTGTTAGCGGCGGGAGCCCGGTCCTGACGCCCGAGGAGGCCTGCACGTCCCATCCAGAACGCCAACCCCGGGTGCCCAGTGAGTCCTCCCCCTTGGACATCGCAACAGGCCTCGACCTACCACCTGACGACTTCTAGGCATCCCGACAACGGAGGGCCGCACTCCACCCCCAGCGCTTTCCACACGACGGCATTGGAAGGCCTGCCGGCCCCAACGGGCATTACACCCAACATCGCCGGAGCGCCAACTGCGCCCCTTTTGATCTCTCGGATCGGGTCTACGGGGGCCCCTGCTTCGACGACATGGCCACTCCATTCGCAAAGGGACTCGGAATATCGTAGATCTTCTACACAAAAATGCACCGAAAGGGGAGGAGGCCCAGACAATGGTGTCCCCGAAACCTCCGGCGAGCCCCCACGGACAAGAGGATGAGACCGCCCCCATCACCAAGGCCTTCCTAGCCTCCCTCTTCAACACTCTGAGGGATGACTTTCAAACCCTGAAACAGGAGCTGGCGGGGGAACAGCGGGAACTGCGTCGAGACCTGGACAGCTTGGGTGAGCGAGTAGCGTCGGTGGAGGAGGCAGACCAATCCCGCAGCATGGAGGTGGAGAGGCTGCAACAGGAGAGTCTTCGTCTCCATGACCAACAAGTGGACTTACAATCGCACTCAGAGGACCTTGAGAATCGTTCCCGGCGGAACAACATACGGGTCCATGGAGTCCCGTTGAAATCTGAGAAGAACAATCTGGTTGAGTATCTGCAAGATCTATTCCGGGAGATCCTTGGTGAGTCCGAGGAATTTGTGATACGAATTGATAGAGCACATAGAGTTGGCCTGGCGCGAAGAACACCAGCCCCACCCCCGGACATACTGGCCTTCCTCCCGGACTTTCCCCTAAAAGAACGCATTTTACGAGAGGCCCGGAGGAAACAGCTTATCCATTTCCGGGACGAACCCGTAGCTCTTTTCCAAGACCTTTCTGCCATCACTTTACAGAAACGTAAGTCCTTCCGGATAGCAACAAACTTTTTGAGAGACAATGGCATACCATACTCCTGGGGTCACCCGTTCCGCCTGATCTTTAAATGGAAAGGCTCGCTACATCAACTTAAGTCCCTCCGGGACACCTGTGCTCTACTAAACATTGAAATGCCGGAAGGGCCTGGATCTAGAGAAACATCCCCAAACAGATCGCAGGATGGCAGACAGTGCGCCGGAGGCGATCCCCGAGATCCATCCCGAAACCGGACCCGGTCACAGTCGCTCAAGAACGGGAGGCAGCTGTGCAGGAAGTGGCGGACAACACTGCGACAGATCTGTAAGGCAATATTATCCAGGGGGTTTTCTCTCACACTGTAACTGCCTGGGGCAACGGGTCGGGGAGCCGCCGCCTCAGCCGCTACCACGGTACCCTCTACACTGACTTTCTACGGACCTGTGTTATACACGAATAGGCCCGAGACTATGAGTAGTTCTAATTTTGGGATTTGTTATGGGGAGGTTGGGGGGGTTGACAAGGGGGTGGAGGGGGGCTCTGTTGGGATTGAGGAGGTTCATTGGGAACGGCTGGGAAAGGGGGATGGGGGGGGAACGGTGTTGTAGATAGGACGGGGAGGGGACCGAGGGCGGGGACCAGTATGCCAAGGGATATCTACAGATTTCGGGTGTTCACTAAGGCTTACTGTAAGCACTTACGACCTACGCTGCTGAGCTCAGACACTTCCATGCTCTCCCAAGATGACTGATACCCTTAAGATATTGTCTCTCAATGTAAAAGGCCTCAATAATCCAATTAAGAGAAGGGCCGTCATCTCAGAGGCAGATATCTGCTTACTGCAAGAAACCCACCTCCTAACTAAAGACTGGCACAGAATGCGCTCCCGGGTCTTTCCTCAGCAATTCTTCTCTTCCCTTCCATCTAAGAAAGCAGGGGTGGCCATTCTTGTGTCCCGACGTTTCAGGGGCCGGGTGGGGGCCAAAGTGGGAGAAATTAAGGGCCGCCTCCTGGCTTACTCCTTCCTTATGGGGAACAGAACATTGACGATCGGCTCCATCTATGCCCCCAACACAGGCCAGGAACCATTTCTGAAAACTGCACTCTCTGAAACACTACAGTCACCTCATTCTCAGCTGCTCATTGGGGGGGACCTCAATTTGGTCATGGACACGAATAAGGACAGGTCTGGGCACCGTTATGGGGACACTGGGGCGCTATTGGAGGCGGGTGGAGCTTGGCTGCAGGAGAGGGGCCTTCTAGATCTCTGGAGGACGGCACACCCCAGCACTGCGCGCTACACCTTCTACTCCCACGTACATCACACATACGCGCGCCTAGATCACTTCTTAGGCTCCTCAGAACTGGTCCCCCACGTCACTGATGTTTCTATTGTCCCGGCAGCCCTCTCAGGCCACGATGCGGTGGAATTGACACTCAACATGCCCAAAACAGCGCGCACCCCTGGTTCATGGAGGCTCAATGAACCCCTATTGCAAAGACCGACCGTTACTAAACAAATCCATAAATGCATTTCGGACTATCTTGCCACTAATGATAACGCTACGGTCTCAATGTCGACCCTTTGGGGAGCCCTAAAGGCTGTGGTTAGGGGGGAACTGAGTCAAGTCAAGTCAAGTCAAGAGATTTATATAGCGCGCTACATACCCATAGGGTCTCAAGGCGCTTGAGGAAGGGTGGGGAATTACTTGTCGAATATCCAAGTTTTAAGTTGCTTTCTAAATGCTAGGTGGTTCTGAGTAAGGCGAAGGTGAGTGGGAAGTGAGTTCCAAGTTTTAGCTGCTAGGTAGGAGAAGGATCTACCTCCCATGGTGGTTTTGTTGATGCGAGGTACAGTGGCAAGGGCTTGGCTGGAGGATCGTAGCTGACGGGAGGGGGTGTAGAAGGACAGTCGTGTGTTGAGGCATTCGGGTCCAAGTTCGTAAAGTGCCTTGTGCGCGTGGGTTAGGAGGCGGAAAGTAATCCTCTTATTTACGGGGAGCCAGTGGAGGTTTTTCAGGTGACCAGAGATGTGTTCTTTACGCGGGATGTCTAGCATGAGTCTGGCTGAGGCGTTCTGGATGCGTTGGAGTTTTTTCTGGAGTTTTGCGGTGGTACCGGCGTATAGGGTGTTTCCGTAGTCCAGGCGGCTCGTGACCAGTGCGTGGGTGACCGTTTTTCTAGTTTCGGTGGGGATCCAGCAAAATGTTTTTTTGAGCATGCGAAGAATGTTGAAGCAAGATGATGAAACGGCGTTGACTTGTCTGGTCATCGAGAGTGAGGAGTCCAGGATGACGCCCAGGTTCCGTGCGTGGTCCGTCGGGATGGGTGCTTTTCCAAGGGCCTCTGGCCACCAAGAGTCATCCCAGGCGGAGGGGGAGGTGCCTAAGATGAGGACTTCTGTTTTGTCTGAGTTCAGTTTTAGACGGCTGTGCTTCATCCATTCGGCTACTTCTTTCATTCCTTCGTGTAAGTTGGTTTTGGCGGTGTTAGGGTCTTTGGTGAGTGAGAGGATCAGTTGAGTGTCGTCAGCGTAGGAGATGATGTTGAGGTTGTGTTGGCGAGCGATGGTCGCAAGGGGGCTCATGTATACGTTGAAGAGGGTGGGGCTGAGTGACGATCCTTGTGGCACGCCGCAGATGACTTCAGAGGCCTCTGACTTGAATGGAGGGAGGCGGACTCTCTGGGTTCTTCCGGTAAGGAACGAGGTGATCCATTCCAGTGCTTTTCCTTGGATTCCGACGTTTCTGAGGCGTTGTAGAAGGGTGCTATGGCAGACTGTGTCGAAGGCAGCGGAGAGGTCGAGGAGGATGAGGGCGACTGTGTCTCCATTGTCCAGTAGGGTACGAATGTCGTCTGTTGCTGCGATAAGTGCGGTCTCAGTGCTGTGTTTGGCTCGGAAGCCGGACTGTGAGGAGTCGAGGGATTTGTTGGTTTCGAGGAAGGTGGCGAGCTGGTTGTTGACAGCTTTCTCGATGACTTTGGCCGGGAATGGAAGAAGCGAGATGGGGCGGTAGTTTTTGAGTTCGGTGGGGTCAGCTGTGGGTTTTTTCAGAAGGGCGCTGAGTTCTGCGTGTTTCCAGCTTTCCGGGAAGGTGGCGGAGTTGAGGGAGCAGTTGATGACATCTCGGAGGTGTGGTGCTATGATGGAGTCTGCTTTGTTGAAGATGTGGTGAGGGCATGGGTCAGTTGGGGATCCTGAGTGGATGGAGTTCATCAGGCGGACGGTGTCCTCAGTGGAGATTGGGTTCCAGTCGTTAAGGGTGTTCAAGGGGGGTGAAGGTCCTGCAGAAGGTTGGGTGGGTTGGTCTCCGGGTTGGTTGTTGAAGCTGTTGTGGATGTCTGCGATTTTGTTGTGGAAGAAGGTAGCTAGGGAGTCGCAGAGGGCTTGGGAGGGGGTGATGTCGTTGGAGTTGGCTGATGGGTTGGTAAATTCTTTGACGATGTTGAATAATTCCTTGCTGTTGTGGGCATTGTTGTCTAGTCGGTCTATGAATGCGGCTTTCTTGGCAGACCGGATTAGTTGGTGGTGTATGCGGGTGGCGTTTTTGAAGGCGTCCCTAGTGCTGGTGTTTGGGTCTTTTTTCCAGGCCTTCTCGAGGGAGCGACAGAGTTTCTTCGATTTCTTAAGATCATCGTTGAACCAGGAGGCGTTTTTGCTGCCTAGTTTGATTTGACGTTTTTTCAACGGTGCTAGGATGTCGGCGCTGTTGGATAGCCATTGGGTGAGGTTAATGGCTGCTTGGTCGGGGTTAGAGGAGTGGGCGGGGGGGTTTAGAAGAAGCGATGAGGAGATCTGGTCGATGGTGGTTTTGTTCCAATTTCTTCGCAGGGTGGGTTGAGGATGGTTGTGGATTGTGGTCTTATTGTAGATAAAGTGAACGCAGCTGTGGTCCATCCAATGGAGAGTTGTGGTGTGACTGAATGAGACATGTTTGCTGGAGGTGAAGATAGGGTCGAGTGTGTGACCTGCCATGTGGGTGGGGGTAGTGACAAGTTGTTTGAGTCCGAGGTTGGCGAGATTGTCCAGAAGGGTGGTGGCGCTGCTGTCATTGCTCTTATCCAGGTGAAAATTGAGGTCTCCCAATAGAATGTAGTCCTCGGAGGGGAGGGCGTGTGGGGTGATAAAGTCAGTGATGTCGTCACTGAATTGTGCACGGGGTCCTGGGGGCCGGTAGAGGAGGGTGCCTCTGATTGTGGTCTTGGGGTCGGTGTGGATCTGGAAGTGGAGGTGTTCGGCGCAGCCAAGGTTGACGTCTGAGCTGGTTGAGATGCGGATGGAATTCTTGTGGACGATAGCGATGCCTCCTCCTGTTTGCTTGATGCGGTCCTTACGGATGATCTTGTATCCTTCCGGGATGGCAATGGTGATGTCTGGGGCTGAAGAGGCATTCATCCATGTTTCTGATTGCTATTGCGGCCGCTGACGCCAAGATCCGCAAGGACAAGAGGGCTGACCGCACGGCGCAAGTGGCTGAACTAGAAAGGGTTCACAGTCGCACCTGCGCTCCGAGAATTTGGCGTCAGCTGAAAGCCGCTAGGGCTCAACTGGCTGGCCTTGATACAGACAGGGTGGAATTTGCCGCCCTTCGTCTCCGCCACACGTACTACGTAGGTGGCAACCGCACTGGGCGTCTTCTAGCTTGTGCCTTGAAAGCCAAAACTCAGCGCTCAAAAATCACCACTCTCCTGGACAACTCCGGAGAGACCATTACCGAGGACACACAGGTCGCTGCCTCCTTCCGCTCTTTCTACGCCTCTTTATACAGCGAGGATAAAGTATCTCCAGAAGCCGTTGACTCATATTTGCACTCGGCGGACATCACGCCGCTATGCCCAACGAGCTTTGAGGTCTTGGATGCTCCCATCCGCCCTGAAGAGGTCCTGGCTGCCATTTACCGCCTTCGCCCACTCAAGTCCCCAGGACCTGATGGTTTTTCATCGGGCTTCTACAAACTTTTCGGCCAGGTATTAGCTCCGATACTCGCGAGAGCCCGAGCTCCGTACCCCCGGACATGCTAGCGGCAGAAATAGTGGTGTTACCCAAGCCGGGTTAACCCCTGACACACTGTTCCGCGTTCCGCCCCATCTCCTTACTTAATTTGGATTTGAAACTGTTTACGGGGGTCTTAGCGGTCCGTTTGGGCCCCTGCCTGCCGGGCATCCTTGAACCAGACCAATCGGGCTTTGTCCCAAATCGCCAATGCAGTGACAATACTAAACGGCTACTGCACCTCGTAGATAAAACTCACTTCCAAAATTCAGACTCGGCACTGCTGGCCATCGATGTGGAGAAGGCATTCGACCCAGTCGATTGGACCGACTTGCAGAAGGTCCTGCAGCGCTACCAGATAGGCGACCGCTTTCGTGCCTGGATCGCGAGCTGCTACCACCGCCCTGCGGCCCGGGTCCGATTGGGCAGCCTTAAATCGGATCCCTTTGAAATACAACGGGGCACGCGTCAGGGGTGTCCTCTTTCGCCCCTTCTATTCGCTTTATACGTAGAACCCCTGGCGCAGAAAATTCGAGACAATCCTCACATTAGCGGCATCACCTTCGGCCATGAACCTCACGCAGTGGGGCTTTACGCCGACGATATAATCGCCGCCCTAGATCACCCGTCCAGCTCTATACCTGCTTTCCTGGAAGAATTGGAGAGCTTTGGAACGGTGTCTGGCTTCAAAATCAACCGGGGGAAATCCCTGATTTTACCCCTGGGCAGCAATGCCCGCCCTCACACCCCAACGCCTTCCTTTGGCTGCGACTTACAATCCTCTACGCAGCTCTCATACCTGGGGATCACTCTTACTTCCTCCACAGACTCGACGGTGACCCTTAACTATAAAACACTTGCGTTTCAAATCCGAGCCGACCTTACGCGGTGGTCGAAACAACCCCTCTCCCTGCTAGGCCGCATAGCGGCAGTGAAAATGTCAGCTTTGCCTAAGATTCTATATGTCTTCCAGACCCTCCCCGTACTGCCGCCACCCGGCGCGCTCGCTGATCTACAATCTGCTCTCCATCAGATCATCTGGGAAAAGAAACGCGCACGGCTGCACAAGCAAGTAGCGCATAGGGGTGTTGATGAGGGAGGCCTCGGGATCCCTAATGTTCTACAATATTTTCAAGCCTCACAACTCCGTTATTTGTTGGAGTGGTACAGACCTGAGTCCGAAAAGAGGTGGCTATTTCAGGACAGAGCGATGGCTCAAACGTCACTGTGGAAGATCCCATTTCTTGCCCGCCAGCATAGACCGCGTTACCTCCTTCGCTCCCCCATCACGCACGCCATAATGAAGTCCTGGGACATGGTGGCGGTTAGGAGAGGCCTGACGACTTTCCCCTTCCCACTCACTCCGCTATTAGACAACCCGGAATTCCCACCGGGCAATGATCCTCGTGCCTTTCCGCAGTGGCGTGGTACGGACTGCCGCTCAGCCGGACATCTCTTCGACCTGAAGGGCTTTCTCCCCCTCTCCGACATCTCGCAGGGCTACGGAGTGACCAGGCCCCACATGTTCCAATACTTCCAACTCCGCCACTGGCTTCTGAGCCCGGATTTCGCTCCTCTAGTTAGTCGGCAGATGACAACCTTTGAGAAGTGGCTGGTAACGAAAGACTTGGACAAGCACCTTATCTCAGACCTTTACAAGATGTTGTCTCCCGTGGCGGGCCCAGGAAAGATGGCGGGACAGAAACGTTGGGAATCAGAGCTTGGCAGGACATTATCGCCCAAGGAATGGGGGTTTGTATACTACAGAGCTGCACACACCACCCGAAATACTAGTGCCAGGGAAGCAGCGGTGAAGTTGGCCATCTACTGGCATCTTACCCCGGCCAGGCTCCATCAAGGCAATCCCCTTCGAAGCGCGCTGTGTTGGAGGGGCTGCGGTGAAAAGGGCACTTTGACACACCTCCTTTGGGACTGCCGCGCTCTGCAAGGGTACTGGAAAGCAGTTTTAGACGATATCGACTCCACCTTCGAAACTGAAATCCCGCACTTTCCTGCATACACAATCTTAGGGCTGCCCAACGCACTTACGTTTCCTTTGAGATCTCCACGGGGCAAACAGATGGGCATTGCCATGCAGGCAGCGTCACAACACATCCTGTCACTCTGGGGATCCACCACCACACCCACCCACACTGGCTGGCTGCATAAATTGTGGTTCACGTTGGGCATGGAACGTATCCAAGCCACGCTCACTCACACGGCTGACTCATTTCAGAAGACCTGGCAACCGCTTCTGTCCCTCCTGTCCAGGGAGTTTCACGAAATCACATGCCCGAAATATCTCCGCATTCTACGGCTTACAGGTCCGCCACAAGATCCCCCACGAACTTGACCACCTTGAAACATACCACTCTGAATGTGATTTGACAGAAGCTCCAGGTACATGGCATACTGGTCGGGGTGGGGGAGGGGGGGGGGCTGTTGGGAAGAGGGTGGGGGTTGGGTTTGTCTTCTTGTTCTGTTCGATTGATGTTTTTTGTAAACAGATTTTATTGTTGTCCACATTTAAAGAAGCAGGGCACAATCCGCCAACATGCCCACGCAGGGGCCCAGAAGACAAGGAGCACAGCATGCACAACATGGCCAAGTTAAGGGGTCAATACTTCACAATGACTCAAGTCACCTCTGGACCGTGCTCTTTAAGTCTATAACGATCATTGCCTGAGTGGCCAGGGTCGAGTCTCAGTAGAGTCCAGAAGGAAGAATCCCCAAGAGCCATGGCACCTCGTAAAAGACCTTAAATACGACATGCTCTCCCACCCTCAAAGCTCCATCCATACCAGCGAGAGCGTTCCGCTAGTGTCGAGTCCCCAGAGCACCAGGATATCTAAGGGTGGACATTTTACCCTAACTCGAACAGTAACAAAGAAACCCCATATCCCTCAACTCTCCCTCCCCACCCCCCCGAACTCCCTCTCCCGCCCCCCCTAGTGGTGAAAATGCCATACAGTAGTGTGTCAGCCCACGAGGCCTTTAAATCTGGAACAAATGCATGGCCCTGATTGTAGAGGGGCACACCGCAGAAGGGAGGCCTTTAGAGAGGAATGAGACCAGTGGTCCCCGCGATACTCGAAGTTCTTAAAGTCCTCTGGGGAAATGTCGGACATACGCTCCAGGCTGAGCAATTGCCATAGGCGGGAGTGCCACAGTGACATCGCTGGTGCCTCCCTCTGCTTCCAAGCATTTGCTATTGCTAGTTTAGCAGCCCCCAAGCACAACCACATAATTCTTTTATCGGCTCTGGTTTGGTGTTCTAGCTGGGGGTCCCTAAGGCCAAGAAGAGCTTCTGCCATCGTAGCCGGGATCGGGTATCCTAAAATGGATTTTATCTGAGCAAGGATCTCCTCCCAGAACGGCCTAATGGAGGGGCAATCCCACCATATGTGCTGGAAGTCTCCCAACAGTCCACACCCCCTCCAGCACCTATCCGTTGCCCCCGGGAAGATCTTAGCCAGTCTAGATGGGTATAAGTACCAGTCTGCCATTACCTTTAGATGTGCCTCCCTCAGCTTCGTGGAACGGTTAAAGCGGAAGATGTCTGCCCACAGGTGCGTCCACTCCTCTTCCCCAATGTCCCGCTGAGCCAACCCCTCCCACCAAGACATAAAGCGTGGCCGTGGTGCGGTCTCTGTGGAGAGCAGGAGCTTATACAGTGCCGAGATTGCCCCCTTCATGGATTTAGCCTTGAGAAGGAATAATTCGAATTTGGTAAGAGGTCTGGTGGCTCCTTCCATAATCTGTGGACCCAGAGCCCAGTGAAGGAGTTGCGCGTGGTGGTAGCGCTCCCGGTCCCCCACCCCATAGTCCCTCTTGCAATTGTCAAAAGTAAGTGGATCGTAGTTGTGGAACAGGTGCGTGAGTGCAAGACATCCGCCCGTCCTCCATGCGTCGAACGGCCCCTCTCGGAGCGCTGGAGGAAAGGAAGAGGTGAAGTGAATCGGGGTGAGCGGTGACGGGAAGGACGTCCAGCCCTCCCTCTCCGCCACAGTGTCCCACACTTTTAGGGTGGTGCGTGTCGGGGTGCTGATGTACGCATTGAGGGGTCTGTCCTTTTTAGCGCGCCAGATCAAATCCCAGATCGCTCTGCCCGTTACGCTGCGGTCCATATGGAGCCAGTGTTTCTCCGATTCCATCTGCGCCCATTCAACCAGGATGCGCAGTTGAGCTGCTTTATAATAAAGGCGAAGATCTGGAAGCCCAGCTCCCCCCTCCCTTTGTGGGCGCCTTAGCATGTGAAAGGAGAAACGTGCCCTTCCCCCCTGCCACACAAATTTTAGGATCATGGTCTTGAGGCGAACAAAGAAGTCCTCCTCCAGTTCGATAGGGAGTGCCTGAAATAAATAGAGCAGTTTAGGTAGGAGGGTCATTTTGATAGCATGTATGCGACCCAACCAGGAGAGAAAAAGCGGCTTCCAACGGAAAAGTTCCTTTTGGATGCGGGTGAGTAGCGCAGGGAAATTGGCTGCGTACAGTTGATCGATCTTGGGAGTCAGCTGGACCCCTAGATATTGTATGGAGGAGGGTGCCTAGTCTAGCGGAGATAGCGCTCGGAGCTGCGAGGCCTCCGCCTGAGAAAGAGTTAGGTTGAGAATGTAGGACTTGTCCAGGTTGACCCTGAAGCCTGCCACCCCCTCAAAGGAGGTAAGCACTTCTTGTAGATGTGGGAGGGAACCCAGCGGATTGGACAGAGAGAGGAGGACATCATCCGCGAAGAGCGAGATTTTGTGGGCCTCTCCAGTGAAGGGAAGACCCTCTATCCCTTGGTGCTCCCTGACCGCTATAGCTAGGGGTTCTATGCTGAGGGCGAAGAGTAAGGGGTACAGAGGACAACCCTGTCTAGTCCCCCTGGAGTGACCAAAGGAGGCCGATTGCACCCCATTGACCAAGACCCTAGAGCACGGGTGTCGATAGTTGGCCTGGAGCATTGTAATAAATTGGGGGGAGAACCCGAACCTCATCAGGGTGGACCACAGGAAGCTCCAATCCACGCGGTCAAACGCTTTTTCAGCGTCAAGACCGATCAACACCGCAGGTATTCTGAATTTGTTGGCCTTCTCTATTAAATGGATGATGCGCCTGGTGTTGTCGTGTGTTTGCCTCCCTTTGATAAAGCCAGACTGGTCGGGGTGGATGATAAGCGGCATAAGATCGCCCAGTCTCTTGGCCAGTATGGAGGAGTAAAGTTTTGCGTCCACGTTAAGGAGGGCAATGGGCCTATAGGAGGCACAGTGGGAAGGGTCCTTGCCCGGTTTGGGGATTACCGAGATCACCGCCTCGGTCATGGAGGCCGCAGAATTGCCCTCCGCGGCCATACGATTGAATAGGCGGACCAGGTGAGGCGCAATCTCGGATGTAAAGGTCTTGTAGAAGACTGCAGTGTACCCATCTATTCCAGGCGCCTTATGGGCCTTGAGCGATTTGATAGCCGCTAGGACTTCTTCTAGGGTGATAGGGGCTATGAGGACTTCGTTCCACCCCGGGGACACCTGTGGGATGGGCAGATCCCTCAAAAAAGTGCTTTGGCGGTCAGCGTCAGGGGTGTCCGCTGTATATAAGGACACATAGAACGCCCCAAAGAGGTCAGCCTTGTCTTCATCTCTGTGAGTTAGGTTCCCTGCCCTGTCGCGTATTCCCCCAATATATTCCCTCTCTCGTTTATCCTTCAACTGTCTGGCCAGGTGCTTCCCCACCTTGTTACCCTGGGTATAGGCTAGGCTGCGCAACTTGAGGAGGGTGAACTCCGCCCTGGTATTATATATGGCTCCCAATTTGCCTCTAAGGGCCGTGAGTGCTCGTAGTGTCTGTCTGGTGCGTGCCTGCTTGTGAGTCTGTTCGACCTGCAATAGCTCCTGCTCCAGGCCTTCCCTTTCCTTAGCGTGCTGTTTATTAAGGGCTGAGTTAAGCGCAATGCATTTACCCCTCAGAACCGCTTTGAACGTGTCCCAGGTGTTATACTCAGAGGTCTCCTCCGGGTTATTAAAGGAGAAAAACTCCCCAATTGCCTCCCTCAGCTGCGTACATGATCCCTTGTCCCTCACTAATGCTTCCGGGTGTACCATCGCGCTGGTTTCGGGGCACCACCCAGCCAGGTTAAGCAAATAGTGTACATCCCATGGTCAGATACGGAGATGGGGAGGATCTTTGCGTCTTGTAGGGAGCCCTGCAGGGACTGACTGAGAAAGATATAATTGAGTCGTGAGTAGGTTCGATGCACATGTGGAAAATTAGTACGGTTTGGTAAACATTATCTGCGCCATCTTGCCTTTTCCCCTGATGCCACACTTTTTGTCGTGCGCGCCCGCCATTTTAGGTGCCTCGATCAGGACCATCCCTTTTGCATGCCACTGGCCCCCAGCATAGCCCTTCACCCTCACCAAGCCTGCACGCTGACCAACCCCCTCGCTCGCACATGCTTTGGGTCATAAACCCCCCTTCAGCGCAGCCCTGACTCAGAACCCCATCCTGTTCCCAGCGCGACCCCTCCCTTCATTCCTTTCAGGGTCCCAGATCCTTTGATGCAAAACCCCTTTTTCCTGTGCCCGTTTGTCTTCCTCGTTCCCAGGCCGACACCTAGCTCTGCCGATACTGTTTGTTGCCCCTCCCCGTACAGTAGAAAGCTTCCCTCATCAAAGGACCCCCGAGCTGATCAAAGCCCCCACCCTATGAGATCCGATCAAACCCCCACATTCCGTGAATCAGCGGAATGTCCAGCTGCGCGATAATCATCACCTGTTGTGACCAGGGAGGGGACTTCAACTGTAAATGTGTGTGGGAACAGGCCTGGGGGAGAGATTCAGAGGATGTCCTTTCATGCTTCAAAGCATTGCCATGAATATGTAATATGTAATAAAGTAATAAACCCGAGTATAAGAGGCCAGGCCTCAGAGATGTGGTTAGAGCACCTCATGACGATACCTGCTGTCTGATTTGTCGTGTTCTCCTCCGGAGAGAATAAACCTTGTTTCCTGCCTTCCAGTCTCCAGCGCCTGCCTCTTCATTAATTAATAATTCGTGGGTCACAGAGGCGATACCGCCGGGCAAATATCGATTGTCCCCGACCTTAGTTTCTACAATTGGCGTCCCAAGCGTGGGGCCCATCAGCGACTCGTGGATCCAGTGGGATCTGCAACGATCGGGAGAGCTCTTGCCCAATAGACCCTCGTCTGGCAGCCGATCATCCGAACTTCACTAGTTCCGAACAGACCTCTCTCGAGTGATCCACGGTCCTGACTGGGAACCATTAGGAGTGCTGCGAGAAATACGAGAGAAAGAGGACGATCGGGCGCTGGATTCGGAAGACAAGAAACTGTCCATACGGTCCGGGTAAGGTCGTGTAAACACGACAAACTGCAAAATAATTGTATTGGTTGTTCAGAAAATACTAGTATTACTCTTTATTGACTTATTTGGAGATTCACTGTCTGCGCACGGAGAAACAGTAGGCTCTTTCCCTTGTACAAACAGTGAAGGATAGGTAACGCAGCCGTCGTGCCTATTTTTCTCCCCCACTGATTCTATTATTTATTAACGGTTTTCGGGAGATTCCCTCTCCCACACTGATTAACTGGGTTCTTTGACCCCGAACTACTGTTCACGGATCGTTTTCTGGAGATTCGCTGTCTGCAAACAGGAAATAACAGATTCCTCTTTACGGATAGTGAAAGGGTAGAGGACGCAGACTTTTGCGCCCCTACTTATTCTCCCCACTGACTTTATTTTATTTTATTTTATTTTATTTTTATTGGTTGTTCTTTGTTATTGGTTCATGAGGTATTCACTGCCTGCAAACAACGTAGAATAGAAATATTCTGTCTAGTCTTTGCGCACAGTAATAAGATAGGCAGTGCTGACTTTTTGTCCCTCGCTGCGAGCCGTCATGTCTGTCTTCTCCCCACTGGTTGATAGCTGGTTCAGCCCGGACCGTTTATTAGAGGTGGATCATCTAGCTCCGCTGGAAGGCACCCCTAATAAAGACATGTTCATAAACTATGGATTAGTTACCATAGCCTATAATAAATTGTGGCACAGGTATACCAAAGAAAGTCAAGACAAACAGTGGCCACTGGTAGGATCCTTCGATCTTGATAAAATAGAAACGTTAGAAATAGCCCTTCGTAATAATAAAACAACGCCTATTATGCTCGACAGTCTCGGTATGTGGCGCAAAGAGGCAATGCAACGAAAGAAAAGAGACGAGGACAGAGCAGGTAGAGGAATATATCAACAGGACAACCCCTGGACACCACGACCCGAAAGTTATCCCCCGACACTACGCACAGGACGGCCAGACTTAGGGCAAGACCAATGTGCTTTTTGTAAATGTGTCGGACACTGGAAAGCACAATGCCCGACTTTACTGAGCGAGGGTAGGAATAGAGGACCGACAGGAATAGCAGTCCGGAAGAAAGGAAAAAAGCGCCAGACAAAGAAGAATCAGACTGACATGGCCGGGCCAGATAGAACCACCACGTTCGATTATGCCCGATGGCACAGATTTCGCCAGACCAATTTCAGCGACATGTTCGAGTTTTCATAGGTCGGACAATGATAAGACGGGAACCCAGTCTAGCTCTAAATTAACAGACGGAGAAGGATAATTATGGCCAATAACTGTTTTATATTTGTCTTGGGTCTCTGTATGTCGTACTTGTACTGTCTCCCGTCTGAGTTTGTGTGTACGTGAGGCATGAATCTACGTCATCCCTCTGCATGTGTTTCCGTGTTACTTAACCTCTGTTAACAGAAACTTTAGCATGAAACAACCTGGAAAGAAAGAAATGGGAAAACAAAATCCGTAGGCCACTGATGAACTTGAACTTTTTATTTAACATAACGAACAAGAAATAAATAACAATACGTAATAATAAACACCTATTAAAATACCCTAACAACAGAAAACGTTTGAAACAGGAACGGTAAAACCCAGAAAATGAAAGTCAACGGAACATTCGCCCCCCACACTCTGGAACCTTCCAAAGTAGGGCAGGGTTACGGCTACGCCCAACCGGCAGCAACCCATATAAGGCGGGCCCTGCTGCCAGCAATCGGTCAGGAAATCATAACATAGGGTGGAGCCGGAGGAGAGGCAGGGGCCAGCGGAGTCCGGCCGCAGCAGCCCTGGATAGCTGCAGGCAGTCCCGCCACATGCCTTCCCGGCCCGGCCACGGTGGCGCATGGGAGTTTCAGGTAGTCCCGCCACATGTCCCCCGGTCCGGCCACCAATGGCCAGGGACCGGGGCCAACTGGATCCGGCTGCAGCTGATAACCTAAGGAAGCCCGGCCCAGAGAAGGACGAGACACCTCTTTCTTTTCCCCTCCGTGATAGCCGCAGCAACACGCCAGGCGCCACTTCTGTCATGAACAATGGCCGCGACAACTCTGGGCGGCGGGATGTCCTGTTCATACCTCCACGAAAATTAGTCCAAGCTGGGCTGGGAGGGAGAGGCGACGCGGACGAGCCTCTCCCACCTCCCTGGATAGGAGGTCTCCCAGCCCCCGGCCCAGCGCCGAACTCCCCCAGCCAGGCGGTGGTGCCAATACCTGCTTAGCACCGAACATACCATGGTGGCGCCCCAGTACTTGCGCAGCACCGAACATGCAACGGTGCCCATATTTTCGGAGCACCGAATATGCAATGACTGCACCGATACTTGCGCAGCACCGAATGTGCGCCGCAGGTGGCCATACCTCCGCAGCACTGGGCATGGGCCTTGTGGAGCACAGGGTGTGGAGAGACCGTCATGCATGCCCATGAAAGAGAGCGGCCTGGAGTGCACCGGGAGAAGGAGACGGCGCGAACGAGTCTCCCTCGCCCCCCAAGTGGGGGCATCACGGCTGCACCCTAGCCGAATGTCCCACTTCCACAACACAGAGTTCCATTCCCTATTTGTCCTCAGGAAGGTCTCTTCCACTCTTGCAGACTCGACGAGAGGGGACTGCTGCAGGGCCTCAAAATGGTGTCTGGGCCCGCTGGAAGGTGGGTCTCGGCCGCTAGAGTAACTTTGAACAGCAATGTAACTCTGTCGCTCGCCCACCGGAGCACGAGCCCCCACCTCCGACAGCATCTCCACAGCCTTGAAGAGTCTACAAAGGTCCCCGGCGGAGCCCTCCGCCCCTGCAGGCTTCCGGTAAGGGACGACTGCCTTGATCACTAACGAAACAAGCATGACATTGCCACTCTTTCTGTTAGCGGGAATTCTAGAACTGCCGAAAAGGACTCTGGTCCAACTGCCGGTTGTAGGAAACATTTTTCTCTGATGCTACTTCCGGACTAACCCGGCCCCGCCCAAAATGGCGCCGGTATCAATAGGAACTTACGAACACCTCGTGGTGTTCCTTTTAACTAATACAAAACTTGATGTTCTGAGACATATATGATCCTTTGTACACTGGACAAGAAAGAAGGAGAGCTCACTCGACGAGCATGTAAAAGGATCCCGTTAAAAATGTTGTTTACAAATGTACGATGTATTATATTTTTTTATATAGCTGATGTATAACCTCGCTTATGACGCACGCACACGGTATGCATATGGGAAATCTGATTGCAACTATTCTGACTATGTTCCTAAATTATGAAATAAATGCCCCCGATCCCCCCAACCAATTGATAGACGTTTTTGTTTCCTACGGATGAATGAATAAACCTTTCTAACGTTCTTATTGCTGCAAAATAACACCCCCACTGTACGCACTTTAGCCATTGCCGTGTCCGGCCAAATACGACTGCACCCTCATAATCTACGTACTGAAATGACTTTGCAAAAATAAAGGTTTTCGAAACTATGAACGGATATTGCATGCTTTATTTAAAAATATGGGATCGGCGGGTGAATTCTTTTCTGTGCACCCTACTCTCCTCTCTCTTTAAGGTTAATAGAAGATGGTTTCCCAGACCTGGATGGAGGATCGAATCTGAGACACGACACTCTGCCGACAAAAATGCGACTGACTCAGGGACTCGCGCATGGAGAAGGACCTCGACTTCTGGGGATGGGTAAAAGCGAAATGGTGTAATATAAAGGATGGGTAAAAATGTAACGATGTAAATGATAGAATATTATAAAGATACGACACTCAAAAGGTACTAGGGAACAGAGTTGACCGAAGAGCTGATAAACCCTAAAACATCACAGCGTTGAAAGAGATTTATGGACCCCGATAGTTAAATACACCTACCAACTAGAAACTTTGCGCTAAGTACTTCTGATTCTCTGACGTTTTCCTACTCGCAGCCTATAAGGACACACTGCCCCCCCCCCCCTTTTTTTTTTGGCTCCAGAAACCACGACCTCAGGGATTCTATCCCGAGGAGATAAGACGGGTATGAGGTAAGTAAAGGACTCTTGAATCCATGTATTTGATATGCGCGAATGTTGTCTCCCTCCCTTCCCCTCTTTTCCCTCCCTCTGCAGGTTACATCAGAGATCACAACCGAGGTGTGGCGAAGATCTGAAGCCTTGCCATGTCTGATACACGAAGCAGACTAGCGCCACAAGGTGGCACCTAAGCACACCCACCAACTGCTCATGTAACAAACGAGCCACTAAATAGTATGACTTGATAAGAAATGATCACCCTTAATCCATGTTGCGTGAATGGACACATGTCGCGTGTGTATGAAACTATGAGAGAATGTTTGTGTGTGACTGAAGCGCTGACTCAACTGGTCAAAGGACCAAGAATGCAAGGAGTGCGACACAATGGTGCCCCCTTTTCCTTTTTCTCAATGCATGTCCCCCGTACCCGACCTAATGCTCGCCCGTCCTGAACCGCATGCTTTCAAAATACTAACACAGACCTGCGATGTCTTGTATCGAGTAATGCGCTGAATAATCTATCTTAAATACACACGTCGCACGTGTACTATCTAGCCTATTGTTGCACATCTCTCTCTCTCTCTCTCTCTCTCTCTCTCTCTCTCTCTCTCTCTCTCTCTCTCTCTCTCTCTCTCCTCCACACTCCCACTCTTCCGAACGACTAGCTCCTAAATTGGCAAACCGCCACCCCTAGCACACCACCCAATTGGCTTCAAATACCGCCAGTATTTGCACAAAACTTGTCTTTAATGCAATCACCCTAACGCTGTGTCACTACCTCTCCTTTCCGCTAAAAAATTTGATGAAACCGAGAATTGGCCATAAGGGAAAGGACAGGTAAGACGACTGAGGTTCCCTAATCTGACCCGTAATGAGGGAACTACATGTCAGCGGCTCCTATGATGAAATAAAATGCCTCAGATGACGCGACCTTCCCCGTTCCGAATTGTCGCAATACCCAAACCGTAAAGGTAATCGAAACCTCCCCATCTTCCCAGGACGCACCCAGTATTGTATCAGCTGCCCCAGATAAGAGTTTTAACTATCCTTCACCCCAGATTGTAAGAGATGGGTCGACTTGCGACTAACGCAGGCCAGCTGTGGTTCCTAGAAATGATTTTTTTGATGGGCAAATTACAGAGTTTGGTATTCGAGAAATGTCACTGAACGCTCACCAACTGAACTGTGGCCTTCTGCCGATAATGCCCTTATAACCCAACGCAAGACGATATTCCCTCACCACAGTTTTCTATGTCCCTAGTTATTTTCCCTTGAGACCCCTGTCTTTTCTAATTTAGTAATCAGGCCGTAAGAGGCTGCATAGGAACCAGAATGATGTTTTACAAAGTTAAAGATTAGACCGAAGCGAAGAAAACCATTACAATGAACCCTGTTGAAAGCGAAAATGTTTAGTTAAAAGGCAGGATGCATTGATAAAATGAAAAACGCTTAGCCTATGTTCGTCCCTCAGCGAGATACCTATTAGTACCATGTTGATAGCTCACAACACCCTTTGTAGATATAAAGCCCTAGGGAACGGTATAGCTTTTGTCAGGCTTGTATTACGAAGGTGGGTCTCCATCAAATGAACTGCCGTGACTGTAATAAATAGTTGTGAAGGAAAGTCATAAGTAAATCCAGCAGGCCCACCATCGATCATTTATATGTCAGTTGTGAACCCTAATATAACGGACGTTTCCATTTTTCTGCCTGGAGCTGGGAGAGAAATAGACTATGTGATTACCTTCCTCTGCCAATTCTCTAAAGACTGTCTTTTCAAACTCATTTAAGGGTGCGACTGTCGGAGGAAAGAAGGACCGGATGTGGGAGCACGTGGCCTGACTACAGACTATGGAACATCTGCGACATTGGCCAAGGCGAGACCGCGACAGAAAGGAGTTGCAGGACGAGGCACTATTCCCGACAAAATGAGAGGAAAGGGCTAACCCGATGCCCCTGCTCAATGTTCAAATATGTGCCGAAAGGTCCCCGCTCCATAAACTCGGTCATGAGCCCGCCTACCTGAAATTTTCCGTCCCCCTAGTCTGTTCCCGACCTGGCCCTGCTCCATCCCCCTTTTTCTCCGACCTACCCTATGGACTACTTACACACTCTTCTTCCACCCGAACTTTTTGACTATCGACTCCAAAGGACCCAGGGCGGAAAAAAAGACCTTTTTGACCAGAAACGCGAGGAAAGGGTCATGCCCTGCAACACGGAACTTAGAATAGAGCTGGACCCGTAGCTCCACCGCCGGTGCTCCACAGTGCCAACAGAAGACAAAAAAAAAAATGCTGAGAAACTCACTAAACTTCGAACATTCCTTCATTTTCGTTTCTACTATGACTCATTTCTCTCCCAGCCACCATTGTATTAATTATGCTCCAAACAAACCTGAACAGAACTCACCTATGTAATGACCTATCAATGCATGTTCCAAACGACTATAAGAAGCTATGAAATGTACCCCACGCTCTCTCTACAAAATCATTTCTGTTTGTTACTATATTACTGCGACTTTCCTGCAAACAAGTTTTTATCGATAGACCCGCCTCCTAAGATGAAAGATTTTAAAAATGTAATGTTTATAGCTCCTTTACCTGGGTTCCTACCTTTTTACTTATGACCACCGCAATAGACATGAATAGGAAATAGACCAGCAAGATGTCTTGAATATGTTAAAGGGAGGACTGTGGAAAATTAGTACGGTTTGGTAAACATTATCTGCGCCATCTTGCCTTTTCCCCTGATGCCACACTTTTTGTCGTGCGCGCCCGCCATTTTAGGTGCCTCGATCAGGACCATCCCTTTTGCATGCCACTGGCCCCCAGCATAGCCCTTCACCCTCACCAAGCCTGCACGCTGACCAACCCCCTCGCTCGCACATGCTTTGGGTCATAAACCCCCCTTCAGCGCAGCCCTGACTCAGAACCCCATCCTGTTCCCAGCGCGACCCCTCCCTTCATTCCTTTCAGGGTCCCAGATCCTTTGATGCAAAACCCCTTTTTCCTGTGCCCGTTTGTCTTCCTCGTTCCCAGGCCGACACCTAGCTCTGCCGATACTGTTTGTTGCCCCTCCCCGTACAGTAGAAAGCTTCCCTCATCAAAGGACCCCCGAGCTGTTCAAAGCCCCCACCCTATGAGATCCGATCAAACCCCCACATTCCGTGAATCAGCGGAATGTCCAGCTGCGCGATAATCATCACCTGTTGTGACCAGGGAGGGGACTTCAACTGTAAATGTGTGTGGGAACAGGCCTGGGGGAGAGATTCAGAGGATGTCCTTTCATGCTTCAAAGCATTGCCATGAATATGTAATATGTAATAAAGTAATAAACCCGAGTATAAGAGGCCAGGCCTCAGAGATGTGGTTAGAGCACCTCATGACGATACCTGCTGTCTGATTTGTCGTGTTCTCCTCCGGAGAGAATAAACCTTGTTTCCTGCCTTCCAGTCTCCAGCGCCTGCCTCTTCATTAATTAATAATTCGTGGGTCACAGAGGCGATACCGCCGGGCAAATATCGATTGTCCCCGACCTTAGTTTCTACACACATGGGAATAGAACAAGAAGTCCCGGGTGTTTGGGTGGCCACTCGCCAGCTGTCTAGGAGCCCCATGTCCCCCAGAAGCGCCAGGATAGAGTCCGGGAATATGCCCATGTCAGATCTTCTAGTGTGTGTACTGTCTAGAGTTGGATGCCAGACGAGGTTGAAATCTCCTAAAAGGAAAACAGGGCCCTCTGCGAAGTCTGTTACTTTACCCAGAAGTGTAAGCAAGAAACTCTTTTGACCAGTATTGGGGGCATAAACTGATACAAAAGTGCACACTTTACCCTTTAAGCGGCCCTTGACCATTAGCCATCTCCCTTCTTTGTCGCTCTGTGTGCACATAGGTTCGAACTGCGCGGCCGGGCTGAACAGCAGCGCTACACCTTTTTGTTTAGAGGACGCAGAGGCTTTATATATAAGGGGGTACTTCCTGTGCTTAAGTCGGTGGTCTTCCGACTTTAGGAGATGTGTTTCCTGCAGTGCGACAATATCTAAGTGTTGGTCTAGTACATATTTCCACACTTTCTGGCGCTTCTGCGGGGAATTCAGTCCCTTAACATTCCAGGTCCCAATCGTTACAGGCATTTAGGGAAAAGACCTGACCACCCCGCTGAAATTACCTTCCCCTGCCCCGCACTCCCAGACCGGGGCACCTCTGCACTCCTCACGTCCCGTCCGCACAACCCACTCCCTCCTGCTAAGGTGCCAAGGTAGATCCCCCCGTCCATTCCTTCAACACTGCCTCGTGGAGGACCCCTCTCAACCCCCGGAGCCATAGATAGTAGAAGTCCCCTGGAGCAACGGTGCAGCATTTCAACACCACATAGTGCCCCCCCCCCCTTATCCCTTCCCAACAGAATAACAGAACAACAGTCCCCAACTGGAAACCAAGAACTCGGACCATGACTTCTGTCTCAACCTCTCCAGTCCGGAACTGCAGTCATAGAGTACTTGTAATGGGTAGTTGGCAGTGGTGGCTCGACGGTTCGAGACCCCCCGCCCCATTCCCCATCCCTCGCGCCACACTTATCCGTGTATAACCCCCTTACGGGACCTCATGAGCCTGCCCCCGTATCTTTGGAGACTTCCTGTATCGCTGCCGCCTTCTCCTGCTCCATTGTCTTTAGGTCAGGCTTGAACGGTTTCCTCGACGATCGGCCGCGTCGCACCTTCTGCCAGCCGTCGCCCGTCGCTTGAGAGGATGTGGGCGGAGACCCTGTAGAGGCGCCATTTTCGTCGAGTCCTGGATGGGGCTCCTCGTATGGCATCCCCAGCACTGAGCAAGTGTCTCTTAGGGAGCGCAATTGATGGAGGGTCCCATTCCAACGGAAGATCAGTCTAAAGGGGTGACCCCATGAGTACTGGACCCCTTCGTTGCGTAGGAACGTGGTTGCGGGTTTGAAGGATCTCCTCTTTTGTAGCGTGATCACCGAGAGGTCCTGAAAAAGTTCCAGAGCTTGGCCTTGGTATTGAATGGGCTGCTTAAGGCGCGCCGTCTTCAGGATGCGCTCTTTCAAAGTGTAATCGGGGAGAAAAGCTAGAATGTCAGGGGGAGGACCACGGGACCTACGTGCCGGGCCTACTCGGTGCGCTCTATCAATGCGGATCTCGAAATCATCCCCTTCCTCGAGGACTGCCCGAAAGAGACCTTGTAGATAGCTTGCAACATCTCCCCCCTCAGCCGAGGAGGGCACATTCCGAACCCTGATGTTGTTCCGCCTGGAACGATTTTCTAGGTCCTCCGTGTGGGACTGAAGGTCAGTCTGCTGTTCATTAAGCCGGACAATTTCCTTTCGGAGAAATTCCACTTCTTCGCTTCTAGCTTGTTCGGAGAGCTCGTTTGCTGCCACCCGTTCCCCTAGGTCATCAACATCGCGGCGAAGCTCTTTGTATTCCCCCGCCATGTCCTGTCGAAGGGATTGAATGTCCTCCTTAAGAGAGTTGAAGAGTGCCTCCATGAAGGCCTTGGTCGCCGGGGCTTCTCCCCCTTCCCGGTCGGTCCCCTTAGCCGGGGGCCCTTGAGTCGGCTTGTCTGGACTTTTTTCAGGTTTGGGGTTCCCTTTCGACAGCAAGTCCGTGATGGTGCGGGTCCCCTTGCGATTGTTGGCCGCCATCTTCCCTCCCCTTAGCAGCTCCACTACTGCCTGCCTCTCTGCTTGATTGTTGGGGGTTCAGCCGAGTTGTCTGGGCCAAAATCTGCGCCAGGAGCCCAGCTCAGTCAGGTAACGCAGCAAGCCGTCAGCGGCGCAGGGCCCCTAGGCCAACGCTATCCCCCATGGCCCTTCTGGTGGCACCAGGCCCGTTGTAGCAGCGTTCGTCGTTTCAGGGTTCGCTTCCTCGAGCCGTGGGTTCGCCACGGGACCTCCTCTATGACATTCGGGCCTCGTTCCTGACGTGGGTCGCGGACACCTCTTGGGGGACCGGACCGTGCCTCCGACCTCTCGTTCCTTTGCGGGGCTCGTCCTCCCCATCCACTGCCTCCCAGCCACAGAGTGCAACGGCTGCGGGCCGCCTGATGCAGCTTAAGTGTATCCTCTACGGGTCTCGACGCCACCAGTGACCCCCGCCAGCCCATCCTGTGCCTCCTCTCTGAGGTGAGGAGTTCCCAAGGGGGGTCGACGTCGCATGTGTTCACCGATCTCTTGACTGGGTCACCTTCCCATGACAGGCCCACGTTGTATCCTTCCGCTCTTCACTTCTTCGGCCTATCCGGCCCTTTCGTTCCTCAGGCCCAAGCCTCCACTACCCTCACCAGGTGCCCCCCCGGCGGTGCCCGTTCCGCCACACTCCCCGCTGAGTATGGCCGAGTCTCGTGCTCGCAGGTCTCGTGCCGTCCAGCTTCAGCCTCCGGGCCTGTGCTCCCCCATCGGCTAGGCCGCAGCCGGGGCCTCTCCTGTCAGCTCCCGCCAGGCCCCTTAATGTCTCTCCTACCTTGCCGCTCACCAGAGGCCCCGGAGCGGAACTGGCCCTTTTCAGCCCTGGACCGCCCCGACTGCTCTCCCCGAGGCAGCAGTAGTGTCGCAGTCTCTCCGGGCCTCTCCGCAGGACGGGGAGTCGGACCGCTCACCTCCGATCGCAGGGCCGCAACCGGGGCCTTTCCTTGCCGCACTCAGCCGGGCAACCCGGCGGCGCCTTGTACGGGCCTCCCCCTCGGCCCTACGTTGCAGATCCGGTTCCCACTCACGGCAGACCACCGCAAGCGCCTTGGCCAGCTCCGGAGGCCCCTCCTGGTGCGGCAGCGCCGCCGCGGACCCCCCGGGCCTTTCTGCAGTGCGGGAGACAGGCCGCCGCTTGTCCTTCTCGGCCCAGCGCCGCTTACCGGCTCTCTCGGTTCGCTGATCCGCCCGCCAGCGGCTGAGGTCCCTTTTGTGTGTTTTCCCCCACTCCCGGCCACAAAGCCCCGGGTCCGGCTGCAGGGTAATCAGCGAATTAGGTAGGGCATGGGGGTCCGGGACGGGGAGCCTCCGGAAAACACGTCCACCTAAGCCGCCATCTTGGCCACGCCCCCCCTCGATTGATGTTTTTACATGGCATTTTCACCAAAATATCGACAATGCGTTTCTGCGTGGGCATGGTCTATTTGCTTCCCTGAAGACTCTTAGAGAAGACGTGCCTGTCTGTCTGTCTCGCTATATATGCCTACTGCTTACCTGCTACCTTGCTTTGCCTGTCATTTTTACCTTTAAAACCAATAAAATAAATTTGAAATTAAAACAGGTAGGTAATTGCGTTTCAGTATTTCGTACGATTTTTAAGGAATATTTTCAGTTTTCAAAAGTAGGCACTGAAGAAATTTCATAGAAAAGCATACAATGGGTTCCTATGGAGAAAATACAGATTACTGGTAAACCCGCTAGGGATTACTTTTGCGGTTCAGTACTGGGCTGAAAGGGTACAGTACTGGCTTCTCCCCTGGTCACAGATGAGTACTTTGGAATTCGGACTTTGGCGGATTTTATGTGAATATTTCCAGTTTTCAAAACTTCACACTTAGAACATTATCGAGTCAAAAGGAGTCAATGTTATCCAATGGCAGGTAAGTGAATTACCGGTTTCCAGGTGAGTACTTGGTAGGTGAAGTTAAGGTTCTGGGCATAGACTCAGGGGTCCCCCAGGGTCAGGTAAGTACAGTTAGTTCAATCCCAGCGGCACAGGGGTGACCGGGTGCAGAGGTAGTGAAGGATTCAAAATAAATACTAATGAACCATACTCACCAATAGCCCATATACCAATAGCATTAATAAGAATTCAGTCGGCAATGGAGAAGGTTCAATCGTTTATTCCACAAATACAAGCCCTGACAGGTGAGCCTCAGTCTACACGACCCACAGAGCTGCGCAGAGGAGACTGACTACATGCATAAGATACAAAGCATATATACGTTTCATACATCCCACAATGCCACCTTACAAGGAAAGATACAACTTGTCAGTGAGCCAAGAGGAATACCCATATAAGGCACAATTGATTTTCTAGCAGCCAAGGCCTAAGTTATTCCGGGGGCAGGTCAGTGAGGTGCCTCCCTGTCTATCTGTAGCCCGGGGAGTACAGGAACAGGCTCTGCTAGAATGTGCGCATCCCACAAGAAGGGCAGGTGTGACCTTGGGTTTCCTTGAGCTACAAGCTAACAAATGGAGTAGGCTTGTCCGGCCATCGTGGTTTCATGCGAAAGTGTAATCACGTGGTTTCAGCGAAATGGTGGCTACAGAAGGAGAAACGAAACTTAATGGCTCCGATCATACCAATAGGTCTAGGAGGAGCAAAGTGAATCGTTCTTAGCTATAATATATCATGTACAATACACGGTTAACATGTGGTTTACAGGGTTATATGGCATATAGAGGCCAACAAAGTGTATTTATCGCATTTATATCCCATCAGACGGCCCTTTTGGCCTACTATAGCCAATATAAACTATTTCTATTCTACGAATACTCCCTCATCAATTTGCATAAGATCTGAAACCTCCTTCTGTATCATTTGTTTTTCAACTTTGGCCTGTCGAGAAAAGCTCAAAGCGGATGTTATACGTGCTGCACAGAAAGAGCAACAAGCAGGGTCACATTGTAGGCATAGACAACAAGTGAATATTATTCCAAACGCTCCAGCAAGTACCATGAATATTTTCCACCCCCAGGTAGTCAAAAGACCCCAGAACCACCCACTAAGGGACCAGGTACCATTGTCGACATGGGCTTCACTGGCTAATCGATGCAATTTCTGAATTGCCAAATGGATGGTCGGGCCGTGTCTGGAATGTAAACACAGCAGGAGCTGCCAATCATGCGGCAGGCTCCTCCCCTATCGGCGAGGATGACGTCAAGAACCATTCGGTTCTGAAGCGAAACAAGTCTGGTCGCCTGAAGCTCGACAGTAAGATTGGTCAGAATCTCAGTCGAGGTCTGCACTACAGTCTCCACTATCCTGGACAGGCGTCTAATACTGCGGCTATTAAAAATTGGCCCCCAAAATGGAGTGAGGCCTTTGGCGAAATCCTCAAACTGTTGCAAAGAGGTATCCGTTTGATCAGTACTATCGGTATCAAAGCTTCTAATACTCCGATTAGATTCTGTCTCCCTTTTAACTAGTTGGTGAGTTTTATGATAATAAGATGGGGCGATGTAAACCGGCGGGAACAGAAATGAAAGGTAACATCGCCCAGCCCATCCCCTGGGGAGCCAAGTGTATGCATTTTCACCGCATACAAAATACACATTAGGGGGAGTAATCACAGGGGGAGTACTGTAAGTTTGCAGGGTGTAAGTATAGTTACACTTACTACTCCCTACCTTAACATGTCCTCGTCCTTGAATACAAAAGGGGGAAGTAGTATTTATGATAGGAATAGGCAAGGCCTTGTCATCGGTGACATTTCGTTCTTTAAAATGCTGAAAGTACATAGTGGAATTGAAAAGTTCAAAATCCTGCATTTCGTCTTCTAACAGGATACATTTTTATATTCAGTGTATACATTCATACATGCATTTGGGTCTAGGGATCCTTCTCCTCCATTTCCTTCGGCGTCAAATCCCTGGTGCTGCTCTATGTACTTCAAAATAGCCTCATAATCTTTTTCAGTGTATATTTTAGGATTGGCTACATAATGGGAATACATTAATGACAATAATTGGAAGCAGGCTTCGCAGCTAGCCAAATGGGACATAGGTAAGGAAACAAACAACTCATGCTGGTGCATTACAGAGGGGAGTAACCCACAAACCCAGCAATTGGTTCCCATTCGTCGTACTGTGAGTCTTATGCAACATTTCAATGAAATTTTTTTTAGCATAAGTTTCTCTATGTCTGGCCTTATGCGAGGGTAAGGAGAAACAGAGGTGTTCCTCCGGGGCAGGGGTAGTTCCTAACAATTTCTGTACAGGGTGTTGAAATTCTAGATACACAAATACACACATCATAATTACAGTGATTATAATAATAAAAGCAATGAATGCCACCTTCACTCTGGTGGGCCATCCGGAAAATAACTGCATATTATCAATATACCGCTGAGGGGCAAGTGGTCGTTCGTCCTCCATAGCAAATCGAGCAAAAGGAAACATACTCTCTAAAAGTCCAAAATCTAACTCGGTCTCTCTCTAAAAGTCCAAAACTAATCTTATATCTACAAAGCACGCACACCACCAGAGGGGTTCTTCTTCCCGCCAAGGGATCTTCTCCCTGTGTCCGTTTAGAGCCTCACAGGCAGACTCTTATCATCCATCAAAAGGAAAACAACTTCAGTGGAACGACCGCGGCCCTTAACTCAGTCTTTCTTTCTGAACAGAGCTATTCATCACAGTGTTCCAAGCTCTCAACGGGTTCAGTCCAGTGTCTCGCTCAGTACCCCAGTAACTGTATCCGATATTCCTCAACTCAAGTCTTTTTCTAGCTCCTACCATTTGAAGCTGGGGTACCGCGCTGTTTTCGGGGCTGCAGGTCGTATTTACAACGGCCAGGTTGCTCCTGATTGGAAAACAATTCTGCTGCAGGGGCTTCTGATGCTTTCGAAACCTGTGATGCCTTCGGGACAGCAGCCTCTGCTGGTTGAGCCGCTGTCCTTTCACTTGGGGGCAACACCTCTCTTTGCTGCCCGTTTTCCTGGGCGTCAGAAAAGGGCACAAAACCTTTCAGCCGTTCTCCTTCTTGGCTCCGGACTCCGATGCTGTTTTGTAAATCAAAGGGCAAAGGCAACGGTAGGTTCTTCAGATGACTGATATGTATCCAGTGCTTTCTTAACCGCCGTCCTCGTAGCCAGGATAATCTGGTAGGGTTTGGACCACTTCTGTTCCAAACTTGATTCCTTCTGATAGTTCTTCACAAGGACCCACTGCCCTGGCTCCAGTCGATGTCCAGGACCCTCTGGTAGCGGCTGCAATGTGTTCGATACCTGTTGATGAATAGAGCGCAGATCTTTAGTCAAAGCATACAAGTAATCTGTCATCAATGGGTAATCAATATCCCTAAAGGATGGGGGTCTCGGGACTCCCCACACATTAGCAGGACGGCCAAAAATTACCTCATAAGGTGATAGACCAGTTCTGGTGTGGGGAGTTGTTCTTATGGACAATAATGCTAATGGAAGTGCGTCGGGCCACTTCAATCCTGTACTGGCACAGATCTTGGCCATTTTCAACTTTAACGGGCCGTTATATTTATTGACCTAACCAGCCGACTGGGGATGTCTGGCGGCATGAAACTTTTGTTTTATCTGTAACCCATCACAGACACTCTGAACCAACAAAGAGTTAAAATGTGTCCTGTTATCAGACCAAATAATCCAGGGCAAACAGTATCTGGGGAAGTATTCCTTAATTAGGGCTTTGGCAGTTGCTACAGCAGTGGCTTCTTTGGTGGGGTAGGCTTCAACCCATTTACTGAAAGCGCAAACCACCACCAACACGTATTTTAGATTATTTACTCTATCCATTTGAATGTAATCAATTTGTATTACTTCAAACGGCAGAGTCGGTGGTGCAAAGTTTCCACTCATAACAGACTCTCTTCCCCCAGGCTTGTACCGTAGACACACAGGGCAGTATTTCACAACGTGTGCCGCAGTCTTGGGAATAACGCAGCTGCGTCCACTTATCACCACCCCCTTAGTCTCCATCTGGAATATCTCTCTTTCCTCTGGCATATTCCCTTCGGAATGGAAACAAGCAATGCTTATCCCTATACTGAAGAAAGCGGATGCGGACCCGTCGGTACTCAGTAATTACCGACCCATCTCTCTCCTACCGAAGCCGGCTAAGATTTTGGAAAAAGTAGTACAGGAGCAATTGGCCGACTACCTGGAATCCAACGCCCTCTTGCATGACTCTCAATCCGGATTTAGATCTGGTTATAGCACAGAGACGGCCCTTTTGGAAGTATCAGAGACTATAAGAGAGAACGTGGACAGAGACGAGGTGGCCATGTTGGTGCTCCTCGATCTGTCCGCGGCTTTTGACAACGTGACCCACTCCATACTATTGAATAGGTTGTGTGACCTAGGAATACAGGGCACTCCACTGACGTGGATAACATCTTTTTTATGAGGCAGAACTCAACAGGTTTGGTGCCGCCCCTACCTGTCAAAAAACAAGATGCCCCTGGACTGTGGAGTCCCACAGGGGTCGGCACTCAGCCCTATTTTTTTTAATGTTTACATGTCACCATTGGCAAAAGTGGTTGAGGACTGCGGTGTCAGAGTGGTCTCTTACGCTGATGATACTGAGCTTATCTTTTCTTTTAGAGACCACTCTGACAAAGGACTCGACAATTTTAAATCTTGCCTCACCAAAATAGTGCAGTGGATGACATCAAATACATTAAAACTGAATACAGATAAAACGGAGGTGCTATTTTTTAATCTAAAAACCCCCCTGCTGCCTTCCGTATGGTGGCCGACTGAGCTCAACCCACCCCCCATCCCTGCGTACTCCGCCCGGAACCTTGGGTTCCATTTTGATAGTGAACTCTCATGCAAAACTCAAATTTAAAAGGTTACATCTGCCTGTTTTGGCAAACTAAAGATGATTAAAAAAATCTCCCCCTACCTGTCTCGGGAATCGATGAGGACAGTTGTACACGCCCTCATCACTTCATACCTGGACTATTCCAACAGTCTGTACGTAGGGGGCGCCTGCATACCTATGCCATCGACTGCATATTGTCCAAAACGCGGCGGCAAGACTGATTTGTCATGTCCCCTACCGGCACTCCATCTCCCCGTTCCTGAAGAACTTACATTGGCTTCAGATTTCATATCGTATACATTTCAAAGCCCTGGTCCTGGCCTTTAGAGCGCTCAGTGGCTATGGGCCGGGTTATCTCAGAGACAGATTGAAGGAGGTCAAATCGGTCCGCTCCCTGAGATCCAACCACCTCCGTCTCTTACTGCCTCCCCGCTTTCATCGTTCTAGAAGAGGTGGTAGAGCCTTTGCTGTGGTTACCACCAAGCTGTGGAACTCCCTACCGCTTGGCCTCAGACTCACAGAATCAGAACCCCTTTTCAGATCCAAGTTGAAAACATACCTGTTCTCCTGCTACTAGTTACCTTGATCACTGCAGTTCCTGTCCACAGCGCCGGGACACCCCCGGCGGGGGTAGCCGCGCGCTTTACCAAATTCCATAATAATAATAATAATAATAATAAGTGGGTTATTCCAGACTGGGTCCAAAACAGCACAAATACCTTTTGCACCTACGTGAGCGGTGCCATGGGCCATGGTCACCACGGCATAGACCAATGCATTAGGAAGTAACCATCGCTGCTTTTCAGATCGGTCTATCCAACATTCATTTTTATCTAGCTTTCCTATATCTTGCTGCCATCTCTGTACCTCATCTATAGTGGCCTCTTGTTGTAACTCTTTAACACTGTCAATGGTATTATCAAACAAAGACGTTTTTCGCCACCCACTGAGCCGAAGTACTAGGAAACATAGGGGTCATTCTTGTTTGGGCCGTTTCCTTAGCTACTGAGTCGGCAAAGGCATTTCCTTTCCCAGTGGAATCAACAACCTTCTTATGGGCGCTACATTTAATGATATCTAATTTCTCTGCTAGTGTCAAGGCAAACAATAATCGATCAACTAAGGGACCATGCTGAATTTTCTGACCATGCGTAGTAAAGAAACCCCTCTCCCTCCACAGCCTCCCAAAGCTATGGGCAACGCCAAAGGCGTACTGGCTGTCTGTAAAAATATTTACCCTCAGCCCTTCACTCAACTCACGCTCGTAACAAGGCTATTAGTTCAGCTGCCTGAGCTGAGTGATGAGAAATCCGTGCGGTTTCCACCACCGTTCTTAAAGTTGTAATAGGATATGCAGCTGTTGTGGTACCGTCAGATAATTTAAAACAAGAACCATCTACATACAGTTCTCCGTGGGGTTCTAATAAAGGGGTGTCAGAGAGATCTACACGTCCCTTCGTTTCTTCTTCAGCTCTAAAGATGCAATCATGGACATCATCCCTGCTATCCTTTGAAGGGAGAGGCAATAATGTGGTTGGGTTCAAAGTAGCACATCTTTTGATCGTGAAATGGGATGCAAATAATGTTAACTCGTACCCTGTCAATCGAGCACTCGTAAGGTGCTGAGTCTTGGTTCTATTCAAAAGGATATCCACAGCATGCGGTACCATGACTGTAAGGTCCATATTCAGGACTATACCTTCTAATTGCCGGATGGCCATCGCCACTGCAGTGGTGGCCCGCAGACAACTTGGAAGGGCTCGTGCAACAATATCCAAGACTGACGAAAAGAAAGCACAAGGTCTCTGTTTACCGCCAAAATCCTGTGTTAATACTGAAAGCGAACAACCGTCCACCTCGTGCACATAAAGTGAAAAAGGCTTCCGGTAATCCGGGGTACCCAAGACAGGTGCAGAAAATAGAGCAGATTTCAAAGAGTCAAAGGCTTCCTGACATTCATCCGTCCAGGGTAGGGGTTCATGCACATCTTTAGTAGTCAAATACAACAAGGGTTTAGAGAGGAGTGAATAGTTAGGAATCCACTGGCGACAGTAAGAGGTTATGCCAAGAAAAGCACGAACATCACGTTGAGTACGAGGTACAGACATGTTAGTAATTACAGATATTCGCTCTGGAGTTAATCGTCTCCCCGCTTTCGACAGTAAGTGACAAAGGTAGATCACTTCCTGTCGACAATATTGGAATTTGGAAAGGGACACTTTATTTCCTTTGTCAGCCAAATGTTTTAACAATTTAACGGTGGCCTCTTTACAACCATCTTCCGTATCAGAGGCCACCAGAATGTCATCCACGTACTGGATTATTGCATTTCCTTCGTGCAAAATTAATTCATCAAGAACTGCTTTCAAGGCTGGGCTATATATACTGGGACTTTCTGTATAGCCTTGAGGTGCACGTGTAAATCTAAAGCTTCGGCCAGCGACTGAGAATCCGAAAATATGCCTACTATCGGGGTGTATTGGAATGCTGAAGAAAGCATTCTTGAGGTCTATGACTGAAAAATATTTCACCGTTGGGGGAATCATTGTTAGATTAGCAGTAATGTCTGGTACCACTGGGTATTGTAGGACCACTATCTTGTTGACCTCTCGAAGGTCAATCACAAAACGATATGTGTTTTTATAATCAGGGGTACCATCAACTGGTGCATTCTTCAAAATCGGCAAAATCCGGCTGTTACAAACATTAGCAGCTGTTTCTTCTACCACGCCTCTTTTGATGAGGTCGCGAATGATCTGCAACAAGGCCTGCTCACCTTCTGGTGAAATTTTATACTGTGGAATGCGGGGCAGCTGCGCATTAGGTTTTAGGGTTATTGACACAGGGGCTATTCTGAGCAAGCCAACATCGGTGTCTCCTGTAGCCCACAGTGTCCGAGGAATGGTAGAGAACTCAGGAGGAAGGGTTTAGTTCTGAACAAAATATTGTGCTGTTTCTACGGATGGTCTCTGCATTGTTAAGTAGACACGATCGGGGGAACAGTAAATTCTGGCATGCAATTTCTTCAATATGTCCAGACCCAAAAAATGTTCACCATAATTAGAGGTCAAAAGGAAAGGTGTATGCACTGAAATAGGGCCTATAGTGAAAGGCAAGGGTTTCAAAACGGGGCTCACCACCGGTATTCCAGAGAATCCTACTGATACGTTATTTTGGCGAGACAGAGCAGCCCCTGGGACCAGTGTATGGGAAACTGAACTATTCATTGCCCCAGTATCCACAAAAACGTTCCCGATGTGCCCAACAGTTCCCCTTCTACATAAGGTCCCTCCTGGTCAATTGGTACTGTAATATGGCCCCCGCTCTGTCCATGGCTGTCTCATGCATAATCCTGTCCTTCGTATCCATCATCCCTGTAATTCTCATTGTAATACTGCCTGTTCTGGGGATCATCAAAATAATTTTTCCTAGAACCTTCATGTTGCATTTCTTCCCTTCTCATGCTATTCCGGTCGACATTTCCACGACCTCTTCCCCGTCCTCTGCTAGGACTATTTTGTGCCAGCAACAGAGGGCAATCCGCCCTCCAATGTCCTTCCTGCTTACAATACGAACATTGGTTTATGCCGATGTTCGGAGGGCCACCTCGACCTCTTCCAGCCACTACACGAAATGAGCCACCTACTCCCCTTCCCGCATTTTGCCCTCTACTAACTTGCAGTAACAACACCCTAGTCTTCAAGTCCTTAGTCTTCTTCTCCGATTTTTCCTTGCTCTCATTCTCTCGATGCTCATAATACTGCGCCATGCTGAGAATTACAGAGGGGGCGGCTGTAGTCCATGTGCTCTCGGCCGCCTGGAGGCGGGACATTACTTCTGGGAGCAAATTAGTAACAAACCTGTTCACAAACAACCGTATTCCCCCTTCTGTAGACAAGTCCTACCCACTAAAATCTATAAAAACCTTTTCAAATCTAGTGAAGAAATCTGACACACTCTCATCTTTCTTTTGTTTACAAGCCGTTAATTTGTCCCAATCGACTTTCCTAGGTGGGAGAAGAGTCTTCATAAGCGTGATAATTTTATTGGGTGCCTTTAAGACTTCATCCCTGGGTTTCTCCCCCGGTTTCCGTTCCTTGTCCCAAATCTTTAACTGGTCCCAAGTGCCCCCTAATTCGGGAACGAATCTATGACAAAATATCGACTACAAGAATATCGAGGTACCAAAATATCACAACAAAAATATCGAGGACAATAATATCGGGATCCTATCTCTAACAAGGTAAGTACAAAAATATCGAAAAAAAATATATATCGATGGTAAAAATATCGTTTTTTAGAAAATATCGGGTTTTTTTATAAAAAAAAATGTAATATTAACAAAAGAATACTTATAAATATGATAAACATTGTTAAAAATATATTATAATATTTAAAATTAATAAATAATGTAATAAAAAATAATAATAATAAAAATATAATATAGTATATACTTAATTAATATTAACTGTAAAATAATTCTTTTAATAAATTATAAATAAATGAAAATATAATAAATTACAAATAAATTTATATACATAAAATACTTATATAAATAACAATTAATAACAATGTAAAACTAATAAAAAAATTAATTACATTTTGGATAGCATAGGGGTAAAAATTACTATTCCCACTCCAGAGAGTGTAACAGTAGGGAAAGTGTTGGATAGCGTAGGGGTAACAATTACTATTCCCACTCCAGAGAGTACAACAGTAGGGAAAGTGTTGGATAGCGTAGGGGTAACAATTACTATTCCAACTCCAGAGATTGCAACAGTAGGGAAAGTGTTGGATAGCGTAAGGGTATAAATTACTATTCCCACTCCAGAGAGTGCAACAGTAGGGAAAGTGTTGGATAGCGTAGGGCTATAAATTACTAGTCCCACTCCAGAGATTGCAACAGTAGGGAAAGTGTTGGATAGCGTAGGGGTATAAATTACTATTCCCACTCCAGACAATGCAACAGTAGGCAAAGTGTTGGATAGCGTAGGGGTAACAATTGCTATTCCCACTCTAGAGAGTTCAACATTAGGGAAAGTGTTGGATAGCGTAGGGGTAATAATTACTATTACAACTCCAAAGAGCGCAACAGTAGGGAAAGTGTTGGATAGCGTAGGGGTAAAAATTACTATTCCCACTCCAGAGAGTGCAACAGTAGGGAAAGTGTTGGATAGCGTAGGAGTAACAATTACTATTCCCACTCCAGAGAATGCAACAGTAGGGAAAGTGTTGGATAGCGTAGGGGTAACAATTACTATTCCCACTCCATAGAGTGCAACAGTAGGGAAAGTGTTGGATAGCGTAGGGGTAACAATTACTATTCCAACTCCAGAGAGTGCAACAGTAGGGAAAGTGTTGGATAGAGTAAGGGTATAAATTACTATTCCCACTCCAGAGAGTGCAACAGTAGGGAAAGTGTTGGATAGCGTAGGGGTATAAATTACTATTCCCACTCCAGAGAGTGCAACAGTAGGGAAAGTGTTGGATAGCGTAGGGGTATAAATTACTAATCCCACTCCAGAGAGTGCAACAGTAGTGAAAGTGTTGGATAGCGTAGGGGTAATAATTACTATTCCAACTCCAAAGAGCGCAACAGTAGGGAAAGTGTTGGATAGCGTAGGGGTAAAAATTACCATTCCCACTCCAGAGAGTGCAACAGTAGGGAAAATGTTGGATAGCGTAGGAGTAAAAATAACATACTTATAAATAAATGTTTTATTTTAAATAATAAGAATATTAACTATTCAATAGATATAAACCATTTACAAATACCAATACATAATTATTAAAAACATGATGAGCAAAATATATGTAATGTAAAGAATTTAAAAAAATACCATTTTATAATATTTAATTAACAATTAATAATTAATTAACTATTAATTAAAGAACATTACTTAATTACATTTAAATTACTTCCCACCCTATTCCCCTATAAACCCACAACCCACTACAGAACATAATTATCAATTAATCAATTAATTAAAATTAATTACCAATTAATTAAAAATATTTACCAATTATAAAAAAATAATTTATAATTCCTACTAATTCCTAATTAATTTAACATAATTAAATTACTTCCCACCCTATTCCCCTATAAACCCACAACACGCTACCGAACATAATTATCAATTAATCAATTAATTAAAATTAATTACCAATTAATTGAAAATAATTACCAATTAATAATTATTAATTTTGTATTGCTACTAATTAATAATTAATTTAACATAATTAAATTACTTCCCACCCTATTCCCCTATAAACCCACAACCCGCTACAGAACATAATTATCAATTAATCAATTAATTAAAATTAATTACCAATTATTTGATAATAATTACCAATTAATATTTATTAATTTTTTAATTGCTACTAATTAATAATTAATTTAACATAATTAAATTACTTCCCACCCCATTCCCCTATAAACCCACAACCCGCTACAGTACTAAAAGACAAAATTTAATTAAATTACATAGAATTAAATTATAAACATAATAAATACATAATAATATACACAAAAATAATTAAAAAATCAATATTAGTAACATCGAAATTATTAACATCGATATTACTTACATCGATATTTTAAACTTCGATATTACTAATATCGATATTAAATATATCGATATTACTTACCTTCTTTATTTTGGCCCTTCGATATTAAAACTTCGATATTAGTGTATGTCGATATTAAGAGTTCGATATTTTGTGTGCATACCTTCGGGAACGTGATCCGTATCATGTATCTGTCTCCAGATATCTACAAGAATCAAAAGACCAAAAAACAACTCGATATCAGCAATGGTCATGATAGCGGAACTAGCTGCTTCGGTTAATTCCTTATAGTAGGCAGTAGGATTTTTACGAGGGTCGGGGAGTTAGGCTTTTAGGGTGAGGACCTCGCTTCGTTTCCAAGGGGTATAAACCCATTGTTCCTGAAGCCTCGCGTCTACTCTAGCCCGAGTTACGACATTATTAGCGTCTTTCAATTCAGGTACTTCAGGGTAAAAGAGAGGGTGCACTTCTCTCATGGGATGCTGTGCTCCCCAATCTGCACACTTTCGCAGCATCCGCTCTCGATAATGCAAAAGCGTCGTCACATTTTGATATACTTCATCAGATTGCAAATGAAATTTATGAGCTCGATCCCGTATATCGTGCAGTATGTGAGGAGGAAGTCCTTCCTCAAAACACTGTTCCCACAGCGATATTAGTCGGATCGCCATGCTCTCTAGGGCCAGTTGTTGTGCAACTGGTTCATAATCTTTCATAGTGCTCCAAATATCTTCCAAAGTATAAATAACGTTCCGCATCCACTGGGATGCTTGAGTTATAATAGCCCTCCTTTCTTCCGCACCCAATAACGATCGTGTGTAAGCTCGCTGATCACTCAAGTCAGATACAGGTCGCTTGGGTGTGGCATCTGGACCGACTGTGGTCCTGGGGTCTAAAGCAATCGGAGTTGGAGGGGAGAGAAATACAGGGTGTAAGGGAGAAGGAACAGCCGCGTCTGGCTGTAAGGATGGTTCCATTTTTAAATATCGATTACAAAAATATAGTTTACAAAAATATAGATGTAAAAATATCGATTACAAAAATATCGACTCCCTATACTTAAACAGGTAAGTACAATAATATCGACTCAAAAATATAGATGTAAAAAATATAGATGTAAAAAATATCGACTTTAAAAAATATTATAACTTAAATTAAATAATTAAATAATATTAATATTATTAACAAAATAAATTACATTACATTTATATTTTAACTATTTATAACAAATAAACTTAATTTAATCAATATAAAATTAATAAATGTGTACATGTACATATATTTTCTTAAATACATTTTATTATTATCTTTATTTAATTTATAAACTTTAATAATTATATAAAAATAAAATAAAAACATATATAAAACATTTTGAATAAAATAACATTTTCTATATTTAGTTAACACATAAAAGTATTTAAAAATAATAATACATACATTTAATAACAAAATTAAAACATTAGTAGTTAAAACATTTGATAGCGAAGGGGTAAAAATGACTATTCCCACTCCAAAGGGTGCAACAGTAGGGAAAGCGATGGATAGCGTAGGGGTAAAAATTACTATTCCCACTCCAGAGGGTGAAACAGTAGGGAAAGCGATGGATAGCGTAGGGGTAAAAATTACTATTCCCACTCCAGAGGGTGCAACAGTAGGGAAAGCGTTGGATAGCGTAGGGGTAAAAATTACTATTCCGACTCCAGTGAGTGCAACAGTAGGGAAAGCGTTGGATAGCGTAGGGGTAAAAATTACTATTTTCACTCCAAAGGGTGCAACAGTAGAGAAAGCGCTGGATAGGGTAGGGGTAAAAATTACTATTCCCACACCAGAGGGTGCAACAGTAGGGAAAGCGTTGGATAGCGTAGGGGTAAAAATTACTATTCCAACTCCAGTGAGTGCAACAGTAGGGAAAGCGTTGGATAGTGTAGGGGTAAAAATTACTATTCCCACTCCAAAGGGTGCAACAGTAGGGAAAGCGCTGGATGGCGTAGGGGTAAAAATTACTATTCCCACTCCAGAGGGTGCAACAGTAGGGAAAGCGTTGGATAGCGTAGGGGTAAAAATTACTATTCCCACTCCAGAGGGTGCAACAGTAGGGAAAGCATTGGATAGCGTAGGGGTAAAAATTACTATTCCCACTCCAAAGGGTGCAACAGTAGGGAAAGCATTGGATAGTGTAGGGGTAAAAATTACTATTCCCACTCCAGAGTGTGCAACAGTAGGGAAAGCGTTGGATAGCGTAGGGGTAAAAATTACTATTCCAACTCCAGTGAGTGCAACAGTAAGGAAAGCGTTGGATAGCGTAGAGGTAAAAATTACTATTCCCACTCCAAAGGGTTCAACAGTAGGGAAAGCGCTGGATAGCGTAGGGGTAAAAATTACTATTCCCAATCCAGAGGGTGCAACAGTAGGGAAAGCGTTGGATAGCGTAGGAGTAAAAATTACTATTCCCACTCCAGAGGGTGCAACAGTAGGGAAAGCATTGGATAGCGTAGGGGTAAAAATTACTATTCCGACTCCAGTGAGTGCAACAGTAGGAAAAGCGTTGGATAGCGTAGGGGTAAAAATTACTATTCACACTCCAAAGGGTGCAACAGTAGGGAAAGCGATGGATAGCGTAGGGGTAAAAATTACTATTCCCACTCCAGAGGGTGAAACAGTAGGGAAAGCGATGGATAGCGTAGGGGTAAAAATTACTATTCCCACTCCAGAGGGTGCAACAGTAGGGAAAGCGTTGGATAGCGTAGGGGTAAAAATTACTATTCCGACACCAGTGAGTGCAACAGTAGGGAAAGCGTTGGATAGCGTAGGGGTAAAAATTACTATTCCCACTCCAAAGGGTGCAACAGTAGGGAAAGCGCTGGATAGCGTAGGGGTAAAAATTACTATTCCCACTCCAGAGGGTGCAACAGTAGGGAAAGCGTTGGATAGCGTTGGGGTAAAAATTACTATTTTCACTCCAAAGGGTGCAACAGTAGGGAAAGCGCTGGATAGGGTAGGGGTACAAATTACTATTCCCACACCAGAGGGTGCAACAGTAGGGAAAGCGTTGGATAGCGTAGGGGTAAAAATTACTATTCCAACTCCAGTGAGTGCAACAGTAGGGAAAGCGTTGGATAGTGTAGGGGTAAAAATTACTATTCCCACTCCAAAGGGTGCAACAGTAGGGAAAGCGCTGGATGGCGTAGGGGTAAAAATTACTATTCCCACTCCAGAGGGTGCAACAGTAGGGAAAGCGTTGGATAGCGTAGGAGTAAAAATTACTATTCCCACTCCAGAGGGTGCAACAGTAGGGAAAGCATTGGATAGCGTAGGGGTCAAAATTACTATTCCCACTCCAAAGGGTGCAACAGTAGGGAAAGCGTTGGATAGCGTAGGGGTAAAAATTACTATTCCCACTCCAGAGTGTGCAACAGTAGGGAAAGCGTTGGATAGCGTAGGGGTAAAAATTACTATTCCAACTCCAGTGAGTGCAACAGTAAGGAAAGCGTTGGATAGCGTAGAGGTAAAAATTACTATTCCCACTCCAAAGGGTTCAACAGTAGGGAAAGCGCTGGATAGCGTAGGGGTAAAAATTACTATTCCCAATCCAGAGGGTGCAACAGTAGGGAAAGCGTTGGATAGCGTAGGAGTAAAAATTACTATTCCCACTCCAGAGGGTGCAACAGTAGGGAAAGCATTGGATAGCGTAGGGATAAAAATTACTATTCCCACTCCAAAGGGTGCAACAGTAGGGAAAGCGTTGGATAGCATAGCGTAGGGGTAAAAATTACTATTCCCACTCCAGTGAGTGCAACAGTAGGGAAAGCCTTGGATAGCGTAGGGGTAAAAATTACTATTCCCACTCCAGAGAGTGCAACAGTAGGGAAAGCGTTGGATAGCGTAGGGGTGAAAATTACTATTACCACTCCACAGGGTACAACAGTAGGGAAAGCGCTGGAACCCAAAACAATAAAAAAACAAACTATCAAATTTTTTATTAAATTTAATTTCCAATATAAACATAATTAATATATACATTTAAATATATTATTATTAACAAAGATAATTAAAAAATATATAATTACACATTATTTAACACTATAATATCCACCACACACCTAAAATTAATTACACAATTACATTTAATATTTACTAATTAATTAATGAAAATTAAAGTATTTTTTTATTAAATAATTAATTATTTAATTGACAGCTTTCACAACATATACACTTATAAACACCACAACACAAACCTAAAATTAATTACACATTTACAATTAATAATTACTAATTAATTAATGGTAATTAATTTATAAAGTATTTAATAATTAATCAATAACATTTTAATTACTTCACACCATTTACACATATAAACTCCACTACACACACCTAAAATTAAGTAAACAATTAACACAATTAATTAACATAATTAATTAACATAATTAATTAATTAACATAATTAATTAATAATTGACTAATTGAAATTAATTAACAAATAATTATTAAACAATTAATAATAAATTAACACATTAATTAATCAATTAATTTTATATCTTTAAATTACTTCCCACCCTATTCTCCTATAAACCCACAACCCGCTACGGAACTAATAACACAAAATTCAACATATTATACATTAATAACTAATAAAATTCTACAACATATAATTAAATGACAAACAATTCTCATTAAAAACACTAAAATACATAACATTATTAAAAAATCGATATTTTTGTAAACTATATTTTTGTAAACGATATTTATTACAACTATATTATTGTTATCGATATTACTTACCTGTCAGTCTATATTCTGGTCAAACTATATTTTTGTTGTCGATATTTCTTCAAATCGATATTTCTGCGGGGATATTTATGTCAGACGATATTTCTCCGTCGATATTCCTGCTCTGCACCGCAAGGATATCAAGGATGAGGTAGTTGGTCGAAGAGTGGGAGGGGAAAGTAACGTACTTCGTACCGACCCATCAACAGGGGCCGTGGCGATCGCTCCCCCCGTGTTCGGGATGGTGCTGTTCCTATTTGATCAGCTCGTACATAAGGTACTGCTGGGTATAAGCCTTGTGGGGCATAAGGGGGAAGTGGACGGGCTTCTAATAATTCTTCTAATTCATCTCCCGTTTCTGGTCGTGCCACATAACTTTTATCTGTTTCTAGACGGAACTGTCTATCCATCTGTACAATATTTTCTTCTACATTTCCTTTCTCATAAGCCACGGCCTTCTGGGTGACTGTCTGTCCTGCTTTAATTTTTCCCAATTTCTCTTCCCTAAACCGTCGCCATTTTGCTTCCCTCAACCATAAGTTCAGGGAATCAAACATCGACTGACGGCTTCTTTTCATGAACAATTTGTTTTATATATAATTTAATTTTTGTTCATCAAATGACCCCGTTAGAGGCCATTGCAAATCCGAATTATCTCTGGTATATTTGTGCCAGAGTGTATTAAATAGAATCGGCTGCAAACCATGTTTGACATACATATCAAAGCTAGGGCTGCCCTCTGGAGTGGCCGGCTATTTTTCTTCCAGCCGTGTACCTCGCCGACAGCAACACCCGAAATATATTTTACTAAAACAAGGCATGACAATAATTACACAATTTTATTCACAAACTTCAAAACTCATTCACATGCGGACGCGTCCTTCTCATCACTCAGTCTTCGACACCTCATCCGTACGTATAAAGTGCTGTAAAGTAGTGCAAAGCAATAACTCTTTCGTATTCTCTTTCTATGCAAATGACGTCTTCAACATCGAACAGAGCCCGTCGACTCTCGTTCGGGGAATTGATTCAACAGAATTCCAGACCAACAAATCAACAACACAAAGAAGCAGTCCCTAGACTGCTCTGAGATCACTTGGCAGGCGAACCACGAACCCTCTTACAGGTGATCCCATGGTCCTGTTCTGGTTGGGCCGGGCGTCTGGGCATACAGCTCCAGAACCCTAGCTTACCCAGTTGCTCCCAGGGCTTTCCCAGAGAGGATTCGGCCGAGCTAGTAACACCGTACACCGCTAAGGCACCAAGAGTAGTCTCAAGTTTTCACCAAAACAAGTCTGTGAGGTATCTACCCAAACAGCCACTTTGCCGTACCGTCAGACCCTCAAATTCCCTTTCGATCCGGCTTCCCCGGCTACCAACAAAAACAGTTAATCGTCATCAAAGGGAAACACTTCCTCCAAGTGTTCCGTATCCAATCCAACCAAGAAATCACTCACCTGGTGCACTCAGGTCGATTGCGAATTCTCCACTGCCGACACCTAGACAGACCGACACAGTCTGTTCTTCTCTCGGGTTAAGCCCGTAGGACTCCGGCGTAGGGTCTTCAGCAGCTGGGAGGGATACTGGGCTCGAGAGTGGAGTTGCTTGTTTTTGTACCACAAACGGGTGTTTCAAATCAGGATCCTCTTTCCGTCCACCCACTCGGCCAGAACTCCTCCTTGTCCCTTCACTCCTGATTACAGGAGGGGACGACCCTAACGCGGAGTCCCGGCGGAGTCGCCAACTGAAGGATTCAAAATAAATACTAATGGACCATACTCATCAATAGCCCATATACCAATAGCATTAATAAGAATTCAGTCGGCAATGGAGAAGGTTCAATCATTTATTCCACAAATACAAGCCCTTACAGGGGAGCCTCGGTCTACACGACCCACAGAGGTGCGCAGAGGAGACTGACTACATGCATAAGATACAAAGCATATATACGTTTCATACATCCCACAATGCCACCTTACAAGGAAAGATACAACTTGTCAGTGAGCCAAGAGGAATACCCATATAAGGCACAATTGATTTGCTAGCAGCCTAGGCCTAAGTTATTCCGGGGGCAGGTCAGTGAGGTGCCTCCCTGTCTATCTGTAGCCCGGGGAGTACAGGAACGGGCTCTGCTAGAATGTGCTCATCCCACAAGAAGGGCAGGTGTGACCTTGGGTTTCCTTGAGCTACAAGCTAACAAATGGAGTAGGCGGCTTGTCCGGCCATCGTGGTTTCATGCGAAAGTGTAATCACGTGGTTTCAGCGAAATGGTGGCTACAGAAGGAGAAACAAAACTTAATGGCTCCGATCATACCAATAGGTCTAGGAGGAGCAAAGTGAATCGTTCTTAGCTATAATATATCATGTACAATATACCGTTAACATGTGGTTTACAGGGTTATATGGCATATAGAGGCCAACAAAGTGTATTTATCGCATTTATATCCCATCAGTAGGTAGGCCCAATGATATTCAATGAGGGAAAGGGGGCCTTCGGTTGGTGGCTGCTAGCTAGCAGGCCACGCGGCTTTGGGAGCTGGGCTCCGGGTCACTTGCTCAGGGAAAGGGAGGAAGTAGGATAGGAAACAGAGGTCACAGCCAGCGGCTCTCGGGTGGGTGGGTGCAGGCTGCTTTTGAGCTGTCGGGCACTCAATGTTATCCAATGAGGATCTTGAAAAGGAAACAAAGGCTGCAGGCTCGGGGACGGAGACTCTCCAGGGGCGACCAGCACTTCGAGAGGTAAGTTGGGATCTTGGAGCACAGGTAGGTACCCCACAGGGAGGCACAGGGGGCTGTAGGGCGCCGGGTGCAGGGGTGTCTTTGGGTGTCGGAAAAGCTGGTCGCGGTTGGGGTGGTCCCTGGTTCTGAGTCTGCAGGCGTCGGCAGGTTCATTGAGGAGGGTCTTTGGGAACTGGACTTCGGGTACCAGTCGTGGGGGGGACGTCCTTGTGGTCCTGGTTTGGGTTGGCCCGGCCTGGGCTCGGCTGGTGCAGAGTGGGCTGGTCCGGAGCTTCCTGGTGGGCACCAGGTGGGTTGTTGCAGCAGAGCCTCTGCTGATGGGAGTCCCAATCTTCAAGAGGGTCAAGGCAGGCAGGTCCTCTGGGGGTCCCAAGGTTGCTGTCCGCGGGGGTCACCGGGTTTAGGCAGGAGCAGGTTCCAGGATAAACAGGCCGGTAGGGCTGGGGCCAAGTCAGTTGTTGTTGTTCTGTTGTTAGCAGCTGCACGGTGGGTCTTCTTTCCTCTTGATCTTCTTTCTTCTTTTTGATATCGGAATCTGAGGGAGGAAGGTTTAGGGATCCCCTAAATACTAAATGTAGGGGCGTTACAGGTAGGGCAAGGGCAGGGACCAATGGGTCCCTGTCCTGGGGTGAGTACACCCCCTAGCCTGCTCCTCTACTGAACTCATGAGTTTCCGCAAAAAACTGAAAACATGGCTCTTCAGCTAAATTCCATTTTCCGGCTCATCCTCCTCTCTTAGGACTGTCCGCATGCGCCATGAGACTCCCTCGGGATGTGATATGTGTTGCGCAACACAAATATCCAGACTAGACTAGACTAGACTCTCCTGTGGGAGGGGGGCAGGAGCCTAGCTGGGATTGGGAAGGGCTCCCCATCTACAAGATGGCAGGTGCCCTGGGTCGTTCTTCACCTCGCTTCCTCCACCTGAGGGGTGGAAGTGGCAAAGGTTGGCACACCCCCCCTTCCTGACATAGTTTTTCCTGCCAGTCTTCATGCCAGAGTGGGGGCAGAACTGGTGGGGGCCAGTTGCTGGGTACAGCAAATGGTCTGGAGAAGCTCTCAGAGGCGGCATGCCTTTGAAGCTTTCCCCTGTCCATCCTGGGGGGGGAGACATAGCACCTCGCCCAGGATGTGCATTGTTGCAGGCCCAGGAGAGCGGGGGGCTCTCCACCCAAGGGTCCAGCAACAGGGCTGCTATGTGGCAGCCTCTGCAGCCCCTCATCCCAGACGTGGATTGTAGGTTCGGGTTTTGGAAGACATCTCTAAGATGCCCTCTGGTGCATCGCACATTAAATCCCACACTGGCATCAGTGCAGGTTTAATGTGCTGAGAAGTTTGGTACCAAACTTGTCAGTCTTCAGTGTAGCCATTATGGTGCTGTGGAGTTCGTGATGACAACCTCCCAGCACCATATACTCTTAATGGCATCACTGCACTTACAGTGCTCAGGAATGGCCCTGGGTACTGTAGGGGCACAGGGCTCATGCACCTGTGCCCTCACCTCTGGCATAGGGCACCCAGCTAGAGGGGTGACTGAAGTATGCCAGGGCAGTGGGTCCTGTGGGCATGGCACACAGAGATGTGTGCCATGTCGACTCTTGTTTTAATTCTGTGTACTTAGGCACTCAGCCTGCAAAGGCAGTGTGTGGGTGCCAGGGTACAGGCCCCCTGAGGTTGGCACAATAAGTGCTGCAGCCCTCAGGGGTCTTCCCTGGTCCCCATGCCCTGGGTACCTAGGGTGCCATTTACTAGGGGCTGACAGGTGGCCAGAGATGCCAATTGGGTCTTTTGTTTCAGCATAGTTTTAGGGAAGGAACACAGCCCCTGGGTACCTGGTTGGCAGGAACCCAGGGCACACTCAATCAAAGTACATCAGCAGTTCAGAAAAAAGTGGGGGCATACCAATGCAAGAAAGATGACACTTTCTCACACTGTTCCACAAAGAGTTCCATGTTTTCTACTTGTGTGGTCTCTGGGAGGCCTGTGATGCGTATGTTACTGCTTCAAGGTCCTCCGCCTTGTCTTGGAGTATTTGCAGCACTTTGCCGATCAACTTGTCGTCTGAGTCCATTTCTGTCTGGGCTTCCTCCACTTCTGTGACTCTGAGCCCAGTCATGTCGAGCCTCTCAACTTGTTTATCCATCCGTTCTGTCATTCTGTCCATACGGTATGACAAGGAGTCTAATTTAGTGTCAATAGTGGACAGGCTTTTCTGCATAGCGGCCAGTATGGTAGGGATGTCTCCCTCCGCCTACTCCCATATCCTTGTGTGCATTGGAGCACTCCGCGGTGGTGCCTCCTCTGAGCCTGGATTTCTGCTGTTCAAAGTGGAGTTTAGGTTGTGTTTTGTCTACCTTCCCCATAGTGGCAGCTCCGAGCTGACCCCAGCCGCGCCTACGTGCCTCTTGAATTGTTGCGGTGTAGATCTCTGTAGTATGTAGTGTAGTTGTAATCACTGCAGGTTGCAGTGTCTGTGGAACAAATGCACGGTCGGAGAGTCTCAATATCAGCTGTGTACACGGAAACTGCCCCTCTGTATGGTAGTCCTGCGCCTTTCGCCACAACTTGTTTCCAGGAGGAAGGCCCGCTAGTAATCACTATTTGGCCTCAAGTATTATCCAAATCAACACCTCCCCGAGTACAGCTAGGCCCATGTCCACTATTTAGTAAGCCAGGGCTCCGTCTTATGCCCAAATATCACAAAGCAGTGGCAGCGTGTGGACAGCAGCGTGTTCCTGGGTAGGATCCCCACGTTGGTTCCAATATCAGCTGGGCGCAGGCCTATCTTGCCAGTGTACCGGGGTCTGGACATTTGTTGCTGTACTGTAGTAGGCCACAAATCTGATGTGCTATTGATGTGGGCTCCATGGCTCAATCACCGGCGGCCAGGTCCTTAACGGGTGTGGATCACCAACCGAGCCAGAGCGGGCTTGCACATTAAACCCCCCAGGCATTTTTCTGGCAGAAAGGGTCCTCAGGCAGGATTGCGCGGCCAGGCAGTTGAAGCGGCCCACCTCGTGGCTCACTTACATGTGTCTGGGAACTTGCGTTCACTGCCAGTGTGCTATAGATCTGTGTACCCTATCGAGCTCTGTACCCCCTCTAGATTTGCGCATGCGTATTAATTGTGCGCATGCTCACAATGTGGCCGACCATGCCCACCATCATTCCATGTCCCCCATTCCAACATGACCAATCACATCTCTCAAAGCCAGTGACATCATGCTCACACCCAGTGATTTCCTACTCAGCCAATCATCGCTTTCCGATGTCTTTATTACTTTCCAACGTTCTCGAAGTTTTCCTAGTCTGCAGTAACAGCCCTGCCGACAGTGTTTAATTCAACCCTTGCATCGCGTCCGCAGTCACTGCCGACAGAGTTTAATTCAACCCTTGCATCGCGTCGCATCTTTGACAGAGTTTAATCCGTCGCTATAGTTGACCCAGCCACTTCTTCGTTGGTGAGCATTCGAAATGTATTACTTCTTCGTTTTGGGGGGGGGGGGGTTGGAGTATGAGCCCCTTTTCTTCCAAATGTAATTTACGGCGAGATATACTTAGAGGGAGCCTTTATGTAACCTTGTAACGGTTCTGGTCATATTTCGAATTGCTACCAACACCTTCGGTTTAAACTCCACACTATGTACAAACCCCGAAAGAAAGAGGGAGCGGTCGACACGGTCCTCTTTAGTATCCTTCCGCCGCCATGTGAGTTTTAAAAGTTTTGGGGGTTGGGAGTGTGAGCCCCTTTCTTCTAAATGCATGAGTAGTTCGGTTTAAACTCCACGCTATGTAAAAACCCAGAAAGAAAGAGGGGGCGTCGATACCGTCCTCTTTAGTATCCTTCCGCCGCCATGTGAGTTTTAAAAATTAGGGGGGGGGGAATGTGAGCCCCTTTTCTTCGAAATACATGAGTAGTGGTAATGTTGCAGCGTTGTATTCTTTAATTTCAATGCTAATGGTGCCGCGAGGTAATGCTGCTTCCCGGTAGTGAAAGAAAGTGCGGCAAATTAAAAGTGCGTCGTGAGTTTTAAATGTTTTGGGGGGGTGGGAGTGTGAGCCCTTTTCTTCGAAATGCATGAGTAGTGGTAATGTTGCAGCGTTGTATTCTTTAATTTCAATGCTAACGGTGCAGCGAGGTGCGAGGTAATGTGCTGCCTGGTAGTGAAAGAAAGTGCGCCGAATTCAAATGGTGAGCCATACTTAAAGGGAGCCTTTGCTTTTGCAATGTGGTCACTTCTAATCTTATCGTGTAACGGTTCTGGTCATAATTCGAAGCGCTACCAACACATTCTGGTTAAATTCCACGCTATGTAAAAATCTTGAATGAAAAAGGGAGCGGTCGACACCGTCCTCTTTGGTATCCTTCCGCCGCCATGTGAGTTAAAAAAATTATGGGGGGGTGGGGGGTTGGAGTGTGAGCCCCTTTTCTTCGTAATGCATGAGTAGTGGTAATATTGCAGCGTTGTATTCTTTAATTTCAATACTAATGGTGCCGCGAGGTAATGCTGCTTCCCGGTAGTGAAAGAAAATGCGCCGAATTAAAAGTGCGTCGTGAGTTTTAAAAGTTTGGGGGGGTGGGAGTGTGAGCCCCTTTTCTTCGAAATGCATGAGTAATGGTAATGTTGCAGCATTGTGGGGTATATTACCAACAACTAGCGATAATTTTTGTCTCTAACTTGTTTAGAGACAAAAATTATCGCCGCAAATCGGCGATTTTTATCGCAGATAAACCTTGCTATTAGCAAGGTTTATCGCAAATGCGATAAAAAACGGCCGCAATGCATGAATATCGCTGAAAAGTCAGCGATATTCATGCATTATCGAGCAAATGCTCTTAGCCATGTTATCCACCTCCCATTGGATAACATGGCGAAGAACTGCTCAGGGCAGGTGTTAGCTTTTGGAGATATTCGCGCTTAGCGCGAATATCTCCAAAAGTTGGTAATAGGAGATAGCGATGTTAGCGACTGTTTCCAGTCGCTAACATCTTGGCACGCCCACTTTGCATGTCATTAGTGATAAATATCACTGACATGCAAAGTGAGGCCCATGATGGTCGCTATCTCCTATTAGCTGTCGCTAACTGGTGTTAGCGACAGCTTGGTAATAGGGAGATCATTTTATCTCCGCTTTCTTGGCTTTTAAAGCCAAAAAAGCAGAGATAAAACCCCTTGATAATATACCCCTGTATTCTTTAATTTCAATGCTAATGGTGCCGCGAGGTGCGAGGTAATGCTGCTGTCCGGTAGTCAAAGAAAGTGCGCCGAATTCAAATGGCAAGCCATACTTAAAGGGAGCCTTTGCTTTTGCAATGTGGTCACTTCTAATCTTATTGTGTAATGGTTCTGGCCATAATTCAAAGCGCTACCAACAACTTCTGGTTAAATTCCACGCCATGTAAAAATCCTGAATGAAAAAGGGAGCGGTCGACACCGTCCTCTTTGGTGTCCTTCCGCCGCCATGTGTGTTCGCCGCCTTGTGAGTTTTAAAAGTTTGGGCGGGTGGGAGTGTGAGCCCCTTTCATTCTAAATGCATGAGTAGTGGTAATGTTGCAGCGATGTATTCTTTATTTTCAATACCAATGGAGCAGCGAGGTAATGCTGCTGCCCGGTAGCGAAAGAAAGTGTGCCGAATTCACTTCTAATCTTATCGTGTAACGGGTCTGGTCATAATTTGAAGCGCTACCAACACCTTCTGGTTAAATTCCACGCTATGTAAAAATCCTGAATGAAAAAGGGAGCGGTTGACACCGTCCTCTTTGGTATCCTTCCGCCGCCATGTGTGTCCGCCGCCGTGTGAGTTTTAAAAGTTTGGGGTGGGTGGGAGTGTGAGCCCCTTTTCTTCGAAATGCATGAGTAGTGGTAATGTTGCAGCGTTGTATTCTTTAATTTCAATGCTAATGGTGCCGCGAGGTGCGAGGTAATGCTGCTACCCGGTAGTGATAGAAAGTGCGCAGAAATTAAATGGCGAGCCATACTTAAAGGGAGCCTTTGCTTTTGCAATATGGTCACTTCTAATATTATCGTGTAACGGTTCTGGTCATAATTTGAAGCGCTACCAACACCTTCTGGTTAAATTTCACGCTATGAAAAAATCCTGAATGAAAAAGGGAGCGGTCGACACAGTCCTCTTTGGTATCCTTCTCCAGCCATGTGTGTCCGCCACCATGTGAGTTTTAAAAGTTTGGGGGGGTGGGAGTGTGAGCCCCTTTTCTTCGAAATGCATGAGTAGTGGTAATGTTGCAGCGTTGTATTCTTTCATTTCAATGCTAATGGTGGCTCGATGTAATGCTGCTGCCCCGCAGTGAAAGAAAGTGCGCCGAATTCACTGCTAATCTTATCGTGTAACGGGTCTGGTCATAATTTGAAGCGCTACAAACACCTTCTGGTTGAACTCCACGCTATGTAAAAATCCTGAAAGAAAAAGGGAGCGGTCGACACCGTCCTCTTTGGTATCCTTCCGCCGCCATGTGTGCATAATCTGGTAGCCAAAGTGCCACTTTCAGGTTCTTTTTTTATAGTCAAGCCTGGGCAGTGCATGTGCTCCTCTGCTAGCCATGCTGATTTGAGATAGGGATGCCTTCTGTGCACTTAGTTTAATCTGTCTATTGCTGGATTTTGTGGTTAAAAATCTTGGGTGTGATTCAGGAATGTTTCTATTGCTCTCCCACGAGTGTGGACCTTCCCAGCCAGAGGTTCATGTTGGTGGTCTAGCGAGAGTGTTAGAGAAACCTGATTTCTAAGGGTGTTTATGGAGTTTGCTCATGTCCAGTCTAGCCATCTTTCCACAATTAGATTATGAGCACCATTGAGTTTCAATTGCATTTGTTTCGGGGCTTTTTTTTCTTGGTTTCTTTAGACCTCTCAACCCGATGCACTGAATAAACCTTCCCTCCCATCTTTCTTTGGGTGGGTAGAAGGGATAAGAGTCCATCCTGGTTTGGCATTTTATACTTTTAGAGTACAGTTGGGAACTATCCAATCTGTGAATGCTGGGGAAGGAGAGGGGTGTCATTTAGCAAGTTGATTCTTGTACTGTGCAGAGGGTTGGAAAGGGAAGTAACTTGCCCAAGGGTTTTGGATGTAGCTCCAGGGCCTGGTGCGACAGCGTGCTTGCAGCACCTCACAGACCAGGGCAGTCTGTGTGAATTCCTGCAGGTAGGCTCCCTCTCCTCTGCTAATTGCAATGCTGCAATGGCAGCGTTGATTGTTTAGGCGCAGCTGAGTGTCCACCCGGTCCAGGCTGCCTACATAGAGAAAAAGGGAGAGTGGGCGATACAACTATAACCTGCCCACTCCAGCCTGCAAGACATGCCCTGCATGCTATGAATTCATAGTCCATCACCACAAAAAAAACACCTCTACCATCTGCCTCAGGGCCGACCAATCATTATGCACCATAGTGCGCAAGTCCCCGCTCTCAAGCAGGACCGCCCACCCCCAACCAGTCACTTCTGCGTTCTCGCTGTGTGAGAACGCAGAAACATAAAATGGTACTTATTATCATTTATGTTTCTGCCTTCTTGCACTTTCAGAAAGCAGGGGTTCAACGCCCCCACGCCCCAACTTAATTATGTTTGTTACTATTTTACTGATCTCCAAAATTGTCACACTGCAGCTCTTTGCCCGGCCTCACCCGTCCCTTTTTATGGAGATTGGACACCCTTATTTTGGGTGCAAGGTACCTTCTCTCCCTTGGTGTTCATTATTGGAGTGTGGGTTCAAGACGGGGTGTCAGTTGTTATAGTAATAGTGTATAATCCCATATATAGTTATTTTTGTCTTTGTAATTCTATGTCAGCATGTAAAATTTGCTACTTACATATATAATGGCCATTTCTTTTTTTGTTACGTTTATTATTTTAAATAGAAATGAATGCCACTAAGTACCAAGAGCTTATGGAATATGTAAGCCGTAATGTGTATCCTGAAGGTTTTACAAAAGTCCAGAAGCATGGATTGTGTAGAATGTCGAAAAATTACACCATTGACGGTAGTATATATTTCTTATTATTGTTTTTTAAGTGCAGTGTGTTAATGGTTTTTGCGAAATGTCATGTTAGTTAAATTTATGTTTTTTCACCTGCATAGTTAGCAAAACTGTTTTATTTCCTTTTTTCTTTTTTTTGTTAATAGATGGGTGTTTGTTCTACACCGGTAAAGATAAGAAGACTAAAGTTGTAATTGGTGCTGAATCTGCAGAATTTTTTTTTCATGAATTTCATTCGCCTCCTATTGGTGGGCATTCTGGTATCAATAAAACGCAAAAAAGCATTGCCTCCCGTTTTTTTGGGCCAAATATGACAGTTCAAATTGAACAATGGGTGAGTTACAAATTATCTTGCTTCTTTAAATACTTATTAAAATGCTATTCTCCATTGTGATAGTGTTGTGGTACATTGTTTTGAACCCATATATTTTTGAGTTATTTCTCTCTCAATAATAATGTATTGATATTGTTATGATAGTGTCTGTTGTCCTATCCTATGATCTTTATGTGGGCTATTTTGTCCGTTTTCAAACTCATGATTTATACTGAAAATGTAATGTACAGTGTTTCTTTCATGTTCTTTATAGGGTATGTTTTTTACCGGTACTCCGTTTGCACTTGAGATAGAAAGTGGAAAGCTTTTGAGTTTGTGTACTTTGAGACAAGTTTATAAATTGTCCTTGAGATATTTGTATTTTTGATTTGTAGATCAAAGAGTGTGATGTTTGCCAAAAGGAACAACTAGCCCTCAAGATTTACCCAGAATTACAACCAATCAAAGTATGTTGTAAATTCGTTTAATTTTGTTTTATGAACTTGCAGCTCATTAGCTGATTGTGATTGCGACATCCAGGTTTGCAAGCTCCTTAGTTTTATACTTGTCATTGTGTATATTAACAGGTGGAACAAGTTTGGGAACTTGTAGGAGTGGATTTGATGGGACCTTTACCTACAACTTCTACAGGATACAAATATATTCTGACAGCAACAGATTCTTTTTCTAAATGGGTTGAGGCATTCCCTTTAAAATCCAAGCCTGCAGCTGAGGTAGCTTCAAGACTGTTGCAAATGTACCTCTGCCATGGCAGTCCGAAAAGGGTCCTAGCCGATCAAGGCCGGGAGTTTGTGAATGAAGTGAGTGACCCATCTCGCCGTAACATTTTTATAATGCAATTATATTGTATAATTTACTTGGCCTATTTAAATCTATGTATAGTGTATTTTTTGTAATCATTCACTCTTCTAAGGTATATTTCACCCACATTTCATAATATATTGATATTGTTTGTTTTCAGGTTAATTCGGAGTTATCTAAGCTGTTACATATAGAACGTTCTGTAAGTGCAGCCTATCTGGGTTAGATGAGCGTACAAATGCTAGCATTAAAAGTTAATGCAAGTTTTTATTAATGAGTTTGTAAGTACTTGAGAGGTTGCTGTCATGGTGGTGTTTTCGCATCTTACTTTTTTCTCTAATGTGGTCTGACGGTTACGTTTTGCTGCAGTGCAATTGTAAGGGGAAAGAAGCGTGTTTAATGAGCTGCCAGTATCAGTCATGCCATATGTTAATCTTTTGTAATTTTACAGCACGTTATCTAAGTACGTGAATGAGCATCAGACTGACTGGGATCTTTATTGAATGAATGAATGTGGGATTTCTATAGCGCATGGCTGCCCGGGAGCGTCCCAGCGCTGAGATTGCAAAGACCACTGGTGGAGGAAGCTGGGGGGGGGGGAAAGGGGGATATTGCGGGAAGAGATGGGTCTTGAGTAGCTTCCGGAATTTCGTGTGGTTAGGTTCGACACGTAGTTGGATTGGCAGAGTGTTCCACAGAGTTGCAGCTGTAACTGAGAAGCGACGTCCTCCAGTGCGGGCTTTTTTGACTCTGTGTACGGTGGCCAGATTGCCTTGGGCAGAGCGCAGGGACCTGTTGGGTTTATATGGGAAGAGCATAGTCTTCAGCATCGGGGGCCCTTGATTTTGCATGGCTCTGTGTGTTATGCATAAGGCCTTGAAATTGACCCTTTCTCGGATCGGGAGCCAATGTAGTGCCTTTAGGGCAGGTTTGGCAGATGCTCTGCGGGAGGTACCTGTTAGAATTCTTGCAGCGGCATTTTGTGTTCTCTGGAGAACATTGATCGTGGATTCAGGGGCAGCCAGGAAGAGAGCATTACTATAGTCTAATCTTGATAAGATTAGACCTTGGATGAGGATTTTTTGTGATTGTGCAGGAAGTAGTGGAAGAATTTTCCTAGTTGACCGGAGTAGACCCACACAGGTGCCAGCTGTTTTTTTTTCCTGTGTTTTCAAAGACAAGTCCTGTTCCATCCAGAAGCCTAGACTTTTGAGTTCAGTCTTGGGTTGCGGGAGGGGTCCTAGGCATGATGGCCACATAGCAGTGGGGAGGGGTGATATTTGATGTCCCAGCAGCATGAGCTCGGTTTTAGAGCCGTTAAGTTTAAGCCTTGAGTTAGACATCCAGGCATGGATTCCTTCTAGGCAGTCATGGAGGTTTTTGAGTTTGTCCTCTTCCAGTGAAAATGACACAACCATTTGGGTGTCGTCGGCGTATGTGACGGCTTTTATCCCAAAGGGAGTGACCATGTCCTCAAGGGGGGCCATATATGTGTTGAAGAGTGTAGGGCTCAATGAAGAGCCCTGGGGGACCCCACACTGGAGGGGGAAAAGGTCAGATCTTACGTTCCCTTCACAGACCTGAAAGGTTCTGTTCCTAAGGAAGGAGGAGAGCCAGCAGAGTGCCGTGTCCCTCACTCCCAAGCTAAATAAACGCTGGATCAGTATCTTGTGGTCCACCGTGTCAAATGCAGCGCTTAGATCCAGGAGGATCAGTAAAACCGAACCTCCTGAATCCAAGATGCATCTGGCTTCCTCGACCACTTTCAGAAGGGCTGTCTCGGTCCCCTGACCTGGACGGAAGCCTGTTTGCGAGGGGCGTAGTAGATTGTTGGTTTCCAGGTAAGCCGACAATTGCTGGTTGACCACCTTCTCTGCGATCTTACTCAAGCCTGGTAAGAGAGAGATTGGGCAAAGGTTGGTCAGATCTGAAGGGTCATGGCCTGGTTTTTTCTGTAGGGCTTTGACTATAGCATGTTTCCAATTGGGGGGGACCACTCCTTGGCTAAGAGAGGAATTGATGAGGTTGGTGGCCAGGTGTGAGATGGTAGGACCGACTTGTTTGAGGATACGAATGGGAGCTGGATCGTTAGGAGAGCCACTTTTCATGTCTGAGAGAGCTTTCAAAAATTCTTCATTGGACAGCTGCTTGAAACTATCCAGAGTCGGACTGACAGAGGAGGGTAAAAAGGCAACAGGAAGGTTGTTATCAGCTGTAGGTGGGAGGGATTGCAGAATATTAGTAATTTTGTTTTGAAAAAAGGAGGCTACTAAGTTGCATCTGGCAACTGTGGGTTGCTGATTTGAAGGGGGAATGGGAATTTTAAGCAGCTCTTTGACTATTTTATAAGTCTCTCGGGACGAGTTGGATGCCGCTTTAATTTTTTCATCAAAGAAGGAAGCTTGTGCTGATTTACGAGCTAATTTATAGGTTCTCATTGCTTTTTTGTATTCTTCCTTAATGAGCGGGTCCCATTTTTTCCTCCATTTCCGCTCTTGGATTTTACAAATTTTTCTTAGATTCCTAAGTTCTTGCGAGTACCAAGGGGATTTAAAGATCTTGCTTTTTTTTTTTAGGTTTTTCTTAGGGGCAACTACATCCAAAGTGGAGGTGAGCCATCTAGTGAAATTATCATCTGCTTTAACCGGGTCAGGGTCTGCGGAAGGGGCAGAGAGTGTTAACTCCCGGGTCCAGCGCTCAAATGATAGTCTGGACCATATTCTGTCATATTCTCGGAAACTAGTAGTGTGGGGCGTGTTCAAAGGGGTTTGCCAAGTGATTGAGACGAGGTAATGATCGGACCATGGTAGAGGGAGTGAGTGTTGGACTTCAATTTTGGAGAGGTTGGCGAAGAGAGGGTCTAAAAGGTGCCCCTTGGTATGAGTTGCCTCTGAGTTTAGTAAGTGAAGGTCAAGAGCCTTTAATTCTGATGTGAGGTCTCCTGCGATTTTGTCTGTACTGTCCTCGAAGTGTAGATTTAAATCTCCAAGCAGGATAAAATTGGAGGTCGAGGTGCAGGAGGAGATTGTGGATTCTAGTAATGAGCCGACAAAATTACCTAGAGTGCCGGGTGGTCGGTATATAAGAATACCTGAAAGGGATTTGTTGGGAGTTATTTGAATGGAGAAGTGGGCGCTTTCGCAGTCCTCTATTCCTCCTTCTTGTAGCCTGCATATAAAGGTGTTTCTGTATACAATCGCTAAGCCACCTCCTTTACCCTTCGATCTGTTCTGATACTGTATAAGGTAGTCGTGGGGTAGCATGTTGACAATGTCAGCTTCAGAGTGAGATGTCAACCAAGTCTCCGTAAGAAAGAGTATGTCTAATTTTAGGTCTTGGATTAGTAAATTAATCTCTAGTGCATGTTTTGAAGCCGATCTACAGTTCAGCAGAGCGAGGCTAACAAGGTCAGGTGAGTGGCGATTAATTTTCAATGGAGACTTACCCTGTGGCAAGGGTGGAGGGATGGGAGTGGGGATTGTGACGGCCGTGCAGTATTGTAGAAGGTAGTCACGTGAGTGTCTGATTCGATGGCTGTGAGAAACGGGCATAGTGGATGGCCCTGTGCCCGGCCTGGCCCGGACGGGCCCAGACGGGCTTGCCTCTGGCGTGCCTCCGGCGCGCCATCGGCGCGCCCGCTGCGCCCGCCCGCTGCGCGGACGGGAGGAGGGTTCCATTTTATAGCAGTTGGGCCCAAATCGCCCAGCCACTAGAGCGCTGTCCAGGCCCCGTTCCAAGATGGCGGCCGTGGATTCTTGCCTCGAGGGGGATTGTTTAGGCGACCGGGAGCCTTAAGAATAGCTTTGTGACTTGTATTTAAATCTACAGTCAAAGCGGCGCAGTACGGTCGTCAGGGGCAAATTACACAGCGTTTACACAACAAAACACAATAAAAGCAATAGTGACTAATTTTTTTTTAAAAAGCGCTATGCTGTTATCCAGTGCAGTGCAAAAAACAAATTATTCTATTTCAGGTGAGCTAACCTCCCGGCTTCCGCCTCAGGAGTAATATGCAATCGATCTGTGGGGATTCAGTGGTAGGCTCTTTTATAGCAGTTGGGCCCAAATCGCCCAGCCACTAGAGCGCTGTCCAGGCCCCGTTCCAAGATGGCGGCCGTGGATTCTTGCCTCGAGGGGGATTGTTTAGGCGACCGGGAGCCTTAAGAATAGCTTTGTGACTTGTATTTAAATCTACAGTCAAAGCGGCGCAGTACGGTCGTCGGGGGCAAATTACACAGCGTTTACACAACAAAACACAATAAAAGCAATAGTGACGAATTTTTTTTTAAAAAGCGCTATGCTGTTATCCAGTGCAGTGCAAAAAACAAATTATTCTATTTCAGGTGAGCTAACCTCCCGGCTTCCGCCTCAGGAGTAATATGCAATCGATCTGTGGGGATTCAGTGGTAGGCTCTTTTATAGCAGTTGGGCCCAAATCGCCCAGCCACTAGAGCGCTGTCCAGGCCCCGTTCCAAGATGGCGGCCGTGGATTCTTGCCTCGAGGGGGATTGTTTAGGCGACCGGGAGCCTTAAGAATAGCTTTGTGACTTGTATTTAACCATGCATTGTTTGCTTTACGATCGAAGCCGCATACCACCACAAAAATTTCCCCGTTTCAACTTATGTACGGCCGAGAAGCAAGATTTCCTAGTGAGGTGGTGGATGATCTGGTATGATATTTAGAGTACTCCAGTGTATATTTTAATCTGCCAATTGTGTACTTCGACATACATGTCATGGCTGGTTATTTTGTTATCTTTAGAAACAAAGTATGTATTTTGTATCTCATTTATCAAAATTAGCTTTCTTGAAATTTTTTAATTTTAAACCAGTAAAAATCATTGATTGATTTTTATGTTTCCTTTATTAGCTTGAGTTTGTACTACCAACAGAAAGCGAATATGCAGCAACTTTTGCAGAAAGGAAAATTAGAGCAGCAGAGTTGCAGAAGCAGACAAAGCAGAATATTGAGTTTGCCCAGGAAAAGCAGAAAGAAAAGTTTAAAAAGAGAGTTTTCCAGAAATATAAGCCGTACATGTTCAGCGAAGGAGAGTTAGTGCTTTTGAAAAATAGTAGGCGATCAACAAGAAAAAGAGGCATTTTGGAGCATTACTTTTCTGGACCGTACCGTATAGCTGAAATGCAAGGGAAGCGTGTAAAGTTACTCAATGCTAGCAACATGGCATTACATAGAACTTATAATCTGGACATGTTGAGGCCTTATAAGTTGAGCGTGAAAGGTAATTTATTGAAGGCTAACTTTTTTTTAACTAATGGCATAATATTTTGATGTGTTTTGTAATGATGATCCATCTGCCTGTGTAAATGTCTCTTTAATAGGTGAAAAGATAGTTGTTCTGAACATGATGTTTTGTAAAGGCCAGTATTTGACGATCAGGAGTTATGAATATCTACTCTTGTTTCAGTAATGTTTGCGGTTGGATGTTCGAGTAGTCTGTTTTGTCTATAAAATTATTAATGCTGACCACTTTCAAAAATCATTTTGCAGGAAACATGACCAGTGATAAATGCCCCTCACAGCCTCCATCATCTCCAGCACGGCTTCCATCATCTCCAGCATGGCTTCCATCATCTCCCGCATGGCTTCCATCATCTCCCGCACGGCCATCATCATCTCCAGCACGGCCATCATCATCTCCAGCACGGCTTTCATCATCTCCAGCACGGCTTTCATCATCTCCAGCCCGGCTTCCATCATCCCCAGCACGGCTTCTATCATCTCCAGCACAGCTTCCATTTCCAGCCCCGCTTCAATCCCCCGGATGTCCTCCATCTAAATCCATGATACAAGTTTTGGATGTATGGAAGAAACCTGTGATAGGACGGTTGGAAGCACTAGTGTCGAGGTTCAAATTGTACGATTCTTCTTTTTGTTCTTTGAAAGGACCAATGGATAGTTGATGAGGTTGGTTTACATAAAATCTATAGTTAGTATAGTATGTCTAATGGTGTATGATATACATGGTGGTTCCTCTAGTAAAGCTCATGTGTTTTCTTAATTTTTTAAAGGTAATCGATGCGTATCTTTCCAGACTATGTATGTCAAGACCAAATGTACGTATATTGCCATCAAGAACCAACAGACCAACCAAAACTAGTAAATCTGTATGAAATGTTTGTTAATTAATTTCTTTTATTTTGACTTCAGTGTTTATTGATTTCTGCAACAGTGGCTTCCTCTATATTCCATGGCACTTATCGTTCCTCTTCTTTCCGGGTAAATATTAAAATCTCTTACAGAACTTTTAATTTTTTGTGTTTGTAATGATTATTCAAATTTTTGAATTAATATTGATGTCATATAGAATTATAGTAACATTTTTTAAGAGTATTAAAAATTTAACAAGTCTGTATGCTATGAATTTGTGTACTTGTCTTGCAAGTGAATATTGTTCCTTTAGAATTTTCATTGAATTGTCAATCACATGTTATAGTTTTTGTAAGTGTAAGAGTATGGATGTTGTATGTGACTTGACCTTTTGAGAAAATGGATACTGTCCTGTGTCCGACCAATACTGGCGTTCATTGGATACTTTTGGTAAGTGCAATATTTTTTTACCTTTGTCACTTTTGTAAGTTCTTCTGGAAAATATGACTGTGTAATAGTTGTAAGTGCTGAAGTGTTTTGTAAAACAATATATCAATTTCTTACTTTTTTTATATACACCTGTTTCTAGCAGACAACTCTATCTTAAAATGTTAAATTCTCAATATTAAATTTCCAAATGTCCTTTCTGTTTCAGATATTGAAACCTTTTGCGAAACAATTAACAGTGTACGATTCACTGGTTGCCAATGTTGGGACCTACCAACATTTTTTACAAAATTGGAGGTACCAGTTTACTAAACCTTACCATTTAATATGTTCTACTTTTAATACTGCATACATATTATATTGTCAATATGAGCTTTTTAAAAGTGAATGTTATGTAGCATATTGTTTTAAATATTTTTTTTAATCTATTTTACAAACAAATATGTAACCTAATCGTTCGTATGTCTCTAAAGGGCTTTTCTACAGGCAATGAAGCGTCCAGAAAGTGAGCTATGGCAGTTAGTGGTAGAATGTAACGCCAAGCAACAGAACAGCTACAATTGTGGTGTTTTTTGCATGCTGGTAATTCTTCCATAATGGTATTATAATCTTAGATTTGTTGTAGATACGTTTATTTATGTTAATAAATTGTTTACTTCTTTGAAATAGTTGCAAACACTAAAGAGGCAAATTACTCTTGGGAACGACAACTGATCCAGGTGCTAGTGTCTGTCGGAGGTGATTGGTACTTGTCTGTGATTTTGTCTGACCACTAAGATGGTACTAACGTGGTTGGTGTGAGATCTCGGACAAAGGATTTTCAACATAAATATCAATAACAATTCTTTTTATGTCCATTTTAGTTCCCCTTGGTTATTTTCATAACATATACATTTTCAATTCTCTGTTCAGTTTGCAGAATCGTACATAAGTGAATGCCTAGTTCCGGCAAATGAAATCCATGGAACGTTTCTGAAGGAATATAGATTCTACATTGCAATGAAGCTAATGGAGTTGTCAGGTTTGAGTTTAACATTTCATGATTAACGTTTGGAAAATTGTCATGCCCTAGTTTAGTCTTAAAGTTTGTATTTGGTAGCTATTTTTCTTTTCTCCAATTATCAAAAAAGCAGAGCCTGATTGTTGTTCATTGTATTCAATTTAGTAATAGATGGCAATTATATTTGAGTCTTTAAATGCTGTTTGTTGTCTTGCCATTTGAAAGTGTTTTGAACAGTTGTGACTGTCCTATGCACTTGATTCTAATATTGTTTGAAACATGTCCATAATATCCTTTATTATTATTATTATTTTTTTTTTAAATCTTTTTATTATTGAAGAAAAATAACATACAATAAGGCAGCAGACGCTATACATCATGGAAAGAACAAGTCACATACAAAAAATTTTGAGCAAGGAACAGGGGGTCAAAATGACATAAGCAATTCTCAAATTAAATAGTGCGTGATCTGACGATACACAATAACCATCCGTTCGACCCATCAAGATTATTGACCAGTTCGACACGAAGTAAAACAGGATTTTAAGAAAGTGAGCAAAGAAAGTTATCGTCAGAGGCAATATATGAGAATAAAGAGAGGAACTTCGATCATCATCAATCAGCAGCAATTAAAGGCACAACAGTAAAAAAATGTGAATGACGTCGACACCCCGTGCCCCGTCTGCCCACCAATCAGGATATTGCCATGAATAGCGTCCACTATACAAATTTGAACAGGAGTTAAAGACATAAAACACTAACTAGGACAATACAACATACACCCCTCCCCCCTCCCTGCACCTCTGCATAAGGCTTCCGCCCCACCCCAACTAGCAGTGTGCCTGTCGCCCCAACTAACTAAATACCAAACGTGGAAAGTGGAGGAGGTAATTATCATACACGCTCCCGGTCTCCCCCCCCCCCCCCCCCGCCGAAAGCGTGACCCCTACAGACAAGAATTATATAAGAAAGAGATTACTAGCAAACTAATAGGGGAAGCCATACCAACCACCCAGACCCCCGCTTCGGCAAAGACAGTAGAATCCGTGTGTCCGTTATAGCCTGAAAGTCGAGCCCAGATTGTCAAGCTCATCCCTGTCCCTTACGATCTTTCATGCGAACTCCCACCAACAGATTCACTGCGCGGACAGGAGAATCAAAGTAGTGAAGAAAATTCACAGAAGTACGGGAGAGACAAGTAAAAAATATGAAATCCCGCAAGGCAGCAATTACACTGAAATGTTCCCCCACCGATAATAAGTCTTGGAAATAGTTCTTCGGAAAGCGCAGGAAAGCAAAACAGTGGGAAAAGGTGAAAGGAGCAATCCAGAAAGCAGTGGGAAAGTCTTCCAGACGTGAGACGCGAAGTGTGTCCATCACAGGCATCGATGTTGTTGGGAGTGAAAAACTCGAAAGGTTCTCATGCTCGCAGGTCGTTACTCGAACGTCGTTCAAGGGTTTCAGTTCGTTTGTCTGCACGGGGCCATCCTCCTCAGCGGAGCTTCGTGTAGCGGGAAGATCAGCTCGTTTCAAGGCTGGCAAAAGGTCAGAGTCTGGTCCTAGACATGCGGTCTCAGCCACTGCGATCATTTTGTGGATGATGGAGTCCACTTGTTGGTGAAGTGCCCCGATGGCGGCCATTACAGTTCTTAGTGACAACGCACTCTCCGCCCGATCAATCTCCTCACGCTCAAGCACAATCAAAGTTTCTGATCCCGGAGGTCCGGACAACTCCGGGGAACCAAACAAGAGCGGAGCGGACGGACAAGGAAGGCGACCTGTCGATGACCAACGTTACTCGGCAGCAGCGAGCGGGGACCCCAACCCGACAGACCCGGGGGCCACAAGGTCTCCGGGAAGAGGAACCCTACCCACAGCCAAATATGTACTTGGTCGCCGTTCCTTCAGCACCAACCAGACCGTGCGACCGCCATCAGAATTGGGCGAAAAAGACCTCCACTCCGGAAGACCGGACTCTGCCTGAGTCCCGCGGCCGATGTTATTCAACTGAGACCCGGCTGGGTCAGCACTCGAGGCCCCGGCTCACATACTGGGCTAGGCCGAAAGATGAAGCACGGCATAACTCCTCTGTTCAAGCCTGCAGAAGTTTCCAGAGCACACCATCAGGATCAGCAACGCTTTAGCCACACGGGGTCGGGTGCAAAATCAGGATAAGTGACAGGATAATGTAGCTAGCGACGGAGGTCGGCGGAGCCGGGAGCTTATGCGACCATCTTGGTTGCTAGCGTAGCTCCTCATCCTTTATTATTTTTAAACTTTTTATATTTGCACTTCAGATGCGCTAATGTTCATCTATGTTACATTTAGATTCTGTTGAACTCTTCTGCGGTGTCTGCAACAATAAAAAATCAGTCTTTTTTCTGGATAACTCTAAGGCACTATGTCAAGAATGCTGTAGATGGATCCGCCTGGAATGTATTCTAATCGACACATCTCCCGTGTTACCTTATGAAGGTTTCAAATGTATCAAATGTATTTAAAAAAACAATGTACTTTCTTTGGTTAAGATGTTTCCGCATGTCGGCTGTAGATTTACATGCTCTGGATTCTCCTGCCATCTAGTGTTGTGTCCGGATTATCATAAGTTGTATGTCTTTGAAGAACTCTTTTAACTTGCAAGTAAGGTGACTCCTTTTGTAGTTAGTCTGCTTGGGCATCAACTATTGCTAGATTCTATTTCTATTACAGGGGAATGGTGTAAGTAATTGTAATCTAGAGTTGTCAATGTGTATGTACCATGACTAATAACATCAAACAACTATAGGTGTTGGCGTGGTAGGCAGGAGGGCACATGTGAATCAATAGCTCAACATTCCAAGAATAGATGCTGACCCTGATAATACCCATGACATTGACCCTGTTTGCACATTGTTACATTAGTCAATAGCCACAATCAGACATTTTAACAAGTTGTACATTTTGGTAGGATATGACATCCCTTTATTCACTCCGTTGTAGTAACAGTGCTACTTAAAAAATGTTGGTACACACTCCCTTCAGCAGTCATTGATTTAAGGGTACCTTTTTTTAAGTAATGGGCTAATATTTTGATGTTTCATTATCCTTTTTCTGCTGGGTGATTTTCTCATCCATATATATATATATATATATATATATATATATATATATATATATATATATATATATGTCCACTATCATTTCGGCGAAGAAGCTGTAATGGCCTCTAACAGCGGCGTGCCGGGACGGGATCGCCACTCCCCCGTATTTCAACCGACAGTCGTTCTCCTTTTTCCCACAGAACGATATCCAGGCCACCAATTCAATTCAAAAGTGTCTTTATTCACACACGCACTCGACGCGTTTCGGGAAACAAGTTCCCTTGTTCACGAGTGTCAAAGCAGAGTGAAAACACAGTTTAAATGCAAATCATATGACTTGTGAGTTTCATAAACACTAAAGACAGACTGCCGTATCTCGTAATATCTGGAGCTGTGAGAAACACAAAATATTGCAGCAGGCAAAACCAGGCATAATTAACAAAAATGATGTTCATTCAATTTCATGACACAATATTAAAGTTTTTCAAAATAAGATGGATTACTAAATAAAATAATACTAGTATTGGCGCTATGTCCGACCCGCAGGCAAGATTCAAACCCCCGATCTCAGGACAGTCAAGGTTGCAGTGCACCAATCTACTGCGCCACTAGCCTCTTACTTGAAAATAAACTCAGTAAGCTGTAGGCAAAAACGTTTATGTTGTGCACAGACTCAAAACATATAGGTTATCCTGCCCAAGTGGGCGTGCACTTAAATTTGTATTTGTAGCAAACGTGTAGTTCCTTTCAGTGTTCATTCAACCAAAAGGAGACTCCAAATTGAGCCGCTTTTATTGCCTTCACATAGGTGTGATCCTTGAATCATACCCACATACTGTGTCTATGTCGTGGTTTAGTGAAAATTAATTCCAAGCCTTTCTGCCTTTCATTGTCGTGTCTCACACTCTCCCAAATCATATCAACCGGCACCTGTGGTAACAGAATACGTTTATTTTTATTCTGTTACCACAGGTGCCGGTTGATATGATTTGGGAGAGAGTCTCCTTTTGGTTGAAAAATGCACAGGTTCTCTCATTGATGGACAGCACCGACATACACTTTTAGACACACCTCCCGCCACAAGTTCTAGAATTGCGAACTTTAGAGCTGGGGAGCTACGTTCGAATCTCGGCATCAGCTCAACATCCTAGGATTCCAGGCAAATCGCTTTGTCTCCCCGTGCCTACCACAAATGAATGTGTTCTTCTGTAATGTAAATTGTGCTCATGCCATGTTGTCGAGTTCGCGCTATATAATATTGCAAGGAAAAATAAAGTAGGGAAACTCGAGTTCACACACTACTGAACGCGCACTCTTAAGTGCATCAGCAGTGCACTGTGAATCGGAGCGTTTCACAGGCCTGTCACAGATAAGAAATGCTATCAAAACGAAATCCTACAAAACAATATACTACTGGCCGGCAGCAATTCATACCCGGACAACGTCGGGACGGGCTGCTAGTATATATATATATATATATATACACACACACATCATCATCATTATTTGTGGCCCAACAGCCGCTTTTTGACAACACTTCAGATATTTGACTTGCATATCAAAGTCAAAATTATACTTCCAGGACATCGTTCAAAAAAGAATAAATCATGAAGGGTTAGCCCACTTTTTCACCAATTGAAATATTCCAACTACATACATTTCCTTGCCCAAATAAAGCCTTCGAGGAATTTTAACGACAACTTTTAAAATGGCATTTTACTAATCATGACTTCTAAACCCTTTGAAGTCATAATTACACACCTGGCCCCTTATATGTGCTGCCCAACAGCCTCTTTTTGACAACACTTCTGATATTTGACTTGCATATCAAAATCAAAGATGTACTTCCAGGACATAATTCCAAATAGGATAAATACTGATGGGTTAGCCCACTTTCTCACCAATTGAAATATTCTACTACATACATTTCCTAGCCAAAATAACTTTTTTCACAATTTATAAGTATCTTATAAAATAGCATCAGTAAGAAGTATACAAGAATTAAAGCTTGTGGCGAATTGATTCTTGGTAGAAAGACCTTCTAGTATGGTCAGGGACTAACGACCACCTCCTCCCTGTCTTATGGACCACCATCATCGACCCCTAAAGCAATTAGACATGCAAGGAGTTTTCTTTGGAAGGCAGGGGGCCTCACGACCCCCCAGTCGTATTGATTAAGACTTGAAAACAAATTAAAAATTGTTGAAATAAACAATATTACACAATCATTATTATGCGAAATTCCGACATTAGATTTACAAGCAATGAAGACAGGTATCAAAGTGTTAACTTTAACAAATGTTGAATACCCCATGTTTCCTAACCAAATGTAACATCCTACGTATGAATTTTCCATATCCTAGCTTTTGGGCCTATGCATCTGCTATCTTCTCCAAGATCCAGCGAGGATCTCCCTGACCCGACTTGGCCATAGAGATTCTGTTCTCCTAGTTTCCGAACCGAACCTCTTTTTGCAGCTCAACACCGCTCTTCTAACCGCCAAGACCCAGGAACCTGCCTGTTCGAAGTGCCTCTGGGGCCTGCACGCTCCATACTGCAGAGACGCACCCTCAATCCAGTGAGCTGAGGAGCCTGCTCCCAGTCCCAATAGCTCTATGATTGTCTGTCCCGAAAAGTGTGCTTTTTAGTCTTCGCCGAAACCTGCTCGTCCTGTGCTCTGTTGCCTTTTGTTTTCTTCGGATCTTGCTCCCGCACTATCCTCCCGCTGCCAGCAGAGTCTGCTGTCACTTATTTTTCAATTTGGAGATCCTTATGTACAAATTATTAGAAAAGCTTGTGATCAGGGTTCTAGCTGCCGTTCAATATTTAGGGGTCTCCCTTCCCACTGTGTCTGAATAGCAGCAAATCGTCCTGCACCATCAGATTTAACTTCTTTCACGATTAGGGGGAACTACTTTTTAACCCTTATTCCAACCCCTCTAGAGCCTGATGTAAATTTGGAGTGGACCACCATTCTATAACCCCATCTGTCCATTGCTTTACTAGCTGTGCCTGTAAGGTGCATCTCTTGCAGTAGTACCACTGTTGGGCCTCCTCTTTTTATGCATTGCGGAACCAAGCCTCGCTTAATTTTATTGCCCAGTCTGCGCATATTCCAGGTGAGCACGGAGAGGGACGGTGTTGTGACGTCGGAGCCTCCCCTGTGAGTTAGGCTGTGATTCGTCTCCCATTGGCATATTGTGAAGATCTATAAATGCTAGTGACTCGCCCTATATTTGAGCTAATGTGTGTTTCTGTGAGTAGTGACAATGTACAACCATATCTATACTTGTCCATAACATATTCATTAAACAAAAAACATGAACAACCCGCCTCCCAGCCTTGCGGACCTAGAACTGCCCACCACCCCAACTTAGCAGAGTGCTTAAAACCCCAACCCTGAAACTTTGGTTGCATGTATGTACAGGGGTGGGAAAGTCCAAGGAAGTCCGTTCATCCCCCTAGTCCCAGAGTCCCGAGCCATCAATGAGTCTGTTGCTATCAGCAGTTTGAGGTGGGCCCTGACAGTTAACTAGGTACATTCCCCTTATATGAAAAGAAAAAGGGGGGTACTTCCCTTGCGCGTGAGGATCCCACTCCCCGGAGTCCTTATCCAGTCGTTCCGCCTCTTCCTCTTCTAGTTCGATGTCCTCAGGATCACCTTCTTTGCTCAGTTGTCTTCGCCTCCTTCCCGCTTGACCGGACCTCTCCGCCGGCTGCCATCCCTCAAGCCAGTCGTGTGCCTCTTCCGGCGTGTCGAAAAACCATGTTTTTTTATCTGTCACCACTCTGAGTTTTGCTGGAAAAAGCATCGAATACGGCAGTTCACGGGACCTCAGCGCTTTCTTAACCTCAAAGAAGCTTCTGCGGTGTACAGCGACTGCTGCTGTGTAGTACGGAAAGAGATCTGAGTTTTGCCCTCGGATAGGCGGCGCCACCCGTGCCGTTTGAAGAATGGCATCTCTGTCTCAAATTTAATATATGAGGGCCAGTACCGGCCATAGGGGAGATCCAGGCTTCGGTCGTCCTCTTGGTACTCTGTGCGCCCGCTCCACAGAAAAGAAGGTTGACAGACTTTTAGGTTGCAGCTTGTCCTTCATGAGATCTTCAACGTAGAGGTCCATAGCGGGTCCCCCCTCGGACTCCGGAAGTCCTGTTATTCGAACATTATTTCGGTGTAAGCGCTCTTCTTGCTCGTCCAGCTTTGCTGCCATAAAGTGACTCCTTTTGTGGTTAGTCTGCTTGGGCATCGACTATTGTTATTGTTGCAGCCATACGTTTGTTGTCAGCCTCCAGTCGTCGATGGAGCCATCCCCGCGAGGACCCTCATTCGGGACCGCGGGGCCCAAAGGTGCTGGCACGGAGCCCGACGTAGAAGTGAAGTTCCGCATCGCCATGAGGAAGGCCTCAATCTCCTCCGGCGTCGCATCTAGCCCAGGGACCGGCGGGTATAGGGCTGGAGGTGGCGCTGCGTGGGTGGGGTCGGCAGAACCCCCGACCGCGTCGTGCGAGTGTCGGGGGGAGTCAGAAGAGGGATGTCGCCTCTTCGACGTCTTGTGCCTCTTACCTGAGGACTTGGAGCCCGATGAATGATGACGACTCTCGGAGCTCCGATGGCTATGGTCCCGCGACCGGTCCCCCGTCCTCCTCCTGGACTGGGACCTCGAGCGGCACGGGGCCGACTGCCGGAGCTCCCTTCCATAAAAGCTTTTATTGGGGGGAACTTTAAACAATGATAGATGTTGTTTGTTCTGTAAGTAGGCTGCTATGGCAGCTAGATGTAATCTTATTGATGTATACGCCAGGTTACATTTCTATAGATGTAAAAGATAACAAATGATCAGAATGGAAACATCGAGTGGGTCAATTTTGTTGTTGGAGCAATAAATGACTAACCTTTTCCATTTTGCAGCATAGCATGCTCTTGTTGTAGGGCGTCTAGCTTCTTTAATAACATTCATACACTCTTGTGGAAGATTAAGGTATCTAAACTGTATGATTTCAAGAGCCAGATCACCAGGTTGAGCCGGATGGGATCTGGGTGTCTTATCTGTCCATGGTTCTGAGTGAGAAACTTTGGAGAGAGGTGCAGCTTTTGATGTGGTACTACTGATAGCTGCAACAGAGTTGTGAACCATGGTTGTCTTGCCCATGTTGAAGCAACTAGGATCATTGTAAGGGAATGCTGTTGGAGCTTCCTCACTAGTAATGAAATGAGTGGGAGAGGCAGAAAAGCGTAAGAACATTTTCCTGACCAGTTCATCCCTAGCGCATTGCCTTTGGACAATGGGTCTGGATAGCTGGATGCGAAGTTTTTGCATTTTGTCTTTTTGTGTGTTGCGAACAGATCTAATTCTGGCTGTCCCCACATTTGAAAGAATGATTGTGTACTACTGGTAGATGCTCTGCTAGGAGGTATATGTTTCGCAGAACGGCCCTCCTCCAGATGCTCTGTGCTAGACGGGATAACTGGAGAGAGTGTGTCCCCCCTCTTTTTGTCTGTAACACATTGACGTCATGTTGTCTGTACGTATTAAGACAACTTTGTTGAAGAGTTGTGGTCAAAACTATTCTAGTACCAGAGAGATTGCTAACAAGTACAGATAGTTGATGTGGAATTGTTTTTGCTGAGAGGTCCCTAACCCTTGAGTGGTATGGTTTTTGAGATGTGCTCCCCAGCCAGTGAGCGACGCATCTGTTAGCACTAGCTGTGGAAGTGGCTCGAGGAACGACCATCCTTTGGCAAGGTTTTTTGTGTTCCATCACTGCAGAGAGCGATGGGTGCGGTAGTCAACTCGACGCGATGCAAGGGTTGGACTACACACTGTCGGCACATTTAGGCTTCATTTATTGCAAGGATGGCACTATATTCAATTGAAAGATCAGCAGTACAAAAATTCTTTATATTTATATTAAATGTACAAAAAAATAAAAAAATATATCTGACAGGCATAGCCAGTGTAACTTCTCTTGAGAAATGTTAATAACCTTAAAATGACACTGGTTGTTGCTTTATTTTGATAAGTCAAAGAACGGATGTTCCAATTTATTCCTTTTAGCAGATCCGCCCTTGTCGGGCAACAGTTCACATTACGGCTTTATTTATTGCAAGGATGGCACTATATTCAATTTAAAGACCAGTAGTTCAAAAATTCTTAATATTTACAGTAAATGTACAAAACATTTTTTAAATATATCTGATAGGCTAGCCAATGTAACTTCTCTTGAGAAATGTCAATAACCTTAAAATGACACTGGTTGTTGTTTAATTTTGATGAGTCAAAGAACGGATGTTTCAATTTAATCCTTTTAGCAGATCTGCCCTTGTCGGGCAACCGTTCACATTTAGGCTTTATTTATTGCAAGGATGGCACTATATTGAATTTAAAGATCAGCAGTACAAAAATTCTTTATATTTACAATAAATGTACAAAAAATGTAAAAAATATATCTGACAGGCATAGCCAATGTAACTTCTCTTGAGAAATGTCAATAACCTTAAAATGACACTGGTTGTTGTTTTATTTTGATGAGTCAAAGAACGGATGTTTCAATGTAATCCTTTTAGCAGATCCGCCCTTTCAGGCAACCGTTCACATTTAGGCTTTATTTATTGCAAGGATGGCACTATATTCAATTTTAAGATCAGCAGTACAAAAATTCTTTATGTTTACAATAAATATTAATAATGTTAATAAATGTTATTGAAGAGTACCTTTTTTTAAGCAATGGGTTAAGATTTTCATTTTGATGTGTTTCATGACCCATTTTTGTGCTGGGTGACTTTCTCATCCACTTATACTCAGCCGTTAAACAGATTCCGCAAGGAGGCCTGGCCTACCTGGGTATCTGCTCTAGTGTGAGAATCAAGACAGTAAAGTAATGTCTGGTAAAGCATCTTTATCCCAGTGTGAAATTATGCACTTTGAGTTGTCGTGACCAAAACAAAAGATCGCGCACACACACCAAAACATGCTGGTGGTATTGTCTGTTCGTACCATGACTGAAGACCCTGCGATTCTGGGAAGGAACGCTTGTAGGGATAGAAAGATGGCTCTCAACTCTAGACTGTCGATGTGGCATTGTTTGTATATCTGGGACCATTTGCCCTGCACTTGCAAGTCCTACAGATGACCTCACCAGCCCTCCATGGACGCATCTGTCATTAGAACAAAGTCCAGAGGGGTTTGCAAGAATGTGAGTCCTTGTTTTAGATTGTGTAGTTAAGTCCACCATTGAAGAGCATCTACCATGCGAGGGGTCACTTTGATGATGTCCTCGAAGGAACCTGTTCCTTGTCACTGGAGATGTAGCTCCTCCTGAGTTGAAGCTTGTGGCAACCAGTAAAAAAGAAAACTTAACTTAACTTTTGTATCTTTTACCTTCTCAATCTGGAGGCGCTAAAGAGGATGGCACTTGATTTTTGTAGTCCAGGTACGGGTAAACAAACGCCTTCTTCTTTCTCAGGTGCGCTGCCAGCAGCGCCATGTACTTTGAAAAAGCCCTGGGTGCAGACTTCAGTCCAAACGGTATTACGGTGTACTAATAGTGATTTGCGTCGACTAGAAAGTGCAGGAACTTCCAGTGTTTTTGTGCAATGGGCACATGGAAGTACGCATCCTGTAGATCTATTGCGCAAAGCCAGTCTCCTCTTTGAAGCTAAGGATAAATCTGGTGCAAAGACAGCATGCAAAATTTCTCCCTGCGAATCCATTTGTTTGCTTGTCGCAAATCCAGAATGGGCCTGAACTCGTTCTTGTCCTTCTTGCGCACCAGGAAGAACCGTGAGTAAAGGCCCTTTCCCCTTTCACGCAAAGGGACGTCGTAATAATAATGAGGATAATTGTTTTTATGTCCATTTTACTTCCCCTTGGTCTCTTGATAGAACTTGGGATAACTTTTCCTGCTTCGGCCATCACAAGGCAGCTTTAATCATAGCCGAGGTGATCGTCACCTTGTCGTCGAATGAACCGTGAATCTGCTTCCACTGATAGTCTAACTGTTCCTGAAGAGGACGCACCCTCAGTCTGCAGTGAGGAATGTTGTTTTCATTAATGACAGATGTGTATTACATAATGTCATTAGAGAGCAAGCACCTTCATATCAGTGTGAAATTATGCAACTTCCTGTAGCTTGTGATCAGGGTTCTTGCTGCCATTCTAGGGATGTGAACCAGTAAATACTGGCATCCTCCCAGGAGCATATAAATGAAACTCACCAGACATAGCAGGTTTGCTCAGAAATAGTGAAATTTATTTAATGGTACCAAAAGCATGCATCATTGCTAATTAGCAAGGAAGAATTCTGATCTGCCACCTTAGTGGCTCTCAGACCACTTCTTCCCAGAGTGACAAGTTTCTAGGTGTTATATACTGTATGAAATGCCATTTCAGCGGAACTAGAATAAGCCACCAAGCCAAATATGGCTGACATGGATGTGCAATGTCTGCACCTTGCAAAACAGCCAGATATGGGCATACCAGAAAGGCAGGCTCTGCACTGTGTAACAAATGCATATCATGTAGTCAAGACAAGCAAGGTGACCTGTAAGGGGGTGCAGAATAGCGTGTGCTTCCCAAATAGGCTTTCTCCATCAAAAGGCATGTCCATGATTTTTGATTGGACCACTGGCCTACAAGATGTTGATTTTAGCCACTGACTGGCTGGATTAATATAAGTATCTTCATAAATCGCACCAGTCAGAACAATACAAGAGTTGAAGCTTCTGGCGAATGCATTATCACTAGAAAGACCTTCTGGTACAGGCGTGTCTCCTTCAGTAGTGCCACTGTCCTCTTGTCGCTGGTGAACACCTTGCTCTGTGTGGCGTTGATCTGTGCTCCCAGGAAGAATTTTACTTGCTCTGGTTCCATAGAGGACTTTCCCCAGTGGATGGAGAATCCCAGGTCCATCAGCGTATTCGTCACGTGCTGTACATGCTCCCTGTATGTTCTGTGTCAGGGTGCCTTTATTAGCCAGTCGCCAGACTGTTTAGAGGTGGTAAGACCAGTCCTGAACGGCCCATAATTTACAAACAATTGTTCTGACCTACTCATGTCCTTGGTTTTATCTAAGTAGAATTTCAACACTCTTCTGACATCCAGGGAATTAAGAGACCTCTCTGCTGGAGTGGAAGGATGTAAAAACGTATTCAAAGTTATCGTCTGATAAGGAAATCAGAAATCACCTTTCGAAGGAACTTAGGGTGAGTGCGCATCACAACCGTAGAAGCATGAAATGTAGTATAAGGTTTTTGGACGTGCACCAGATGCAGAATCTCTTCCACGTGTATATTGATATTGTTTGTTTTCAGGTTAATTCTGAGTTATCTAGGCTGATCTGTTGGTGACTCCACTCCCGAAAGATCCGGTCCAGCGTCGATTGATGGATCTCCCATTCGTGATTACATTGTACTGATCTGCTGAGAGAATCCGCTAGTACATTGGATATCCCTGGAACATGAACCGCTGAAAAATTGATTGTCGAGGTTGATAGAGAGACCCAGAGATTGAAACAGGGACAAACATCTCTGGATGTGGGTGCTTGTTGCTGAAAAAGAATTCGCCTTGATAAGGCAGTCGTCTAGTAAGGAAAGATTTGAATCCCTTCCAGATGAAGGTGTGCCGCCACCGGTGCTAGAACCATGGTAAACACACGGGGTGCTGAACGTAGTCCGAAAGGAAGGACTTTGAATTGGAAGTCCCTGCCAGCCAGTGTGAACCGCAAGAATTTTCTGTGCCTGGTATGATCTTTGTTGGTTGTCGCACCCTCGATTAGAGAATGATCCATGCCCTTTAGCACCCTGAATGGGCGGCTTACGGAATTGCAGAGTACCGAGAGATCTTGCTGTCTCTGTATTGTTTTTGATGGTCTGCAGGGCCTCATCCACATTTTGACCAAATTGTGACTCTCCATCAAACGGCATGTCAATAATCTTTGCCTCAACCTCCTGGTGAAGAGATGTAGATTTCAACCAGCCTTGTCTACGTAGTACTGCAGCACACGCTAGCTGCCTAAATCCAGTGGATGCGACATCCAGGGCCAAATCTATGTTCTCCACAGAGATGCGCTCCCCTTCTTGTAGGATCTTTTAAGCTTCCGCCTTTGATGGTTCCGGCAACATGTTGATATATGGCGAAATGTCCGACCACATTTGCCTGTCATACTGACCTAAGATGGCTAGTGAATTAGCAGCACGGACTGTCTTCGCTGCCATGTTAGAGACCTTTTTTTCCAATTGTGGCTAATCAGTGGAGCTGTGATTGGAGAAGAGGGATTCCTAGCCTGTCTTTGGCGCTTTATATTTTTTTGTCGAGCCGAGGCAAAACTGGAGGGATAGAAGCAGGAGCTGTCATGACATTCAATCCTTCATTCCAGATAAAATCAATAATAGGGATAGTCCGTATCTGCTTCCTTAGTTGGTCCTTCAAATTGTAAATGAAGCATTCATCCTTCTTTTTTCCATAGGTATAAGGTACCTTTGTGTTGCCCTTTCCATCAGAAGGTGTAAGCCTCCGATGTCCACTGTAGGAGAATCAATGGGAGCTGGAGTTAAAGGAGAAGGAGTTTGAATTTGGTATTCGTCCCACTCCGACATAAGAGATGTATCATCCACTTCTTCACTGAGTCACTTTGAGACGGGTTGTTGGCCCCCTCTTTTGTTTTGTCCATGTGGGTGTAGTAACAGAGAATGAAAACAGCGAGAAATACTTAGAGGGAGCGTTTGCTTTTGAAATTTGTTCACTAGTAATGTTATCGTGTATCTGTTCTGTTCCTATTGAGATGCGCTCCGACACATTTGCTTTAAAGTCCATGCTATTTAAAAAACGCAGAAAGAAAGAAGGAGCAGTCAAGACCATCTTACTCTCTATGCAGTATCCGAATTGTATGATGTTGAGTATCCATTTGTCTATGGTTATCTTTTTCCACTTGTGGAAGCAACGACTTAACCTGCCTCCTACTGATGTTATATGTTCTGCGACGTGTTTTCCGTGTAGTTTTCTGCCTGTATATAGCCACTTACAGGCAGCATTAATATAAGTATTTTAAAAATAGCATCGGTGAATGAAATATCCACAATACTTTCATATTGTAACAGATATAATATACCAAAGGAGAAAAACAAAGCAACTCACCCTTTGTATTGCAAATGATCCATTGTATATTTTTGATGATGTTGATATTTTGTAGGATGTTTGACCTTGTCAATGCAGAATGCTGCCAGCAAACGATTTATACGCATCTCCTTTCAGCATGTGCCACATACCTGATAAAGGAAGCCATGTTGGAGAATTTTTTACCAATAAGGTATTAATGATGCCCCTGAATATATGCCCCTATGTTCACCGATGCCCCTCCTTATCTGGTGGTGTAGTGATGAGGGTGGCTGGGTTTTTCGATCTTTGCTGTGCGGCCTGCGAGATGACCCAAAAAGGCCCCGGGTGTCCAGTAGGGCCATGATCCTCACGATCATCTTTGGGCCTTTGGAGAGCAGCAAATCACCACCTCAGCAGGGATGGCCGTTCTGAATCAAGATGTTGGCCCTACCACCCTGGGGCGGGTGCCACCCTTCACGTGGAGCCAATGCCTAACCATTCGTATGTCTCTAAAGGGCTTTCCTACAGGCAATGAAGCGTCCAGAAGCCTGACTGGTGCACCAGCTTCTGCGCGGCCATACAAGAGTTGAAGCAAAGAAACGTGGTATTTGCATTGTCTGGTTGATGTGGAACGTTGACACCACCTTTGGCATAAAGTGTGGGTCCGTCCTCATCACCACCCTATCATTGTGTATCTGGATGTAGGGCTCTTGTAGTGTTAGCGCCTGTAGTTCGCTCACCCTGCGCAGGGAGGTGAATGCCAACAAGGAAGCGGTCTTCATTGTTAGCATTTGTAGAGAGGCCTTTTAAGCAGGGGCCAGTCTTTTTCAATACACCCCCCCCCCTTCCATGATCCACCCTTGTCGGGCAACCGTTCACATTTAGGCTTTATTTATTGCAAGGATGGCACTATATTCAATTGAAAGATCAGCAGAACAGAAATTCTTTATATTTACAATGAATGTACAAAAAATGTTAAAAATATATCTGACAGGCATAGCCAATGTAACTTCTCTTGAGAAATGTCAAGAACATTAAAATGACACTGGTTGTTATTTAAGTATGATGAGTCAAAGAACGGATGTTCCAATTTAATCCTTTTAGCAGATCCGCCCTTGTCGGGCAACCGTTCACATTTAGGCTTTATTTATTGCAAAGATGGCACTATATTCAATTGAAAGATCAGCAGTACAAAAATTATTTATGTTTACAATAAATGTTAATAATCTTAATAAATGTTATTGAAGAGTACCTTTTTTTAAGCAATGGGTTAAGATTTTCGTTTTGATGTGTTTCATGAAACATTTTTTTGCTGGGTGACTTTCTCATCCACTTATACTCAGCCGTTAAACACATTCCGCAAGGAGGCCTGGCCTACCTGGCCTTTGCTTTCACACATGTAAGAATACAAGAGTTGAAGCAAAGAAACTTGGGGATCGCCGTCGACGGGATTGCCGTCGACGAGATCGCCAGCCAGCTCAGTAAAACAACTTGCAGCAGTGATCAGATTTTGCTGCATTTACAACTTGTATCCATTAATATCTTAGATGCACAAACAAACACAACCATCTGGTTTTAGACAGATTTACAAGGAACAGAACAAGTTGCAACCCAGGTAGGTCCATGGAGGCTCTTTGCTTCAAACACAAACATCTGAGAGGTTCTCCTGTTCCATGTCATTTTTTCCAAGTCTTCTTGATTCTACCACCAGTGAGAGGACCCTTCTGGGATGCCTTTGCTTTCAGACAAGTAAGAATACAAGAGTTGAAGCTAAGAAACTTGGGGATCGCCGTCGACGGGATTGGCGTCGACGAGTTCGCCAGCCAGCTCAGTAAAACAACTTGCAGCAGTGATCAGATTTTGCTGCATTTACAACTTGTATCCATTAATATCTTAGATGCACAAACAAACACAACCCTCTGGTTTTAGGCAGATTTACAAGGAACAGAACAAGTTGCAACCCAGGTAGGTCCAGTGAGGCTCTTTGCTTCAAATACAAACATCTGAGAGGTTCTCCAGTATCATATCATTTCTTGCCAGACTTCTTGATTCCACCACCAGTGAGTGGATCCTTCTGGGAGGCCTTTGCTTTCAATTCATCCAGTTTTTTCTGCTCTTCCTTCTGCTTCTGTTTGAAAGCGGCATCTTCCTCATCCATATTTTTAGCCTGTTTCTTAGCTTGCTTCAACGGCTTCTTTTTACCACCTTCTGTGCCGGACATCTTGGCGTCGACGGGCTCTTCGTTCGGGATCGTCATTATTTATTGCAAGATGGCACAACCCCATCGACGAGCTCTTTGTCGACGGGGTTGCTGTTGACGTGGATCACCGTCGACGGGGTCACCGTCGACGGGGTCACATTATTTTAAAAATATATCTGACAGGCATATTTTGTAGGATGTTTGACCTTGTCAATGCAGACTGCTGCCAGCAAACGATTTATACTCATCTCCTTTCAGCATGTGCCACATACCTGTCGTCGGAGTTATTTACAACATTCCCATTCGATTCCTCTTGGCTATCAGTATATTGACGTTGATCTTGCCTGTCACCACCTCCTGGTTCCTCCCTGTTTGTTCAGAGATTGTTGTGGTGTTGTCTGATGCTGCACTCTCTCCATCATTTTAAACATTAAAGCGTACTCAAGAGTAGACTCATTGGAAGGCAGATTGGTAATCTTCCTTTGGATTACAGGCTTTAGACCAGTCAGCCACACTTGCCTATCTGGTTTCATCGGAAGTGCCCCACGAAGCTGTGGCTCATGTCCTGCCTGCCCCTGGAGCCAGTCTTTTCCAAACCGCCCGGCTCCTCCCACGTCTTCCATGATCCGCCCTTGTTGGACCACCTTAGGAAGAAAAGACGGATGTGTCCTCAGTCCTAATCTATTCAAGTGGAACACAGTATAGGGTTCCTTGGAACAGAGAGCTTGAATTTCGCTCACCCTACAAGCTGACGTGATTGCTACCAAAAAAACAGCTTTCCAAGAAATATGCTGCAAAGTAGCTTTATGAATGGGCTCAAAAGGTGGGCCCATTAATTTTGACAGCACCAGGTTCAGCTTCCAGGCCGGAGTAGGAGGGCGCACTGGAGGGTAAACTTTTTTCGACCCTTACATGAAGTCCTTTACTGCTGGCAGATGGGAAAAAAGAAGGTTGTGAAGCTGATCGCCTAAAAGCTGTTATAGCAGCTAAATGCTCCTTAATAGAATTAAACTTTACACCTGCTTTAGCCAGATATAATAAATAAGGAAGAACAATTGTTTTTATGTACATCTCCATTCACCTTGGTTATTTGCACAACATATACATTCTCAACTCTCTGTTCAGTTTCCAGAACAACTTCTTCCTGACCCTTAATAGGATGATGACCATTCTGCGTACACCACATATAGAAGCGCTTCTAATTACAGGCATAAGAATGTCTTGTGGGAGGACGTCTCGCTTCCTTCAGGATGGACATGCAGTCCTGAGGCAATCCTATATGGCCGTATTGTATGAGCCATGCTGCCAAGCTCAGTGACGGAAGGTTGGGATGACCCATGTGTGTACCCCAGCCTTGCAGAGACGCATCGGTGATCAACGTCTGTGCAGGAGGAGGGCAATGAAACAGAATTCCCGCCTGCATATTCTGCTTCTTTGACCACCACGGAATGGAGGCTCGAGCTGTTTCTGACAGAGTAATCTGATTGTCCCAGCGAGCTGAATGTTGGTCCCACTTGTCCTCCAGATCCAGCGGAAGAGGAAGTATCCGAAGCCTGGCATTTGGGACCAGAAAAATGCATGAAGCCATCGTCCGTAGTAGTGAGGCAATTATTTGCACTTTCTGAACCGTGTTGCGAAGCACCAGCTGACACTTCTGATTTATCGAATATTGTCTCTTCTCCGAAGGAAACACTTTTTCTACCTCTGAGTCTAGCAGAGCTCCTAGGGAGTGAATCTTCTGGGTGGGCTGAGAGACTGATTTGCTGAAGTTGACATGCAACCCAACCGCTCACATCGCTCGATGCAGGTCTGGAATTGAATTCTTACACTGTCTGGGGAAGGACCTTTCAATAGCCAATCGTCCAGATATGGGTACACGAAGACACCCCTGCGGCGTAGAGCGGCCGCTACCACTGCGACACACTTTGAATACTCGGGGAGCTGACTTCTACCCAAACAGAAGGACCTTGAACTGAAGGAATCGTCTGTGTTTGTGGTGTATCGGGACATGAACGTAGGCATCTTGTAGGTTCAGCGAACACATCCAATCTCCCCTCCTGAGATGTGGATATATTTGGATATATTACTATACACGCACCTTATGAGAAAATGGAAACTGTTCTTTGTCCGACAGATACTGTTGTTCATTGCATAGTTTTGGTAAGTGAAAGTTTTTTCAATATTAATCTCTCAGTTTTGAATGTTAATGTTGAACAGTATGAGTGGCTGTAAGACTTTGAAGTGCCTAAATATTATTTCAAGTCTCGTTTACTTTAAATGATTTTGTTTTTCAATGTATTAAGAGCAGACATCTGTAGCATTATGTCTTTAGTAGGGGATCTCTGTGTAGTCATAATCTAGTGAATAGTCCCGCCCATGTGCGTGGACCCCAGAGCAATCAAAAATAATCTCGACGGCGACCTCTTCTGTTGGCTTTCAATTAGCCAGTATAAGAAGCCACTTACTGGCTGCATTAATATAAGTATCTTAAAACAATAGCACCAGTAAGTACTTGTTCGGCTGTAATTGCCAGCTTGCTGAGATCGTTCATGCAAACTTTAAAACACAAACACACACACAGACATATTCACGCTCTGTTGAACTCTGTCATCATAGTGCTTTTCAACTTTCCCATTCAGTACCTGTTGGCTATGACTTGTGCCTGTATTTAGCCTCAGATGGAGCCTACCGTAAGCGAACCCTGGATGTAAGCCAGGTCGTTCAAGGAGTGCTTAAGACAAACTCTCTGTTTAAGAAGTCTGTCTGGATGTTTAGGATCCCTGTAACGTGCCTTGGAGGTTAGATGTCTTGGCAGTAACCACCTCCTTGTTCCTCCCTGTTTGTTCAGAGATTGTTGTGGTGTTGTCACAGAATTTCGTAGTGTCAGTATTAAGCCGTATGTAGCTTTGACAGAGCCTCTCGACATTTTGGATATCCTGTTGCCTATTGCACTTGTTCGTTGGCTGTCTTGTCAGCTAGTCCTCAGGGCTTCGACCCGGCCTCAATGTTTTTTCTTTCCTCAACGGCAACCTCTTCTGTTGGCTTTCAGTTAGCCAGTATAAGAAAAAAAATATCACCTGTAAGTTCTTGTTCAGCTGTAATTGCCAGCTTGCTGAGATTGTTTATTCCAACTTTCAAACACACACACACACACATACACACACACACACATATTCACTCCCTGTTGAACTCTGTCGTCAGAGTTATTTTCAAGGTTCCCGTTCGGTTCCTCTTGGCAATGAGTTTTGTGCCTGCATTTATGCAGTATAAGAAGCCACTCACTGGCTGCATTAATATAAGTATCTTAAAAAAATAGCACCAGTAAGTACTTGTTCGGCTGTAATTGCCAGCTTGCTGAGATCGTTCATTCAACAGTGTTGTGCGTGCTCCTTCCATGTTCTGTGTGAGCTTGCCTTTATTAGCCAGGTAAGGGTATACATGGATCCCTTCCCGTCTTAGGTGCACTGCCACTGCTGCAAGACACTTGGTGAAGACACTTGATGCAGATTTTAGTCCAAACGCTAGGGCTGTGAACTGGGAGTGATCTTTGTTAATTGTAAATCTCAGTAGGTGTTTGTGCTGCCTGTTCATAGGAATGTGCAGGTAAGCATCTTTGAGGTCTATGGTGGCCATGATATCTCCGTCCCTTATCTGAGGAATGACCTCCTTAAGGACGTCATTCTGAATTTCTGTGTCTTTATGAACTTGTTCAGGAACCTTAGGTCTAGGATGGGCCTCATTGTTTCGTCCACCTTTGGCACGAAGAAGTATGTGGAGTACACTGCCTTGTTCCTTTCTCGGTATGGAACTGGCTCGATGGCCTCCTTTTCCAGGAGGTCCGTCGCTTCCCATTGAAGTTGCTCTAGCTCTTTTCCTGACTGCGCCCTCCTTTTTGACTTTCTATTTGACGGTGTCTTTTCCAGTTCTATGCAGTATCCGAACTGTATGATGTTGAGTATCCATTTGTCTGTGGTTATCTTCTTCCACTCCTGGAATAAACAACTTAACCTGCCTCCTACTGGTGTTACATGTTCTGGAGCCCCCCAGAGGCTGATGCACATGCAGAGGACGATGACAGAGTCCCTCCATGCCCAGAAGTCCCACCTGGTTCATGGTGTCTCCTCTGCTTCAGGCCTTGGAGACAAATCTTCTCCCTGTCACACAGGGTCCTCCTGGAGAAAGAGTGACAGATTTCACAGGAGTCAGGGACATTTTTTGGCGGGGAGGCAGAGTATACATAGTCTGTGAGGATCAGATTTAGCCTTCTTCCTACCACAGTCAGGGTACTTGTCGAAGAAAGCTTGCATTGTCAACAATAAGAGGTGGCAAAATTGGCTAAAAAGCACAGCAACTGGAAGAGAAAGACCCCAGACGTCGAGTGAAACACTCAAAACACTGGAAAAGTACCAAAAATTGAAGTAATCCCCACAAAGGTAGAGCTCAATGCTCCAGGGTCCTGCTAGCAGGTGCCGGAAAAAAGAACTGAAAGTAAAAGGCCTTTGGCTGTGCATCCTGGGATACCGATGGTCTCTGGAGAGTTCCTTAAAGGCACGGTATCCCTTTTCCAGAAACATACTGGCAGCCTATGGGGGCTTGTCTGTCCAACCCTTCCTCTCTATCATTTGAAGGAATGTTTGTGAAGGGGAATTTCACTATGGGTGAAACTTGGCAAAATGTGTAAAATTTGATATTATTTGGCTATCCTTTTTACTTCGCGATGAAGTGCTGGCCAATGTATCCTTGTAGTTATAGGCTACATTATTTGTGTTTGATATTCGCGAAAGTGTCTATGCAGGACTGCAAAGAAGACAGTTTAAGAGATTCTTTTTGATTGCTCCGGGGGTCCCCGCGCATGGGTGGGACTATTCACTAGATTATGACTACAGAGAGATCCCCTACTACAGAAGTAATGCTACAGATGTCTGCTCTTAATACATTGAAAAACAAAATCATTTAAATTAAACGAGAGTTGAAATAATATTTAGGCACTTCAAAGTCTTACAACCACTCATACTGATCAACATTAACATTCAAAACTGAATGATTAATATTGAAAAAACTTTCACTTACCAAAACTATGCAAGGAACGCGAGTATTTGTCAGACAAAGAACAGTTTCCGTTTTCACATAAGGTGCGTGTATAGTATAAAAGGGGATCATGAAAAGAAGACTAATTTCTTAAAAAATAGGTACCCTTGAATAGATTACCTTTCACACTCGAGTTATAAGGCATCAACATGTCGAGATTATAAGTTCTACGTAATGGGAGGTTACTAACATTGAGTCATTTTACACAGTTTCCTTGCATTCCTTTAAACCGGTAACGGAGAAAAGTCACTTAAGAGATATGAATATTTACCCAAAAAGCAGAAGGACGATAATTGCCCAGGAATATACAGGATAACACTTGTAGAGATTGCTAAACAGTACAATTAACGTTTTGCTTACACACATTAAAAAACAATTATTATTTATGGCTAGCTCTGTATGTAATCGATGAAAATATACATACGTTTGGTGTGCACATACATATTTTTAAAAGGTACGCATCAATTACCTAGAAATAATTTTTTTTTAAACACAGTATAGTATGTCTAATGGCGTAGGATGTACAGGTTCAGATGTTAAAGAAACCAACATCGTCAACTATCCAATGGTGTGTTTTGAGTGAACAAAAAGAAGAATCATACAATTTTATGCTTGACACTATTGCTTCCAGGCGTGCTTTGCCTGGTTACTTCTATACAGCCATAAGTTTTATTCATGAGTTTGAGAGAATAATCTTTTAGGTCTGTCGATCCGTAAGTGAAACTAAATTTTAATACATGCAAACTTTCACTGCTTTTATTTTATCAGTACCATTACCAAGACAGGGTCTGGGCTCACTGGCAATAAGGACAAGCCTCACAATCAATAATTACAAACCAACACGAGCACCAATATTGCCTAGCTATTTAAACACTGGATCACAAGAAATGATCGCTCGAATTACTGAAACCAAACAGTAACTCTCAGGGATTGTTTTTTTCCCCGGAATTAATCCAATCCTTTTTTTATTTTGCATCAAAAGAACCATATAAATGAGCAATTTTTTCTTTTTGCACATACAAAACTGTTTTGACTAAACGTCACATAAATAAAGACAATTTCTTACAACCTAACAACTTACATTCGAACACTCATACAAAACAACACATTAATATATATACACACACAGAATTTCTGAAACTATACAATGTTATTTACAATTTCCTGTTATTTGAAAACATAGCATTGGAAAAAACAATTGAAATTTTTGATGTTTGGTGATCAAATAGAATATTCCTAATGCTGAGTGGGGGGGTCTACGCGTTTCGATAACCCCTTGGTGTGGGGAAATCTCATCAGGACCAAGTGCCTGTAAATGAAGGAACAAAAAACCAATCAGCCTGGGGAAACCCGTGCCTCTGGCACTACAGTGAGGAGGGGCGAGGAGAAGCTAATCCTACCTCTTAGGTGCTCGGTTTTCCTGCGTTAGAAGAAACTGTAATAAAAACAAAGCCTATTTAGCTCCTGTTTACAAAGGAACTTATACTTGTTTAGACGACAGACTCATACGTGAATACTCACATAATTTGACCCATGTTGTGGATTATCAGGGTTGGTGGAGGTGGGAATCTGTAAAGATGGAGCGTTTTGGTCAGAGCATGACGGTGTAAGGCAGGCTCTGTGACTATTTAGCGAGAGACGAGGAACGTACTTACATGGTTCGGGCGAGTGTGGCAGCCGGACTGGGTTTCCGGATTTAGCGATGGTTCTTTTACCTTGAATTCGCTAAAATGAAAAGGGAGACTTGAGTCAGGTCTTTTTCTCCGCTTAATCTTTCTCCCGTTATAAGGTGCTGGCGGTGCTGGCATTTACCTTTAAAATTCGTTCGCGCTGAGTCAATCAGGGGTCCACACTGTTAAGCCTCTGACATTCAATGCCGGAGCTCGCACCAACTCGTCGGTGTTGCTCCTCTCGCGTCAAGTGGTTAAACACACTTCCTGGTTAAGGGAATTCTGGGGCTTGTGGTTCAAGTCAGCATTCGTCATGGGAACAATATGTTTTGCCAAATTCAAGTGAGAACGGGATGAAGTTCCATAGGACTTTATGCAGCCGACCTCCAGGGCTGTCACGGAGGCGGCAGGGAGTGCTCGCAGTATGTGATGTATTCAGTGTCAACTGTGCTCGCGTCTGGAGTATTTACAAGCGGTAAATCTCCGAGAGTTCATTTAAACCGTCTGTTGCCGTATTAAACTTCACAATTAACAGGGCTTCATGGCACGATAGCTTTTCTTCTATATCGCCGCCTCTAGAATCTTTTTCGATCTTAGCAATCACTGTCCATTTTAAATCATCTAACGTGTGCCCGTGGTTTTTCCAATGGTTTACCAGTGGAGCAGTCGTCACATTCTTTTTTATCCGTGATTTGTGTTGTGTGATTCGACATCTCACCTCCTGGCTCGTTTTTCCGATATACAATTTGTCACAGGGACATGTTATGCCATATATTACATATCTTGACTTACAATTTGTAAATTTCTCGTGTTTCCAGAATTGTTGTTTGTGTTGGAACAGGTTGCCTTCTTCCGTGCTTGCGCAGCAGATGCACGATCCACATTTATGATGGCCTTGAATTGGTGGCAGTCCTAACATTAGGCCAATTGTTGATGTTTTCTTTTTCATAGCTGCTCGAACCAAATGGTTAGCTACACTTTGGTCTTTTTTGAAAGCAAAAAGTGGTTTCTCTTTTAATGTCTCATCAATGTTTTCTACCAAGTGCCAATTTTGTAAAATGGTTTTCTTGAACAAGTTGGAATTTGGGCAAAAAGTGGACACACAAACTATCCTATTCAGAGTTGGTTTTTCTTTTTTAACTAGAAGCGTGTCTCGCGGGATCCACCAGACTCTCTTCATTGTCCTTCTTAGTAGTTTTTTAGGGTACCCTCTACGAGCTAAGTTGTCTGTCAAGTTGTTGGCGTGAAACATGTATTCATCTTTAAAATGGCAGTTTCTTTTAATCCGGAGGTACTGGCCAAACGGGAGGTTTTCTTTTAGATTACGTGGGTGATTGCTGTTGAAATGTAACGCCTTGTTTCTGTCTGTCTGTTTTTTGAACAGAGTAGTAACCAAACCTTCGTCGGTGGGATAGACCTCCACATCGAGGAATGACATCTTCACTTTAGAGAAGCTCATGCTGAATTTTATTTCCTCAGTTCTTGAGTTGAGCCACTCATGAAATTTCTTTAGATCTTCGTCATTTCCTTTCCAAGTGAAGAAAATGTCGTCGATATATCGACTCCAGCTGGTGATTTGATCAGCGAATGGGTTAGAATGGTACACAAATCTCTCCTCATACAATGACATAAAAAGTACGGCCAATTCAGGAGCAAAGGGACAGCCCATTGCTACTCCGCTTGTCTGATAGAAAAAATCTCCATTAAAGTTGAAATAATTCTTTTTTAAAGCCAATGATGCTAGCTGTATTATGAAGTCCGTTGGTACTCTGGTCGGTCTAGGTCTTTGATCTAAGTAATGCTGGATGGCATCCAGGCCATCACTCTGGGGGATCTGAGTATGCAGTGAACAAACATCCATGGTCACTAAGAAATCTTGGTTTTGTTCAAAGGAGATGGTAGGAAGTTTATTTATAAAATCAGTGGTGTCACGGAGAAAAGATTTCACTTCGGACATAAATGGTTTCAGAAAATAATCGACATATTTCGACACTGGTTCGAATAGTGACTCACAACCGGAGATGATTGGTCTTCCGGGTGGGGCGTTTATGTCCTTATGGATTTTTGGTAAGACATAAAACAGGGGTATTCGTGGGCTATTGCATTTCAAATATTCAAACTCTTTCTTTCCAATAATTCCATCAATCAAGCCTTTTTCCAGAATGGGATAGAGTTGTTGTTGTAATTCTGTAGTGGGGTCCTTCTGTATTTTTCTGTAGCATCTTGGGTTATTAAGCTGACTCATCACTTCTGTTATGTATTTGTCAGTGTCCCATACAACAATTGACCCTCCTTTGTCCGCCTGTTTTATAATAACTGACGTGTCCTTTTTGAGATTTTCTAAGGCACCTCTTTCTGCTTGTGAAATGTTGAACTTTGCCCAATTGCGTTTACCCTCCATTTTAGTTATAGCCGATAGAATGGTTTTTTCGAAAGTTAAAATTTCTTTTGCAACTTTATTTCCTGGTGGACAGAAAGATGACTTTTTTCTCAGTCCTGTGACTTCTATCGTTGGATTAAACGTTGTTTGGGAAAAGAAGGATTTCAATTTGATTTTGCGACAAAATTCCAGTGCCTCCATTTTCAGTTTCACAAAATTAGTGTGGCGCGTGGGGACAAAAGAGAGGCCTTTCTCCAAGATGCTAATTTCTGCTGGAGTGAGAATTTTATTTGACAAATTGAAGACCGGAGACACTACCAGTTCTTGTAGTTCTGCCTCCGAGTCGACATCTCCCATGGCTGGTTGTAACGTGGGCGTGCTCGGTTTTGTGGTTGGCCTCTTCCTAAAAAAGGTGCCGAAGATGGGCCTGGCTGTTGTGCTCCTCTTTTATTAGCACCTCTTCTTTGGTTATCACTCTCACCCTCACTACTGCTTGATGCGGATGAGGTGTCTGAGAAGGAAATGAACTTGTTATTAGATCGTCCTTGGTATTCCCCTAGATATTTCCTTGAGTCAGGTCTGGAGTAAAAGTCCGTTTGCAAGTATGGATAAGTCTTTTCCAGATTGAAATTCTTTTTATCCTTTTGAAACTGGTTTTCCTTTTGGTTTATTGTGTAGTCTTTAAATTCTGAGATATCCTTTTCCACTTTTTCAAGTAGTGTTTTTGCGTCCGTAATCAGTTGATTTTGCTGTATTTCCGTTTCCAAGGTTTTGATTTCTTCCAGTTGTTGTAGTGAAAGTCTTTGTGCTGTCTCAACCGTTAAGACCATAAGGTCTCGGTGCACTTGGTCTCAATAAAACTGTATCCCTTCTTATATATCGGGTCGTCTGTAAATATCATGGGGATATTTTTTATCTGCAGACCTCCTGGTATTGTACCAGCTCTCAAGTGCTGGAGGAGGAAATGGCCATGCAGGTCTGTGCGGATTTGTTTTTTCTTTAACCTTAAGAGTTTATCCGTTTCGTTTTGGTTCCTAGCAGATGTACTCAAAGTCACTGAAGTGAACAGGGGGGGTTTTTCCAGTAGATTCTTTATATGCTCTTCGCTATAGGCGAATGTTTGTTCAACAGACATACTGTGTGCCACTCAATCACAAAAAATCAACAAAAAACTCACAACACGTAATCCAAAACAAACTAATCACTTTAGACAACCATGTTTCAACAGCTCCTCTCGGGGCCTAAAACAACCTCGCAGAAAGCCTTCTGCTAAAGTACCATTACCAAGACAGGGTCTGGGCTCACTGGCAATAAGGACAAGCCTCACAATCAATAATTACAAACCAACCAAACCAATATTGCCTAGCTATTTAAACACTGGATCACAAGAAATGATCGCTCGAATTACTGAAACCAAACAGTAACTCTCAGGGATTGTTTTTTTCCCGGAATTAATCCAATACTTTTTTTATTTTGCATCAAAAGAACCATATAAATGAGCAATTTTTTCTTTTTGCACATACAAAACTGTTTTGACTAAACGTCACATAAATAACAGGAAAACCGAGCACCTAAGAGGTAGGATTAGCTTCTCCCCGCCCCTCCTCACTGTAGTGCCAGAGGCACGGGTTTCCCCAGGCTGATTGTTTTTTTGTTCCTTCATTTACAGGCACTTGGTCCTGATGAGATTTCCCCACACCAAGGGGTTATCGAAACGCGTAGACCCCCCCACTCAGCATTAGGAATATTCTATTTGATCACCAAACATCAAAAATTTCAATTGTTTTTTCCAATGCTATGTTTTCAAATAACAGGAAATTGTAAATAACATTGTATAGTTTCAGAAATTTTGTGTGTGTATATATATTAATGTGTTGTTTTGTATGAGTGTTCGAATGTAAGTTGTTAGGTTGTAAGAAATTGTCTTTATTTATGTGACGTTTAGTCAAAACAGTTTTGTATGTGCAAAAAGAAAAAATTGCTCATTTATATGGTTCTTTTGATGCAAAATAAAAAAAGTATTGGATTAATTCCGGGAAAAAAACAATCCCTGAGAGTTACTGTTTGGTTTCAGTAATTCGAGCGATCATTTCTTGTGATCCAGTGTTTAAATAGCTAGGCAATATTGGTGCTCGTGTTGGTTTGTAATTATTGATTGTGAGGCTTGTCCTTATTGCCAGTGAGCCCAGACCCTGTCTTGGTAATGGTACTTTAGCAGAAGGCTTTCTGCGAGGTTGTTTTAGGCCCCGAGAGGAGCTGTTGAAACATGGTTGTCTAAAGTGATTAGTTTGTTTTGGATTACGTGTTGTGAGTTTTTTGTTGATTTTTTGTGATTGAGTGGCACACAGTATGTCTGTTGAACAAACATTCGCCTATAGCGAAGAGCATATAAAGAATCTACTGGAAAAACCCCCCCTGTTCACTTCAGTGACTTTGAGTACATCTGCTAGGAACCAAAACGAAACGGATAAACTCTTAAGGTTAAAGAAAAAACAAATCCACACAGACCTGCATGGCCATTTCCTCCTCCAGCACTTGAGAGCTGGTACAATACCAGGAGGTCTGCAGATAAAAAATATCCCCGTGATATTTACAGACGACCCGATATATAAGAAGGGATACAGTTTTATTGAGACCAAGTGCAGCCGAGACCTTATGGTCTTAACGGTTGAGACAGCACAAAGACTTTCACTACAACAACTGGAAGAAATCAAAACCTTGGAAACGGAAATACAGCAAAATCAACTGATTACGGACGCAAAAACACTACTTGAAAAAGTGGAAAAGGATATCTCAGAATTTAAAGACTACACAATAAACCAAAAGGAAAACCAGTTTCAAAAGGATAAAAAGAATTTCAATCTGGAAAAGACTTATCCATACTTGCAAACGGACTTTTACTCCAGACCTGACTCAAGGAAATATCTAGGGGAATACCAAGGACGATCTAATAACAAGTTCATTTCCTTCTCAGACACCTCATCCGCATCAAGCAGTAGTGAGGGTGAGAGTGATAACCAAAGAAGAGGTGCTAATAAAAGAGGAGCACAACAGCCAGGCCCATCTTCGGCACCTTTTTCAGGAAGAGGCCAACCACAAAACCGAGCACGCCCACGTTACAACCAGCCATGGGAGATGTCGACTCGGAGGCAGAACTACAAGAACTGGTAGTGTCTCCGGTCTTCAATTTGTCAAATAAAATTCTCACTCCAGCAGAAATTAGCATCTTGGAGAAAGGCCTCTCTTTTGTCCCCACGCGCCACACTAATTTTGTGAAACTGAAGATGGAGGCACTGGAATTTTGTCGCAAAATCAAATTGAAATCCTTCTTTTCCCAAACAACGTTTAATCCAACGATAGAAGTCACAGGACTGAGAAAAAAGTCATCTTTCTGTCCACCAGGAAATAAAGTTGCAAAAGAAATTTTAACTTTCGAAAAAACCATTCTATCGGCTATAACTAAAATGGAGGGTAAACGCAATTGGACAAAGTTCAACATTTCACAAGCAGAAAGAGGTGCCTTAGAAAATCTCAAAAAGGACACGTCAGTTATTATAAAACAGGCGGACAAAGGAGGGTCAATTGTTGTATGGGACACTGACAAATACATAACAGAAGTGATGAGTCAGCTTAATAACCCAAGATGCTACAGAAAAATACAGAAGGACCCCACTACAGAATTACAACAACAACTCTATCCCATTCTGGAAAAAGGCTTGATTGATGGAATTATTGGAAAGAAAGAGTTTGAATATTTGAAATGCAATAGCCCACGAATACCCCTGTTTTATGTCTTACCAAAACTCCATAAGGACATAAACGCCCCACCCGGAAGACCAATCATCTCCGGTTGTGAGTCACTATTCGAACCAGTGTCGAAATATGTCGATTATTTTCTGAAACCATTTATGTCCGAAGTGAAATCTTTTCTCCGTGACACCACTGATTTTATAAATAAACTTCCTACCATCTCCTTTGAACAAAACCAAGATTTCTTAGTGACCATGGATGTTTGTTCACTGTATACTCAGATCCCCCAGAGTGATGGCCTGGATGCCATCCAGCATTACTTAGATCAAAGTCCTAGACCGACCAGAGTACCAACGGACTTCATAATACAGCTAGCATCATTAGCTTTAAAAAAGAATTATTTCAACTTTAATGGAGATTTTTTCTATCAGACAAGCGGAGTAGCAATGGGCTGTCCCTTTGCTCCTGAATTGGCCGTACTTTTTATGTCATTGTATGAGGAGAGATTTGTGTACCATTCTAACCCATTCGCTGATCAAATCACCAGCTGGAGTCGATATATCGACGACATTTTCTTCACTTGGAAAGGAAATGACGAAGATCTAAAGAAATTTCATGAGTGGCTCAACTCAAGAACTGAGGAAATAAAATTCAGCATGAGCTTCTCTAAAGTGAAGATGTCATTCCTCGATGTGGAGGTCTATCCCACCGACGAAGGTTTGGTTACTACTCTGTTCAAAAAACAGACAGACAGAAACAAGGCGTTACATTTCAACAGCAATCACCCACGTAATCTAAAAGAAAACCTCCCGTTTGGCCAGTACCTCCGGATTAAAAGAAACTGCCATTTTAAAGATGAATACATGTTTCACGCCAACAACTTGACAGACAACTTAGCTCGTAGAGGGTACCCTAAAAAACTACTAAGAAGGACAATGAAGAGAGTCTGGTGGATCCCGCGAGACACGCTTCTAGTTAAAAAAGAAAAACCAACTCTGAATAGGATAGTTTGTGTGTCCACTTTTTGCCCAAATTCCAACTTGTTCAAGAAAACCATTTTACAAAATTGGCACTTGGTAGAAAACATTGATGAGACATTAAAAGAGAAACCACTTTTTGCTTTCAAAAAAGACCAAAGTGTAGCTAACCATTTGGTTCGAGCAGCTATGAAAAAGAAAACATCAACAATTGGCACAATGTTAGGACTGCCACCAATTCAAGGCCATCATAAATGTGGATCGTGCATCTGCTGCGCAAGCACGGAAGAAGGCAACCTGTTCCAACACAAACAACAATTCTGGAAACACGAGAAATTTACCAATTGTAAGTCAAGATATGTAATATATGGCATAACATGTCCCTGTGACAAATTGTATATCGGAAAAACGAGCCAGGAGGTGAGATGTCGAATCACACAACACAAATCACGGATAAAAAAGAATGTGACGACTGCTCCACTGGTAAACCATTGGAAAAACCACGGGCACACGTTAGATGATTTAAAATGGACAGTGATTGCTAAGATCGAAAAAGATTCTAGAGGCGGCGATATAGAAGAAAAGCTATCGCGCCATGAAGCCCTGTTAATTGTGAAGTTTAATACGGCAACAGACGGTTTAAATTAACTCTCGGAGATTTACCGCTTGTAAATACTCCAGACGCGAGCACAGTTGACACTGAATACATCACATACTGCGAGCACTCCCTGCCGCCTCCGTGACAGCCCTGGAGGTCGGCTGCATAAAGTCCTATGGAACTTCATCCCGTTCTCACTTGAATTTGGCAAAACATATTGTTCCCATGACGAATGCTGACTTGAACCACAAGCCCCAGAATTCCCTTAACCAGGAAGTGTGTTTAACCACTTGACGCGAGAGGAGCAACACCGACGAGTTGGTGCGAGCTCCGGCATTGAATGTCAGAGGCTTAACAGTGTGGACCCCTGATTGACTCAGCGCGAACGAATTTTAAAGGTAAATGCCAGCACCGCCAGCACCTTATAACGGGAGAAAGATTAAGCGGAGAAAAAGACCTGACTCAAGTCTCCCTTTTCATTTTAGCGAATTCAAGGTAAAAGAACCATCGCTAAATCCGGAAACCCAGTCCGGCTGCCACACTCTCCCAAACCATGTAAGTACGTTCCCCGTCTCTCGCTAAATAGTCACAGAGCCTGCCTTACACCGTCATGCTCTGACCAAAACGCTCCATCTTTACAGATTCCCACCTCCACCAACCCTGATAATCCACAACATGGGTCAAATTATGTGAGTATTCACGTATGAGTCTGTCGTCTAAACAAGTATAAGTTCCTTTGTAAACAGAAGCTAAATAGGCTTTGTTTTTATTACAGTTTCTTCTAACGCAGGAAAACCGAGCACCTAAGAGGTAGGATTAGCTTCTCCTCGCCCCTCCTCACTGTAGTGCCAGAGGCACGGGTTTCCCCAGGCTGATTGGTTTTTTGTTCCTTCATTTACAGGCACTTGGTCCTGATGAGATTTCCCCACACCAAGGGGTTATCGAAACGCGTAGACCCCCCCACTCAGCATTAGGAATATTCTATTTGATCACCAAACATCAAAAATTTCAATTGTTTTTTCCAATGCTATGTTTTCAAATAACAGGAAATTGTAAATAACATTGTATAGTTTCAGAAATTTTGTGTGTGTATATATATTAATGTGTTGTTTTGTATGAGTGTTCGAATGTAAGTTGTTAGGTTGTAAGAAATTGTCTTTATTTATGTGACGTTTAGTCAAAACAGTTTTGTATGTGCAAAAAGAAAAAATTGCTCATTTATATGGTTCTTTTGATGCAAAATAAAAAAAGTATTGGATTAATTACGGGAAAAAAACAATCCCTGAGAGTTACTGTTTGGTTTCAGTAATTCGAGCGATCATTTCTTGTGATCCAGTGTTTAAATAGCTAGGCAATATTGGTGCTCGTGTTGGTTTGTATTTATTTTATCAGTGACATATATAAAGTCATCTGTCACTACTATGTCAGGCCTACACTGTATAGTAAGCAAGTTTCCCTGTTGCATTTACTAACATATATATACATACACATAGGTACAAGTATATTATACTCTTAATAATTCCATTCTCACCACCTGACTTTAAATATGCTAACGATAGAGTCGATTCCCTGGCACAATATCATCAGAAGGAGGAGACAGCCTTACCACGTGACTAAGTAGACTTCTTCAAAGAAAAACAATTTGCAAACCTCCAAAAGCAACACAAGATGGCAGGATTATGGCAACCATGTGAATCTACAGCACTACATGCCAAGAAGAAATACTTATTGTGTAAGTGACATTTTGCATATGTAAGATCTGTCATTAGTAAAGAAACATGTTCTCAGTGAAGGGAAATGAGTAATTCTGAAACATTGAAACTATTTTCACAACTAGTTTACTGTTCTATCAGTGTTTGTGGTCCTCATGTTTAGAATTTTGACCTACACTGAAACAGTAAAGAATTTGTAAAAATAGTAATATCGACATTTGTGGGCCCACAAATTATTTTGTGATACATTTAAACTATGTTAAAAACTTAGTGTTTGAAGTGCTCAGAATAAAACAATTGAGCAATTGAAAATATTCTTACAACTTCTTTACTGTAATATCTGCATTTCTGCTGTATACTCTAAAATGTATTAAATGTTTATTTTGGTAATAAAGGAACAAAGTTTGTACTTGTCGAAATTATTTTGAAAAAACCTAATAAATAAATACAAGAAATTAGTACAGTGTCACTATGCATTGTGTCAAGTGCTTTACTACAAATATGCAGGAAGATGGTCCCTTTCATTGTTGTGACCGACACAGCCAGACAAGAATAGACCGTGCTACTGAAGCACATTACAGAACAGTAGCAAGCATGTAATTTGATGATTGGGTATTAGGATGGCATACAGAGCTCGCATATAAAGTGGTTTCCCCAGCCTTCTTACTTTTTCTCTTGAAGGTTTGGTAAGGTCTTTCCAAAAGAATTTGAAAGGAGAAAATAAGAGGTGAAGAATAGAGGTAGGAGGTTACATATGACAGTGCAAGAATGCATGAAAAGGGTGGACCAAAGTCTGCATGCACAATGGTGTGTGGATGCGTTTTGAGGGTGGGTACGGCCAAGGTGGAGTATAATTATCAATATCTGGTGGCGGATACAACACGCACTGAGTGGGCAACGGCAGATGAATTGTACAGGCTTGGACTATGAGGAGAAAACACTGGAGGAGGACCAGGTTAAGTGAAGAGATTTGATTGATAAGGCATAGCAAAGGAGGTGGCAACAACCGGCAGGAAGGTCCATAAGTGGTGGAGGCTGGGTTTGTTAATCTGTGTCCTGCCTATTGTGTTGCAAGCTTAAGACACAGTAACAACCAGAGCCCCTTACTTTGTGTCCCCCAATTATTTTGTAAATTAGGGTGGAGGGAAGGAATGGAAAGTGGGAAAGTACATGTGTACAGATGTACTGGTATGTTCAGAACACTGGATCGAGCACTGAAGAACCAATGTCAGATATAAAAAAGAAGATACACAAAGGAAGGCTGCACAAAAAGGAAAGCGGATCTTGTACACAAACAGGTAAGTCAGCAAAAGAACAAGGCTAAGAAGACTGGAACAAACAGACGCTGTGGAACAGATTGCGATGAGAGGTATAAAGATACTATAAAAAAGCGGTGTTCAGAAAAAGGAAAGGTAAAAAATATATCGTACATGATGACAAACACACCGGGGTAACACTCTGTTGTCCAACACAGAAAAGTAAGTGCAGAAATTAGATGTCAAAATGTTTCAGGAGCAGCAAAGGGGGTGCACAAACACTATCACCCTAGTCAACACACATTGGCAAGCTAGCATGGGCCTGTATAAGCTCCCTTTTGACTTAGGGGGTACACAAAACTACGGGGAGCAGAAATACTATCTGCTCACCATCAACGCCAGCCAAACCCTAGTCAACGCACACTGGCAAACTAGAATAGGCCTGTATAAGCTCCCTTTTGACATAGGGGGGTACACAAAACCACGGGGAGCAGAAATAATATCTGCTCCCGATCAGCGCCAGCCAAACCCTAGTCAACGCACACTGGCAAGCTAGCATCGGCCTGTATAAGTTCCCTTTTGACTTAGGGGGTACACAAAATCACGGGGAGCAGATATACTACCTGCTCCCCTTCAGCACCAGCCAAACCCTAGTCAACGCACACTGGCAAACTAGAATCAGCCTGTATAAGCTCCCTTTTGACTTAGGGGGGTACACAAAACCATGGAGAGCAGAAATACTACCTGCTCCCCATCACCGCCAGCCAAACCCTAGTCAACGCACACTACAAACCTAGAATAGGGCTGTATAAGCTTCCTTTTCACTTAGGGGGTACACAAAACCACGGGGAGCAGGAATACTACCTGCTCCCCATCAGCGCCAGCCACACCCTAGCCAGCGCACACTGGCAAACTAGAATAGGCCTGTATAAGCTCCCTTTTGACAGGGGGTACACAAAACCACAGGGAGCAGAAATACCATCTGCTCACCATCAACGCCAGCCAAACGCTAGTCAACGTACACTGGCAAACTAGAATAGGCCTGTATAAGCTCCCTTTTGACTTAGGGGGTACACAAAGCCACGGGGAGCAGAAATACTACCTGCTCCCCATCAGCGCCAGCCAAACCCTAGTCAACGTACACTGGCAAACTAGAATAGGCCTGTATAAGCTCCCTTTTGACTTAGGGGGTACACAAAGCCACGGGGAGCAGAAATACTATCTGCGCCCCATCAGCGCCAGCCAAACCCTAGTCAACGCACACTGACAAACTAGAATCGGCATGTATAAGCTCCCTTTTGACTTAGGGGGTACACAAAACCACGGGGAGCAGAAATACTACCTGCTTCCCATCAGTGCCAGACAAACCCTAGCCATCGCACACTGGCAAACTAGAATCGACCTGTATAAGCTCCCTTTTGACTTAGGGGGTACACAAAACCACGGGGAGCAGAAATACTACCTGCTCCCCATCACCGCCTGCCAAACCCTAGTCAACGCACACTACAAACCTAGAATAGGCCTGTATAAGCTCCCTTTTGACTTAGGGGGAACACAAAACCACGGGGAGCAGAAATACTACCTGCTCCCCATCAGCGCCAGCCAAACCCTAGTCAACGCACACCGGCAAACTAGAATAGGCCTGTATAAGCTCCCTTTTGACAGGGGGTACACAAAACCACAGGGAGCAGAAATACTATCTGCTCACCATCAATGCCAGCCAAACCCTAGTCAACGCACACTGGCAAACTAGAATAGTCATGTATAAGCTCCCTTTTGACATAGGGGGTACACAAAACCACGGGGAGAAGAAATACTACCTGCTTCCCATCAGCGCCAGCCAAACCCTAGCCAACGCACATTGGCAAACTAGAATAGGCCTGTATAAGCTCCCTTTTGACTTAGGCAGTACACAAAACCACGGGGAGCAGAAATACTACCTGCTCCCCATCACCGCCAGCCAAACCCTAGTCAACGCACACTACAAACCTAGAATAGGCCTGTATAAGCTCCCTTTTAACTTAGGGGGAACACAAAGCACGGGGAGCAGAAATACTACCAGCTCCCCATCAGCGCCAACCAAACCCTAGTCAACGCACACTGGCAAACTAGAATAGGCCTGTATAAGCTCCTTTTTGACATGGGGTAAACAAAACCACAGGGTGCAGAAATACTATCTGCTCACCATCAACGCCAGCCAAACCCTAGTCAACGCACACTGGCAAACTAGAATAGGCTGTATAAGCTCCCTTTTGACATAGGGGGTACACAAAACCACGGGGAGCAGAAATAATATCTGCTCCCCATCAGCGCCAGCCAAACCCTAGTCAACGCACACTGGCAAGCTGGCATCGGCCTGTATAAGCTCCCTTTTGCCATACGGGGGTACACAAAAGAGCAGGGAGCAGAAATACTACCTGCTCCACATCAGCACCAGCCAAACCCTAGTCCACGCACACTGCCAACCTAGAATAGGCCTGTATAAGCTCCCTTTTGACTTAGGGGGTATACAAAACCACGGGGAGCAGAAATACTACCTGCTCCCCATCAGCGCCAGCCAAACCCTAGTCCAAGCACACTGGCAAGCTAGCATCGGCCTGTATAAGCTCCCTTTTGACAGGTGGTACACAAAACCACAGGGAGCAGAAAAACGATCTGCTCACCATCAACGCCCGCCAAACCCTAGTCAACGCACACTGGCAAACTAGAATAGGCCTGTATAAGCTCCCTTTTGACTTAGGGAGTACACAAAACCACGGGTAGCAGAAATACTACCTGCTCCCCATCAGCGCCAGCCAAACCCTAGCCAACGCACACTGGCAAACTGGAATAGGCCTGTATAAGCTCCCTTTTGACCTAGGGGGTACACAAATCCACGGGGAGCAGAAATACTACCTGCTCCCCATCACCGCCAGCCAAACCCTATTCAATGCACACTACAAACCTAGAATAGGCCTGTATAGGCTCTCTTTTGACCCTAGTCCACGCACACTGCCGAAATACTACCTGCTCCCCATCAACGCCAGCCAAAAATGTATATATTATAAATATATTATATGTATATAAATATATATCTATCATATTATTATTATATATTATATTATATATTATATATTGTATATTATATTATATATTATATTATATATATATTATATGATAAATTATATTATTATAATATAAATATTGAAAACAAAAACTTGTTTGACAACATTTAAATACTTAAAACACAACGATTATGAAAATATGTAAAAAATAATTTCCTTTCGAACATGCATATACCATGTTACCAAAATGAATTCAATTTATTGAAAATAACTGCAGGCGTGTGTGAGGAGAGCGATTTTGTCTCCATGCAGCAGACATACAATACTGTCACTATCTCCTCCCCCTTGACGTAGGGGGGGGGTACGCGGATCGATGGGGGAGCGGCAGCAGACAGACCGAACCTGTGGAAATCTGTACCCCTGTGACGTAGGGGGTACAGAGATCGATGGGGGTCCAATGCTCGATAGAACACCGCTTCAGGGGCCGCGCTATTTGCTGCGGCCACCGCAGCGTTCGCGGCAGTAGGCCCAGGAGACCTTTGATCGCAGGAGGCCAGCGAGAAGTTACCGCGTCCGTCCCAGCTATCCTTCCACTCTATGCCTCACCACTTCTGCCAGGCCTCAACCTCCCTTCGTCTCGATCGCCACAGAGGTCCTTTCGTCGTTCTCGTCACAGGCCTGCAAACAGGCCTCCTCCACCGCCGGACACTCCCTGCAGGTCGCTGATGTTGGCGCTCCGTTCACCGCTGCTCAGCCCAGGTCTTCTCACGGCACCAGATTACAGTAGTTGGAGGCCGCCGCAGTACTCGCAAATCAGTGTTTCACTGGCGACACAGTCCAGCGATCAGATAATTGTGAGTAGGGTAGAAACATCGACCCGATGCAGTATAACTTATGAATATTGCAATAATTCGAACAAAGCTCTCTGTCTAAGCAGTCATCTTAGGCTCAGGCAAGCTCCACCCCAGTTCCAATCACTTTTATTGAAATTAATTTTGGGCTTGGGTAGTATCGTCTTCAATCCGGCGGCAGCAGCAATCCCTTCCAACTCCAGTTGCAGCAGTGAGTTCCGATCCCCCCCCCCCTCCCCCCGATAGATGTTGGGTAGCGCGGCAGTGCATGGGGCACCTTATTCAATATGTCCTGAAATAAAAAAAGGTAAAAAAACCAAAAGACAATACTTAAGTCCCCCATTGCAAGTTGGACTCAATAAACAGTATATAAAAAGCACAATACTTATCTGCAGAGCTGTCCTTATCTGCAGAGTTGCCTTGCTCTTTAGAGACCAGCCTCCTTGTGTTGCCTTCTTTGTTTTACCCCCGCAAATAAAAGGAGAGTCCCTTACTGCCTGGCAACAGTACAACGCCTCTCCTGGGGACTCCAGCCCCCAGCTGCACCCGCAAGAGGATGCGCAGATGTTAGCCTTTTGCGTCCAGAGGCGCATAAATCATCGGCGGGCTCCCGCAGCACAGGACACGTGCAGGCAGGCCCATCTGCATCCATCAGTGCCAGGAAGAGGCAGGGCTGGGCCGCCCCTCTTTCATCTATCCACAGCTAAGTGACTGAGGTGAGTGTCCTCTCACATTGAAACAAACTCCAGTTTTAACCATGGGGAAACGCACAGGGACATCGACAATGCAGCCTGCTACCACTACCATCAACAGTGTTGTTAGTATTGTCTCTAGCAAAATTGAACTTACTGAACAACGTTTATCCCTGGGTAGCTAGGCATTATTGAACGGTTCAACAGCAGGAGGGTCCCCAGCGGATTTAGTTTCCCGCCCTGTGGCCAGTTACATGTCAGTCACGCGCCTATAGTTGCACCTAGCACCCCGACACCCCCGGGAACCAGTGTTAATAACACAGTTAACAACACAGCTTTTTCCAGTGGGGGTGCTAAGGGTGCTGACACAACTGGGCTGCAGCCAAACACTGACACATTATCACCTGCTGCAATCACAGTGGCTATGTATTGCGACTTATATAGCGCACGTATCACCCGAAGGCATCAAGGCGCTTGCCTTGGGAACCCGTCCTGGCTTTTCCCTGTGAGATAACCCCTACTGGGTATCCCCAGGGTGAAAGCCAGGCATCCCGCAGCGGGTGGGCCGCCGTAGTGGAGATTAAGCAACTATTGCCCAGAGTTGCAGCGTGGGACCCCATGATTAGAATAGGCACCGAGGCGAGAATTATCGAGTCCGTGGACATTTTGGGCTCAGAACCCTGCCGCGTCAGGAATTGAACCCTGGTCCCGGGCCAGACCTCTGCATCAGGGTCTGCCGCTCTAATCAGTGAGCCACACTCCTCCTGGCTAAGTGCAAAAGGAAGCCGGGGAGGCCCCCCTGTTCTAAAAGGAAATAATCCACTCGTTCTAGCTCTAGTTCATCATGCACTGTCTTGAGCTCATGGATACAGTCTTCATCGTTCATCCGTATCCCTGAGGTATCATCCACTAATTCTATTAGTACACAGACTGAGGTTGCACCCTTTATTACAGCATACAGTGTTTCCACGATGTGCTTTTTGAAACCTTTGTTGATACTCTCCTCGTACGAGTCAAAGAGTTGATAGATAAGAACTTCACCTCTCTTTGGAAACGTTTAGATCATCTGGACACTATGTTGAATAAAATGAGTGGTCATCAAGAGACCGATCAAACTGTTGCTACTACAGGGGTGGGTTTGTATTTATTAACTAATGTAGGGTCGAGCCCTGGTCCATTGTGGAAGAGGTGTGGCGCCGCGGCCAGGGCGACTGACGCTGGAATCTGGGGACCACGGTTCGATCCCCGGCTCCGGCGGCAGGTTAGCCCAGCACCATGTGACTCTGGGCAATAGCTCGCTTAATCTTCCCGACGGCCCCCAGCGCCTAGAGACCCTTACGGGTGATTGTGCGCTTTACAAATGTGGACTTTACTTTACTCCATTGATCCTAAATTCAACCCTGTCCAATGGCCCTTTGCTCGATAGCTCATGTGTCATATGTAGCAAGGTTAAGGCACCCGTTTTACCTAAGCGCAACGGTGAGCATGAAAAACATCTTTCCCTTATTAGCGTACAAAATATACCCAGGTCTGCCCAAAACATGCCCTCTACTAGCCAGTCTGAACCAGTGATTACTTGTACCAGGCACAAACCCAAATATAGGCAATCTGAGTAGTAGTATATCTAATCCGAAGGGAAAGGGGCCATTTGAGTATAACAAGGAGGTTTTAGGACTGCCACTAGCTGCATGTCCCTATGTTTTAGTGCTGGCAGGGGTACCAACCCGTAAGAAGGTACAGGGGGAGACCTTGGATCAATTACGCAACAAATGTGTGGACTGGCTATCCAAACACAGGAGGTTTAAGGTGTCAGATATGAATAACATCATTATGGTACAAAGAGTGGGATGGGGGTGTCAACAAACAACATTGAGGGGGACTGCGTAGTGATACATTTTCGTAGGCCATCTATGGTCAGGTCATTATTGAGGGGGCGCAGGAAGACTCTACTACTAATTCCACACATATTTACTCATTACCACTGGGCTACTTTTATATATCGGTCCCCGGGCCCCTGATAAATGACGTCCCCCATCCAATTACACACAATAGGTTCTTAGCACTGTCTGATCTGGATAGTCAGGATTGACTAACACCACCTTTGGCAAGTAATGATTCCACCCTTATATTGAATAGCCATGTGCACCCCTTAGAGCTGGCCAAACGTGATATGACAAATAAAGCAACTAATGACTCTAATTTAAAAGTATGAAGTTGGAATATCGTTGGCTTAGAATAAAAAATATCTCTACCAGACTGGCTAGATATAGTACAAGAGCAGGATGCTCTTATGTTTCAGAAGACCTGGGCTACGCGAGATTTATACATTGAAGGGTTTGAATGCTTTAACACTCTTGCCTCCATTCCCAAGTTTGGTCGCCCATCTAGTGGTCTCTCAATATGGGTCAACATTGCTGCGGGAGGTAGCATTAGGTTTATAGATTCAAATAGTGATACATTTCAAGTGTTAATATATAGGAGGGATGTATCTATATGTTTAATCAATTTTTACAATAATGATTTTTATTCTGTACCTAATGTAAATTGTATCAACTTGTTTAATTTCATAACAACTCTGCAGCATCGTAATGGATTTGGTAACACAGTTAGCATCTGTTTGGGGGGCGACTTTAATGCCAAAATTGCTAGGAAAACCACCTCAATTATAGGACTGAGCTCTAAGGTGCATCTATGTACTAGGGGCGTTGAATTACGGGATCATTTGCTTAATCATAATTTGCCCAACGTGATGGAAATTGCTGCTGTAACTAATAACAATATCTCGCCTGAACCAACATTTAGAGGTAGGGGTAGTGCCTCTAGATTATGTTTTTATTTTTCCTATTCTTGAGGATTGTCTAATGAAAGCTAAGGTTGTCTCGATTACCCATGGCGACCACAATCCCATTACAATAGAACTAAGAATTGCCCTGTGGCCGACATATAACAATGAGTGTGGGGCTAGGAATGTGACCCCTTCTACAGACAATTTAAGAATGGTTTGGCGAAGAGCCAATTACACTGATCTCTTTTTTAAGATGATAAGGAACTACCCAAGACTTATTGATTCATGTTTGTCACTACAAGGTTTTAACCCCCCAGATAATTGGCGCCCTTTCAAAATTTTGTGAGGGTATTAAATCCATGTTATCTAATCCAATCCCGGGAGCACAACACAGACCGAGATGGTTTAATGGCGATTGTTCTTTATTCAATAGACAGTTTTGCAAGGCACTTTCAACAAACCCCAGAAATCCTTCCCTTGTAACATTTTTAAGGAAAAAGTATACGGTAGGTGTCTCACGAAGGAAAGAAGAATGTATGATTGAGCGCTGGGATGCACTCGCATAGGCTGCCACATTAAATAACAGGAACGCTTTCTGGGCTGCGGTCAAAGGCATGAGATCCATGGGCCAACCACTGACTCCAATAAGCTGCACATAACCAGTGAGGCATTGGTAGGCCATTTGTCTATGATCTTTGCAGCCCCAAAACACAATATGGACCCCATAGAGCACCAGCTCCCCTCAGGGATTCCAATATCCATACAGGAAGTTGAAGATGCCATCAATCAGAGCTTGGGAAATAAAGTCCCTTGACCTGACGGGCTGCCCATTGACTTTATAAAGTACAAACCAGAGTTCTGGGCGCCACTCTTATTAAATATTTTTAATAATTTAACTAATGCTTCGCTCCCAAGCACTTGGTCAACAAGCATAATCGTATCAAACTTTAAAAAAAGGGTGACCATTCTCAGCCAAGCTCCTATAGGCCAATCTCACTGATAGATAACACAATGAAAATATGAGGGATGATCCTATATAATGAGATAAAAATTAGGTTTTGAGTAGGATTGCATTTTACAATCATGCCAAGTAGGAGTTAGAAATCTTGGTGTGGGAGTTGTTCTTTCACAATTAAATAAAGATGGTCAAGACCAGCCCATTGCTTTTATTAGCAGAAGGCTGACCCCTAGAGAGATCCATTGGTCAGCTATTGAGAGGGAGGCCTTTGCTGTGGTTTGGGCCCTGAAGAAGCTGAGGCCATACTTGTTTGGTACTCACTTCAAGATTCAGACAGACCATAAGCCCCTCTTGTGGCTAAATCAGATGAAGGGTGAAAATCCCAAACTACTCAGGTGGTCCATTTCCCTACAGGGTATGGACTTTACAGTGGAACATAGACCTGGAACTGACCATGGCAATGCAGATGGACTCTCCAGATATCTCCACTTAGAACATTAAGACTCAACTGGTCAAGGTTAGTTTAATGTCCCTGCGATGGGGGGGGGGTTGTGTAGGAGAGTAGGGTCTACTTCCTATGTTCACCCCCACTTTTTGCTCTGATCCACTGGTTTTTCGACTCTAGTGTGGCTGTCGGCATGCTAATCAGACCCACAACCCAGCTGTTCTCTCTCTAAATTAATACCATGTACTTTAGGTACATATCCAATTTGGTATTGGGTCACGTTTGTGAGCCCCTGTATAGTGTACCATAGGTACCCAGGGCATAGGTGCATCCAAGGCCTACCAGGGGCTTCAGTATATCTTATGCCACCCCTGGCTGGCCATCCAAATGGACACAACTGGCTGATCACTCAGTTGGGGCAAGGTTGTGTAATCACCCCTTGCTTGGGTATGTGGGTATGGTATTCCTATACCTGCCATTATATATAGACACATATATACCTATAAGTCACTCCTATAGCAGGCCTTAACAATCCTGGAGGCAGAGTGCTTGGTTTTATGTGAGATGGTGCTCTAACATGAGCTGAGCCTGTCAGCAGCTTTCGGAACCATGTCCTTATAGCTGTTCTATGATATAGCCATACCATATACTCTTAAGTGCATTATAATTCTTGCGGTTATTGCTAACTTTAGTTTGGCTTTATCAAAACATGTTGTGTAAGGTGTCATACGCTTTGGGATACTACCCCCCCCGCCAATTCTGGCGGCGGGGGTAGCATTCCACCCTTCTAGAGGGAGAAGACATGTAGTTGTAGCTTTACCCAGTTAAAGTTAAACAGAGCCTCAGAATCACAAAATGGATGCTGCTGCCACAGACACAAGTCTGACCTCCTGCAGTTGGGAGCCCTTCCAGCGAGGAAGGCCTGGGCAATAGATTTCCTGCCATGGGAGGTGCTAGCACCTCCCCAGACAGGCTATAGTGTATTGGGGCAGGGTGGGTTGAAAGGAATGAGACACTGCCTGGGGCACACAAGGTGTCCCATGCATAGCCCGGTTCAAACCAGTTGCTGGGGCACTCCAGCCCCAGCTCTGGCGCAAAACTGGACAAAGGGAAAGGGGTGTAACCACCCCCTTCCCTGGTCCCACCCATAGGAGGGACCTAGCAGGTAATCCAGCCCCTTTAATTCGTATAAACCTAAGAGCTGAGTCTAGAGACTTTAGATTATCCTGAACTGAAACTCTGAAATGAAACTCTGGACCTTCGACAATCTACTGCAACTAGAAGACTGAAGAATCTCTCTTGTGGTCAAGGAGTGACCACCCTGTGCAAACAGGCACCTCCAGTAACTTGCCGGTTTGCTTCGTTGCCGCTCCTGACAGAACCCGACAACCTAGTGATGCTGTCTCTGGACTTCCAGACTTCTCTGACTCCGACCCACACCCACAGCAGAGTTGCGACCCGTGGCAGACACGAGAGACGTGGGACCGGTTATCCTGCAGTACCTGCATTTTGCTAACTGTGCAGCTTCTTAGGTGTCCTCGAAGTTGTGCATTGGACCCTGAGAAGTCCACACCCCGAGCAGTAAATGCACCGAAGCTCAGCCCTCCACACTCCACGAGTGCCGCGTGGGGCCTGCGCCTGCATTTCTCCTCGACGCGTCTTCACGGTTGCTAGCCCATTGGCCAGACGCCCTCTTGAAGACTCCATTTTGAAACAATACTGCTTGCCTGGTTGCTCGGGGCTTGCTCCTGCTTTCCTGCAAAAGGGAAGCCCCTCAGACCTTGCTGGTCTGAACAAAAAGCCGATCTTCACATCCTGCGTGGGTTGCCTTTGCCAAGGATTGTTGACTCCAATCTGGAAGCCGACACAGCCAACAGCAAGATCCTTTGTGGGACAATCCGTATCCAGCTCCTGGTTGTCGTCGACACCTCCTGGTCCACGTGGATGCAGAGACAAGCTTCACAACATCACCTGATTGCATCTTGACATCGCCTGGTTCCTTCCAGGTTCCTTCCTGGTCACTGGCTAGTGACCCAGACTCTGTCCCCTCTGCTTTCAGGTTCTTCCCTTCTTCGATTCACCCTTAGATCCACCCGGACATCTTCCTCCTGGTCGCCTGAAGCATCTTCTTGCAGCTCTCCATAGGATTCGATGACGAAACGCGACACGACTTGACACCTATGCACCCGGCTTCCCTGGGTGAGGTAACTCGAGTACTCCGGTGCTCCCGTGGGTAATAACTATCCAAGTGTCCTACGTTAACTGGGTTTTCCCGTAGTCAATCCGGAAGTGTTCCTAAATCAACTAGTTTCTAAACTTTACGTTCCCATTGAAAGTCTATGAGAACCCGCGTGTGTGTTTAGACACTGCACACGCATCCTGTGGGACTCCTGCTTCCTAACCTTCGGTTACTCTGTATAGCCGCACCGATTTCCAAGGCCCTAGGCCTATTCACCTGTCCTGAAGTGGTTCTTATACCACTTCTTTAGTATATGGTTCACGAGGCCCCTAGTGTAGAATTGTATTTGTGCAACTTAACGTATGATTATTAAGTCACTTGTGCTGTATCTCGAACTCTGACCTCATAAAGAGTGCAGAGGGGTTGTGTTAGAAATAAATACATATATATTTTATTTATACCTTGTGTGGTGTCCTTTCATCTGGTATTCAAGGGGTTAATATTGGTAAAACAATTGGCTTTACATGCTCTCTGAAGTGTTAGCCTAAGACTGCTTTGTCCATGCTACCACTAGGATAGCTGGTCTATAAGGTTGACTTTACAACCATCACCATAAGGGTTGTTTGGACTGATGCAAGGTGCTCACTAGAATAGTGAACATCATATACCAGGCCAACTTCTCACAATTGTCTCTACGCGTCCTTTCTTAATGTTGCAAAGTGAAGCCTGCCACCAACTGTCTATCCTAAAATGTGTAGACTATCGTCTCTATGCGTCCCTTGTATTTGTTGCGCAGCAACCAAATCGATAGGGTCTGTTCGGCCTTTCGATTAAAAACACGCGCGTATTGGGCACGCTCGTATTCGAATGCAACGTTGTGTATATATAAACACGCGCTAATGTTGCAAAGTGAACCAACTCCTCCCCCCTCCCTCCATCCACTTCCCGGTCTGCCATCCTGACACCAACTGTCCATCCTAATATATGTAGACTATTGTCTCTATGCGTCCTTTCTTAATGTTGCAAAGTGAACCAACTCCTCACCCCTCCCTCCACCCTCTTCCCGGTGTGCCATCCTGACACCAACTGTCCATCCTAATATATGTAGACAATTTTTTCTATGTGTCCCTTGTAGTTGTTGTGCAGCAACCAAATCGATAGGGTCTGTTCGGCCTTACGATTAAAAACACGCGCGTATTGGACCCACGCGTATTCGAATACAATGTTGTGTATATATAAACACGCGCTTAATCGAATCCAACGTTGTGTCAAAATTTCAAAGCAATCGGTGAAGCACTTTCGGAGATTTCAGATTTTGAATAAACGAACATTGTCATTTTTATGTGTCTGTTCGGGCTTTCGATTAAAAACTCGCGCATATTCAAAACGTTTGTATGCGATTCCAACGTTGTGTGTGTAACAAACACACGCCTATTCAAATCCAACGTTGTATTATATTTCAAAGCAATCGGTGAAGAACTCTCGGAGGTTTACGATTTCGAACAAACAAACATTTACATTTATATTTATATTAATTAATTAATTAATTAATATTAATTAATAATTCATGATTTACATAAAGCTTTGACCGTACTCACCAACGATGTCCCTAAAATCAATGGTAAGATACTCCCCACCCTGAAGTATGCCGATGATGTGGTCCTAATGGGCTGAACACCCAATCCATTACGTATCCTTATGCTGGGTTTTGTGGATTTTATGGCTGGTGTAGATCTGTGTTCTAATTTTCAGAAATCGCTTATTATGTCTTGTGGGCCAAAAAAGTATCTTTTACACACGATTGTTGCGGATAATCAAAAATTACAAACCACTGGCACTTTACCCCACCTGAGGCTGGTGCTTGCTGCCAACAGTTCGTGAGTCGACCATGTGGCATAAAGCAGGAATACGTTTTCCAAAGCTATTAATTCAATTCTCGGCCTTCCGCAGCCCAGAAGAACAGGGGTGATTTTAGCGCTTTTGAAAATGTATAAAACACAGTGTATCCCAACAGCAACTTATGTAGTGGAGGTCTGGGGTGACACAAAGAGTAACAGTAACCAGCTTGAAGAAAACAGATTCTGCCGAAAACCTTTGGGAGTACTGCACATCACGATATGTTTGTCATGCCGAATTAAAACTGCATTTTATTGAAGACTACATAAAGGCCCGCCCTGCCCTTCTCTGGCTTGCCATTTGGAAAAATGCAACAGTGTCCCTCACTAGGGAGCAATTAAGAGACTGTCTCAACTGCGACAAGGGAAGGGAAATACCATGGCTTGCAGCAGTGAAGGAGAGCTTGAGTAGTATTAATTATGCACAGGTCTTCTCAAACCCTACTGAAATGGATAATATGAACAAAAACGTCATTCAGGGGCCCTTTACACCTATTATAGTACACTAAGACACAGAAGTGAGGCCCCGAAAACGCCTGTTGCAACTAACATGTCTATTGATGATACATCAAACACACCATTTGTAGTAAGGTAGGATCTGACTGCATGGTTAGCCCCACTTTTTTCTGGTATTTTGCTGTTTTTTGACTAGTCTGACTGGGATCCTGCTATCCAGGAAACCAGTCTATCTGCTTTCTCCCTTAAATTGCTATGTATGCACTTTAGGAACACTCGAGATTGGATACTGGGGTACCCTTTTCAGTCCCTAGTATATGGTACACAATGTACCCAGGGCATATGTACCCCAGAGGCCTCCCATGAGCAGAAGCATGTTTTATGCCACCCATGGGAGGCCATTCAAATTGACACGACAAGCCTGCTACAGCAGACTGTGTAAGCTGGTGCTTGCACCACTTACTTAAGATTTAGGTTCACTATATCTATCTAAATCACTATACATAAAAACCTACCAGTCACCCCTATGGCAGGCCTTATCAATCCTGAAGTCGAAATAAAAGAACAAGGGAACCCTGCTCACTATGGAACCATGGTGTGTACTTTATATGGGAAACAGCGGTTCCAGTGGTGTGATATGATTACTTTGTATAATAACAATAAAAGATAATAGCGATAATAAACAAGGGTTATGAGGGATGTCAGAGAGAGAAAATGAGGCTCACAGCAAAGGATTTTTGACAATGCAATTATATTTACAAAGATAAATCAAGATATATACATTTCACATGAATTTGACCGTGCAAAAGTGTCCCCAGTGTATATATGAAGAACAAAAAGGACAATTGAGTGATTACTGGGGACAGTATTTACAAGGTTTCTGTGCAATTATTGTTTTAAGGAAAGCGACCATTTATGAATCTATATACAAAAGAAATACACAGACACTTTACACAATCATAAGTGCTGTTTGCAAGGTTCGCTTTCCTATTATCGTCGACGGCGTTTCAACCCTGTTGCGAATAAAGGGTCTCATCAGGACCAAGAGTGGGGGGACATCTGAGGGATAAGATAAAAATTGGGTGAGGACTGGACCAATGGGAATGCCAAGCAACTAAGAAAGACAGCTAAGAAGGGGGCGGTTTATACCTGATATATACAATGAAGGTCACGTGTGGTGTGCTGTGTCAGCCCTGTGCGTGAAAAGTGAAGCAAAAGTACTCACAGTGAACCAGGCCAGGTTCTAGACAGTGAATTATGTCATCCAGGTAGGCTGTTGCGTATGTATGGTGGGGTCTCAGAATCACGTCCATTAGTCTCTGAAATGTGGCAGGGGCTCCATGTAGCCCAAAGGGAAGGTCCCTGAATTGGTACAGTGCGGAAGGGGTAGCAAACGCTGTCTTTTCCTGTGCCCTAAGGGTGAGGGAGAGTTGCCAGTATCCCTTCGTTAAATCTAATGTTGTCATATATTTGGCATTCCCCAACCTGTCTAGTAATTCCTCTACCCGGGCATAGGGTATGAGTCAAAACGGGACACCTCGTTCACCCTTCTATAGTCCACACAAAAATGAATGGTCCCATTGGGCTTCGGAACCAAAACAATAGGGGAACACCAGGGGCTGCTGGAGGGTTCGATTATTCCCATGCGGAGCATGTTCTCTACCTCCCGCTCTACGAGTATCCGCCTGGCTTCGGGGATCCTGTACGGTCTCTGTCTAATAGGGCGAGCTCCCTCAGTGTCTATATCGTGTTGCACTAGCTGTGTATGTCCTGGGTTTACGGAAAAGGTATCCCGGTAGGCATGGAGAAGCCCATTAAGAGTTGTGTTCTGTTCCATGGTTAATTGGGTACCTCGAGGTATCGTCATGATACCAGGGTTTTTAGACCTCGAGGGAAATGGAATATCTAGAGGCGTAACGTTTGTGACATACAGGTTAGGTGGTCCACCTACAGGTTCTCCTGGTTCGTCTTTCCCTTTTTTTAACAGGTTTACATGGTATATTTGTCCTGTCCTACCTGTATGGGGGACAGCTACTCTATAGGTAACAGGGGTCACCTGTGCGAGAATGCTATAAGGGCAATGCCAGCGTGCTAATAGCTTATTATCAGAAGAAGGAAGTAAGAGTAAGACTTTATCCCCAACAAGAAATTGTCTTAGTGTGGCTTGTTTATCATAGGTGGCTTTTTTTTTTCTTGGGCTGCTTCTAGGCGTACTCGGACACTGTCCCATAGGGTTGTCAACCTGTCCTTGAGTTTAGCTGTATACTCTAATAAGGTTTTCCCCTCGTCCTCCTCCTCCTCCCATCTTTCAGCGGCCATATCAACTAGAGTTCGGGGTTTCCTCCCGAATACCAGCTCAAAGGGGCTATGGCCAGTGGAGGACTGAGTATGGGTTCTTATGGCAAATAATGTGAGGGGCAACTGCCTATCCCAGTCTCTACCTGTTTCTGACACAGTCTTTTTAAGGATCATTTTTATAGTCTGGTTATAGCGCTCTACTAGGCCGTCTGTCTGGGGATGATAAACTGAGGTGCGGATCTTCTTGACTCCCAGTAGGGTGCATATCTGTGCCATGAGTTTGGAAATAAAAGGCGTCCCTTGGTCAGTGAGCAGTTCTTTTGGGAACCCTACTCGGCTGAAGAAAGTAATCATGGCATGGGCTACACTGGAGGTGGTCATACTGGACAGGGGAATAGCCTCGGGATACCGTGTTGCATAATCAACCAGGACTAAAATATATTGGTAACTAAGGGCTGAGGTAACTAAGGGCCCGACTAAGTCCATCCCTACCCGGGTAAAAGGAATGTCTATGACAGGGAGGGGACACAAAGGGGCTTTAGGAATGTGGGGAGGATTAATGAGCTGACATTTGGTACAGGCAACACAATATTTGTGGAGATCGGAGAAAGCCCCTGGCCAGTAAAACCGTCTGAGCAGATATTCCTCCGTTTTTTTTCTCCCATAGTGACCCACCCCTGCTTGTTTGTGGGCCAGATATAGTACCTGGTTGCGGTAAGCAAGGGGTACTAGAAGTTAGTATAATGGTTCAGCATCCTTGATAACTTTTCTGTACAACAGACCCTTATGCAGAACAAAACAATGTCCTACCTGGTCTTCCTCGTCGTTTATGCACCTTGCCCAGGCATGGCCTAATGCCGGGTCTTGCCTCTGTTCGGCTCTAAAACTGGCTGGTGTTTTGGGTTCCGTGTCGGTACCTACTGAGGTGAAGCGGAGGATGGGTTAATCTGACCGTTCAATACCGCCATCCTTTTTTCTTCCCTTTTTTCTCTGCGAGACTTCTTTTCTTTATACACACCCGAAACCATTTCAGAGGTGAACAGTGGGGCATCCTGCAGCCAGCGTTGAGTATCTCTTTCTTCAATGGCTTTTGTGAGCAGAACAGGAAATCCGGTATAGTCGGTTCCTATGATCATCTCTTAAGCTGTTCTTTTGGCCCTTGTATTCTAAGGAGATTATAGCCACGGGGTATTCTTTTTGGTCTCCATGGACACATGTGATTGACACCCGTTCTCCCTCTTGCCACTGGGTCGGTTGCACCCGGTCCTCTGCTATAACGGAGTGCCGGCAGCCTGACCAGTGTCATGACGCCGTTGATTTTGAGGGAGAGGTGATAGGCTTCCTTGCCCTCTCCTGCCCTCAGGACCCTACCCTTAGTGTATCCTACTTCCATGGGTTCTGCGTTGTTTTTCTTGTGTGGACAGTTGCGAGCGATGTGACTTCACTCGGCACAATTAAAGCATTGGGGCGTCTGACTCCCTGCTCTTCCAAGGGGTCGAGGTAGTAAACGGTGGTCTATAAGAGGCCTTGGTGGGGGTGCTAGGGGAGCCGGGTTTACTGCTCTCCACCGGTGTATGACTGCATTGGGTATACAAGGCATAAAGGGTCGAACTTCTGGGTTCCTCTGGTGGGCACAAGCTAATTCAATAGCGTGATTGACAGTTAAATTGGGATGTTGTCTTACCCATGCCCTGGTGGGGGCAGGGAGACCTTCGATGAACTGTTCTAACAGGACTCTTTCAACAACTTCCTCTTTACTTGAGGTATGGGGTTGTAACCACCTTGTACCTAGATCCTGTATACGATAGTAATAGGCTCTGGGGTTATCCTGTGTACCATTTTTCTTTGCGGAAGCGGGTGCGATACTGCTCCTGGTCGCACCCAAGTCTCTCTAATATCGTTTTCTTTATGGTTGCCTAGGGTGTGGTACCAGCGGGGTTCGCAGCCTGGTATGCTGTTTGGAGTTACCCTGATAGTGAGGGTGCAACATACTGACCCCATCTTTCTTCCGGCCACTGTGCAGTACTGGCTACACGCTCAAAGTTAGTGAAGAATAAATCCAGGTCTTCACCGGCTCTATATTTTTGGAGCACCAAACTTGGAACATTTGGGTGTACCTTTGTGCTGGCTATCGTGTCGGTAAGTCGTTGGATAGCAGAGTCTTGTAGGGTCTGGGTTTGGGCCATAAATCCTGCTTGTGCTTGTAGCGCTTCTTGCAGATGTTCTCTATCTTTCTTTGCCTCCATGGATTGTGCCTCCATCACAAGCTGTATGTGGCGTTGGCCCTCGGCCAGCTGGGTTAGCATATCGTCTATTCGGATTGGTTGGATCATTGTCTCGTGGACTTGGACCTGGGTAGGTGTGACGGATGTCCTCCTTTCTTTGGTTATACGGTTAGCGTGATGGTTTTCTTCTATCCCACTTCTGACACCACTGTCACGTAGTACAAGAAGGGGAGAGGCTTGATGCGGGTTTTAAAGAAGGGAGGTTTATTTGTTTGATACACAAATGAAAGGTTAGGTGTCTTTTTTCTGGGGTTCTTGTCTGTTTCCGGGGCTCTGGCGATTCCTTCCCGTTGGTGCTGTCTCCCTCTGCTTCTACGATACTCCACCGGACGGGCCCTCGGTAAAAGAAATAAAGAAGACGGTTACTGTTCTGCTCAAACTCCCTATGAAATCGTAATGAAACAGGTTCGTTAGTCCAAGCATATAACGCTTCCTTCCTTGGGGTTCGGTTCTAATAAACAACAAAACTTAATGCGAGAGCAACTTGCTTTCCTCACTGTTTCCCATAGTCCCTGGGGATATTTAAGCCTGTCTCTCGTTTCTGCCTCCTCCCCTCTTTACGAAAACGGGATCGTGTCCGGCCCCTCTTACAACCCGGAGTAGCTGGCTCTGAGGAACTGAAATCTGAATTAGGCCCTGTGAGCAAACCAAAGACACATAGTATTAGTTAGTAATTAGCGTGATGTACCTATTTAGTTCAGTAGGAGTGTTTGTGCATTAGTAAACTTGCACACGTAGTAACTTAGGGATCGATATACACCTTATATTACTTTTCGTCTTCTAATGGGTAATATAGTTTAACCCGACCAGCGCCATTTTGTGGCCTAGTCTGCTCGTAGCATTAGTGGAAACCGACCATTACATTTAGTGAGAGTCGTTCTCTCGAGCAATAGCCTGACAAATGTAACAAACTGCTGCTTCTGCATGTTAAGCCTGTCAAGGTTATAGGTGAGGGTAGGCTGGATAAGCACATTCCAGGAGGCGCTGTACGAACCCTCCTAAAACTGGCAGAAGGGAGTTACCCTCATCGACCTTGCTATAACGAGCTGAGCTAAACTGAGGATGCTTTGTGTCCCATATATGGTCTTTCCTTTGCAACAACCTGTACCAACTTGTATTTTTCCTTCTTAGGTAACGGTTTCGAAATGTAACAGTATGTATGTGATCTCTTGATAATGTGCCAGCAGTCTTCTCGGCGGACCTCGATGGGTTAGGTCGCGAGAGGCTCCTCTGGCAGAGTTGTTGTTTAATAAAAGATTGAACCTTCTTCACTGCCAACTGACTGGTTATTGGTAATTGGTATTGGGGGCTATTAGTGAGTATAGCTCTTTATGGTTTTATTTATTTTTCTGTACTTCAGTCGGCGACTCCGCCGGAACTCCGCATTGGGGTCGTCCCTCCGTAATCTGAAGATAAGGGGACATTGGGAAGGGTAATCTTTGTCGAGGGGGAGAACTGACCGAAGTTTGAGGGTTGCTCCGCTCTCCCGATCAGGAGAGCCCCAGCTGCTAGTGACCTCACGCCGGAGTCCTATGGGTGTAACCCAGAAGCAGACCGTGTTGGTCTTCAGGAGTTGGCAGTGGAGAAACTTGCAATCGAACCTGAGTGCACCAGGTGAATGTTTCGTCTTGTTTGGTGTTGGATGTCCCTTTGATTTTGGTCTGGAGTATTTGGTGGTTTGAGACCACGGAGAACTTGAAGGGGGTCTGACAGGGCAGTACTGAGACTGCACGGGCAGGCGCTCCTGTTTTGGGCAAACTTGGTGAGTAATAGAGATCTGAACCAGACGCCTAGGTGTGACTTGTGGAAGAAGTTCACATCCCGCCGGACTGCTCTCGGGAATGCTGGCAGTCACGATTGGGTAGCCCCTGGACAGATCTGGAGCAACGCTTGAAAAGCGGACTGAGCCAGAATAGCCCGGGAGGTGTACCATGAAGGCTGCCGGATGGCCCGTAGGTCGGTCTGTGATTGGAGAACCTGTGTTGCTATCTCTAGGTAGTCTAAGGACAAGACTACTTGATTTGTTGGGCTTTTGAAAACCTTGGAAAGATACACGAGTTCTCCATAGGCAGGAGTCGACGGGCTCTGCCTTTTGCTTAGTACAAATTTGTTTTGTCCTTTATGTTGTTCAAGAGATTGTTGTCTGTTTATTGTATGTGCGTAATTGAAGTTGTTTTGAACATGGCCATGTGTATGAGAGTATTGTAAATAACCCTTTTTCCTTCCAGCTAAAGAAATTAGACTATAGGAAGACAATGCCGTGCTTCAGTAAGCTATGTTTTGGCTGCATTTGCCGGAGGGGTACGAGACGACGAAAGCCAGCCGGCCCCTCCAGAGGGGAGCCCTAGTCATGATATGTATTGCAAGCATGGGATTGCACCACTTTTGTTTAATACTTTATGGCATAAATATACCAAAGATAATGTAGAATTACAGTGGCCGATGACAGCGTCCTTTGATGAAAAGAAGATCCAGTATTTACAAGATCGTCTGTTTGCTAAACGCAGCAGACAGGCCATGTTTGACTCCCTCAATACATGGCAGAAAGAAGCAAAGCGGAGACGTATTAGAGCAGAGAAATTAATAAAGATAAAACAAGGACAGACAGTGACGCAGAAAGCCATTGCCTATGATAAAAATCAGACTGAACAGAATATTGATTGTTTGGATAGACAGTTTAGATTGCAGGTAGCCTGCTGTACCCCTCCAGTCGGTCACTGCCCCCTTAGCCTCAGCCCCAGAGGCAGATGTGTCTCTAGCCCCTGCAGGTACGTCTCGTGCCACACCTACCTCATTAAGAGACACGGCTACCCTTATCCCTGATACACGGCAACCCCTGGGGAATTCCCATGTAATTTTAGCAACTCCGAGTCCCATATGGACATCTCAATCGGCTGGTGCGACCTCTGAAATAAGGGATCGTACTCCGTTGGGGGATCCAAGTGGGCTAAACGCTAGGCGATTATTCACAAGAGCAGCGTTGGGCTATGGTAAAAAAGAAGCCATAGCAGAACAAGCAGTTAAATGGATGCGGAAAGATGTGTATACAGTGGCTGACTTATGGAGTACCATAAGGGGCCTTGAGCCAGTTATGCAACAGCATGCTTTGCATCAAATGTCTCGCTACCTTATTGAAATTTGGGAGAAATGCTTTCGGGACGGGTTGGCTCCTCAGATACTGTATGATATCCTGGATCGAACTCACAAGTACGATTTAAGTCCGGGAGAAGTGTATAAGAACGTGGAGACGTTGGTAAAATATCGAGGTAGAATGTTTGTGAAATGTCCCAACTGGGATTCCCAATATCCCATGAGGGAAGTGTATCCCATTTTTCATCCTGAAATACCCGAAATACGTAATGATCAAAATGTAGTTACGAGAGACCGAGTAGAGGTTCGGTTTCAGGAACAATGGGTATACACTCCATGGAAAAGAAGTGAAGTCCTAGCTTTAAAATTGCAGCTTCCTGACCCTCGTAAGAATCCCACAGCTTACTATAAGGAATTAACTGAAGCTGCAGCCTCAACCGTAATGACCTTAGCTGAAGTTGAATTGTTTTTCAGGTTGTTGGTTCCTGTGGATATATGGCGACAGGTTCATGACACTGATCATGCAGCAGAGTTAGGGGGGACCTGGGAACAGTTAAAAGAATGGGATCAGGATCGCAAACCTGGGGACAAACCAAGAAATTAAATTACTACCCTTCCAGCCAAAATCATTGCTTATATGCACACCTTGATTCCCCCGCGTAAAGTAGACTGGGATAAACTGACCGCCTGTATGCAAAAGAAAGACAAAAGTGTTTCCGACTTCTTTACTCGATTTGAAGGTACATTTAGGGATTTTAGCGGACTGGATCTCGCCACGGAGGACGGGATCCGGTTGTTTGTAAATCGTTTCGTGACCAATTAGTTAACGGAAGTCTCTACCAGGCTACAAGCCGCCGAGAGCACTTGGACTACTTCCACTCCTTCTGTGATATTGAGTATGACCCAATACTATGAGCATAGGGAAAATGAGAGTAAGGATAAAATAGAAAGGAAGGCTAAGGACCTTAAGACTTGGGTGTTATTACAGCAAGTGGTTAGAGGATGAGGAGGAGAAGGAGGTGTCCGAGGGCCAGTATCCAGAGGGGTGGGAACAGGAAGAGGTGGAGGCCCTGCCCCGTCATTGGGGATAAATCAGTGTGCCTATTGTAAGCAGGAAGGATATTGGAGAGCCCAGTGTCCACTACTGTTAGCACAGAACGGGGCTGTCCAAGGGCGGGGACATGGTCGAGGTGGCCCAGACCGAAGCGATATCCGTAGAGAAGAGGCAGCGCAAGGCAAGTTCGAACTGAACCATTTTGACAATCCTCAAGGTAGGCAATACTTTAATGAGGACTATGCATTCGGAGACCAAGATGAGTATGTTTATACATAGGACAGCCAAGGACAGAGTGGGGGCCAAGTGTTGATACCAGTCAATCAACAAGGACCCTATGTGACGGGGGAATTGATGGGGACTTCCGAGAATTTTCTAATTGACACAGGAGCAATGAATATTTCTGTTCCTCGATCATTGGTCCCAGGCCCGGCTCTGTCCGGGCAAAATAATGTTTCAGTGGGATTTTCAGGAGTTCCCCATCTCTAGACCACTCCCATTCACTATTGGTCCAGTTACTATTGACTCCCCCTTCCTGTTGACTTCACATTGTGGTGAAAATCTATTAGGTCTGGATATGTTGAAGAAATTGAATGCGAAAATTTACTGTTCCCCAGATGGTGTTTATTTGACAATACAACCCCCTAATGAAAATATGAAACAGTACTTTGCTAAAAACGAACCTCTTCCACCTGAATTTGACGCCATCCCTACTACGTTGTGGGCAACGGGGGTGTCAGGTTGGCACTCCGCAGGATCCGTATGCAGCAACGATGCTCCACCTCCGGACCCTCCGAACACCCTGAATTGTAAACACAGGGTGTTCAGACGATACGGCGAGGGAAAAACCCCAAAAGGGGAAAAAACCCAGAAAGAACAAAGGGAAGAAAGGAAGGGGCAGCAGGGAAAAAGAAACTGAAAGACAAAAGTGCATAGGTTAATACAATATTTAAACCTACTCTCGTAAATTCTCACTAGATCAAGAACCCCAGAATTCACCTGTAGTAAATGTGCACTAAACACCCTATTGCTGTGTCTCCCGTCTTCCTTCCATCCTGCACAATACAAAAGAAGGGATTAACAATAAGCAACGGCACTCTGTAGCTAAAAGCCTGCCTTGTTGATATCAACATACCCCATAGTACAAAAAAGGAGCTTGTAGGTGGTTTCCAATAACTTGCGAAAACGCAATGGTACTTAAATGAGCACTCCAGTGCTACAAAAAATGCAATGAGAATCCACTCCTCAGGTAAATGAAATGTATAAATGTTTTCCTTATGTCCAAAGTAAAACAAACAAATTACCAAACACGGCAGAGCGTAGTTCCATTCACTACTGCACTCCGCTTTGGTGTTTAAGTCAACACAAATCCAGATGTAGATAAACCCAGACCAAGCCTTCGTGACGATAGTGCGGAGGTCCTCAAACCCCCCCTGCACTCCGCCACTTGTATTGCCAAACTACGGTGAACGCCCAAGAAAAGTGTCCTTAGCGCGTGAGCAGGGAATACAGTAAATCTTTATGTAAAAGCTCCCTCGCAGCCGCGAGGCAGAAAGTGAACACTCAGCGTTGTTTTCCGGCATGCAAATGAAAGCCGGCACAGAACAGCGGAATAAACGCGCTAGCCAGCGCGTTACTTAATTACCCGAATACTGGCTCTAGACTTCCTGACTTGATTTCCTTGAAGTCGCTTGGAACCATAGGGCGCTGAGGAGCAGCCGTCTCCTCCGAAATACCAGGAATCACTAGCGCTGATCATCGGGCTCCGCCTGGTGATATCCTGTGACTCCGCCGGGGAGTCTGGGAAAAGTAGTTATGTGCTAGAGGATGCTGGGAAACGTAGTTTTAGGCAGGCGCGCTGTCTAAAACCTGACAGTACGCCCTCCTCCCAAGCGCCTCCTAGGCCCAGGCTTTGCAGGAAACCGGACATGGAAAGATCTCACAGCCCTAGGAGCATGGATGTGATGCACAGGTTCCCAAGAATCCTCCTCTGCCCCATAGCCCTTCCATGAGACCAGATACCAATGCACCCCTCTGCGAACTTTGGAGTCTCGGATAGACCTCACCTCGTACTCAAGATTCCCATCACTAGCAAGGTCGGGAGGCGCAGATCTGCGTGACGTAAGGGCTCTCTTCAGCAGCTGCACATGGAACACAGGATGTATTCTCAATGTGTTAGGCAACTTCAACTTGTATGCCACAGGGTTAATACGACGCACCACGGGATAGGGCCCAATGAATCGCGGATGAAATATACTCCTCATTTTGAACCGTATGTATTTGGTCGAAAGCCACACCTTATCCCCCACCTCGAACTGAGGACCAGGGGCACGATGTCTGTCCTCCCATCGTTTGTATACCTCTTTGGCCTTCAGCAGATGCCGGTGCACCGCTCTATGCACCCTCCTCATTGTTAGTACTCGCGCCCTCGCAGAGGGCTGGTTACCCAAATCGTCAGGGATACAGATCGGTAAAGTATGTACATCATAACCGTAGTTGGCTTTGAACGGTGACATACCTATGGAACTGTGCCAAATGTTGTTGTATGCCAACTCCGCCATCCACAATAAATCCACCCATGACTCATGTGCTTCCTTAGCATAACAACGCAAATACTTCTTTAACGATTGATTCAGACGTTCTGTCTGTCCGTCTGTTTGGGGATGGAAGCTGGTAGATAGCGCTGACTCTGTACCCAATGCACTGCACCACATACGCCAGAAACGAGCGATGAATTGTGGTCCCCTATCAGACACAATGACTCTCGGAACGCCATGCAGGCGTATGACTTGAGATGCCAATAACTGAGCCGTTTGACTAGCAGTGGGAAGGTTCACACATGGTATAAAGTGTCCCATCTTTGTCAGGTTGTCCACTACCACCAACACTGCTGTGTTTCCCTGGTCAGATGGGAGACCCGTAATGAAGTCCAAACTTATGTTCAGCCATGGCCTATCAGGTGTGGGCATAGGCATCAACAAGCCTTTCTTTTTAGTTGATTCCCCTTTTGCTCTAGCGCAGGTATCACATCTACCCACCCAATGAGTCACGTCTCTGACCAACGACTCCCACCAGAAATACCTCCTAAGTAGTTCCACCGTCTTGGTAATCCCAGGATGTCCAGCCGTTGGTGCTTCGTGACACCAACTGAAGGCTTTCTTTCTAATCTCCACATTCGGCAGAAACAAACACTCCCCCTGGAAAGGCAAGCCCTGTCTCACCCTCCGACCTGGTTTGGCAGACGCCCATTGGACCCAAGACCCCAAAGACCTGGATCCCTTGATGTCGTCCAGAAACTTTTCGGCCCTGATCACACACACCACCTTATTTGCAGGGATGATGGACTGTTCCTCATCACGCTGTTTCAGGGGGATTTCCTGTCTGGAAAGAGCATCCGCCTTCCTATTCTCCGAGCCAGGACGAAAGGTCACTACAAAGTTGTATTCGAAAAAAAAAAGCATCCACCTCATCTGCCTTTGTGTCAGATGTCTAGCGGAGGACATGTATTGGAGATTCCTGTGATCGGTATAAACCGTCACTGCTTGACAGGCTCCCCACAGATAAGGCCTCCACTCTTGGAAGGCCTTTTTTATTGCCAAGAGTTCTTTTTCCGCAATGGAATAGTTGATCTCAGCCGAGCTCAACTTCTTCAAAAGATAAGCCACCGGATGGAGCTGACCCGTGTGTACATCTCTCTGAGACAGAACTGCCCCTATGGCCTCATCCGAAGCATCTGCCTCAACTATGAAAGGATGTTCCAAGACAGGATGTGCTAACACTGGTGCTGTGGTGAAAGCTCTTTTCAGAGCCCTAAATGCCTCCTCAGCCTCCCCTGTCCACTCAAAAGACTTTCCTTTTCTTAATAGCCTGGTGATGGGGACAGCAGTCTGGGAAAAGTGCAAAATGAACCGCCGATAATAATTGGCGAACCCCAAGAAACTCTGCACCTCCTTCACGTTCTTAGGGGCTGGCCAATCCCTCACCGCCTGTACCTTTCTCTCGGACATCTGTAAACCGCTAGGATTAAGGTTCACACCTAGAAATTCCACCTCTCGCACCCCAAACTCGCATTTACTCAGCTTCACGTATAAACGATGTTCCCTCAGTTTATCCAAGACTTTGCAGACATGATTCGTATGGCATGACACATCCTGTGAGTAGATCAAGATGTCGTCGATGTACATCACTATAAATTGATCCACATATTCTTTCAGTACATCGTTTATGAAAAACTGAAACGCTGCAGGAGCATTACAAAGCCCAAAGGGCATCACTAAATACTCGTACAAACCAAATCGCGTCTTGAATGCCGTCTTCCACTCATCCCCTTCTCTCACTCTGACCAAGTGATATGCCCCACGTAGGTCCAAACGGGTATAAATCTTGGCCTCTCTCACTTGATCGAGCAACACCGAGATGAGTGGAAGAGGGTAACGGTTACGGATGGTGTTTTTATTCAAGACGCGATAGTCAACACACGCTCTTAAATCCCCGTTGGCCTTCGCTATGAAGAAAAGAGGGGAAGCTGCCGGAGAGCGGGATGGTCGGATGAACCCCAGACGTGAGTAATGCTCTATGTATTCCTTCAAATGTTTTGTCTCGGGCACAGACAAAGCATACACTCTACAAGATGGTATAGTAGCCCCTTCCACTAAATCGATACGACAGTCATACTCCCTGTGAGGGGGTAAGGCTTCTGCCTTTGCCTCACTGAACACGTCACTATAAGCCAAGAATTCAACTGGTAGCTGGACTTCTTTTTCCGCAGCTGTAGCTGCCACGAAAGGGGTGGCTAACACCGTGACATTAGCAGACACACATGGAGTTACATGGTCCTTACAATACTCAGATACAAACTGAAATGTTTTCGACTGCCAATCCACCACAGGGTTATGTTTATGTAACCAAGGCATACCCAAAATTATTTCGTACTGCGGGGCGTCAATGATGTTTAACGACAAAACCTCAGAATGCACGTATCCTTGTGCTACCACTGACAACCCCAACTCGCCGGTTCTTTCTGTAATCTGGCCTGATGTTAAAGGCTGCCCATCGACAGCCAGCACATCCTCAGGTATCTCCCTAGTGACACGAGGTAAGGCTAGACGCCTCACCAGACCTTCATCCACAAAATTACCCGTCGCTCCGGAATCTAACATTACCATCACCTGACATCTTTCTAATTCGTATTCTAATGACATCACAACCACCAAATGTGGCTCTGTTTCATCATTACCCGGAGAGGACAGTGACGTGAGTTTCCACGCAGGTCCCCCTTCTACACTCGACGTTTTCTCTTCCTTCTGCTCTCTTTCCTGTACTGTATTGGATACCGCAACCTTTTTGAACCTACTGACATATCCTGAAGACTTGGGTTTAGAAGGACATTCCCTGACATAATGCCCCTTCTTACCACAGTACATGCAGAGGCCCTGTACTCGTCTGGTTTCTCTCTCTTCCTTCGACAGAGGTGCTCTAAGGGCTCCTATCTCCATAGGTTCCGGCGGGTTGTCAACACCCCCAGACACCTTCCGCAGGATTCTCTCACCACCATAGGCTCCTTTTTCCCAACGTCTCCTGTTACACCCCCTATCCGTGAGACGACTATCCAGTCTCAACACCAAGTTCACCATGTCCACAAAAGAAGTAGGCTGTGGATCAACCTGAGCTACTACGTCTTTCAAGTCATCGTGCAACCCTTGATAAAACAGAGACAACCTTTTCTCGTCTGGCCATTCTGCTTCTGCTACAAGTCTATTGAAAGCAGTAAGATAAGTAATCAATTCACCCCTGCCTTGTCTCAATGTCAGCAGTTCTCGGTCAGCACTAAAAGTAGTAGCTCTTCGGTCAAAGACCCTCTCGAATTCTTTCTTAAACTCTGTCCAATCGGACAGGATGGCATCGTCTCTTTTAACCAAGGGAACCACCCAATCAGCTGCATCCCCCGACAAATACGAAATCAAAAAGGCCACTCTCGAATGGTTTGTGGGGAATGAAGATGGCTTACAAGAAAAATGCATGAGGATTTGTGTCATAAACACATGTACCTTACGGGGGTCCCCTGAAAACCGTTCAGGAGTAGCCAGCGGAATAGGAGGAGGCACAGTGACCTGGACATTAGATGATGGAGCCGAAGCATTAAAAGGATTACTACTCAATCGTTCCACCTTTTCCCGTAAGGCAGCAGTCTCGGCCTTAGAAGAGGCCATCTCCTGCTGGACCAGGACCAAGGCATGTAACACATCCTCCATAGACGCCATTGTTGCTACCTACGGATCGGGCAGAGTGAATTTCTTGGGCTAGTGATTCTGTCAGGTTGGCACTCCGCAGGATCCGTATGCAGCAACAATGCTCCACCTCCGGACCCTCCGAACACCCTGAATTGTAAACACAGGGTGTTCAGACGATACGGCGAGGGAAAAACCCCAAAAGGGGAAAAAACCCAGAAAGAACAAAGGGAAGAAAGGAAGGGGCAGCAGGGAAAAAGAAACTGAAAGACAAAAGTGCATAGGTTAATACAATATTTAAACCTACTCTCGTAAATTCTCACTAGATCAAGAACCCCAGAATTCACCTGTAGTAAATGTGCACTAAACACCCTATTGCTGTGTCTCCGTCTTCCTTCCAATCCTGCACAATACAAAAGAAGGTATTAACAATAAGCAACGGCACTCTGTAGCTAAAAGCCTGCCTTGTTGATATCAACATACCCCATAGTACAAAAAAGGAGCTTGTAGGTGGTTTCCAATAACTTGCGAAAACGCAATGGTACTTAAATGAGCACTCCAGTGCTACAAAAAATGCAATGAGAATCCACTCCTCAGGTAAATGAAATGTATAAATGTTTTCCTTATGTCCAAAGTAAAACAAACAAATTACCAAACACGGCAGAGCGTAGTTCCATTCACTACTGCACTCCGCTTTGGTGTTTAAGTCAACACAAATCCAGATGTAGATAAACCCAGACCAAGCCTTCGTGACGGTAGTGCGGAGGTCCTCAAACCCCCCGTGCACTCCGCCACTTGTATTGCCAAACTACGGTGAACGCCCAAGAAAAGTGTCCTTAGCGCGTGAGCAGGGAATACAGTAAATCTTTATGTAAAAGCTCCCTCGCAGCCGCGAGGCAGAAAGTGAACACTCAGCGTTGTTTTCCGGCATGCAAATGAAAGCCGGCACAGAACAGCGGAATAAACGCGCTAGCCAGCGCGTTACTTAATTACCCGAATACTGGCTCTAGACTTCCTGACTTGATTTCCTTGAAGTCGCTTGGAACCATAGGGCGCTGAGGAGCAGCCGTCTCCTCCGAAATACCAGGAATCACTAGCGCCGATCATCGGGCTCCGCCTGGTGATATCCTGTGACTCCGCCGGGGAGTCTGGGAAAAGTAGTTATGTGCTAGAGGATGCTGGGAAACGTAGTTTTAGGCAGGCGCGCTGTCTAAAACCTGACAGGGGGATGCGGATGTCAGTAAGTTAGACATCCCTCCCGTCCATATTACGCTTAAACCTGGTGTGAAATTGCCACGGATACCCCAATATAAAATTTTGCCGGCTGGTGAGCGAGCTTTACTTTCTATTATACCGGATTTAATTGATAAAGGTGTGGTTGAGGAAACAGCTGCAAATATTTATAACAGCCCTATTCTCCCGATTTTGAAAAAGACTTCTGATTCTGGGACTTCAGGAAATGTCGATACATATCGTTTTGTAATCGACTTGCGGGAGGTTAATAAAATTGTAGTGCCTCAGTACCCCATGGTGTCTGATATCACTACTATTCTTACAATGATCCCACCAACTGCTAAGTATTTTTTGGTCATTGACCTGAAGAATGCGTTCTTCAGCATCCCAATCCATCCCGATAGCCATCAGATCTTCGGCTTTTCGTTATCTGGCCGAAGCTTTCGATTCTGTCGTGCACCTCAAGGCTATACTGAGAGTCCGAGCATCTATAGTCAAGCCCTTAAAGCGGTTTGGACGACTTAGTTTTGCATACAGGTAATGTGCTCTTGCAGTATGTCGACGATTTGTTGATTGCGTCAGACACCGAAGAAGGGTGTCGAAACACCACCGTTAAGTTATTGCACCATCTAGCTGCGAAGGGTAATAAGGTATCCCTGTCCAAGTTCCAATATTGTCGACAGGAGGTGACCTACTTAGGTCATCTGCTGTCGAAGGAGGGGAGGTGTCTGACTCCAGAACGTATTACTACTATCTCTAACATGTCTGTGCCTTGCACCCAGCGTGAAGTTCGTGTTTCATTGGCATTACCTCCTACTGTCGCCAATGGATTCCTAATTTTTCTCTTCTTGCTAAACCTTTGTTACATTTAACCACTAAAGACGTGCATGAACCTCTCCTGTGGACTGATGAATGTCAGCATTCTTTTGACTCTCTAAAATCTGCCCTTTGTTCTGCACTCGTCTTGGGTACTCCTGATTACCGTAAACCTTTTGTACTCTATGTGCATGAGGTCGACGGTTGCTCGCTTTAAGTGTTAACGCAAGGATTTGGTGGTAAGCAAAGACCTTGTGCTTATTTCTGGGCCACATTGGATAATGTTGCCAGAGCGCTTCCAAGCTGTCTGAGGGCCACCCCGGCTGTGGCGGTGGGCATCCGACAGTCGGAGGGGCTCGTTCTAAATTCTAGTCTAACGTTAATGGTGCCTCATGCTATGGATGCATTGCTAAATAAAACAAAAACACAGCATCTTACCAGTGCACGCCTTACTGGTTATGAATTTACTTTGTTTGCCCCACATATCACGATTAAGCGATGTGCTACTTTAAATCCTGCCACATTGCTACCTCTCCCTTCGGGCGAAACTAAAAATGATGTACATGATTGCATATTTCGGACCGAAGAAGAAACGAAGTGGAGAATTGACCTCACCGACATTCCTCTATCTGACCCCCAAGGGGAATTGTATGTGGATGGGTCTTGTTTCAAGTTAACAGATGGCACAACGAAAGCTGCATATGCAATCACCACGCTGAAAACGATAGTTGAGACTTCTCGAGTTCCCTATCGATCAGCTCAGGCTGCTGAGCTAGTGGCATTATTACGAGCCTGTGAATTGAGCGAGGGGCTCAAGGTTAACATCTATACTGACAGCCAATACGCCTTTGGGGTGGCCCATAGCTTAGGGCGGCTATGGAGAGAACGGGGTTTCCTCACCTCTCATGGTCAGAAGATACAGAATGGTCCCTTGGTATTGCAATTACTGGCTGCTCTGACTTTACCCAAGAAAGTAGCAATAATAAAATGCAGTGCACATAAGGCATTAGTGGATGAAGTGGGAGAGGGGAATGCTTTTGCTGACCGAGTCGCTAAACAGACAGCCCAGTCCACACTATTGACTATGTTTGTAACCTCCTCTGCAAGATGGGTGGAGGAATCTGATTTGTTCAATAATACCATAGAAAGTGTGCAAGAAATACAGAAAGAGGCTACCCCAGTTGAGTTGGTGCGATGGGAACAGGAGGGGCAACGTCGTTTACAACGCGGTGTTTACACCGCACGACCTTTTCCCCGCAGCTGTTACAACGCAAGTCATTACTACGACTTGCGCTGGATGGTGCTGTGGGATAAGGAATGTTTTAATTTTATAGTCCAACACCTCCCCTACTGTTACAGGGACTGGTGTTGGAATATAAAATAAAAAAAATCCTAAATCCGCGCCCTCCAACGCAAGTCGTTGTAACGACTTGCGTTGTAAAACCTGCGATGTCAAGTACCGCGATCTAAAAGATCGCGTTGTACTGACATACATCCGAACAGGAGGTGGGAAGATTGGATGAAAATAACTGTTGGGTTGATTTAACGGAAAAACAACGATGGCTGTTGCCCAATGCTCTGGTACGGGCCGTTGTAACTATGGCCTATGGTCCAGCTCATATTGGGGCTAAAGGTATTTGTACTTTATTGGACCCAGTATGGAATAACCCCAACATCCAAAGGACGGCTGTCCATTTAGTCCAATATTGTATGGTCTGTTTGCAACATAATCCAGGAAAAGGGGAAGCTGTTTTGAGTGGGAACTTTGCACCCCCGACCTTACCGTTTGAGGTACTACAGATGGATTACATCCACATGGAGCGCGTCAACAATTTGAAATACGTTTTGGTGGTGGTTTGTGCCTTTAGCAAATGGGTTGAGGCTTACCCAACTAAAGAGAACACTGCTTTGGCTACAGCAAAAGCTCTCATCAAGGAATTTATCCCTAGATTTGGATTGCCACGTTTGATTTGGTCGGACAATGGGGGACATTTCCATGGGGCCCTTGTTAGACATATCTGTAATGGGCTGCAAATACGACAGAAATTTCATGCAGCTCGACACCCCCAGTCAGCAGGATTAGTGGAGAAATATAATGGAATCCTGAAACTTAAGATGGCTAAAATCCAAGAGAGTACTGGCTTAAAGTGGCCTGACACCCTACCTTTGGCCCTCATGTCATTACGAGTTACCCCCCATTCACGCTCTGGACTCTCGCCTTATGAAGTAATTTTTGGGCGGCCCGCTAATGTATGGGGAGTACCTAGGCCAAGATCATTTACAGATGTTGAATATCCTATGTTGATCGATTACCTGTATACTTTGACTAAAGATCTCCGTTCTATTCACCAGCAGGTAGCATCTGTATTGCAGCCCCTGCCAGAGGGCCCCGGACATCGATTGGAACCTGGTCAATGGGTACTGGTTAAGAAGTACGAGCGGGACACCAGCCTGGCTCCAAGGTGGTCTAAACCGTACCAGATCCTTCTGGCCATGCGGACGGCAGTAAAGGTGGACGGAAAGAAACACTGGATCCATGTGTCTCACCTGAAAAATCTACCACTCCCGCTTCCTTATGATCAGCAGCATCCCGATGGAATTGTGACACAGGAAAGTGAGAGAGCCACTGCATTTGTTCCTTTTTCCGACGCCTGTGAAATAGAGCAAAGGCAAGAAGAAGGAGTGACGGGATTGGGCGAGACGGCCACAGTAGAATCTGCAATTGCCCTTAACCCTGTCACTGATACTCCTGTTAGCAGTGGCTCTGATGAAGGAAACACACCTTCCCTTGTGTTATTTTCTGATCAGGAAGTCCCGGGTCATGTTCGTTACAACCTGCGGCCAAGAAAACATCACGGTGCATCAGACGAAACAGTTAGGAGATAAGGAAAGACTTGAATAAATAGGGTTTGCTAGATTCTTGTCTGAGGTACTGAGCGAGACACTGGACTAAACTCGTTGAGAGCTGGAACTTTGATATTGTGCTCTGTTCAGAAAGAAAGACTTTTGCATACGAAAGGCCAGGTTGTACATCTGATTTCCGCGAATGGCATTTTGTTTTCTTGAGATGAACGATAGGAGTCTGCCTGTGAGGGTCTAGACGGACACAGGGAAGAAGAACCCTCTGGCAGGAAGGTCTTCTTTGACCCAGTATAGTATTGGACTTTTAGCTAGGAATGTACCCTTTTGGTCGCATTGTACCTGAAGAAGAACGCCCTTTTGCTCCACGATATTTACCCTTTTATGAACCAATGTTTTCTGCTTGGACCATGCGTGTCAAAATAGCCTTTGCAGTGGTAATAACAGTTATATTAGCAATTTTTATGAGTGTATTAATATATTTAGAGTATCAACATCCCATGCAAACAATGATGAAATCTACTCTTGCTCCTCCAGAGCATTAGATGTTTTCCTTAGCTCCCCATAAGGAAAGACATCGTCAGACTTATGCTAAGAATGTATTTGTTGAAATGCTTCTTCAGACCCATAGCACCACTAACATTACAGAATGTTGGGTTTGCGGGCTTTTGCCATCAGTCATGCATAAACATGATCTATTCCTTTCCCTGCCTTTATCATATTTAGGAAGCTGTGAAGTATGGTTCCAAATGTTATCAGCTATGTATAACCATTATGTGGAGAACCCTAAACAGTACACTGAATAAGATTATAACATGATCTTAGCTTATATAGAGACATACCAGGGTTTTGATCCAGCAGGAAATGAAGGGGAGGGATGATTGGACCCAAATGCCTGTATGAACTTATACACTACTAATGAAAATAGTACTTGGTTGAAAAATGAACTTTATGATTTCGCTAACGTCAATCATTCACAGTATTTTCAGCAGTTTATGACCAGGAATGTCACGAGTGAGCGAATTATGCCCATCCCCATTTTGAATACCTCCTCTGCTTTCTGTGTACGAGGAATGGGGCATGTGCAGGTCGGGAATAGTGTCTGTAATTATACTTATAGAATTAAATTTTTTAGCAGTCCACCACTGTTAACTCCCCCAAATGTGTATTTTGTATGTGGGGAAAATGCTTACACCTGGCTACCACGAGGATGGGCAGGCCAATGTTATTTGTCTTTCTTGTACCCCCCGGTGTATATAGCACCTTCAGACTACCACAAAACTCACCAGCTATATGACACTAAAGTGGTTCCCAATAGACAACGGAGGCAGGTCGGGATGACTGAAGTTGATCAGTCTGATACATCCTTACAACATTTCTCTGATGTTGCCAAAGGATTGTTCCCATTCTGGGGTCCGATATTCACAAGTAGAGAAGTCAGACGATTGTCTAGGGTGGTGGAAAACGTCATCAATATCACCACCGATATTATGACAAACATAACGGAAGAGCTTCAGGCCACGAGACTTGTTTCTCTTCAAAATCGAATGGTTTTAGACGTTATCTTAGCTGATCGAGGAGGAGCATGCCGGGTGATCGGCAGATCCTGCTGTGTTTATATCCCAGACTCCGCCCCCCACAGTATCATTTAGCTATTCAGAAGCTACATCGCATTGCTGCAGAAATACATACTGACAATGGGTCCTGGTCACTCTCTAGCTGGTTCTGGGGACTTCTGTCTACCTGGGGATGGAAACTATTGATGATAGTGGCTGGAGCTGCAGGCATTCTCTTCACCTGTTGCCTCTGCATGCAATGTGGTCCGGCCTGTTGCTCTTATTGTGCTACCAAAATGACAGCTATGATCGTCCCTTCTCCTACCCCTTCCAAGTCTCAGATGCTCCAACAGGAGATTTGTGAGTTAATGGCCATCAATAAGGAGGTTTTCCAGGATTAGTCCTTAATTAGTTAGCTACATCACGCTAAAAGGAGGGTCTGAGGAACTGAAATCTGAATTAGGCCCTGTGAGCAAACCAAAGACACATAGTATTAGTTAGAAATTAGCGTGATGTATCTATTTAGTTCAGTAGGAGTGTTTGTGCATTAGTAAACTTGCACACGTAGTAACTTAGGGATCGATATACACCTTATATTACTTTTCGTCTTCTAACGGGTAATATAGTTTAACCCGACCAGCGCCATTTTGTGGCCTAGTCTGCTCGTAGCATTAGTGGAACCGACCATTACATTTAGTGAGAGTCGTTCTCTCGAGAAATAGCCTGCCAAATGTAACAAACTGCTGCTTCTGCATGTTAAGCCTGTCAAGGTTATAGGTGGGGGTAGGCTGGATAAGCACATTCCAGGAGACGCTGTACGAACCCTCCTAAAACTGGCAGAAGGGAGTTACCCTCATCAACCTTGCTATAACGAGCTGAGCTAAACTGAGGATGCTTTGTGTCCCATATATGGTCTTTCCTTTGCAACAACTTGTACCAACTTGTATTTTTCCTTCTTAGGTAACGGTTTCGAAATGTAACAGTATATATGTGATCTCTTGATAATGTGCCAGCAGTCTTCTCGGTGGACCTCGAGGGGTTAGGTCGCGAGAGGCTCCTCTGGCAGAGTTGTTGTTTAATAAACGATTGAACCTTCTTCACTACCAACTGACTGGTTATTGGTAATTGGTATTGGGGGCTATTAGTAAGTATAGCTCTATATGGTTTTATTTATTTTTCGGTACTTCAGCCCGGACACCCCACCAACCCACAACAGTGTGTTCCCAGCCCTTTTCAGCACTTGCCTGAGGCCGGGAACCACTGTTGGGATCCCGGCGGCACCGTTCGTAGCGCCTTCCTTGGACCACGTCTCGGCTCCTCCAGGGGCTTCTCTGGTCTTGTCTCAACCTGATTTCTGTCTGATTAATCACAACCTTGCTACTACAAGATGCAACTACTCAAGTAATCACCACATCCATGGTCATGTGTTGAAACGCACAGTGAAGCCCTTTCCAACGGCAATGCCAGACACACAGCATAGCATCCTACTGACTGCTGAATTCCACAGTCATTGCAAAGCGATAGACCATTATACCCTACCATACATTTACACAATCCCTGCATGTATCACCGTGCTGCCACCACTAGATAAGTGCACACTGTAAACATGCCCATATCTTTGTACACTGAGCATCGCCGCAACACCTATATGTATGAAATGGTTGCCGCCTAAATGTTACTAGTGACATCTCGCCCTAAATAATTAGAATGTATTGATATCGACAATTGTGATTCATAATGCCGCCAGAATGTTACTATAGGAATATGCACACTGTAATTATGCCATTGCCCCGTTATATCATGCTTCGTCGCTATGCCTTTATGTATCACCAAGGTGACGCCAGAATGTCATAAGTGGCATTCTCCCGAAGTTGCCGTCAACGTTTAATCATGCCTGCACACACTGTACACTATTGTATTGTTACCATGTCCGGATATGACCGGTTCAATCGCTCCGGGGTCCGAATCTTGTCACCCAGCTTCATTCTGAGCAAATGCACTCATCACGCCCCCTCCCCTCGAGGGCCCACAGCGGATCCACACCATCCGCAGTCAGACCCGCTTTCACATCGATTTTGCAGGGATCATCTTTTTAACTGCGCACACTCTACCGTATATACGTCTCTCCCTCGAGGACGCCGCTTAACGCGATCACCCTCGCCGGAGCAGAAAGATCAAATTGGACTGCTCGTTACCATCCTGCTGTTACTTTAGGTAAGCCACACACCGAGAGATTCTGTCTCTTCCTTTCGATGCAGCAAGCAGCTTCTAACCTGCTGTCCCCTTGATATAGGCATTATCCTTGGTAACGCTCGCCCCATTGTGGGCCATACTATTTCCAGTACTTCGGATCCATCGACACCATCGACATATCATTGCGCCCCACCTAAACTGCGCACAATATTGAATCCATCGAGTACCCATCCAAAAGTACCAGTGGTAAGTTGCCTTTTGCAGCCACTACCGATATAACATGGTTGCATTGTCATGAACTGGTTTTAACTTTCATGCCTTCTTTTACCCTGACCATAATTCACTGTTTAGAACCCGGCCTGGTTCACTGTGAGTACTTTTCCTTCACTTTTCACGCACAGGGTTGACACAGCACACCACACGTGACCTTCATTGTATATATCAGGTAACTGCCCCCTTCTTAGCTGTCTTTCTTAGTTGCTAGGGCATTCCCATTGGTCCAGTCCTCACCCAATTTTTATCTTATCCCTCAGATGTCCCCCCACTCTTGGTCCAGATGAGACCCTTTATTCGCAACAGGGTGGAAACGCCGTCGAGGATAATAGGAAAACGAACCTTGCAAACAGAACTTATGATTGTGTAAAGTGTCTGTGTATTTCTTTTGTATATAGATTCATCAATGGTCGCTTTCCTTGAAACAATAATTGCACAGAAACCTTGTAAATACTGTCACCAGTAATCACTCAATTGTCCTTTTGGTTCTTCATATATACACTGGGGACACTTTTGGACTGTCAAATTCCTGTAAATGTATATATCTTGATTTATGTTTGTAAATATAATTGCATTGTCAAAAATCCTTCGCCGTGAGCCTCATTTTCTCTCTCTGACATCCCTCATAACCCTTGTTTGTTATCGCTATTATCAATCCTGAAGGCAGGGTGCTGGGTTTTACTTGAGAGAGTGCCCCTGCATGAGCAGAGCCTCTCTGCAGCCTTCGGAGACCATTCTCCGGGATTGTCTTTGATGCAGCCAGACATATATGTTTAAGTGCATTATAACCTTGCGGTAAAGGCTAACTTTAAAATGGCTACTTAGAAACATGCTGTGTTTGGTGTCAAACACCTTGGAATCCTACCTCCATAGCTGTAACTGGTGTGTATGATTCTACCCTTCCAAAGGGACATATGTGGGTCACCGGTCTAACCGGTACCAGCTTTCTCGACTTGGGCAGCACAAAATGGACGCTGCCAGCCACAGACATGCTTCTGCTCTCCTGCTGCTGAGCCAAGCTCGAGCAGAGGAAGGCATGACAATAGGCATCCTGAAACAGGGAGGTGTGACCACCTCCCAGAGGGTTTAGTGTAATGGGGCTTGGTGGGTGCACTCTGAGAGTGCCAGAAAGTCTACACAGGTGGCACATTTGATGTCCCTGTGCATAGTCCAGCTCAAACCAGTTCTGGGAGCCATTGGCTCCTGATCTGGTGCAAAACTGGACATAGGACATGGGTGTAGCCACCCCTCTGTCCTGTTCCTCCCCATAATCTTTCCACCCCTTCCCATGGGTATAAAGTGGGTTACCTGACTACAGGACTTTAGATTTCACCCGGACAAGATTCTGCTAAGAAGAAACCAAGTACTTCGACTGCCTTCACAATGCTGGATGACTGAAGAATCTCCCTTGGAAAGAAGAAGTATCCCTCGTGGGGACTGTGCAACCCAAACCCCAGTATACCGCATACATTTGCAATTGCATATGCTTGTTGACGATTCCCGTGCTTGTGCATTGGACTCCGTATAGTTCTGACCCGAGCAGTATTTTCACCAAAGATCTCCAGCATCCAATCACCAAGTGTCCCGTGGACTGATACTTTGCAAACTAGCTTGAGGTCTCCTTGCGATCCCTGGTCCGTTGGCCTGTGGGTCCTGGTGAGGGTCACCTTGTTTGTTCTTGGGCTTACCTGGTTGCTCAAGACGTGCCTTGACTCTCCATTGCTTGGAGAGTCTCCTGGACCTTGCTGGTCCACACCATAACCTGTTTACTTTTACAGCGTGGGGTGCATTTGCCAAGGCTTGTTGTGTGGAAACCGAAAATAATTGCTGTTAGCATGAGCTGAAGCCATCTTGATTTTGGCATCCATTTTTGTTAGCCATGTTTTTTAGTTAACTCTTTCTATTCTAAACTCAAGCAATGTATGAGCTCAGAAAGGCCTGTATGCTAGAATGCACCTTTTTGAACATGTAACTATCCATCATGTCTTACTGATGTAGGCAGTTCTCTCTCCCCTCCTACTTTGCTGACTAAGTGATATCCATCTGCTCATGTTAGTCGATAGCTATTCTTATGTATGTTTGTACCTTCTATTTGAGTCTACATGCTTACCAATGCAGAAAACTCTGTGTATAAGCACCATGGTCTGTGAATGCAAACCACTACCTCCTAGAAAACTTGAGGGTGTTGTATGGATGTGGTCTCACTCATGAGTGAATAAACTTGTTCTTTGAATTCCAGCCTCAGTGCCAATTTCTTCTTTGTTGGTTTAAGGACCCGTGGACAGATAAGGGTGAACCCCTGCACTGGTGAGCCCCTAAAAAGACTAATTTCCACAGAATAGCTCCCGACTCGTGGGGCTCATCAGAGACGCGTCCGCCCGAAGGAGTGGTCTTGAAGGAGAACAGGAATCTTACTGAAGAGGTACCCTGCACGAGGAGACCCTTTGTCTTTGCAGACCGACATGTTTTTCTGGTTTTCCCTATCTGACCCTCCAGTTGGTGGCCAGTTCCGAATGAGATCTCCTTTGACGTAAGTATTCCAGTGACCATTAGGTCGACCCATAGTTTGGCAGGTGGAGGCTGGAGACTTTTGTTTGGTAAGGTCGTTGAAGCGGCACTCTTGATTTTGGATTTGATTGGCCAAGAGTCTGGTTTTGTTTGTATTTTTTTTTATTGCAATAAATAAAGGCAGGTAATGTGGGGATTTTTCTCCTTATGATATTTGTTTGAATGGGTATACTTGGAAGAACATGCCTGCATTTAGTAAAATTTGTAAGTGGTGATACAGAGTGCTCTTGAGTGTTCCGCCAGGCCAATTGGTAATTCGGTCTCTTCTTGCAAAGGCTTGGGGGTTTTACACTATCTTATTTTGGGTGGGCCTGTGGTCCCCTGTAATAGGCATGCCTTGTGGAATAAGTATGATTTGGTAAAGACACAGAGTGTTTGCGAACACTCTGCGAGACCAACTGGTAAGTCTGCGTATTTTGGAAAGGTCTGGGGCTAGAGCCTGTCTTCTTGAACATGAAACAGTCTTTGGGCTGTGTGATCCGGCCCCCTCACCCGACCCCGGTTATCGGCGTGACCCCAGTTTTCAACATTCCCCGAGTACGGACTCTGAAGCGTCCATAGTAACCAGAAGCCCGCCCCTCTATCCTCTGTCTTTCCAGGACCCAATCCCCTTTGGGAAATTCCCGGAAGTACACCAGATCGACCCCGGAAGTCCATCCCTGGAGGAGTTGAAAGAGGAAACAGCAAGCCTGAAGGCGGAAGGACTGCAGGAGGAGTGAAGGACTGGCAGGAGATCCAAGGTGAAGGAGTAACGGAACGAGAGGCGGAGGCGGAAACTGGAGAAGAGGAGGAGGAGTGGAGCGAGGGGTGGTGCTGTCCAAAGGAGGTGGTTGGGGAGCAGACGCAACACAGGAGAGTTGCGGCAGAGCCGGTGAGTACCTACTGCCCCGAGGGCAGACACTAAAACACGGTAGATGGGAGGTGATCGTTGCACTGTACATAGTAGTCGGCACAGAGAGTTCCACATTACTCACTATAATTTTTGTTTTGCACATCCTAGAGAGTCTCACTACCCTTTCCCTTACCCCGGTCTTCACGTCCTATAAGAAAAGTAAGACCCTAGCACTGTTACCCTCACACGAGTGGATAATTCCCCTTTTTCTTCCTTCCCTTCCTTACGTCGATTCCCCTCCCTCCTCACCATTTCTTCTGTAGACCCCGCACTACCCTGGTTTCGGTGAACGGTGCTCCATTTATATAGTCCTACAGGATTAACGGCTCCTTTCTTTTTTTTGTTTTCCCAACGCCCTCAGCGGACTACCCGAGGAAAATACTGAAAAGAAGACGTAGACCAACCAAGTGGTGTCCAGACCATTCTCCGAGAGGAAGACCCGGAATCCTGTACCTTCGGAACCTCAATTTCTCCCCCCCCTCTTCTGTACTGTATTTAATAAAAAAACCAACAACATTGCACACCTTAGACGGCCTCCACGCCTGTCATTCCGGCTCGCATTACCCCCACGATCACAGGCTGTTTATTTGTATTGGTGCAGTCTCTGGACTGGTTTTGAGAGCTCTTTTGTTTGTAAATATGATTTACAATTGGTTTGGTTTGAGTGCAATCTGTAGGCTGCCTTTTTTTTTTGTTCTGGTGTTGATTTGTGGTTTGATTGTGTGCTTGCATGTCTATGAGGTTTGTGGACTGACACCGGTGGTGATGCTTGTGAAGTACTTGTTTGATTCCCCCGTAGCTGCCGGGTGTTTGGCTTTTCAAGGCTATCAACTAGCGAATTATCAGGTTGGTTTAAGTTTTTTTTTTAGCGAATTATCAGTCATGTTGGGTAGCAAATTAGTCTCAAGTAAAGCTGGTAGAGTAGATTCTCTACATAGTGAGACACTACCCCTAAGGCGTGGAGACTCGATGGATATTAAGTTATCACCACGCTCAGGAAGTTCATTAGCGAGCAAATCTGGGCCTCTCTCAGGTGTTCTAGCATCGGCTATACGGCCCAGCAAGGATCTCTTGGCAGTAGCAATTTCCTGGGACAGTCGCCGCTCCATTACAGTTATTTCATGGGATAAAAGAGAGCTGGTTCTGATAATAAAATTGTCCAATGTACCTGCTACATAGCCACCCGACATCGTTGCTTTGCTCCTGGTCTCCCGTCCCGCCATTCTCCTCGATTAAGGTATAACAATGTTTCTGTAAATGGCAGAGAGCCCAGTTCACGCCATGGTGCAAACGACAAATCCAAGGGGGGTGGCCCGGTCCGGTCTCTCTCGGTCTAGAACGGGCCCGCCCTTGGCCCGGGCTTCGCCCGGTGCGTGCCCGCATGCGTCCCGCGTAGCTGGAAGGAGTAGTCAAATAAATACATGCAAGCAGAAGGCGGGAGCAATGAGGGAAGAGGACACAGCTGTGGTGGAAATGGGCTGCTGGTCCTCGCAGTCCCTGACAAGACAAACTCCTCCAAGGTACAGGCAAGCAAACTGCTACGAGCGGCTCCCGCGGAGTGGGGGCCGTGAGCAGTATTTGAAGTCCAGGCAGAGGGCGGGAGAAATGAGGGAAGAGGACACAGCTGTGGTGGAAATGGGCTGCTGGTCCTCGCAGTCCCTGACAAGGCGAACTCCTCCAAGGTACAGGCAAGCGAACTGCTACGAGCGGCTCCCGCGGAGCGGGGGCCGCAAGCAGTATTTGAAGTCCAGGCAGAGGGCGGGAGCAATGAGGGAAGAGTACACAGCTGTGGTGGAAATGGGCTGCTGGTCCTCGCAGTCCCTGACAAGGCGAACTCCTCCAAGGTACAGGCCAGCAAACTGCTACGAGCGGCACCCGCAGTATCAGTCTGATCCACCTCATCATGATTTATTGTTCTCCTTGATCTGCTCTTAGAAATGTTATTGTACAGTTTATAGTCTTTGTGGTAGGAAGCAGGAGCCAAAAACACAGGTGGTAGCAAAAAGGACACGTAACAGCTTCTGGACCACTCAATAGGTAGGTGGTAATATCCCTTATTTCCACAAATAAAATAGGTGTTGTGTGATGACAAAAAACTGCTATTGTTCGCTCCATTAATGTTTAACACCAGAGTACAGTAACTTTTCTCCACAGGAATACTGCCAATACTGTTCACACAAAGGTCTGCTCGAGCTCTAGTAACAGCTTTAACAGGAGATTCATTACCCTTGGCAGTTTGAGTGTTAGGGAAAACATAGTGTGCGGAGGAATTTCCTTGGCAATACTCCTCCATTTCTCATACAGTTCCTTTAGCTTGTGAATCTTGTTTATGTTTATGTTTGTGCGATTAGTATAGCGCGCAAATACCCGGGGCTGTCTTGGCGCTGAGGATTGGGCAGTAGACGAACAGAGAGCAATTAGCGTGTGAATAACTAGGTTTTCAGTTGTTTTCTAAAACTAAAGAGGGAAGGACGATTTTTGATGCTAAGGGGGAGAGCATTCCACAGTCTTGCAGTGGAGATGGTGAAACACCTGTCACCCCAGTTGGCCCTTCTTGTTCGTGGAACCTTGAGGAGATATGCAGAATTTGAACGAAGAGTTCTAGGTGTTACATGTGGACTGAAAGCATGTTTGAGAAACTGAGGTCCAGAATTGTTAATGGCCTTATAGGCAATGCACAGCACCTTGAACTTAATGCGACTCTTAATTGGTAGCCAATGAAGTTGACGGATGTGAGGGGAGATGGAGCTGAATTTAGAAATGCACAGTAGGACTCTAGCTGAGGCGTTTTGCACCAATTGAAGCCTATTAAGGACCTTCTCTTGTGCATTGAGGAGGAGGGAGTTGCAATAATCGGTGCGTGAAAAGATGAGGGTGGAAATTAAGGTTTTTCCTGCAGAGGGGGGAAGATAGGGGAGGAGCTTTTTAATTTTTCTCAACGTGTAGAAGGAGGTAGATACCACTGAGTTGACGTGGTGGTTGAAGAGTAGTCTGTAATCTTCTTCCTCATCAGGGTAGCAAGCTCTGTTTAGTTGGACATAAAGTCTTCCTACACCAAAGTCAGTAATATTAGCAATTTGAGAAGCCTACAACAGTGCGAACCAGGCTCTGCAGGAGCCGTTATGTGAAAATGGCAAGGGAATGAAAGGCGTTCTTCCTTTCTTTTGATGAGATGGCATCATTACACATACCCAACAATTCGTCGTTTTTGTAGCATTGTGGCTATGGTGCAGCATTTGGATGAAAGTGTTGTTGAGATAGGACAGTCTATGCTTCTTCTCATGATAAGGAAGAGTGAAGTAGTGGTGTTCAATGGGAACAGGAGTAGTAGCAGCCAGTAGATTTCGCACAGGGGCTATTTCCTCTACAACCCATGTTATCGTAGCAATGATGTCAACAACTGAAGTGAGTCCAATAATGAACACAGTCTTTCGATCACAGACTCTTACAGCATTTGATTCCTTCTCTGTAGGCATGTGGCATGTTCATCTCAACGTTGAACAACAAAGCAGATGGGGCCCTAAGGTCCTGGGTAGCCGTTGGTTTCTTCACTGAGGTCGAGACGGGTATCACTAAAAGAGTCCCCCTCCCTTTGCTACTCAGACTTTACCTAACCCAGGACAGTTGCTCAAACAGTCTTTTTCAGCAACAAAGTGTCTTTCTTCTGGGGTTGCAGCTGATATCGAGATGTACCAGGAATCATGTGGTCCGGGAAGAGATCCTTCAGGTGACGCAGCTCGGCCTCTCTTGGTATCCAGGATATCGCAGTGATCTTTCAGCGCAGCAGGTTCCACCAAGGCGGACGGCACCCTCTTGCAGTGGGTAGAATGGACCCAGTTCTTTCGTTTGTTCACTCAGACTGCAGTTCTGGTTGCCAGAAGAACTTGCTGAGGTCCCTGTCAATGAGGATCTAAGCTGCTCAACCTCTGGAACACCTTCACCATCACCTGGTCACCGGGCCGCAGATCATGACCATCACTTTGCGACCTGTCAGGAAGAGCTTCTCGGACCTGTTAATGAATAGAAAGCAAACTGTCAGTCAACTGTGACAAATAGTCACTCATCAACACCTGGGGAACATCATAGGGCGTGGCTTTGGGACCCCCAAATATTCATGGGTCTGCCAAAAACAACCTCAAAAGGTGTAAGGCCAGATCGAGTATGGGGTATCGATCTAATGGAGAGCAATGCTAAGGGCAGGGCATCAGGCCATTGTTTAATCTAATCTAACAGGTACAAAAACACAGCACCTGTACCCTAAACTCTAGTCCTTCCCTAACTTCTGTGTTGCCCTGCTGGCGCACTGCTCTTTCGGCGGTGCTGCAGATTGTACCTAGTGTGACCAGGCACCTCTTTATCAGCAACAAAGGTGCAGACTTGCATTCACTTGGGGACCGGGACTCAGAGGCCTGATGCACAGAAACTGGAGTATCTGAAGCAACCCTTGCGCCAGTGGGGGTCCCCTCAGGCAAACTCTACTTGCTCTTGTTATCGGTCTGTGCCTCTCTTAGCTAGGCATAAAAAAGTAACAAAGCGAGGAATCAGCTCTCCGTCCTGATTTGTGACCCTGTATTTTCACCCAAGAATTATCCGACATTGGTAGGGGTACACGTTTCTTCCGGCCTTCCACCTTTACTGCTGTTATAGTGGCCAGCAACACCTGTGTTGGGTCCCTTGACCTCGGTTCCAAATTAGACTTGCACTTAGTCCCCTGGTTGGATCTGATATCCTGGCCCCTCTGGCAATGGTTGTAGGGCAGCAGATATCTGTTAGTGAACAAAACGGAAATCTTTGGACACAACATACAAATAATCAATCAAAAGAGGCTATTCAATTTCAGAAACGCCCCTATAATATTCTTCTGAGGAACCTAAAAAAAGGAATTTCAAAACAACTATTCTTTTAACAAACTTGTACTTATAAGTCATAGAAATCACAAAACAGCTTCTACTTTGTGAACCTTCACTATTATGCAAAACTGCAGACACCTCTAAAATTATTTTCCTTGCATAAGAACAACCATATTTTGCGCTTATGGCCATGCTCTCATATTATAGGTGTAGCGGGAAACTCTAAAACTGTGAAAGTAACAGAGATCCATATCACATGAATAACTGATAAATTAAACATGACCTAGTAGGTACATGAATTTTCCAGCAGAACTGTGTGGCAGACAAGAAAACAAGCAAAGGACATTTTGTTCTTAAAAATGTGTTCTAAGGGCATACGGGCATCTTTCCTAGCATTGTGAACCATATGCATCATACTTTTCATGATCTGGGCCATGCAATATCATATTTAGGGGAGAAACTTATTATCTAGCTCTAGCAAGGGCTGTCAGCTTGATTACATAAACTAACTGATAAGGGACTCGTGATGCCTCTGCGACTTATGTAGTGCTGCAATAATATCAACAATAATGGTTTTGCCAACTGGGAATTTGCACAAAAACCACCAGCATATAGTTCCCCATAAACATCAAATAAGGGAACATCAGTTTATTCTACCCATCCTTTCATCCTTATTCAATTTCATCAGCTCTCAGAAAGGATGGGGTATTAATGTATTCATTTTGTTTATTATAACCATTTGTTCAAACAGTATTACTTAATAGCCAATTAGACATTCACTGGTGAGGTGCTTTGTCTCTATTTGTTCAAGAACATATTCACAGCATCCTGTGAAATGAATGACTAAAGCGAGCCCAACCGATTGTCTCATGGCCATTCTTAGACAGCTCAGGCAGGCGAGAGAGAGAGAGAGAGAGAGAACACAACAACAAGCTCCCCTGCATACCTTCCACGCAGAATAGCTCACAATAATGCACATAATAGACACATAAACCAAGAAAAAAGGACACAAGAATACATATATCAAGCACAAAAAACAAAAAAACAGAGTGTGTTACTTAAGTTTGCTTACTCTTACTTTGCCCAGGAGCTAGTCTCCTACCCCCCTTCGACAGTAGGTAACCTAAGCAGGTGACCTCCTGTCAACAATACTCACCCCTTTTGGCAGCCGGACACAAACAGACTTGTAGGAGGTAAATAACTAGGGGACACCACACTAAGGAGGCCATGTGCAATACCATTGGACTGTACCACTTTGTACATTTTGCTATACAAGCACATTGAGCTAACTAGAAAACATTAATCCAATGACCAACTACCAATTCCTTTAGCTTATTGTGCTGTTTAACATGATGGAGCATTAATGCAAACTTTATTTTATTGTCTCCTCACCTGGCCATGGCCCAGCAACCTTAAACTGAAACCATTATTCTGCATGCATGGCAAAGCTGCTCTCTGTGTCAGCAGCTGTACATGGCCCACAGATGCTGCTGCCCCTCCTTCTCTCTTATGGTTCCATAGAACCTGCCTGGTCTTTTACCAAAAATAATAAGCAGAGCCTAACCTCTCTCTCTATGCTCTGGCCCTCTCCTTCGGACTGTTTTCCAAGGTCGAAGTGCCAGAGCAAGCCTGCCAGACATAGACCCTCCTTCATCCGCTCTGGTCTCTCCCCCCTTCTTTTTCATAGAGGGGGAGAGCACATTCCTACATGCACTTTTAAAATTCGTTTCTTTCTAAGCACAGAAATAAACAGCACTGTTTAATTTAAACGTGCATTCTTTTTTTTTAAGTTGCACATTGTTACTAGTCTTTCTGATTAAACCATATTTTTATTTATATGTTATTATTTATTCATTCTTCAAAATTTAAATTGTAATTCTTCCAATGGCATCTGCAGAACCCAATGACAACAACAAACCAAACTGAGCTCATTCCTTACATTTACAAGAAGGGGCCCCACACTCATAACACACAACACAGCTTGCTGAGGCAAGCCATCCTTACACAAAAAGCAGGCAGCTACGGGGGGAAAGGGGGGAAGGGACGCCCGTCAGGGGGCCTTACCATTTGGGTGGGCTCCCACTTGGGATGTAAGGCCAAGTCTTTGAATACACTGTCTGAGGATGTCCAATGTGTGGCCTTAGAGTGGCCTAACGCTGCCAAGTTCGCACTGGTCAACGTGTATTCTAGACCCGTAAATATAACAAGTGAGTCTAGAACCATCGAGGAATTATCTTTACTCCTAAATACCATCCCCTCTGGTACCTCGTTCGTGGTAGGGGGTGATCTGAACTGTCACTTCGAGCCATTAACAGGCTTGATGGATGGTGCAGCCCTGGAAGAAGATGATTACTGGGCAATACCACCAACAGCGGCCCCCTCACCCAGGTCATGGACTCCCTTAGCCGTCCAAATCATGGCACTAACACTCAATCATTCAATCAGGGCCTGTAATGGACGTGTGCAATCCGATATTCCCCCAAAATGCACATTTAATAAGCCGGGACAGGGTCGCGGCTGGATTACATACTGGTTGAAACTTGTTCCTGGTCCAAGGTTATTGACTTCAGGGTTATCCCAAGAGATGAGAGCGATCATAATGCGCTAAATTTGGAAATGTCCTTTCCTGACATTCTTAAAGACAACCACAATGGCAGTGATGACCCTGACTTGACGATGACTCTATCCAATGATAGACATAGAGTCAGGTGGGACAAACTAGTAGCACACCCTGAGGAAGTTGCCAAGCTGTATGCTCGGATCGTCCCTGTATTTGAAGAGGTTAGTGATCTATCCACGCAACCCCATTCCCTTGACATGCATCAAAAGCTTCGGGCCCTTCATGTGGATTTAACCAGCAACTTGGCAGAGGTGTTCAACCCCCGCGTGACAAAGAGGACGACTAGGGGTAATAGATCCTCATGGTACAATGCCGCCTGTAGAAAGGCGAAGGCAAACCTAGTTTTGTCCCTGAAGCAAAATACTAATAAATCATTGCTCCTGTTTGCCTGCTCGTTTTGAAATTGCCGCCAGTGTTGCCGCCTGTGTTCCCGGAGACCTATACAGACCTTTGGAGCTATTTCTAACCCGCCCGCCAGTCTCCCGCTGCTCAGCCGCTTCTTTGTCATCTAACGATACAGAAAAGGGGGTGGTGATGAACAGAGTGTCTGAATTAAGCAGACCACTCTTACCCAGTCCAAAGATCAGGGCTTGATCCATCACCGTTATTTATCTCACTGCCCCATCCCAGCTCAGAACCTGGCTATATGCAAATTAGTCTGTCCCTGGCCCAGTGCATCATGGGAACAGGGCAGACCAAACTACCAAGCCAATTCTTCACCAGAAAGGAGACAAGCTACCGGGGACCGGTTTCTGGCATTTCAGCCTCTTCGGCCCGGCTTGCTTGAATCCTGATGGAGCAGTGAGAAAGGGACTCATGTCTGAGTATACCCTGCCACACCTATAGTGGCCAAAAACGATACAGAAAAGGGGGTGGTGATGAACAGAGTGTCTGAATTAAGCAGACCACTCTTACCCAGTCCAAAGATCAGGGCTTGATCCATCACCGTTATTTATCTCACTGCCCCATCCCAGCTCAGAACCTGGCTATATGCAAATTAGTCTGTCCCTGGCCCAGTGCATCATGGGAACAGGGCAGACCAAACTACCAAGCCAATTCTTCACCAGAAAGGAGACAAGCTACCGGGGACCGGTTTCTGGCATTTCAGCCTCTTCGGCCCGGCTTGCTTGAATCCTGATGGAGCAGTGAGAAAGGGACTCATGTCTGAGTATACCCTGCCACACCTATAGTGGCCAAAAACGATACAGAAAAGGGGGTGGTGATGAACAGAGTGTCTGAATTAAGCAGCCCACTCTTACCCAGTCCAAAGATCAGGGCTTGATCCATCACCGTTATTTATCTCACTGCCCCATCCCAGCTCAGAACCTGGCTATATGCAAATTAGTCTGTCCCTGGCCCAGTGCATCATGGGAACAGGGCAGACCAAACTACCAAGCCAATTCTTCACCAGAAAGGAGACAAGCTACCGGGGACCGGTTTCTGGCATTTCAGCCTCTTCGGCCCGGCTTGCTTGAATCCTGATGGAGCAGTGAGAAAGGGACTCATGTCTGAGTATACCCTGCCACACCTATAGTGGCCAAAAACGATACAGAAAAGGGGGTGGTGATGAACAGAGTGTCTGAATTAAGCAGACCACTCTTACCCAGTCCAAAGATCAGGGCTTGATCCATCACCGTTATTTATCTCACTGCCCCATCCCAGCTCAGAACCTGGCTATATGCAAATTAGTCTGTCCCTGGCCCAGTGCATCATGGGAACAGGGCAGACCAAACTACCAAGCCAATTCTTCACCAGAAAGGAGACAAGCTACCGGGGACCGGTTTCTGGCATTTCAGCCTCTTCGGCCCGGCTTGCTTGAATCCTGATGGAGCAGTGAGAAAGGGACTCATGTCTGAGTATACCCTGCCACACCTATAGTGGCCAAAAACGATACAGAAAAGGGGGTGGTGATGAACAGAGTGTCTGAATTAAGCAGACCACTCTTACCCAGTCCAAAGATCAGGGCTTGATCCATCACCGTTATTTATCTCACTGCCCCATCCCAGCTCAGAACCTGGCTATATGCAAATTAGTCTGTCCCTGGCCCAGTGCATCATGGGAACAGGGCAGACCAAACTACCAAGCCAATTCTTCACCAGAAAGGAGACAAGCTACCGGGGACCGGTTTCTGGCATTTCAGCCTCTTCGGCCCGGCTTGCTTGAATCCTGATGGAGCAGTGAGAAAGGGACTCATGTCTGAGTATACCCTGCCACACCTATAGTGGCCAAAAACGATACAGAAAAGGGGGTGGTGATGAACAGAGTGTCTGAATTAAGCAGACCACTCTTACCCAGTCCAAAGATCAGGGCTTGATCCATCACCGTTATTTATCTCACTGCCCCATCCCAGCTCAGAACCTGGCTATATGCAAATTAGTCTGTCCCTGGCCCAGTGCATCATGGGAACAGGGCAGACCAAACTACCAAGCCAATTCTTCACCAGAAAGGAGACAAGCTACCGGGGACCGGTTTCTGGCATTTCAGCCTCTTCGGCCCGGCTTGCTTGAATCCTGATGGAGCAGTGAGAAAGGGACTCATGTCTGAGTATACCCTGCCACACCTATAGTGGCCAAAAACGATACAGAAAAGGGGGTGGTGATGAACAGAGTGTCTGAATTAAGCAGACCACTCTTACCCAGTCCAAAGATCAGGGCTTGATCCATCACCGTTATTTATCTCACTGCCCCATCCCAGCTCAGAACCTGGCTATATGCAAATTAGTCTGTCCCTGGCCCAGTGCATCATGGGAACAGGGCAGACCAAACTACCAAGCCAATTCTTCACCAGAAAGGAGACAGGCTACCGGGGACCGGTTTCTGGCATTTCAGCCTCTTCGGCCCGGCTTGCTTGAATCCTGATGGAGCAGTGAGAAAGGGACTCATGTCTGAGTATACCCTGCCACACCTATAGTGGCCAAAAACGATACGTCTCCCAGCAGCCCTACTGGGGTTCCCTGTCATCTGCAAGTGCCAGGAGGCGCATATAAACAACGTTGCCACTCCCTCGCGGGACGCCCGGGGCGAAGCCCGGGCAAAGGGCGGGCCCTCTGTGGCCCTCGGTGACTGAGGTAGGCTGGGCTGGGCCAAGTTATTGACATTTTAAAATCGAACATTCTAAGCTATATGTTGTGTAGGTGCACTCTATATCGTATAAATTGACGGTTTTGTCATTATCCCTGGCAGGATTACTTCTCCAGACACACCTTCATTGTTTTAGTATTCCTATGGACTAATCCTAATTTTACATTTTTTTTTTGTGGTTTTTAAGTCTCAACTGCTCATTTCGTTTTTTTGTTAAGGATGACGGCAAAGAAACTTCGCTCTGGAAGATTATTGGGGGGAAGGTCTTGCGTAAAGACAAAATCCAACCCCCTGAGAAATAAGTCTTCTAATAACATTCTATTGAAGGGACAAAGCCAGCTTTTGAAATTGTGGGAAAAACCCATTAATAAGGTTTTGCCAGCTGATGGAACTGTAGACACTGATATTGCTCTATCTGTGGATCCTGCAATGGTGGAAGATAAAATAGATTCCTATGTGGTTGTGATGGACTCTACCCATGCAGGGCCTGCTGTGAAGAATTGCCTTGTGGACTCTGAAATAAATAGTGACAGTAGGCACTCTGTACCAAACTCTGTGGGAGTCCAATATAATAATATGACATCAGCTATCAAAGTTACTGTGCCTAATACTCCGATTGGAGGTCTGCGTCCTGTGGTGGGTACTAAGGGTGATTCTTCTATGTCAAGTATTGACCTAGAGCTTTGCGGGCGCTATTTAGATGGTGGTAGCCTGAAACTACCAGAGGATATTAAGTCCCCAGCAGGCGCTACTCCCTCTGGTCTATTGCTGTACAGTAGTACTCCCTCCATAAACTCTCAAGATATGCCCTCCATACTTAATGTCTCCAGGAGCCATATGCTTAATTTGTCAGGCATTTGTCCTCTTGCTCCTTCTGGGTATCATAAAGATGAAAAACCTATTTCTGAATCCTTGATTGCGCTGGAACATTTATTGGCTTCTATACTGTCATTATTGGGCAAATTTATTGGAAGCTCTGATTGCATTCTGGATTCAGTTACAAAAATATTACATGCTATGTTGCTAAAAATCCCGGAAAAGGTTTCTGATCCTGCTTCTAAGGCGGATTCACATGGGGCAATGGAGGGTGGTAAAGCTTCTGCGGGAAATGCAGGCATAAATATTCCAGTGGTAACTCAAGAAAATGATCCTACTGGAATACCCACTTCTTCCGCATTTAATTGTGTAAAGGTTTCTGACCTCGAAATAGAGGAAGAAAGTATGATTGTTCCAAACGTAAAAGCTGGAAATGAGTTATTCCCAATTTTTGCGCCTGAAAAAAAAGGGCATCAGGATGAAGATAAGGTAAAAGTAAAAGAAAATGAAAAAAGTGATAATCCTAAAAAGAACAAAGGAAAAAAAAGGAAACCAGTGCGTAAATACAGGAAGAAAAGACAGAGGCAAATAATTTTTCAAGATCCTATTGCTTTAGCTGGTAACGATGAAATTGTTATTGAGTCTATAACTGGGTCCCTTAGTCCGGATGTTGTTACTCTCGCCTCTGCCTTTGGAGAAGAAGTCCCTTCTAATGGATCTCCCTCTTCCATAGGAGTCCATTCTCCTGACGGTGGAGGAAGGTTGATTTTTCCTCCAACAACAGAGATGATAGGACCTATTCCAGTTGTATCAGGGTCACTTAACCCTCGAGCTTCTCCTTTCATGTTACCAGAAGATTTTGTTGTACGTTCCCAAGATTCGCTGACAAAGGAATCAAAAATCTATGTTGATACTCTAATTGTGGACTTTTTTCCATTGTTTGATTCTGACCTGCATTTAAATAGGTCATGGTTGCTCAATTGTTTCAAAGATTTTGAGACCTTAAAACGTATTCAATCGAGCGATATTGATTTGGTTACCCTGTTAGGTGGTGACAATGTGTCTAGTATAAGGGTGAAATTCTATTCTAAAATGATTGTAAACCTTATACTACAACAGGTCGAGAATTTCCAATGTAGAGGAATCGATGTTTTACCTATCTTCTCTTCAGGAAAGGCTATTTTACCCCAAAATGGGTTCGTTCAACAGGGCAATGGGCAAGATGGGACCCTTCCTTCTTTCAATGACCTAAAGATCTGGGTTTCAAAAGGCAAACGTTTGGTTTCCCAGGTTTTGCCACCTCCGTTAAATCAGAATGCGCTCCTTGTAGAGGACAATCAACGGTGGAATTGGCTCCCTGGTGCCTTGTCTAATAAAATCATAGACAACCCCAAATTATTTCAACATCTTTAACAATAAATTGAAAATGATATCTTGGAATGCAGCAGGGATACATAATAGCCCAGAGAAACTAGAGTTTTTGTTTTCTCTGGAGGCTAATGTGATTTGCATCCAAGAAACATGGTGTGTTAATAATTTATGTGCAGGGAAAGACTACTTTGTGCTTGAGGCTGCGGCCTCCCCTTCAAAGAAAGGGCACGCAAAAGGGGGAATTGCTTGTTTTCTGTCTAATAGATTGCAGTGGAAATGTTCCCATTATGTAGATTCAAGTAATCTTTTTCAAGCAATTACAATAGATAATTTTGATAGTATTGGTAATAAGCATTCTGTTGTAATTATTAATGCTTATATTCCCCCCGAAGAATGTTTTAATATTTTATTGAAGCAAGTGTTTCTTTATATTAAACATATTAAAGAGGTTTATCCACCCCCTGAAGTTATATTAGTTGGGGATCTGAATTGTAAAGTTTCTAATTCAAGTATAGATTTATTTAGAAATAGATCTAAAGAAGAGGCCTTCCTCATTCCACAATTACTCTTCCCAGATAAAATGAAAACTAACAAAAGAGGGAAGATATTGTTGGAAGAACTGTTTGCGGTGGAGGGGCTTATCCTAAACGGTAGGCTCCCCTCTGATTTCCCTGCTAAATTTACCCATAGGTCCTCTTATAGCGAGTCAATCCTGGATTATGCGATTTCTGATTATGTTTTTTTCTCGCTAGTCCAGGATCTGATGGTATCTCCAACAGCTTTGAGTGACCATAATGTAATTAGTATAAGCATCTCTTTACACCCGCCTCCCACTGATACCTGGTCATTTGATAATAAAGGAGTTAATTTCCATAAAATCTCGGGTAGATGTTTTTGGAATCCTAGTGCCAAGAAGGGTGTGCAGGTTATTCTCCATAAAACCATACTAGAATTAAGTGATTGGCTGGGTTTTGAAATTATTTACTTCGAAAAATTTATGAGGGAGATTACCTTGGTTGCAAAAAAGTCTAGTCTACCAAGGAAAAGGTTTTATTATCCTAGTGCAATGCTCCCCCTTAATAAGGAAATAAATAAATTAGTGCGGGAGCAATTTTTATGTAGATCTAGGGAATTAACAAATGAAATATCTCTGCTGAAAAGAAGGAGAAGTAGACTAAGAATAAAACTTAAAAAAGAAAAAGAGGACTCACTGTGGATAAGTCTAAGGGAGGCTGTTGTGCATGGTAAGGCTAGAGAATTTTGGTCTATAATTGGTAAGGGATGTGGAGTAAGAGCTAGCCCCCTTCCTGAGGTACTGGGTTTTTAAGAACCGGCACAGAACCGGTAACCCAGCGGTGCCAGGGGATCAACACACCAGAGACCTCGGGTTCTCCTGAGTCAGACCTACAGAAACTTCAGAGTCTTCCAGGTGAAGTCAAAGAGTCGTTTATTGGCTGCAACCAAGGTGACAGGGTCCTAGAAGTACGATACAAGTATATTCAGGAGACTGCACACTTTCACAAAGTTAGGCTTCTCTTCTTATACACAATATTCACCCTTGGGCAAAACATTCCTTGGATTCGCGGTATTTCATTTATGGTTACTGATTACAAAAGAAAGCAGAGTCATGATGACATGTACATATTTCACGTCGTGCTGCCCATAACAAATCATCCGGCAAGGCCCAACATTTCATCAGATACCGATGGACCCCTAATAAAAATGGTCACCTCCCCACCATAAAATAAGTGAGGAAAAGGAGTGGAGAAAGATGTGAGCGAGATATGGCAGGTGTGCGTGCTGAAATGGCTTTATGGCCGGTTGGGCCTAGATACTATCTTGCTCGGCCACTGGGAGGGAACTGACCTAACGAGTTCGGCCTGGGGCAATGGTTCTAACTTGTACTGGGGTCAGGGAGAAGTCGATTAAGGAGTATGTGTCCTTGTGGAATCAAATTCGACTGGATTAAGGCCTATGTAGAGGGCAACATGCAACTAAGGGTTCAGAAGGTAAATGACGATTTCGAGGTGAAATCGTCACTCGAATATGCCGAAAATACATGTACTTGATGTACTCGTCATTCTCGGTCTTTTGATACCAAATTCGTCCTATTTCGACGAAGTTTTTATTCTCGAGTCCAGTACTATTACGGATCCACATTTTTTCAGAACCACAGACCCTCCTTTTGCCCTTACATAGGCAATTAATCTATCCTCATGTTAATCTGAGTCCAGATCTATATTCCTAAAGTCATTGAGATGTTGCTGCAACATCATTCTAGTGCTGAGCTCATGTCTTGACACAGGCTTCCTTACACATGATGTAACACAGAGGTCACATATTGCAGGAGCACACTGTATGCATAGACAGAGCAGGAAAAGAATGGCTAAGACCATCCCAATGACCATCAGAAATTTCCATCCCCAGGCAGATATCAGTCCCCAGAACCCTCCCATTAATGACCAATCTCCTTTATCCACATGGATAGATTCGGAAATCTTATGTAGTTTGGAGATGGCCCCGTACACTGTTGGAGCATTATCTGGAATAAAAATGCAACAACTGGATGGATCAATTTACATACTCCACCTCGGTCCGCAAGTATTACATCCAAAGCGACCCGGTTCTGAAGGGTCATCAGTCGATCCGACTGGAGCTCAGCAGTCAGGTTACTAAGGGCATACACAACAAATACTTGGTGGAGGGTCTCAGGGCAGGTTTAGCGACCAACCAGGTACAAGCCCCAAACATTACTATCACAACACGGAATACCTGGGGGTCAAAATCATAAGTCAAACAGGAAGGATCACAACACCGATAATACACCAATAACACCCGTGAGGACAATTTGTGTATTAAGGAAGCCAGGCCAAATCAAGGCTCAAGAGCGTATGGAGAAAATGATTCCCATCAGAAGCCACACTGTACCGCCCTCTTTCTCATCATTTGGGTTCTCCTTACCCAGGAGACAAAAAACGGCTGGTCAGTTGTTACCGTAGCCGAAAAATGTGACAAGGGGGAGGTATATTGTGCAAAAATTAAAGAGGCTCCTGAATAAAGCAGTGTATAGTGATAGTGATAATTGTGAAGTGAAAGGTAATCTTAAAATTAGGTGAATTGGGTAGAGAAACAGAATTTATTAGTATCTCCCAATCCCTAAGGTTAAAAAGCAAGTGTAAGTGCGGGTTTGAAATAATAACCGTACTTAATAGTGGTCAACATGTTTCTGCATGTAAGTGGAACAAAGTTTCCAATGCATTCGTCAGGACCAATTGGTGGTAAACACTACTGCTTATAGTAAATAATGAAAAAAATATCACCTGAAAGTCCCAGGTGTGTACTCAACCATGTACTGTCATTGCGTTGCATCACACGGTATTGGAACCAAACAGAAAGACAAAGACACAAAAACACAAAAACAGAAAAACATGAATAAATCATATTCTCAGGGTTTTTTTTGCAGTACAAACCCAGTATGACGGAGACCCATTTACACCTGTTCGGAAATCACATTCCAAATTACACTCACCCATGGTTGTTGGTTGAGAGGCTTCACCCCACATGGCTGCAGCTCAGGTTGAAGGAGCACCGCTCTAAAAGTAATGTTATTTTGCTTTTAGAGTTGATAAAACAACAATATAAAAAAGTTTAAAAGGTTTAGGCAGAGGTCAGATGTGGCTATTGTCACTCCATCACTATTTTACGTGGGCGCCCCACCACCACAAACACTCAGCAATCGTATCCGGGGGACAATATTCCACCAAAGTACCCATCCGGGCAGAATCAAGTGGCAGATTGTGAATGCGATGACAGTACGTTACGCGCATAACCAAAATTAGATCTAAAACCAAAGCAAATATTAATAAACAGTGCTTGACCTTGAGAGCATTTTCGCGTACTGTCATCGCATTCACAATCTGCCACTTGATTCTGCCCGGATGGGTACTTTGGTGGAATATTGTCCCCCGGATACGATTGCTGAGTGTTTGTGGTGGTGGGGCGCCCACGTAAAATAGTGATGGAGTGACAATAGCCACATCTGACCTCTGCCTAAACCTTTTAAACTTTTTTATATTGTTGTTTTATCAACTCTAAAAGCAAAATAACATTACTTTTAGAGCGGTGCTCCTTCAACCTGAGCTGCAGGCAGGTGGGGTGAAGCCTCTCAACCAACAACCATGGGTGAGTGTAATTTGGAATGTGATTTCCGAACAGGTGTGAATGGGTCTCCGTCATACTGGGTTTGTACTGCAAAAAAACCCCTGAGAATATGATTTATTCATGTTTTTCTGTTTTTGTGTTTTTGTGTCTTTGTCTTTCTGTTTGGTTCCAATACCGTGTGATGCAACGCAATGACAGTACATGGTTGAGTACACACCTGGGACTTTCAGGTGATATTTTTTTCATTATTTACTATAAGCAGTAGTGTTTACCACCAATTGGTCCTGACGAATGCATTGGAAACTTTGTTCCACTTACATGCAGAAACATGTTGACCACTATTAAGTACGGTTATTATTTCAAACCCGCACTTACACTTGCTTTTTAACCTTAGGGATTGGGAGATACTAATAAATTCTGTTTCTCTACCCAATTCACCTAATTTTAAGATTACCTTTCACTTCACAATTATCACTATCACTATACACTGCTTTATTCAGGAGCCTCTTTAATTTTTGCACAATATACCTCCCCCTTGTCACATTTTTCGGCTACGGTAACAACTGACCAGCCGTTTTTTGTCTCCTGGGTAAGGAGAACCCAAATGATGAGAAAGAGGGCGGTACAGTGTGGCTTCTGATGGGAATCATTTTCTCCATACGCTCTTGAGCCTTGATTTGGCCTGGCTTCCTTAATACACAAATTGTCCTCACGGGTGTTATTGGTGTATTATCGGTGTTGTGATCCTTCCTGTTTGACTTATGATTTTGACCCCCAGGTATTCCGTGTTGTGATAGGTTACTAAGGGCACCAGCAGTTTCAATCACGGTGGATTCAACTACCCTTGTTAATTGCCTTATGTTTCTGCTGTTAACCATGGCTCCCCAGAACGGCAGAACACCCATTGCAAAGTCACCAAATTCTTGACCTGCAGTGTCTTCTTTACTCAAAACACCTCTAACTACCCTTGTCCGATGGTAATCCGCCGCTGCTGTGTAGGTGGGAGGTAACAGGAATGAAACAAAACATGAGCCCGAGAAGTCAGGGGGCAACCATGTATAGGCTCTATCATGGCAGATGAAATAAGTACCCTTAGCGGCTAAAAAGGCAGGGGAAGTCTGAGATCCAAAAACGTACGTTTCTGTGCAGACACTCTTCCCTAGCTGAGCTCTGGGATTCTTACCAATACCTTGCAGACAAAGGTGACCTCGATGGGGTACGATCCAGATAGGGGACGATCTCTTGGCTTGCTGTTTCTCACTTAATGTAGTGCCATATCCGGTCACGTTCCAACCTACATATGCAAGTATCTCATCATCCGGGGTATCTTTGTTAGAAGTTACTTCCTTGATCATGTCAACTATACCCTTGACTAGGGGGCTAGTCTTGAGGTTGTCTTTTACAGAACGTAGGGGTTGGATATGCCCATACTGACCCATTGTGACTAAATGGCAGGACCAAATAGGGGATACCTCTATCCGTGGTGTGGGGCATGAGACCACACACCCAACAGTTGGTTGTGTTCATTACAAGTTGGTGTTGGTGTAATAGCTGAACGAAGGAGTTATTAATGAACTCTAATCTCCTATTTGATTCGTGGTCAGGCAAAGGGAGGAAAGAATGAGAGGAAACAGTAGGAGGAGGTTAGGGTGATGTAGTGGGCGCAAATGTCACATGAAAAGAGAATAAAACATAGCTTATCAAAAAGACCATTACGCTAAATAGCATAAAAATACACATTATTATAAACATTTTCTTTCTCATTGTTTTCAAAAGTCTCTGCTTAAAATTCATTTGTTTGGCAGTTCTCTCCACATCAGGAAACTCCATCCTCTCTAAGGTGCTGCCCGCGGCGGTAGGTTGTTTCTGCTAAAGGATGCTTCCGTCAGTCTAGGGTGACTCCCTTGGACCAACTGGAACCAGCGACCTATTGTCGTCAGCTGCACCCAAAAGTCTTTAATCAACCGCGACCCTAGCAGCGGAACCCGGATGGCGGTTCAAGAAAAACAAAAATAAGCAAGTTACCTAGATGGGAGAATCTGCACTTTAAAAAATAGGATTTGGGGAAAAAAAACTTATTTTATTAGTCCACAGGTTTTTCTCTCGGATCATAAAATAAATCACTTTTACTTTTAGTCTGTTTTTCTTGGTCGCAAAGTGTAGCGTCTTTTCCCGGGTACTGTCTGGTCCAGAAATAGTAGCTCAGGTTCCACAGAGTTCAATTGTTCTGATGGCGGCGTAGTTTCTTGAAAAATGTTCCCACTCTTACAATCACGTTTAGCTTCTTTTACACGTTCATCAGTTGTGCGCTCTGAGTCAGTGCCTCCTTTTCGGACCCATTGGTCATGTGGCAGAGGGAAGGGTATCTTCTTACAATGGATCCCGTGGACCCAATTGGCCTTCCCCTCCACTTTAACAGTCGACCTTGTGGACAGGAGGACGAGGTGGGGCCCGGTCCATCTGGGCTGGTCGTTTCTTGTCCTCTGGAAATTGCGGACCAATACCCAGGACCCGGGGTCAATGGAGTGACCCGGTGTCTCAGAGACCGGGGGCAAGGTGTTGTGGACCTGTTGATATAAAACACGCAATTTAGCTGTCAATTCATACAAATAGTCAAGCAGAATGGGGTGTTGCAGCTCGCTAAACTTCATGGGCCTAGGCACTCCCCATATGTTGGCTGGCCGACCAAAGATTATTTCATAGGGGCTGAGTTTCATTCGCGAATGCACAGTCATTCTGGTGGATAGGAGTGCTAAGGGTAGAGCGTCGGGCCATTTAAGACCCGTGCTCGCTTGGATTTTGGCCAATTTAAGTTTAAGCGTGCCATTGTAACATTCCACTAATCCAGCTGATTGGGGGTGATTTGCAGCGTGGAACTTCTGCCTAATGCCTAGCCCTTCACACACTCTTTTCATCACACAACCCACAAATTCACTTCCGTTGTCCGACCAGACCATTCTAGGCATTCCGAACCTGGGGAAGAACTCTTTCACAAGGGCTTTCGCTGTGGACAAGGCAGTATTGTCCCTTAGGGGATAGGCTTCTACCCATCTTGAGAAGGCACAAACAACCACGAGCACATATTTTAAGTTGTTGCACCTCTCCATGTGTATGAAATCTAGCTGCAAAACCTCGAACGGATACGTAGGAGGCGCAAAATGACCAGCTGGAGTTGGGGTTCCCCTACCAGGATTGTGCTTCAGACATACCATGCAATTCTTGACAACATTCTCTGCACACTTGGGAATCCCTGAATTCTTCCACACTGGGGCCAACGACTCGCAAATCCCTTTCGCGCTGATATGGGCCATCCCATGAGCCATTGTAACCACTGCAGGCACATATGCATCGGGTAACAACCATCTCTGTTGCTCTGTCGATTCAATCCAACAACCATTTGCATCCATTCTCCCCGTACTTTCTCTCCACATGCTTAACTCTTTCTCCGTGGCCTCAGCTTGGATGGACTTCACACTTTCTATCGTGTCTTCACATATTCCAACATCACCAGTCCATCTTTCTGGGCTCGCAACATACATTCGGCTCATCATATTCTTTGCTGTTTCCTTAGCAGTTTCATCAGCAAATGCATTTCCACGACCAACATCATCAATCACTTTCTTGTGTGCACTACACTTCACGATCGCTACTTTCAGGGGCAACGTCAATGATTCAAGAAGCTCATTCACCAACTGACCATGCTGAATCTTAGCTCCATGCGAAGTCAGGAACCCACGTTCTCTCCACAATCGTCCAAAACTGTGAGCCACTCCAAAAGCATACTGACTGTCGGTATAGATAGTTACTTTCATTCCTTTGGATAACACACATGCTCTCGATAGTGCCACGAGTTCAGCGGCTTGAGCTGAACCATGTGGTATTCGCACGGTTTCAACGATTGTGTGCAAAGTTGTGACAGCATACGCTGTAGTCACGTTACCATTTGGGAGTTTAAAGCAGGAACCATCCACCCATAATGTACCATCACATTCCGCAAGAGGAGTGTCGAATAAATCAACTCTCCCTCTCGTCTCTTCCTCCGTTCTGAGGAAACAATCGTGCTGTTCTGAAGCATCCGATTCCTCAGTAATTGGTAACAATGTGGCTATGTTCAAGGTACTGCACCTTTTTATGTGCACATGGCTCGCTAGTAGCGTCAATTCATAACTGGACAGTCAAGCACTAGTTAAATGCTGTGTCTTGGTCCTATTTAACAATGTGTCTACTGCATGCGGAACCATCACGATCAGAGTATTATTCATTACTAGACCTGCAGACTGTCGAATAGAAACAGCTGCTGCTGCTGTGGCCCTTAGACAACTTGGCAATGCTCGTGCTACCGGATCCAAAGTTGACGAAAAATAGGCGCATGGCCGCTGTCTATCTCCGTATAACTGAGTCAGCACGGACAATGCACAACCCTCCTTCTCGTGGACATATAATGTGAAAGGCTTACTGTAGTTGGGGTTACCTAACACAGGGGCCGAACATAATGCTGTGCGTAATTCGAGAAAACTTTTCTGACACTCATCGGACCAAGGAATGGGATTGGGTGTATTTGTACACGTTAGTGCCAATAAGGGTTTGGCTAATAACGAAAAATTTGGAATCCACTGTCTACAGTACGATGTAATGCCCAAGAAAGCGCGTACTTCTCTCTGCGTTCTTGGCACATTCAATTTAGCTATTGCCTGAATTCTTTCTGGGGTCAATTTCCTTCCCTCCTTTGATAAGAGATGACCTAAGTAGGTCACTTCTTGTCGGCAATATTGAAGCTTGGAAAGTGACACCTTGTGGTGCAGATCACATAGATGGTGTAGTAATGCCAACGTGGCCATTTTACAAATTTTCTCAGTATCCGCAGCGATGAGCAAATCGTCCACGTACTGTACGAGAGTGGAACCTTTGGGCAAAACCATTGTGTCAAGCTGACTTTTCAGAGCTTGACTGTATATTGAGGGGCTTTCACAGTAGCCTTGAGGAGCGCGTTTGAAGCGGAAACTGCGACCACCTAAACTAAAGGAAAAAATATCCCTGCTTTCCTCAGCAATCGGGATACTGAAGAAAGCATTCTTCAGGTCAATCACCGAAAACCAGGATGCAGAGGCTGGGATCATAGTCAATAATGTTGTAATGTCGGGGACAACTGGGAATTGTGGCACCACTATCTTATTTACTTCCCTAAGATCAATCACGAATCTATACACAGGTGGCTGAGAAGGGTCAGTTCGTTTTAAAACAGGCAGAACAGGACTATTGCAAACATTGCCTCGTGTTTCTTCAATTACGTCTTTTTCGATTAACTCGTAAACAATCGCTAGCAAAGCTTTTTCGCCTTCATTGGATATTCTGTATTGGGGAATTCGTGGCATTTTGACATTCGGTTTCAATGTTACAATATACGGTGGAATTTCTAAAAGACCTACATCATTCGGACCAGTAGCCCAAAGAATATCTGGTAGAAGTGCCAATTCTGCTGGAAGCGTATTTCTCGACAAATACATGGGAGAAACCACTTTCTTACCTAAAGTAAGTTGTACTCCTGAGGGAGAACAGTACAGAGTCGCATACAATCTTTTTAGCAGATCTAATCCTAGCAAATTTTCACCACAACCTGTTGTCAAAATAAGGGGTGCTTCGAATTCACAAGGACCAACAGAAAGAGATAAAGGGTCAGAAATCGGATTTCTAACCGGGGCGCCAGAAAAACCTACGGAAACGTTTATTTCGCCAGACAAAGGTGCGCCAGGGAGTTTGGAGTGCATTATAGAACTCTTTGTAGCACCAGTATCCAACAGAAAAGGTTCTGACACACCCGATGTAATCACCTCAACGTAAGGTCCACTCTGATCTACTGGAACTGAAACAACTCCCCCTCCTCGTCTAAGGCTGTTCTAGCAATCATCATTCTCCCACTGCTCATTTTCTGTGTAATACTCATCGACGTAGTATTGAGCTGTCCTGTCAGATACGTTATTTTGCTGGTCAAACCTGTTCATAGAGTTTTGTGGTGGAAGGGGACGTGCGTCCTGAGGGGCGTTTCCACGCCCTCTACCTCTAGGCGCTTGCTGACTACCACGACCTCTTACGCCAGAAAATCCATTTGCACGTTGTGGCAGGGCAGGACAGTCATATTTGTAATGACCCTCTTGTTTGCAGTATAAACACTGATTGGGACCTACGCGGTTTTGATTGTAATCGAATCTCTGCAAGTTTCTCTGAGGCTGCTGAAAAGTGTTCTGGTACTGATTCGGACCATTATTATTTCTGTTACCACCACCACGTGGAGGATAGGCTTCCTGTAGCAAAACCTTCGTTTTGAGTTCTCTAGTTTTCTTTTCTACTTTATCTTTCTCATCCTTGTCTCTATTCTCGTAGTACTGTGCGGTAGCTAATATCTGGGCTGAAGATGAGACTGCCCAAGAACTTTCTGAATCTTTTAATTTCCTACACAAGTCTGGAAGTAGATTGTGCACAAATTTATCGACAAACAATCTCTGACCACCTTCTGTGGTCATATCTTGACCGCTGTGGTCAATGAATGTTTCTTCAAATCTGGTGAAGAAATCTGAGACAGTTTCTTCTTTCTTTTGCTTGCATGCAGATAACTTATCCCAATTTACGCGTATTGCAGGCATTATTGTTTTCATGTAATCTACTATCCTACCAGGTAGTTCCGCTATCAGGGGCTCAGGCTTGGCACCACCAACTTGTCGTGCATCTGCAGCAGTAATATTAGCCCACGTGTCACCTAATTCCTGGTCATGATCTACATGACAAATTTTTCCCCATAAAGGCTGTGGAACAACGTTCCCGAATAACATATCGATATCGGCCAAATTCATTATACATGACCCAGCAGTTTGCGACAATTCTTTATAGTACCCTGCAGGATTTTTACGCGGATCTGGTAGTGTTTGTTTGAGTGCTAAAACTTCAGCTCGCTTCCATGGAACATGTACCCATACTCGGTGAAAGTGGGGCAGGACAGGTGGGACAGCTGTCGCGTCACCCTCTCTCCATTGTGGGGGAACTTCTCTCATAGGGTATTGTCGTGCCTTTTTCCTACTAGATGCACTGGATTCCGATGGTGACCCAGAACTACTTCCCTTACTTCGATATGATAATAGCATTTCAACTGCTTTTTCTACATCGGGACCTACAATCATACCCTCTCCAAACTTAAATCGTACACGACACATTTCTAACGGGATGCATTCTTGATCATTGTCTTCTAAATCCTCGCCAAGAAAGACACACATTTGTTCGAACACATATCTCTGTGTCGCTGTTTCCCATTGATGGAAAACTTCCATGACAGACTGTAAATCATATTTTGCAGTGTCCATGACCCATTTCCGAGCTAAATTATTCAGGGAATCTCTCTCTTGATAATCAGGCAGTTGACTTCGCAACTGTCTTCGTCCTATTTGAGGGGTCGCAGCAGGCGACCCAAAAAGGGGTAAAAGAAGATTAGTAACAGTGCTGGCCATTTTCTGCTGAAGGGAAGGTGAAACTGAAGGACAAACAGATGAAACAACGGGGTGAGATAAGGCGGGGGTAGAGATGGCAGAAGAGGTATCAGGAATAATAGAGGTGATACTAGGCAAAATCATAGAGGGGGTATTAGGAGATGTAGAAAGCACTGTAGGCAAAATCGTAGAAAACACAGGTGAAACAGAAGTGGTCGGTGGGCCTGGAGGAGGCTGCACCGAAGAAGTAGGAGCCAGCTGAAGAACAGCTGGTGGGTGCTGTGGAAGAGCCGGAGGCGCAGCTTGTGCAACTAAAGGTTGCGGGGGTGCTGTAGCATTCTGCGCATAGGGGGGTGGCGAAGTTAATAATTGCGACATTAATTGGTCTTTTTCACGCTCTTTTGCTGTCCCTTACTGAAGAGACGGCAAAACTGGATAACACTTATCTATTGCCATTTTACGTTGCCTGTGCAACTGCTCATTTATCTGCTCTTCCTCATTATCCTTAAACTGCACGGCAGCTTGCATTACTGAAAGTCCCCCTTCTCTCTTATTTTTCTTAGCTAATTTAATTTCTTTTTGTTTTGCTTCTTTGCGCCATAGGCGGAAAGAGTCAAACATCGCCGGCCGGGCTTTCTTTTTGAAGAGTTTAACTTCAAGGTTGTCTAAAGTTTCAGAATCAAAGCTACCATATTGGGGCCATTTTAAAACACCATCTTTCCTAGTGTATTTAATCCATACCTCGTTGTAAACGATAGGGCCTACCCCATGTTTAACGTACAGCTCGTAAGTCGGAGTTCCAATTGGAGGAACCGGACACGAGTCCTCCAATCGGGAGTCCCTATTATTACTACCAAGACAAAACCAATTCCCGAGTCTAAGACTAGGCATCCTCGCTCTCTAGTCTAGTTCCAAAACTTCAAAGGATTTATCGATTACGATATTTCTCGTGAATACACGAGTCCTTCGGTTATGGTGTTTGCAAGTACCAATAAAAACCTTTATGTATCTCCAAGATACCACAAAGTAAGTCCAACTAAGGACTAGGAGACGCTCCACTTATACTTAACTGAAAAATATCAATGGCTTCACCAGAAGACTCGTCTCAGCGTTTCGCTCTACCGAAAATTTCAAGGGTCCAACATCAGGGCGATAGCCAGGGCAGCAGTCCTTGTAGCCGTCGGGAAGCGGGGAACCTCGCAGTAAAGACCTTCGGACCACGTCGACATGCAGGGGTCGATGAGGTGGTGGGCCCTCCTCCGGAATTTTCACACGAAGCTCCTCACGATCTTCAGGCTTGATTGGTACCACTGGAATCGCTCCAACGCTGGGCGCCAAATGAGGTACAGGGTTTTTAAGAACCGGCACAGAACCGGTAACCCAGCGGTGCCAGGGGATCAACACACCAGAGACCTCGGGTTCTCCTGAGTCAGACCTACAGAAACTTCAGAGTCTTCCAGGTGAAGTCAAAGAGTCGTTTATTGGCTGCAACCAAGGTGACAGGGTCCTAGAAGTACGATACAAGTATATTCAGGAGACTGCACACTTTCACAAAGTTAGGCTTCTCTTCTTATACACAATATTCACCCTTGGGCAAAACATTCCTTGGATTCGCGGTATTTCATTTATGGTTACTGATTACAAAAGAAAGCAGAGTCATGATGACATGTACATATTTCACGTCGTGCTGCCCATAACAAATCATCCGGCAAGGCCCAACATTTCATCAGATACCGATGGACCCCTAATAAAAATGGTCACCTCCCCACCATAAAATAAGTGAGGAAAAGGAGTGGAGAAAGATGTGAGCGAGATATGGCAGGTGTGCGTGCTGAAATGGCTTTATGGCCGGTTGGGCCTAGATACTATCTTGCTCGGCCACTGGGAGGGAACTGACCTAACGAGTTCGGCCTGGGGCAATGGTTCTAACTTGTACTGGGGTCAGGGAGAAGTCGATTAAGGAGTATGTGTCCTTGTGGAATCAAATTCGACTGGATTAAGGCCTATGTAGAGGGCAACATGCAACTAAGGGTTCAGAAGGTAAATGACGATTTCGAGGTGAAATCGTCACTCGAATATGCCGAAAATACATGTACTTGATGTACTCGTCATTCTCGGTCTTTTGATACCAAATTCGTCCTATTTCGACGAAGTTTTTATTCTCGAGTCCAGTACTATTACGGATCCACATTTTTTCAGAACCACATTCCTATCCCCATTTCTGAAGAGGTATGGACCTCTTTTATTTCAAAGCTATATGATGTGAATGGCACAATGTCAGAGGATAGTAGGTTTGGGCGAGAAGTTGAGCTGCCTATTGATTCCCCTTCGGAGAAAACTATTGAAATGGCTATTAAAAACATGCGCTCCTCCGGAGCTATGGGTCCTGATGAGTTACCCATATCGGTTCTGAAGCAGGATCCGACTCTATGGAGCAAGATACTTTTTCCATTGTTTAGATCTTGCTTCATCTCTAAAGTGGTGCCTGCTTCATGGAGGGGAAGCATACTGGTCCCATTATTTAAGAAGGGAGATAGGGACAAACCTATGAATTACCGTTTGATAGCCCTTCTTGATTCAATCGGAGAAGTTTTTGCAAAGTGTCTTTTAATATTAATTAATGATTGGGTTGAAATAAATAACATTTTACCATTGGAACAGACTGGCTTCCGCAAAGGGCACGGCACACTAGATAATCTCACCGCCCTTCAGGTGATCTCGCACAAATACATACATGTTTGAGGGGGGGGGTGTTTGCTGCTTTTATTGATTTCTCCACAGCGTTCGACAAAGTAGATCGTCTTACGCTGTGGAGAAAATTAGCAGCATTGGGTATGCCGTCTCATTTATTGGATCTTGTACGGTCTCTTCATACGGATACCTGGTGTTGTGTGCTGCAAGGTGGAGAGAGGGGTCTCTCACAACCAATTCCATCTTTAAATGGACTTAAACAGGGTTGCCTATTGGCCCCACTATTGTTCTCCCTTTACATTGCTGACCTCCCAGCTTCTCTGTCTGCTTGTGCGGGCATTGCCCCGGTTTTGGGGGGCTCTACTATCTCCTGTTTGATGTATGCAGACGATATCCTCATACTTGATCTAACACCTAAGGGTTTGGCTAATCGTCTGCAGGCTTTACATCTATTCGCTGAGTCCCATTTCATGAGGATAAATGCGTCAAAAAGTAAAATTATGTGCATTTCAGGAAGGAAGAAATCGAGGTCAGAAAACTTTGGATGGTTCATTGGTGGTCAGAAATTAGAGGTAGTTAAATCTTATACTTTTATAGGTAAAATAATTTCGGCCAATTTGAGTGAGAAGCCCCATATTGATTATAACTCTCGTAAAGCCCTCGCACATGGCAAAGGTTTGTGTTCCCTTTACTCTGCTACAGGGAAAAGACATTTTGCTTGTTTATTGAAGGTGTCTAGGGCAAAAATTCCTGCAACGCTGCTATATGGAATAGAACTTGTAGAGCTGAAGCATTGGGGTTTCTGTCACACAGTTGAAGGAAAAGTATTGAGATCTCTATCTACTCTTAACACAGCCTGTTCGCAGGCCACATGTAGGCTTGAATTCGGTCTTAGGAGTAGCTGGGTTCAGGGATTATGTGCTTTAGTTAGATGGGTGGCCAGTTTGGCCAGAGGAGAACCGGGATCATTGAGAGCTCTCCTTAAAGGAGAATTGTTGGGTAACTTTAAAGAGTTTTCTCAAATAGTTAAGAATTTTAGAAAAGCTGTGACACTCTTAGAGTTGGATGAAAGTATCCTTTTTTCAAATTCCCCGACTCAGCTAAAATCCGTGTTGAAACAGGCTTTATGGGAACTCTGTTTTAAATTGGATAAGAACGCCCTTCAAGAAAAGAGTGGATGTGATCTCCTTCTTAATACTTTTTCTATAAAACTTGCTCAACCGTATGTGACATGGAATATTCCACATGGAGTTCGAAGACTTTGGTTTCTCTTAAGACATGATTTATTACCTTTAAATCTCCTTTTATCAAAATGGTATGGATCATCTTCGTCATGTGACCTATGCAATATGGCCGTACAGGATCGATCTCATGTATTATTCTTATGCCCTGCACTGTGCTCATTGCGATTGAAATGGTTAAAGTCGATTTGTCTTCAACTAGGTATCTTTAATGTGAATATTTTTTTGCAGGCTTTGTATTTCCCCCCTAATGAAATGTTTTGCTTCCAAATTTTTAACTTTTGTAAAGGTTTTTTAGCTATTTATTAATGAAATATGGAGGTGTTTGCTGCTGATAATCTTGTCTGTTGTTAATTGTTGTAAACTGTCTTTGGATTTTTTATGTACTCAAATATATTTTCATTTATGTATTTGTATTATGTATTTTATGTGGCCCTCTTTTGAGAGCCAAAACATAATAAATAAATTGAAAATAATAAATCATTAATACAAGCCAGGAGAATTGAATACAAGCGCTTAACGCATTGTGCTAAGGTGGAATGGGACCATGATAACTGGGTGAATCTAACCGCTGCCCTTGCAACCAGAGACTCATGTAAATTCTGGTCAATTGTGAACACGGGGTCTGGCGAGCTATCATCGGCCGTCGAAGCAAATATAGCCGCCAATGTGTGGTAGGATCACTTTCGTGCCCTGTATGTAGCGGATAATGCTGAATTAGTTGGGGACCCAGGGGGGACGTTGCCAAATCCTACCCCACAATTTGATGGGGATGACTTTACTAAGGAGGAGGTCAGTGTTGCAATATCCAAACTTGCAGCTGGAAAAGCCCAGGGGTTGGATAAACTCCCGGACGACCTCTTTAAGCACGAACCCAAGGTATGAGCCCCATATTTATTAGTTATCTTCAATGCAGTCTTGAGGGACATGGTGGTACCCTGTACTTGGCTGGGCGCAGAGATTGTCCCTATTTTCAAGAAGGGCTCTCCCCTGCTCCCAGCCAACTACAGGCCATCAGCCTCATCGATGTGCCACAAAAGATCTTCGCGAGGCTGATCTTAGATCGCCTTCAGGACTGGATTGATGAACATTCAATTTTGAGTCCCCACCAGGCAGAGTTTAGAAAAAACACATCCACAATGGACCACATTTTTCGCCTGACCCTATTGTTTTGGAAAACTGTCAGGATTGAGGGAGGTAGCCTATATATGGTCTTTGTGGACTTACGTGCGGCCTTTGACTTGGTCCCACGAGGGAAACTCTGGTCTGTGCTCCTAGAGCTGGGTATCCCACCCCAACTTTAGAATATACTAATGAGGCTCCATGAGGAGAATTTCGCACGGGTCAGGTGTGGGAAGAACGGTTTGTTGTCATCTAGATTTCCCGTTGACAGGGGGGTAAGACAGGGGTACATCTTAGCACCCACTCTGTTTTGCCTCTACGTCAACGGGGTAATTGCCCACCTGAATGGGATACCGAATAGTGATGCCCCTAAGCTTGCTGGCAGTAGGGTGCCTGCGATTATGTCCGCAGACGACACCCTGCTGCTGTCTAAATCTCCAATGGGGATCCAACCTGTGTTGGACGGTTTTGAGGCATTTTGTGTCGACTGGGGCTTAGAGATAAATGCCCTCAAAACTACATTTATGATTTTTAATCCCCCAGCAACCACTCGCCCAAACCCTAGTATAGGCACCACTAGGTTGGAAAGGGTTCAGATCTTTGAATATTTTGGGGTGACTATAAACGAAAGTATGACTTGGGCCTCCCATCAAATCAAATCCCAACTCAAACTGGCCCAATTAGCAGGGGGCATTCTTAAGCTCTCTAACACATCCACCATCAAATCTACTGTCCCACCCCTGGAGATATATAAAATGCAGGCAAGGGGGGCAGCCACCTATGGCGGCGAACTTTGGGGCTACTTGTGTAGACCTGAGATTGTTGTCACTGAAAACAAATTTCTTAGACAGCTGCTAACCCTTCCCCCCCAGTACTCCTCTGCATACCGCTGAGGCTCGACATGGGCCTTAGATCAATAGACGAGGATCTGGGACTTAAACCGCTAACATTCTGTCGGAGGCTCTGGATTACACCGGAGCTCCATAACTATAGGCAGGAACTTCTAGAAATCTTAAGCCTACTGAATGTGGGGAAAATCCCATGGTTCAAGGATATATAAAATAAATGAATGTGGGAAGTTGGGAGTACCATTATTGTGGTCCGACCCGGAGACGGCTTGTAACATGGTTTCACGCAAGCACCTGGCAAGATTATACTATGATAGCAAATTAACTGTCTCCATACACAACTCACAAATCGGCACCTTAACTGAATCTTTTTTTAAAGTTAAAGATTTTTATCATTTTGAGCATGTTTTGGATGATATTTTCCTATTTTAACTAGAAAATTATACCTACAATGGAGATATGGCACCCTACCAATTAAAGCCTTTACCAGCAAATGATGCCTATCTTTGCCAAAAAACTGCCCTGGTTGTAACTGCGATCTGGAAAATGACCTGCATATTTTGTTTTTCTGCCCAGCGTACCAAAAGCTAAGAAGGTATTGGCTCCTACCTCTCTGTAAAAATTTGGGATTTACTCATTGTATGCAAGCTTATAGAATCCTTAAAACAGATCTAACCAGTCCGATTGTTTTTGCTGTAGCAAAATATTTGGCAGCAATGTGGCACAAGCGCAGGTTTTTAACAAATACTGTTTAAATCTATTTGCACAAGCACTTTGTAATTGACTGCTATAGATGATATAATGGATATATAGCAATTGCTAGGCTTATTAAGCATCAATTTGAACTTTTTTATTGTTGTCAATTTGCTTGTGTTTCACTGAAATTACTTATCATCCCGATATATTGTACTTTTCTAAACAAATGTTTTGAACATCTTTTATGGCAAAAAATCTGCCGAAATAAAGATATATGAATGAATGATACTGCACTCCAACAATATGTTTACTGCTTGAGGCTGGAAGTTATTGTCAGCTCTATGTATGTTTGCTGCAATCCTTTTTTCCTGCTGCTTATGTATCCAATGTGGCCCAATGCTCTGTTACTTCGTGCTTCTACCTGTACCTCATGTATACCAGCTAAACGAAATGTTCAGAATGGAAATGCCCGACTAGTAACTGACCAAGAAATAAGAGAACTGATGTTAGTTGATATCCGTGATAACTTCCATGCGCCTTCTACTGCATAGCGATGTCTTCCGCTAATGCTAAAAGGGCTGTCTGTGGAAATCTAAAATAATTGCTGGTAGTATGAGCTGAAGCCATCTTGGTTGTGGCATCCATTTTTGTTAGCCATGTGATTCTTCCGTCTTCACTGTTGCTTGCCTTTCTATTCTGCTTGAGTCATCAGCTTTAGTTAACTCCTTCTATTCTAAACTCAAGCAATGTATGAGCTCAGAAAGGCCTGTAGCTGCTAGAATGCACCTGTTTGAAAATTAACTGTCCATCATGTCTTACTGATGTAAACAGTTTTGTCTCCCCTCCTACTTTGCTGACTAAGTGATATCTATCTGCCCATGTTAGTCAATAGCTATTCCTGTGTATGTTTGTACCTTCTATTTGGGTCTACATGCTCATCGATGCATAAAACTCTGTATATAAGCACCACTGTCTGTGTATTCAAGCCACTACCTCCTGGAACACTTGAGGGTGTTGTATGGACATGGTCTTACTCATGAGTGAATAAACTTGTTCTTTGAATTCCAGCCTCGGTGCCAATTTCTTCTTGGTTGGTTTAGGACCCGTGGACAGATAAGGGTGAACCCCTGCACCGGTGATTGAGCGGAGTTTACCAGCTCGGTTTCAGTTTCACAACACACTCACTTGGGCCCATACACATTCACACAATTGAGCTAGTAAAACACCACTGCGATCAAATTGATTATATACATTTCTCGTGAGAACTAGATTTCACAAGTTCTTACCAACTCTGTCCCATATAGAATAATTTCCTCTGGTCAATAGATCTATAAGTAGTTAGAATAGCAGCATACTCGGGCAGCATCTCGGTCTTCAGTGTTTCTAACTAAACTCACCTACATCTAGTTATACTAAAACTTATCTATGATCCACCCCCAAAAGTTGCAATTCTATGTGTTCCTCTCTCTATGATTGGTCCAGGCAGTGGGGAGGGATCATCACACCCTTCGTAATGTACTTAATTTCTTTAGTCCCATTGTCTAATATCCCCTACCCTTATGTCACTTCCACAAGCATTATTTTCCCACCCGCATTTCATATTGCAAGTTAATACAATTAGGAACAGTTGATACATTAGATGTTCTTGTAGGGTCGATAGTTCATTTTCCCAAGTGTAGACAATTCAGATGGCCTTGGCCTTTGTCCAATGGTGTCCTCACTGTTTAGCCCAAATACGAACTAATAATTAAGTCAAAGAGAAACATGTTAAATACAAAAATAAATGGATTCACTGTATACCACTTTTCCCTACTCTAATCCCATTTACCAATAAAATCTTTTGCTTTAGCAGTTTAATAGAACTTGCAAGGTTTAGGTTCAGCGTAGCACGCGTGTTATAATGCTAGTCTCAAGCGGCCATGTTATAAGCTAGTGCACAGCTGCAACATTTCCCACCAAAAGCATAGATACGTCATACCACGTAGGTGCAGTAGACGCATGCACAGAAAGTTTCCTGCGTTTTCGGCGGCCATTTTAGTGACACTTAGGTCAGTCGTTAATACAACACATATTCAAGCTTCTCTAATATGTATTTGTGGTTCAATGTTAATACGTACGAACAGGTTGATTAGACTTTTAATAATTATTCGAGAGTATTGCTTCCAAGCAAGCTTCTATTATGCAAAATCTTGCTCCATCAATCCCTTATCTGATGGCATTTTATGCCATCACTAAATTTCCATCACTAAATCAGATGCCAACTTTAACACTCCACCATTTCGATTTCTTCAACCCTTTAATTTTTCTCCTTTTTGTTTTTCATACCCCTCATTCTTTTATAAATGTCTCCCCTCATCTCTTCAAGTTGTATTTCATAACATTATCTCTTTTCCATTTACTTCATACTTTTGTGTTTTCATGCAACATTTGCACCAACAAATTATGGTCAAAACTAGTAAAATTATACGCACTATTGGCATTAATATTTGACCTAAAATACTGTTGCCTATGTGAGAAAACCAACTACCTATAGCAACAAAACCATTTGCAATTTTCTTCCATACACTGTCAACCTCCAATGGTTTCAATTCTTCTTCCAAATGTGTAATATTCTTAATATACCCTCCAATTTCGACACTCTTGTCAGGTATGTATGTGAAAACATATTACAGACTCCACCCTCTTTTGCAATAAGATATCAAGGGCAAGTCGATTTTGCAAAATCATAGAACTAACAGCAACTAATTCTGTATTGATCAATAGGAATCCACCAGCAGTGTCAGTTGATAACCAATTAACTACTGTAGACAATTTACAGATATTTCGTGAATTTAGGAAAACTCCCACTGAAGGTATTATTGCACCGAAGATATCACCTACTATTTCAGTAAAACTAGCCCTTTTGTTACGTGTTAGTCCTTTGTTGTCTTCATTGCTTCCAGTGATTCTTTTAACATGATAAACTTTAGGGAATACTATTTCGAAATAGCAACTCCCATACCAGTGATCTGGAAAACTAAAGTAGGCTTTGTTTCCACAGAAATAATAGACTCCAGGAAATACTGGATCTGTTCCTCCTTTTAGTCCCCATCCCCCAATTACTAAGAAATTATGCTCACACTCACTGGAACCAATAAATGCATTGTTATACTCTGTTTTTAATCTATGGAGACAGATTTTCCTTTTCTTTTCAAAGTCTAAGGACATAGCAGCATGACTCTTGCCAGTGGCCAGAAGTTATTCCTTCTTAGCCCATTTAGGTATCTGAGGTTTTGGTTCAGAGGCCGTTATTTGGAAATCCTGTCTCCTTTGTTCAACTAAATTCAAAAATACCTTTTCTTCTTTATGTAGTTTACATGTTAAATTGCATTCATGTGTATCAGCTATATCTATTGTTTTCATCGGTAGAAAATATTCACCCATAACTTGTGAGTCTAAGGTACTAAGGACAGGGTTCATGCTCCTTCGCATAGGAACCTTGGAGAAAATTACATCAACATTAGAATAATAATATTGCAGTTTTCCAGTTCTATAAAATAGACTAGCTACATGATATACTATATGTCAGGGGTAAGTGATGATAAGTTACCCCTTCTGTCACTGATGTGGGCAATTTCATACAAACGTAACAATCCCTAACCTCCATTGTTTCTACATAGTGTTCTAATAAATTTGCAAAGACATTTAAATCAGTGTTATTTTTGTTCACAGTGTTGTGTAAATCTGACTCATCTGGTGTTTCTATTTCTACTTTATCTCCTTTAATGTTAGCCACCTTCTCATGTGTATTAGTACTATTCTGTTTGTTTGCAACCATCATATACGGTATGGCTACAGTTAATACTAACTACATTATGAGCACTAAAAATATGCTACAAATACACATCCTACAAAATTTCTTTATACAGCTTTGTTTTGGTTTTCCAGCAGCTCTTTTGTCAGACATTTTTGGGACAAGAAGATTTCTCTTCTTTTGAATTCAGAAATTCAATATGGGACAACACTAAAAGTTTTTTCTGGTATTCAAGTTGGTCTCACTTCCTCATCAATTTGCAACACATTCAATTTGTCGTCACTTTCTTCATTTATGTCAAGATTCTTTAAATCTTCAAGAATGACATATGTCCACTCAGGACCCTTGAATTTATTATTCAGTGCTTTCAGCCATGGACTTCTTCGTCTTGACGGTCCAGACTGACTGGATATTTTGTCCACTTGTTCAGGTTCTTCTTTTAATAATACACGGCCAATTATCCCCTATTCTGACTTTCTTAGCCCGTACTGCACTGTCAGTTTCTTCAAGAGTTCTTTTATTTTCATTTAGTTGTGGCACAGTTTGTTCTTCTCCGTTTTCAGGATTCCTCTCTATCTGACCTTGTCCAGGGCTTATCGGATTGACCTGTTCTGCCTGAATGCGTTCTTCAACCTCAATCTGGCCCTGTTCAGGATTTGATTCGATTTTATTTTCTTCTTCCTGAACTTCGTTTGCTTCACCTATCTGGTCCTGTTCAGGTCTTTCTGTTTCATTTATGTCTTCTGCCTGAACGTGTCCTCAAAGGCCTATCTGTCCCTCCTCAGACTCATGAATGGGGCTTTGAATTTCTTCTGCCTGAGTATATTGCTCTCTCCTTAGCTGGGCCTGCTCAGGTCCCCTAATAACAGTTTCCCTACACTCCTTCTTCTATACCTAACTGATCCTCACTGTCTGTCTAGTCTTGTTTGACTTCTAGTTCTCACAATTATTTCAGGTATATCTACTATGGGGAACCAGTCATCCTGAAAAGTGCTTGGTTGTTCTCGTTCAGCTACTTCAGGATCTACCAAAGGAGACCCTTCAGCTGTGCAACCTCCAACGACCTCAACTTCTTGTGTCAGTTGTAGGTCTTCCTCCTCAGGTTCTGGCACTCTTTTTGTATGGCTTGCATGAATCCAATTAGGCAAGCCTGCACATTTTACAGCTGTTGAAGTAATCAATATAATCTAATGTGGTTTACTCCACCTTGGTGTCAAGCAAGATTCCAGGGTGTGATTCTTCACTACCAACCAATTACCAGGATTCAGATCATGCGCTTTGCTCAGCTGCCTGTTGACTGCATCTTCTCCACCCTTGTGAGATATAGAACGCACTTGGTCAGCTAACTCTTTCCAATACTCCAGTACCAAATCATCAGTTATATTCAACAGCTTGTGTCATGGTATACATGCTTGCCTCATTGCTCTTCCCATGAGTATTTAATGGCGACTCAATCCCGTATTGAGGTGCGGGGTTTTTAAGAACCCGGTGGTGCCAGGGAATAACACCCGAAGACCTCTGAGTTCTCCCTTGTTCCGGACCACAGAAACACGGAGTCTTCTAGTCGCAGTCAGAGATCAAGTTTTATTGGCAGCTACCAAGTAACATGTGTCCTAGAAGCACGACCACGCGGATCGTGTGTTCTCAGGAGACTGTTCGTTCTTACAGAACAAGCCTTCTCCTTATATACAGAAATAATAGCTGCAAGCAAGAATTCTTGAGTTTATGATATGGCTGTACACATATTTCTACAACAATACAAAGAGCGAAGTCATGTAGGCAAGCCCATATTTTGGACGTCCCGTTCGTGATAGATTACCCAGCCAGTCCCGGAACTCCCATCAGATATCGATGAAACCCCAATAAAGAAGGGCACCTCCTAGTCATAAAACTGGCCATAAACAAGGAACGCGGACAGGTGTGTGTGTGTGTAGAAAACATGATCTGTACGCGGTGAATGGTTTGTGGTATGTTGTGCATTGATGCTATCGCATTTGGCCACTGGGCGAGGAGCTGCCCAAACAGGTTTGGCTGGAGGCAAGGGAGTCAGTTGGGACAGGTCAGGGGGGAGTCAGGGAGAGGTGGACGTGTCCTTTTAGATCAAGCTCGACTTTACTCAATTGACTTATCATGAGGGCAAGACACAAGATGGATGCCGTTTACAAAATGGAGTCTGTGGGGTCGGAACGGAAGATACGATTTAGGGGTGTTGGCATTCCTCGATTATGACGCAAATATACAGGGATGATGTCATAATCATTACCGGTCCGTTGACACCAAATTCGTCATAGGATGTTGATATTTTGTGGCACGGGCATTGGATCTCGATACTGGGATGACAGTAGGGTCCAGATTTTCAGAACCACAGTATTTCTGTCTGGGATGCTTCTGAGTCCCATCAGAACAAGAGGTAAAGCATGCGGCCACTCCAATGGGGTGGAGGCACACACTTTCCCCAGTCTTGACTTGACTGTGCCATTTAATCGTTCTAAAACTCCAGAAGCCTCTGGGTTATATGCACAGTGCAGTTTTTGTTTGCCTTTGAATGCTTCACAAATTAATCTGATTATCTCATTATTAAAGTGATATCCTCTATCTGATTCAATCGTTGCGGGAAAACCAAATCTAGTAATGAGCTCCCTGAGTAAGAGTTTGGCCATTGTCAAGCTGTCATTTCTTCGGGTTGGGTATGAGTCCACCCATTTGGAAAATGAACAAACTATGACAGGTACATATTTCAGTCCTCGACAAGCAGGTAATTGAATGAAATCTATTTGGAGCCTTACAAATAGGCCTTCTGCCTTTCCAATCTTGCCCATACTGGCCATAGTTGTTCTACCTGGATTCATTTGTTGACATGTTAAACATCTTTGGCAAAGGCTATCAGCGACATTGCTAAACTTTGCATTAAACCAACCCTGTCTGAAAAGTCTGATCATGGCATCTCTGCCTACATGTGTGTCTCCATGATACATCCTAGTCATGGGTGCAAGCATACAGTCTGGTATCACAGGCCTACCATCATAACAAACCCACACACCATCTTCAGCTCTTTCCTGACATCCTATTTTCACCCATTCTTCTTTCTCTCTTGGTTCTGCTTCATTTGGCAAACCTCTTACTTCATCCCACGTTCCAACTCCTGCAAGTAGCATAAGTTGGCAGCTGATTCCACATGTTTCAACTTTCTGATTCAGTGCAATCTTATATCTTGCACAGTGTTGGGCAACTTGGTCATCATATCGGTTACCTGCTGTCACATAGTTATCTCCTGATTGATGAGCAGCACATTTGACCACTGCTACTGCTTTTTGCAATTGTATTGCTTCAAGCTAATTTTTTACAAATTTTTCATTTTTAATAGGGGTTCCTGAAGACGTCAAGAAATCCCTTTGCATCCAAAGTTGGCCAAAGTCATGCACAAACCCGTAACCATACTGACGATCAGTAAATATAGTCACTTTCCAATTTTTCCCAATTTTACAGGCTTCAATTAAAGCAATCAATTCGGCTACTTGTGCAGCCCTGACTTCTGGTAAATAGGATGCTTCGACTATTCCAGCCAATGTACACACAGCATACGCAGCACTCAATCCTCCCTCCCCATGGCGCATGCATGAGCCATCTACAAAAAATTCATGATCTGCGTCTTTTAATGGTTCTTCCTGTATGTCAGATCGGGGCTTTGTACTGTACTCTGTGACGTAGAGATGTTGTAATTTAGCAATGATTAGGTTAAGCATTAGCAGAAGACATCTTGTATTTAGAGACTATCTTGTCTGTTTACGGACTCCATTTTGTATTTCTATCGGCCATTTTGTTTGCCATGTGCTCTCCATGTGCTCTGTCCTACCTTCCTGTCAACTGCTCTTGAAATCTGCCTAGAGACAAGATATATTAAGTCTCCTCTGTTTTGCACATGCTCAGTTGAGCATACAGCTGTCTCCAAATTGTAACTGTCAAGATGTGCCCACCAGAATTAGCTAACTGTCAGCCCCTCCCACTTATTGCTAGCACACTCTCTGTATGACCTTATATGTATTTGAAACCAGCATTCTATACCTTGTACCGCCTTCATTTGAGCCCCTGTGTGGGTATAAAAGGAACAAGCTCCTTCCAGTCAGTGGGCTACCTCATACTCTACCGAAGGGTATTGTGTGAATGTAGTTCCACCTCATGAGGTTTAATAAACTCTGTTTTTCTATTCCAGTTTCTGTGCCAACTTCTTGCTATTGGTCTAAGGACTCTGTGTAGAGAAGGGCGATTCCCTTGCACTGATAGGCCTGGCTGAAGCTTGCCACCACAAATTGGCGCTTCCAACATGGGGCTCATCGGCGACTCGGTGCCCGAAGGAGTGGTCGAGACGAAGGATTGGAATCTCGCTTTGGATATGATCACTGCCAGAGGAGACCCGAGTCTTGGCATCCAATTCGTTTTCCCTTTCTTTCTGATCTGACCATCCAGGTGGCGCTGGTCCTCGACTGAGATCTCTTCTGTTGATTCGCTGTGCAGTGATCGTTTGGTTGATTTGAGAACTTGGCAGTAGGAACCTGGACACCATTTGATTGGTAAGAGCCGTTTTGCGGCACTTGCTGTAGGTTTTGACTGGTAAGGTAGTTTAGAAACACTTACTGTGGCATTTGTTTATGGAATTGGCCAAATATTGAACCTTGTTATATATATATATATATATATATATATATATATATATATATATATATATATATATATATATATATATAAATATATATATACATATATATATATATATCTATATATATATATATATATATATATTCACTGAAAAAACCATAGGTTATAGACTATATATAGTTAGGAATTAGCATTTACAAAACCTTGAAAATTCACTGAAAAAACCATAGGTTATACACCATATATAGTTAGGAATTAGCATTTACAAAACCTTATTTTACTCACACAAAACCATTGAAATTCCATATATAGTTAGTTGCACTAACTATATATCGCGCACCCGCAATCCACTGCTGATCATGTCACATATTACATCATTCATGACATGGTCAGTGACATCACTGATGACATCACTGATGACATCTCAAATGACATCACTGATGACAACATGCAGTGACTGTATTTTTCTGTAAAGTTAAAATATGTCTTGAGTGGATGTATAAGTGTCTGGATGAAGGATTTAGTAGGTGCATGACTGACTGTATGAGTGAGTGATTAAATGTGTCTCACTGAATGCATGGGTTAGTGACTAAACTGTCTTAATTTGTGCATCATTATGTCTGTTGTTCTGTAAACTGCTGCATGTGTTGATCATTAGCTATACGAGAGGCTATATGTGTTATTAATTGGTTGCCCAAGTATTTCTATGGGAGATTGAGTTTGTGTGGGGGTGGCTGGAAGGTGTGTGACTCTATGCATAGATGTGTGAGCAGTTTATTCACTAGGTGTATGAGTTCAAGAGTGCATGTGGAAACAGCTACATGGGCAGTTGACTGTGTGCATGAGTGTATTGATGAGTGAATGGATATCTCAATGCTACATGTCATAGTAAGTACATATGTAAAACACAGTACATGTGAGAGTTGGCATATATAAATAACTGTGCATGAGAGCCACTGAATGAGTGAGTGGTTGTATCGATCATTGTGAACTTGTATCAGGGATTGTATAAGAGAGTAAATATGTGTTAGTATATGTTTCAATAAGTAAGGTGTGTTTAACTGTATAGTTGAAGAAATGGAGGTGAGATTGTTTCTTTGCATGACTGACTGGGTGTGTGAGTAACTCCATGGATGAGTGGCAGTGTGTGAGTGTCTGTTTACACTGAGTGTATCTAAGGTTATATTAGAGTCTGAAGAGGTTTATCGTATTAGCACAAGAATGATGTCAAATGAGATGTCATCAGTGATGTCATCAGTGATGTCATTTGAGATGTCATCAGTGATGTCATCAGTGATGTCACTGACCATGTCATGAATGATGTAATATGTGACATGATCAGCAGTGGATTGCGGGTGCGCGATATATAGTTAGTGCAACTAACTATATATGGAATTTCAATGGTTTTGTGTGAGTAAAATAAGGTTTTTTAAATGCTAATTCCTAACTATATATGGTGTATAACCTATGGTTTTTTCAGTGAATTTTCAAGGTTTTGTAAATGCTAATTCCTAACTATATATAGTCTATAACCTATGGTTTTTTCAGTGAATTTCAATGGTTTTTTAATAGCAAATATCATAAGCTGTCGAATGTCAAGTACGTGGTAAGTAAAAACATTTTCGTGTTTATGCACACTGATCTGCTTTGAATACTGCCCCCCACCCCTCATTTCTATTAGGAGTACTCTCTCTTTGCAGATAGTGAAGGGTAGTTAACGCAGCCCTTTGCCCCCTTTGTAATACGTCGTGCCTGCTTCTCTCTCCATTTGATTGATTGTTCTCTTTGGTTCATTCTCTATTTACAAACAAGCACAGAGTCGCAATACTCTGTTTAGTCTTTGCAGATAGCGAAAAATCGTGTAAAAAAACAAAAGGAATCGAGCAAAATCAGTAGGCCACTAATGGGATCTCTTTTTGACCTCGCTAAAATAGAAACATTAGGAACAACCTGTTGAAAATAGCAATGCGTATGTACATAAGCGGCGTTCATTTGTGTTCACAGTACCCCTTGTTGATTGTTTCAATCGAGCATTGAATTGTTCGAAGTTAATTCTCTTAAGGATCTTCTCTACCTGCAAACGAGGAAGAATAGGAATATTCTCTCTCCCTTTGCAGATAGTGAAGGGTAGGTAACGCAAGCCTTTAACACGTCGTACCTATTTCATTCCTCATTGATTGATTGATTGTCCGAACATTGACTGTTTGGGAATTAGTTATTTTTGGAGGTATTCCCTGTTTGCATATAAACGTAGGAAAATCTTTGCAAGTAGTGAAAGGGTACGTAATGCGGACCTTTCTCCCCCGTTGTAATCTGTCATGCCTATCTACTCCCCACTGATTGATGCACCTTTTTCACCCGGACCATTTACTAGAGATACGTCATCTGGCCCGACCAGAGAGCACCCCTAGTGAAAAGGACATATGCAATAATAACGAAGTGATCACTGTATCCTGTTAACAGAAACTTTACCATGAAACAACCTGGAAAGAAAAAAATAGGAAAACGAAAATCAGTAGGCCACTGATGAACATGAACTTTTATTAAACAACAAACAAAGAAACGATAACATAACGTAATGATAAAACCTATTAATGTCCTAGAAACAAGAAAACGTTAAACTATGCCAGTGGTGAGAGACCAGAAAAACAGTCCGAGAAACCAAATCCGAGAAACCAAATCACCCCTCGCTGTCCCAACTCATGCACTCTGAAAGTTCAAAGTTTTGAGGAGTGCTTGTAACATTGTCTGAAGCCTATTTGCAATTGCTTCATCTTCACTATTCTTAAAGTAAGTGGGGGCTGTTGTGATGCGGTGCCACCCTGAACCGCTTGACGGAGGCCCCCGAGGGACGGTGTCATGTCGCGGACTCGGAGGGGGCGCTTGGCTCCGGCCCCCTCCCCAAGTCGTGTTGCCCTGGTGTGGCCTGAGATCGCCCCCGACATAGGTGGCCGGCTCCCGGGGTCAAGCGGAACTTTTTTCCTTTTGGTGACTCTTCCATTCTTCACCTTGTCCCACAATCCGTTTCACCTAAAGACACGCTGTAGTGGGGCACCCCTTTTCCGTTTCATTTGCCATTCAGCCCGCTTTTGCTACACTGTGCCTCTTCCGCTATTCAGCTGTTTACCGCCCGCTCTTTCGACTACAGCGTCTCGCTCACCATGTACTTGAGTTGCTCCCGCTCTTGCGGCGCAGCGATAGGCGGCTGCCACAGGACTCTCAAAATGGCGGCCATCTCTTCAGATTTGGGCGTGGTCCACTAAAATGGGCCTGCGACACCTTGGAACTCGGACGCTTGTCTGCTAGAGCTTGGGCTCCATTCTCGAAAGCGTCCCCTCATCCTTGAAGATTCTACAAAAGTCTTGGGGGGCCCCCGACTCCCGCAGGCTTCTGGTGGGGAGCGCCTAGCATGATTGCTCGTGGAATGGCCACGACGGAGCTACGAAATGGTGGTGCTCTCATGCTAACGCCAGCTTCAGTCTGAAACATCCAGAAACACTGTAGACTACCAATTCGATCAGTTCCGGTAGCGCTCCAACGTGACCCGGTAGAGAAGAACTTGCCCTCCCCTCTTTGACTGATGGTTCTTGTTGCCTGTCCCTTCTGTTGTCATTTAACAGAACTATTTAGCCTGCTGAAAGGGGTTGTGTGCCGTCCGCTGGTTGGTGGAGACATTTTCACTATATTCTGGACCTGCGTTGTCGCGTAATGCGTCATATGACGCGCCGCGTTAGAAAGTTTAATAAATTATTAAACACAATAAACAATCCTTAAAAAATAAAAGTCTATCATTCATTTTTCATTGCAGTACGCTGCCCAGAAAGCTTCCCGGTTCCCGGACCGGGCGCTACCCACGCAAAAAAACAAAAAAAAAATTATTTTTTTTTGCCCCGCGGGGCCGTTTTAAAGCCTCCACATTAAACCTAGGGGGTCAGGGAGGATCTACTATGCCCCCTTATGGTTATTTGCCCCTTTGTTTTGGCCTCCTCTTGTCTCTCGATCCTACCGAGAGACAAGATGGCGGCAGCTACGGACTTTTTGGAATGTTGACAGACGCCAGAGAACCAATCAGCTTCGCTTCACAAAGCTCCGTTGCGCGAAAGGTACGCGTCCTGGAGCGCTGCCCGGTCCGCTGCTACAGATATATATCTTTTTTTAAACGTTAATTTCTCAAAATCCACTGGAGCACATATATTGAGACCTACAAAAGGCACATCGGGCTACCAGTCCCTACAATTTTGCCAAGTTTCGTGCAAATCTATTCAGCCGTTCGGGCTAAAAGTGAGGCTAACCGCCCTATGGAAAAATCAATGTTAAAAACACGTTTTGGGACCCCCCTTTTTTCTCGGCCCCCCCTTGACGAAACCCCCCCAAATTTTCAGGGGCTGCTCAGAAACAAAATGTGCCATTTTCCTGAAAATTTCAGCCAATTCCGTCCACAAACGCCAAAGTTATTAGACATAGAATTTTCAAAAAACCCATAGGGAAAAAATCCTAACTATATATACCTACTGGCGACCGCCAGTAGGTAATATATATATATATATATATATATATATATCCGTACACCCAGTCCAGCACCACGAGCTCCCAATCAGCTTGGAGCTCAAACACTGTAAGGAAAGAGGAGCCGACCCAGATTGCAGTGAGCAATTTAGAAGTTTATTTTGTGAAGCTCGCCCGCCAGCATAACGTTTCGGCCTGCCCAGAGGCCTTGGTCACATGACGCCTGCTTGGGAGGGAGTTCTATTTAAAGTGCAAGTGCTCTTAAAGCAGGGGTTGCCATAGGTTAATTACAATTCAAACATCAATGCCACAAAGAGAGGACTATAAAATACATAAATGTAAAATGTAAAAAACATCCCCGTAATAACAGCCAAACTAATGATTTGCAAAGACATCATGTCAACACAGGAATTGCTACTAAAAATGGAAAGTCTGTTTGTTTAAAATACAGTCAGATTCCTCAAAATCAATTGTGTATACATGATATTCCCTTACAACAAATATTGAAATTTCTCAATTTATCAAGCTTAAATGCGACTTCAATATTGTGCAAATACGCCGCGTTAATAAAGTGCTAGTGCAAATCGTTTTTTTGTGTACCGCCAAGTGCTATGCGGACAACTAACATTTGGCATAAATTTATAGTACAAATGTTCAGTGGCTTAACCTTACAGATGGAATAATGCCGTATATATATATATATATGTGTTGCAATACATATAGGCAGGTAATGAGGAGATTTTTCTCTATTTAAGATTATTTGAACGGCGTAACGTACGAATAGTACCTTAAGCGCTACTTTTGATTATAATACTGCATATTTTGCACTATTTTTGGAATACTGTCTCCAGCACACTTCGTAGGATGTGTTGATTTTGTAGTGGTACCACATTGAAACTCTATAAAGAACAACCAGCCCCCTCGGAGGGCACGCCTAATAGGGAAATGTATATTAAGTATGGTATTTCTTCCATAATGTACAGCACGTTATGGAACAAATACACCCGTAAGGATCCTGAGTTGCGTTGGCCTATGCATGGGTCATTTGATTTGCGAAAGAAACAGGCCTTGATTGAAAAAGAACAGCGTAAAAGTGTGCCTGCGAAAGCAGTAGAAATGAAAAATAAAGAGATTAAAGAAATTAAAGAAAGGGAAGATAGGGAGCGTCAGTTACAGGTAAATGACCAATACGCTATTCGTAGGCCGCTTTACCCTATTCTTAATAAACCCAAGATGATTCTCTCTTATTAGATCGTTGTCCACCTCCGTATACTCTTCCCTCTGCTCCTGATGAGTCAGATGAGGACTCTCCTACAGAGCAGGATAAAATCCAAGACTCTTGCTCAATGTTAACTACCGAACGTTCCTCAGTGATTAGATCTGCGGCACGTAAAGCCGATCGTAGTACTATCACTGCTTCTGAAATTCTAGATACTATTAAGAATTGGTCGGAAAGGGCACAAAAATATTTCACCGAGATATTTGCTGCAGAGGTTCTGGAGCGATTTAGGAAATATTCGGTGGAAGTAGAGCCATATGATATAGCAGCTGATTGTAAGCAATTACGTGAAGGTTCTTTTGTCTTCTCCCAGGTGGCTGACACGATCAGACGCTTGGTTAAACTACGTGATGAAGCAGTCCGTTTGTGGGAGGAGAAAAAGGCAGCAGACGCAGCTACACAAACATCTCGAATCAACATGGTACGAGCTCCGACGCTCGCAACAGATAAGAATGTTGTAAATATGAAACCCATGCGGGAAGCCGCGCCTTTATATGTTCCTCCTAAAGGAACAGGTACAAGTGATGATTAGACTTCTGTCGACGGCGAAAGGGTACTTATTTATAATTGGGTGTACACTCCTTGGAATAGAGCAGATGTTATGGCTCTTAAAAATGCATTGCCCGATCCACGAAGAATCCAATAGCCTTTTATGAAGAAATTGAGGGTGCCATTAGCTCTTGTACTATGACTTTGTCTGATATTGATTTGTTTTTTGGATTAATATTACCCCCTGATATGTAGTGAACTGTGCGTAAAGTTGATGATCGTGTGGTATTTGGGGCATTGTGGACAGATATAGAACAATTAGATAAAGATAGAGAACCTGCACAGAAACCGTGTCAGCTAATTTTTGATCTTCCATCAGCTATATTGGTTAAATTAAAGACGATCATTCCCCCTAAAAAGATAGATTGGACTATGTTAGCGTCTTGTAAGCAAAAGATAGATGAATCAGTTTCAGACTTCTTCACACGCTTTGAAGAAGCATTCCACAATTTTAGTGGCCAGTCATAGACAGATGACACGGGTAGGCATCTGTTTGTCGACAAATATGTCACAAACCTTTTGCCAGAATTAGCTAGTCACCTAAAGGCGAGTGAAAGTTCATGGACTACCTCCTCTCTGGTTTCTCTCTTAACTATGGCTCAGTATTATGAACAACAAGAATTAGAAGCTAAAAGTAAGGAGGATAAAAAAATCTAAAGAGTTAAAAACAAAGGTTATGATGGCTCAGGCTTATGGCCCATCTTTTAGAGGTAATAATAGAGGTGGACGTGGATCTCATGGTTCGTCCTTTCCTCCCTATACTCGTCCAAATTTGTCTGTTGATCAGTGTGTGTATTGCAAGAAATTTGGACATTGGCTTTCTGACTGTCCAGTACTGCGTGCTCAGCAGGGTTCACGTGGTCGGGGACAAATCAGAAATCGTTCAGGATATTAAGGGCCTAGAGAAAACACAAATGATCGTGCTAGGCTTGATGTTAATACACGTGGACAAGAGGGGTCTAATACTTTTGACAGACGGAACCAATATCGAATGTCCAACTATGAGCCGTCTGATTTGCAAGATTCTGCTTATGCATAGGATTGCCTAGGATGGGGTAAGGAATCAGTTGAAGGTCCAGTAGATCAGAGGGGTCCCTATGTTACAGCACATGTTTTGGGTTTTACTGATCAGTTTCTGGTTGATACAGGAGCTACTCGTAGCGCCTTGCCTAAACACTTTATTCCAAGGGCTCCCCTGTCTGGCTTAACTATTACATCGATAGGTTTCGATGGAACACCTTCCCTTAGCCCATTGTCACAGCCACTTGCACTTCATGTTGATAAATTTACTACTGCTCCATGTCCGTTTTTGCTTTCCCCAAACACACCAGACAATATTGTGGGTCTTGATATGCTCAAATATTTCAGGGCTACGATACGATGTTCTCCGGAAGGAGTACGGATTATTTTAAATGACAACCACCCCATGTTTAAGAGATCCTGTATTGTTAAAGAGGATATTGCATTAGCTTCACTCCCTAGTACTTTGTGGGCTACTTCAGACACCGATGTAGGACAAATGGTTATTCCACCAGTATATATTAGTGTCAAGGAGGGTGCTTTACTGCCAAGATTGCCTCAGTAAAAAAATTCTTGAGAAGGAGAGGAAGCACTTACACATATTGTACAAGATCTGATTAAGGTGGGGGCTGTGGAAGAAGTCCCTTATAATATTTGCAATAGTCCAATTCTTCCCATTTTGAAAAAAGATGCTGACACTAAGATTTATAGATTTATCATCGATTTGAGAGAAGTCAACCAGATTGTAGTAACACAGTACCCTGTAGTGTCTGACATAACAACATTGCTTACCCTGGTCCCTCCAACAGCAACTACATTTTCAGTAGTGGATTTGAAGAACGCTTTCTTCTCGATTCCTATTCATCCTGATAGCCGATATTTGTTCGGTTTCACTTTGAATAACATATCATACAGATTTTGTAGCGTTCCTCAAGGGTACACTGAGAGTCAGAGTATTTATAGTCAAGCCTTAAAAAGACAACTCAATTCCTTTATTTTGCCTGAAGGAGTGGCTCTCATACAATATGTCGATGACATCTTGTTGGCAGCTGATACACCTGAGCAGTGTGAAAAATGTACTTTGTCCTTACTTTCTTTTCTTGCTACACACAACCATAAAGTATCACGGAAGAAATTGCAATATTGTAGACCGAAGGTAACCTATTTAGGTCATCTTCTGTCTAAGAAGGGACGTGCACTGACACCAGATCGCATTCAAGCAATTTTAGACACTCCAGTACCTTCCATCCAGAAAGATGTCCGTGCATTCATTGGTTTGACTTCTTTTTGTAGGCAATGGATATTGCGTTTTTCACACATTGTTAAACCTTTGCTAGCACTCTTGACTAAGAACACTCCGATTCCTCTTCCTTGGACAGATGAATGTCAAAATGCTTTTTGTCAGTTAAGACAAGCTCTTTGCTCAGCACCAGTGTTAGGCACACCAGATTACACGAATGCCTTTACACTCTATGTACACGAGAAAGATGGATGTGCATTGTCACTTTTAGTACAGACACACGGTGAAAAGCAGCGTCCCTGTGCATATTTTTCTGCAGTTCTTGATCCTGTTGCTCATGTGTTGCCTGGATGTTTTCGTTCAGTTGCAGCGACAGCTGTGTCTATACGTCAGAGCGAAGGGATAGTTTTGTCACACAAACTGTTGGTGCTAGTACCCCATGCAGTAGATGCCCTTTTGAATCAGACTAAGACACAGCATTTAACTAGTGCTCACCTGACAGGATACGAATTGACATTGTTAGCACCTCATATTACATTGAAGAGGTGTGCAACACTAAACCCAGCCACTTTCTTGCCATATCCTGAGCCTCAGTCTCAATCAAAGGAGCCTCACAATTGTATATTCCTTACTGAGGAACAGACAAAGGGTTGCATCGATTTGCAAGATACGCCCCTTTCAGATGTAGATGGGGAGCTGTGGGTGGATGGGTCCTGTTTGAAGTTACCAGATGGCACAACCTCAGCTGCATATGCAATCACCACACTCAAGACAGTAGTGGAAACAGCTTGTATACCACAGAAGTCGGCTCAAGCAGTTGAACTAATAGCTTTGACACGAGCGTGTGAGCTTAGTACTGACTTATGTGTGAACATTTACATGGATAGCCGCTATGCTTTTGGAGTGGTTCATGATTTTGGCCTACTCTGGAAGGAAAGAGGCTTTCTTACATCCCACGGGATGCAGATAATACACAGAGCATTAGTACATAATCTGTTGACTGCACTTACATATCCGAAGAAAGTTGCCATTATGAAGTGTAGCGCACACAATAAAATCATTGACAAAATTGGACAAGGCAATGCCTTCGCAGATCGTGTAGCCCGCGAAACTGCAATACAGCGAAGCACTACATCTATGTACGTAGTAAAATGACAAGCTGAGCGCTGGCATAATGCTAGAGAGGAAGTATTAGATATACAGAGATCTGCCTCTGTGGAAGAACTTGAGCAGTGGTCCAAAGAAGGAATGTTAGATGATGAGGGTTGTTGGCGTAACAAAGAAATGAATACATGGAAATTGCCTGCAGCCTATTTACAACCTATGGTTCAAATGGCACACGGGCTGGCACATGTTGGAGCTCTAGCAATAACTAAATTGCTTACACAAGTCTTGGAGCATCCTGAAATTGCCAGCACAGCTAAAAGAATAGTACAGTACTGTTTGATCTGTTGGCAGTACAATCCTGGAAAAGGGACACAAACTCCTACAGGAGGGTTTGCTACACCAACCGCACCGTTTGAAGTATTGCAGATGGATTACATCCAACTTGAACGCTCTAATAATCTAAAATACGTCCTAGTGGTGGTATGTGCCTTCAGTAAATGGATAGAGGCATATCCTACAAAGGATAATACTGCTCTTACTACAGCAAAGGGGCTTCTGAAGGAATATTTTCCTAGGTATGGTGTTTGTAAAATTGTGTGGAGTGACAACGGACCTCATTTTATTGGGCAAGTTGTTGAGTATGTCCTGAAAGGGTTAGGGATCAAACAAAAATTCCATGCAGTCTTCCACCCACAATCAGCAAGATTGGTGGAAAGGTATAATGCTACCTTAAAATTGAAGCTGGCAAAAATACTGGCTTCCACGTCCCTAAAGTGGCCAGATGCTTTGCCTTTGGCACTGTTATCCATAAGATCAGTACCACACTCACGATCTGGTCTTACACCGTATGAGGTGGTATTAGGAAGACCAATGAACATTTGGGGAGTTGTTAAGCCGCACCCCATACGTGATGTACCTTGTGTTCTGTTGAATGATTATTTGGCACAGTTAACTGACAGTTTGACCTCTATTCATCAACAGGTTCGAGAAGCTCTTCCTGATAGATCTACAGGTGAGGCCCATGATCTCCGTCCCGGTGATTACGTAATGATAAAGGTCTTCGACAGATCGAACAGCTTGGAGCCGAGGTGGCGAGGTCCGGAGCAGGTGCTGTTGGCTACAAGGACAGTAGTTTGAGTGACGAACAAAAAGAACTGGCTCCATACCACGCACTGCAAGCGTGTATCGCCCGCCTTGGTGGAACCTGCTGCGCTGACCGACCATCGAGAATTTCTGGAGACGGAGAAAGGTCAAGCTATCTCATCTGACGAGTATACAGAAGTCTTCCTGGACCACACAATTCCTGAAGCATCGCGATACAATTTGAGACCGAGAAAAGAATCTGCAGTTTTGAACGAGACTGGTTGAGCTACCGCCCTAGGTTTGTGAAACGGAGAGCCAATGAGGCAAGGGGGGGATCAGCCTTGCATTAGTGTAGTGACACCCGTCTTGGCCCGTGGTGAAGAAATCAATGGCTACCCAAGGGAGAAGAGCTCCAACGATTGTTTTCAACAGGTTCTTAGAAAGATCGATCATCACTGTCATTGAAATGAATAACAAGAGAAGCATTTGTGCTGTAGGGTTTGTTGTTGCCCTGATGATTATGGCAATAACCACTTGGTTTGTTGAGAAAGCAGTTCCTGCTCGACAGCTTTTTGTTGCAACTACTCCATCTCCACTGGAGCATCGTTACTATACTCTTTCTTATCATGAGCAGAAACATCGACAGTCCTATTTGAATAACACATTCATCCAGATGTTACATCATACCCATAATGCTACAAATACTACCAATTGTTGGGTATGTGGGATGATATCTGCACACCAGAAGAAAGGAGGAACGCCTTTTATTCCTTTACCGTTTTTCCATAATGGTTCATGTCAAGCTTGGTATTCCCTTTTGTTTGCTTATGGGAAGCCCTCAGTAGGTGGAATCATTTTTCGGTTGAATAAAGAATGTTATCAAGATAAAGATGGCTATCCTCAAGCCAAAGGGACTAAATGGGAATGGGAAGAATACCAACCAGACAATATTTCGACACAATATGTCTTCACAAATGTGAGGAATATGAAGAACATTGGACCCTTTGTGATTTCTGTAACCAGAGCAAAAACAGATTTATGTATTGGCAGTGTTGGGAGAATTCCCGTAGGATGAAGTCAATGTATCTCTATACTGAACATTGAAGGTATGAATAATAGTAGTTATACCTCGTCACATAACACCTATTTTGTGTGCGGTGATAAAGGATATTATCAATTACCTGTTGGATGGTCAGGGGTATGCTACATATCATTTTTGTTACCCCCTGTGTTTTTAGCACCTGCATCATATAATCTTGACCTGAAGTTGTACAATGATATTTCTAAGAATAGATACAAATGAACAATAAATACAGATGAGATCGACCAGACAGATACCACTTTGCAACAATATGTCGATTTCAATTTGGGTTTGTTCTTCTTTGTGGGTGCTGCATTGAATAGCAGAAAAATCAGACGATTGACTCGTGTTGTGGAAGCTGTCACCAATCAGACAGCCATGGCACTTGGGAACATTACAGAAGAACTGAAAATTGCAAGAATTGTAGCACTCCAAAATAGGATGGTGCTCAACGTGATTTTGGCTGATCGAGGTGGTGCATGCCGCATCATCGGTAGCAGTTGCTGCGTCTTTATACCTGACCACTCACCTTCAGTTATTGTGCAATCTCTAAGCTACATAAGATTGCTGCAGACATTCACCCAGAGACTGGTACATGGACATTTTCAAACTGGATATGGACACTCTTTGTTACTTGGGGCTGGAAACTACTGACTATTCTATGTATACTACTGGTGATACTATTTACATGCTGTACTTGTATACAATGTGGCTCTATGATTTGCTCTATGTGCATCACTGCTTGTACACCTGCCAAAAGAAATATTACAAAAGAACAACAAGGGGGGTGTGGCCAAGATGGCGGCGGTGTAGGACGTGTTCTTCGGTTCCTCCCGCTCCGCCCGGCTTATAGCGTTGTTTTAGCGATTCCTGGTGCCCATCCATGCACCGGAGGAGGCGACGATTGATCACCTCAAGCAGCTGATAACAGCGATACCCTTCCTGTGAGTCTGGCGGCCGGGGAACCGCATCGAAGCTCGGTTGGAGCCAGGGCGGCGCCGGACTAGGCCCCTAGCGTGGTGTGCTGCCTTGCGCCCAACTGGAGTCGGAGATAGCAACTCGGTGCCGAGAGGGGCCGATAGCGACCAAGGACCTTCACGCCCCGGGCCGAGTGGATTCTGCGGACTGCTGGCTCCGCGATGCCCTGCGAGGGTTGGGGGCGAGTTCGGAGCAGCGAGTGCGGCCTGGAGGCGCGGTGGCTGGCGAGAAGCCTCTCCACTCGAGGAGAGCCCAGCAAATATGAGGCCTACTGCGGGCCGGGTGTGAGAGCTCCAGGACCCGGTGAGCGCGGAGTCTGCGCAGGCTTGGCGGCACTGTGGGCAGGTCTGGCAGCAGTGGAGTGACCGGGGCCGGTCGGAGGAGAGGCGGACCTGCGGCGACCCGCATAAGGGCCGGGAGAGAGGCCCAGGGGGGACCAGAGCTGCCTGCGACCTGCCTCGCCCGCATAGGCGGGAACAGCGACACTCCCTACGATCGCGTGGAGGGAGTTACGCAAAGGTCAGGCTTATCGCTCCCCGAAGAAGACGCACGTTCCCCGGACCCGGGGGATTGCCTGAGGACTAGCAGCACATGGACGGCCCGCCTGGCACTCTCCCAGGCGATCCCCCCGGGCAGCATCGGTGCGGTGCCAGCAGCGGAGCACCTGTCCCCAGTGGTCCGGTGGAGGATCCAGGACACAGCGCTCGGAGGTAGGCCGCAGGCGCGACCCTGAAGGCGAGCTCCCCCTCCCCCTGCGTCCACGAGGTGGAAAGGCCCCGAGCAGTTTGGATTCTCACGAAGTGACTGCCACCGGGGGGTTCCGGCACCCATTTGACCGCGCATAGAGAGCTCTGGAAGCTAGAGTGGAAGTGGGACTACGGGGGGCTATTGACATCTGGAATTTGCCCTAGCATCGGCCGCACGGACCCCCAGTGCAGTGCCGTCTGAGACAGAGGGTAAAGGAGCACCACGAAACTAGTGCTACCGCAGGGAATCCCCACCGCCTTGCATCCCCCTCTGTTGGGTGCAACAGTGCCAAGACCGTGTACACAGGGACCACCATCATGGCAGCTGTTAGGAGCAAGAAGGACAGGGCTGTCAAAGATGTTACGCCGAAACCGGGTAGTGGGAGCCCCGGCAGGCGACGGCGCAGGTGACATGTCAGGCCGACGAGGAGGCCCCAGCCACCAAGGCATTCATGATGGAGCTCTTTGCTGCTATCAAGGAGGACATCCTGGAGATATGCTCCCAGCTCTCCTCAGACATGCGAGAGATGCGCCAAGATGTTCACTCCATTGGGGAGTGGGTGGCCACTTTGGAGGAGCATGATGTGAGCACCACGGATGAATTGCACCACCTCCAACAAGACGTCCTCCGCCTAACGGAGCACAATCTGGATTTACAGGAACATGCGGAGGACTTGGAAAACCGCTCCAGGAGGAACAACATCAGGATTAGAGCGGTGCCCTGGTAGGGTGAGGGGGAAAGCCTCAGAGAATACGTCTTGGCGCTGTTCCGTCAGGTACTGGGTGAGCGGGACGATTACGAGCTCCAACTGGACAGGGTTCACAGGGTTGGCCTGCCAAAAGGGGCACAGGCCCCGCCACCGGACATACTGGTATGCGTCCATGACTTCCAGATTAAGGAACAAATCCTTCGCAAAGCAAGAGACCCTACAGGCATCCAATTCCGTGGGCACCATCCTGCCCTCTATCAAGATTTGGCGGCCTCAACCCTCATCAAGCGCCGCAGTTTCAGGCCTATCACCTCCTTTCTTCGAGAGCAGGGCATCCCTTACTCTTGGGGCCACCCGTTTCGCATCATTTTCAAATACAAAGGGAAACTCCTGCAGCTACGCTCTCTGGAGGCAGCATTTGAGGCACTGGGTCTAACCCGTCCGGATCCGGCAGCGACCTCTGACGATTCCCCACGCCGACGACGCAGACGATCTAATGATTGGCAGACAGTGGGGAGACCACTGCCGGGGGGGAAGCCTAACCCCTCTGCAAGCCTCCTGGAAAGGGAGGCAGCAGTCTCTTCGCTGGCACTGGTGACTGAAAATGACCCGGCTCCTTGACACTAACATGAAGACCAGGTCTGTGCTGCAGGGTGTTGCCGAGAGGGCTGGCTGTCTTGAGCTCGAGATCTTCGCTCATGACGGAATCCTGCCCTACGATCCGAAGACCACTTGTCGGGTATCATGCCGCCTTCCTTTGGATCTTGTTTCATATTGGTTTCTATATTCTGTTTTGATTTTGAGGGGATTGGGGGGAGTGGGAGGGTGGGGTAGGGTGGGACGTGGTGGTAGCAGGGGTCTGTTCTCTGAAGGTGCAGAATTACTGGTGGCTTCCTATACACAATCCGGGGCCGCAGGGGTTAGGTCAGAAGGGTGGGGGGCCGGTGCCCTGGGGAATGGCTTGCCCCGGGCTGCACGGTCTTCTGGCGTCCCTGCCAGGGGGGATGAATCGCAGAGTGGTATCCATGCTTTTATGGGCTCAATATGGTTGTAAGGGGAGGAGGACCCCCGCAGAGCAGTCCCGATGGTTCCATACTCGATGCCGATAACACTGGGGACTTAGAAAGTAAAGGGGCTTAACTCACCCCAGACATGCCAAAAGCTCTGGAAATATATTATTGACCACCAGTTAGATATCGTGGGCCTACAGGAGAGTCACCTAACTAAATCAGATGACTCCCGCCTTAAGCATAAACAGTTCCCACTCATTTACAAGTCCTCAGCCTCCATGAAACAGAGAGGGGTGGCCCTTATGTTCCGCTCAGCCTTGCATTTTTAGCCCATGGGGGTTCAAGGTGACAAACAAGGGCGATGGATCATGGTGAAGGGGCTTCTGCGGGGTAGATCATGCACTTTTGTGGTTTTATACGCTCCAAACACAGGCCAGAATGGGTTCCTTCAGACTCTACTGGGGAAAGTGGTAGACTTTGCTGAGGGGCCACTGTTTACTATGGGGGACTTTAACTTGGTTTGGCAGAAAGACCTGTATAGTACTCACTCACACAGATCTGACATGGGCTCTTTTTCCCCTGAGACCCAACAGCAGGTCAGGGATATGGGTCTATTCGATGCGTGGCGCGCCCTCCATCCCCAATCCAGAGATTACACCTTTTTCTCACATGTTCATCGCTCCTACTCTAGGCTAGATCATTTCTTCCTGAGTCAGACCCTCTGAGGCGCTCTACGCGAAGCCAAGATTTTTCCATTGTCTGTATCCGATCATAGTTTGCATGCAATAGGCCTCCACTGGGGTGTGAAGGGCGGATCTTCCCCTAGATGGTACTTTCCAGCATCCCTGGTTCGGGATAAAACCTCTTGTACTGCGCTGAGGGGAGCTATACAGGAGTTCTTCACACTTAACGACACGGGGACACTTCCATCTTTACCACCTGGGACGCGTTTAAGGCATACATACGGGGACAATGCCTGGGCCTTAACGCTTCCCTAAACAAACTGCGGGGTCGAGAATTGGAACAATTAGAAGAGGAACTCTCCACCCTAGAACAAGCCCACAAGGCTAACCCCTCCAGACGCACAGAGCGACAACTCGCAGCAGTCATAGGGAAACTCCGGGCACACTATAATAATAATAGGGCAGAATATACGCTGCTCAAGCTGAGGCGTCTCTCCTACTCTCAAGGCAACAAAGTGGGGAGGCATCTCGCCAGGCAGCTCAGAGACAAGAGGGAAAGAGAATATATAGGGGGGATCTTGGACAGTCAGGGGGAGCTTACACACAAGGACGAGTCAAAAGCCGAGCTTTTTGGTACCTTCTATAAAAACCTCTACTCGGGGGAGACCCATGATGCCACCGCACAGACGGAGTACTTACGAACGCTACCGCTGCCCCAGGTATCGGCGGAGTGGAACGAGACACTCTCCGTACCTTTTACCAGAGAAGACGTGTTAGCGGCTATTAAGGGTCTGAAACCCCACAAGGCCCCGGGGGCAGATGGATATACGGCCATCTTCTATAAGACTTTCGCCTCGGAACTTAGTCCATTCCTGGTCAGATTATTTAACGACATGGCGAACAAGGGGGAGACATTGGGCACAATGGCGGAAGCTCTGATATCCGTCATACCCAAACCCGGGAAGGACCCCAAGAAGTGCGCCTCCTATAGGCCAATAGCCCTCCTGAATCTGGATGCAAAACTCTACTCCTCTATCATCGCTCGACGGCTCAACGACCTGATGTCGGCTCTCATACACCCAGACCAGTCAGGGTTCATAAAGGGGCGCCAGACCCACGACAACATGAGGCGGGTACTGCACTTAATCGAAAAGGCCAACAAGTTTAACATCCCAGAAGGCATTCGATCGGGTGGACTGGGGATTCCTCTTCCAAACACTGGCTGCCTTCGGCTTCTCCTCCAGGTTTCTGACGATGATTTGGGCGAACTACCTCTCCCCTAGATCCAGAGTGGTAGTAAATGGGCATCCGTCCTCCTTCTTTGAGCACTCCCGGGCACTAGACAGGGCTGCCCCCTTTCCCCCCTGCTCTTTGCCCTTAGTATAGATCCCCTGGCGTTAGCAGTGAGAGCCAACCCCAATATTCAAGGCCTCCCCTTCACTGGGGCAGTACACAAAATCACGCTCTTTGCAGACGACGTCCTCCTCTCCCTATCGGACCCGGGCCGTTCTCTCCCCCACGTGCAGACGGAACTGGAGCGCTTCGAAGCGGTTGCCGGCTTCAAGGTTAACTATGACAAATCATACGTGTTGAACCTTACACTACCCCACACTGAAGCCCTCCGCCTGCAGTCCTCTACACATCTCTCATGGGCCAGCTCCTCCATTGTATATCTGGGGATCCACCTAACCCCCACACTGGGTAAACTTTACTCTGCCAACTTTCCCCCACTTCTCTCCCAGATACAGAGCGACCTGAACCGCTGGAAGCCCATGTTCATATCATGGCTGGGGAGGGTCCACGCGATAAAAATTTCCCTTCTTCCAAAACTACTTTATTTATTCCAGGCTCTTCCCATTGACATTGACAGGGAGTTCTTTCAGCGCATAAAATCCATGATGCTACGATTTATCTGGCAGGGGGGACGGGCGCGCATCTCCTTCAACGTGCTGCTTAGACTACGGAAAGAGGGAGGCATGGGACTACCCGACATTCACCTGTACTATAAGGCTGCGCAACTCCGAGTGCTCGTAGAATGGTCGGAAAAGGAGTCGGAAAAACACTGGCTCCATATGGATCGCAGAATAGCAGGACGAACGATCTGGGATCTAGTGTGGCTAGCCAAGAACGACAGACCTAAGAACGCATACATCAGTACCCCCACTAGCACTACGTTGAAGGTCTGGGGCTCGGTTGCCGGGGACGACAGATGGACAACATTCCCCTCCCCCTTCACTCCCCTGCACTTTAACCCTGCTTTCCAAACCCCTCTTTCCCAGGCTTGCTCCTATTAGTACTCTAACTGATGTACCTGAGGCCTGGTTAAACTGAATCGATCCAGTGTGGTGGGTTGAAAGTGGGCTACTTTCACAGCTAAACTCTGTGTGGGAGGCGCACGGGATTGTCGCGACTTTTTTCTATTTTTGGTCACTGTTTTACAATGAAATGCCAATAAAAATACTTTTGACAAAAAGAACAACAAATGCTAAATTGTGAGATTACTGAGATGATGAATATCAATGTACAGGATGCAGATTTAGATTACCTTAGATAGACGAATGTCTTCAGCAAATGCTGAAAGGGTCGTCTTTTGTAATTTAGCAATGATTAGGTTAAGCATTAGCAGAAGACATCTTGTATTTAGAGACTATCTTGTCCGTTTATAGACTCCATTTTGTATTTCTCTCTGACATTTTGTTTGCCATGTGCCCTCCATGTGCTCTGTCCTACCTTCCTGTCAACTGCTCTTGAAATCTGCCTAGAGACAAGATATAGTTAGACTCCTCTGTTTTGCACATATATTATATTTATTTATATTTATGGATTTGTATAGCGCTGAATCATCCATGAGGGTATCTCGGCGCTGAGGATGGAGGAACATCAGAACTAAAGGGAGGAATTTAGAAGAGGCGGGTTTTTAGCATCTTTCTAAATTGAGCCAGGCTATGTCCTGAGCGTAACTGAGGAGGCAGGCTATTCCAGAATCGGGGGGCAAGATAAGAGAATGCCTTGCCACTGCTACGAGCCTTTTTGATTCTGGGAATGGTGAGCAAATGTTCGGTGCTGGACCTGAGAGTTCGTGATGGGGTATAGGACGAGAGCTTGTTGGTGAGATACATGGGGCCCTTGCCATTCCGGACTTTGTGAATAATACAGCCTATTTTGAACTTTACCCTTTTCTTTATGGGGAGCCAGTGGAGTTGATTGAGAAGGGGTCCAGAGGGCATTCTAGATGGGGCATTGTTGGTGAGTCGGGCAGCAGTATTCTGCACCACCTGAAGTTTATTAATGGCGCTTTTGTTGGCCGAAAACAGCAGGGCATTGCAGTAGTCAAGCCTACTCAATATTAGGGCCTGCATGAGTGTTCTTTTAGTGGAGGAGGGTAATCGAGGGAAAATCCTACGCAGGAGGCCAAGAATATAGTAGAAGGAACCTGCAATAGTGTTGGTATGTGTGTTATGTGTGAGTCTGTGATCAATCCTGACACCCAAGTTCTTAACCACTTCTTTGGGAGTGGGGGCGGTTCCCAGCTCTTCAGGCCACCATGTAGGTGACCAGTGAGTGGTAGCTCCTCCAAACAACATGATTTCCGATTTGCCCCCGTTAAGTTGTAAATAGTTGTCACGCATCCAGGCAGCGATAGATTTCGGAGAACAACAGATCAATGTTGGGCGTGTTATTGTCAAATGTTAGAAGGAGCTGTGTGTCGTCAGCGTATGAGATTGGAGTGAATCCCAGGGATCTCATGACTTTGGCCAGGGGGGTAACATATATGTTGAAGAGGGTCGGGCTTAGGCAGGATCCCTGCGGGACCCCTTGCTCACTTTAGTAGTGGCAGATGTAAAAGATGCGATGGTGACTGTTTGTGTTCTATCTGTTAGAAAGTTGGTGATCCACCTCAGTGCTTGCCCCTGAATGCCTAGGTCTTGAAGTCTTTCCAGAAGGATGTGATGTGAGATGGTGTCAAATGCTGCTGACAGGTCAAGCAGCACCAAGAGCGCCGCTTGACCATTGTCAGCAGCCATGCGTATGTTGTCGGTGACCTCAATAAGGGCGGACTCTGTGCTATGTTTAGCCCGAAACCCTGATTGAAAAATATCTAGTAGTTGGTGGGTTTCCAAATAATTAGACAGGTGTCTATTAATGTGTTTCTCGATGAGTTTTGACAGTAAGGGTAGAAGGGATATGGGTCGATAGTTATTGATTTTGGTGGTCGGGATCTTGGGGTCTATACGTATGGGTTTGATTTGCGCATCTTTCCAGGCCGATGGGAGGCGACCCTCCCTAAGGGAGCAATTCAGAATAGAGCAGATCGGGAGAGCTAGTTGTTCCACAAATTTAGCAGAAATCCTGGCAGGGATGGGGTCCATGGGTGAGCCAGATTTCATAGATTCTATAAGGGATATAACTTCCGTCATATGAAGCTGGGGAAAGGTGTGGAGTTGGGCGGATGTGGTGTAAGTATCAGGAGGGCAACCGTGGGGGGAAGGGAAGAGGTGTTAGCAGCAATAATTTTCAGGTAGATGGAATCAATTTTAAGAGTAAAATGTGCCGCAACATCATTGCATATGGACTGTGAGGGGGATTCCGCAGTATCACATGCCGCTGGGCTAGAATAGGCCTTTACTATTTTAAATAGTTCCCTGGAGTTGGATCCAGCCTTCTCCAATTGTTGAGTAATGTGCATTTTGCGCGCTGTTTTAATCTTATTGTGATAAACTGCTAAGGCGCGTTTGTATTTAGTTGTGTCTTGTTCTAGATGAGTGAGTCGCCAGGCGCGTTCCAATTTTTTGCACCCCCTCTTCTCGGTACGTAGGGCCGGGGAGTACCATTCAGTAGTAGTAGTAGAGCTTTTGGGGGGGTGAGTAGCCGGTTTTAAAGGTGCTGCTTCATCCAAGACACTGGAGATAGTGTTGTTAAAGTGGCGTAGTTGTAGTTGAGATTGCGAGTGTCAGTGTCCCATGTCAGAAAAGGAGAGGCAAGGTGGTGATCTTTGATTTTATGCCAGGGTCTGTACCATCTATCCGTGAGGGGTATGTGAGAAGGTAAGATGGAGGGGCTTGTCAGATGGAAATTAACTACAGAGTGATCTGACCAAGTAAGTGTTAGAGTATCTCTATATTCAATGAATTGAGAGTTAGAAAGAATGAGATCAAGGGTGTGCCCTGCTAGGTGAGTGGGGTAGTTGTTGAGAAGCCCGAGGGAACACCAGTTGAGCATACAACCATCTCCAACTTGTAACTGTCAAGATGTGCCCACCAGAATTAGCTGTCAGCCCCTCCCACTTGTTGCTTGCACACTCTCTGTATGGCATTATATGTATTTGAAACCAGCATTCTATACCTTGTACCGCCTTCATCTGAGGCCCTGTGTGGGTATAAAAGGACCAAGCTCCTTCCAGTCAGTGTGCTACCTCATACTCTACCGAAGGGTGTTGTGTGAATGTAGTTCCACCTCATGAGGTTTAATAAACTCTGTCTTTTCTATTCCAGTTTCTGTGCCAACTTCTTTCTATTGGCCTAAGGACTCTGTGCGGAAAAGGGAGAACCCCTAGCACTGGTAGGCCTTGCTGAGGCTTGCCACCACAGAGACACTCTTGTTCGACTTCATCTCTTACTTCTTCATGGTATAGATCTGGCAATAGAGGGGCTGGGTTAATAGCAGTACATTTTGCTATTGACACATTTTCAGCTCCCAAGATAATTCTCTCGTACTTTGTCCGTCGATTAGGGGTCAAGTACTGAGTTTGGGTCTTTGTCAATAATATCACGACTGCATGAGGGACATACACCTTTACAGGGTGTCCCATCACAATTGATTCACTTTGTTCTATACTCACACAAGTTGCTGCTACAGATTTTAGGCAACCTGGTAACACACTTGGCACAAGATCTAAAGTCGCTGAGAAATATGCCACAGGTCTCGCATTAGACCACGTCTCTGTGTTAAGACTGAGAGTGCACAATTATCTCTCTCATAAGCAGAATAATGCAAATTCTTTTGAATAGTCTGGCATTCCCAAAGCAGGAGCTTCACAAAGAGAGCTCGGTAATTTCACAAAAGCTGTCACTGCTTCGCCTTCCCATTCAACCAGGTCTTTTGCTATCTTCTTTGTCATTTGTATCAGGGGTTTTGCTAGTGCTGAAAAAGCTACAATCCATTGCCTAAAATAACCCACGACTCCCAGAAATATCCTTATTTTTCTTTGAGTCTGAGGCAACTGCATTTGTCTTATGAATTTTATTCTTTCAGAGGTCACCTTTCTAACCCCTCTCTCTGTCTGATGTCCTAGGTACTTGAATGATTTTTGACAAAATTGTAACTTCTCTGGGGATACTTTATGTCCACCTTTTGCTAAGTGATTCAGTAAAGCAATTGAATCTTTGACACAGTCATCGCAAGTTTTTGATGCGACCATCAGATCATCAGTATACTGCACCAGGACTGACTCTCTGGGCAATACAAGAGATTCAAGACATCTTTTCAGAATTTGATTAAAGATTGAAGGACTCTCAGTATACCCTTGAGACACACGATTCCACACATAGACACTTTCTTCAAATTTGAACGAAAATAGAAATGTACTATCTGGATGCAATGGAATAGAAAATGCATGACATAAATCAATTACAGTGCACCATCCTGCATTCCATGGTATTTGATACACGATCACAGCTGGGTTAGGCACTAAAGGGCAACATGGTACAACACTTTTATTTATTGTTCTCTAGTCTTGAACTACCATATATTTTCCATTTGGTTTCTTGATACCAATGATGGACGATTGCATGGACTACTCGTGATATCTTGCAAGATGCCTTGTTCAACCAATTGCTTAATTTCTGCAATAACACCTGTCTTAATTTCTTGACTCATTTTGTATTGTTGAGTATTTAGGTAAATGGCACCTTCTTTCACTGTCACTTTCACAGGATCTGCATTTACCATTAATCCTACTTCTTTCCCAGAAAAATCCCAAACGTCAGGATTTACGGTTAAATTGATCTCATCTGGTAATTTGTCTTTTGTCATTAGTGAGTACATTTCATCCACTTCTGTTCCCTGTTTAGCTAACATGATTTTATATACACTGCCTTCATCTGGGGTCTGAATTGGAACACCGTCCGGTGTGCAAAATATTGTGCAGTTCATCTTGCACATTAAACTCTTCCCAGTAGGTTCACTGGACTAGAGTCGCACACTACAAATTTGTGCATTTCTCTGAAATTACCAATTCTCACCTCCATGGGTTCTGTGATTGGTGTACGGATCTGTTAATTAGTAGCGCCAACTACCTGGATTGCTTCACCGGAGAGGGGTAGGTTTGAAATTTCTGCTGTTCTCACAGTAGAACAGGTAGCGCCAGTGTCTAACAAAAAGGTGATACCATTTCCTTCTACTTTTCCCTCAATGAAAGGACTTGACTGGTCTACCGGTAGTGATGCGCCAAGTATGCACTCCCCTTCCTCCCCCCTTAGGCACCGTCATTCTTGATCAAATTCGGAATAAGGATCATGCAAAAGAAACTGTGATGTCATATAATTTTTCTTACCACTTCCTCTGGAAATCCAGCGTCCACACTGCACTTGGCTTGCCTCACAAAATTAGGCTTAGGGGCAGGTGGCAATTGATGCTGTGGGTTATTAACCTGTTGCGGTTGACTCATTAACACCTCATTTTGTGTCTGTGGATTAAAATTTTGATTTGGGCCGTTATTAGCTTGTATATTTTTACACTCTTTTCTCCAATGCCCCAACTTCTCGCACCCGTGACAGGGAAACTTTTTCTTTGCTTCTTCTCTGCTCATTTCCCCTCTGGGTTTACCCCACTAGTGTCATTTTGTCCTTGTCCCTTTCCTGAATTTCCTGATTAGTTATTTAATTGAAGCTCTTGCTGTCTGCTAAATTTACTTGAGCCCACATTCCCTTTTCTTCTAAAGCTTTTCGTCTGCTGTCAATTTCATCTCCACAGTACTTAGAATATTTGAGTAGCTCATCGATAGGTTTTGACTGCCAACACAGCATATGCTGTTTAATCATTTGGGATATATCTTGCCTTATTTCTGACACAAACCTGTATGTAAAATGTGTCACATCTTTGTCTCCAATATTCTCAAAACCTCTATATTGTTTGAATGCTTGTAAAGGCATTCATAATAGGCATGTACAGATTCATCTTTCCCCTGTGTAGTTCTGTCTGTTTTTACCCAGTCTGTTTCTTTAGGAAGAATTTTCCCTTTCAAGAATGTAATCACCTAGTGATACTTTTTCATTACATAATCAGATGGGGCTCCTGTTTTAGCATCTCTTGGGTACTCATCATTTGGCCAATCTACGGTAATCTTACATTCTGTCCACAAATCCGGAGGCACCACAATGTCAACCAAACCATCCAAATTTTTCAGTAAAACCTTTGAAACCTTCACAAACCTTTCAACTTGCCTGTACCATTCCATCGGTTTCTCTCTCAATTTTGGGAAATCATGAGTAAAAGACAAAATATCCTGTCTAGTCTATGGGACATGCACATATCCTCCTCTGGGAACTGTCCTCATAGGACACAACCTTTCAACTTTCTCTGTCTCTCTCAATGCATACTCGATGTCGCACAACTTGCCTGTGCTTCTTCCTTTTTCTATTACCATCTTGTTTTCCATTTGTCTAAGTCTCCCATTTTTGCAACAACAATTCTTTTATCTGTAACTTCCTTCCTGACACATTCACGTTCTCTAAATCCTTATCAGAAAATTCTGCTCCATATGGTTTCTGTAACACTTTGGATCTCCCTATGTCGATTCCCATTTCAGAGGCTAAAATTGTCAGTTTATCATGAAATATTATGGTATTTCGGGTAATGCTTCTGCAAATGAACAATAATTCTTCTTCACTAAAAGTGTTTAATCTGTCTAGACCGACATTTCCAGCTATCATTTCTTCCAATTCCACTTGTAGTATAAATATGTCTAATATTTTTGGCTGGGCTTTCGGCTTTTCTATTTCTTGGGCCCATCTCTCTATTTCTTCAGGGGTTACCTAGTGGCACTTTTCGTCCCTGAGGACGTCTCCATTCTTACTTCTCTTGAACACCCTGGTGTACTTCTTTTTGGTGTGTCATTTATTTGTCCTCTTATAGGTAAGTCCATTAGTGAAATTACAGTTTCACATTCACTAGCTTGGTCATCAATTATTAGGGTTTCCTCTCTGGGTTCAATGATTAAGGTACTCATGACTGGTGATTTTGGACAATTTGGTGGTTCCCCATATAATGGGACTACTGGACCTTTGGTCACAGAAATTGTCAGTGCTTCAGAACGTGTACTTAACTTAAGTTATTTTCTGTATCAATTCAGCTCTATTTTTATTTATTGCTTCCTTTTCTTTCTCATGAAGTACTCTCTCCATTGAGGTCTCATGTACAACTTGTGGGATTAAAGTTGTATCTAACAGTGGGGCACTTGGGGTAGTTCTATTTGGTCCTTCCTGGTAAGGTGGAGGATTTTTCGTTAACATGTCTTCTAAATAAACGTCTTCTGAATCTCCACCCCTGACATCATTACATGTTTTGTTTTCTCTGAAAGCTTTCTTCCAGCCTGTTCTTCTGCCATTAACACTGGATATAATCCTTCTGCTATCATGCCATGTCTCCACTGTTTCATCTGTTTGTCTATGGTTTCTCGGGGAAAACTGGGACAATATTTACTCAAACTCCTGTTACTTAGGGGTTTATCTCGCTCAAATGCTTCAGTCTCCCATCCTTCTAATGCTTCGTACTGGGTTAATCTAGGTCTGGGTTCTAGTTCGTTCATTCTAATTCTTAAGTTATGCAATACTCTTCCTTTAAAAGTTCTGTACTCTGGAAATGCTAACACTCTATCATCTTTTGTATACTCTACCCAATTTTCTAACCATATGCAGGTATGGTAGCCTCTTTCCACCATCATATATGATGCAGGTGTTTTCGGAGGAGAAATAAGAACTCCTTTTCGAACTTTAATAGATTTGTCCTTCTTGAAATAATTTTAAATTTTCTGAAAAAATGACATCTTTCTCTTTTCTCCGTACATTGCGTGCTTGTGCTTGTTAAGGTACTGTTCGTATGTGAATCGTACACATCTTCTATCTGGACGGTTCCCTATCAATGTTGGATCGTACATATAAGCTCCGGTATCTATTATTATTCTTGGGGCTCTATTTTGATAATCAATCAAATGCCTGTTCTTATTTTAATGATTCTCTAATACCAGCAAGTCTTCTATTCTGTGGACCAATCAACTTCTACTCTGTTCGTTCGCTTCAACCAATCCTTGCGCGGCTTTTCTGTGACACCAGTATCACTCCTCACTACTGCCCTCCCTTTACAATATCGCATCAACTACACGCCCGCTGTCTCAACAAATCCCAGCGCGGCTCTCAGTGACGTCAATGCAGTACCCGCAACTGACCCCTCCTTTTCAAGGTAATGCGAAAAACGTATTTTCTCACAATTCTCATGCAATTTTCATAAATTAACAACGTAAAAACATTCGCTACTGTGTTCGATCCACTAAAATTCAAAGGATACTCAATTTCTTTCGCTACGAGTAAAAGCTTCCGCTTACTCTTCACACACTACGAGTAAAACCCTTCCGCTTACTCTTCACACATGCATCAAAGAACCTGCTACTCCTTCAGTATTACCCTTTCTAGGTGATATAAGACCAAAGTTTCACCAATGAACTCCTCTGCTTCAATTATTCTCGCTAACACACAAGAAAATTATCCCTAACTCAGTGCTTCTAGTCCTGCGTAACTTTCAGCACTTTCTCGATCCGGACAAGTAACCTCACTGCAGTGTGACTTCCATTCACCACCCACTATTAAATATTCCCTGGAATTTCCAGACAACATGAAACACAACTTAACATCACAGGTTTGGTTAAAACATAAATCAATAATAAATTCACATATAATTCCTACCTAACTAACTAATATAACCATCCTCTCTGCTACCAAGAAATCTGATGGAGCGGAGTTTATCAGCTTGGTTTCAATTTCACAACACACTCACTTGGGCTCATACACATTCACACGATTGAGCTAGTAAAACACCACTGCAATGAAATTGATTATATACATTTCCCCTGTGAACTAGATTTCACAAGTTCTTACCAACTCTGTCCCGTATAGGATCATTTCCTCTGGTCAATAGATCTATAAGTAGTTAGAATAGGGGAATTAAGACATGGCATTTAAACCTTTACTTTAAGAACCACAGACTTGTAAAGATTTTAAAAGATTATCTAGTCAATTATTTTGTGAGTCAATACAATACATTGAAATTGAACATCATTTCTCATTGAGGAAGGAAAATTTAGTTAATACAAATTAAATCACAGTTTAGTTATTCTTGCGATGACAGCACCTGGAGGAGAAAAATGGAAAGCAGCACATGGATTTACTACACAGAATTATATTTACCTAATGGTGCGAGGACCAGGACAGCAAGTCAAAGATTTCTGAACAGCATCAAGATCAGGACAGGTTCCCTCTTCTAGTGCAACACAGCGTCACACCCCTCTCTGGTACTACTCTCTCCGGCTCTGGCTCGTCCGAACCCCTTCCAAGATGTGCCTCCTCTGATTTTTCCGCGAAGTTTCCCTAGTGTTGGATTTCTTCGAAAAAATCAGCTACAGCATCACAGCATACTCGGGCAGCATCTCAGTCTTCAAAGTGTCTAACTAAACTTACCTACATCTAGTTATACTAACACTTATGTATGATCCACCCCCAAAAGTTAAAATTCGATGTGTTCCCCTCTCTATGATCGGTCCAGGCAGTGAGGAGAGATCATCACACTATTTGTAATGTAGTTAATTTCTTTAGTCTCATTGTCTAATATCCCACCCCTTATGTCACTTCCACAAGCTTTATTTCCCCACCCGCATTTCATATTGCAAGTTAATACAATTTAGTAACATTTGATACATTAGATGTTCGTGTAGGGTTGATAATTCATTTTCCCAAGAGCGGACAGTTCAGATGGCCTTGGCCTTTGTCCAATGGTGTCCTCACAGTTCAGCACGCATCTCTACTACGCATGTGCGTCAACCAGGCGGATTAGGCCACCGTCCAAGGCCCAAATCCAAACTATTAATAAATTTAAAGAGAAACATGTTAGAATACGAAAATAAATGAATTCACTGTATACCACTTTTCCCTACTCTAATCCCATTTACCAATAAAATCTTTCGCAATAGCAGTTTAATAGAACTTGCAAGGTTTAGTTTCAGTGAAGCACGAGTGTTATGATGGTAGTCTCAAGCGGCTAGTGCGCAGCATAGATACGTCATATCACGTAGGTGCAGTAGACGCATGCACAGAAAGTTTCCCGCGTTTTCGGCGGCCATTTTAGTGACACTAAGGTTAGTCATTAACACAACACATATGCAAGCTTCTCTAATATGTATGTGTGGTGCAATATTAATACGTACGAACAGTTTGATTAGGCTTTTAATAATTATTTTAGAGTATTGCTTCCGAGCAAGCTTCTATTAAGCAAAATCTTGCTCCATCACCGGTGGACCCCTAATAAAAAGGCTCATTTCCACAGTTGGTGCTCCAGACGGACAGCAACCACTCCGCACTAGACATCCTTTGTGGGACAGCTCACCTCCGGATCCTCGTCATCCTCAAAGTATACTGGTCCCTGTGGCTGCAGAGTCAAGCAACCCTTCTTCGCACCTGAAGCACTCGACATCAGTGGGCATTCGACTACTGACCCCCTTGTCATTTGAAGTGAACCAGACTCTGTCCCCTCTGCTTTCAGGTTCCTCTCACCTAGAATCCAGGCTTGGATTCCACCGGACACTCTTCGCCCTCCCGGCACCAGCACTGCTTTGCAACTCTCCACTGAAAACAACGAAGGTTTCCGACACCACTTGAACCCTATGCACCCGGCTCCTCTGGGATAGGTAACATGGGTACCTCGGTACTCACTGGTGGGTTGGCCTTAAAACCTCCTATGTTCTAAAGGGTTTGCTCGAAGTCCTCATAGAAGTGTCCTTAAACTGTAACTTTGCAACTGCGACTTTCCCATAGAGTTTGCAACTCTCCACTGAAAATGACGAAGGTTTCCGACACCAGTTGAACCCTATGCACCCGGCTCCTCTGGGATAGGTAACATGGGTACCTCGGTACTCACTGGTGAGTGGGCCTTAAAACCCCCTATGTTCCAAAGGGTTTGCTCGAAATCCTCGTAGAAGTGTCCTTAAACTCTAATTTTGCAAACCGTCTTTCCCATAGAGTTGTACAGAGTATGCAGTCGTGTTTCCTCACTGCACTGGTCCTCCGTGGGCTCCCTTTGTCATTCCTCTGGGTGGTTCCTTGGGGTCCCAGCGATTCTACGTGTTCTAGGCACTGTGTCTTGTCAAGTCGGTGTTGTTATACCATTTTTTTAGTATATGGCTCGCTCTCCCCTTGGAGCCCGCTGTGTAATTTGCTACTTACGAATGTTCTATTGATTCAGTATTGTGTATTTTGTGCCCTAGTCTCGTTTAGAGAGTGTTATATTAATAAATACATATTTTTATATAACTACCTTGTAGTTCCCCTTTCATTTAAGTCATTTAGGAGGTGCTATTCTGGTAAAACAAGCTGCTTTACATTCCTTTACGATTACACCTGAAAGCTGCTCTCTACAGCTACCACTAGGACTTTATAAAGGTGACCTCATACATCATAAGGGCTGTGTGGACTGATACCCCATGGTGCCCACTTTAATTAGTGGACAGCATATACCAGACCACCTACTCACACCACCTAGTTATTTTTCAAAACCAATAGGTCATTGGGAGAGAGGACTTCTCTTCTGTTTAAGGGCAGGCACAGTAACACTTTTATTATGTTTTCCTCTGGGGTACAATGCTAATTTAGATCAATTACCATGCCCCTGTGACGGCAGGAGCGGGAAAACAACACTCCATTTTATATGTTTTTGTAAGTTTTATATGGAATGTACAAAACCGTTTCTGATACCTTTTAAAAAAAAGAAAAACAGCCCATCTGTTTTGATGCAGCCTATATGGAAATCTTACGTTGGAAAATGACAAACTAACTGTTTGTGTAGGAACCTTTTTAAAAATGTCAGTACGCGCCACAACACAATGTGCACTTTATGGTGCTCTGTTTTATTGAATTAATTCTTATATATTATGATCATGTTTTATCTAAACTCAATGGATAGTGTCTGTAGATTAGTTTTTATCCAGCCCACAACAATCTAGACTGACCTAAATTAAGAGGATTTTTATCAATAACTTTTTAATCTGTTCATAACATGATGTTTGTTTATGTATGATTTTGTTTTTCTAGTATTATGAATAATGGGCCTGCATACTTGTTTATGTTGTTATGTGAACTGTGCTTTTATGAATACACCACTATACAAATACATTTTTTTAAATTGAATTGAAAATATTATTAACAATTTTACCAATACATTCATAAATATGTCCTAAAATCCGACATGGACCATGCAATAAATACTGATTCCATTGAAGATTTTTTTTTTTTAAAACAACAATAAATTCTATAGCAAGATATTGCACATATTGCGAATTAAAGTGCCAATTTGACATAGTTAGTAATTCCATAGTACAAGGACAATAATAAAGTGCATCAATTTTATCTGTCCCAAGATAGTTTCAATAATTACATTGCTTAGTTATTACCCTTATAACATGTACACTTTGTTCTACTAGGTAACTGTGCAGAGGATCTCTTAAGTTCAAATGATACAAATGTAATACATCTCAAACTGGCGATACCAAACATTTGTCAGCTGCATGTAAACGTTTTATCAGCTGGCATAACAGCGGAATCGGAGCCCGGACGAGGCCGGGCCCCCTCTCTATCTCCTGCATCTACGTAAGATAACAGGCTTACTCCTGGGCCAACGTGGGACACCTAACATTCGGTGTAACTGGTGAGTCCGGTGTAATAACCCATAAATATTATATCCATCTGGCCCCTTCTAACTAACACCTTGAGAGTGAGAGCCCCAGGTGTCAAACAAATTCTGAGAGAGGGGCTTCCAGCTAATTTATGTTGAAAAACCCACGATGAGTACTAGAAGTGCAGCAAACCCCGTGAACCCCCAGATGATGAGGAAGGTTGTGAATACCCTGGACACTTTCTTGGCAAGAGCAACAAATATCTTGAAGAATGAGATAGCAATGACTGAGCGCCGTCTTTCAGCTGAATTTTTATCCCAGAAAAGACCTTCGTTAGGGCAAATAACACTGGTGCAGAAGGCCATGAGATTATCGAAGTGGCCTCGGAGGCAGAAATAGCGGTGGCCCTGGAGGATGCGACATGGCAAATTCCGGAACTAGTAGCATCAATTGAGAACATATAGAAGACCTCCACAAGGGCCCAAACCAGGAAAAAAATCAGAGGACAGCAAACGGAACTTGGGGGCAAAAAGAAAGCGGGGTGGGGGACCGCAAAGGGCTAATGCAGCAAAGGTTTCAAAACTAAACAAGAGCAAAAGTATGTGTGAGGTAGAGGTAGAAGTTGGAGGGGGTAGTAGCCATGGTGAGGTAAATATTTAAAACAGTGTAAATCCAGCTACAAAACTTGACGAAGCATCATGGATCAGATTTGAAACCCTGGTTTCCTCATTGTTAAATCCTATTATAGAAAGGCTGACCCAGATGGAGCAAAAAATCAGTGGTCTCGGGGTGCACACATTGGAATTACATAATACAATGGAGACACTAAAGAAAAACATACAGAGGCAGGATCCCTCCACCTCGGCCCCGTAAGTGAGGCCAACCAATTTTAGATGAAGTAGATTAAGAGGGTCTAACCTAGACTCAAATATCCTTGAAGACCCGAATAAAAAAGGCCTTCAGGGGGCCAGCTAGACAAGGACCTAGGTAATAATAATAATAGAGCCACCAGTCTACCAGGAATGGGAGAGGACCTTAAGATAGCGGGTCAACGTAGGGATGTTCTATGGAGGGAAACAGGTTTGACTAAGGGGCGGAAGGTGAGGATGGACCAAACTTTACATCCTCCACCAGCAGCTGCACCTCTGGTCCTAGGGCTGGGGAATGTTTCTCAGTTAAGGAGGGATCAAGCTGAAACCACCCTACAGTTGATATCGAAAGCCCTTCATTGGCTAAATCAAACCCTAAGTAAAACAGGAGCGCCGGGAGGGATGGGAGTGAATCAAGTATTGATGGCAAGAAGGGTTTCATGGGTGGGGCCCACAAGTAAGCACTGGGAGGGGGATTGTGTGGTTGTGAATTTTAGTAGTAGGCACATAGCAGGTTCTATTTTAACACATTTAGGCTAGATGTCCCCAAGTATCTCCAATATTGTTCCTTTACCTCAGGGTTATTTTTATAGGCCGCCCAGAACACAGAGAATGCAGCCACAGATTCTGCATATTGCTGAACAGAGTATGAACCTGCATGGGGAGATAGTACTAGGGGCATATTAGATATGAACCACCAGAACCGTTTTGCACCTCTATCTGACCTAGAGGAATGTGATTGACTTCAAGCCAACCCCCGTATGCTGAAAGGAAACTAGAGGGCCAGGCACTCCTAATTGATAACAACCTTAATGATATCTCGTCTCAATCCCCACTGTTACCGAGGGCACAGAGGGACAATCTAAAAATTGCCTCATGGAATTCTGCAGGATTATTACTTAAGCTGAGTGACAATGGGTGGTTGAAGGAGTGGCAAGATCACCAGGTAGTGTGCTTTAAAGAAACGTGGGCTACGGACTTGGTTTTTGTAAATGGTTACAGATCCTTTCAAACCAAAGCAATTCCATCTTCCTCAGGGAGGGCAAAAGGGGCCTTATTAACCTTAATCCAGAATGACCTAGAGGTCACTGTGACAATGTGGAGTAATCATAACCCAAACTTTCATAAACTATTGTTGGAAATACTGCAATAAGGGATATGACTGCTAGTCAACTACTACAATAATAGATTTGGACCATTGATGCATCAGCTGGTGGGGGAGGTTGAGAAAGAGATCACTGCAATACTGCACAAGTCCAAAAGGGTTATCAACAACATAATATGCCAGGGGGATTTTAATATACACCCCTATAAAAATAAAGTACTCTCTACATGCGGCGTAGTGTATCCAAGGGGTAACCCAACCCATCATTTTGCACATGACGAGTATGGGGATAGATTAAACCAGGCGGTCACAGAGTTAAACATAGACATGGTATGTCAGGAAATTGAAGGGACTGGAAGTATCATGAAAACATTTAGGAGGAACGGAGTGGAGACAACGCTTGATTATATTCTGTTAACCCCTTTGTTAAGCCGTTGGTTGTGTAAGGTCAGCTATGCTTTCAGCATCTATAGTGGCCATGCCATAGTTTCATTAGAGCTGAACTCTGTTCGCAAAGTGAGACAGCATATTAGAAATGCTGGAAACCCCGCAGCAGTAAGAAGAAACAGGGTCCAGTTAGAATGGGGGAAGATAAATAAATTCAAGGTTACCAATGAGATAGTCTCAAATTCACAGGATGAAATTAATACGTGCTTGCACTTGGAAGCAACCCCTTCCGATGTAGTTCAGGCTTTTAGTGGAATCTTGGGAAACATCAAAAGAACATTATCATTAAGGGCAAAAAATAGCGCCAAAGATGAAAAAAAAGGGTGGTTTGCCGCTGCCTGTATAAAGACAAGGGTTGCTCTCCATAGAGAGCTTAAGGTTAAACGTAGAAACCCGGTCCATATAAATAGTCTGCGCGCCTCGTATAAAGAAGCTAGGAAAACCAGTGAAAGGGAGATCAGGCTAGTATTATGGGCAGACCTAGACAGAACCGCCCAACTAGGGAACAGCTTTGAGTTTTGGAGACTGATAAATGCCCCGTATTTTAAAACCGCAACTGACCCATCCCTAGATACTAATGTGGTAGAGGATGATTGGGTCTGCCACTTTGAACACATTTTTTGTGGTACAGATATTCAACCAAGTCATAAAAGGACAGAAATGGAGACTCAAACCAATCCCTAACGTTTTCCTATAGTGAGGTCAAGAAGGGGGTGGAGGACCGTAGTTTGGGGAAAGCCCCCAGGCCCTGATGGCGTCCCAATAGATATTTTCCGAGAAAATGTAGATTTATGGACGCCGTTATTGACATATGTAATGAATAGCATTACCCAGGTAGCCCCATCCCCCATCATGGTCCTTAGGAGTGATTGTCCCGATCCACAAAAAGGGAGATAGGTCAAATGTAAATAATTATAGATCAATCTCCCTGTTGGACACAACCTCAAAGTTAATGGGCCGTCTTTTATTGTCAAGGTTAGAGAAATGGGCAAGGGGCAACAACATTCTTATCCAAGCCCAATAAAGATTCCAGCAGGGGAAGGGTACGATAGATCAAGCCCTAAATTTAGCCTTGACGATAGATAGGTATACTGGTATAAAGAAAGGAAAATTATATATGGCGTTCATGTACCTGAGCGCAGCTTTTGACTGCGTGGCCCATGACAACCTTTGGAGTATAATGCAGTCAAAGGGGGTGGACTTGGCTATATTAAACTTCATAAGGCAGCTATATGTCAATGCAACAGCTTCTGTTCGCTACACGAAAAATGGAGACTGCACACACACATTTAAAATTGGTAGGGGGGTGCGACAGGGATGAGTGTTGGCTCCTTTTCTCTTCTCTTTGTAAACTAATGGAGTACAGCAAGCACTTTTAGTGGTTACTGATGATGTCCCCTGATTTGGAAATCTTAGCACTCCCATACTGGTGTATGCAGATGACACTGTAGAGATCACTAGGATGGGGTTGGGAGATTGATTACGGAATATGTCTCTTTTATGGACGCCCTCCAGATGAGAGTAAATCACACAAAGTTGTTTGTAATTGTGGCAGGGGCGGGAAAAAGAGATAAAACCCCAAGTTTTCATGTGGACCGGAATAAAATCGAAGTGGTAGAATCCTTCCTGGGTAACCTCTTCGATAAAGACCTCTCTTGGAAAAAACTAGTGGAAGGCAGAAAGCGGGTCATGGAGAGGGGCATCACCACACTGAAATCCTTTGCTAAAAAACTGGGGGCCAAACCGCTCCCCACGATTAAGAATATCTATCAGGCCTGTGTAAAAACATCCATATCTTATGGAGCAGGAGTATGGGGGGTGGCAAACCCTACTGCATTGCAGACAGTTGAGAATAAATGTTTTAAATCCGTAGTAGGTCTCCACTCATCCTTCTCAAATTGTATACTACACATGGAGCTAGATATTCCTTACATCGCTGAACAGATAAAAGTGGCTCCATTACTTTTGTGGTACTCAATATGGAGGAGGTAATCTGTACCGCTCACTGAGCTAATAATTAAGTGCTGCCTACACATGGACCACTGGAAGAGATGTAAATGTAAATGTAAAATGTACATGTATTTATATAGCGCAAATCACCGACACGGTATCTAAGCGCTTGCTTAGGGAACCCGTCCTGGTATTCCCCTGTGAGATACCCCGGCAGGGTATCCACAAGGTGAAAGCCAGGCATCCCGCGCGAGGGGCCGTAGTGGAGATTAAGCAAGCTATTGCCCAGAGTCGCAGAGTGTGACCCCGTGAGTTGAGTAGGCACCGGAGCAAGAATTGTCGAGGCCGTGGAATTTTTGAGCCCGAGACCCGACGAGGCGGGGAATCGAACCCTGGTCCACGGCCGATCTCAGCTTCCGGGTCTGCCGCCTCTAACCACTGAGCCACGCTTCTCCACGAGAGATCTAGGTGGCTGAGTTCTGTGGAACACACTTTCAAAGAAATTGGGCTCCCGGAACTTTTTAATGATCGGCTTGCATGTAAGGGGTTATCAAACAGAAGGTAATCAATGGGTTTTCCCGAATGGCGGAATATAAGAGGTCTAAATCTGAGGTGGGGAAACACGCTCTTCGGATATACCAAGGTAATACACCTGTGATAGTGGGAGGGGTCTCATACCTAGCAATAGCAAATATCCCACAGCAAAGATACATTTTGTTAAGGTTTCAAAATAACCTGATAGTGTGTGTGCTAGGCTATCAGGAAAATTGTTTTAGCATTAATAATTTGAGCGTTTGCCCTTGTGAAAATGTATCAACTCAATCTGAGATACATCTAGTCCTTTTCTGTACACTATATAAAAAGGAAAGGATAGCCTACCTGATGCAGATTTTAAATAAGACGAGGTTTACACGATGTCGGATGGCTTTATACTTTTTTAAATCTTTACCAGACCTGTTTGTCTGTTTCTCAATGGCCTCTTTCTTATGGGCTTGTTTAAAGAAGAGAAAGGAATTGGTTACGAGTTCTGTGAGATGTATTCTGAATAGTAATTGATCTCACGTCTTTTCCATTTTTTATGTGTTAAAATTGATATGATTGGATTTTAATGATGGTATTTTATGAAATTTTGATGTGTATGTATTTATTCTTTCATGATCATTTTAAATTTTGATCGAATAAAGAGTTTTGATGATGAACTAATGATTCTTGTGGCCATCTGCATATTCTGTAGTTAGTATCTGCCCACTGTCAATCCAAGGCTGCATACACTCTTTCGTAGGATTTATTCCCATTCGTAGATTTAGAAAGGTATTTTTTATTTTAGCCGAGAAATATGCAGTCAGATAGGGCTGAATACATAAAGGCTGGTTTGAGTTAATCACATACCATGCATGATTTTCCCTGCTAATGCGGTTTAATCCAGCGTAAGGGATTCAACTTTAATTAGTTTTTTAAGATCAACTTAAAATTGGGCATTATCAATTCATGAAGTGCTATTTGCAGACCAATATCCCTTAGGCATGTTGAATTGTGAGATTGTTGAAGCTCACTGAGAAACTGTGAAAATAAAAGATCAATGACAACACTGAAATAAACAATTCGCTCTCAGCACAACAAACAGACCATCCACCGGATCCGACCCTTCCAGCAACCAGAGAGATCGGGGAGGGATAAATAAACAGAATGTTATCACCTCAAATCCCCGCCCCCATAAGGGTGCCAAAGGGTGCCACCAAAGGGTCCAACCACCAGTGTCCGTCCCGTCAATGGAGCCAGTCAGTTGTAATGGGGCCGCATTCTTCCACCAAATGTTGAAGCTCACTGTGAAACTGTGAAAATAAAAGATCAATGACAACACTGAAATAAACAATTCGCTCACAGCACATTTGTTTGCAAGGTTTATTGGGAACCCAACCAGAATGCAATGTATATGTGCACACGGAGACCTCAGCAAAGCTTACTGAGTGCCCAATTGGCATGACAGTGCAGAGACATTTTATAGGTAAAAGCCCTACCGGATGGGCATCATAGCATACGTAACCTAGATCAGACTATGTTCTGCTGGACCAATCAATGAAGGGCAGTTGTGGCATGATACCCTTTTAAGGCTCGAAGTATGTCTATACCCTGGTGTTGCTGCCCACGTGCCATCTACAAGAGCAGATTTGGGTTTTCCCTAAAGGTGAAATCTGTGCCTCTGGTATACGTGGACTTGGCACGTACGTGACCGGCCAGGTCATGTCGACATGTTTACTGAAATGTGAGGTTTTGCAATAGCTAGCTGGAAGCTGGCGTGTTTTGTTCTCGGAAAGCCTTGCGTTGCTTGCACGTTGCAGCTGACTGACACACAAAATGGAGCGTGTGACCATTTTGTGAGTTCCTGCTGGTGTCATTTCTTTAATAGCTCAAAGAAGACTATAGGCCTGGCAACATATGCATTTGGTATCATAAAATATCTGCTTCATCATTCCCAGATCTGATACCGAATCATATGCTATTCAGAAACCATCTGTGCTCATCATTTCTTGTCCCTCCTCCTCATCCTTATGGGTGTGGTGTGGTGAGCCACCTTTCCTGGGTATGCAGCGGGCACAGGAGCTGGAAATTACTGTACAACAAGCTGGGCATATTTTGATCAGGAGGCATAGTGTCAAAAAGGCTGCTCCCACTATTATAATCGCCTTTAGTATTAAGGAACCCCAGTCTGTGAACCAGTTCATCATGTCTTCCCATAAGCCTCCTGTGTGTATACCATGGGCCTCATCTCTAATATCTTTGATCTTTTTTATTGCTTTATTTATATTTCCACTGTTATCCGGAATGAATACACAGCATTGGCTCTGGGCCAGGGAAGATGCCGGTGAAGATGCCTCATGAAGGACGGAACAGACTCCTCCTTCCTTGGCCAGAATGATATCGAGAGCAATCCTGTTCTGGACCACGACTGCCCTCATGGAGGTGAGCTCTTCTGTTATATTTCCTACGGCATCAGTGGTAGAGTCCGCTAGATCCTCAATCATCCTGGATAACTCATGTATCCTTTCTGAGGTATAGATATTGCCTACTACTGGGATCATTGCCCCAAAACCTGTTAACATGTGGTCTACCCATGCGGCTGCTCTCTTGGCCCTAACTAGTGTCAACTCTTTCTTTTCTGCTGGTACTAATTTTGTGAAGTGGGTCATCTGTGGGATGATGGATGCTAAGTAGCAACTTCCATACCATCCTGGGGGCAGGTAGAATTATGCCCATGGACCTCAGACAAAGAAAAGGCCCCTGTAACCTACCAGACCTGGTGACGGCTCGTCACGACTCCTAACTCCAGTTAGTCTGGTTGTGTGGTTACAGCTGCTCGTCCCCATGTAAATCTGTGGAACTGCCTTGGAGGGTAGTATGCCTTTTATCCTGTTTATCCTGTCCTCACAGTCAAACAATCCCTGCTCTCCCCCTTTTAGTTCCTCGAGGGTGCATCCAAATGAAATGCATTCTTTCCAGTTTTCTTTGGACAGTAGTTCTGGAAAAACTGCACGTTCTACTGGCTCCTTTTGGCAAAACCGGTATTCTCTTTGGCGTTATCCTTTCATCTTTGAGGATACAGGAGGGGGCTGAAACTTCCCCTACCCTGAACCTTGGCACTTTCATGTGGCCTGCCTCAATGTCATCCCAGCCCGCTCGGCTTCTCCATTCCTCATTCCTAGAAGCCCTGTCAAATCCTTTTAGCATCTCTAGGTCTCCCTTAGTTGGCTGTATATTCATGCAGGGGATCCTTTTAGGTTTGAGAGGAGGGCCTGTTGTCTTTCTGCTATAGCTATAGCCACTGCTACTGCTGGGATCAGCAGCCAGTAATTCAGATGAGGTCACACCTATCGATACTGACACAGACATACTGTGTTGACTTAGTAACATGTCACGCAATAGATCACAGCCTACATATTTGGATACCGTCAGCACATGGTACTTCAAACTATGTGTGGCATCTGTGGGCAGGTGTGTGCAAACATAGCAATCTGATATATTCAAAATTGTCACATATACTTTCAGCATTTCAATATATTTGTTTCCTTCATATGTATCCCACAATCTTTCTTGGTCCCCTTTATTCACATCCACCCCATATCAGTAATGTTCATTGTTATATTCTGTTCATAGTCTTTGGGGGATTTTGTTGGCTCAGTTCCATCACTACCATCCCCCACGCTTCCATTGAGATGTGGTATTTCAAGCTCAGCAGAATACACTATTATCATCGTTGTTACTAGTATTGCTGGTGCTGGTAACAATATTGCAAGGATCACTGCTCTCCAGTTACATGTGTGTCTTTCAGTGGATGGCATGGCTCTGAACAAACCTGACCCTTCTCTATGCTTTGCAATCTTCTTGTGCATAGACCCTAAGTTTATTCTTGGTCCACTCGGGCTTGTGAATAGACCCTAATTTTATTCTTCTTCCTCTTGGCGCTATGCTAACTGTCCCTTAGAGCCAAGTGCTTAACCACTGTTTTTCTCTTGTATTTAATGTCTCGGATATGTCTAGGACCAGTGACCTCTGTTGCAAAAACGGCACGATGGAGAATGTTCAAGGTTTTGAATAATGCTAGAACTTGTGCTTTCTATTGCAAAAATGGCACCATTGAGAATGTTAAAACGTAGATCTGTTAATTCTTGCTCAGGGGCCTGCTCTCGGCCCGTAGGAAAGGAAACCTCATTAAAAATTAGTCTTATTAGCTCACTGAGCAATAGCGGATTTGGGATAAGTAGTGTTAATGTTGCACTGATGTCTATTCCCGGACACAAAAGAGTTAATTGTATCCTGGACTGTTGTCCGCAGGCTTGTATTGACACAGATCGAAGTCTATCAGTCCTGAGCGCTTGCATTTGGGCAGCAGCGCATTAATAATTAATCTGTATCTGCAGCCTTCTGTTTGTTGGAGCGAAGGTTATATTCCTGGCGAGGCCCTTCTGTCGGTAGCAGCGTTGGTTGGATCTGTCTTTCGTCCTTAGGCGATGCTTTTTTGGTGTGTGTTGCTTGAATCCATGAAGTTAGACCATCACATTTCACTGCTGTAGCTGTAGTGAGAATAACCTGCATGGGTCCTCTCCATCTGGGCTGCAAGGAATTTCTCCGTGTGTGGGCTTTGACCCAGATCCAATCCCCTGGTTGCAGATCGTGGGCTGGTGGAGTCGCGGCTTCTGGCAGGGACTTCAGCACCTGACAATGGAGGTAACGTAAAATGTCTGTTAATCTCCTACAGTAACACAATAATAAATCATCTGTCACTGACAGGGGGGCTGTTGACATGTGTCCTAGTATGTGCATTGGCCTTCCAAATACAATGTTGTGTGGGCTCAGCTTTGTTACTCTGTCTGGTGTACATCTCATTGCTAATAGTGCTAAGGGCAGCGCATCTACCCAGGAGAGGTCTGTTGACGCACAAATTTTAGCTATTTTGTTTTTTAACACCCCATTTTTCCTCTCAACAGCGCCCGCTGCTGGTGGATGGTAAGCACAATGCAACTTCTGTGTTATGGCAAGCCCCTTACATATTCCCTTTATGACAAGAGAGACAAATGCAGGCCCATTGTCGGACGCAAGGAGAGATGGTACCCCAAACCTTGGCAGTAGTTCCTTCAGTAGGCACTTGGCCACGCTCTGTGCATCACAATGTTTGGTGGGGTAGGCCTCTGTCCATTTGCTAAACATACAGACAACGACCAAAACATACCTATATGTCTGGGTGGGGGGCATGTCAATAAAATCAAGCTGAAGGCTTTCAAATGGCCCATGGGGAGGTGGAAAGTGGCCAGGCGCAGTTGGTGTACCTTTTCCGGTATTGTATTGTGCACAGACAGAACATTGCTTGCAAAGCCTTTCTGCTGTCTGGCAAAATTTTGAGTTATACCAACATTGAGAAAACAATCTGATCATACCATCACGTCCCACATGTGAAGGCCCATGGAACAGTCTGCTCATTGAAGGGAGCATGGTGGAAGGCAAACATATCCTGCCATTAGGCCCCATCCATAGCCCCTCCTTTGTTTGTGTGCAACCCTGTTGCGCCCACTCCTCCTTTTCCTTGTTGGCTGCATTCATCTGAATATGTATTGGGTAAAAATGTAGTGAACCACTATCCTCTCTTGTGTCTGTCCTGTTGTCTACTAATTGTACCATTGCTAGCTGGCAGCCTGTAAGCACTATTCTCTTCGCTTCTTGGTCAATGAAAGCATTGCCTCTGGAAATGGGGTCTTTTGATTAAGTGTGGGCAGCACATTTTATGATAGCCACTTTGAAAGGTAGTAGCAGCACATGGAGGAGGTCACAAATTAATTATGCATGTTGTATCTGCTGGCCTGCTGATGTAAGGAACCCCCTCATTGACCACAGCTGGCCAAAGTCATGGACCACCCCAAAGGCATACTGGCTGTCCGTGTATATGTTCACTTTCTTTCCTTCAGCCCATGCACATGCTCTGGTAAGTGCCACGAGTTCAGCTGCCTGTGCACTTTTTGCTGCTGTCAGTCTCCCTCCTTCCAATAATTTAGTAGCTGTGCCCACCGCATAGGATGCTTGCAGTACTCCTGTGTCTTCCTTTAAGCATGATCCATCTACAAACAAATCTCCTTGCGCATCTGGGAGTGGTGTATCTTTAAGGTCTGGGCGTATCTTAGTGTGCTTATCTATGGCCAAGGCACAATCATGAAAGGAATCATCTGAATCAAAATCCTCAAGCTCATGTTCAGTTGGTAGCAAGCACGCAGGGTTCAGGGTGGTACACCTCTTGATGATAATATGTGGTGTCAAGAGTACCAACTCATACCTGGTGAGGCGTGCATTGGTGAGATGCTGTGTCTTGGTGGATGTGAGAAGTGTGTCCACTGCATGTGGAACGTGTAGGACTAGTGTGTGTCCTAACACTAAGTTGTCTGACTGTTCCACTGCAAGTGCTGCGGCTGCCACTGCTTTCAGACACGGCGGGAGCCCTGAAGCCACTGGGTCTAGCGTTGCAGAGTAATATGCCACTGGGCGGTAGAAGGCTCCATGTTTCTGAGCCAAGACCCCCATCGAGCAACCTCCCTTCTTGTGGCAAAACATGTGAAAATCCTTGCTATAGTCCGGAATGCCTAGTGCTGGTGCTTCCCGCAATCCTTTTTTCAGCTCATTGAAGGCTTTCTCACATTCTTGTGACCAGGGTACATTGTCAGGTATGTCTTTGTGTGTCAGTGCCTGTAAGGGTTTTGCAATGAGATAGAAATTAGGTATCCAGTGACGGCAGTACCCTGCAACCCCTAAGAATGCCCTAACTTCCTTCTGAGTGCGGGGTCTGGGAAAATGTGTTATTGTCGATATTCTGTCTGGCAACAGTTTTCTTGTTCCTTCTGTTAACTCATGGCCTAAGTATTTCACAGAGGTGAGGCAAAACTGTAACTTCTTTGGGGAGATTTTGTATTCCTTTAGTGCTAAGTGGCACAGGACAGCGATGGTGTCCTTTACACAAGCCTCCTTTGAAGGCGAGGCCAATAGCAAATCGTCAATATACTGGATAAGTGTGGACCCCTCCTTAAGTACCAGGGAGTATAAATCTGTTTTTAAGGCATGTGTGAAGATGGAGGGTGATTCTGTCTAGCCCTGCACGAGCCTTGTCCAACAAAATCTCTTCTGTCTGAAACTAAAGGAGAAGAAATGTTGTCTGTCAGGGTGCAAAGGGATGGTAAAGAATGCGGAGCTAAGATCCATCACTGTGAAAGTGTTGGCTGTCACTGGGATGTTGAATAATATTGTTGCTGGGTTTGGGACCACTGGGAAAGAGGGCAACACTATTTTGTTTAATTCTCTCAAATCTTGTGTGAATCTATAGACAGGGGCCCCGTTCGGGCCCTTGGTTGCCTTCTTCACCGGGAGAATCGGGGTGTTACATTGACTGCATTGAATCTCCCTTAAAATTCCTTGCTTCAATAGGTCCTGTATGACTGGTGCGATGCCTTCCTCCCCCTCCTTAGATATTTTGTATTATGGCACTCTTGGGAGAATTGCCCCTGGTTTTAGTTTTATCTGCACTGGTGGGTAGTTCAATACCCGCCCTACGTCATTGGCACTTGTTGCCCAGACTTCAGGCGGCACACAATGGCGTAGTTCTGGTGGTATGGTGGGGTCGGTGCATGTCATGAAAGCTTGCAACATTAGGCCATTGGCCTTGCTCTCTAGAAAGACCCCTGTTGGTGAGCAGTGAATGGTGCATTGCAATTTGCATAACACATCTCTCCCCAGCAAATTCACGAGGCAAAATCTGCTAAGAATAAACTGGTGGTGCACTGTTATTGTGCCTACTGCAAACTGTAGTGGCTCAGTAAGGTATTCTGTAATCGGTTGGCCAGTCATGCCCACTGCGGTTATCGTAGTCCTAGAAAGTGGAGCCTCGGGCGTTGTTAGTGCCTTCAGCATTGATCTTTGAGCCCCTGTGTAAATTAGAAATGGAACAACCCTACCCAATATTTCTCCCTCTACATATGGTCCGGATTGATCTACTGCTATTGCTGGTGCTATCACGCAGTTTCCCACTTTCAGGCATCCCTAGAATGATGTTGAGGGCAGTGGTGGAGGCCAGTCAGTTGTTACTGGTGTCCATCCTTCCCCTCCTGTCCATTGCTGCTGATGCTCATTTTCCTGTTGCGCATTGTCTCGGTACCCTGTGTGCCGAGTGTAGTTCGTGTGCTGGTGTCTGCCCTCCAGCCCGCTGTTCTGTTTGTACCTACTGTCCTCATTTCTTTTCTTTAATATTGGGCAATCTGCTTTCCAATGGTTGGGGTCCTTACACTAGAAACATGCTGTTCCTTGTGTTGGCAGGGAGGCTGATCTGCGGGGTATGGAAGGTGCCCTACTTTTCTGTTCTTTTCCTGCGCCTCGTGCTCCTCCTCTGATCCTCTCCCTTCCCCTGTTATTGCTGTAAAACTGTTCCCGTGCTACCATTAGCCTCACTTTTTCTTTCTTAAATTTTTCTGTCTCCATCGCCTGCGCACTAGACTGGAAATCTGAGCAGTATTTAGCCGCTGACAGCACTTTTTCTATAGGTTTCTGCTGCCAGCAGACAAAAGATGTTTGCAAGTGTGTTCTGATAGGTGGTGCAAGGCCTTGTACAAATGTAGTTACCAGGGCCGGCATCGCATCCCCCATAGGGTTTTTCAATCCACTGTTCTGCCTATATACTTGCAGGAGGCGGTCAAAGTATGTGTTCACACTTTCATTCTTCTCCTGTTTAGTACTCGTAATTTTGCTCCAATCAACCCTATCTTCAGGTACCTTCTCCTTCAAGTGTTCTACCACCTTCTTATATAACTCATCTATTTCTGGACCTGGCATCCCTCCCTTGCCCCTCTTTGGCTCCACATCTGGCCACCCAACCTTCCCTTTACATTCTTCCCAAAGGTCCTTTGGGATAATGATATTAAACAACGTATCAAGATCTCTCCATAGTAAACCCCCTAATGCAGACATTCTATTAAGTTCTTCATACCACTTTCGGGGTTCATCTTTAAGTCTGGGGAAGTCTTTAGAAAAACAATTGATGTCCTGCCTGGACCATGGGACATAAACATATGCTAAATCATTTGGCACACTGCCAGGTGGTGGCGGTATCTCTCGTAGGGGCATGATAAGTGATGGGACTTCTGTTGTGGTGGAGGAATCTGTTATGTTGGCTGTGGTGATGAAGTGGGCAAGAGAGTGGGCTACGTCAATTACTGCACATGTGTGTATTAGCTGCTTCCATTGTTGTAATTTTTCTATAGCATATTTAAGCGTGTCCTGCAACTTAGACTCCTCCCATGTTATTAAATCGGAGTCTGTGAATCCGAACTTCCCTACTTCCCAATCATATTGTGCTGGTAGTTGGGCACGGCTACCTGTGGTTGTCTGGGAGTTGGCTTGCTTAGCGTACGCTAAATGGGCCTGGGGTCCTTTGTTCATTAACTCTGCTCGTGCTAGGGATAGTGTTTTCTCGAAATACCTTCTACTCTGTGTTTGTATAAAGGAATCCACTGTTAGTGAGCCCTCTATGAGTCGCTGTAGTAGTGCTTGACAATTTAAAGAATCGCTCTTTAGCATCAATTTTGGTGAGTTTGGGTTGGACGCAGAAGCTCCTCCCACCCCTCCCCCCAAACTGCCTCTTCTTTTGTTCTCTGGAGTTGACTCTGTATCTGCCAAACACTGCTCTAAGGTCGAAATGTCATGTTCTGTGTGGTGGACATATTTAAATATATCCCATATTAGTGAGTGCCACTGTGCCTGACTGAATGAATCATCCTGTGATTCATCCTCAAATAATTGCTGCCACTGTCTGTCTATTAATTTAGGTATTTTAACTTGTTTCTTAACACATTCCTTGAGAATGCTATGTTTCTTATCGTTGTAGTCTGAAGCAGCTTGGACTGCTGTTTCTCTCATTAGTTTCAGAGAACCCAGGTCTTGGACAGCGTCCAACTCTGGTCTCGCAACCTTATCTTTCAGCGCTCTGTGTACAAAGGTTATGGCCGCGTCTCATTCCCCGGGAGTTAGCTCAGTGTGTTCTGGCTCAGATGCAGGCAGCGGTTAATCGCATCCCAGGCATCCCAAGAGAATATCTTCTAGGAGTTGATCCTCCACCTCTGCCCCACCTTCTACCTTCTTTTCTTCTTTAACTTGGACGCATGGGAATGCGCCTACTACGTCTAGCTGATGTTTTCTCCATCTGCCCTCCAGTTTTGCCTGTAATACTTTCTTTTTAATTTCCATAATTTCACTGTGGACCTTTGATTTGACTGCGCTTGTTGAACGCATCTCACTTAACACACAGTCCCAACTATAGTAAGCCTCCCATTCCACGCTTCTAACCTTCTTTCCCTTTAAATTCAACATCTGGCGCAAATATGATAATTTTGCCATGTCATATGTGCCATTACATGGGAACTGTAGATCCGGGTTTTTAGATGTGAGATTGTGCCACTTGTGTGTGTACATAATTGAACTTAAGCCTCTTTTTATACCCACAATATATGCAGGTGAGTTATTGGGTGGGGCTGGCTGAGCCGTATCTAAATTCTTTTTACTATTGCTGTTTCCCATGGTTGAGTTTGTGTGTAGCAGCTAGTCCTAAACGCCTTACAAATAACTGTTCAAGTATACCAGACAGATGGGTTGCAGGGTGGACTTCAACACGGTAACATGTGATACAATAGGTTGACAAAAATGCTTCATATATAGTTCAGCCACACATTATTTGCAAGAGAGCAACAAGAAAGCCATACATCAGTCACCCCAACAGGTCATGTTGTGCCAATTCACCAAAGCTATTTCACAAGGAAGAAAGAAGCCAGATGCTGGTTGTATGTTGAGCCTTGACGGCCTGTGAAATAAGTAAGATAGGAAAACAGACCCTGTCTATGGCTGTGCCACAGGGTGCTGACATTCAACAATACAGCAATAGTGGTGAATTGCTTCGTGCAGTTCAGACAGTCACATAAAACATCTAGGACAAATTCTGGGGATCCTACGCAGCAGCGCTGTAGGAAAAACCCTCTGTGCTGATAATGCCCCCAAGTGTACTCACCGGTCCAGTCTGTCAGGGCATACCAACGTCCGCTGCAACCAAGGGGAATGGTCTGGTGAGGGCGTCCCGCACTCCCAGCGGCCGGTGACTCTCTGGGGCGGGGAGGGGTGCGGAACTTCGCCCTCAATGGCAGGCCAAGGGCCTTCCGATACTGAAATCACCAAAGAATTACTGCCGGCCAGGAATCCTGCACAAACTTGCCGTCACCAGCCAGGGAACGCAGGAGACCAAGGTCAGACCCTACAGGACAAAAAAAATGTTCGTGAGAAAAGGCAGGGGACCTCAGGTACCAATGACAGAGGTGAACACACACCAGTGGCACAGAAATGAAGGAAAGTCAATAGCGCAGGGAGCGAGAGAAACGGCTAAACAGGAGTTACCTCCTGGGCAGCGTGATGACAAAAACAAAATATATAATCAGAGCCAATACCATCAGAATGAAGAAAGCGATCAGAAAAGGGATCACGAAAGACATGGAGTCTGGACAGGCAGCGTAAATGTCCCCAGGACACAGGCACACAGGTCCAGACATAGAAAGCCAAGAACAAGAAGGGTCAGAAGAGGCAGAAACAACCCAAGCGTGCTGAGAGTGAAAGCGCAGGGTCACACCAAAGACAACAGAAAGGCAACAAACAGACCATCCACTGGATCCGATCCTTCCAGCAACCAGAGAGACCGGGAGAGATAAATAAACAGAACGTTATCACCTCAAATCCCCGCCCCCATAAGGGTGCCAAAGGTTCCAACTAAGCATGAGCGCAAAATCCGCTCCGATCGCGGATTTTGCGGATTTTCGGCAAATCCGCGATCCGCGAACTCTCGCGGATTTGCCGAAAATCCGCAATCCGCGATCGGAGCGGATTTTGCGGTCAAAAGTTCAAGCGCGCCTAATTAACGATGGCGCCGGCAAGCTGCCAGCGCCCATCCTGCAATAGTTACTTAATTAGCTTCAACAGGAAGCTCTAACAGATAAGATACAGCAGGGGCTCGAGCGCCTGCTTTATTTTAGCAGTTGGAGCTTCCTGTTGAAGCTAATTAAGTAACTTTTGCAGGATGGCGCTGGCAGCTTGCCGGCGCCATCGTAAATTACTTCAACAGTGGTGTCTTCTTGAATAAATATGAAGGGCAGGGTTCATTCGGGCACGACGGTCCTGGCACAAAAAAATAAACCTCAACAGGAAACACTTGCAAATATCAATAAAGCATGTGCCCTAGTTGAAGCTTAAATTCAGTGACTCATTCATCAGCCCAAAAATTAATCTGCTGCTCTGATCGGTCTCTGACCTTTTATACACACAAGAGGCATGCTCGCATGGACGCCCCGTCCGTTTGGCCCCGCCCACACACTCGAGGTGTGCACCGTCTTCCCGCCATTTACCCACTATGATGGACATTTCACTCAAGGGACCCCTGCGCACTTCGGCGCGATTGCATAGTGACACACACTTGGTCGCTGGAACTAGTTGAAGCGCAAATGCAGTGACTCATTCAGCAGCCCAAAAAAAAACGTGAGCGTTGGGAGGCTGGGCATCTTTGACTTTTACGAGCGCAACCCCCGTGCTGTTCCTGTGACCAGGGGCTTCTGTCTCTTAATCTGCTGCTCTGATCGGTCTCTGACCTTTTAGACACACAAGAGGCATGTGCGCTCGCGTGGAAGCCCCGTCCGTTTGGCCCCGCCCACACGCTCGAGGAAGCCCCGCCCCCAAATCCGCAAATCCGCTGAATCCGCGGATTTTGCGGATCCACGATCCGTGAATCCGCTGAATCCGCGAATCGTGGATCCGCAAAATCCGCCCATGCTTAGTTCCAACCACCAGTGTCCGTTGCGTCAATAGAGCCAGTCAGTTGTAATGGGTCCGCATTCTTCCAACAAATGTTGAAGCTCACTGTGAAAATAAAGATCAATGACAACACTGAAATAAACAATTCGCTCTCAGCACATTTGTTTGCAAAGTTTATTGGGAACCCAACCAGAATGCAATGTATACGTGCACACGGAGACCTCAGCAAAGCTTACTGAGTGCCCAATTGGCATGACAGTGCAGAGACATTTTATAGGTAAAAGCCCTACCGGATGGGCATCATAGCACACGTAACCTAGATCAGACTATGTTCTGCTGGACCAATCAATGAAGGGCAGTTGTGGCATGATACCCTTTTAAGGCTCAAAGTATGTCTATACCCTGGTGTTGCTGCCCACGTGCCATCTACAAGAGCAGATTTGGGTTTTCCCCTAAAGGTGAAATCTGTGCCTCTGGTATACGTGGACTTGGCAGGTACGTGACTGGCCAGGTCATGTCGACATGTTTACTGAAATGTGAGGTTTTGCAATAGCTAGCTGGAAGCTGGCGTGTTTTGTTCTCGGAAAGCCTTGCATTGCTTGCACGTTGCAGCTGACTGACACACAAAATGGAGCGTGCGACTATTTTGTGAACTCGTGCTGGTGTCATTTCTTTAATAGCTCAAAGAAGACTATAGGCCTGGCAACATATGCATTTGGTATCATAAAATATCTGCTTCATCAAGATCTCTGTTAGAAAGGCGATTCCAGGGGAGACAGAAGATGTCTGACTGCCGCCCCGAAACCCACCTTTCCGTATAGAATTGGCCGAGCGCCGTCGAGAGGCCTCCTGGGCGAGGCTCCTCTCCTACTATCGTATCAGCCGAGCAATCACACCACCACAGAGAGACACTACACCAGAGTAGGTTTAAGAGTCTTTATATAACGAATAAAGGCAAGATTCCGCAGCAATATGTACAGGGGGATCGTGGGATCCCAACAAAGTCTCAATGTCCGGGGAAGGGGGTAGCGGGACAGTCTTGGTACCAGCTGGTACTGGGCAACCCTGCGCACAGCTCTCAATCCTCGAGCTGGGGGGGTGCCGGGAGCCGCGACAGTGTCAGCAGGGCTCCGAAGATGGTTCAGCTGGGTAGAGCCGCGACAGCGTCAGCAGGGCTCCGAAGATGGTTTCAGCTAGGTAGAGCCGCGACAGCGTCAGCAGGACTCGGCGGATGGTTCAGCTTGGTAGAGCCGCGACAGCGTCAGCAGGGCTCGGCGTATGGTTCAGCTTGGTAGAGCCGCGACAGCGTCAGCAGGGCTCGGCAGATGGTTCAGCTTGGTAGAGCCGCGACAGCGTCAGCAGGGCTCAGAGGTTCCAGGTCCCAGAGTTCTTACCAGGATCAGCCGCGACAAGGTCAGCAGGGCTTCGACTCCCAGATACAACTGCTTTCCTGACCCAGGGCTGCCCCAGATATAGGACTGGAGTCCTTTGATGTCCGGACCCTCTCGCCTGGGGGTCAGAGGGGCCGGGATGAAGGTGTCCAGACACCCAGCAGGAGGGTGGAGCCAGCGCCCAGGGAGGCCGGGGGCGATCGATACCAGGCGTCCGGGGACGACTGGAGGGCCATCGAAACTCCTCTCCTCTGGGATCCGTCAAGTGGCCACTTTACCACCTGGGTTGATCTTGGTGCCACAATGTCGGGGCTTCGCTGGGCCGGGGCCGGGGTTGGGCCGAGGTCACGTGCTCGGGATGTGATGGGCCCAAGATGGAGTCGGGCCTGAGAGGGTGGCCCGGGTGGTGACCGGACCTGCAGAGTTGGGGCGGACTGGGTTCGCCGGGTTCCAGAGGGGAAGAGCCGGGGTTTGCCAGGGGCGGCTCTCGTCGAGAGTTCGTTGAGGGTGGTGTCTGGGGGGCGACAGCGGGTCGATGGAGGGCCGATGTCGTCCAGGGCCCGCCATGCGGGAGGGGTAGGACCACGCCACGAGGCCGGGTCCAACACACGTCCCCTCCAGCTGAAGGCGGGGAGAGTCACCCATCTTCTTGGGGATTCTCCTCGTCGAGGCGGAAGAAGCGGGACAGGCCGTCAGCGTTGGCGTGGTCGTTGCCAGGCCGATGTTCCACAGTGAAGTCCATCCCCTGCAGGGAGATGGACCATCGCAGCAGCTTTGGGTTCTCGCCACGCATCTGCATCAGCCAACGCAGGGGCCGGTGGTCGGTCTGGACCCGGAAGTGGGTGCCGAAGAGGTAGGGCCTGAGTTTCTTTAGGGCCCAAACGACGGCAAAGGCTTTTCTTTCTATGGTGCTCCATCGTTGCTCTCGAGCCAGCAGCCGCCGGCTGATGAAGGCCACAGGTTGGTCAACCCCCTCGGGGTTGACTTGTGACAGGACCGCCCCGATGCAGTGTTCCGAGGCGTCGGTTTGGACCACAAACTCTCGGCTGTAGTCGGGGGCCTGGAGCACAGGGGCGGTGCACATGGCAGTCTTTAGAGTCTCGAAGGCTGCTTGGCACTCGGGGGTCCAGTGCACCTTCTGTGGTAGTCTTTTGGAGGTCAGTTCAGTGAGGGGCCCCACAATGCTCCCGTAGTCCTTTATGAAGCGCCGATAATATCCAGTGAGCCCCAGGAAGGCTCGGACTGCTGTCTGGGTGACCGGGGGCTCCCAGGCCACGATGGCGTCGACTTTGGGTTGGAGGGGAGCCACCTGGCTGCTCCCCACTTGGTGCCCCAGATAGGTCACGGACCCTTGGCCTATCTGGCACTTGCTTGCTTTCACTGTTAGTCCGGCCTGCCGGAGGGCCGTCAGGACCTCCCAGAGGTGTCTCAAGTGTTCGTTCCAGTGGAGGCTGTACACCGCAATATCGTCCAGGTATGCGGCACTGAACTCTTCCAGCCCCGCCAGCACTCTGTTCACTAGTCTCTGGAAGGTAGCGGGGGCGTTTTTCATGCCGAAGGGCATCACCTTGAATTGGAAGTGGCCATCGGGGGTCGAGAAGGCAGATCGCTCTTGGGCACCAGGAGTGAGGCCGATCTGCCAATACCCGGCCGTGAGGTCGAAGGTGCTGAGGTATCTGGCGGCCCCCAGGCGATCGATCAGTTCATCGGCCGGGGATGGGATGGGCGTCGGTCCTGGTGACGGCATTCAGCCCCCGGTAGTCAACACAAAACCTGAGTTCCGGGGGGCGCCGGGGGCAGCGGCTTTAGGGACCAGGACAACTGGACTGGCCCAGGGACTGTCTCAGGGTTCGACCACCCCTAGGGCTAGCATCTTGGCAACTTCGGACTGGATGCAGGCCCGAACTCGGTCGGGAACTCGGTAGGCCCGGTGTCGCACGGGCGGGCTGTCCCCGGTGTCGACATCGTGGACACACCCCTGTGTGACCCCGGGAGTGAGCGAGAATAGGTCCGCAAACTGCCCCGACAGCTCTTGGCAGTCCTGGCGCTGTTCGGGGGTCAGGGCAGAGGAGAGGGGAACTCCCTCGATGGAGCCATCTTTTTAAGAGTACTTCAGGAGGTCGGGCAGGGGCTCGGAGTCGTCTTCGGCCCCGTCATCCGTAGCTAGCAGCAGGCTCAGCTCCGTGCGGACAAAGTGAGGCTTGAGCCGGTTGGCGTGCAGGACCCGGAGGGGGTTCCTGGGGGACTCCATGTCCACCAGATAGGTGACGGGGCTCTTGCGCTCCACCACTTTGAAGGGCCCCATCCATTTGTCCTGGAGGGCACAGGGTTTGACCGGGGACATGACCCAGACTTGTTGGCCCGGCTCGAACTCGATGGACGAGGCGTTCTGGTCATACCAGCGTTTCATCTCCTCCTGACTGGCCTCTAGATTGGCCTCGGCAAGTTCCCGGAACTTCCGAGTCTGGTTCCGGAGGGTCAGGAGGTACCGGTAGACATCTGGCGGGGCATCTCGGACTGTATTCTCCCAGCCTTCTCCGACCAGGCTGAGGGGACCTCGGACAGGGTGTCCATACAATAGTTCAAAGGGGCTGAACCCCAGGGACTTCTGAGGTACCTCCCGATAAGCGAACAGGAGGCATGGTAGTAGGACGTCCCATTTGCGGCGGAGGGGTTCTTCTAGGCCCTTGATCATCCCCTTGAGTGTTCTGTTAAACCGCCCCACAAGTCCATTCCCTTGGGGGTGATACGGGGTGGTGAACTTATATGTGACCCCGCATTGTTGCCACAGGGACCGCATATATTTTGATATAAAGTTCGTACCCCGATCACTCATGACCTCTCGGGGGAATCCCACTCGGGAGAAGATTCCCATTAGGGCTCGGCCCACCACGGGGGCTGTTATGGTCCGGAGGGGGATGGCTTCTGGGTAGCGGGTGGCATGGTCCACTAGGACGAGGATGAAGCGGTGTTCTTGTGAGGTGCGGGGGTCCAGGGGCCCCACAATATCGATCCCTACTCGCTCGAAGGGGGTTGTCACCACGGGAAAGGGTTGGAGCGGGGCCTTGGCTTTTCCCCCGCTCTTCCCGCTGGCTTGACAGGTCGGACAGGTCCTGCAGTGATTGCTGACATCGCTGCGCATCTTCGGCCAGTAGAAGTGGGTCACCAGGCGGCTGTAAGTTTTGTCCTGCCCCAGGTGCCCGGCGAGGGGCACGTCGTGTGCCAGGTTTAAGAGGAAGTCTCTGAATCGTAGGGGGACTACCAACACTCGGCTGGCCCCAGTTCCGCAATTTTCTGTTCACTGTATAGGAGGTCGTGGTCCCAGTAGACCCAGTGGGACCCCGACGTGTCCCCGGCGGCTTGAGCGGCGGCTTGCTGCCTGGTCCCCTCGAGGGAAGGACAGGTCTTCTGTTCCTGTCGGAATTGTTCTCGGGTGGGACCACCTTCCTGGCGCCATTGGCTTAGTTCCGGGATGTCGCCGAGTTCGGCGAGGTCTTCGCGGGTGGGCCCTGGTGGCCCGGGCTCGAGGCCGGTTTCTTCATCGATGGCGGGTGGCGGAGGTGCGGGCCATTCCTGTTCTTCGGTCGGGGCGGCCTCCGCCGGCGCTGGGGCCCGAGCTGCCATGGATCGGGTTGTCACACAAACCCACTCGGGTAGCCCCAGCATCCCCAGATGCTCTCTCCGCTCGACTTGGGCCCAGAGAGAACTCTCGAGATCGTTTCCGAGGAGGCAGTCCATGGGGGCGTCGTCCCGGACGGTCACCTTTAGCATGCCCGACACCCCTCCCCACTCGAAGGGGATGCGGGCCATCTGGCACAGGGTCTCGGAATTGTCGGCGGCCAGCACGGGGCACAGCACATTCGGTAGGATTTGTTCGGGGGTCACTATGTGGCAGCGGACGGCTGTCACACTGGCTCCAGTGTCGCGGAGTGCTTCGGTCCGGCGCCCATTAATGTTGACCCACTGCCAGTACTTTTGGGTGTTGCTCGGGAGTGGAGCCCGGGGAATCATGTCTCTCTCGCCCAGACAGACTAGGGCCATGGCGGCTGGCTCCCACTCGGTCTGGTCCTCGTTGTAGACCTCTTCTTCTTCCTCTCCTCCTTCCCCCAGGGCTGCGGCAGCGATCTGGCGGGTTGGAGGTCCGGCCACGCCGGTGCACTGGTTCATGGGGCACTGGGGGTCACTGGCGAAGTGACCTGGCCGCTGGCATCTGTGGCAGGTAAGGTGCGGGCGGGGCCCCGGTCGTGCTGGGGGGGCCCCTCTCCGGATCAGGGACGGTGAAGTGTTGTTCTGGGGCGACCCCCGGGGGGGACTCCGGGGCGGCGCCGGCGGGAAGTCTCGGCTCCGGTTCTGGCCTCCTCCGCCGCCTCGCTGACGGGGGTGCCCTTGCGTGTTCCGTCCGGATTCTCCTATCGGGGTCCGGGGGACCCGGGTGCTCACCCATCGCTCAGCATCGACGGCGAGTTTCCGTGGCTCGGTTAGCTTGCTGTTGAGTAGATGCTGTCGGAGCTCGACAAAGCAGTTGTTGGAGAGGTGCTCCCATACGATGAGGTCGAACAGCTGCTCGTAGGTGGTCACTTTGCTGCCCTTTATCCACCCTTCTAGCACTCTGCTGTAAAAGTTCACGTACTCCACCCACGTGTGTCCTTGCTTACCGACCCCCGGACTCTATGCCTCTCTTTCCCCAACTCTTCAGCGACGCAATCGCTCACTTAGCAATTAACCACGCTAACATCGTGGTAATTGGAGATTTTAATTACTGGCCAGCCGATGCCCATGAAAATTATTCGTCGGTGGAATTCACAGACCTGCTCACAGGCATGAATCTTACCCAACACATTCACACCCCCACCCATCTGAAAGGTCATACTCTTGACCAAGTTTGGACTTCTAACCTCGACATATCATCTCCTTCGGTTTTCCCTTGCTCCTGGTCCGATCACTATTTCATTTCTTTCCACCTACACTTGCACACCCTCTGTCCCCCTCCCCGTCCCTCCAACATCATGGCTCGTAACTGGAAAAGGGCCAGCTTGCCTGACTTTCTTGACTCACTGATCTCTACCGCACCCCGGTCGTCGACCTCATTAGAGCATCAAGCTGACAATCTTGAGGAATGGCTGCAACAGGCTAGCGATGAAGTGGCCCCTCTAAAGAAGATTAAAATTAAGCGTCCCCACGACGCTCAACGTTGGTTCACGGACCAACTTAAAGCAGAAAAACTTGCACTGCGACAATCTGAACGCCGTTGGCGTCGCCATTACGACCCTCCGCTTAAACTAGCCTACATCGAGGCCCTGAAATCCTACAAACGATTAATCTTGGAGGCCAAGACGGCATACTTTTCTCAAAAAATGTTGAACTCCAACAATAAAACTAAGGATATCTTTTCAATCGTAAATGAGCTCTCCATGCCAGATAGAGTCACCCTCCAACCGCAGCCGACTCAAACCCTCTGCGACTCACTTAATTCTTATTTTACAGATAAAATAATCACAATAAAAAATAATATTCCATCTCCGGCCTCCCCCACTTCTCCTTTTCTCCCCCCCACAAATACTAATATCCTTACAGAGTTCCCTCCTATATCCTTAGAAGAGTTCACTAATCTTCTCCATAAAGTCAGCTCGGGCTCCCCCAACGACTGCTGCCCCCCGCAGGTCTTAAAAGAAGCTTTCCTTGCTTGCCCAGGTCCCCCTTTGGCACTACTTAACAACTCCCTTGCCATCGGGAAGGTTCCATCTTCTTTTAAGCAAGCTGCAGTTTTACCGATACTAAAGAAATCTACCGCAGACCCCTCAACACTTAGCAATTACAGACCCATCTCTCTCCTACCTTACTTAGGAAAGATCCTGGAGACCTTTGTTACTCGTTGTTTGAGCTCTTTTATAGAGCAATCTTCCTTCTTAGACCCCCAACAAGCAGGATTTAGACCCCTCCACTCCACCGAGGCGGTCATTGTAGCTGTTATGGACACCCTTAGGAAAGGTGCGGATAAAAACACCCCTCAAGCCCTTGTCCTATTAGACCTCTCGGCAGCTTTCGACACGGTCGATCACACTCTTTTGATCGACCGTGTCCACAACGCTGGCATTCAGGGCGTGGCCCTTGACTGGCTCAGGTCTTTTCTCCATCAACGCTCTCAGTCTGTCCACTTATCCTCCTTCTCCGCTTCTTACACTTCCCTCCCTTGCGGAGTCCCTCAGGGCTCAGCACTTTCTCCTCTCCTTTTTAATTTGTATCTCCAACCTTCATTAGCTTCCCTCCGTAACTCCCCGGTCACAATATTTAATTACGCAGATGATCTTCAGTTAATCTTCCCCATTGACTCCCTCCCTTCTTCCCGCACTAATTTTCAGACCACCATGATGACCATCGCGGAGTGGATGCACCACAGCCACTTAAAGCTGAACCCCACAAAAACTGAGCTCGTCCTGGTAGGAGGCCCCAATCATCCCTGGAACTCCACGTTCTGGCCAACTTCCTTGGGGCTAGCACCCTCTCCCGTGAGCACTGTCAAAAGCCTGGGGGTGATTATTTCTGAGGACCTGTCAATGCGACCCCAGATCAACGCGGTCACATCTGCCTGTTTCTTTCACCTCAGGCGGATCCGCAAGATCAGCAGGTATTTCAGTAAAGAAGCCCTGACCCAAGTGGTCATTGCGCTTATCACCTCCAGGCTCGATTACGCCAATATTCTTTATGCAGGGATCCCAGCTTGCCACCTTCAACGGCTGCAGCTGGTGCAGAATCAGGCCGCCCGCCTGATCTTCCACCAGCCTAAGCACCAACATGTCACTCCCCTCCTTCGTAGCCTACACTGGCTCCCGGTATCCAAACGCTGCACCTTTAAACTGGCATGTACCACCTTTAAAGCCCTATCTGATGCAGCGCCCGTTTTCATCTCTTCGGCTCTGACCCGTCACATCCCTACGAGAGCCCTTCGCTCAGCCTCATCAAACCTCCTCGTGGTGCCTAGATTTAAAAGGAAAAAGCACGGTGGTCTGAGCTTCTCCGTCCTGGCCCCCTCCACTTGGAACTCCCTTCCCCTTCCCCTTAGTCTCTGTCCAAAGCTTGACTGCTTTCGCAGACTTCTAAAAACTCTGCTCTTCCAAGCTGCATTTGACTAAACCTCCTGCTTTCGGTCCACCCCATTTGTGTATCAGCGCCAAGAAACCAATGGTGATAGAGCGCGTTACAAATGTTTTTAATAATAATAATAGTACCGGGGATCTTTTTACAGTCTCGGACTCTTTGCCGGTACATCTCAGGGGTGAGTCCATACCGGGTGAGCAGGGCGTCCTTCATGTGATCATAGGAGGACATCACGTCGTCGGCCAGGTCCAGCAGGGTGTCTCTTCCTTCACTGACGAATCTCCCCCATAGGCCGGCACCCCAATCTTTTCGGGGTATGCGGTGCGCAGCCATGGCGACTACGTAGGCCTTAATCCACTGCTGGATGTCGTCATTTTTGTAGTACTCTTTGACGACATCCTTGGGAATGTGGACCTTCGGGTCGGCAGGAGGCGGGGGGTTGCGGAGCACTGCGGCGCCAGCTTCTTCGCTCTTGGCCTTGATCTCCAGCTCTTTGAGGCCACGCTCGTGTTCGAACGTGAGTTTTTTTTCTTCTAGTTCGCTCTGTCTCCGTCTTTCCTCCAGGTCTCCTTGCAGCCGTAGTTGCTCAAGTGCGATTTTCTTTTCCACTAGCTGGAGTTCTCCGTCCAGCCGGAGTCGGGCGAGCTCCAACTCGTGGAGCCGGCTTCTCTCTCATTCTCGGGCATCTTCGTGGGAGAGGCCCGGATATTGGTTGGTGTTTCTTTCCTCTACGGGGGCTGCTGAGGTCCCCTGGTGCACGTCTGGGACCGGTTCGCCTCCGGTCGGGGGTGGTGTCTCTCGGGCCTCCACCCATGTTTGCAGTGCTTCCTTAAAGTCTTCTTTGGTACTTAGTCCGGTGGTAGCGATACCTAAGTTTTTGCAGAACTGTTTGAGTTCTTTATGTGTGTAATCTTCCAGTAGTTCCTTCTGGAACTCTGCGGTCATTCCGGCTTCTTTATCGCTCATGGTTGCTGTGGTCTCTGTTAGTAGTGGGCGAGTTGCTCGCTGTACGATATGCGTCGGCTCGGATACCGTCGCCTGCCACCAATGTTAGAAAGGCGATTCCAGGGGAGACAGAAGATGGCTGACTGCCGCCCCGAAACCCACCTTTCCGTATAGAATTGGCCGAGCGCCGTCGAGAGGCCTCCTGGGCGAGGCTTCTCTCCTACTATCGTATCAGCCGAGCAATCACGCCACCACAGAGAGACACTACACCAGAGTAGGTTTAAGAGTCTTTATATAACGAATAAAGGCAAGATTGCGCAGCAATATGTACAGGGGGATCGTGGGATCCCAACAAAGTCTCAATGTCCGGGGAAGGGGGTAGCGGGACAGTCTTGGTACCAGCTGGTACTGGGCAACCCTGCGCACAGCTCTCAATCCTCGAGCTGGGGGGGTGCCGGGAGCCGCGACAGTGTCAGCAGGGCTCCGAAGATGGTTCAGCTGGGTAGAGCCGCGACAGCGTCAGCAGGGATCTGAAGATGGTTTCAGCTAGGTAGAGCCGCGACAGCGTCAGCAGGGCTCAGCGGATGGTTCAGCTTGGTAGAGCCGCGACAGCGTCAGCAGGGCTCGGCGGATGGTTCAGCTTGGTAGAGCCGCGACAGCGTCAGCAGGGCTCGGCGGATGGTTCAGCTTGGTAGAGCCGCGACAGCGTCAGCAGGGCTCGGCGGATGGTTCAGCTTGGTAGAGCCGCGACAGCGTCAGCAGGGCTCGGCAGATGGTTCAGCTTGGTAGAGCCGCGAAAGCGTCAGCAGGGCTCAGAGGTTCCAGGTCCCAGAGTTCTTACCAGGATCAGCCGCGACGAGGTCAGCAGGTCTTCGACTCCCAGATACAACTGCTTTCCTGACCCAGGGCTGCCCCAGATATAGGACTGGAGTCCTTTGATGTCCGGACCCTCTCGCCTGGGGGTCAGAGGGGCCGGGATGAAGGTGTCCAGACACCCAGCAGGAGGGTGGAGCCAGCACCCAGGGAGGCCGGGGGCGATCGATACCAGGCGTCCGGGGACGACTGGAGGGCCATCGAAACTCCTCTCCTCTGGGATCCGTCAAGTAGCCTCTTTACCACCTGGGTTGATCTTGGTGCCACGATGTCGGGGCTTCGCTGGGCCGGGGCCGGGGTTGGGCCGAGGCCACGTGCTCGGGACGTGATGGGCCCAAGATGGAGTCGGGCCTGAGAGGGTGGCCCGGGTGGTGACCGGACCTGCAGAGTTGGGGCGGACTGGGTTCGCCGGGTTCCAGAGGGGAAGAGCCGGGGTTTGCCAGGGGCGGCTCTCGTCGAGAGTTCGTTGAGGGTGGTGTCCGGGGGGCGACAGCGGGTCGATGGAGGGCCGATGTCATCCAGGGCCCGCCATGCGGGAGGGGTAGGACCACGCCATGAGGCCGGGTCCAACAATCTCCATTTAACACTATATCCAGACCTATTTATTTCTATCCAGCAATAGTTCCCCAGGGAGGCATGGGCAGAAGAAAACAGAGATCATACATTTCAAAAAAGCTCCTGCTGACACTAAGCACTGCCTTTGGAGACCAAACTCTTGTCTTACTCCTGCTTGCCCTACTTATCTGGGTATTCCAAAAGTTGATTTTAAGGTCCTGACCACCAATAAATCTAGAAGCTTTGCATCTTTCCTCCTGGCAATGGGTGAGCCGTATAAAAGAGACGGCTCTAACTTGGTTATCATGACTTTAAAGATATAATCATAAGAGTGACAAATCAACAATTTTTTTTTACTTTTAAAATCATGAATTAGAACCAATGTTTTTGCCCTTAGGTCTTTAAAATGAAATTTAAAAGAGACTCCACCCCTAAATATCTGTAGGTTTTTACAACTTCAATTGGTCCTGCTCTGGGTCTCCATACATTAAACTTCTGTTTTGCAGGTCCAATTTTCATGATTTTAGTCTCTTTAACATTAAATTTGAGCCCATTTGTTTGTATATAGTCTTCAAAAGCATTTATAAGTCGTTGGAGACAAATAAGTGTGTGGCTCAGAAGAAAAGTATCATCAGCATATTGGCGGTAGCTAGTTTGCAAAAATAGGTTAAAAAGGCAGGGGGCAAGAACACATCCATGCTTTAGGCTGTTATATGTACTAATTTTCCTTGATAAAGAAATGCCATCATCCATCCTGACTTGGACCCAGGTATCCGTATACAGAAGAATAATAGCCCTAAACAGTTTCCCTGGGATACCCCCACCAAGCAATTTTTTCCATAACAGATTCTGAGGCACTGAATCAAAAGCTGCCTTTAGATCAATAAAGTCTATAAATACATTGTATTTTTTTAATACAGCAGGCTCTGCAAACAAAAGTTAGTGGCAACAGGTTAATAGTGGTAGATTGGCCCTTCCGAAAGCGAATTTGGTTAAACGGAAAGACATTTTCATGTGCAGCCCATTTTTCCATTTCTCTCAATAGACGTGAGGCAAAACCATTAGCATCAACATCTGTTAACAAGATTAAACGATAGTTAGTCGGCCTGGCAACCGTACCGCTTGGTGGCAGACAGAAGCCACATGAGCTCTGCGCTTGATAAGGGCTTGAGGTTCCAACAGGACCTCAAGCTCAGCCACATACAAGCTTTAGGCTTGAGCCTGGTTCGAGCTTTCAGTGGCTCGCCTACCTCTAAGTAAGCTGAAATATCATAATGCCACATGAAGCTGGTCTGTATAATGAGCCTTTTCAAATATGTTTTTATGGCACAGTGATATAGTCATTTGAAGGTGTTCTTAGGACTAAAGCCCTTACTAGAGCACAATTTATATAAAAACAAAGGCAATAGGTCTGACGTTGCTGGCTAGACTTTGTCAATGTTTAAGCCGAGCCTAGCAGCGCACATGTGCTGCTCTGCATAGCTTTGTGTATCTACTTTGTGTGGGTCTGACTCCTCCCACGAACTGGATTGGCTTTTGCGCATATCTTTCTATAATCAAAGCCTGCAAATGGCTAAAGGTGGGTGCATGTCCCACCTCTTTTGAAATGTTCACTCACACAGCGTTTTGCCTCAGGAGCGAGCAGCGGCGCGCAGGGTGGCAGCTGCAGTGCCTCCTTGTTTATTTCTTGCTTTGCATTAGGAGCACTCTACCCCACCTTCTGAGCACAAACACAGCATTTACCTCCCCCAACCATTCCTTGTGCATCGAGTGAGGCAGCACAAGCCCCGGGCACCCTCAGCAGCCGGCTTGGTAGTTTTTAGGTCTCGCCTGAGCCAATGCGCTTGCGCATTGCTCCGGCGAGACTTATGTAGGGGCTCCAGGAAATGCTGCCAGAGGGCTTTGGAATGCGGATTAAGGCCAGTGCATGTGCGCCGGACGCGTGCTCACCATTTGCTCCCCCGCATCAGACTTGAAAGGAATGCGTGCCCCCGCCACAGCAATGCCGAGAGCTTGTTGCTTTATTGCTCCCACTTGAGGCCTTGTTTTCTAAGCTCTTTCTCGTGTACGTCTCCCCTGTACAATATCTCTGTTGCATTCTCTCTCAGTAGCTTTTCCCCTCACCCCAGAGTTGCTGCCATGCATGTGCTGCTTTTACCATCCCCACCTGCTCATCCATTGCCTCATATCCCCTCAACATTTTTTTAAACAATTTTGGTGCGGAGGGAGGAATGTAGCCAGGGATACCAGTAAGCAAATTGCTGTCAGCTCCTCCGTCTTAAACAAATTTACTTTTGCACAACTTCTTTTTCATGCCTTCTGAATTGCTGTCCCATCTCATATATATAAATGTAAAAACATTGGCACCCACATCATTCTGCCGGAGCACATGCGCAATGTTTACCCCCTAAATACCTGTCCCACTTTCCGTGTTGCTGTCTCCCTCATTTTGTGAGTTTTCTCGTGTGCCCAAACCCCCAACCCTCCCACATGCTCTGTGTGGCTTTTGCTAATGTTCCTCCCCCGCCTCCAGTGTTGCTCAGCCTCTCCTTCGATTGCTGTTTTTGCCTGTCAAGACCTACCCATCCATTGCCCCACCGGCTCCTTCATTACCCCTAAGTCCACTGTCTTTCATATTTCGCTACTTTGGACCCTCATACCCCTCACCCTCACACCCCCTCACCCTCACACCCCCTCACCCTCACCACCGTCACCCTGCCCCACCCACTCTTACCCTCACTCACCCTCACCCCTCACTCCCACCCCCTCACCCTCACCACCCTCACCCTCACCCTCACATACCCTCACATAGACTCACACACCCTCACACCCTCCCCCTCCCCCATACCCTTCCCCACCATCACACCCACACCCTCATACCCCCCTCACCCTCAAACCCCCTCACCCACCACCTCACCCTCACATCTCACCCTCACTCACCCTCTCACACCCCCACCCACCCTCACATCCTCTCACCCACCCTCACACCCCCTCCCCCTCACACCCTCGCACGCCCCCACCCTAACCCTCACCCACCCCCTCATCCTCACACCCCCTTACCCTCACACCCCCTCACCCTCACCCCCTCTCACCCTCACACACCCTCTCACCCTCACCCCCCCTCACACCCCCTCACCCTCACACACCCCTCACCCCCCTCTCACCCTCAAACACCCTCTCACCCTCACACACACCCTCAACCTCACACTCCTTCACCCCCATACCCCCTCACCCTCACACACCTCACACACCCTCACCCTCACACCCCCTCACACCCCCTCACCCTCACACACCTCAGTCTCACAACCCCACACCCCCACACCACCTCACCCTCACACCCGCTCCCCCCACACCCCCTCCCCCTCATACCCCCTCCCCCTCACACCCTCATACCCCCTCATCCTCACACACCTCACCCTCACACCCCCTCACCCTCATACCCCTCACCCCCCTCTCACCCTCACCCCCCTCTCACCCTCACACACCCTCTCACCCTCACACACCCTCACCCTCACACTCCCTCACCCTCAAACACACCGGCACCCCCCTCTCACCCTCACACACCCTCTAACCCTCACACCCCCTCAACCTCACACTCCCTCACCCTCACACCCCTCCCCCTCACCCTCACCCTCACACCCCTCATCCTCCCTCCCGTCACCGTCACACCCCCTCACCCTCACACCCCTCACCCTCACAACCCCATACCCCTACACCCTCACACCCCCTCACCCTCACACCCCCTCACCCTCACACACACCCTCACATACCCCCACCCCCTCTCACCCTCACACACCCTCACACACTCACACACCCTCATGCACTCACACACCCTCTCACCCCTCTCACACCCCCTCACCCCCCTCACCCTCACACACCCTCTCCCCCTCAACCTCACCCTCCCTCACCCTCACACCCCTCACCCTCACACACCCTCACCCCCCCACACTCACACCCCCTCACCCCCACCTCCGTCACCCTCACCCTCACACCCCTCACCCTCAAAACCCCACCCCCCCACACCCTCACACCCCCTAACCCCCCTCACCTTCACATACCCTCATTCACCCTCACCCTCATACCCACTCACCCTCACACCCCCTCACCCTCACACACCCCCTCACCCTCACACCCCCTCACACCCTCTCACCCTCACATCCCCTTACGCCCTCACCCCCTCCCCCTCACACACCCTCACCCCCCTTAACCTCACCCCCCTCACCCTCATACCTCCTCACACCCACACCCTAACATCCCCTCACCCTCACACCCCCTCACTCATCCCTCACACCCTCTCACCCCACACGCCCTCACTCACTCACACCCCCTCAAAACTCACACCCCCTCAAAAACTCACACACACCCTCACACACCTCTCATACACCCGTCACACCCCCCTCACCCTCACACCCCTCCCCCGCACACCCTCACACACCCTCACACACTCTCACACACCCTCACACACCCACACTCACCCTCACTCACTCTCACACCCCCTCATTCACCCTCACCCCCCCTCATTCACCCTCACACCCCCTCATTCACCCCTCACACACCCTCATCCTCACTCCCCCTCACACACCCTCACACCCCCCCTTAACCTCACCCCCTCACCCTCCTCACACCCACACCCTAACACCCCCTCACCCTCACACCCACTCACCCTCACACCCCCTCACTCACCCTCACACCCTCTCACCCTCACACCCCCTCAACTCACTCACACCCCCTCAAACCTCACACACCCTCACCCTCACACACAACCCTCACACACCCTCTCATACACCGTCACACCCCCTCACCCTCACACCCCTCCCCCGCACACCCTCACACACCCTCACACACCCTCACACACCCACACTCACCCTCACTCATTCTCACACCCCCTCATTCACCCTTACCCCCCTCATTCACCCTCACACCCCCTCATTCACCCTCACACCCCCTCATCCTCACTCCCCCTCACACACCCTCACCCCACATCCCCTCACCCTCACCCCCTCACCCTCACATACCCTCACGCACCCTCACACACCCTCACTCACCTTCCCTCACACACCCTCACACTCTCACCCCCTCACCCTCACCCCCTCACCCTCACACCCCCTCACCCCCACAACCCCTCACCCTCACACACACCCTCACCCTCATACCCCTTCACCCTCACACACCCACACTCACCCTCACTCACTCTCACACCCCCTCATTCACCCTCACACCCCCTCATCCTCACTCCCCCTCACACACCCTCACTCACCCCTCACCCCCAGACCCCCTCACCCTCACCCCCTCACCCCCCCTCACCCTCACACCCCCTCACACACACCCTCACCCCCTCTCACCCTCACACACCCTCTCACCCTCACCCACCCCCTCAACCTCACACTCCCTCACCCTCACACTCCCTCACCCTCCCTCACCCTCACACCCCCTCATCCTCCCTCCCGTCACCGTCACCCTCACACCCCATCACCCTCACACCCCTCACCCTCACAACCCCACACCCCCACCCCCTCACACCCCCTCACCCCCCTCACCTTCACACACCCTCATTCACCCTCACCCTCACTCACCCTCACTCACCCTCACACACCCTCACACACCCTCCCTCACACTCTCACCCCATCACCCTCACACCCCCTCACCCACACCCTCACCCCCCCTCTCACCCTCACCCACCCCCTCAACCTCACACCCCCTCACCCTCACACCCCCTCATCCTCCCTCCCATCACCGTCACCCTCACACCCCCTCACCCTCACACCCCTACACCCTCACACCCCTACACCCTCACACCCCCTCACCCTCACACCCCCTCACCCTCACAACCCCTCTCCCTCACAACCCCTCACCCTCACAACCCCTCACCTTCACACACCCTCACTCACCCTCACACCCCCTCACCCTCATACACCTTCACACCCCGTCACCCTCACACACACCCTCACACACCCTCACTCCCTCACACACTCTCACGCACTCACACACCCTCACACCCCCTCACCATCTTTCATGTCCCCCCCCCCCCCCCCCCCCCTTCCCCCCCCCCTCCCACACCCCCACACTCCCACCCCACCCCTCCCCCTCCCACCACCCCACCCCCCCCTCCCCCCCACCCCTCCACCCCTCACCCCCCAAACACCCCAACCCCCCACCCCCCCACCCCCCTCACCCCCCTCACCTTCACACACCCCACATTCACCCTCCACCTCACACACCCTCACACCCACTCACCTTCACACCCCCTCACCCTCACACACCCCCTCACCCTCACACCCCCTCACACCCTCTCACCCTCACATCCCCTTACGCCCTCACACCCCCTCCCCCTCACACCCCCTCACACCCCCCCATAACCTCACCCCCACACCCTCCTCACACCCACACCCTAACACCCCCTCACACCCACTCACCCTCACACCCCCTCACTCACCCTCACACCCTCTCACCCTCACACCCCCTCACTCACTCACACCCCCTCAAACCTCACACACCCTCACACACACCCTCACACACCCTCTCATACACCGTCACACCCCCTCACCCTCACACCCCTCCCCCGCACACCCTCACACACCCTCACACACTCTCACACACCCTCACACACCCACACACACCCTCACTCATTCTCACACCCCCTCATTCACCCTCACCCCCCCTCATTCACCCTCACACCCCCTCATTCACCCTCACACCCCCTCATCCTCACTCCCCCTCACACACCCTCACCCCACATCCCCTCACCCTCACCCCCCTCACCCTCACATACCCTTACTCACCCTCACACACCCTCACTCACCCTCCCTCACACACCCTCACCCTCACACACCCTCACCCTCACCCCCCTCACCCCCACACACCCCCTCACACACACCCTCACCCTCATACCCCCTCACCCTCACACACCCACACTCACCCTCACTCACTCTCACACCCCCTCATTCACCCTCACACCCCCTCATCCTCACTCCCCCCCACACCCTCTCACCCTCACCCCCAGATCCCCTCACCCTCACCCCCTCACACCCTCACTCACCCTCACACACCCTCACTCACCCTCCCTCACACTCTCACCCCCTCACCCCCTCACCCTCACACCCCCTCACCCTCACACCCCCTCACCCTCACATACACCCTCACCCTCACACACACCCTCACCCTCACACCCCCTCACCCTCACACCCCTTCACCCTCACACCCCCTCTCACCCTCACACACCCTCTCACCCTCACACCCCCCTCACACCCCTCACCCTCACACCCCCTCACCCTCACACCCCCTCACAACCCCTCACCTTCACACACCCTCACTCACCCTCACACCCCCTCACCCTCACACACTCTCATACCCCCTCACACCTCCTCACCCTCACCCCCCTCACCCTCACACACCCCGCACCCTCAGACACCCTCACACCCTCACCCTCACACACCCCCTCACCCCCCTAACACCCACCTCACCCTCAAACCCCCTCACCCCCTCTCACACCTTCACACACCCTCACTCACCCTCCTACCCCCACACCCCCACACCCTCATACCCTTTCACTCTAACACCCCCTCACCCTAACACCCCTCACCCTCACACCCCCTCACCATCACACACCCTCACTCACCCTCACCCTCACACACCCTCACACCCCCTCACACCCCCTCACACCCCCTCACACGCCCTCACCCTCACCCCCCTCACCTCACACCCCCTCACTCCCCCTCACACAACCTCACACCCCTCACCCCCTCACCCTCACACACCCTCACACCCTCACACACCCTCACTTACCCTCACACACGCTCACCCTCACAACCCTCTCACCCTCACACACCCTCACCAGCATAGCATAACAAAACATAGCATAACATAACAAAAAAAGCATAGGATAGCAAAACATAGCATAACAAAACAAAGCATAGGATAGCAAAACAAATCATAACATAGCAAAACACAACAAAGCATAGCATAACAAAACACAGCAAAACATAACAAAGCATAGCAAAACAAAACATAGCATAGTATAACAAAACAGCATAACAAAACACAACAAAACATAGCAGAGCATAACAAAGCATAGCATAGCATAACAAAACATAGCATAACAAAACATAGCAAAACACAACAAAGCATAGCATAACAAAACACACCAAAACATAGCATACATAACAAAACATAGCACACGAAAGCATAACAAAACATAGCATAGCATAACAAAACACAACATAACATAGCATAACAAAACAAATCTTAGCATAGCATAACATAGCATAACAAAACCTAGCATAACAAAACAAAGCATAGCATAACAAAACATTGCATAGCATTACAAAGCATAGCATAGCAAAACACAACAAAACATAGCATAGAATAACAAAACAAAGCATAGGATAGCATAACAAAACAAAGCATAGGATAGCAAAACATAGCATAGCTTAACAAAACATAGCATAACATAACAAAACATAGCATAACAAAACACAACAACACATAGCATAACAAAACATAGCAAAACACAACAAAACATAGCATAGCTTATCAAACACAACAAAACATAGCATAACATAACAAAACATAGCATAGCAAAACAAAGCATAGCATAATAAAACACAACAAAACATAGCATAACATAGCATAGCATAACAAAGCATAGCATAGCCAAACGTAGCATAGCATAACAAAACATAGCATAGTATAACAAAGCATAGCATAGCATAACAAAGCATAGCATAGCATAACAAAGCATAGCATAGCATAACAAAGCATAGCATAGCAAAACATAGCATAGCATAACAAAACATAGCATAGCATAACAAATCACAGCATAGCATAGCATAACAAATCAAAGCATAGGATAGCAAAACATAGCATAACATACAACATCACTCAGCACCACCACAGCATCACTCAGGGGCACCACAACATCACTATGCGCTACCACAGCATCACTGAACCCCACAGCATCGCTCGTTCGCCACCACAACATCACTCAGCGCCACCACAGCATCAATCTGTGCAACCATTCAACAACAGCTGGTTCAAATATGTTCTCTCAATGTTTCAAGCTTTATTACAAATGTAACAAAAGTATGTTAATATTTCACTTCTGTTCTTGGATTTTCGTCACAATAAAATACACTCAACATAATCTGCACAAAAGTTATTTACAAAAGTTTAAGCTATTGCCATTATAAATTACAATAACTTTTATTTAAGTATTAATTATTTGAAAAAATTAAAAGCCATTGTTATTTGTAATATCAATACATGTAAGTCACGTAAATACAACACATATTGCATTACAAATGCTATAGGTGTCACATTTGCGAAAGTTATAACTATTGGCATTGTAAATGACAAAGCCATTAATTTCGCTATTTTCAAAAACAAAACATAAATAAAAAATGTGTCCTTTACAATACCAATAGCTCAAACTTTCCTAATGCGAGACCTGTTGCATTGCAAATGCTTGTTTCGCTCGCCATATTCATGTTAACAAATGGGAATGCTTTATTTTTAATTTTTTAGTCTCTGCGGCGTCGTGCTTTAATGTTTATTCGTTTTATTTTCCAATGAGCCACACGTCCTGAAAATTTCACACGGTGGCGCGCGGCTTTCATTTGTGCTGGGGCTGACCAAAATCAACTTTTAACCAATTTTTTTTCCCCTCACCAGCCACAAATTGCAGCACTTTAACAATGGCACCCGTGTCCAGTGTCAGCAGTTTCTAACATTTCCGCGCACTTTCCCTTTGTGACCGCTTTGGCACTGTTGTGTTGCCTGGAAGAACCTCCGTGTTTTGTACAGCCCCTACAGACATGATGGACAGTGGCAGAAGGTTTCTTTACTTTGGTGACCCTTCTCCCTTCATTCGAGGATAATTTGGGTAACTTGAAGGCCAGGCGTTAATTAATAGGCAGGTCTTATTACTAGCACTTTGCAGTTGTAGCGCGAACCTGACCAGAAGGTATTGGAGCGCTTTACGTGAGTAACACTTTTGTTCAAGAGGCAGCTCACTGCTGTTAGAAAGGCAACCCCGGGGGAGGCAGAAGATGTCTGACTGACCACCCCTAGGTCCACCTCTCCGTCGAGAAGTAGCCGAGCGTTTACCGAGAGGCCTCCTGAATGAGGGTCCTCTCCTAGGATCGTACAGCAGAGTAATCACAACACTACAGATGGACACCACACAAGAGGTCAAGTTCTTAAGCTTTTATAGATAATAAAAGGTTGCGGGTTCTTGGCAGTATGTACAAACAGATCAAGGGATCTATAAAGTCTCGTAAAAGGGGGTAAGGTAGCGGGACAGTCTTACTCTGGGTGGAGGAAGGGATACCCTACGCACAGCTCTCAATCCTCGAGCTGGGGGGTTCCGAGAGGTCGCGCCGCGGCAGCGCCAGCAGGCTTGCAGGATGGTTCAGTGAGGTAGGCCGCGGCAGCGCCAGCAGGCTCGTAGATGTCTCAGCAAGTTGGGCCGCGGCAGCGCCAGCAGGCTCTCAGATAGTGCAGCAAGGTAGGCCGCGGCAGCGCCAGCAGGCTCTCGGAAAGTTCAGCAAGGTAGGCCGCGGCAGCGCCAGCAGGCTCTCAGATGGTTCAACAAGGTAGGCCGCGGCAGCGCCAGCAGGCTCTCAGATGGTTCAGCAAGATAGGCCGCGGCAGCGCCAGCAGGCTCTCAGATGGTTCAACAAGGTAGGCCGCGGCAGCGCCAGCAGGCTCTCAGATGGTCGTCGGGTTACGGGGAGGATGAGTTCGTCTGGTGTCGGCCGTGACAGCGTCAGCAGGGCTTCCAGTCCAGGATACAACTGAAGACCTAATCCAGGGCTGGCCCAGATATAGGTCTGGAGGTCTTTGAAGTCCAGACCCTCGTGCCTGGGGGTCAGAGGGGCCGGGATGAAGGTGTCCAGACACCCAGCAGGGGGGTGGAGCCAGCGCCCAGGGAGGCCGGAGGGCGATCGATACCAGGCGTCCGGGGACGGCTGGAGGGCCCTCGAAACTCCTCTTCCTCCGGGATCTGTCGAGTGGCCACTCGACCACCTGGGTGGATCTTGGTGCCTCGATGTCGGGACCTCGCTGGGGCCTGGGCCGGGGCCGAGGCCACGTGGTTGTGACGTGGTGGACCAAGATGGAGTCGGGCACGGCCTCGTGCTTAGGTCGTGATGGGCCTACGCGGGGGCAGGCCTGCGGTGGAGGACCGGGGTGGTAGCCGGCCCTGTGGTGTTGGGGCGTGCAGGATCGGGCCGAAGGGGCCGCCCGAGGTCCGGTGGAGGGCAGATATCGTCCTGGGCCCGCCATGCGGGAGGGGTAGGACCACGCCATGAGGCCAGGTCCAACACGCGTCCCCCCCAGCTGAAGGCAGGGGAGAGTCACCCATCCTCTTGGGGATTCTCCTCGCCAAGGCGGAAGAATCTGGACAGGCCGTCGGCATTGGCGTGGTCATTGCCGGGGCGATGTTCCACGGTGAAATCCATTCCCTGCAGTGAGATGGACCAGCGTAGCAGCTTCGGGTTTTCTCCCCACATCTGCATCAACCAACGCAGGGGCTGGTGGTCGGTCTGGACCCGGAAGTGAGTGCCGAAGAGGTAGGGCCGGAGCTTCTTGAGGGCCCACACCACGGCAAAGGCTTCCCTCTCGATGGTGCTCCAGCGTTGCTCTCTCGCTAGCAGGCGTCAGCTGATGAAGGCCACAGGCTGGTCGATTCCTTCGGGGTTGACTTGGGACAGGACCGCCCCGATGCCGTGCTCCGAGGCGTCGGTTTGGACTACAAACTCTCTGCTGTAGTCGGGGGCCTGGAGCACAGGGGCGGTGCACATGGCAGTCTTTAGAGTTTCAAAGGCCGTTTGGCACGCAGGGGTCCAGTGCACCTTCTTGGGTAGTCTCTTGGAGGTTAGTTCTGTAAGGGGCCCCACAATGCTCCCGTAGTCTTTTATAAAACGCCGATAATATCCGGTGAGCCCCAGGAAGGCTCGGACGGCGGTCTGGGTGACCGGGGGCTCCCAGTCCCGGATGGCGTCTATCTTTGGTTGGAGGGGAGCCACGTGGCCGCTCCCCACTTGGTGTCCCAGATAGGTCACGGACCCTTGGCCTATCTGGCACTTACTGGCTTTGATGGTGAGTCCGGCCCGCCGAAGGGCCGTCAGGACCGTCCAGAGGTGGGTCAGGTGCTCACCCCAGTGAAGGCTGTACACGGCAATGTCATCGAGGTAGGCGGCGCTGTACTCCTCTAGTCCGGCCAGCACCTGGTTCACGAGTCTCTGGAAGGTTGCGGGTGCGTTCTTCATGCCGAAGGGCATCACTTTGAAGTGATAGTGGCCGTCTGGGGTCGAGAAGGCTGATCGCTCCTGTGCACCAGGGGTAAGGACGATCTGCCAATACCCCGCCGTGAGATCGAAGGTGCTGAGGAATTTGGCAGCTCCTAAGCGATCGATTAGTTCATCTGCCCTGGGGATAGGATGGGCGTCGGGCCTGGTGACTGCATTTAGTCCCCTGTAGTCAACACAAAACCGGAGCTCTGGAGCCTCTCCGGGGGCGGCGGCTTTAGGGACCAGGACAACGGGACTGGCCCAGGGGCTGTTGGAGGGTTCGACCACCCCCAGAGCCAACATCTTGGCCACTTCTGATTGGATGCAGGCCCGAACCCGGTCAGGTACTCGAAAAGCTCGGTGTGTCACCGGCGGGCTGTCTCCGGTATCCACATCGTGGACACACCACCGGGTGACCCCCGGAGTGAGGGAAAACAGATCCGCAAACTGCTCCAGCAGCTTCCGGCAGTCTTGTTGCTGCTCTGGGGTCAGGGTAGAGGAGAGCCGGACCCCTTCGAAGGAGCCGTCTTTCTCGGAGGTGCTGAGGAGATCTGGCAGTGGGTCAGAGTCGTCTTCCGCTCCGTCATCGGTCGCTAGCAACAGACTTAGTTCAGTGCGGGCAAAGTGCGGCTTAAGTCGGTTAGCGTGTAGAACCCGGAGAGGGTTCCGGGGGGACTCCATGTCCACTAGGTAGGTGACGGGGCTCTTGCGCTCCACCACCTTGAAGGGCCCCGTCCACTTGTCCTGGAGGGCACAGGGTTCGACCGGGGACATGACCCAGACCTGCTGGCCCGGCTCGAATTCGATGGACGAGGCGTTCTGGTCATACCAGCGTTTCATCTCCTCCTGACTAGCTTCTAGGTTGGCCTCGGCAAGTTCCCGGAACTTCCGAGTCTGGTTGCGGAGTGTCAGGAGGTACCGGTAGACATCAGGCGGGGCGTCTCGGACTGCCGTCTCCCAGCCTTCCTTGACCAGGCTGAGGGGGCCTCGGACCGGGTGTCCGTACAAGAGTTCAAAAGGACTGAACCCCAAGGACTTCTGGGGTACCTCTCGGTAGGCGAACAGGAGGCAGGGCAGCAGGACATCCCACTTGCGCCGGAGTGGCTCTTCTAGGCCCTTGATCATTCCCTTCAGTGTTCTGTTAAATCGTTCTACTAGTCCATTGCCTTGGGGATGATACGGGGTGGTGAACTTATAGGCAACCCCGCACTGTTGCCATAGGGACTTCATATGCTTCGAGATAAAGTTGGAGCCCCGATCACTCACGACCTCTCGGGGGAAGCCGACTCGGGAGAAAATGCTCATGAGGGCTCGGCCCACCACGGGGGCTGTGATGGTTCGGAGGGGGATGGCTTCGGGATAGCGGGTCGCATGGTCCACCAGGACGAGGATGAAGCGGTGCCCCTGCGAGGTGCGAGGGTCCAGGGGCCCTACGATGCCGATCCCCACTCGCTCGAAGGGGGTGGTGACCACGGGAAAAGGCTGGAGCGGGGCTTTGACTTTCCCCCCGCTCTTCCCGCTGGCTTGACAGGTCGGGCAGGTCCTGCAGTGGTTATGCACCTCGTTCCGCATTTTCGGCCAGTAGAAATGGGTCACCAGGCGGCTGTAAGTTTTGTCCTGCCCCAGGTGCCCGGCGAGGGGCACATCGTGTGCTAAGTTTAGGAGGAAGTCTCTGAATCGGAGGGGCACGACCAGCACCCGGCTGGCCCCTAGTTCGGCAATCTTCTGCTCACTGTAGAGAAGGTCGTTGTCCCAATAGACCCAGTGGGACCCCGCGGGGTCTCCCGCGGCCTGTGTAGCGGCTTGCTGTCGAACCCCCTCAAGGGAGGGGCAGGTTTTCTGCTCCTGCCGGAACTGTTCGCGAGTGGGACCCCCTTCTTGGCGCCATTGAGCGAGTTCGGGGAGGTGTTGGAGCTCTGGGAGATTTTCTTGCTCGGGCTCTTGGGAGCCGTGTTCAAGGCCAGGGTCCTCGGGGATGACGGGTGGCGGCGGTGCGGGCCACTCCGGCTCTTCGGTCGGAGCTTCCCCCGCTGGGGTGGAGGCTCGGGCGGACATGGAACGGGTGGTCGCGCAGACCCACTCGGGAAGGCCTAGCATCCCTAGGTGCTCTCTTCTTTCGACGCCCGCCCATGGGGAACTTTCTAGGTCGTTCCCAAGGAGGCAGTCCACGGGGGCATCGTTGCGGACAGTCACTTTTAACACGCCCGACACTCCCCCCCCACTCGAAGGGGATGCGGGCCATCTGGCACAAAGTCTCTGAGTTGTCTGCGGACCGGACTGGGCACAGGACGTTAGGAAGGATCTGTTCGGGGGTCACCAAATGGCAGCGGACGGCTGTCACGCTGGCTCCGGTGTCACGGAGGGCTTCGGTTCGGAGACCATTGATGGTGACCCACTGGCGGTATTTCTGGGTGTTGCCGGGGATCGGCCCTCGGGGGATCAGATCGTGAGTCCCCAGGCAGGCTAAGGTCATGGCGGCGGGCTCCCACTCGGCCTGCTCGGGGCCGTTGTCCTCTTCCTCACTTCCTTCTTCACCCAGGGCCGCGGCCATTATCTGGCGGGCTGGAGGACCGGTGGTGCCGGGTCGCTGGTTCATCGGGCAGAGGGGGTCATTCGCGTAATGACCCTGTCGCTGGCATCTGTGGCACGTAACATTTGGGCGGGGCCCGGGTCTGGCTGGTGGGCCCCCTCTCTGGCCCAAGGGTGGCGACGTGGAGGCAGGGGATGACCCCTGGGAGGCGTCCCGTCCCCGGCTCTGGCCTACTCTGCCGCCTCGGGTCGGTGGTTTCCCGGGGATCCCCGGCCGGAGTCTTCCGTCGGACCCCGAGCGACTCGGGTGCTCGCCCATCTATCCGCCTCGACAGCGAGTTTTCGTGGCTCAGTCAGTTTGCTGTCGAGGAGGTGTTGCCGGAGTTCGACGAAGCAGTTATTGGATAGATGTTCCCACAGAATGGGGTCGACCAGCTGCTGGTAGTTGGTGACCTGACAGCCCCGAGTCCACCCCTCGAAGGCTCTGCTGTAATAGTTCACGTACTCCACCCACGTGGTACCGGGGATTTTTTTGCAGTCTCGAAATCGCTGCCGGTACATCTCGGGGGTGAGTCCGTAGCGAGTGAGGAGGGCGGTCTTCATGTGCTCGTACGAGGTCATCTCGGTATCCGGGAGCTCCAGCAGGGCGTCTCTCCCTTTGTTGATAAACTTCCCCCACAGGCCGGCGCCCCAGTCCTTGAGGAGTACTCGAGGGGCGGTCATGGCGACCTCGTAGGCTTTGAACCACTGTAAATGTAAAATGTAAATGTATAGGCATTTATATAGCGCACTACTTACCCGTAGGGTCCCAAGGCGCTTCGACCGCTGCGAAACCCTTCCTGGCTTCCCTGAGAGATGGTCCCTTAATGGGTATCTCCAGGGTGAGACCAGGCATCCCCGGCGGTCTGGTGGGGCCGTTAGTGAAGATGAGGCAAGCTAATGCCCAGAGTTGCCGAGTGTAAACGCTGATGAGAGTGGGCACCGAGGCGAGAGAATTATCGAGTCCGCTGACCCTGGTCCAGAAACCTGCCGCGCCGGGAATCGAACCCTGGTCCCGGGCCGTCCTCTGCTCTCGGGTCTGCCGCCTCTAACCAGTGAGCCACACTACTGGATGTCGTCGTTCTTATAGTACTCTTTGACGACATCCTTGGGTATATGTACCTTTGTGTCCACCGGGGGAGGTGAGGCCTTCCCCCCGGAGAGGCCAGTCTCGTTGGCCTTGGCTTTAAATTCCATTTCTTTGAGGACGCGCTCGTGCATGAGTTTTTTCTCCTCGAGATCTCTCGGTCTTCGCTTTTCTTCCAGGTCTCCTTCTAGCCGTAGCTGCTCGAGGGCTACCTTCCTTTCTGCCAGTTGGATCTCTCCTTCTTGTCTGAGTCGAGCGAGCTCCAACTCGTGGAGCCGGTTCTTGTCTCGTTCTCGGGCATCTTCGTGGGAGAGGCCCGTGACTGGGTTCGCGGGTCTCCCTCCCGCTGGGTTCGTCGCAGCCTCCGGGCCTCCGTTCGGGCCCGGGTTATCTTCCCTCGGGGGTGGCGCCTCGCCGGCGTCCACCCAGGCCTGCAGGGCCGATTTAAAGTCTTCTTTGGTGCTTAAGCCAGTGGTAGCGATGCCTAGGTCTTTGCAGAATTGCTTTAGCTCCTTGTGACTGTAGTCTTCCATTCTCTCTTTCTGGAATTCTGTGCTCATGGTCGCAGTGGGTTTTTCTTGGTAGTGAGCGAACTACTCTCTGTACGATCTACGTGGGCTCAGATCCCAGCGCTTGCCACCAATGTTAGAAAGGCAACCCGGGGGAGGCAGAAGATGTCTGACTGACCACCCCTAGGTCCACCTCTCCGTCGAGAAGTAGCCGAGTGTTTACCGAGAGGCCTCCTGAATGAGGGTCCTCTCCTAGGATCGTACAGCAGAGTAATCACAACACTACAGATGGACACCACACAAGAGGTCAAGTTCTTAAGCTTTTATAGATAATAAAAGGTTGCGGGTTCTTGGCAGTATGTACAAACAGATCAAGGGATCTATAAAGTCTCGTAAAAGGGGGTAAGGTAGCGGGACAGTCTTACTCTGGGTGGAGGAAGGGATACCCTACGCACAGCTCTCAATCCTCGAGCTGGGGGGTTCCGAGAGGTCGCGCCGCGGCAGCGCTAGCAGGCTTGCAGGATGGTTCAGTGAGGTAGGCCGCGGCAGCGCCAGCAGGTTCGTAGATGTCTCAGCAAGTTGGGCCGCGGCAGCGCCAGCAGGCTCTCAGATAGTGCAGCAAGGTAGGCCGCGGCAGTGCCAGCAGGCTCTCGGAAAGTTCAGCAAGGTAGGCCGCGGCAGCGCCAGCAGGCTCTCAGATGGTTCAACAAGGTAGGCCGCGGCAGCGCCAGCAGGCTCTCAGATGGTTCAACAAGGTAGGCCGCGGCAGCGCCAGCAGGCTCTCAGATGGTTCAACAAGGTAGGCCGCGGCAGCGCCAGCAGGCTCTCAGACAGTTCAACAAGGTAGGCCGCGGCAGCGCCAGCAGGCTCTCAGATGGTCGTCGGGTTACGGGGAGGATGAGTTCGTCTGGTGTCGGCCGTGACAGCGTCAGCAGGGCTTCCAGTCCAGGATACAACTGAAGACCTAATCCAGGGCTGGCCCAGATATAGGTCTGGAGGTCTTTGAAGTCCGGACCCTCGCGCCTGGGGGTGAGAGGGGCCGGGATGAAGGTGTCCAGACACCCAGCAGGGGGGTGGAGCCAGCGCCCAGGGAGGCCGGAGGGCGATCGATACCAGGCGTCCGGGGACGGCTGGAGGGCCCTCGAAACTCTTCTTCCTCCGGGATCTGTCGAGTGGCCACTCGACCACCTGGGTGGATCTTGGTGCCTCGATGTCGGGACCTCGCTGGGGCCTGGGCCGGGGCCGAGGCCACGTGGTTGTGACGTGGTGGCCCAATATGGAGTCGGGCACGGCCTCGTGCTTAGGTCGTGATGGGCCTACGCGGGGGCAGGCCTGTGGTGGAGGACCGGGGTGGTAGCCGGCCCTGTGGTGTTGGGGCGTGCAGGATCGGGCCGAAGGGGCCGCCCGAGGTCCGGTGGAGGGCGGATATCGTCCTGGGCCCGCCATGCGGGAGGGGTAGGACCACGCCATGAGGCCGGGTCCAACAACTGCACTTTGCTCCTCGGCTCACTTCCCGAAAACCATGACTTCTACAAAGGGCTCCTGCCCTCTTTTTTTCTTGATTTGTTCCCCTGTGAAAGGGATCCAAAAAACACTTGGCTGCAAATGTCTTCAGACATTTTTCTATTCAAACGTGCAGTCGTGGGTTTAGAAGTGAGGTGGGGGTGGTGGTGACAGCTCTTTTTCTCTTCCCTTCACACGCCTCACCCAAGTAAAATTTGAGTCTCCAATGTTTTAGGGACGGCACACTGTATCAAAGAGACTTTCCTCTACAGAATGGTACAAAAGGGGGTGGTGATGGACGGAGCATCTGAACCAATCATACACTCACACCCAGTCAACAGATCTGGGTTTAATCCATCACCATTCTTTAGCCCACTCTGCCACCCCAGTTCAGACATGGGCATATGCAAATCAGTCTGACCCTGTGCCTCATGGGAACAGTCCAGACTTGCTTGAATCCAGTGGCAAAGTGAGCAAGGGAGTCATGTCTGAGAATACCCTGCCAACTTATGGCGAACAAAGCGGTACAAAAGGGGGTGGTGATGGACAGAGCATCTGAACCAATCAAACACTCACACCCAGTCAACAGATCTGGGTTTAATCCATCACCGTTGACCTTTGACCCTGTCACCAGGTAGGTCGCCCCCTCAGCCGCCACACGGTCCCCCTGTGCCGCCGGTGCCCGCTGTGCCACCTGTGATTGCAGCAAGCATTCTCCTCTGCCCAGTCTGTTCTTTTCTGTGCCTTTTTTTTGCCTTCTTGTTCCCCCGTATTGGTCTCCTATCTTTTCCTTGTCGGCCCTAGTGTCCGTGCCCTCCCCCAACCCGCTCCCCTCCCTTGCATTTCCCGCAGCTGACACCCTGCAGCCCCGGCCCTCTGGTGCCCCATTCCCCACCCCGCTCCCGTCTCCCAGCTGCTCCTCCCTCCCTTAGCTCTTCTTATGGAGGCAGCACAGTGGTGAAGGGAGCGACCTTTGACTCTGTCACCAAGGAGGTCGCCCCCTCAGCCGCCACACGGTCCCCCTGTGCCCCCGCTGCCCGCTGTGCCACCTGTGATTTCCGCAAGCCATCTCCTCTGTCCAGTCTGGTTTTTTTTTCGGTACCTTTTCTTTGCCTTCTAGTTCCCCCGTATTGGTCTCCTCTCCTTTCCCCCGCGCCCCTAGTGCCTGTGCCCTCCCTCCTGCCCCCCACCCACTTCCCTCCCTCACATTACCCGCCGCTGCCACCCTGCAGCCCCGTCCCCCCTGGTGCCCCATTCACCACCCCGCTCCCGCCACCAGCTGCTCCTCCCTCCCTTAGCACTTCTTATGGAGGCGGCGCAGCTGACGCGCGCAGCGAGTGTGCCGCTGGCGCGCCGAAGGCATGCCAAAGGCAAGGCTGTCTGCGCCCGTCCACGCCTGGACCGCGCCAGAACCCCTGGCCCCCGCTGAAACCAAGTAACCCGACTGAGATACGACACCACGATCCTCCACGCACTCAACACCGGCCGACCAGCCGCCTCCTACCAAGTCACCCCGAAGCGCACTCACGTACCCTTCTCCTGCCAAACCTGCAAACTCACCTGTGTCCGAACCTACGTCCCACCACCCAGACCAGGCAACAACAATAACCCCCTCAAGTGCATCCTGCTCAACACCCGCTCCGTCCATAAGCACGCCGTCGAACTCTGGGACCTCCTCGACACAACAGCACCAGACATCGCCTTCCTCACGGAAACCTGTATGAACGCTTCCTCAGCCCCCGACATTGCCATAGCCATCCCGGACGGCTACAAGATCACCCGAAAGGACCGCTTCAACCAAACCGGAGGAGGAATCCCCATCATCTACAGGAACACCATCAACGTCACGACCAACTCCGAAGATGCCCTCACCACCGCACACCTACACTTCCAGATCCACACCGACCCCAAGACCACCCTCAGAGGAACCCTCATCTACAGACCCCCGGGCCCACGCACACAATTCAGTGAAGACATCGCCGACTTCATCAGCCCACGTGTCCTCACCTCATCAGACTACATCCTCCTAGGGGACCAGAACTTCCACCTGGAGAACAACAATGACAACAACACCACCACCCTGCTCGACAACCTCGCCAACCTCGGACTCAAGCAATTGGTGAACACCCCCATCCACTACGCCGGCCACACGCTCGACCCAGTCTTCTCTGCCAGAAGCTACGTTGCCTTCAGCCACTCCACCGGACTACACTGGACCTACTACAGCTGCAGCCACTTCACCTTCAAGAAGACCACATCCCTTGACCGCCCGCAACAGATCCCCCGTAGATGCTGGAACAAAATCACCGCAGACCAGCTTACCACATCACTGAGCCAGAACCCACCCATCACCACCACTGACACCGACGACGCAGCCTGCAACCTCACACAGTGGATAGTCAACTGCGCCGACGTCCGTGCACCACTGAAGAACCCTCCAGGCAAGCCCGGCATCAGGAAAACAACATGGTTCACCGACGACCTCAAAGAATCAAAGAAATCCTGCAGATCCCTCGAGAAAATCTGGTGCCGCGAACAGACGAAAGAAAACATGACAGCCCTCAAGAACGCCACCTGCATCATCAGTTGCTCCGCACCACCAAAAAGACATCTTTCAAAGAACGGCTGGACAACAACACACATAACAGCAAGGAACTCTTCAGCATCGTAAAAGAGCTTTCCAATCCCAACGCCAACAGCATCGACATCACACAGTCACAAGACCTCTGTAACTCCCTCGCCACGTTCTTCCACCGCAAGATCGCCAACATCCACAACAGCTTCGGCGCCCAGACTCCACCCCCAGCCACCGAACCAACGCCCCCTACAACCACCCTCAGCGATTGGACTCCCATCAGCACCGAAGACACCGCCCACGCAATGAACACCATCCACGCCGGCTCTCCATCCGACCCATGCCCTCACCACATCTTCAACAAAGCCGACACCATCATTGCTCCCCACCTACGGAACACCATAAACAACTCCCTCGCGTCCGCCACCTTCCCAGAGAGCTGGAAGCATGCAGAGATCAACGCCCTACTGAAGAAACCCACAGCGGACCGCAGAGACCTCAAAAACTTCCACCCCATCTCTCTTCTTCCCTTCCCGGCGAAAGTGATTGAGAAGATCGTCAATAAGTAGCTGACCGCATTCCTCAAAGCCAATGGGTCCCTCGACCCATCCCAGTCTGGATCTTGAGCCAACCACAGCACCGAGACCGCCCTCATCGCAGCCACCAACGACATCAGGACCCTACTCGACAACGGAGAAACCACCGCCCTCATTCTCCTAGACCTCTCAGCCGCCTTTGATACAGTCTGCCATCGCACCCTAATAACCCGCCTCCACAACGCCGGGATCCAAGGCAAGGCCCTGGACTGGATGACCTCTTTCCTCTCTGACAGAACCCAGCGAGTCCGCCTCCCTCCCTTCCGCTCCGCGGCCACCGAGATCATCTGCGGCGTACCCCAAGGCTCATCGCTCAGCCCAACCCTCTTCAATATCTACATGAGCCCCCTCTCCACCATCGCACGCAAACACAACCTCAACATCATCTCATACGCCGACGACACCCAGCTGATACTCTCCCTCACCAAAGACCCAGCCACCGCCAAACTCAACCTCCAGGAAGGAATGAAAAACGTCGCGGAATGGATGAAACTCAGCTGTCTGAAACTGAACTCAGACAAGACGGAGGTCCTCATCCTCGGACCATCCCCATCCGCCTGGGACTACTCCTGGTGGCCCACAGAACTAGGCACCGCACCGACACCCACTGACCACGCACGCAACCTGGGTTTCATCCTTGACTCCTCTATCACTATGACCAAAGCAAGTCAACGCCATCTCACCTTCATGCTTCAACACCCTGCGCATGCTCCGTAAGATCTTCCGGTGGATCCCTACCGAAACTAGAAAGACGGTCACCCAGGCCCTCGTAACCAGCCAACTTGACTATAGGAACGCCCTATACGCAGGAACCACAATCAAACTTCAGAAAAGACTCCAGAACATACAGAACGCATCCGGATGACTCATTCTCGACATCCTCCGCCACAGTCACATATCAGCCCACCTGAGAGACCTGCACTGGCTCCCCGTCAGCAAAAGGATCACGTTCAGGCTCCTCACCTACTTACACAAAGCGCTCCACGACACAGGCCCCGAATACCTCAACAACCGCCTCATGTTCTACACTCCAACCCGCAAACTCTGCTCCGCCAGCCCCGCCCTCGCCACCGTCCCACGGATCCGCAGAACCACCGCCGGAGGAAGGTCATTCTCCTACCTGGCGGCCAAGACATGGAACTCCCTCCCCGCCCACCTACGTCTGACCCAGGACCACCTCACATTCAGGAAACACCTCAAGACCTGGCTCTTCGAGCAGTAGCGGCACTTCACCCCCAGCACCTTGAGACCCTCACGGGTAAGTAGCGCGCTTTACAAGTGTACTTATTGCATGATTGATCGTTCTTTAGCCCACTCTGCATCTGAACCAATCAAACACTCACACCCAGTCAACAGATCTAGGTTTAATCCATCACCGTTCTTTAGCGGAAACAAGCTTCCTAGGACCGGTTTCTGGTATTTAAGCCGTCTTCAGCCAGCATCTGAAACCGGACCTAGGAAGCTTGTTTCCGGTCCAGGGAAGGCATGGCGTGGCAGTTCGGGCTGGACTGTTCCCATGAGGCACAGGGTCTGACTGATTTACATATGGCCATGTCTGAACTGGGGTGGCAGAGTGGGCTAAAGAACGGTGATGGATTAAACCCATATCTTTTGACTGGGTGAGAGTGTTTGATTGGTTCAGATGCTCCGTCCATCACCACCCCCTTTTGTACCGCTTTGTTCACCATAAGTTGGCAGGGTATGCTCAGACGTGAGTCCCTTGCTCACTTTGCAACTGGATTCAAGCAAGCCTGGCTGAAGACGGCTGAAATGCCAGAAACCGGTCCTAGGATGCTTGTTTCCGGTCCAGGGAAGGCATGGCTTGGCAGTTCGGGCTGGACTGTTCCCATGAGGCACAGGGTCAGACTGATTTGCATATGGGCATGTCTGAACTGGGGTGGCAGAGTGGGCTAAAGAATGGTGATGGATTAAACCCAGATCTTTTGACTGGGTGTGAGTGTTTGATTGGTTCAGGTGCTCCGTCCATCACCACCCCCTTTTGTACCGCTTTCCTCTACAGAATGGCACAGCAGGGAGGGAGGAAAAGCATGGCCACCTCTCATGCCTACTCTTTTAGGGATAGCTTGGGCTTTCGCCCTTCACAATAAATATATTAACGAGTGGCCGTCAGTTGGCTCACTCCCCTTTTGCCAGGGTACTAATGTTAGGAGGCTGATTCCCAGCTGTGGCGAGTTTAGCAGCCACTGATATCAAATTAAAAGTTTTTACTGTAGCACATGTTTTCTGATGTTGGCAACTGTAAGAGATGGGTGTGAGTGGATGGGCGACATGGCGGACGTTTCCTAAGACTGTGATAGAGCGCGCAGGTCACCCAACCAACAATTTTACCATATGCACATTTGGGCCCATAAATTTAATTTACCATATTCATTAATCGGGTAACCTACACTCTACTACCAGTAACCCCTGTTCCTTCCTATTTATTACCAATGTACCTGACTTACCAATCCTCGTCACAGGTACCCATGATCACAATGGATCAGGGAGCTAGCTGCAAAAGATAAGCAGTCACCAAAATACAAAAATATTTATAATATTTGCACTCTTTGTAATAACCACAGACTCGGGAAGTTTTGAAAACCTTTATCTAGTTCTCATCAGAATCCGAAAGCATTAGATTTACAGTAAGTAGGCTATCAATAACCAAGATCATAAAAATCGTGTATCCGTGCAAGAAATAGATTATGCCAACCATTTAGAACCCTAAAGGAAGGTAAGAACAGGGAACATGCCAATAAGACTTTTCAGAAAATTAGACTTGGTATAGATAGTCTAAAGGACGGAAAAAGTAAGGAACATGCTAGAATGTCACAGTTAAGTATTCTTCGGAAAACTTAGAGGAATTAGGTATAACCATGTGTCTATAGGGAAAAGGGAAAAATGGAACACGCTAATAATTCGAGTAAAATTTACTAAAGGAAAGGTAAAGAAAAGGGACATCTATATTTCATGAACTGTATGTCAGGATTTTCTTAAAGGATGGGGAAGAATGGAACATGCTAGTAAATAAAACAGAATGTAGAACTTTATTATTGGTCAGCACAGGGAGGGTAAGAAAAAGGAACAATTGCGCAAATAAGACTTTAGCAGTTTCGGAGAAGGCAAGTAAAGGACGTAAGTGTATTTCCCTCAAAGATTTATATTTACCTAGAACGGTGTGGAGACCAACCCTGGCCATGGGTCAGTTAAGGACAGTTGGAATCCCAAGGAAAGCGATTGCCAGTAGGCCAGCAGGTGCAGTATGGAAACCCAGGACAGGAAACCAGATTAGGATCAGGACAGGACCTTCAAGGCAAGACCAGCACCCGCAGTTCAGTTGCAACGCCTGCGCTACACCCTCTCTGCAGCTATCAGCCCAAACCCCGAATGGGTTCTCGATTCTCCCAGCAAAGTGCTCCGCCAGCACTTAAGGTTCTCAAAAACCCCGATTGGGTCTGTGAGTCAGTCGGACAGAGTGCTCCGCAGCACCTCTGCTTCTCGATCAGCTATTGAGTGCGTTGGGTCGGTGACAGGTCAGCTATTCGGACAAGTCGGACAAATTCTCTATCTGAACTAGACTAGATATACTGTTTTCGGGTCAGTGTACCACCCCCCAACTGTTGCAAGAGTAAGGATCCCCAAGTTCGATTGGACAAGACAGAGGACAGGTCGTCACACCAGCTAGGATTTGACTTTCTCAAGCCCATAATTTACATTTTCTGGGACCGCCCATCGAATTCGGGTTTCCCATGACATATGCCACACACATAACAATGTTGAATTTATTAATTTATACAATGTATTTAACTGAGCACATTTCAGCTTCTTTGACTAGGTGAGAAGGCTTCTCCCAGGCACATCTTGGCTTGGGCTGCCATCTGGATTCAATCCAAAGGTCACTTCTGTGGAGACTCGCAGATCTCGCGCAGACTCCGTTTCATACAAGATGGAATGCGGCAAAGGGAAGCAGGCCAGGTTGTCGTAATGTATCATGAAATAGAAAGAAACAGCTTTAGAACACAGAAAAAATGTGTGCACTGTATACCATGAATCCCTATACTACTCCCATTATTTTATAATAACTATAGCATTAGGATTAATGCGAAACAAACAGTATAGCAAAAGCAGCGATGCAAGCTTGCAGACATGTGAGAACACAAAGCATCAATTTTAATACTACTGCGCAAGTGCAAAAAGATTCCCACCAAAACTGCGAGTACGTCACATCACATGGGTATGACCTACGCATGCGCAGAAGAAATTCCCACGTAGCAGCAGCCATTTTAGGTACGAGCACGAGCAAGACGCTTTACGTGCGAATTCTTGCTCCATCAATCCCCTCTTTGATGATATTTTATATCATCACAAATTAATGGAACCAGATGTCAACTTGTCACATCTTCCCCAGTTCAATCTCTTCAAACATTCTGTTCAGCTTTTTCTCAGTTTCTTTATTAGGGTGAGAATTTTTCACCCTTTTATAAATCTGCTTATTTAGTTCTTCTAATTCAAGTTCATCAACATTTTGTTTCACTCCTCTCTTGTTCACAGTGTATTTCTTTTGGTGTTTACGACATTTGCAGCAGATTATTATAATGAATACTGCTAGACCTATTCCCGCAATTGGTATCAGTATTTTACTCAAAATACTTTTACCTAGGTTAGAAAACCAATGACCTACAGCAGAGAGACCATCAGTAAGTCTCTTCCATGCACTGTCAACCTCAAGTGGTTTGAGCTCTTTTTCCAAATTCGTAATGTTTCTCACATACCCTTTAATTTCCACACTTTTGTCAGGTATGTAAGTGCAACAATGTTGCGCTTTCAACATTCTGCAGACTCCGCCCTCTTTTGCCAATAACGTATCAAGAGCAAGTCTGTTTTGTAAAACCATTGATCTGATCGCAACCATTTCGGTATTGACCATCAGGAAACCTCCAGCAGTGTCAGTTGATAACCGATCTACTACTGTTGACAATTTGAAAATTCTGTGTGTGTTCAGAGCCACTACCACTGTAGGTATCATTGCACTAAAAATATCACCTACTATTTCGCCAACACCTTCTCTTTTATTAGGTACTAAATCACTAGTTCTTTCAGTGCTTCCAGTGATTTTCCCCACATGGTATATCTTTGGAAAGACAATACCAAAATAACAACTTCCGTACCAATGGTCGGGCAATTTGAAGTAAGCCTTGTTCCCACATATATAATAAATTCCAGGAAACACAGGCTCTGACCCATCTTTGAAACCCCAACCCCCGATTACCTTGTAATTGTGTTCGCATTCACTGGAACCAATGAAGATATTGTTATAATAACTAGTTATTTCTCTTTTAAGACAAAGTTTCCCCTTCTTTTCGAAATCCAGCAACATGGCAGCATTAGCCCCACCATTTGAGGTGTTATCTATGCTTTTGGCCCATTTATGAATTTTCTGATTTTTGTCCTTTGCTTTCTTTTGGAAACTTTCTCTTCTTTTCTCTACCATATTTAGAAACATTTTCTCTTTTTCGTGTAATGAACAGGTCAAGTTATCATTGTGTGCGTTATCTAGGTCTATTTTTCCCACAGTTAGAAAATAATCACTCATGAATTTAGCTACATCTCTAGTTGTATGTACAGGGTTTAGGTTCCTTCTCACAGGAAGTTCAGAAAATGTCACATCAGAATTAGAATAATAATACCGTAAAGGTCCTCTTCTATAAAATAAACTAGTTAGTATACTACAGGATATTCCATAGGTTAAGGGCAAGTGGTGGTAAGTCACACCTTCAGCTACTGAAGTGGGTAGCTTCATGCAGACATAACAGTCGTCTATTTCCATAGCTTCTACGTACTGTATTAATAAGTTTGCGAAAACATTTAAATGAGTCTTATTCTTGATTTTGCTAAAGTGTAATCCTTCCTCATCTGGTGCTTCTAAATCTAATTCTGTTTGCTTAAGGCTAAGTGGCTTCCTAGGTTCATCTACTCTTTGTGGTGTATTTCTAGTGTGTGATTCTACAGTGTCTTCAGGTAAGTGATTATTTGGGTACAGGTTCGGGTCTTTGCTCATCATAGAAGGAATGGCTATTGTTGGTCCTATCCAAAGTATTAGTACTATTGCTACACTACATAAACATACTTGGCAGCATGTTTTTAAACAACTTCGTCTCGGTCTCCCATTCACAGTAGAATCAGACATTTGGACTCAAAAGGAGTCTTAACCCCTCTTTGTAACTTTTACAGTTTGCTTACTCGGAGCAACTTTCAGGCTGGATTTGCTTCTTCGTCAATCTGTTCAGTAATCAATTCTTCATCACTTTCGTCACTTATTTCCAGATTCTCAAATTCTTCCAGTACAAAGTAAGTCCACTCCGGACTCGGGTACTTGGTTATTCAGTTTCTTTATACGGGCACTTCTTCTCTTAGGTTTTACCACAGCTGGGTCAGTTTGACTTGACACTTCGTTTATTTGCTCAGGTTCTTTGTTTGTCTTTAGTCGCAATCTCAGTCTTTTCACAAATCTAGGTACCGAGTCACCTTTTCTGAGTCTTTTAACTGGCACTGTGTCTTGACCTTCCTCAAACATTCTTTTGTTTTCGTTCAGTTGTGGCACATTTGTTTCAAGTTTGTCTTCAGTACTTCTCCCTAACTGACTAGGTCCAGGTCTTTCATCGGTTTCTTCTGCCTGGTCACTAAACTGGCCTTGTTCAGGTGTATGCTGAGTTTGGCTTTGATCTGTTTCGAGTTCTTCTTCCTGAACACAATTGACTAGTCCTATCTGTTCCTGTTCAAGCTCTTCGAACTCTTGATTTTCTTCCGCTTGAACTTCTGCCCTAATTTCTATCTGTCCCTCTTCTGGTGCAGGTGTTCTTGGTGGAGTGTCAATTACCTGCTCTTTCCCTATCTGTCTGAAATGGGTGAGCAACCCAACAAACCCTTGCGGGCTTGGGCAAGGAATGTATTCAAAGAAATATGCCAGCAAGGGATTTTGTTTAAAAATGGTGAATTTAGGCCACAGTAGGAAGTGAATGAATCGATTACCCACACTAATGTCAATTGGTGGCTGAGTTTGAATTGATGTTAGAACAAAATTGATATTGTTACCACACTAACAATACAAATAAATACAAAAACCAGGGTTTTAGTCAAAAAGGTATTATTTTCTTTACAGTGAGTAAAAAGGGTACTAGAAAATGCATTTGGGATAGACGAGGAGCATCCTATATACTCCTACTATAAATCTCCAAAATAAGTCAATACTGCTAAGTAATGTAAATACAATGATTTCAAATCAACAAGATAAATGAAAATCAATGATGATAGATGAAAATCAGGCAGAATTAGACTTTGTAGTCGACGTTTCGGTCTTTGGGAATGATTTCATAAGACCATCATCAGGACTTCATTATTGTGCATTAAGAATGATGACCCTAAGGAAAACTGTGAGAAACAGTATTTCGTTACAACCTGGTAATGTACAACAATAGAAAAACCTAAACAGAAAATACCAAAAGTATACAATACTGAGAATTCAAATGGTGCATTAATCGCTGTGAGTCTATATACAATTATGTACAGAATTGTTGATCGGTGTGGCGACCAAATTATGACAACAATCAATAAAAGATCATGAATAAGCTTACATGCAAGGTACAATGCCTAACGGTCAGTGATGCTGGTCGAAGTCTATCAACAAGGTACTACGGAACAATTGAATCCAGGCCTTCAATCTGCATATAGGCACTGAAAGACAGGTTGGCTGGTTCACTATTATGAAGTGCAGCGAACTATTAGAAAATAATGAGCGCGGTAGATAGAACATTATTACCTTGTATAGATGGTATTTGAATATTGTTATTAAAATCCAAATCTCGACTGCAGATTTAGTTCCAGAAGGTGCAAGTAATATTAACACGATCTACAAAAGGGAAACATAAGGGTCGTATTTATCAAAACAGGATGCCCAGTAGGATTTGCATAGATAGTTTAATACCATATTTTGGTGAATGGGACAGATTAAGGCGTGGGGGAACACCTAGTTATCACACAGGAGTTATGTGCCAAAACAGTCTAGAAACTGTCATGGGGCTATTTACAAGGACCAGCTCAAAGTTAATTCATACCTACAAAAGGAACAGAATTGTGAAGAGCGTAGATATTGCGCTGCATCCAACAACTATATTGAGCACGACAAAAAACATCGAATCCTTTGTTATTAATGGCAAAAATATCGCCATCAATCATTTCTCCAATTGCAGGACTTCCAATGTCATCTACTGCATCTGTTGCCCATGTGGTTTCTTATACATTGGTAAGACCACGCAAATGGCCAAACAGAGAATTCTGCAGCATCAATCTCGCATTCGATGCAGAGTTGAAAATGCCCCACTAGGTGACCATTATTCTCAATTTAAACATTCTGACAAGGAAATGACATGGTGGGTCATCGAAGTGGTTAAACCTACAATCAGACAGAAAAATGTGCCTATATGCAGATTGAAGGCCTGGATTCAATTGTTCCGTAGTACCTTGTTGATAGACTTCGACCAGCATCACTGACCGTTAGGCAGTGTACCTTGCATGTAAGCTTATTCATGATCTTTTATTGATTGTTGTCATAATTTGGTCACCACACCGATCAACAATTCTGTACATAATTGTATATAGACTCACAGCGATTAATGCACCATTTGAATTCTCAGTATTGTATACTTTTGGTATTTTCGGTTTAGATTTTTCTATTGTTGTACATTACCAGGTTGTAACGAAATACTGTTTCTCACAGTTTTCTTTAGGGTCATGATTCTTAATGCACAATAATGAAGTCCTGATGATGGTCTTATGAAATCATTCCCAAAGACCGAAACGTCGACTACAAAGTCTAATTCTGCCTGATTTTCATCTATCATCATTGATTTTCATTTATCTTGTTGATTTGAAATCATTGTATTTACATTACTTAGCAGTATTGACTTATTTTGGAGATTTATAGTAGGAGTATATAGGATGCTCCTCGTCTATCCCAAATGCATTTTCTAGTACCCTTTTTACTCACTGTAAAGAAAATAATACCTTTTTGACTAAAACCCTGGTTTTTGTATTTATTTGTATTGTTAGTGTGGTAACAATATCAATTTTGTTCTAACATCAATTCAAACTCAGCCACCAATTGACATTAGTGTGGGTAATCGATTCATTCACTTCCTACTGTGGCCTAAATTCACAATTTTTAAACAAAATCCCTTGCTGGCATATTTCTTTGAATACTTTCCCTATCTGGTCCTCCTCAGAATCAGATTTGACTTGTATTTCGATGATCTGAGTACCTTCTTCTGTACCTGTCTCGTCCTCACTATCCCACTGTTTATCTAAATAGATTTGTCTTCTTGTTCTCACAGGATCTATAGTCAGGTTGACTATTGGGATCCAATCATCTTGACTGGAGCTCGGTTGTTCTTCTTCTTCAGCTACTTCAGGACTAATATCTTGGGACCCCTCAGCTGCACAACCTTCAGCCTCAGTTTCTTCCGGTTCAATCACTCTCTTCGTATGGCTGGCATGGATCCAGCGAGGTACTCCTGCACACTTCACAGCTGTGGTGGTAACTAGGATCACCTGTCGTGGCTTTCCCCACCTTGGTTCAAGACAACTTTTCCGAGTATTTTTCTTGATTACGACCCAGTCACCTGGATTTAACTCATGTTCTGGAGTCGTTGGCCTGGCGACGGCGTCTCCCCCAACCTGGTGAGAGATAGAACGTACTTGGTCAGCCAGTTCTTTACAGTACTCTAGTACCAAATCATCAGATATGCTTATCAGTTTGTATCCTGGCACCCATGCTTGCCACATTGCTCTTCCCATTAGAATCTCATGGGGACTCAAGCCCGTGTTCCGGTCTGGAATACTTCTGAGTCCCATCAACACAAGTGGCAAAGCATCTGGCCATTCTAATTGAGTGTATTCACACTTCTGTAGTAGGGGATCTCTGTGTATAGTCATAATCTAGTGAATAGTCCCGCCCATGTGCAAGGACCCCGGCAATCAAAAATAATCTCTTAAATTGTCAGAAAATTGCAGAACTGCAAAGACACTTAAGAGAAAATTTAAAGACAAATAATGCAGCCTATATCCACAGGCTACACTGTCCAGTACTTCAACTAGAAATTCCACCAAAAATCCACAAACAGCAAAGCCTGTCCAGATTTTCCCTTGCTTCATTGCAAAACCCCTCAAAAATGATAGAGAGGAAGGCCTGGGCAGACAAGCCCCATAGGCTGCCATTATGTGGCTTAAATAGGATACTGTGCCTTTAAGAGAACCTTCCAGAACTTTCTCTCAGTATCCCAGAATGCATAGCAGGTCCAACTTACTTTCAGTTCTTTTTTTCCGGCTCCTGCTTACTGGACCCTGTGCATTGAGCTCTCCCTTATTCAAGGGTTTATTGGATTTTTTGGCACTTTTTTGGTTTTAAAAGTGTTCTCATTTGATTCTTGGTGTTACCTTTTCACTTCTGTGTGTTTGTCCAGGCTTTTAGGGATCTAAAATGCCTGCTTTATTTGACAAGTGCCCAGCATGTGGAAGGAAGAAGGCCAAGACTGATCCACACGACGTCTGCATTATTTGCCTCCCTGATGAACATGTCCCTGAAGATTGTGACATCTGCCAGGCCTTTTCTACAAGGACCCTGAGGGAAAGGCTGAAGATTAGGCTCCAAGGCCTGGAAGAGAGGTGTCTGCAGGCTGCAGGTGGGTCTGGGCAGGCTGGGAAGGCTCCCTCTGCCCCTGCTGAGGCCTCCCCAGAGGCAGGAAGACCAGCAAAAGGTCCCGGTCTCCGTCGACAGCATCGACGACGACGTCGAGAGGGATGATGACGGTGTGTTCCCCTTCTCCCCGGGGCTCCGGGTCGAGACAGCGTGGAAGATCGACGTCGAGAGGCCTGGCCAGGCCGCCGTCGAAGTCACCGCCGACGGCGTCGTCAACGTCGTCGAAGTCGAGGCATCGCCGTCGACGAAGACACCGGCGCTCGCCGTCGAAGCGACACCGCCGGTCGCCGTCGACCAGTTCGACGTCGAGGGGCTCCTCGACGTCGCGGACCGTGAGGAAACGGTCATCGAGGAGGAAGAGTCGACGCTCGCCGTCGAGGTCTGACCGCTCGCCGTCGAGGGGGCGACGATCGGCGTCGAGGAAGAAGCACTCGACGTCGAGGAGACGGCGTTCGACGTCAGAGTCGAGGGATCGCCGCTCAACACCTGAAAAACGACGCTCGTACATCGAGCAGGAAGAGATCAGCGTCTCCAAGGATCTCACCCTCCTCTAAGAGGCGCAGCAGGGATTCTGGCGCCAAAAGTCACACTGGATCTGGTGGAGGACGTAAGAGGCATCGTTCACGCTCTGGAGGGTCTGGATCAAAGGCCCCTTCCTCGAAGAAGTCATCGGGCACGGGGTACTCGGTGGTATATACACCACCCAGGCCTGTGACCCCTCCTCCTCTACCGAAGGAGGCTCCTCCGGCTAAGCGGCCGCTCCCCTCCATGCCTCCGCCGTCTTCTGCGGGGCAGCCTCCGCCTCCGGTACTTCCTCATAGGCCACCGAGGTCGGTGTCTCTGCCTCTGCTTCCGACACCTCCTAAGGGTACGCCTACCCCGAAACCCCAGGATGGACCAGGGAAGACTCCTCCGCGGAAACCGGTGGAGCGCCCACGTGCTGGGAGGTCGCGCTCCCGCTCCAGGAGAAGGGAACGCTCGCGTCACAGGTCGTCCACACGATCTAGACGGCGCCACAGGAGACACAGGTCTCGTTCATGGACCAGGTCATCTGGGACCAGGGACTACTCCCCGACATTGTCAGATTCACCGGACACGAGGGTTTCACCGGTCGACGATCTGGTGTCCTTCCAGGACGTGCTGTTACGGGGTGCGGCGAAATTGGGGATTACTTTGACGGTGCCCACTCCAAAGACTTCGGTCATCTTCGAGACGCTCCATCAGAAGCATTTGTCGCGGCCGTTACTGCCGCTGGTGCCGGGCCTGGAAGAACCGGCCCTGGATCTTTTCCTCACTCCAGCGGTGACTAAGGCGGCGCCTTCCAGACTGCAGAAGAAGTACCGGGCTCCGGACTCGGACCCGGCCTTTCTGAGGCTGGAGCCCCCTCCAGACTCGGTGATTGTGACGGCGGCGCGCAAACAGCATGCCACCACGCCTTCCTCCACGGTTCCGCCAGATAAGGAATCTAGGTGGTTGGATTCATCTGGGAGAAGAGTTTGTGGGACCTCGGCGACCTCCATGAAGGCGGCTAGTGCCACTGCCTTGTTGGGTCAGTATGACAGAGCCCTCTGGGAATCCCTTCAACAATTTGTGGAGCCCCTTCCGCGGGACAAGCGGGAAGACTTCCTGGAGGTGGTTAACGAAGGGATGTTGGTGGCGAATCAAGTCATCAGCGCTGCAGCCGACTCTTCTCTTCTGGCGGCGCATGGTTTCTGCCACGGAATAAACCAGCGACGACATGCGTGGCTCCGCCTTACGTCTCTGAAACCGGACGCTCAGCAGAGGGTTGCCAATCTGCCATTCTCTGGCGAAACCCTGTTCGGGAAGCACGCTGACGACGAAATGGCCCGCATGAAGGCGGAAGCTGAAACACTCACAGCGGTGGGTTTGGAGAAGCCCAAGGAGACCAAGAAGACATACCGTCCGTTCCAACGTCGGTTCGGTGGTCAAGGCAGAGGGCGTGGCCTGTCTTCTGGACAGCAGCAGCAACAACAACAGCAGCAGTTCAGAAGACCATTCCAGAAACGCCAGAGGGGCAGAGGAGGCCATCAGTCAGCACCAGCGACTAAGGGCCAGGCCGGGTCTAGGCCCTGAGCACTTACTTCCCCTACAACTGTTACCCGCTCCGGTGGGGGGAAGCATTCAATCTTTTCTGGCAGAGTGGAGAAAAATTACTCAGGACAAGTGGGTGCTGAATATTGTTTGCAATGGATACAGTCTTCGGTTCACCAGCCCTCCTCCATCGATTCCTCCGGTCGGCTCGCAGTATCAGCTGCGCGAGCTCCAGGTGGAGGCCGATATCCTGTTAAGGAAAAGGGCGGTAGAAGACGTACCTCTGTCTCAAAGGGGAAGAGGTCTGTACTCCCGGTTCTTTCTGGTTCGAAAAAAGGACAAGAACGAGTTCAGGCCCATTCTGGATTTGCGACAAGCAAACAAGTGGATTCGCAGAGAAAAGTTTTGCATGCTGTCGTTGCATCAGATTTATCCTCAGCTGCAACGGGGAGACTGGCTGTGTGCCATCGACCTCCAGGATGCCTACTTCCATGTGCCCATTGCACACAAACACAGGAAGTTCCTGCGGTTCCAAGTCGGCACCAATCACTATCAATACACAGTACTGCCATTCGGACTGAAGTCTGCGCCGAGAACATTCTCAAAGTGCATGGCGGTGGTAGCAGCACACCTAAGGAAAAACAAGGTGTTTGTCTACCCGTACCTGGACGACTGGTTGATCAAGGCCTCCTCCTTCACGGAAGCGCAAACACACTTCCAGAAGACGTGCGTTCTGTTGAACAAACTGGGGTTGCACATCAACATGTCCAAGTCGGTTCCGACTCCAGTCCAGTGCATTCAGTACTTGGGAGCCTCCATCGATACGCTGTCAGCAACCGTGTCTCCTTCGGAGGAGTGACGATTATCACTGCTTTGGAAGGCTCGGGCTCTCATAGCCGCTCCATCCACGACAGTGAGGACGGTGTCTTCTCTACTGGGATCGATGGCCTCCTGTATCTTCCTGACGCCACATGCACGGCTGCACATGAGACCGTTGCAAGAGTGCTTGGAGGATCAGTGGGATCAGAGGAGAGGATCTTGGGACGACACAATACGTCTATCTCTGCATGCTCTTCAGTCTCTGAAGTGGTGGTGTTCAGCGGAGAATCTCCTCAGAGGGGTTCCCTTCCACAAGGACATTCCCACTCAGACTATCGTGACGGATGCTTCTCTCCAGGGCTGGGGAGCGCATTCCGGAGACCTACAGATTCAAGGGACGTGGTCCCCGATGGAGTCCACGAACCACATCAATTTCCTGGAACTCAGAGCTGTTCACTTGGCACTGAAGGCCTTTCACCCGTCCTTCCGGACCGACTCTCTACTTGTGCAGACGGACAATACGACCACAATGTATTACCTCAACAAGCAGGGAGGATCGAGGTCACGCACCCTGTCACAGGAGGCGCAGGCGATCTGGCGCTGGCTTCTGGCTCGAGGACTGACGATAATGGCTACCCATCTGCCAGGTGTGCAGAATGTTCAGGCAGACGCACTGAGCAGACTGATTCAGGAAAACCATGAATGGGTCATAAACGACGAAGTACTAGGAGAAGTCTTCGCAAGGTGGGAACTCCAGACGTAGATCTGTTCGCCACCGCCGAAAACAGCAAATGCAGAGGCTTCGCCTCCAGTTACTACCAGCCGGGGACGCTGGGGAACGCGTTATGGATCAACTGGTCGAACAGCTTTCTGTACGCCTTTCCACCCATCCCCCTGATTCCGACGGTTCTCATCAAGCTGTCCCAGTCCAGGATGCGGATGATACTGATTGCCCCGGAATGGCCCAGACAGTGGTGGTTCACGGACCTGCTTCACCGGTCTCTCCTTCCTCACATTCGGCTGCCGTGCAGGCCGGACCTTCTCACGAAGTTCGGGGGGCTGATGTTGCACCCCCACCTCTCGTCTTTGAGTTTGGCAGCATGGCTCCTGAGATAGTGCAATATGGCCATCTGAATCTCCCTGCAGATTGTATGGACATACTGAAGGAGTCTAAGAGACCTTCCACTAGGACTTCCTATGCTTACAAGTGGAAGAGATTTTGTATCTGGTGCCAGTCTAAGAACTATGATCCGACGACTTGAAGGAAGATGTCATCCTTCCTTATCTTCTACAGTTGGCGCAGTCTGGCCTTAATGTCCACTCTATTAAGGTTCATCTTGCTGCTTTGACTGCCTACAGGAAATGCCCTTCACAGACTTCCTTCTTCCAGATCCCTGTGATCAAAGATTTTTTGGAAGGCTTGAAGAAAGTGTTCCCTCCTGTCAGGCTTCCTTCACCTTCATGGGAATTGAATGTGGTGCTGTCCAGATTGATAAAGGAACCTTTTGAACCCATTCATAAGGCTTCGTTGCAGCACCTGTCCTGGAAGGCGGCGTTCCTCGTGGCCATTACATCGGCCCGCAGGGTGAGTGAAATTCAGGCGTTGTGTTGCCAAGAACCTTATACTGTATTTCATGCTGCTAAGGTTGTTATGCGTACTCACCCTAAATTTCTTCCCAAGGTTATTTCTGATTTTCATGTTAACCAGACTATAACTTTGCCTACGTTTTTTCAGAATCCTTCGTCTCCAGCGGAAAGGTCTTTACATTCCCTGGATGTTAGGAGGGTGTTGAAATTTTATCTGGATAAGACCAAAGACATTCGTAGGTCTGACCAATTGTTTATCAATTATGGATCAGTCAGGACGGGTCTTGCGACCTCTAAGCAGTCTATCTCTCGGTGGATTGTGTCCTGCATACAGCTGTGTTACCAAAAAGCTAATAAGACCTTAGGAGGTAAGCCTAAGGCTCATTCCACCAGGGGCAAAGCTGCCACGACAGCCTTGCTCCGTAATGTTCCGATTGCAGAAATCTGCAAGGCGGCCACTTGGAAGTCGGTTCATACCTTTGCTAAACATTACTGCCTGGACTCTGATGCCAGGGCAGATGCTCAGGTTGGCCAGGCTTCGCTGCGAAATCTGTTCGCACAGTAGTGGTGTTATTTCTCTTTTCTCCACCGCCGCTTTGGTGTGGGGATGGGCTTGCCATTCTATTCACTAGATTATGACTATACACAGACATCCCCTACTACAGAAGGAGTAGTTTCTGTCCTGTAACTCCAGTTCTGTAGTAGGGGTATCTCTGTTATAGTCATAAGCGCCCTCCCGCCTCCCCGGTGGAGAGAAATGTTCCTTTAAGGAATGCGACAGGTCTGGCGTGTTACGCCTTCAAAAAGAACTGAAAGTAAGTTGGACCTGCTATGCATTCTGGGATACTGAGAGAAAGTTCTGGAAGGTTCTCTTAAAGGCACAGTATCCTATTTAAGCCACATAATGGCAGCCTATGGGGCTTGTCTGCCCAGGCCTTCCTCTCTATCATTTTTGAGGGGTTTTGCAATGAAGCAAGGGAAAATCTGGACAGGCTTTGCTGTTTGTGGATTTTTGGTGGAATTTCTAGTTGAAGTACTGGACAGTGTAGCCTGTGGATATAGGCTGCATTATTTGTCTTTAAATTTTCTCTTAAGTGTCTTTGCAGTTCTGCAATTTTCTGACAACTTAAGAGATTATTTTTGATTGCCGGGGTCCTCGCACATGGGCGGGACTATTCACTAGATTATGACTATAACAGAGATACCCCTACTACAGAACTGGAGTTACAGGACAGAAACTACTCCATCTTTCCCAATCTTGCTTTAATTGTGCCATTCAGTTGTTCTACCACTCCAGAAGCCTCTGGGCGATATGCACATTGCAGTTTTTGCGTGATTTTGAATGCTTCACAGATTTGCCTAATTATTTCATTCTGGAAATGCCCTCCTCTGTCCGATTCAATTGTGAAAGGTATGAGTTCCCTAAGTAATAATTTGGCTAACGTGATGCTGTCATTTCTACGTGCAGGGTAAGCTTCCAACCATTTTGAAAGCAGGCAGACAATAACAAGTAGGTATTTCATTCCTCGACAAGGGGGTAATTGAATAAAGTCAATTTGAAGTCGAATAAAGGGGCCCTCTGCCTTCCCAATTTTCCCTGGTAACACGACAGTTTTCTTTCCAGGGTTAAATTGTTGACAGATCAAACACCTCTGGCAGAGTGCCTCTGCTATGTTTCTGAATTTTGAATTGAACCATGTTTGGTGGAACATGCGAATCATCGTGTCTCTTCCTAAATGGGTGTCTCCATGTATTAACCTAGCCATAGGAGCAAGCAGACAGTCTGGCAACACAGGCATATCATCCAGGTAAACAATGACTCCATCTTCCACCCTCCTCTTGCAACCAAAGTTTTTCCACCTTTGTGTTTCCTGTGGCTCTGCCGCTTCCTGTAAGTCTCTCACTTCCTCCCATGTATTCACTCCTTATAGCATCAAAAGTTGGCAGCTGTTTCCGTTTCCCCCAACCTTTATATTGATTGCTCTTCGGTATCTTGCACAATGTTGGGCTAACTGGTCAGCATATCGATTACCTGCTGTCACTTTGTCATCGCCAGATTTGTGAGCAGCACACTTGACCACAGCCAATTCTTTTGGTAACTTGATTGCTTCCAGTAAATCCTGCCCATTTTTTCCATTTCTGGTAGGGGTTCCTAAAGAAGTTAGGAACTCCCTTTGCATCCATAACTGGCCAAAGTCATGCACAACCCCATAACCATACTGGCTATCAGTATATATGGTTATTTTTTAATTTCTCCCAAATTTACAAGCTTTTGTCAAAGCAACCAATTCGGCTATTTGTGCAGACTTGACTCCATGTAAATAGGATGCTTCCACTGGGCCTCCCAAGGTACACACTGAGTAGGCGGCGCTTAGGCCTCCTTCCTCATGTCTCATGCATGAGCCGTCTACAAACAGCTCATAATCTTCATCAATTAAAGGAATTTCTTTTATCTCTGGGCGTGGTTTTGTACTAAACTCGGTCAAGTCAATGCAATCATGTTCAATTCCCTCCCTCACTTCTGCTGCGAATGAACTTGGTAGTAAGGTAGCTGGATTCAGAATATTACATCAGGCAATTGTCACGTTTCCTGCACCTACAAGGATTCTCTCATGCTTAGTCAGCCGACTAGGTGTGAGATACTGAGTCTTTGTTCTCGTCAGCAAAATTACAACAGAATGTGGAACATATACAGTTACTGGATGTCCCATCACAATGGACTCACTCTGTTCAAGACTCATGCATGTTGCAGCTATAGCTTTCAAACATCCAGGTAATCCAGCTGCTACTGGGTCCAATGTGGAAGAAAAATATGCCACTGGACGTCTGGTCAAACCATGAATTTGAGTCAGGACTGAAAGTGCAAAATTGTCTCATGTGTCACAGAAAAGTGCAAAATCTTTCGAATAGTCAGGCATTCCTAATGCAGGAGCTGTACACAGGCATTCTCGTAATTTTACAAAAGCAGTCATGCTCTCGTCATCCCATTCCACGGGATCTTTTGCTCCTTTCTTTGTAATTTTTATCAATGGTCTTGTTAGGACTGCAAATCCCACAATCCACTGTCTACAGTATCCTACAACTCCTAAAAACATCCTGATTTCCTTCTGGGTATTGGGCAATTCCATGTTTCTAATTATTCTAATTCTTTCTGTGGTATCTTTCCTGATACCTCTCTCTATCTGGTGTCCCAGATATTTTACTGACGTGGTGCAAAACTGCAATTTGTCTGGTGATACTTTATGTCCTCCCTCACCTAAATGGTTCAGCAAGGCAATTGTGTCAGTAACACAGTCTCTTCTGCTCTTAGACGCCACCAAGAGGTCGTCTATATATTGCACCAGGACTGATTTTACGGGCAATACTAGGGTTTCAAGACACTTTTTCAGAATCTGATTAAAAATTGAAGGGCTTTCCGTGTACCCCTGAGGAACACGATTCCAGACGTATACATGGCTGACGAATTCAAATGAGAAAAGAAATTTGCTGTCTGGATGCAATGGAATTGAGAAGAATGCATGACATAGGTCAATGACGGTAAACCATCTAGCATTCCATGGTATTTGGTACAGAATCACTGCAGGGTTTGGCACGACAGGACAGCAAGGAACCACTATTTTATTAACCTTGCGCAGGTCCTGTACTACCCTGTACTTACCACTAGGTTTTTTTATGCCAATTATCGGTGAATTACAAGGACTGCTCAATACTTCTTGCAATATGCCTGCTTCTAGCAATCGTTTGATTTCAATAGCAACCCCTGCTTTCACTTCTGCACTCATTTTATACTGTTTGGTATTCGGGTAGACTGCATCTTCTTTTATGGCTATTTTAATTGGGTCAACATTTGCCATTAATCCTACATCTTTTCCAGTAAAATTCCATACTTCTGGTTTCACTGTTTCTTGGAGCTCTTCAGGTAAGTCCTGCATTGTCAGTCTTTAAATTTCTGAGTCAGGTCTTGCTAACATTCATTTGTAAATTCCATCTTCATCTGAGGTCTGTATTTCGACGCCATTTGGAGTGCAAAAGATAGTGCAGTTCATTTTACACAACAAATCTCGTCCTAGTAGGTTTACAAGACTGGAATCACATACTACAAATCTATGCATTTCTTTAAAATTACCAATTTTAATCTCCATAGGTTCTGTAACTGGGGCACTAATTAGTGGATTAGAAACGCCCACTACTTGGATCGCTTCTCCCAAGAGGGGTAGGTTTGGAACGTCTGCTGTTCTTACAGTAGAAAGTGTAGCACCAGTGTCCAACAGAAAGGTGACGTCATTTCCTTCAACCTTTCCTTCAATGCATGGCCCTGACTGGTCCACCGGTAGGGAGGCGCCAAGCACGCACTCCTCGTCCTCCCCCCTCAGGCACCGTCAGTAGGTGTCGTCACAGAGAAATGTGTCATTTAACAGAAATTGTGAAGTTGCTGCATTTCTATCCTCCTTTCCTTCCCAATCTGGTGTGTCCTCACCCTGCTGTGCTTTGCTCCTGTAGTTTGGCCTAGGTGCACGAGGCAACTGATTCTGTTTTACCTGTTGTTGGGTCTTCCGTGGAATCTTTCTGCGTCTATGGATTTAAATCATTAATTTGCAAATTACCAGTCTGTACAGCCGTACACTCGTCTCTCCAGTGTCCTATCTTTCCGCCCCCGTGACATGGGAATTTCTTGCGTGCCTCTTCTCGACTCATTTTTACTCTGGGCTTTCCTCCACCCCAGGGCCTTGACTCTGATTATTAGTCATTTTGCTTAACTGTTGTTCCTGGTGCTCTGCTAGTTTTACCTGTGCCCACATGACCTTTTCCTTGAATTTTTAGCTTATCTGGCAGTTCATCTTCGCAGTATTTTGCATACTTCAGAACTTCATCGATTGGTTTAGCTTGCCAGCAAATCTTATTGTCTTTGATCCACTGTGAAATTTCAGGCCTTAACCCTAAAACAAATCTATAAATAAAGTGGGTCATGTCTTTCATCTCAATGTTATCCGACCCGCTGTACGTCTTGAACACCTGTAACAGTCGTTCATAGTAAGAATGTACAGTTTCATCTCGATTTTGGGTAGTTCTATCTATGCGGGTCCAATCAGTTTCTTTTGCAGGCACCTTTCCTTTCAGATATAACATTACCTGGTCGTATTTCCTCATGACATCCCCTGATGGAGCCCCTGTCTTTGGGTCCCTTGGGAATTCTTCACTAGGCCAATCAACAGCAATTGTACATTCAGTCCACAAATCTACTTGAACTACAATGTAAAAAACAAATCATCCAGATCTTTCAGGAGACATTTTTGGACCTTCAAAAACCTCTCCACCTGTCTGTACCAATCTACAGGTTTTTCTCGCAATTTTGGGAAGTCATTCGTAAAAGACACAATATCCTGTCGGGACCATGGAACATGTACATATCCTCCACCTGGCACTTCTCTCATAGGATATAACTGTTCCACCTTTTCTGCTTCTTTCAGGACATATTCAGATGACATTTGCTTTGATCTACTATCTTCTTTTTTCTTGGCCCACCTTGCTTTCCATTTTTCTAAATCTCCCCATTTTTGTAACAGGTTTTGTAATTCTCTTATCTGAACCTTTTTTCCTGACACGTTCATGTTCTCTAAATCTTTGTCTGAGAATTCTGCTCTGTAGGATTTTTGCAACACTTTAGATCTACTAATGTCTATTCCCATACTGGCCGCAGTGGCCATTAGTTTCTCATGGAACACTCGGGTATTTCGGGTGATACTTTTGCAAATAAACAATTCTTCTTCACTAAGGGTGTTCAGTCTGTCCGAACCCACATTCCCAGCCATTAGTTCCTCCAGTTCTATTCTCAGTTAGTATATATCTAATGGTTTTGGCTGGTGATTTGGTTTCTCTAATTCTTGGGTCCATCTTTCGATTTCTTCAGGAGTCACTACCGTAGCACTTCTAGTACCAGAAGATGACTCAATCTGAACTTCTCTTGAAGTAAAAGGAGTGTTCTTTCTCTGTGAACTCCCTTCTGGTTCCCTGATTGGTAAATCCATCAAGGAAATCACAGACTCGCATTCACTTGCTTGATCATCTACTATCAAGGGCTCTTTTCTCGGCTGCACTACAGATGGGGTAATAACTGGAGTTTTCGGGCTACTCTGCTTATCCCCGTACAGAGGAACAACTGGTCCAATAGTTACTGGAATGGTCAGGGCTTCGGGACTTATATTTAATTTGGACATTTTCTGAATTAGTTCTGTTCTTTGTTTAATCAAAGCTTCTCGTTCTCTATCCTGAAGTACTTTTACCATGGAGGGTTCATGTATTATTTGCGGAACTAATGAAGGGCTATAACTCGGGGCAGTTGGATGTGTCATACTCGGTCCCTCACCATAATTAGGTTTCAGGAATGGATTTCTTGTACTCAAGGATCTTGAGCCCTCCTGATAAGGTGGTCTGAGACAGGTATCTCTCGCACCTAAGGATCTTTGTCTCTCCTGGTAAGGTGGTCTTATACATGTATCTCCCATACTCAAGGATCTTGGTCCTTCATTATAAGGTGGTGGATTTTTCATTAACAAATCTTCCAGGTACTCATCGTCTGATTCACCACTGGTCATTAAATGTTTTGTTTTCTCTGTCCTTTTCCCTCCCTCGGGCTCTTCTACTGTTAATACAGGGTACAGTCCTTCTACCATCATGTTTTGTCTCCATTCTTTCATTCTTTTTTCTCGGGTCTCTCTATTTACTTTTGGGTAAAATTTTGTCAACCCTTTGTCATTTCTGGGTCTGTCTCGCTCAAAAGCCTCTATTTCCCATTCTTCTAAGGCCTCATATTGCGTTAGTCTAGGTCTGGGATGTAAATCATTCATTCGGGTTCTCAGGTTAAACTAAATCCTGCCATTAAACGTCCCTTCTAATGGAAATGCTAACATTCCATCATCGAGTATTCCACCCAATTTTCCAACCATACACAAGCATGGTACCCTCTGTCAAACATCATAAATGATGCGGGAGTATTTGGTGGTGGAATGATAACTCCTTCTCTAGTTTTGAAAGGCTTGTCTTTCTTGAAATAATTCTTCACTTTGTCTACAAGAGTCATTTTTCTCTTGCTTCCGTACATAATGTTATATCTATCTTTTGTCCACCGATCTCTCAAAAAACCTTGATATCTAGGATCAGGTTGGGCCTTGGGATGTTGCGAATACCACATATACCTTTTCGCAAAATACTTTGTTTACAAAATCACTTCCAATATAAATGCGTCTTTTATTTTTCTGCAACCAATCAAATGCGCGATTTCAAACAATTTCAACCAATGGGTGCGCGGCGTTTCTCGTGAACGAGTTCTCACGCTCCTGTGCTCACCCCTTCTATCTCAGTCACACGCCCGCTGTCTCGACCCGCTCCGCAACTGACTCCCTCCTTCACAAGGTAACGGAAAACTCCATTTCTACCTTTTAAAGTGCAAGTGCTCTTGTTTAATTTACAACGCAAAAACATTCGCCACTGTACTCGAGTGTCTAGAAAGAAAAGATTTGTTTCACTGCAAGTAAATCTCTTCCGTTTACTTTTCAAATACTGCGGGTAGATCCCTTCTGCCTACCCTTCACACAGGAATTAGAGAACCTCCCACTCCTTCGACTCATCCACACTGGGATATATACTAAGCCAGAAGTTTCACCAGCGAACCCCTTTGCTATCAATCATGCTCAGACGAACCTGCTACTCCTTCTGTGTGACCCTTTCTAGGTGATATCACAATAGAAGTTTTGCCAGCGAACTCTTTGCTATCATTTATTCATACATTTATACAGAAAAACACTAATTAGTGCTTCCAGTTCTGCCCAACCCGCATTAACTTTCCTCGAGCCACTGATCTCACTGCAAGGTGGATTCTCCTCACCACCCGCTATTCTGCCCCTGGGGATTCCAGACAAACATATAACAATCACTAACGAGTTTTGTTAGAACATAGATCAATATAGTAGCATTTCATAGACATTTTTTAAACATTTCATAACATTTCACAGCAATTACATTTGATCGATCGATATTTTAGCAGCAAAAATGTCACAGTTAGCAGCAGTTTACCTATCTACCTATCTTAACCAGTCCTACCTACCTTTAACTAGTCCCTAACCATCACCTCAGCTACCAGAAAAATTACTGATAGAGCGCGCAGGTCACCCAACCAACAATTTTACCATATGCACATTTGGGCCCATTAATTTAATTTACCATATTCATTAATCCGGTAACCTACACTCTACTACCAGTACCCCCTGTTCCTTCCTATTTATTACCAATGTACCTGACTTACCAATCCTCGTCACAGGTACCTATGATCACAATGGATCAGGGAGCTAGCTGCAAAAGATAAGCAGTCACCAAAATACAAAAACATTTATAATATTTGCACTCTTTGTAATAACCACAGACTCTGGAAGTTTCGAAAACCTTTATTTGGTTGTCATCAGAATCCGAAAGCATTAGATTTACAGTAAGTAGGCTATCAATAACCAAGATCATAAAAATCGTGTATCCATGCAAGAAATAGATTATGCCAACCATTTAGAACCCTAAAGGAAGGTAAGAACAGGGAACATGCTAATAAGACTTTTCAGGAAATTAGACTTGGTATAGATAGTCTAAAGGACGGGAAAAATAAGGAACATGCTAGAATGTCACAGTTAAGTATTCTTCTGAAAACTTATAGGAATTAGGTATAACCATGTGTCTATAGGGAAAAGGGAAAATGGAACACGCAAATAATTCAGAGTAAAATTTACTAAAGGAAAGGTAAAGAAAAGGGACATCTATATTTCATGAACTGTATGTCAGGATTTTCTTAAAGGATGGGGAAGAATGGAACATGCTAGTAAACAAAACAGAATGTAGAACTTTATTATTGGTCAGCACAGGGAGGGTAAGAAAAAGGAACAATTGCGCAAATAAGACTTTAGCAGTTTCGGAGAAGGCAAGTAAAGGACGTTAAGTGTATTTCCCTCACAGATTTATATTTACCTAGAACGGTGTCGAGACCAACCCTGGCCACGGGTCAGTTAAGGACAGTTGGAAACCCAAGGAAAGCGATTGCCAGTAGGCCAGCAGGTGCAGTATGGAAACCCAGGACAGGAAACCAGATTAGGATTAGGACAGGACCCGCAGTTCAGTTGCAACGCCTGCGCTACACCCTCTCTGCAGCTATCAGCCCAAACCCAGAATGGGTTCTCGATTCTCCCAGCAAAGTGCTCCGCCAGCACTTAAGGTTCTCAAAAACCCCGATTGGGTCTGTGAGTCAGTCGGACAGAGTGCTCCGCAGCACCTCTGCTTCTTGATCAGCTATTGAGTGCATTGGGTCAGTGACAGGTCAGCTATTCGGACAAGTCGGACAAATTCTCTATCTGAACTAGGCTAGATATACTGTTTTCGGGTCAGTGTACCACCCCCCAAATGTTGCAAGAGTAAGGATCCCCAATTTCGATCGGACAAGACAGAGGACAGGTCGTCACACCAGCTAGGATTTGACTTTCTCAAGCCCATAATTTACATTATCTGGGACCGCCCATCGAATTTGGGTTTCCCATGACATATGCCACACACATAACAATGGTGAATTTATTAATTTATACAATGTATTTAACTGAGCACATTTCAGCTTCTTCGACTAGGTGAGAAGGCTTCTCCCAGGCACATCTTGGCTTGGGCTGCCATCTGGATTCAATCCAAAGGTCACTTCTGTGGAGACTCGCAGATCTCGCGCATACTCGGTTTCATGCAAGATGGAATGCGGCAGAGGGAAGCAGGCCAGGTTGTCGTAATGTATCATGAAATAGAATGAAACAGCTTTAGAACACAGAAAAAATGCATGCACTGTATACCATGAATCCCTATACTATTCCCATTATTTTATAATAACTTTAGCATTAGGATTAATGCGAAACAAACAGTATAGCAAAAGCAGCGATGCAAGCTTGCAGGCATGTGAGAAGACAAAGCAGCCATTTTAATACTACTGCGCAAGTGCAAAAAGATTCCCACCAAAACTGCGAGTACGTCACATCACATGGGTATGACCGACGCATGCGCAGAAGAAATTCTCGCGTAGACGCAGCCATTTTAGGTTGCAAGCCTATTAGGATTAGTAAAGACATAGGCAAGCATCACTGGGACACCCCAGATGTCAGAGTAAAGGGTAAATTAGTAAGACAAACAGATTGATTTAGTTCATTAAGGTTATTTGAGGTTCCTGAGTACGAGCAAGATGCTTTACGTGCGAATTCTTGCTCCACCAACTGCTCCGCCACTAATCCCTGTTATCTTCTACACTTATCTGCTTTCACTAGGCATCCACAGCGAAGAGCCGTACCGGAGTTTGGGGCGAGCCTTCCGGACACTGAAGGAGCGATGGCTTAGTTCTGGCAGCTGCTGTGTGGACAATGGTGACGGGAGCCGGGCCTCAGCTGGATGAGGCCCTGGATCTGCAGAGTCATATTGCCCAGTCTTGCCTGCCTAACACGAGTGCAGTGGTGAAGGGGTGAAGGTACGCGGTGTTGATCAGTGGTGGCGGGAGCATGCGATGCAGCCACAGGAGAAGATAATTGATGACATCCGGGAACTCTCTCGACGTTGATCGGAAGAAGCAGAGTTCCGTGCTGCTTGGTTGTGGTGGACACCTTCGAGACGGAGGTGCTTATTGGGCGTGGTCTTAACCCGGTTTGGTTGACATTGTGGCATGCACCGGGCCTGGATGGATTGGGGGCTGCCCTTGCGGGACCTGTTGCATTGCGTGGCCCACGGAGAAGTGCTGGATTTCGGCGGGGAGCAGTCCTGAACCTGGGGGCTGCTGCTCTGATAACTGGCTGCTGCATATGCACGATTGAGTAGAGGAGCTTGCCTTTCACTCCTGCGGTGGACCAGGAGGGGCCCAGACTCCGCAACGCTACTTGAGGTGGGCTGAGGCGAGTGCCGCAGCTGCAGGGGGGGGTCAGCTGGGGCCCCAGTGGCTGCAAAGGTGAGGGGTGAACCGACCCGAGACAAAGCTCTGTGTGGAGGGCTCTGAGGACTGCTGAGGGCACTGGTGGAGCTACGCTGGCCGGAAGCTGGGAGCCACCGCTTGCCTCAGTTGCCGCTATGCTTTGATTGCGTTGGGAGCATGCTGCGGGATGGGCTGGCGAGTCAAAGTGGAGCACTCAGGTGGAGATTGTGAGGCATGGCGCAGCGTCGTCACAGGAGCTCTGTAGGGGGTGCCTAAACGATAGCAGGTGGAACCTGACACGGACAAGAGCGGAATATAAGAAGAACTGGAAGTGACAAGCGAGGCCTATCTCTTGCTGTACTGGTGATGCAGAGGTACGAACTATATGTGAGAGAGGTGGATAAACCTGTGGTCTTTGGCGCATTGTGGATGGAAAATAAACGTGACATGAGCGTGAACATATAGTCGCCTGTGAAGAGGACACACCAGGGAGAAGGGATTTGCAAGTCCTTATCCGAAGAAGTGATGGAAAGGGCCAGTTGCTGACCATCTGTCACCAAATTTGAGAGTGTAGGAGAGGAGGAACAAACCCAAAGAACAAAAAAAGAACAAAAAAAGAACGCAGAGTGACAACTGCGGAGTATCAATGTACGGTCAACAGGATGGACGCGGTTCATGGTGGCAGCTTGATCTGATTGTGGTCGAGGGGAGCACCTCTCACAGTCTCGTCACTGGGTGAATTGTGGGAGCCTAAATTTTACCTGGCCCTGTTCCGTTGGAGGTTTGGGATAGCTGGAATATACTGGGGATCCTTTCTGGACAGATGCGCCGTACCAGGGGAACTGGCTCGAGAGTCTCCTCGCAGCACACTGGTTTGGCGGAAATGGACCTGGCGCACTCCTTATGCAACAAGACCCCCCTAAAGATCGACTGGATGTCATCTTGACTGCTATAGAGCGCTCTAGAGAGTCAGTGGAATCTAAAATCGACAAAGTTGCACTAGATCTCACGTTGCTCCATGCAGCTCATCGGAAGCTGTTGGACAGAGTTGCTGTTGTTGAGCAGGATGTCAGGGAACAGAAACCTGCTGCGGAGTTCTTGGAGAAACAACAAAATGCGCACGAGACCAGGATCCGCCAGCTGGAGGAACGGGTGGAGGATGCGGAGGGCTGTTCCAGACGGAACAAAGTCCGTTTGATTGGGTTGCTAGAAGGAGCGGAGGGCCAGGATGCCATGGCCTTTCTTGAATGCTGGTTTAAGGAGATAGTGCCCTCCTCTGCGTTCTCCCCCTTCTTTAATATGGAGAGAGCACATCGTATCCCAGGTCGCAAGCCGGCGCCGGGTAGTAGTGCATGCCCCCTTATATTTAAGCTACTACACTTCAAGGACCGTGATATGCGAGAGACTAGGAAACTACCGGAGATTAACTTTGAGAATGTGAAGTTCCTTTTCTTCCCGGACTACACACTAAAGGTACAACGCAAATGAGGACCCTTTTATCATGTCAAGCAGCAGCTCAGATAGCTAGACATTACATATTCACTGCTCTAGCCTGCAAGGCTCCGAGTGGTTTCGGAGGGGAAGTCAAGAATTTTTGATACGCCCCAGGATGCATGGGACTGGCTAAAGGTAACGGGCGGTTCACGCGGCCTAGGCCTTCGGGGTCCCAGATGGCAAAAAGAAAGAGACAGGTGGCATGAAAGATCGTCGTCGGGGGTCCAGGCAGTGACCCCGAATTCTGGCAGTGGTACCTGATCTTTGTTTCATCAGGCAAGAGCAGCAAGCGGCGGTCCGAATGGCAGAGAGAACGGTGGAGACCACTGAGACTCACAGTAAGGATGAGTCCCTGGTCCACACTTTGGAAGATGAGGGCACGTCAGCAGCTGGCCTAGCAGATATCGGGTCTTTACGGATGCCGGATGTGACGCTGCAGACTTAGGATGCTATGGTATAACAGCTGAGGCCTTGACACTTACTTTGAAGGCTGGATGTAGAACGGTTTCCTTGTGACATTGGAGCTTTCCAGCAATATATTCCCCAATGTAATGTGAGGATGGTATAATTGTATGGGCACGTGGAGTGGCGGGCGCTGCTGGTGAGCCGCCCTTGTGGAAATGTATGACCTGATGCTAGGATTGGAGTTAATTGGGGATCTTAGGGTGGTAAGTTTAGTGTGGCCTTACTTCCCCTCATACCTTTCTTTCTGAGGGTTACCAGTTAACTTTTTCTGATGACCTGTTTACTCGCAAGGGTTTGGGCAGCTCCTCTATCCTCATGGGGCCTTCTCTAATATTGTTGGATTGGTTCTTTTATGTTTTTTGTTGTTGCAATATTTAAGTTTTTTATGGGAGGGATGGGGGTGTTGACATGCTTCGCCAACTTACATATGCAGTAACACACATGGGCCAGGTTACACTAGTGGTTCGCTTACGGCACTGCAATGACTGATCACACCATACTTACTTGGAATGTAAGAGGTCTCTGTACACCATCCCGCAGGTATGCGGTTTATTCTTACATCAAGTGGCATAATGTGCGCATTGCCCTATTGCAGGAAACACATCTAAACCAAGTCGAAGTGTCCCGGCTGCATAGAAAATGGAGCGTAAGGGTATATGCCACTGACTATTCTCTGTTTGCGCAAGGGGTCCTCATCTGGGTCCGCCCTGGCACTACATTCACGGCAGAGGAGGTCCTTGTTGATAAGGCCGGCAGATATATTTTTTCGATGGGTTGTCTGGATGGGCGAAATGTACTACTACGTAATGTGTACGCCCCTAATGTGGACCAGGGAATTTTTCTTGGCTCTCTTTCTCTGATACTGGTAAAGTGGTGTAATAGCTTGTGGCAGATTGGTAAGGACTTTAACAGTATCCTGGACACAAGTCTGGACAGATCCTTTCCCCCCTTAGGTGTACGTCTGCTTCAGCCATCTCTACGGTGCTGGGTATCTGGGTGAGGGGGTGGGACTTGGTTGACGTTTGGAGACACCGGAATCCTATAGGGAGAATATATTAATTTTGTTAAGCACCCCATAACCTACATGTACACCTGGACAAGTTCCTATGTTCATCCTCTCTACTCCCCTACATGAAGGGTTTGGACTATTGGGGCCGTACACACTCTGACCATAACCCGCATTACATCACACTGTGGAATGCCTACTATCCCCACATTGAGATTGCAACCGGCAATGTTGGAAGACCCCTTTTTTGGGGAATCCATAGGGGAGGCCATTGACAATTATTTTACTCTAAATACGGGGGTCTGCCTCGTCCACTATGGTTGAGTGAGATGCCATGAAATCCGTAATTTGTTGAAAGGGTCTGGGATTGAGAGGTGGCCTTAAGAAACAGATAGCCCTTGAATTAAATGAATTGGAAAATCAGCTATTGGTATTAGAATCCCAGGTTGTGGTGGACATATTGGACTCGGCTCGTCCTTTAGAGGCACGTAAGAAACATACGGAGCTCCTTGAGCGCCAGTGGTGCCTGAATTTGGCAGCGCACTCAGCGTCGGTACACGCTAACGTGGACAGATGTGGGCCTTTACTGGCTTGGCTGATTAAACAAGATAAAGCTATGGGACCCATCACTGCACTCTGGTCACCGGACGGCAGCCTTAAATACACACAACACAAAATTCATGGTATATTGACCGTTCATTTCACAAAATTATACACGTCAGCCTCAGAGGCCTCTGAGACAGAAATATGCTCTTTCCTAGATAACCTTCCATTACCCACCCTCAATGCTGAGCACCGCAGGGAGCTGGATCCACCAATCACGTTGGAGGAGGTAAAGGGTACTATGCTTACGGCTTCCGACTGGAAAGGTCCCCGGACCGGACAGCTTCCCTCACAAATTTTATAAAGCCTTTTCTGACTTGTTGGGTCCCCACCTTCTGAAGGTATATACCGAAGCCTTAGAGGGCGATCATCTCCTTACCTCCCTGATGGAAGCGATGCTGATTACACTCCCAAAGCCAGATAGAGAGCCCACTCAAACAAGCGCTTACCAGCCACTGGCACTGCTGAATGGTGACTTGCAGGTCGTCTGGCACTCCTTACTTCACATCTGGTCCATCCGGACCACAATGGTTTCATCCCAGTCCGCAACACTAACTTAAACATCCGTAGGCTCTTTCAGGTGATTCATAGTGCAGCTGCGACGTGGCCTACAAAGCAAAACAGAAAAAGATGTAGGTGCACTCACAGTTAAATCTCGTAAATGTGTACTCTTTGTGGAATGTATATCGCTAAACTGGTGCTACAGTACAATACCCGCTGTCACCCGGATAAAGAAAAAGTAACAAAATTTGATAGCAGGAAAACCTACTAGGTACTGTGCACTATTCAGTGGTTGCGTATCCAACAGACCAAAAGTATTACAAAATCATCACATTTCAACAGGTACTTTCACTGTCAAATATATTTCCAAATGAATACATAAAGTTTATATACGCATAAGTTCATTCATGAACAGAATTCAATAATTAAATGATACAAAACTTTTTATCATCTTTCATTTCAACAAAATATCATGAAGCAAAATCTTGATGTGGAAACATGTTGTTCAAGTCTTCATCTGTTAATTGTGTGTGGCCCGATGCATTATGGGACTATACAGTCCCTTCATCAGGGGCTGCCTAAAATGAAAATGTATTTAAATTACTCCAGATCAGGACAACATAATTTATACCAATCCCAGTGGATCATGTTAACTCCACTCATCATTAATGAAAACCTGCCAGTGTCCATTCAAAGGTGAATAGCACATGCTTAGTGTGTAATAGAAGGATAAGTAGAGAACAGATTGTACCAGTGAAGGGTAGGAAGGTGGTGGTACAAAGAAACCGACTCAAGGTATCCAACAGGAGATGTGTAATCACCGTGTCTCTCCAACACATCTAAATGAATCACTTCATAAGAGCAACTCACCATAACACAAATTGCGAGAATCATGGATGGACTCAGATGAATATTGTAAAAATGCACTGAAAAATACAATCACAGGACTCAGTAATTTGAAAAAATAATATACCGCAATGTTAATACTGTGCCAAAAACAAAACTTTTTCTGAAGCTCTAAACACTCACCAAATTAAAAGACGATGCTCAAGACAAAACAGCTTCGTATACACAATATGTTGAACTTTCAAAAATCTATATAAAAGTGAACAAGTACAAAAGAGCTTGTGTTACCTCATCCTGCCAATAAAAAATAGCACGAAAACAACAAATTAACGGAGTGAATGTGATTATTACCAAGAGGCTAGTAGAAATCCCTCATGTTAACTCCTAGGAACAGCTCGTCCGAGTGAGGCCGCATTCAAACAAACAAACAAGAAACCGGAACTCATATCGGGGAAAGCCCGAATCACGTGTTGCAAAGTAGAAATAGAAACAATGCTGCAGGAAGTCAAGTTACGCTCAGAAACCCAAGCAATCCAGTAATGACGTCGTGGAACGCGAGTCACTTTTTGGCCAATAAACATGGCAAAAATACTCTCTAAAGTTCACGTACACTATCGTAAACTATCTCCAAACAAAAAAAATACTATGGAAAGTATACACAATAGTGATAGGAATATCCTACCATAAAATTGCAATTTAGTCGAAAGCTCGAATAAAATGTAAGCCGAAGAATAGGAACGAAAAACGCTCTATCAGAGAACTCAAACACCCGTGGACTCACTGATGACGGAAAACAGATGATCGTAAACGTTGATAATAATCAAGATATCTTCAATAATCAAAGTGACGAGTAGTAAGCCAGAAAAAATAATGAATGGGAATGACAGTGATAGGTGGGCAGCCATCCATCACCAATGATGTTAAAGTGAGAGAGAAAGTATAAAATAACAAGACATGTGTAAATACATATAGACAACAATTGTCCATAGTAAGAAATGTCAATACAAGCATAAATCATGTTGTGTTTATACATGTCAGGTACATAACAATTCACAAGAAACAATGCATATCTAAACGATCATTCAGCCTGAAGGGCACCATAGAGTTAAAAAATTTTATCCAGTACACTTCTCTTTGAAGGAGTTTTTTAGAGTGATCTTTGCCTGGATGTAATGTAACAGATTCTATGATTTGAAATCTCAACTGGTATATAGTGTGTCTAAATTCATCCCAATGTGTAGCTAAAGGTGAAGTGGAACTGTGGTTTCTTATTTTGCTCTTGTGTTCCGTGATTCTGATCTTCATTTTCCTCTCAGTTTTGCCTACATAGGCCTTCCCACATGGGCACTTGATACAATATATCACATTTTTAGCGTTGCAATCGCTCGTGTGTTTTAAATTGATCCTTTTGCCAGTGAGTGGATGCGTCAGGATATTGCCAGTTATCACGTTGTTACAGTGAATACAGTTATTACACGTTGTAGTTCCTTTGTATTCTGTGACCGGTATGGTTTTAGCCGGTGCTCTTAATATTGATCGTAAATTGTTGCCACGTGTGTATGCATAGAGTGTTTTTTTGCAAAAATACCATTAAAATCTGATTCATGTGCTAACCTCTCCCATCTTGTGTTGATGATTTTTCTGATTGTTGTGGATGCTGTAGAGTATTTAGAGACAAATACCAGTCTATCATCATGTTGTTTGGTTGATGGTTGAAGCAAATCTTGGCGGTTGATTTTTTGTGCGCATTTGAGGCATTCAACGTCTTCTGGGTAACCCCGTGCTGCAAAGCGTTCTAGATATTCCTGTTCTTTGTCATCTGTGGTATTAGAATTGGAACAGATCCGGCGCACTCTGATCAGTTGTGAATAAGGCAGGTTTTTCAATAGGCTTTTTGGATGAAAACTAGAATAGGCAAGGGTGCTATTCCCATCAGTGGGTTTTTGAAAAACTGAAGTTTCAAATTTCTGAGAGTCATGCGACTTAGAGATCAGAACATCGAGAAATTGAATACTTTGTTAGTGAATATTAAATGTAAATTGTATCCTTGGATCTATGGTGTTTAGATCTTCAATCATCAATCTTAATTGTGTACTGGTGCCTGTCCACAAGATAAAGATATCATCTATGTACCTACAGTACATTTTGATGTAATGCCACCAATTCGGGTTGGTCATGATGTTCTCCAGTTCAAACATGGCCATAAATGTGTTGGCATAAGTAGGGGCTCCGGAAAATCCCATAGACGTGCCAGTAGTTTGGGCATAAAAACATCCCTGCCACTCAAAGTAGCTATGGTTAAGAAAGAAGTTCAACAGTTTCAGGATGAACACATTTTCAATCTTGATATCATCTGTACGTAGTACCAGCTTGGTGCAGAATTGATGTATATAGTGCAGTGACGGCTATGGTACATAGAATAATGTCAGAAATATCAATTCCATGAAATTATTCCAATTTTTGAAGAAAATCTGTAGTGTCTCTGATGTATGAACTCCAGTGTTGGATGAATAGCTGCATATAGTAATCAAGACACTTCCCCAATGGATCGAAGATCGATCCGTATCCTGAAACGATGGGACGAAATGGTGGGTCCACAATGTTTTTGTGTATTTTGGGGAGCATGTATAATTTATGTCTTCTCGGGTTTAGTGGTTATTAAATATGATTTTGTTTGGTCTGAAATCCAATCATTTTCTATTGCTTCCTTAAGTAGTTCAGAAAGAATATTCTGCAATTGGTTAGTTGGATCATTAAGGAGTCGCATATAGGTATTGGTGTCTGATACATGAGCGTTGACTTTGGCTACATAAAATGTTGTGTCCATAACCACGATGGCACCTCCTTTGTCAGCCGACTGCAGGGTGATGTCCCGAATATTTGCTAGGGACTTGATGATCGCTCTTTCTTGCCTATTGAGATTATTGGATTTCATAGACAGGAAGCTAATGCAAGACAAATCCTTGTGTACTAAAAGCTCAAAAGAATCCAAGATTTTATGTGATACTGGCGGAATAAAGGTACTACTAGGTTTAAAAGGATTCACAACAGTGGTGGTGGTGGAACTTTCTTGTGTTGGTGCAACATTGGAAAAAAAGTGTCTTAACCGCAGTAATCTCATAAACTTGTAGAAATCTGCTTCTGCCTGAAAGCATGTGGTCTTATTGGTTGGAACAAATGAAATCCCATGAGCTAAAATCCTTTCTTGTTGAGGGTGTAGTGTTTGAAATGAGATGTTGATCACTAAGTTACTGTTTTGCCACTTCAAAGGGATTTTCCTGCTTTATCCTTTTCCTCGCCTGGTTTTTCTGGTCTTAATAATGCGCTGTTGTCTATTGGTATTGGAGGGAGGCCTTGATCCGGGGCCTGTGAAAAAAAGGAATTTGAGGAGCTATGGTTGACACTTGAGGTGCTTCTGTTGATGGTCCATGTTGGGACTATATGTTGGCACTAATCTAGACAGTAGGCCATAAAACAATTCAAGTTAATTGCATCAAAAACATGAATTTAATTCTTCAATCAAAAATTCAGTAAATGCTCTTACAATTCAGAGTATTCATGTAAATACGTGCGGTTTCTGCCTAGTTTCATTACGTACAGTATAATACAGTGCTCTCAGTGCAGAAGGAGAGAAAGGTTTGAAGGGAATTGCGGGTGATTGGTTCAGTGAGGGACGGGGTAACGGTGATGTGACAAACACAATTCAATTATGTACAATGGAGCCTTTACAGCCTAGTTTAGGTCTATAGTTCCCTTTCTGTGCATTACACATAGGGCAAAGATGATTGTTTTCTTTCAGTCCTATGGTGTATGCTGGTAGTTGTGTGGTTGTCTACGTTTCGACCCCTGGTAGGTAAGGGTTATTGGTTCCTCATTATGGGGTCTTCCTCAGGACAGGATGTTGTGATAGAGCACCTGAAAACATAAATGTGATTCAGTGCGAGTCTTAAAAACGATGGCCTTCTCATAATAAAGTAACCTGGAGTGTACCTACTCGAAAAGGTCGTCTCTGAATGTCCGATCTTGGGTGGCGGCAGCAGCGCTCAACCGTACCTGTGAAGATATGTGGACGTCAGGTTATACATCCAAAGAACAAAAGTTTGTTCTAAATGAATTAATATTCATGATTTCTAAGGGAGACTCACTTGGATATGCGTAGAGAGGTGGGGTCATTCATCTCCCATGGATATTTACAGCAGACTTCTTGTTAATCCGGGTATCTTGGTTATTGGGTAGTGTGTCGCTAAATAGTCGGCACATGCATCTTTGGGAAAACAACAAAGTGTTAGACTGGGATCTGGTGCGTGTATTTAGACAAAACATGTTAAAAACACAAACTTGTTACTCGCCACAATATAAGACGCGCCCACATTGCAATCTCGGCCTGCGGGAGACTGGGGGAGCAGGCGGCGCTGTTCCTAGCTGACATGGACAGGGCATTTGATTCCCTGAGCTGGGTATACTTATTCGCCCTCTTGCGGCGCCTGAATTTTGGTCCACGATTCATGTCTTACCTACGGTTATTATACACTGACCTTACGGCGTCGGTATGAGTGGGGGGAGCAATATCGCGCTCCTTCCCGGTCCAGAGGGGCACTCGGCAGGGATGCCCCCTTTCCCCCTATCAATTCTCGCTGGCCATGGAGCCCTTGGCGGCGTGGGTTCGCATAGACGCCCAGCTCAAGGGTTTGCGGTGGGCACCGGGTCTCACCGATAAAATAGCGCTTTATGCAGACGATGTCTTATTTTTTATTACGGATCTAGATCGTTCGGGGCCACGCTTGCTTCGTATCTTAGAGATCTTCGGTGAAACCTCTGGTCTGTACATGAACCCGGCCAAGTCGACGCTGTGGGTGCTGGGTGGACAGAAACGGGTGGGCATATGGGCTTCCGGGTTACAGTTGGCGACCGGAGGGGTTAAGTATTTGGGAGTCTATCTGTCGGAAGAAGCGACTGCCTCCCGAGATCGCAACCTCACTGCAGTGTGGGATCGCACGCGCGAGGATCTGAAGGTCTGGTCCCGCATGCCCTTAACGATCTATGGCAAATCGGCGATCTTCAAAATGGTGGCGCTTCCCCGTCTATTGTACCAGCTACAGAACCATTCCTTTCAGATTTCGCCCCATTGGTTCCGGCAGGTCAACTCTGCCCTGGGTGGGTTCCTTAGGGAGTGGGGGATTGCATGGGTGGCTTTGCGTACGTGCTTTCTATCTACTTACTCGGGGGGGGGCTTGCTACGTCCGATATTCTTTCGTACTATCAGGCGTCGCATTTGTTGGTACTCAAAGAATGGTGGTATGGGGATCGGGGCGACCCGGCCTACGCGGTGGAGCGACACCTGATGGGTTCCGCGTCCGTTCACGCCCCGCTATATTCTGCACCGCTTCGGCGACGCCTCCCATCCGCCACACAGGTGTTTTTTTCTGTCTGGAGGCGGGCTCTGAGTAGGATGGGGTGGTGGAATGTGCTGACCTAGGAGACTCCTTTTGTGGCGCAATGGTCGGTTTCCCGATCTGAATGCCCTGCGGGGCTTTGGAGGGTGGGATGCGATAGGGATCTCCTCGTTGGGAGTTGTCATGATGGGCTGTACCCTGAAGTCCTTTCAGAATTTACAAGATGAGTACGGGATGCCACGTTCCCAATTTTTTAAATACCTCCAGTTCAGACACGCGCTGCTGCCTTACCTGACAGACGTAGGGTCCCTTCCCGAATTCAGCCTGATAGAGGCCAAGGTGTTCATGGGAGACCTCCCAGACAAGAAGATCTCACGTATTTACCAGACATTGGTGCACCACTGCTCCACAGACCTACACAGACTTCGGGCAGCGTGGGGCAGGGACGTGGGGGACTTGGAGGAGGAGGACTGGGCTGAGGCCCTGGCTAGTCTGAGGGGAGCGGCCATATCCACGCGCTTGCGACTGATTCAATTCAAATACTTGCACCGCACATATTTCACCCGGATGCGCCTTTGGAGGGCGGGCATGATTACTTCTCCCGACTGCCTCCGCTGTGGTGTAGAGGAGGGCACGCTTTTCCATACTGTGTAGGAGTGTTCGACTCTGCAAAGATTCTGGAATGGGGTGTTCATTTGTTTGTCTGAGGTTCTGGCGTGGGTGCTCCCGCGCACACCGAAATTAGCCCTGCTGCACGTGATGGAGGGGATAGGGGGCAATAGATATAAGCGCCATTTGCTGGTGCTCGGACTAAAGATGGCAAAGAGAGACATTGCTAAGGCGTGGAAGGCGCCCCAGGCCCCGCCGCTGCCTGCCTTGGAAGAATGGGATGGACTTTTGTATGGGACTTGAGCAGCCTGTATTCGTAGCCAGGGGATGCCCCTATAAACATTTTAAGATATGGAAGCGATGGGCAGACTATCGTGGTCTGGACCTGGACCCGCCGCCTGAGCGGACCGACCTACCGGATATTTGACAAGTGGCTCCTGGATGGGGAGCAGGGAGTGTTTCGTTGGACTTGGCATGCAATGCACGGATTCTATGTAATTAGGTGGCAGCATTGGCACAGTTGGGGAGTGGGGGAGTGTTGGTTGTTTTGATGTAAAATGTCTAGGATTGTACTGCTGGTATATTAATGTGTGCGTAAACTCCGGGTTTCGGAGCCTTGCATCATGTGACCCCTGACAAATAAAATCGGTTTTAAAAAAAACAAAAAAAACCACAAACTTGTTAACCGAGTGATGTTATAATTATCGTCAGGCGGTGATTGCCTGTGTGATAAAAGCTCAAAATGTAGCTACTGTCATGGGGTTGCGCATTCAGCAAATATTTAATGAGCATGCCTAATGCAGTAGCTCATGATGGTTCAAACGTAAGGTCTGTGCTGGATGATACTTGGGTGGTGAGTCCGATCAGGAGAAAGGACTCGTGTCCCTGTATAGTTCACAATCGCAAAAAAATGCGTGTATGTGATAAATCAGCGAGTCGTATTGCGTATAGTCTAAATGGCAGTGGGTTCGAGTCACAGGCGTTAAATCTCTTAAAACGAGTCCAATCAATAGACAGGCTCGTATGTCTATTTGTTTACTAAACGCAACTAGATTTGGTAAAGTCCATGTGCGGCATAGTACACAAAATGTATCATTAAATAGAAAAAAGCCTTGTGTCCCTGTTAAATGGTATGCGTGGCTATTAATGGTAAAGTGCATTCGCGGCATAGTTGTACGTCATGCCCCATTAAACAAAAGCTTCCGTTCCGTTTATGGCAGTCGGTTCGAGTTAAGGTTCGCGATAAAACTATTAGAGCGCGTCCAATCAATAAAAAGGCTTGTGTTCCTATTTGTTTACTAATCATAGCCAAATTGAGTAATGTGCATGTACGGCATCGTACATAAAATATGACAACGCTGTTATATATATATATATATATATATATATATATATATTTCACTGAAAAAACCATAGGTTATAGACCATATATAGTTAGGAATTAGCATTTAAAAAACCTTATTTTACTCACACAAAACCATTGAAATTCCATATATAGTTAGTTGCACTAACTATATATCGCGCACCCGCAATCCACTGCTGATGATGTCACATATTACATCATTCATGACATGGTCAGTGACATCACTGATGACATCACTGATGACATCTCAAATGACATCACTGATGACATCACTGATGACATCTCAAATGACATCACTGATGACATCATCCAGTGACTGTGTGTTTCTGTAAAGTTTAAATATGTTTGATATATTGAAGAATGAGGTCATGTATAAGTGTCTGGATGAAGGATTTAGTAAGTGCGTGACTGACTGTATGAGTGAGTGAATAAATGTGTCGTACTAAATGCATGGGTTAGTGACTAAACTGTCTGAATGTGTGCATCAGTATGTCTGTTGTGATGTAAACTGCTGCATGTGTTGATCATTAGCTATACGAGAGGCTATATGTGTTACTGATTGGTTGCCCAAGTATTTGTATGGGAGATTGAGTTTGTGTGGGGGTGGCTGGGAGGTGTGTGACTGTGCATAGATGTGTGAGCAGTTGATTCACTAGGTGTATGAGTTCAAGAGTGCATGTGGAAAAAGCTACATGGGCGGTTGACTGTGTGCATGACTGTATTGATGAGTGAATGGATATCTCAATGCTACATGTCATAGTAAGTACATATGTAAAACACAGTACATGTGAGAGTTGGCATATATAAATAACTGTGCATGAGAGCCACTGAATGTGTGAGTGGCTGTATGGATCATTGTGAACTTGTATCAGGGATTGTATAAGAGAGTAAATATGTGTTAGTATATGTTTGAATAAGTAAGGTGTGTATAACTGTATGGTTGAGGAAATGGAGGTGAGATTGTTTCTTTGCATGACTGACTAGGTGTGTGAGTAACTCCATGGATGAGTGACAGTGTGTGAGTGTCTGTATACACTGAGTGTATCTAAGGTTATATTAGAGTCTGAAGAGGTTTATCGTATTAGCACAAGAATGATATCAAATGAGATGTCATCAGTGATGTCATCAGTGATGCCACTGACCATGTCATGAATGATGTAATATGCGACATCATCAGCAGTGGATTGCGGGTGCGCGATATATAGTTAGTGCAACTAACTATATATGGAATTTCAATGGTTTTGTGTGAGTAAAATAAGGTTTTTTAAATGCTAATTCCTAACTATATATGGTCCATAACCCATGGTTTTTTCAGTGAATTTTCAAGGTTTTTTAAATGCTAATTCCTAACTATATATGGTCTCTAACCTATGGTTTTTCAGTGAATTTCAATGTTTTTTTAATAGCAAATATCATAAGCTGTCGAATGTCAAGTACGTGGTAAGTAAAAACATTTTCGTGTTTATGCACACTGATCTGCTTTGAATGCTGCCCCCCCCCTCATTTCTATTACGAGTACTCTCTCTTTGCAGATAGTGAAGGCTAGTTAACGCAGGCCTTTGCCCCCATTGTAATCCGTCGTGCCTGCTTCTCTCTCCATTTGATTCATTGTTATCCAAGCATTTACTGTTTTAGAATTGGTTCTCTTTGGTTCATTCTCTATTTACAAACAAGCACAGAGCCGCAATACTTTGTTTAGTCTTTGCAGATAGTGAAAAATCGTGTAAAAAAACAAAAGGAATTGAACAAAATCAGTAGGCCACTAATGGGATCTCTTTTTGACCTCGCTAAAATAGAAACATTAGGAACAACCCCTCATGATTGCTCGTGGAATGGCCACGACGGAGCTACGAGATGGTGGTGCCAGCTTCAGTCTGAAACATCCAGAAACACTGTAGACTACCAATTCGATCAGTTCCGGTAGCGTCCCAACGTGACCCGGTAGAGAAGAACTTGCCCTCCCCTCTTTGACTGATGGTTCTTGTTGCCTGTCCCTTCTGTTGTCATTTAACAGAACTATTTAGCCTGCTGAAAGGGGTTGTGTTTCGACCGCTGGTTGGTGGAGACATTTTGACTATATTCTGGACCTGCGTTGTCGCGTAATGCGTCATATGACGCGCCGCGTTAGCGCATCCGGAAGTGCTCCGATGCGCAAAGCGCAGCTTCCCGGAAGCGATCCGGGGCGCGACGCGCAGCGCGTAACGTAAGCATAACAGGTCATGTGACTTGTTAATAAAACTTTTCATTGGTTCATTTTACTTTTCTTATTCTAATGATGAAAGGCTTGGTCATATGACCTAAAAATTACACTTTTTATTACTTTCGAACATTATTTTTTCTTAAACATATATGTTATAATGTTCCAGGCTAATGTACTTTCCCGGAAAATTTACAACTGTCCTGCAAGTAAAATATATTCCTTTTTCGAGAAAAAGGGCGTTTCTTCGTCCCATGACGGAGCCGTTGAGCAAAAGAGGCTCCGCCTGCTGTCTTAGTCGCCGATACGCCTGAATATCAGATTCTTATCGATCACTTTATGTTGCAGGAGTAGAAAACACAACAGCCCTTGACCATTTATCTTTACTGCGTTCCTGCGTATTATACCTTTTACCCTTCATGTAATTGGACTGCTTTATTTCACTTGCCTTTTACTGATTCGAAAACAGTGACTATTATTAAAAACTTTACCAATGTAAATACTACTACCATGTTTTGTTTTAAAAACCTTTATTGTGAAAATGTCAGTATACAAATACGGGCCTATAACCACGTGGGTCGGCCACGGAGCAAACTGTAATCGTATATGATGAGGAGACATTTACACTTTAGAGGAACGTAACGGGCGGGCCATTAGGTTGCAAGAACTAACGTGTCTAACAGTTGCGGAATCGGTGGACGTACATTTTATAATTAAAATACGACAGGGCTAGTTACAATAAAATTATCTAGATATACATTTGCGGGCAAGTACCATGGGTGACGTTAATTCGAACTTTCAATAGTACAGTAATCAATAACACATCAGAACTTAATATCAATAGGGATGTCGAAATATTCAATCAATTCTCGTCCCCGCCCGCCATGTGCTTCAAAACTGCATACATATCTCGTGATATCAAGGTTGTGCAACCAGTACACAACAAGGAGTTACGAGTCCTAATTATTCCGGCGCCATTTTGGGCGAGGACGGGCAGGTCCAGGATATAGTCAAAATGTCTCCACCAACCATCGACTATGATGATGTTCATATGCTGTATTTATTAGAGTAACACTCATCTATCCACATGATATTAATTTGCCACAATCTAAACATGTCATTTTAATCTTTCCAAAGTTCTTCTGAATATTTGGGACTGTTTCCCTTGCCTCTGATGCTGTCAGTGCCACTTCTTTGGTGAATGTACTGGCAGGTCGGGGGTTGTCCTCCAAATCTCTCTTTTGTGCACCACTATAATTAATCGGTGCCACCTCTCCATATGACGATGCATGGTATAATTACCATAACTATATTTTTTTTCGGTTCCTCTGGAGAGTACATCGTGGCAGATGAGGCAGGTAACGTACCGGGCATTTACCTTTTTTGCATGTAGAAGAAAGGAAAAAAAATTCGAGCGTCCAAGTTCTAAGGTGTCCCAGGGCCATTTTAGTGGACCAGGCCCAAATCCAAAGAACAGGCCGCCATTTTGAGAGTCCTGTTGCAGCCGCCTGTCGCTGTAGCAGCAAGAGCGGGCGAAACTCAGCTAGACGGCGCTCCACTGCAGATGAAGTGCGTCAACCTGGAGAGGCAGGAGAGGCTCGTTTGCGCCGCCTCCCCCCCCTCCCCCTTCGGGCACCCCACGCCGTCTTTCGGCGCAGCATTGTAGGATGGCCACACCAGTGCGGCAACTTGCTAGACACCACCTCGGTGCCATCCGGATCTCGGCGCCCCACTGCAGATGAAGTGCCTCCACATGGAGAAGCGGGAGAGGCTCGTTTGCGCCGCCTCCCCCCCCCCCTTCGGGCACCCCACGCCGACTTTCGGCGCAGCATTGTAGGATGGCCACACCAGTGCGGCAACTTGCTGGACACCACCTCGGTGCCAACCGAATCTCAGCGCCTTGTGGTGTCTTCCATTCCGAAAATATTGTTGGCAGCATTTTAAAAGGAAAGATAAACAGCCGGTTGTGGCCCTCACTACACCGTTCTCCTAGTGAGTCTCACATTGTTACATTTAGGAAGAATGTTGAAGAGTAGTATGTTGAAAATCTGAAGCCATTGTTCTACAAACTCTCAACCAGCCTTGGATGGAAAAATCCTGAAGAATGTACAAACTGAAAACCAGTTTTTGTCTGTATAGCATCAGCAGCAACGCTTGAGTCAGCTTTGTGTGAAGCCGCCATTTTGATTCATTCAATAGCGTCCCCCTGCACACATTCATGGACCTGGTCGTGTCTTCAGGTCAAACGGATTGTGGGACAAGATGCACAAAGGAAAAGGAAAAAAGTTCCACCGGACCCCGGGAGGCGGCCGCCTATGTCATGGCCGATCTTAGGCCACACCAGGGCAATAGTGAAGCTGCAGCAGGTGCAAATAAGCTTCAGACAGTGTTACAAGCGCTGCTCGGAACTCTCAACTATGACACCACCTCGGTGCCATCCGGATCTTGGCGCCTTGTGCTGCCTTCGGCCTATTCGCACATCGGTCCGCTACTGACACCACCTCACAGGCCAACGGGGCACCCCACGCCGTCTTTCGGCGCAGCATTGTAGGATGGCCACACCAGTGCGGCAACTTGCTAGACACCACCTCGGTGCCATCCGGATCTCGGCGCCCCACTGCAGATGAAGTGCCTCCACATGGAGGGAGAGACTCGTTTGCGCCGCCTCCCCCCCGCTTCTCAGAACTCTCAACTATGACACCACCTTGGTGCCATCCGGATCTTGGCGCCTTGTGCTGGTTCCGGCCTATTCACACATCGGTCCGCTACTGACGCCACCTCACAGGCCAACGGGGCGCCCCACGCCGACTTTCGGCGCAGCATTGTAGGATGGCCACACCAGTGCGGCAACTTGCTGGACACCACCTCGGTGCCATCCGGATCTTGGCGCGTTGTGCTGCCTTTGGCCCTATTCGCACATCGGTCCGCTACTGACGCCACTTCACAGGCCAACGTGGTACCCCACACCGACTTTCGGCGCAGCATTGTAGGATGGCCACACCAGTGCGGCAACTTGCTGGACACCACCTCGGTGCCATCCGGTTCTTGGCGCGTTGTGCTGCCTTTGGCCCTATTCGCACATCGGTCCGCTACTGACGCCGCCTCACGTTCCAAAGGATTTTCTACGCTTTTTATAACCCTATGCCGCATAACAGGTCATGTGACTTGTTTATAAAACTTTTCATTGGTTCATTTTACTTTTGGTTTCCTAATGAGGAAGGCTTGATCATATGACCTAAAATACCACTTTTCATTGGATTAAAACATTTTTTTTTTCCCAAACGATGAAAGCCCCACCTTGTTTCTGGATGTTTCAGACTGAAGCTGGCGTCAGCATGAAAGCACCACCATCTCGTGGCTCCGTCGTGGTCATTCCGCGAGCAATCATGGCAGCCGCTCCCCACCGGAAACCTGCAGGAGTCGGGGGCCCCCAAGACTTTTGTAGAATCTTCAAGGCTGAGGAGACGCTTTCGAGAATGGGGTCCAAGACCTAGCAGACAAGCGTCCGAGTTCCAAGGTGTCCCAGGGCCATTTCAGTGGACCAGGCCCAAAAAGGAAAGAGCCTGCCGCCATTTTGAGAGTCCTGTGGCAGCCGCTTATCGCTACACCGCAAGAGTGGGCGCAACTCAGCTGAATGGCGGATTTGGCACAGTGTACCAAAAGCGGGCGGAATGGCAACTGAAACGGTAAAGGGGCGCCCCACTACAGCAGACTAACCTCCACCTGGGGAGGCCCGTTCACGCCGCCTCACCCCCCCCCCCCGGGGCGCCCCACGCCGTTATTCGGAGCAGCATTGTAGGATACCAAAACCAGTGCGGCAACTTACTGGACATCACCTGGGTGCCATCCACATCTCAGCGCGTTCTGCTGCCTTGGGACTATCCGTACAACAGACCGCTACTGACGAGGCCTCCCCCCGCACCCCCCGGGAAGCCCCACGCCGTTTTTCGGAGCTGCATTGTAGGATTCCAAAAACCAGTGCGGCACCCAGGTAACATCACCTGGGTGCCGTCCAGAACTCAGCACGTTGTGCTGCCTTGGGACTATTCGCACAAAACACAGCTACTGACCATTGTTGCTTCTTTTTTCTAAAAAATGTTTAAATGTATTTACTGTTTTTGTTGCGTTGTATATATTTATAAGTTATTAAAGTTTTATAATCCTACTACTTTGTTGGAGTGCTATATATTTTTAATGTGACACATAATTGTAAAAACTTTGATGTACAAAGAGGCATCCCTGGAATCTTCCGCTTCAGGCTGGGTCCCCTCCCCAATCACAATACAGGATGGTTTTCAGATAGTAGGAACGCGTGTGGTGTGACGGATCTCATCGGGTGGGGGCCTTGATCTACTGTAACTCCTTTGAAGAGGGGTGATTCTTTACAGCTGGAGCCATAAACTACATCTGCAGGGCTAGGTGATAGCCTGGGACCGGCCTGGACAATCGGACACATAGGAAGAGGAGTGTCAGAGGGTGCGGTAGTGAATAGGGCGAAAGGGAGGTGTCAGGCGGGCACAGGGTGTGATTCTCAAGGAAGAGCAGCGCAGATGGGGGAGGTTTATTGCCCATGCATAAGACAGAGAGCGGGGGTGACCAGTGCCTGGGGGAGATGCTTGCGAGGGTGGGGAGCCATGGTAAGGATCCACAGCGTGCAGAGAGTGGGTCTGGTCAAGGCATCTAAAATGGCTGCCGTGCACGACAAAAGTGTGGCATTTGAAAAAAGGCAAGATGGCGCAGACAATGTTTTTCAACACTTCCTGATTTCCTTCGAATCGAACGTTAACAGACGTTATCTCTCCCACACTACCGGTCCCCCTGGGCTTAAATGCCAAGATGGTAGGGACTGCATCCCGTGGAGATAGGCCGAGACGTCACTCGGCAGAAAAAAAAAAAAATCAAAAAAAGTCTATAAACATACAATAAGTTAAAAGTCAATCATTCTTGTTTCCTTGTAGTACGCTCCCCAGACCGCTTCCCGGTTCGCGAACCGGGCGCACCCCACGAAAAACATCAAACCTAGGGGGTCAGGGAGGATCTACTATGCCCCCTTATGGTCATTTGCCCCTTCGCTTTGGCCTCCTCTTGTCTCTCGATCCTACCGAGAGACAAGATGGCGGCCGCTATGGACTGTTTGGAATGTTTACAGACACCGGAGAGCCAATCAGCTTCGCTTCGCAAAGCTCCGTAACGCGAAAAGTACGCGAAACGGAGCGCTACCCGGGACGCTGTCACAGATATATATCTTTTTTTGAACGTTAATTTCTCAAAATCCACTGGAGCACATATATTGAGACCTAGCAAAGGCACATCGGGCTACCAGTCCCTACAATTTTGCCAAGTTTCGTGCAAATCCATTCAGCCGTTCCGGCTAAAAGTGAGGCCAACCGCCCTATGGAAATTAACATGGGAAAAACGCGTTTTGGGACCCCCCTTTTTTCTCGGCCCCCCTTGACGAACCCCCCCCAAATTTTTAGGGGCTGCTCGGAAACAAAATGTTCCATTTTCCTGAAAATTTCAGCCAATTCCGTCCACAAACGCCAAAGTTATTAGACATAGAATTTTCCAAAATCCCATAGAGAAAAAATCCTAACTATATATACCTACTGGCGACCGCCAGTAGGTAATATTTAAGTCTATTGTAGATAAGCAAGTCTTTCTTCTAAATTAAATTCTCAATGTATTCAACTCCTTCATGTCCTGTTGAATTGGCTGTTAGAATTGAGCGCATAAAAGCCATTTGTAATTTACCTTAACTCTTCACCTCTGAACAGAATGCTTCTTCAAGCTGTTTCTTGCTTCGAGTAATCTCTCAGAAATAACGAACTCTACTCACACTGGAACTCTGACTGAGAACACTTCCACGGAAAGAGCACTAGTCACACGGATGTTCTCTGACTGGAATTTCTCCTCGGGTCTGTGGTGTTGGGCACTAGGCCCACATTACGGTGATCAGGGAGACGCAGACACAGGGTAGTAGGTTAGTAAACTGGCCACGAGCACGTGCACCCGGGCCCTTTTATTTGCGGGGTCACGTGACTCGTAACACCCGTGAAGGATGGGTGTGGGGGTGCAGTGTGCCCAGCCCTTGAGGGAGTGGCTGGCATGATAACTTCCTGCGGGACACTAGAACGTGTCTCGCAGGATACTACATTCCTCCCCAACTTTATTTGAGGAACAAACAAAAATGCTAGTCCAACCTGTGGGGATAAAAGAAAGTTAACTAGTTACCACAGGGTCCATCAGTCTATAGAGTCAGGTGGCAGGACGACAGCAGACCTGGATTGGTGACTTTGCTTGCAGCAGAACCTTCTCGGCGGGCACCCCTTAGTTTAACCTGAGGGCCTCAGGGCACGACCACTGGCTGGGAGATGTCCTCTGCATGCCGACAGTTCGTTGACGGTGATATGTCTTGCTGCCTTGCCTGATTTCCACTTTGCTGACATCCGTGATGGTCCGTGGTGGGTTCTAACAGTTCATTGTAGTGAGCTGCGTCCTAAAAATGGATGGAGTCCTACAGGAGAGTTCGCAGAGGTGTGGCTTGGCTGACTGTCATTGTTGAACGGCTTGGCTGTGACCGGAAACCTGTCGGTGAAAGTCTCTACTCACTCTCCCGCCTGGGGAGGCCCGTTGTCGGGGTTGCTGCGGGACTGTAGGAGGGCTGCACTGAGGGGTGCTTGTGTGCCATCTGGTGGCAGCTGCAGGACCACTGCGGAGCCGTTACTTAGTCAACGCCCAACTCCCACGGTTGGATGAGTCGTGGACAAGACTTGCCTTTGCAGCTTCGCTTTCGGTGTATGCCAGGTTCACAGGTGGCCTCTGGTTTCTTTTGTCTGCTGGTGTGGCGACGGTGCAGGACTCCAGTCCGCCGATCTTCTGGGAGTGGCGATGTTTGACGCAGGTGATGATGGCTGTCCTGATGGCGGTTGTCAGCCATGTGGTGACTTGGGATGAGAGGTGGTGGCTTGGTGGGAGTGTTGGGATGTCCGGGGGGACTTGGCAGCCATGTGCCTCTGCTTTGCTGATGTTGACCTTAGTTGGCGGCTTGACACGTAGAGTGTTCGGTTCCTCTCTTGCCTTGGTGGGGCCACTGCCGACTCCATCTTGAGGCGGTGAGAGGGCGGGCGCTCAGTGCCGGTCTTCGCCCATGGCATCTGCGGACAGGAGCAGGGGTGCCGACTGACTCAGACTGCCGACGCTCGGGGACGGACGGTCGCCTGGGGAAGCGTTGGGATGAGACGTGGACTGCACTTGCTGCGGCTTATGTTTGGTTCATCCGTGAGGCTGTGTCCTGGGACGTTGGTCCATCGCCTGGGGAAGCATTGGGATGAGACGTGGACTGCGCTTGCTGCGGCTTATGTTTGGTTCATCCGTGAGGCTGTGTCCTGGGACGTTGGTCCGTCGCCTGGGGAAGCGTTGGGATGAGACGTGGACTGCGCTTGCTGCGGCTTATGTTTGGTTCATCCGTGAGGCTGTGTCCTGGGACGTTGGTCCATCGCCTGGGGAACCGTTGGGATGAGACGTGGACTGCGCTTGCTGCGGCTTATGTTTGGTTCATCTGTGGGGCTGTATCCTGGGACGTCGGTCCGTCTTGGTGGCTGCCTGGTGTGTCAGGGTGTGCTTCTTGGCTGGCTGTGAGTCCTCGGTCTTCTCCCTTTGTTGGCTTGTTCAGCCCACCTGTGCTCATCCGGTCTTCGGGGTGACAGAGCTGTCCCTCTTCTTCTTTTCTTCGAGGGCGTTGCGTTTTGATCTCGAGGCGGCGCTGTCGTGGCGCTGGCTTCTGCCTTTGCTCTGGCGTGCTTGTCGGGACTAGTCACTTGGTGACGTGTTTCTTGCTTGTTGGGCAACGTGACGTCCGGTCTTGTGTCGCTGTTTGTTGGAACACATGGTGCTGTGGCGGCCTGCCACGTGGGGTGTGCGGCTCCTCTCTTGCCTGTCGTGGGTCACTGCCGACTCCATCTGGAGGCAGTGCGAGGGAGGACACTGTTGGTGATCTTCGGCCTGCTGTGGGGCTTCGCTGTGGCGGTGGAGATGTGTGTGCTCTCCGACCTGCGTTCAGCAGGGTCTCTGAGTGGAGAGGTTTTCTGGTGCCGACGGGGTATTCAGGTTCACCGGCGCGACCTCCTGCGCGCTTCTGGCTTCGCGTGGTCTTGCGTCTTCATGCCGTCCGTTATCCTTGGGATCGTCACTTGATTCTGTTGCAGTGCTTCTGCGTTGGCGCGCTTTTGTCTGCGCTCTTCATGTGCTTCGCTGTGTCTGGAGGGTTGCGCCACCGCTCCTGAGACTTTCGCTGGCGTTGTCGCTTTTGATTCCTTGGGCGCACTTTGCTGTGCGTTCTGCTGAATGTCCTATGTGGAGTTAACTGCACTCCTGGCGCGTTCCTGTGTTTCTGGCGCGCTTCTGTCTGCGCTCTCCGGGTGCTTCGCTGGCTTCGGAGGGTTACGTCACTGCCCCTTAGACCTTCTCCTTGCTGGGCACGCTCTCTCTCGCGCCGACGGTGAGGCTTTTGTGCTTATTTGGGCGTTAAACGTGCGTGGTTGCTTCGCCTTCTATGGTTGCGTAGTGAACTAGCGTCCCTCTCTCACTGACCGTCCGTGTACGTGGATTGCTGGCACTTCTGGCACGTTCCAGCGTAGTGCTGCGCTGTCCTGTTGCACTGTTGCAATGGTGTGCTGTGCTGCGTCTTTGGTCGGGCTTCCTTGTCGCTGTGTGGCGTTCCTGCGCCAGTCTGGTGTTACTGTGTGTGCCCTGTGGTGCTGGCGTGGCGCGGGGCAGTGCCACTCTCTGTGCTCTGAAGTCCTGTGGTGGCGCGGAACCACGGGTGTGTCTGGCTGGCACTTTGCTTCGTCCTTTGAGCGCTTTCTAGCTTGTCCTCCTCTGCTGGGAGTCTGCTTTCCTTTGGCGCTGCAGCGGTCTCTCATGCTGCTTTGCGTTGGATTCACGCTCCTTGCAAAACCTCACTGTGTCTGTCTTGGTACTACCGATATGGCATGCCACCTTGTGGTTTCTAGGGGCTAGTGGCCGCCTGCACTGCCTCTGTGCTGTTGTGTATAGGCCTTGTTTAAAAGATGGTCCGCAGCCTGTCGTCCTGTTCTGGGTGGCTGCCTTGCTTTGCTGCAGTGTCCCTTGTATCGTCCTAGGCTTGTTCTCTTTACCTGTTGCAATACTTGAGAATGCCCACTAGATGGCAGTGTTGCTTTGCTCATAGCCTCAAAGGAAGGGGAGGTTCCCCTGTCGTGAGTACCAGGGAAGGGGATATTTAGTCACAAAAGATTTAAGATCCCTGTAAAAAGATGTAGCAGACTCGGGTCGCTGAGATAAACTTGGGCGGGGTTTTTTTTTTTAGGTAGTGCGGAAAGTTATCAAAAACAATTTCTGACTGGATAAGAGCAACTAAAGTGCAAGTGACTGGCAGGTACGCAAAAATAGTAAAATTCAATGGCAAAATTTTATTCTGATCCTCCCAACTGGGTTACAATCTAAAACATAATAAAAACAAATGAAAATCACCCAAAACGGTGATGCAATAATTATAATATACAGTCAAAGTGAAAAAAGTCGACGCGGCGTTTCGGTGCTATTCGATCTTGACACCTTCATCAGGACAAAAAGGACATTTGACTCCGTATCTACAAATTAAATAACAGAATTTTAACATCACAGTATACTAAGTTGCTTCTTATTTTCCACACTCTACTCCTATTCTATTTTAGCTTAACATTGTTCATCATACTAGGCCCCTTCTGTATAATTACCCCATTCTGAGGCAGTCATTGTGTTCACTAGACAGAAAACTGGCAATACCCCTCTTCCATTGAGTTCTCCAAATAATTTATCTAGACAGTACACAGATATACCTGTGTTTTAGTTTAGAGAAGTTAATGGATGTACCTGTGTTTAGTTTAAGAGAGCTTTTCAATTGCTTTCACACTTGCTGTGGATTTCTTTGATATTCGTCACAGTTTTTCTGGCTGTAGATGTACAAAAACAATGGTACCCCATTACCTCTTACCATTTATATGGTTATCTAACAGTTTCAACCTATATTTAATTTGATTATTATTTACCTTATGGATAAAAGCAAAGTGGTTTCTAGGTGCACGGAGGAGCCACCGATGATGATAGGAGGGGCTTCAAGGATATTTGTTAGCGACCTGTATATATAAAGATCACATCTATTTAGTCCTATATCTATGATGCCTGTTACTGAAGACTATATTCATCCATCTCTCAGTGAGTACTCACCAACTCTCATATCTGTTGGACATATGGGTATAATCAAGTTGATGTAGACCGTTCATCTGATTTCTTTCATGATAGGGAAAGATAATATCTATGGATGAAAGCACAATAAGGAGAAAACTATAGTAATGTACTGTGCATGTAGCAATTATAAACCAACTATATCTATACTCTATAATTACATGGACAGGAGACCTAATCAATGTCTCCTGCAGCAGATAAATAATTGACTTTCAACGTGATCGGATTTTAGTTCAAATCGTGCCATTCATTATCTATTGTGACATTAAGTCAAAATATCATAATTCTACCCCATATGTTAGGTAAATAGTTCAACTGGTAATAAAAAACCATAGAAGAATTGACATTTTTCTAAGGTATTAGTTAAACATGTGAGAGCCTAGTTTGGTGCTTACATGTTATAAGGGGCAGAGTTTGGGCAGGTTTTCAGAGATTCAGTCATACTTAGAAGGCTTATCGCAAATACAGATAGCCCTCCCTTTCTAATACGGAAACATGTTCAAAGCCCTCGCATACCTTTGTTTCGAAATTCAGCCTCCCTGCTCCTCTGTGCTGCTTCCGTCGTGTTGATTAGCGATATAAACTAAGGCAGGGAGATCGGCATTTTTATACTGTCGCTACTTACGTTAAACCGGAAGTTAATGAGCCGGTTCATCGTAAAAGATACAAATTCCTTAATGAGATTCATTTATCGCAAACCGTTGCCTCATAATTAATCCTTTCGGTATTTGGTTAATTTAAAAATATTTTAAAAATATTTTATCCGGCGAGATGTCCGGTATGTGGGAGTGAGGTCTGATAAATCGACCCGGAAGTGAAACCTGCCGAATTAAGCAACGGCGATTTTCTCAGCGTAAATATTCGACATAGTCAAGTGCACACTAGTATCCACGGATTTGCAATTGACTTGTGTGTCGGCTCAAAATCATAGACATTGGTTTTATTTGTTGGAATATGTGAAAAACAAGAGCGTCCGCACTGGCGGCCATCTTAGGTTGGGAAAACCTCATATTATCCACTGTGTTAATCCCGATCTACTACTTATGCTGTTGCCCAATGTCGATCTGGTTAGCTGATGATCTGTACAACCCAGACAATAATAATTACTCACTGGCATCTATATATACGCCCTATTTCATAAATATATACTTTTTTTTCCCCCCCCAAAAACTGTTTTCTCAGTAATCTGTCATTTAAACAGTGGGATATGCAATTGGTCTCATATGTACCATTTACTATATCAGCAGGATACCTCTATAGATTGAAAGTAGTCACATATGGTCTGCTATATAAGTTCACGTAAATAATCCTCTAGACATGTTCACAGTAGATCTATTATAGAGATATTACCTACATCTATTAAACTGACAGTAGATGGTATTTTACAATCAAGTGTGCATTTCGGTATATGTAACCTCTGTGCCATTCCATGAAATCATTTGTCATATCAACAGTAGTTAATTACATTCAGTAATTCATTTACATATGTGCAACCTATATATCGTTCTTCATCAGAATAATATATATCCTTCTGAGATCTTATTCATTCTCTTTTTTACAAAATAGTTATTACAGGGCAAGTTTAAACATCTTAACTAACACATATTCATAATCACATATCGCTGTTGCCCAAAGTACCAATGATTAAGTACCCGCCTTTTAATCTCTAGGTGTTATAAAACCTTCTGGGCAGTCTGGCTGGATATTTTATTGTTTAGGTACGTGAGAGGTGATTGATTGGGATAAAGCCATCAAATTGTGGATCCTATTAGGAAGAAACTAGCAGGAGTCTTATGACCTTAATTACCACTCATCTTGTAAGGAAACTATTGCATATGTTGATGGTAGCTGTTCACCAGTATGAGTTCACAGGATTAATCTTTCCCACTCCTCTCTATTGTTCAATCCAGTGCGAAAGGTGTTAAAAAGAGACATGTAAAATTGCTCTCTTTTCTTTCTTTTAGCATTTCTATTTCCACCTCTCACACTGTGAGTCATGGCTTCAACACCACACCATTTGAGGTCTTCCAATTTATGGTTGTGGGCTAACCAATGTTCCACTAATGGGGCAGCCTTCTTCTTAGTCCTAATCACAGACTTATGTTCTGTTATCCTTGTTTTGACTTCTCTACTTGTTTCTCCAATATATGCTTTATTGCAAGGACATTTTATTATATAGATCAAGTCTTTGGTTTTACAGTTCATGAAACTCTTTATTTTATGTTCCACTCCATTATAGGCGATAGTATTGCCCTTCATTTGTGATGTGCAATTTGAACACATATTGCATGTGAAATTTCCTGTAGGGAGAGGTGTTTTCTGAATGTTTGATTGGGTTTCGCAGATGTTTTCTTTGAAGGTGTGCACAAGGCAATCTTTTATAGTCCTATTCCTTCGAAAGCTAAACATAGGTTTCGGGGTATTCACACCTTGCCTATCGTTCAATAACGACCAATTTCGATTAATAATATGTTTTATTTTATTGCTGGCTGCACTGAAATTTGTAACAAAAATTAATTTGTCCTTAGTTCTGTCGTTTTTTTGTTTACCTTTTTCAAAAAGTACATCTCTGTCATAATATTTCGCGCGTTTATACGCTTTTTAGATGAGACTTTTGGGGTACCCTCGATTTCTAAGTTTTTCGGATAGAGAGTCTTCATGTTTATTAAAATCTTGCATATTGGTACAATTACGTCTAATCCGTAAATATTGACCAAAAGGGATGTTGTCCTTCTGACTTTTAGGATGGTTACTTTTGTAGTGTAATAAAGTATTTCTGTCAGTTGGTTTGGTATAGAGATCAACACCTAAGACAGCATTATCCACTCTAATCTTGATATCCAGAAACTCAATCACTTCTTTATCGTAATTTGAGGTAAATTTCAGGTTTTTATCACCTAAATTTAACCAAAGTATCAAATCAGTGAGTAAATCAAGGGTGCCTGTCCAAATGAAAACAATGTCGTCGATATACCTCGACCAACATGTTATATTTTCACTGAATGGTGCTATGACGTTAAATATGTGCTTCTCTTCAAATGCTGCAACGTACAAACACGCCAGGCTAGGGGCGCAGGTAGCCCCCATACTGGTCCCTTTGACCTGTTTGTACAAATCATTTTTGAATAAAAAAATATAATTTTTTAAGATAATTTCTGCACAGTCCAAAATAAAAGTTGCATGTTCACTAAGATCCTCTTCTCCTATTTTCAGGAGGCCCTCTAACATCTTGATGGTATCATCCTGTGGGATGTTTGTATAGAGGGCCTCTATATCAAGAGTGACTAGCCATTGATTGGTGACATCATACGGTAAACCTTCAATTTTTTCAATCATACACGTTGTGTCTTTTATGTATGCCTTCTGACTAGTTACAATAGGTTGAAGGAATTTATCTATGTATTTGCTAAGAGGTTCGGTAATTGAATCAATACTGGATACAATGGGTCGCATAGGGGGGTCGGCTATGTTCTTATGGACCTTTGGTAGCCCATAGAGGGCAGGAATAAAAGGTGCCTCATTTTTAAAAAAATTATATTCGTCTGGGCAAATTATCTCATCTTCTTTTGCAAAATTAAGAAGAGTGTTTACTTTCAAAATCAAAGCATTCCACTCTTGTCTGTTGGATTGACAATAATGCTCAGTGTTGTTTAAAAGAAGCATCATTCTTTTATTATAATCGTCAGTTTTCATCAAGACAATACTTCCCCCCTTGTCACCAGGTTTAATAGTCAAATGATCATTATTCTCCAGATTTTTTAATGCAGCTCTTTCATCAATACTCAAATTATTAGTTCCTATCAATGGGTGCATTAGCAGGTCTGAAATGTTACTTTCCACAACCTTTTCAAAAAGATCCACTTGCTTATTTACCATGCCCACATTAGGGGTCCATTCAGATGTAGGTTTGAGACCAGATTTGTTTCTAGGACCTTCTCTTGGGGGTTTGTCTCTAAAGAAATCTTGGAGTCTTATTTTTCAAAAAAATCCCTGTAGGTCTCTTTCTAGGTTGTATTTATTAACTCTTGAGGTTATGGCGTAGCCTAAACCTTTTTCTAGGACGTCCTTCTCGGTTTTGCTTAGGATAAGGTCTGAAAGATTTATGATTGCCGCTTTTTGGTTCAATCCCACTTGGGTTGACTCCTTGTGTAATATCTCCTCTGTTGTTGAGGTTGAGGGTAGAACTTCCCTCTCCCAGTGCCTCTCGGTTGATTTTGATGGTTCTGTTGGTTTCCTCGACCTCGTTGCCCTAAAAAAGATAAAGACTCTCTATTCGGGGTTGATGTAGCTTCTCCTGATTTGTTTTTCTCACTCATATTCTCATGTTCAGAGTCTGTGCTTGTGTAAGAGGAATCTGTGAAAGTCACTCTTTTTTTGGGGTATGGACGCCGGGGCTGTTGCCAATGGTTTCTATTGGGGAAGGTCTCCCTAGGGCGATCAAAAAAATCTTTCTGTGTGTAGGGACAGACTACCTCGGTATTATAATTAGAAACATCCTTGTTAAATTTGTTCGTTTTTTTACCAAAAAGGTAGTCTCTGTATCCAGAGACATCTTTTTGGATTTCCTCTAGTTTTTTCTTTGCATCCTCATATGCCGAGGTATCTAGTTTGGCTTCTAGCTCTGCTATCTCCTTTCTTTCTATTATTAGGATAGAGTTAGCCGTTTCGATAATTAGCAACATCCAATCCCTGCTGCATCTATTTGCAATCAGGGTCCAATTTTCTATAAATTTAGCATGGCGTATAAACACACCGGGTTCATTTTTAATCTGTAGTTAAGATGTTTAAACTTGCCCTGTAATAACTATTTTGTAAAAAAGAGAATGAATAAGATCTCAGAAGGATATATATTATTCTGATGAAGAACGATATATAGGTTGCACATATGTAAATGAATTACTGAATGTAATTAACTACTGTTGATATGACAAATGATTTCATGGAATGGCACAGAGGTTACATATACCGAAATGCACACTTGATTGTAAAATACCATCTACTGTCAGTTTAATAGATGTAGGTAATATCTCTATAATAGATCTACTGTGAACATGTCTAGAGGATTATTTACGTGAACTTATATAGCAGACCATATGTGACTACTTTCAATCTATAGAGGAATCCTGTTGATATAGTAAATGGTACATATGAGACCAATTCCATATCCCACTGTTTAAAGACAGATTACTGAGAAAACAGTTTTTTTGGGGGGAAAAAAAGATGTATATATTTATGAAATAGGGCGTATATATAGATGCCAGTGAGTAATTATTATTGTCTGGGTTGTACAGATCATCAGCTAACCAGATCGACATTGGGCAACAGCATAAGTAGTAGATCGGGATTAACACAGTGGATAATATGAGGTTTTCCCAACCTAAGATGGCCGCCAGTGCGGACGCTCTTGTTTTTCACATATTCCAACAAATAAAACCAATGTCGATGATTTTGAGCCGACACACAAGTCAATTGCAAATCCGTGGATACTACTGTGCACTTGACTATGTCGAATATTTACGCTGAGAAAATCGCCGTTGCTTAATTCGGCAGTTTTCACTTCCGGGTCGATTTATCAGACCTCACTCCCACATACCGGACATCTCGCCGGATAAAATATTTTTTAAATATTTTTAAATTAACCAAATACCGAAAGGATTAATTATGAGGCAACGGTTTGCGATAAATGCATCTCATTAAGGAATTCGTATCTTTTACGATGAACCGGCTCATTAACTTCCGGTTTAACGTAAGTAGCGACAATATAAAAATGCCGATCTCCCTGACTTAGTTTATATCGCTAATCAACACGACGGAAGCAGCACGGAGGAGCAGGGAGGCCGAATTTCGAAACAAAGGTATGCGAGGGCTTTGAACATGTTTCCGTATTAGAAAGGGAGGGCTATCTGTATTTGCGATAAGCCTTCTAAGTATGACTGAATCTCTGAAAACCTGCCCAAACTCTGCCCCTTATAACATGTAAGCACCAAACTAGGCTCTCACATGTTTAACTAATACCTTAGAAAAATGTCAATTCTTCTATGGTTTTTTATTACCAGTTGAACTATTTACCTAACATCTGGGGTAGAATTATGATATTTTGACTTAATGTCACAATAGATAATGAATGGCACGATTTGAACTAAAATCCGATCACGTTGAAAGTCAATTATTTATCTGCTGCAGGAGACATTGATTAGGTCTCCTGTCCATGTAATTATAGAGTATAGATATAGTTGGTTTATAATTGCTACATGCACAGTACATTACTATAGTTTTCTCCTTATTGTGCTTTCATCCATAGATATTATCTTTCCCTATCATGAAAGAAATCAGATGAACGGTCTACATCAACTTGATTATACCCATATGTCCAACAGATATGAGAGTTGGTGAGTACTCACTGAGAGATGGATGAATATAGTCTTCAGTAACAGGCATCATAGATATAGGACTAAATAGATGTGATCTTTATATATACAGGTCGCTAACAAATATCCTTGAAGCCCCTCCTATCATCATCGGTGGCTCCTCCGTGCACCTAGAAAGCACTTTGCTTTTATCCATAAGGTAAATAATAATCAAATTAAATATAGGTTGAAACTGTTAGATAACCATATAAATGGTAAGAGGTAATGGGGTATCATTGTTTTTGTACATCTACAGCCAGAAAAACTGTGACGAATATCAAAAAAATCCACAGCAAATGTGAAAGCCATTGAAAAGCTCTCTTAAACTAAACACAGGTACATCCATTAACTTCTTTAAACTAAAACACAGGTATATCTGTGTACTGTCTAGATAAATTATTTGGAGAACCCAATGGAAGAGGGGTATTGCCAGTTTTCTGTCTAGTGAACACAAGGACTGCCTCAGAACGGGGTAATTATACAGAAGGGGCCTAGTATGATGAACAATGTTAAGCTAAAATAGAATAGGAGTAGAGTGTGGAAAATAAGAAGCAACTTAGTATACTGTGATGTTAAAATTCTGTTATTTAATTTGTAGATACGGAGTCAAATGTCCTTTTTGTCCTGATGAAGGTGTCAAGATCGAATAGCACCGAAACGGCGCGTCGACTTTTTTCACTTTGACTGTATATTATAATTATAGCATCACCGCTTTGGGTGATTTTTATTTGTTTTTATTATGTTTTAGATTGTAACCCAGTTGGGAGGATCAGAATAAAATTTTGCCATTGAATTTTACTATTTTTGCGTATCTGCCAGTCACTTGCACTTTAGTTGCTCTTATCCAGTCAGAAATTGTTTTTGATAACTTTCCGCACTACCTAAAAAAAAAACCCCGCCCAAGTTTATCTCAGCGATCCGAGTCTGCTACATCTTTTTACAGGGATCTTAAATCTTTTGTGGCTTTGCTCATAGCACCCTGCCTTGCTTGGAAGCAGCTCCATGGTTTTGCCAATCGGTACTTCTCTTTAGTTCCCCGGACAGAGCTGTGGGTGCTGCATGGATGCAGGAGGTGCTGTAGTCACTTTGGCTGTAACTCGTGTGCTGGGACAGGTCTCGAGGACGCCTGGTAGGTTCCTCTATTGTTGTGTCGGGGCTTCGTGGGGAAAGAGGAGGGGGGGCAGTTCCCTCCGTGTCAGCCCCACAGCCTTACTTGCTGCTGCCTGGCATTGCGGCTCCTGTCTCAGACGGGGTGGTCTCCGCTCATGTGGGCACTCCGTTTTGAAATGCTAGTGCCCGGCAGCTCTTCACACGCTGCCGGTCACTCTGCTCGAGGCTCATTCATCCTACCGCCGCAGCCGCTTCAGTGTCTCACGCAGTGCGGCGGGAACTGGGCTGTTGCTGGGGCTCCGGTCGGCCAATCTTGATGCGGGTGGGCTCTGCGTAGTATATCTGAGTGCCCTGCAGATCCCCATACACTGCGGGCGCTCCGCAGTCGATCACTGTCTCTGGCTGCTGCGGGTGGGCTCCATTCTGCCTTATTTTGCTATATGTTCACTTTTGGTCGCATCGCACCCGGCAAAGCACCATGACTATGCGGGTGGGCTCCGCTTATACTTTTACTCGCGGCGCTAGCTGGCGCCCGCCATTTTCTTTGCTGTGACCGGCGTGGGTGGGCTCCGCTTTCGGTTTCTGTCTGCAGCTGTGCGCAGAGGCTCACCTTCGGCCACCGGGCTACTGTTGCCACGCGGGTGGGCTCCGCGTGGTCACCTCGCGGTGGGGGTCATCAGTTGCGGCCTGGTAGCGGCCGATGCGGGTAGGCTCCGCTCGGCCTCCTCACGGTGGGGTCAGTCTGTCGTGGCCGACCCGGGTGGGCTCCGGTCGGTCCGCTGTTCACCCCAAGCAGGGGCGGCTCGTGCTGGGCACGGGAGGTGCGGGGTAGGCTCCCGGTCACCTGCGGTCACGCTGCGGGGATCCGTCCTGCCCGCAGGCTTCTCGGCGCCTGGCGCCTCGGTGCGGGGGGTGTCTTCTGCGCAGGCAGTAGCAGTATCCTCTCCCCCTATTCTTGGGCTGTAGCACGCCCGGCTACAGCCACCTCGTCGCCAATGTGGTGTTGGGCACTAGGCCCACATTACGGTGATCAGGGAGACGCAGACACAGGGTAGTAGGTTAGTAAACTGGCCACGAGCACGTGCACCCGGGCCCTTTTATTTGCGGGGTCACGTGACTCGTAACACCCGTGATGGATGGGTGTGGGGGTGCAGTGTGCCCAGCCCTCGAGGAAGTGGCTGGCATGATAACTTCCTGCGGGACACTAGAACGTGTCTCGCAGGATACTACAGGGTCGAGCACTAGTCACTGGATTCTGCTCTCACCGGGGCTGGTTTCAAAGTGCTCGTGTCGCAAGGAAGGAAATGTGGACTTACTGACAGAAAAAATCTTTTTCTATTCAGATACGAGGATGAGACACTACCGTCTCCTCAGTAGGATCAGTTGAAGTGCGATGTGTGTTGCACACGCGCGGACTCTCTGCTGTTTGCCTTCTTGGAAGACTAGACCGTATCTCTTCATCTGTAGTGCAGCAGGCGGCCATCTTGAATTTCTCTTTTAGTCGATATTGCAAATGCTTGATCAACACTCGGAACAGCAATCTGCTGAATGGGTACAACTTCTTCCATAGGGGATATTTCTTGTACCTACAATACTTGGCATTTCTTTTCATGCTCCTTGAACTACTTGCCAAGCAGGAGGTCGGATTCTTGACAGAGTTTGATTTGGAACCTTGTTCGCGGGGCCCATCCAGATAGGGAGAGGGACTAGACAGGGGTGTCCCCTTTCCCCATTGATTTTTTCCGTGGTCATGGAGCCTCTGGATATGGCACTGCACAGATCGGCAGAACAGTGGGGCATATCTCTGGGTAGGGGAAACACATACTGTATCATTTTATGCGAATGATATTCTTCATATCAGGGATCTGCAGGCGGTTCCTCCGGTTATCCAAATCAACATAGAGGGTCCCTGAAATCTCAATGGGGAGGAAGAGAGCAGGGAAATAAGCACAAGCAAAATACAAAATCTTTCTCCACTACCTATAGTCTTCTTAGTGATACATCCACAATATACATATAGTTGTCCCTCAGACTTAAAGCATCAAAGCATATTATTTTTTCATATTTTACTATCAAAGCAGTAGAAAAAATCTCAAATAACATTTAAAATGGTTGTTTGTGTTTCTCAAACATTTTTTCTTTCAAACAACAAGCACAGATTACACACATAGGGTATGATAAGGAACACTGCATATAATACAAAAGACCAATATTGACAAAGCATGAAACACAAATACAATAATACAATAAAATGAAAATGCAGTCATACCAGACATACTTAGGCAGTTTGCTTCAGTGTCTGGCTTGGGTGTGAATTGGGGAAAATCATGTCTGTTTCCCTTCACTCCTCACGCAGAAGCTCTCCACATTATGGTGGACAGAACGTTGGTGGCTTGGCAGTCGGCTGTGTTCCGCTATTTAGGAATCCGGATTTATAATACAGACTGGGGTAGTCTAGATGGGAACCTATCCAGAGCAATTGGGGACCTGCGATCGCAGTTAGTTTTTTGGAAGTCACTTAACTGTGGCAGGCAGGGTTGCACTGATCAAAATGGTGATGTTGCCTAGATTGTTGTATTTTGCTAATCTTCCGTTGTATCTACCTGCCTCGTTCTATTGTCCATTAGAGGGCGTGATGAGGGATCTGATATGGATCAATACGCGTTGTAGGGTGGCATTAGTCAAGTTGTATTTGCCAAGCGCGAGAGGAGGTTTAGCCCTACCCAACCTTGAACATTACTACCAAGCGTCCCAGATACAATGGATTGCGAAATGGGTAGCAGAATTACATCTCACGAATACGGCGGAATGCGCTCCTCCATATACGTTGGAGAGGATTCTCTTTCTGTTCCATCCTTGCACCAAACCACACACTGCACTTCCCTTACTGGTGCAAGTGGCTCAGAAATGCTTCCGTTGAGCCTTACGTCTTACAAAACATGTCACACCATATGCGCCAATGCTCCCGCTATTGGGAATGCCAAGGGAGGGGGGTAGGGTTTGCGTGGCTGATGTCGCAGACTGGCAGGATGCAGGCATTTGCACATTAGGAGATCTCTATGAGGGTGTACTACGACACTTCGACCCTTTCTATCCCTGATTGACGAAGAGGGTATCCAACCTGGGTAGTTCCTGAATCATGCTGCATGGATGGCGTCAATGGGGCGACACTTAGGCAGCATGTCACAAGAGTTCCAGACCCATCTCTTGATACTGTACATACAGGTGTTGGGCATGGGGCGTCACCTTACAAAATGGTTTGTGGAATCCATTCGCGAGCATACCATGACTGATCTAACACCACTGCGTAATAAATGGGAGGCGGATCTGTCCCGGTCGTATACGTCTAAAGAATGGGACACACTGCTGGAGAGCCCCAAACATATCCTAGACATGCAAGGTTCAAGTTAATTAATATTACTTACTCCACAGAGCGAATTTAAAATTTTAAAACCTTTATTGTGCATGAAAAGAACAAATACGGGCCCACAACCGTCAGGCCGGACACGATACATTGAAGCACAAATGCAAGTAAAACAGTTCCCCCGCGGCAATAGGTGGTTTAGCAATAATCAATGAACGTTACACTGGAGAGAAACATAGCGCCGGGGAGAAGGAGCATTGAAGGTTAATTTTAAAATGTTCTGTTCGAAACATAAATCAATGAAGAATAAGAACAAAAGAATACTGAGTCCATACAATAGCATCACTACAGGAGCGGGAGGCATCATCACTAAAAACAACAATGGAAATTAATACATCGGACAATATGGCGGTACGAAGAAAACAACAAGATCAGCAGCCAGCATTTACGTACCACAGACAGCGCCACCCCTTCCCCACTAACCCCCAGCACGGACCCAGAACAGAAACAGGAGAAGAAAGCGCAGAAAGATAAAAATAAGGCCCATAGAAACTAAATGGAGAAAACTAAAAACCCTCCCCCCACCCTACAGCAACGCGGAGGCTACGGCCTACCCCCCCCCCGGCAGAGTGTCTGTCGCCCATTAAAGAACCCGAAATATAGACAAGAAAGAAAGAAGGAAAAGAGAAAAAAGGAAAGAAAAAGAAAAGAACAGCCCTAATAATCTCCCATGAAAGGGAAAGCGGGGAGGAGTCCACCACCCGTCCCCCAGCTCCACCCACCCGCAAGGCCAACAGCGCAAAACATGACGACCGGCGGCGGCAAGCAGTACAAGCAAGAGAAGTCGGAAACACAAAGGCAACCCACATCATAAGCAAGGATAGCGATCCACATCCCACATGTCTGCCCTCAGTATCACACTCCCAAAAATCAATAGGGATGTAGAGTCCGGCGCCAAAAACATTACCAGCAGAGCAATTCACAAGGCACGAAGCCGGCACAGTGCACAGTAAAAGAAATCAGCACATCACAAATCTGGCTCGGTCAGCAACGGGTAACCCATCAGTCAGTAATAGGAAGCGTTCATCCCTGTCCCGTTTTTTCACGTGCACCACAGTTCACCAAAGTGTCCCAAAAAAACGCAAACAGCAACCCAAAATCGGCAAGTCGGTACAACCCCCCAAGCATGGCAGCTACGCTCAAACCCAATGATCCCATCCCGGGCAAAGAATGAACCATCCCCGTGTCACAACGCGGAGCCAAGTCAGGAGGAAAAATGGCAACATCCAACAATTCCCGAGGCGACCCCCGGGCAGTGGGGAGCATGGCTAGGGGCAAATACTCCCATCGCGATTCCAGTCCGAAATCTTCACATCGCCCCGGGCATGTAACATCCGCAGCCTTGAAGTTTCCGAGGTCCGGAGATTCGGATCCGCCATTGTGAAACAGGGCAGCCATCTTGATGGAGACGGACGAGGAACAAGAACAGTAGAAATGTATCTGCGAATCAACCGTTCGCGAGCTCCCCAATGCACACATGATATCTTCCACCTTGTCGATCAGGATTTTAGCAGAGTGCGCCAGAGCGTGATGAAGGGAGAGGATAGCAGCCAGAAGATCGCCATTTCCCAAATCTACACCACTCTCCCCTTCGAGTGTGTCCCTTTGCACTACACGTCCGCCATCACACTGCAGCACCGACTTCCCCGGGCTGTGTTCCATCATGGCCGCCGTTTGCGTAGGGGTAGACACCATGAAACAGGTCAGGGCATTCAAAGTGGGAAGCCAGAGTTCCACTCAATATAGTGGTCACAAACAGTGCCAATACGTTGCCACAAACTGAAGACCCAGAGAGACGCCGTCTTGTAAAAGTGAGCGGGAGCAGAGAGTCGGGAGCCTCCCGCCGATTTCGGAGCTCCACAAAAGCCGTTTCTCGGCAGCCAGCAGTTAGGGCACTAGCCGCCGTGCGGTGCCCCAAACGAAGCACCAGGCACGATTCGATCCGTACCTGCAGGAGAGCGGGGCATGCGTGTGGAGATTCGGGTACCCCGCACCAGGAAAAATCCGACCGGCTCACAGCAATTGCTGGCCTCCCAAGTCGAGCACTGAGCGGCCGGCCTCACCATCCACTCGAGGTCCCGGTCTGAGAAGCGCTGCGGGCCGCATATTGCGATCCGTCATTTCTCCCGCTAGCGAAAACGGTACCGCATCAGAATTTCTCCACCGGTCGCCGTACGTCATCACCATTACCAATCTGCCATGGCGGGCCAGGATAGACGGCAGGATAGTGGCAAAGGTGGAGATGACCCTCGGAGCCGAGGGACTGAGCGTCCTACCCGGACGCCATCTTGGCTCCTCCTCCCAGACAAAATTAATAGGTATTTTAATAGAACAGAAGCTTGTTGCCCGCAATGCAAATTAGTGGATGCGGACCTTCTACATATGCTTTGGTCATGTCCCCGTCTACGTGGTTACTGGAAGGGTGTTACTAGGCTGTTACAGTCTTGTACTGATAGGGCGCTACAGCACACATGGGAGGCTTGTATCGTGGGAATATTTCCCAGAAATATAAAACAGAGCATCTTCGTATTTTCTGGATCTGGGGCTGGCGGTAGCTAAGCGGTGGCTAAGCGGCTCTTCACGAGGCGATGGAAAGCTGAGGACCCCCACCAGTTAAAGTCTGGATAAAATCCGCTACAGCACACATGGGAGGCTTGTATCGTGGGAATATTTCCCAGAAATATAAAACAGAGCATCTTCGTATTTTCTGGATCTGGGGCTGGCGGTAGCTAAGCGGTGGCTAAGCGGCTCTTCACGAGGCGATGGAAAGCTGAGGACCCCCACCAGTTAAAGTCTGGATAAAATCCGCTACAGCACACATGGGAGGCTTGTATCGTGGGAATATTTCCCAGAAATATAAAACAGAGCATCTTCGTATTTTCTGGATCTGGGGCTGGCGACAGCTAAGCGGTGGCTAAGCGGCTCTTCACGAGGCGATGGAAAGCTGAGGACCCCCACCAGTTAAAGTCTGGATACAATCCATACTAAATTAGGCCAAAGCCGAGGTTCTCTCTCTCTCTCTCTCTCTCTCTCTCTCTCTCTCTCTCTCTCTCTCTCTCTCTCTCTCGAGGAAGGACACACTTGGGCTGCAGAAATATCCTATCTTGACTACCTGGAGCACGATTCTGGCGTCGCTCCAAGTAGCTAAGGCTCCGGAAGACCCCATAGACATTTCCGGTACAAAAGGGGGTGGTGATGGACGGAGGATCTGAATCAATCAAACACTCACAGCCAGTCAAAAGATCTGGGTTTAATCCATCACCGTTCTTTAGCCCACTCTGCCACCCAGTTCAGACATGGTTATATGCAAATCAGTATGACCCTGTGCCTCATGGGAACAGTCCAGCCCGAACTGCCAAGCCATGCCTTCCCTGGACCGGAAACAAGCTTCCGAGGACCGGTTTCTGGCATTCCAGCCGTCTTCAGCCCGGCTTGCTTGAATCCAGTGGCAAAGTGAGCAAGGGACTCACGTCTGAGCATACCCTGCCACACTAATGGCGGCCAAAAGCGGTACAAAAGGGGGTGGTGATGGACGGAGCATCTGAATCAATCAAACACTCACAGCCAGTCAAAAGATCTGGGTTTAATCCATCACCGTTCTTTAGCCCACTCTGCCACCCTAGTTCAGACATGGCTATATGCAAATCAGTCTGACCCTGTGCCTCATGGAAACAGTCCAGCCCGAACTGCCAAGCCATGCCTTCCCTGGACTGGAAACAAGCTTCCGAGGACAGGTTTCTGGCATTCTAGCCGTCTTCAGCCCGGCTTGCTTGAATCCAGTGGCATGCCATGCCACTAGAATCAAGCTATCCAGCTGATGAGGGCTGAAAGCCCAAAACCGGTCCTTGGATGCTTGTTTCCAGTCCAGGGAGGACCTGGCTTGGCAGTTCGGGCTGGACTGTTCCCATGGGGCACAGGGTCAAGACTGATTTGCATATGGCTGGGTTCAAACTGGAAAGGCATGGTGAGCAAAAAAACGATGGATTTAGGCCCAGATCTCTGTACTGGGGTGAATGTATGACATTGTTCTGCATTCAGTCCATCACCTGTTGTTTTTGCTTTTGTCACCCCGAGTGGGTCGGGTATGCTCAGACGCGAGTCCCGTGCTCTCCATGCCACTGGAATCAAGCTATCCAGGCTGATGAGGGCTGAAAGCCCGAAACCGGTCCTTGGATGCTTGTTTTCAGTCCAGGGAGGACCTGGCTTGGCAGTTCGGGCTGGACAGTTCCCATGGGGCAAAGGGTCAAGACTGATTTGCATATGGCTGGGTTCAAACTGAAAAGGCATGGTGAGCAAAAAAACGATGGATTTAGGCCCAGATCTCTGTACTGGGGTGAATGTATGACATTGTTCTGCATTCTGTCCATCACATGTTGTTTTTCCCATAAACATTTCCAACATCTCTTAAATATGGGATATGCATACACTGTGGTGTGTTCGGTCAGTGAAGTGCTAAGAGGTATATATCATGATTGTAGAATACGGGCTCACTGCGCTGATGTTCGTAACTCAAGCGGGCATGCCTGGGTTTGCCCCACTGGTAGTGCCAAGGTGGACGTGGAAGGTCTACTGTTTCATTGTGCCGCTCTCGCCCTCCCTTACTTTCTTTTTCATCCTTTTATTTCTTTTTACTTTTTTATTTTATTTTAGCTCTACCTCTCCTTCTTCCTAATTTCCTTTTTTTCTGGACTGTTGTTCGATATTTCATTGTTATCTATACAGTTGTTTGATCAACAATCCTGAGGAAACGGTTGGGCCGGCTGTAGTTTTTTTTTTATTCTATTTTTTTAGGCACGGGGACATTAAGTGATTCGCCCAGAATCACAGGATGTTCAGCGTCATTGCCGAGACTTGAACCCAGTTCCCCAGATTCGAGGTCGACCGCCCTAGCATGAACAAATTGATTGATTTTTGCTATTACTCTGTTAAGATGGCTGGAAGTGACCTGATTGTTGTAAAATGTACACTGGTTCCGAACAATTTATATGTTAAGATCCTATGTACCTCTAAATATGAAAATTCAATAAAACAGATCAAACAAAAAATATGAGAGAGGAGTGTGAGTGGCAGACCACAGAGTGAAAGCAGTGCATCAGGGTTATGCATCTGGCCCCAGTCGGTGCAGGACAGAGGCAGACGGGTCTGCTTCTATTTTGTGAGCCTGACAATCCCAGTTATGCAGAAATTAGTCAGAGCCAGACACCGTAAGAGACAATACACAAAAGCCGCACCCTGACATGAGGGGTCAGGACCCGGACGGATTCCGGATGGCGGTTGCACCAGGGCATACAAATTAAAGAGAGTGTGTGCGGATTCCAGCAGGGGTCGGGACATGACCCATAGCAAGTGTTTACTGCAGAGAAATGCAGCCATTCTAGCATTAAAAATGTTGCAATCTTGCTATATAATGAATATACTTATGGGCATGTAGAGTTGACATTGTCTTTCCATGTAAACATGCACTGCATAACATTTAATTGGATTACGGCTTGAGCTTCTTATGGGGGCTCTTAGTACATTTCAGCAGGGTTTGGGATGGTGCTTGCTGTTCTTTGAAGTGCAAAACATTTCAAAGAGACAGTGAGCACTTTTCGTTAAAAAAAACACACCATGTATTCCAGTTCAAGATGGCCTGCACTTGTCTAAAGGACTGTAATGCATTTCCATCAAAAGGGCAGAAGGATTGCAATACATTTCAATACAAGACATCCTGCAGTTCTCTAAAAAGCTGCAGTATATTTTCAGTGCAATAGTACCTGCACTTCACTAGAGGACTGTAATACATTACAATAAAAAGCGGCCTTTACTTCTCTAAAGGACTGCAATACATTTCAATGAAAGACTGGCTGACTTCTCTAACAGCCTTCAGGAACGGTGCACCGCAATATGTGTCACATGAAGAACTCAAATACATGTCTAAATGACAGTGCCCGCACATATATAAAGAGCCGGAGTGCATTTCAGTAATTGCAGTGGCAGAGTAGCTGCATTTCTTTCTTTCATTTAAGGGCACAGAACAAAATTGTGGGAAAGATAAGCTTAGAGATATACCCCTTGCCCAAAACACTACTGTAGAAAAATTAAAATGCGACTCCTTATGAACTGTGTCAACTTCTGTGGGTGTACAGTAGTTAAGAGATGCACTCCTTCAGGACGTACCCCTTGCCCTGAGGCAGCACTTGGAAATACTAAGAGGTGTCAGCCCACTTGTATAAGATCCTGGTTCTTCAAATCGGACATGCCATTGCCCAAATAAATCCTCATGCAACCAGGGCTCTGCACTATCATCCACACATCGTGAACGTGACCCTACAACACACAGAAATTAAGGGTTAAAAATCACTTTTTCCTTCCTTTAGCTGGTAGTTGTGCAATATACAGGGAGCCCGCCTTGAGCCACCACGCATGCTCTTTGGCATAGAGCACATTGCCTGCTTTTGGGACACAGCCCCTGGCATCCAGCACCTGGCCAGCACTAGCTTCCACGAGCCCTGCACTCCTTGTGAGATTAGTTCCATGTGTAAGAGCAGGGCCGAGGCAAAAGAGGCCTGAATAATGCGAAGCTTCCTGCACAAGGCTGGGCTTGTGATCTCTCCTGAAGCTCATTCATTCTTCCTCGTTTCACCGCCCTAAGATCACTACTTTGCAGACAAAGAGGCAATCATGGAAAGTTCAACAGAAATCCTTCTCACCTCATCTAGTAACTGCACCCCCTGCTGGGAGAGTCCTGTAACACTATAGAGTCCACTAAAAGCCCCGCAGAAAGGTTCCACTGAGCGGCAGCATGTGCCATGGCATTTTTAGTAACTTTTGTACTGTTTGGGCTAAAAACATTTTTTTTTGTTAAAATCTGCAGATTATGCAGCAGATGATGAATTATGTGGCAAATGCGCCAAATCCAAAACTATGCGAAAATGGCCGCACAATTGCATAATTCCAGGGTCCCTGACTAAAGATGACTTCTTATGATGTCTTGAGTGCTCGCTCTATCACTAAGCATCTGTTGAGCAAGTTCAGTTATCACATTAACAAATAAACTGGTTATTTTGCAGATCAGCCTTCAAGCAGGATTTTCGAATTCATATCTGATGTGATGCTCTCTCTTATGAGGTTGGTCAAAATCCATTGTTCCAAATAATGGGTCTAACCTCAACCCAGTATTCATAATTTCAGTTTTAAAGAACAGTACATCATAATGCAATATTTGTCAACAACCTTGCTACTTTTCTAGTGCGTCATGACTTTGCTTGTTTCTTACCCTGTGCAGTGCGTCAGTGCCTTTTGACTAGGTTTGTGCAATACATATCATACGTGCATCATACGTGCATTCACCACATAATACATAGTTGAAGGACCGCATTTTCTGAAAGATATGCACATGTTGTTGAGGTCCTACTGTTTATAACAGGGGTCTCCAACCTTTTCTGTAGTGAGAGCTACTTCTGCTCAAGGAAAGTTCTCATGAGCTACTAGCATATTTTATCACTGTAATATAGTAACCAGATATGACATACCCTAAGCAAGATTATCACTATTGACCACCCAATCTTTTCTGGTGAGGTTACCACACGAAACACCAGGATACATGTTATAAGTATTAAAGGCCTATCCCAAATTAATGAAATAACAGCCAAAGCATCACATGGCCTCCAGCACAAAGGACATAACCACAGTAAAAGGTCGAACCAACTCAGCTTGAATTACCTTTGAACCATCAGGCATTGTCATTTTTATGCGAGAGGTGGTCACCATTGTCAGCGATGGCTACAAGTTGGCCTGTCTTGCTCTTGATAGGTCAATGGTTGCTTCTAAAATGCAGTAGCTAGACCAAGAATGCCCAAAATGGTCAAGGATAACAATTATTATGCCGTACGCACAATTATCACATGAACGAACAGTATTGAGCCAAAAATTAACCTGAGGGGTGGGGGGTAGCTTATATTTGTATTGTCCTTGACACCAAGCAAAGCTTTCAGGGAGCGATACTGTTTATTATGGAGGGACACAGTGTCTCACACTCACAGACACATATAAATGTGCACACATGCATACACACACCCAGATGGGGCTCTTAATTGTCTCAGCTCTGTATCAATACCCTCTTCCTCTCCGTTCTTTGACTGATCATGCGCCTAAATAACAGTTTTTTTCACTCTGGCTCTTGTCGTCCAACACTGCAGTGGGTCAGCACTGCCTACTGCTCAGGCTACTGCTTTCACTCTTCTTTCATGGCCAATTCTTCAGACACAGTGTGTGACTGATAGAGCAGGGCCTATAATATGCCCAATCTCCTTGGTACTTAGCTAGATTGACACTGGAGACAGATGGTGTTTTTGCAGACCCCATAGGCTGGCAGAGTGTATATCCGATTATCATGAGGTGTGTCATTGGCTTGCCTTGCTGTCACGCTAAAGTTTTGAGATTAGCAGTATTGCCTTCTTTAATATGCAGTACAGACTCTCTGAATGAGATGCTTGGCTACACCTTTGAGAGCTACTGTAGGAGGGTGGATACCTGACTATGGTTACCCCAGATTTTTTACCTAGTGTTTAGCTGGTTTTTTACTTAATTGGCCTGGGATCCTGCTAATCAGGGTCCCAAGCTATCTGCTCTCTCTTTAAATGGATTCCATGTACCCTAGGTACATCACCAATTTGGTACTGGACACCTTATCAGCCCCTGTACCATGCACTATAGGTGATCAGGGCATAGGTGCATCCAAGGCCTACCAGGGCCTGCAGCATGTCTTTTGCCACCCCTGGCGGGTACTTAAATTGACAAAACTGGCTGATCACTCAGCTGGGGCAAGGTGGTGTAATCACTCCTTGCTTAGATATAGTATACCTATATCTAAACCTATATCTGCCCCTTGGGGCTAAGTTTTGCGCGGTATAAAAATGCCTTTCATATATACCTATCAGTCACTCCTATGGCAGGCCTTAACAATCCTGGAGGCAGAGTGCTTGGTTTTATTTGAGATGGTGCTCTGGCATGAGCCGAGCCTGTCTGCAGCTTTCGGAACCATTTCCTTATAGCTGTTCCAGTGATACTGCCATACCATATACTCTTAAGTGCATTATAATCCTCGCGGTTATTGCTAACTTTGGTTTGACTTTATCAAAACATGTCGTGTTTGGTGTCATACACTTTGGAATACTACCCCCTCGCCAGTTATGGCAATGGGGGTAGCATTCCACCCTTCTAGAGGGAGAAGACATGTTACTTTACTTAAAACGCGGTTAATCCTAACCAGAGCCTCAGCATCACAAAATGGATGCTGCTGCCCCGACACAAGTCTGACCTCCTGCTGCTGACCGAAACTTGGCAGGGGAGGCCTGGACAAAAGGTTTCCTGTCACAGGGAGGTGTTACACCACCCCAGACAGGAGAAAGTGGATTGGAGCAGGGAGGGTTAGAAGAAACTAGACACTGCCTGGGGCACACAAGGTGTCCCATGCAAAATCCAGTCAAACCGGTTCTGGGGCACTCCAGCCTCAGTCCTGGCGCAAAACTGGACAAAGGGAAAGGGGTGTAACCACCCCCTTCCTGGGTCCCACCCATAGGAGGGACCTAGCAGGTAATCCAGCCCCTTGATTTGAAATAAAGGTAGGAGCTGTGCAGATGCACATCAGATTATCCTGACTGAAACTTATGAAACAAAACTCTGGACCCTTCGACATCCCACTCGACGTGGAAGACTGAAGAATCTCCCTTGTGGTCAAGGAGTGACCACCCTGTGCAAACAGGCACCATCCAGCACCTCACCATTTGCTTTGTTGCAGTTCCCGCCAGAATTCGAGCAACAGAGATCAACAAAACCCAGCGTTCCTGCCTTCTAACAGCCCGATCCACAGTCCCTGCAAAGCTGAGACCCGTGGAGGCGACCTGAAGCGTGGGGCCGGCTATCTTGAAAAAACTACAAAGCACTGACCTTGCAGCTCTCGAGGTTCCCTTGAAGCTGTGCATTGGAGTTTGAGAAGCTCCTTCCCCGAGCAGCTTTTGCACCGAAGCTCACCCCTCCACACTCCTTGAGTGCTGCGTGGTGCCCTTTTGCATTTTCCTGCTTGATGCGTTGGTCGGATCGCTTGCCTGTTGGCTAGTGGCCCCAGTACCAACGAACCAAATTATTTACACTGCTAGTCTGGTTGCTCCAGACTGGCCCTCGCTCCCCTGAAAAAGAGCACCCGCTCTGACCTTGCTGGTCCAAGTAAGAAGCGATCTTTGAATCCTGCGTGGGTTGCCCTTGCCAAGGCTTGTTAACTCTGATCCGGAAGCCGACACCGCCGACAGCGAGAGCCTTTGGGGACCAGCTCATGATCCACTCTTGAACATCCTCAATGCCCCAGAGTCCACGTGGCAGCGGAGACAAGCTTCACAACAACCACCTGATTGCGCCCGACATTGCCTGGTTCCTTCCTGGTCACTGGCTAGTGACCCAGACTCTGTCCCCTCTGCTTTCAGGTACTTTGCATCTTCGATCCACCCTTGGATCACACCGGACACTTCTCTTCTGGACGCCTGCAGCATCTTCATCTCCAGGCACCCTAGATCTTCGTGACGAAACCCGACACGCTTTTGCACCTGTGCACCCGTTTCCTGTGGGTGAGGTAACTCTTGAACGCCGGTGCTCCTGTAGTGGTTTACACCTCTAATGTCTAAGTCTAAAGTTTTGTGCTTCTAGTCCAGTCGGAAGACTCCTAAAACTATAACTAGATAACTTTTACGCACCATTGACTTTGCATTGGTGCATGCGTGTACTCTTAGCGCTGCACCCGAATCCCGCGGGCTACTCCCGTCCTAACTGCTGTTAGTCCAGCGTAGTCCCAGTGATTAACAAGGCCCTAGGCCTTACCACTGATCGATTAGTGATACTTATACCACTTTTATGATATATGGTTTGAGTGGCCACCGGCCTCATCCATAAACGTGCAACTTTCATATGTTATATTGTGCTTTTGTTTAAACGCTTGTGCTTCTTTACTCATAAAGAGTATTGGGGATTATTCTGAGAATAAATACATATATTTTTATAATATATAACTTGTGTGGTGTCCTTTCATATGATATTACAGGATTGCATATGGTAAAACAGCTGGCTTCACATGCCCTCTTGAGTTAAGCCTTAAGGCTGCTTAGTCCATGCTACCCCTAGGATAGCTTGTCTTTTTAAGGTTGACTTACAACCATCACCATAAGGGATTGTTTGGACTGATACAAGGTGCCCACAGAATTGTGGACATCATACATCAGGCCAACTTCTCACATTGGTGTGCAGCGGTGGGATTTGAGCTTGCTGTTATTTTACCATTGCAATCTTTTTATCAAATTGAAAGATCACATTAAGTACCTTAGGTACATATAAACAAAGCTTACATATTTAAGTTCTACTGAACTTAGTAGTTGTAGATAAAAGGGCTTAGCACACCCTGCCTACAACTCACTAGCAAGGTACAGTAGGAAAACACTTAGTGTAGGTAAGTGCATCACTTACACCTCACTAGAGTCATGTCTGGCACAGGTGAGCAACCCATTGCTCTGCCTGTGGAAGGTGACCTGGCCAAGGCACCCTCCAGCTATGACAAGCTCAGCCATAGGGACTTGAGTGCCTTGTGCACTGCAAGGATGCTGAGAAAGGGTCACAACCCTACCATTCCCATCCTGATAGCCATCCTGCAGAAGGATGATCTTGAGAAAACTAACCCAGTTCCCTCAGGGTCAGGAGATGGAGTGAATCCCCCAGATACTGAGAACACCACCCCAGAGGTAGAAGATGAAGAGGTGGACCCTGAATCAGAAGGTAAAGAGTCATATCATGATCAAAGGGATAACCAGGTACCAGTTGTGAGGCTTAGCCAAGTCAACTTGGACCTACATGGAAATGGAGAGGGCCAGCGCCTCCCCAGAGTACATAACAGAATTTTTCCAGGCAATAGAAGGGAGAGATCTCTTTCCAGGGACTCTCACCTTTCTAATGCCTCAAGGGAATCTCAGAGGGGAAAGACTTCCCCCCAGAGAAAAGAGCATAAGGCCAGGATGAGAGCTGTCAAACTCCAGATAGAGAGAGAGGAGGTAGCCCGGGCCCAAGCTAAACTTGCTTTAGCAAGGGAACAAAAACTGTGTGGGGAGATACCCACTGGTGGCAGCAACATTCCTAGAGAGAAAGACAGATCCTATGATAATAGAAACCTGACAAAGATTGTGCCCCCCTACAAGGAAGGGGATGACATCCACAAATGGATGACTGCTCTGGAGAGAGCCTGCATGGTACAGCAGGTTCCTGAAGAACAGTGGGCAGCAATCTTATGGTACTCCTTTTCTGAGAAAGGGAGAGATAAGCTTCTCACTGTTAGACCTGAGGATGCTAAAAATTACACTGTCCTGAAGAGTGCTCTCATTGATGTGTTTGGCCTAACCACTGAGCAATACAGGTTGTTGTTCAGAGATACCCAAAAAGCTCAAACTCAGGACTGGACTGATTTTGTAGATTGTGCTACTAAGGCTCTGGATGGTTGGTTGCGGGGAAGCAAAGTACATGACTATACAGGATTGTATAATTTGATTATGAGGGAGCAGATCCTCAGTATTTGTCAAAACCAGCTTTTGCGCCAGCACCTGGTGGACTCAGATCTGGCCTCTCCCCAAGAATTGGGTAAGAGGGCAAACAAATGGGTCAGAACCAGGATTAGGCCTAAGAATCAGGGTAATGACCAAAAGAAGGATACTTCCAAGGCTCAAGAGAAGGGTGGGGATAAATCTAAGGACAAGTCTCCCACAGGGCCCCAAAACTCCAAGGATGGGGGTGGGTCCCAAAACAACTCCTCTACCTAGAAGAAACCTTACTGCCATGACTGTAAACAGACTGGCCACTGGAAAACAGATAGCGGTTGTCCAAAGAATAGCAATAAAGAAAATATTCCTCCAAGTAAAGTTCCAACACCTCCTGTGACTGTCAGCAGTAATCCCCCAGGTGGTAGGAGCACCCCCAAGAATTTGACTGGGTTTACTTTTGGAGCTCAGGTGGACTCTGGCCTAGCCAGGTCCCCTACTACAGATACTCTTGTCTGTGAAAATGGCATGGGGTTTGCCAACTTCACTGCTTGCCCATACACTTTGAGCAAGTACAGACAGGAGCCCCACATCAATGGTCAAAAAGTTGAGGCCTATAGAGACACAGGGGCTAGTATCATTATGGTGACTGAGAATCTAGTCCCCTCAAGGCAACTTTTACCTGGTGCAACGTACCAGGTGACAAACATTGATGGAGTGCAGAAAAATCATCCCATGGCAGTGGTAAATCTCAGCTGGGGAGGTGTCACTGGCCCCAAGAGAGTGGCAGTGTCCCCAAACTTGCCTGTAGATTGTCTACTTGGGAATGATTTAGAAATCTCAGCCTGGGCTGAGGTTGAACAGGAAACTCATTCTAAAATGGTAAATCTCCATGGAAAGGTTAGTGGGGCTGTGATGGCCACAGCCCCAATCCAAGATGTCCTCCCTGAAAAGGTTGGTAGGGCTGTGCAAGTCTCAGCCCCATCTTCAGCAGACTCCCTTCCTAGACAGATTAGCAGAGCTGTTATGGTAACAGCCCATACCCAAACTGAGTCCCTTCCTGAAAAGGTTGGTGGGGCTGTGATGACCACAGCCCAAACTCAAACTGATTCCTGTGTTGTGAAGCCTGAAACTATGGATCACTCCACACAAACAGAGAGCATCGAGGAGGAAGAGAAATCTCCCTCCCCCCAGACATTAGGAAAGGATCAGCCTCCTCAGGGAACTGATCTTACTCCTTGTGAAGAAACTGCCCCAGAGGTAGTCAGGCCTAGCCTGGCAGAGCCCCTGATGTCAGTGGACCCTTCCAAGGTAGGACCCAGTCTGGAGCAGGTAACCTGCCCCTCTCTTCCCTGCCTCAGTCAGCCCAGGGCTACAGAGGTCAAGGAGGTCAGTAAGCCCCAAAGGGCCCCCTGTCAAATAAAGCACCCCCATCAGCAGATTAGGGGCACCAAAGCTAGCAGCCCTAGCCAGGTGAAAACTTTAAAAATTCCTGAGGGATCCCCTTGCCACTAGTTAGGGACCTCCCCCAAATGGACACTGTTGGGCACAGCCAAACCTGGGAACCCAAGGCCCCAAACCTGACCTGTCCCTCCAGTAAGCCAACCAAAGGGACCCAGCCTCCAGCTGTAGGCAGCCAGAGGTTGACCCTGAGAGCACAGTGCAACTCAGTCGCGGAAAATAAGGCACACATGGTGGAAGATGATTGGAGGAAGCTGAGCCCTGCATTAGTGGGGCCTCACTTCAGTACTCCATCTCAACACCAGCCTTTTACTTTGCCAAAACACACCACAGGTAGTAATTCCCCATGGTGGAGACCCTCTGATACCCCTAGGGCGAGGGATTACTTGGTGGACCATGACACAGGGGGTAACCATGCCAGTGCAGGTTCCTCCTTATATGGCTACTCAGGTAATATAGGCTTACCTGGTCAAGGATAGCCTTATCTCCTTTCGTTTGGGGGGGTTATGTAGGAGGGTGGATACCTGACTATGGTTACCCCAGATGTTTTGCCTAGTGTTTAGCTGGTTTTCGACTTAGTTGGCCTGGGATCCTGCTAATCAGGGTCCCAGGCTATCTGCTCTCTCTTTAAATGGACTCCATGTACCCTAGGTACATCACCAATTTGGTACTGGACACCTTATCAGCCCCTGTACCATGCACTATAGGTGCTCAGGGCATAGGTGCATCCAAGGCCTACCAGGGGCTGCAGCATATATTTTGCCACCCATGGCTGGTACTTAAATCGACACAACTGGCTGATCACTCAGCTGGTGCAAGGTGGTGTAATCACCCCTTGCTTAGATATAGTATACCTATGTCTAAACCTATATCTGGACACATATATACCTATCAGTCACTCCTATGGCAGGCCTTAACAATCCTGGAGGCAGAGTGCTTGGTTTTATGTGAGATGGTGCTCTGGCATGAGCCCAGCCGGTCTGCAGCTTCCGGAACCATTTCCTTATAGCTGTTCCAGTGATACTGCCATACCATATACTTTCAAGTGCATTATAATCCTCGCGGTTATTGCTAACTTTGGTTTGGCTTTATCAAAACATGTCGTGTTTGTTGTCATACACTTTGGAATACTACCCCCTCGCCAGTTCTGGCGACGGGGGTAGCATTCCACCCTTCTAGAGGGAGAAGACATGTTATTTTACTTAAAACGCGGTTAATCCTAACCAGAGCCTCAGCATCACAAAATGGATGCTGCTGCCCCGACACTAGTCTGACCTCCTGCTGCTGACCGAAACTTGGCAGGGGAGGCCTGGACAAAAGGTTTCCTGTCACAGGGAGGTGTTACACCACCCCAGACAGGAGATAGTGGATTGGAGCAGGGAGGGTTGAAAGAAACTAGACACTGCCTGGGGCACACAAGGTGTCCCATGCAAAATCCAGTCAAACCGGTTCTGGGGCACTCCAGCCCCAGTCCTGGCGCGGAACTGGACAAAAGGAAAGGGGTGTAACCACCCCCTTCCTGGGTCCCACCCATAGGAGGGACCTAGCAGGTAATCCATCCCCTTGATTTGGAATAAAGGTAGGAGCTGTGCAGATGCACATCAGATTATCCTGACTGAAACTTATGAAACAAAACTCTGGACCCTTCGACATCCCACTCGACGTGGAAGACTGAAGAATCTCCCTTGTGGTCAAGGAGTGACCACCCTGTGCAAACAGGCACCATCCAGCACCTCACCATTTGCTTTGTTGCAGTTCCCGCCAGACCTCGAGCAACAGAGATCAACAAGACCCAGCTTTCCTGCCTTTTAACAGCCCGATCCACAGTCCCTGCAAAGCTGAGACCTGTGGAGGCGACCTGAAGCGTGGGGCCGGCCATCTTGGAAAAACTACAAGGCGCTGACCGTGCAGCTCCCGAGGGTGCCTCGAAGCTGTGCATTGGAGTTTGATAAGCTCCAGCCCGAGCAGCTTTTGCACCGAAGCTCACCCCTCCACACTCATCGAGTGCTGCGTGCGTCCCTTTTGCATTTTCCTGCTAGACGCGTTAGTCCGGTCGCTTTCCCATTGGCTAGTGGCCCCAGTACCGATGAACCAAAGAATTGACACTGCTAGTCTGGTTACTCAAGACTGGCCCTCGCTCCCCTGAAAAGGAGCACCCGCTCTGACCTTGCTGGTCTGAGTAAGAAGCGATCTTTGAATCCTGCGTGGGTTGCCCCTACCAAGGCTTGTTAACTCCGATCCGGAAGCCAACACCGCTGACAGCGAGAGCCTTTGTGGGACAGCTCGTGATCTACTCCTGGACATCCTCGATGCCCCAGAGTCCACGTGATAGCGGAGACAAGCTTCACAACAACCACCTGATTGCGCCCGACATCGCCTGGTTCCTTCCTGGTTCCTTCCTGGTCACTGGCTAGTGACCCAGACTCTGTCCCCTCTGCTTTCAGGTACTTTGCATCTTCGATCTACCCTTGGATCACACCGTACACTTCTCTTCTGGACGCCTGCAGCATCTTCATCTCCAGGCACCCTAGATCTTCGTGACGAAACCCGACACGCTTTTGCACCTGTGCACCCGCTTCCTGTGGGCGAGGTAACTCTTGAACGCTGGTGCTCCTGTAGTGGTTTTCACCTCTAGTGTCTAAGTCTAAAGTTTTGTCCTTCTAGTCCAGTCGGAAGACTCCTAAAACTATAACTCGATAACTTTTACGCACCATTGACTTTGCATTGGTGCATGCGTGTGCTTTTAGCGTTGCACCAGAATCCCGCGGGCTACTCCCGTCCTAACTGCTGTTAGTCCAGCGTAGTCCAAGCGATTCCCAAGGCCTTAGGCCTTACCACTGATCGATTAGTGATACTTATACCACTTTTTTGATATATGGTTTGAGTGGCCACCGGCCTCATCCATAAATGTGCAACTTTCATACGTTATATTGTACTTTTGTTTAAACGCTTGTGCTTCTTTACTCATAAAGAGTATTGGGAACTTGTGTGGTGTCCTTTCATTTGATATTACAGGATTGCATATGGTAAAACAGCTGGCTTCACATGCCCTCTTGAGTTAAGCCTTTAGGCTGCTTAGTCCATGCTACCCCTAGGATAGCTTGTCTTTTTAAGGTTGACTTACAACCATCACCATAAGGGATTGTTTGGACTGATACAAGGTGCCCACAGAATTGTGGAAATCATACATCAGGCCAACTTCTCACAGCTACTTTGAGGGTACTGGTGAGCTACCAGTAGCTCCCGAGCTACTCGTTGGAGACCCCTGGTTTATAAGTACAAGACTGATTTGAAAGGCTTTGAGCTTGTTCTGTTGTGCCAGTGATGGCCTGGTCTTCCCTTACCTATGGTATGATAGTTGTTAGATGCACTGCTATTTGTGCAGAGTGTGTCCTTCAGAGGGTCAAACCATGTACATATATGTTCTGTGGCATTAGTTAAACCTAACATTTCTCACTAAATATCGACTATAAAAAAATAGAAAAAAACTTGTAGGACTATCCGAAGAACATGAGAGCGTGTGAGCAATTCCCCTGGAGCATAATGTGCTGCATTGCTAAATACTTATAAGTTCCCCAAGGGGAGATCTATTGGCTATGCCAATGCATGTTTTTGTTTTGTCATGGTTTATACAAATCATTATTGCTGAGGATGCTGCCTGAAATATGTTTTTTGGTCTTAGAAAGAGCACATTGCCATAGTAGCCCCTGGCATTCAAGATAGATAGATACATTTTTATTGTTTCAAGTTATTTAAAACCATCACAATATAAAAACAACATTCTGCTTAAAAGCAATGAAACTGTGCAAAAACATAATATAGCTTGTTCAATTCATACATTTAGGATCTCATAAAGGCCATGATTAGCCGGCCGCATAATTAACTCAATTGCAAGCCTAATCCACTAGTGCAAGATGCGATGTTATACAACAAAGTTATTAGGACACACTTACAGCCCAAGGCAAAAAGGGACTAGGTGTTGTGTTGAGGTCAAATACAAATCAAGTGGTATGGCATACAATGGGCCTGGCGGCTGAAAAGGTTAAAAACATTTTCAGAAGCCCTAACAATTTCAATGTTATCCTCATGCAATTAATTACTCCAGTAAAAATGAGGTGGAAACAACAACTCGATCCTTACACAAGAGGTTTGCTAGGCTTCCAAGGCTTCTGTAGAGAACAAATGAATAAATAGTTCTTGGAAAAGTGCATCGTGCAATAAAAGTGGCAAGCGTCTGTACATCGAATTTGGTGACTTAAATGCAATTTTAACCTTCGTTGAAAGAAGGGCCACTGCAACCAACTTGGCAACATTCAGTGTGACTGTACTCTGCTGCTCAGCTTCTTTTGTGGTGCAGGGCAGGCACTCCAAGGCTGGCCCCAGCAGACTGGACTTTGGCAAGTGCCAGAATCTGAGGTCAGAGTTTGTGAATTAGATAGAAAAAGGTGCTGCTGCAGTTTCATGTGGAAACTCCATTATGGCTAAGGTCTGAATATCTGTTTTTAAAGGTGAAGACCCGGGGATCAAAGAAAGGTCCAGCTGGAATGGGTTTTCATGGGCCGCAGGGAAGCTCATTGCGGCCTCATCTGCTAGACTGAGATGTATCAGCGTCAAAGTTAAAAAGAAAGGCTAAACAATTCCCCTGCTTAACAGCTCTCCAGTGATAGATATAGAAGCTTCAGTGCTCTTCTAAGGGAGAACGACCTTTTACCACGTGGTCGTTACACCGCATTATGTTTACATCGCGGGCATTACAACGCAAGTACACCCTGACGAAAGCCCAGGACTTATTCGCGCCGGTTAAGAAGGGCTGAAACATGTTGGTGTTGTTTTTTGGGTCATAGGACCATCACATCCTCCATACCTGTTCTGTATTTTAACCTTCCCTCCCACTTCATTATGAAAGATTTCTTTAGGAGTGGGTGGGGAATTTTATCTTTATTTATTTAATTTATTTATTTATTTATGTATTTATTTCTAAAGCGTTCTATCACCTGACAGGTATCCTGGCGCTGGAAAACTCAAAGTACATGGCAGAGAACGTGCAACAGAGTAAATAGGAAGGAGCTAACTCAAAACAGTACAGCACCTTAAATTTTCGGAAACAGCAGTGTTTTTAGTCTTCTTCTGAAAAGAAAGAGATCACTAACTTGCCTCAATTCCGTTGGAAGCCCATTCCACAACCTGGCTGCAGCAGCCGTAAAGGTTCTGCCACCTGTTCTGACTTTCCTAAACCTCGAGATCTTAACTAATCTTGCTAAGGCGGAACGAAGGTTTCTAACTGGAACATACCACTCAAATTTCTTCTGCAACGAGGCAGGACCCAACCCATGCAGGGCTTTAAACACTAGACAGAGGGACTTAAACGGAATTCTCTTTCCACCGGGAGCCAATGCAATTCTGCCAGGGCCCGGGAGGACGAGGACCTTCTAGGCCAGCCCAAAGCAATATGGCTGCGGTCGACTGAATTCTAAGAAGTCTGTCCGAAAGAGACTTTGGAGATTCTAGCAGAAGGGCATTGCAATAATACCGTCTGCTCAGGACTGTACTCTGTACAACTAATGCCCGTACCTGAGGGGGTAATAAAGGAAGAATTTTACGTAAGGATCTGATAATCGCAAGGCAGCTACCCACCGTTCTAGTAACCTGAGCCTCCATGGTCAGCTTGTTATTAAACATGATGCCCAGGTTACGAACCTTATCCACTGGTCTCATTGCGGTTGACATATCGCTAGGCCAGAAGTTACTGGGCAGCACCGAGGGAACCCTATCCGCAGAGAAGAAGAGCACCTCTGTCTTGCCGGAATTAAATTGTAGTGAGTTGCCCTTCAGCCACTGAGCCGTATCACGCAAGCAGCAATGGAACTCCTCAAGAGAGGTAGACCGCTCTCCCTCCAATGAGAAAATTAGCTGCGTGTCATTGGCGTAATTTGTGATGTTAATCCTGTGCTCTTTAACGACTGCAATCAGAGGTTTCATATATATATTAAAAAGAATTGGACTGATTGCCGAACCCTGTGCCACCCCATGTGAGATGTTAATCAAATCAGACCGGTAAGGAGGAAGAGACACTGCCTGCGTTCGACCCGTGAAGAAAGATTGAAACCACTGAAGAGCACAGCCCTTCACCCCCACCTTCTCCAGCCTGCTCAACAGAGTCCCCTGATTGACCGTGTCGAACGCGGCAGACAGGTCAAGCAGAATAAGAATAGCTGCCTGACCCCTGTCTGCCAGCGTCCGAAGTTCGTCCATCACGGTCACCAGGGCCGACCCTGTACCATGGGCAGGCCGAAAGCCAAACTGAGCCTCCCCCAACAATTTATACTGCTCCAGGTGATTGGAGAGCGTCCTACTGACCACTTTTCCCATAATTTTGGCCGGAAAGGGCAAGAGAGAGATCGGCCTATAATTCTTAGGACATTCTGGATCCAGAGAGGCCTTTTTGAGCAGGGAGGTCACTAAGGCTTGTTTCCACTGCAATGGCACTACACCACTGTTGAGTGACTGATTACAAATTAACCTTAATGGTACGTGCCCATTTCAAATATCTTAAGTGCTCCCTGAAACACGGTTGAGCCCACCCCAACCTGTAGGAGTTGGGATGACCCTATGTTGAAGTATGTCACTATTTGAGGGAGTGAGGGCAATTAAAAGAAAAAGGGTTCTTTTCCCTTCCCACCCACAGAGTCGGGTTGGATTCATAAACTTTGTCTTGATGCTCTCAGTAAGAGCATACTAGAGAGAGTCACCATTATACATATAGCAATCTCACACTCAGCCTTATTACTATTCTTTGTTGCCTAGGTTTGTCCATCCACCACGTGGAGGATAATAACAAAAGGAACAACGGGAAGGACATTTCGATTAGTTAAAGTGTATAAAAGAGGGAGGACGTGTTCTTTCTAACCTCTTGATCGAGGACCTCTCTACCCACCCTGGGCATATGTGACTTAGGGTTTTGTGATATAGAAGGCAGTGGCGGACAGTGACATTTGCAAGTGGTGAGGAGTAAAATGATTGTCATACTTCACCATAGCGAGCGAGCGTAGTGAGTGAGCCGACCAGCCTAAGGGGGGTTCGGGGGGTGGACATTTTGAAAAAATAGTGGAAAAATTGTGCATTTTCAAGCACATTTTGGAAAGCAGGAAGGTTAATAAAGCAATTGTGAAAGTGCAGTTATTACATTATTAAAGAGATGTCATATAACATTGCTGGTTTTCCACTGAAATATAGGAGCAAAAAGCGATCTAGCTGCAAATCCGTGAAACAGAATCATGCAGCGAGCAAAGTGGACAGCGAACCTCGCATTGAACAACATTCTACCAGTATTATTTGTAATCATGATCGACCTGCCATGCTTCGAGCCAGCACCCAGATAGGGCTCCGGGCCTGGAATGCTGGGAATGTTTTCTTTCGGAGACAAATGGGGATGCTGGGGCTGGCTGGACTCTGTCTGCAGTGACAGCCCTAACACCAGAGCCAAGTGCCCGGAGAAGAAATGGCACTGCCCACCCTAAAAGTGAGAAGGTAAAGTTTATTTTTTCTTTTTTTTTCTCCCTCTGCAATGGACCACCATGTGCTCGTGCCCCCCCTCGCCGTAATGTGTACAATTCACTTTTGTTAATCCAAAATGTTGCTTGAGGTTGCCCACCGTAGGTTTTTTTCGACAGGAAACAGGTTGCAGATGTTTATATATTAAAACCTATGGGTAATCTGCTTACGCTTTTAACAGTCACTGGTTTAGGATTCCGACCGCTTGAACTTCGAAAAATGCTTTAAATAAAAACAAAAACAAAAAAAAAAAACTAATGCTGAATGTGATGCTTTAAAATATATAATCACCCTGTCTCTGTTATTTTCCCCAATGGAACAAATGATGCGTGTCTTTAAACAACAATGTGCAGCGAGTAAAATGTATTTTTTCAGAAGCAATTTACTTTTGAATAAGGAGAAACGCTCTATTTTTATAGAGAAATATTTATTTGCTTTATGAACAGGCATCAGAGAATTGTGTAAAAGCTTTTTGGCAAAAAATGCGGATGTGGGATGATAGGAAGCAGACTCACTGTCAAGTCTGTCACTGATCGCACATAGATATTCCTGCCTTAAGTTTCAGCTGTGACCGAGATGTCGCCCGCCTAGCGCTTCATGCGTCCGAAGCGGCGTCCAAGCGTACTAGTAGCAGTATGTTACACCAGTGCTTTAAGGGCCGGTACTCGCATACTGTCCGGTGTGGGTACCACTCACCAGCACTTTTTTATTATGCTTATGGACTAGTGGACTACTATGAATAAGTCGCCGTGTTGTGATTTGGCGCTTAGCTGCTTAACCAGTCGGAGTCCTGCCGCCGCGCCGCCTCGTCTCCCCATCGCCTTTCAATGCCGCCCGGTGGCTCCCCTCCGAGGCGAGGCGGCGAGGCCTACTAGTAGTGGCTTGCCGCTGCTTGCGCTTGGCTTGGTTTGCAATCGCTGCGCTGGCTTCACACAGTGCGCGACACGCGTAAAATAATTTTAAAAGTCATTTTGATCACGGATACTTTGCACTTCTTTGCAGTAACAGTTTATCTGACATGCCACGGCACCCAGTATGATGATGCTACCCACACACACACCGGCCTGTCCGCACACGTATTCTAACTGTATAGTGTGTCTGACCTCCATCAGTCATCATCACACTCACTGACTGTGTGAAAAAAAACGTACGTTTCACTTGCATAACTTATTGTGTCAGACTGACAGACTAGACTCTCTCACTTCGTCACTCGATGATAGACAGAAGACAGAAATAGAAGACAATGACTGCAGCACAGGCACGAGTCACGAGGTCTGAGTCGCGAGGTCTACGCTCACTCTCCTCGTGACTGATGTTGTTGTTGTGGCACTGCACGCCAGGGCGCGGTGACATTCCCACAGCAGCCAATCCCTACTACATGGCTTGCGAATGGCCACATGTGATTGGCCATACAGTGCAGCAGCACTGAGCACAGCCACCCACCCATGCGCGGCGGCACCACCATCCTCAACTCAGTGTGCGCGGTAACTCAGCCAACCCTGGCGCAGCATTAACATCGCCACTGCACCAGGATTGGCTAAAGAGCAGGGCTAATACTGCCCATAATGAGATCCGGCTCCCCGGGTCTCTGTCTGTGTGAGTGCTAGGGGAGGAGGAGGAGGGAAGGGGCTACTGCGTGTGTGCGCATGCGTGGGCAAGTCATAAAAATGACTTGTCCTAAATGCGCACACTGCTGCTGCCCTCCCTGCCACGCTGCTATCTTCTGCTCAGCTGGCTGGCTGTGCACAGTCACACGCTGCAGCCTGCCACTCACTGCCGCAGGCCCACCCCCACACCCTTCCGCGATGACGTCCACTGTTGTGACTCCAATCATTATTCTGTCGGGCTGTTGTATTGTGCGCTGCGCTCATAATTTTACTTTTGACTGGTGGTGCGTGCGCACGAATGCGCAGTGTGACAGTGTCCATGGCTAGTGGGGCAACGCCCCAACGCCCCCAATGGACGAACCGCCACTGATAGAGGGGTGTGCTATGCCACATGTGTGGACATATCTGCACGAGCAGATATGAACCTATAATACATAAGTTCTTTCTTGGATATTGTGAGTGCTCAGGGAAGCCATAGAGAGTACCTGGGATGAATACTTGTCATCACGAGTATCCTAACTCTATGATGGCTTCACTGTACACTACGATGTTTGGTACCAAACATCTTGTCTTAATGAATCCTCACTGATCCCAGTGTTGGATTTATTATTAAATGCACACAGGGGACACCGATTCCCTGGAAAATCTATCTTGCACTGGTGTGGGTCTCTGACTAGACCTTGCCAGTCTGCCACCACCAGGCATGTTTCTGACCTCATGGGATTGGATGTGTATACAAAGAGGGGGACAGTGGGGCTAGTTTAACGAGGTCTAACACACGTGCCCCTACGAGGTAGTATGCAAGAAGGGTATGGAGTTCCTCTGGAGACAAGAGTAAGAGCAGGGAGAGATAAGAAGTGGCCCCACGCAAAGGGGGGAGGAAAGGGGGGAATTCACCTTTTCGGAACTAGAACTCTTACGCACCTAGCAAGCTAGGTGTCATGCTTCATCATATGAGCCTGCCCCTGGCCAAGTCAGCGCTGCAATAGCTGACAGGCACCCAGTACGGGGCTCTTTAGCAGGGATCTTCTGTTCCTGCCATAGGGTGCAGTGGGGGTCAGGGGCCTAGTGGGTGTAGATGTCGTGGAAAGTTATTAAAACAGGTCAGTTAGTCCTACCAGTTATTCATTCAAAAGGTAAACTGCCTGATTAAAACATTGAGAGTGGCAGTGAACTAGAGGCTATGTATCTAGCTGTATGTGTCCTACTCTCGATCGGTCAACATGTTTCGTGCCTATTGTGTCTGGACGATCTTGGCACTTCTTCAGGGCCAAAGTGAACACTATCTACACAAGTAGGTAAGTGAAAACTACATACCACTTTATCAGGTCAATAACCTGTGATTGGGAGACAAAAGCATAGTGAATAGGGGAACATGTACCCATTATCTCTAACATATATCTCATGAACCTGCTCTTAGAAGTGCTAAAAGGATGAATAGAACAGTCAAACTCCAAGGCGTAGCCGGTTCGGTGAGTGAGGTTAAAAATGCATGTCTAATGGTTAAAATCAAGTGTGGGGATGCGAGCAAATATTGTGCTAGTATGGACATCAATTACTCAAGGGGGCACACATAGTGTATGCCACTTATCGCAGAACAGCTCATAAGGGTACCCAGGTGGTACTTGTGTTAGGGGATTTACCAGGCACACCACTTTGTGAAGGGTGTAGCTGGAAAAGTAGGAGAAGGCTCTCAAAACACCTACATCTGCATCAAGACATGGGGTTCCAGAGGTAAAACACAAACATGGCAGAGTATATAAACCAAGAAAGGTGGGACTGAAACTCACCTATACCGTTGTCTAGTGATGCCTGCAACGGCACCCGGCGGTCAAAAATGGACACTGATTTGGGTCCTATGAAGTCAAACTGGGGGAAGGACAAGATACTGAGATACATGTTGTCTCTCTATACAGACGGGCCTGCACAAAACTAGGCGGTCGGGCCCAGTAGCGTACAACTGGCCAACAACAAGAGAAAAAGAGAACCGGGAGCTACTGGCCATGTCACCGCACCCTGCTCTCACACCTGTTTAGACCAAATGTATACTGTCGCTACCATTGTGTAGTGCAAGCGCTAGTGGGTGCCTTGGAAAAGTAACCAAGTAACCGCTAGTGGATCGCAACAAACGCAGCTGAACGTGCTGCTCCAAATGGATGCACTTAACATGGGATAGAAGCTTGAGGAGGGAGGAAAAGCAATACTAAGCCCTTGGTCCAGTTTAGCCCCGAATTGGCCAAAGCGCCCACTAAAGGACTCGACTACCAGAGCGGTCAAGCCACGACATGGGGAGAGAGAGGGTATCTACTTACCAGCGTACATGGACGCTCCCTCAATGGCCTACCCTGCCGCCGGATCCGGGTTGGTGTGGAATCCATAGTGAGCGGCACTGATAAAGTCACTGGTCGCAGGCGGGGCAGGCGGGGTCATATGAGGGCGCGTAGTCTCGCGCTGCGAAGCATCCTGGTTCAGTGTATGTATGATCAGGCAGTTGCCAAGGCGGCCATCTTATCAAGGTGTAGGTGGTATGGGCTAGTGTGGACAATTATAAACATCTCTCACTATTGTGTTGCTAGCCGAGTTTTGGTTTATACACGAGGGTGGCCTCACTTAGTGGTTGCGTCCTAGTTGTTCCATCCCAATACTGATAGGGTATGGACTCCGGGTCGGGGAGTGGCTTATGGTGGTGCAAAAGGAGGCACCTAGATGTTAGCAGCCTCGGGTCGTGGTCCCCGTCGGATACTATGGTCAGGGCGGGGGCTAGAGTGGAGAGATAGGAAGAAGGAATCGCTTGTCGAAGCAGTAGCGCGTACTGTGCGGTGGCACAATAGTTGGTGCGGCCATGTTGGAATGGTGTAGGTGCCACCAAGTCTAGTGGGCGAGTAGGAATCAGCAGATGGTCTCTCCTCAGTCATGAACACGAGGTGTACAATTTACTGGAGCATAACGGTGCATGTGCAAGTGCGCTAGAGTGCATGTCAAGTGATCCCAGCTATTTTTTAATCGGTATTTTAATAAGCAGGGGTTGCAGGGGGAACCTATGGTCCATTTGTAGACTAGGGCAGGCTCAGTCTCTAGCCTAGAGAGGGATCAGGTGGATAACGTGCTGATGGTAGCGTTGTGTACATGGGATTCAGAAATAACAAATTTAAAGAATCATAGCGTTAGTGTTTGTGTGTAGGCACAGCAGCAATAGTTCACATACTAGAAAGCGATATTCCTAGATAAGGGTAACCCAAGGTATGTCGTCATTCAGCCCACTGTGTAGATTGGATACAGAAGTAACAAATTAAAAGAATCACAGTTTAAGTATAAGGTATGCAGGCACAGCGGCAATTGCTCACATTCAAGGAGGCGATATTTCTAAATAAGGGTAACCCAAGGTATGTCGTCATTCAGCCCGTCTGTGTGGGTCGAGAGTCTGTGGACCCATCTCTGTTCTATCCTAAACAGGGCTACCTTGGATATCTGTGTATGAGCTTCCAAGATAACCCAACGCAGTGACTCAGGAGTGTGCTTGGCTTCCTTAAAGTGTGTGTAAAGTTTAGTGGTAACCCTCTGGCCCCGGATGTTACTCTTATGCTCGGTTATCCGGGTCTTCACTGGTCGCATCGTCATCCCAATATATTTTAAACCGCATGACCCGCAGGGGTAGTGTCCTGTTACTGCTGGAAATCCCCATAAATCACTTCATTCACTCCTGACTCATCTAGAATCAGAAAAATCATCCTCAAACACTAGGTACAGGTGAACTATGCATACCTAGGCCTAGGTTCGCATATAAGAGGACACGCAACCTGAAGGACATCTTGATACACACAAGACCCACAATGAACACACCTAACACACAGAGGACTCTATGGAGATTACCAGCAATAACAGGACATTACCCCTGCGGGTCCTGTGTTGTGTGTAAACTCACTGTAACAACAAAAGAAATCTGTCTGTCGACTAGCTTCAAATGGACTCTTAAGACGCACACCAATTGCAACACCAACCATTGCATATACATGATCACATGCCCATGCGGTGTAAAATATATTGGGATGACAATGCGACCAGTGAAGACCCGGATAACCGAGCACAAGAGTAACATTCGGTGTCAGAATGTTACCACTAAACTTTACACACCCTTTAAGGAAGCCAACCACACTCCTGAGTAACTGCGTTGGGTTATCTTGGAAGCACATACACAGATATCCAAGGCAGCCCTGTTTAGGATAGAACAGTGATGGGTCCACAGACTCTCAACCCACACAGACGGCTGAATGATGATATACATTGGGTTACCCTTATCTAGAAATATCGCCTTCTTGAATGTGAGTGTTGACCTGAAAACTGGGTTCTCCAGCCGAAGCACCAGTTCCCCGGGAGCGAGAAAAATGCCCCCTCCTTTCTCAGAGACACAGACACCCCAGTATAAGGTGAAAACACACTAGAGGAGGCTAGTGTCTCCAAAAAATGAAGGGACCAAGGAGGACCACCAGATAAGTCCCTCACAGCCAGCAGGGAGAAGTCCACATCCAATAAGAGGAGGAGGTATCTAGATCAAAGAAAAACATCAACTATCAATTTATGTTAAGAATGTGAGTCAGTACTATTCCTATAATTACTGTTTAAACAAACAATATAAATTGTGCACTCCTCCACACTTACTTGTTTAGAGACAGGTAGTACTCTTATCAGATGGTCGAGTGGCAAGAAGCAGAGAAGGAATTCTCTGATATTCCAAACATAAAAGACCGACTTCAATTAGAGCATACGTCTGCTCAGTGTCTGTGTACAGTTCATAATTTTGTCCCTTTTTTATATAAATCAGGAAGCGCTTCAGCGCTTTACTTGAATCGACGGAAAAGGGCTCCAGCACTATAAATAAATCATACTCGGGAACAACAAAAACAAGATGTCCCAAGACTCTGGGGGGAAAAACAACTAGACACCGTGAATAAATGCTAGCTGCCTCAGCAACCACAATGCACAACACTTGTTCTTAGGAAAACACGAAATGGCTCGCATATGAGAACCGGAGCCTAATACCAGAGAGGGAAGGATTCTCTGTGAGACAGCTACGGGGACAATGATCATTGAGTATTAGGCGCTGCGTCCACGCCAAGACAGCTGGGAAGTATTTTGTTGCAGCTGTAAATCCAAGGTCGGATTGATGCCGTAAATCTAAGGTCAGTTTTGATGCATAGGGTGAACAAAAGGTTGTTCCGTTGTTAAAACCTTCTGCGAGCCAACAAAATTAAAAAAAAAGGAAGGGGAGAAGTAACGGAAGTCCGCGCTACCAAAAATACAGCTGAGAGGATGTAAAGGGAGTAATCAGCGCGTCCTCGCGCTGTCGGAGAAGGAGAATAGGAAGTCCGAAATTGTAGAGAGGGTGAGCTCAGCCAGGTCACTCTCGAAAAATACAGGAGCAGGGTTTTCAAAATAAACGATCCAAAACGAGAGCAAGGCAGAATACCAAATAAGTAAAGCCAAGCCCGGAGATATCGCAGTGGCTGGTTTAAATTCACAAAGTCACATGACGCGACCTAGAGCAGTGCGGGAGAGTGCACAAACCACCCTTGTCTCTAGGCTTTCTGGGAGATGTAGTCTTCACTAACCCACCTGAAGCCTGACTTCTAACAGTTCTCCCCCCTAAAGGTCGTCTCACAGGTCTGGGTTTGGAGGGGTGTACAGCATGAAGTCTTCGGACCAATAAAGGTGCATGCACATTTTCAGCCGGTTCCCATGTTCAATCCTCAAGGGTATATCCCACCCAGTCTATCAGATACTGTAATCATCCCCTGTGTCGTCGAGAGTCCACTATATGTTTGACTTCGTATTCCAGTTTTCCTTCAACCTCAACAGGAGGAGGTGGAGGTTCAGGGTAAGAGGGAGGATTATATAGTTTTATTAGAGAAGTATGGAACACGGGATGTATTTGCATTTCTTGTGGGAGAGCTAACTTTACCGCCACTGGATTGATTATCTGACTGATCTGGAAGGGACCCAGGTATCGAGGTTGTAGTTTATGAGGCACGGCGAGTCTAAGGTTTTTGGTAGCTAACCAGACCTGTTCACCTACTTTATAACTAGGGGCAGGTTGTCTGTCTGCTTGTGTTGTAATTTAGCAGCGATTAGGTTAACCATTAGCAGAAGACGTCTTGTATTTAGAGACTATCTTGTCCGTTGTGTGGAATCCATTTTGTATTTCTGGCAGCCATTTTGTTTGCCATGTGCTCTGTCCTACCTTCATGTTAACTGCTCTTGAAATCTGCCAGGAGACGAGATATATTTAACCTCTTTTGCTTTACACATGCTCAGTTGAGCTTACAGCTGTCCCCAACTTGTAACTGTCAGGATGTGTCCACCAGAATTAGCCAACTGTTAGCCCCTCCCACTTGTTGCTAGCACACTCTCTGTATGACCTTATATGTATTTGAAACCAGCATTCTGTACCTTGTACCGCCCTCATTTGAGCCCCTGTGTGGGTATAAAAGGATCAAGCTCCTTCCAGCCAGTGTGCTACCTCATACACTACCGAAGGGTGTTGTGTGAATGTAGTTCCACCTCATGAGGTTTAATAAACTCTGTCTTTTCTATTCCTGCTTCTGTGTCAACTTCTTTCTATTGGTCTGAGGACTCTGTGCAGAGAAGGGAGAACCCCTAGCACTGGTAGGCCTTGCTGAGGCTCACCACAACAAATTGGCGCTTACAACGTGGGGCTCATCGGCAACTCGGATGCCCGAAGGACTGGTCGCGACGAAGGATTGGAAATTCGCTTTGGACGCGATCGCTGCCTGAGGAGATCCGAGTCTTGGCACCCACGGCGTTTTTCCTTTCTTTCTGATCTGACCATCCAGGTGGCGCCGGTCCTCGACTGAGATCTCTTCTGTGGATTCACCGTGCAGTGACCATTTGGTCGATTTGAGAACTTGGCAGTTGGAACCTGGACACCATTTGATTGGTAAGAGCCGTTCTGTGGCACTTGCTGTTGGTTTGACGCCTTTGATTAGAAAGGTAGTTTAGTAACACTTACTGCGGCTTTGTTTGTATGATTGGCCAATATTGAATTTCGTTTGACAAATATATATGTGTTGCAATACATATAGGCAGGTAATGAGGAGATTTTTCTCTATTTTTATTTGTTTGAACGGCGCAACGTACGAAGAGTACCTTAAGCGCTACTTTTGATTATAATACTGCATATTTTGCACTATTTTTGGCATTCCTGTTCCCAGCACACTTCGTAGGATGTGTTGCTTTTGTAGTGGTACCAATTTGAAACTCGACGAAGCACAACCCCCCCCCAGGAGGGAACGCCTAATAGGGACATGTATGTTAAGTATGGTATTTTTTCCATAATGTACAGCACGTTATGGAATAAATATACTAGTAAAGATCTTGAGTTGCATTGGCCTATGCATGGGTCATTTGATTTGCGAAAGATTCAGTATGTGGAGCAAATGATGTTTAAGTGAAAGGCTAGGCAAGATATGTTTGACTGTGTATGGATGTGGGAGAAAGAAGTGCGTGAACGAATGAAGCGTGAGCAAGCCTTGATTGAAAAAGAACAGCGAAAGAGTATCCATGCGAAAGCATTGGAAATGAAAAATAGGGAAATTAAAGAAATTAAAGAGAGGGAAGATAGGGAGCGTCATTTACAGGTAAATGGCCAATACGCTGTTCGTAGACCTCTTTATCCAATTCTTAATAAACCCCAAGATGACTCTCTCTTATTAGATCATTGTCCACCTCCGTATACTCTTCCTTCTGCTCCTTATGAGTCAGATGAGGACTCTTCTACAGACCAGGACAAAGCTAGAGAAACTCGCTCAATGTTATCTGCTGAACGTGCGTCTCAGATTAGATCTGCTGCGCGTTAAGCCGTTCGTAGTACTACTACTGCTTCTGAACTTCTAGATAGTATAAAAAGTTGGCAGGAAAGGGAGCAGATATATTTTACTGAGGTATTTGCTGCAGAGGTTATTGAACGATTTAGGAAACATTCTGTAGAAATGGAGCCCGATGATGTAGCAGCTGATTGTAAACAATTACGTAACGGTCTTTTTGTCTTCTCCCAGGTGGCTGACACAATCAGACGCTTGGTTAAACTGCGTGTTGAAGCAGCCCGTTTGCGAGAGGAGAAATAGGCAGCAGACGCAGCTGCACCAACATCTCAGATCAGCATGGCACGAACTTCTACTCTTGAAGCAGATAAGAATGTTGTAATTAATGTGAAACCCATGCAGGAAGCCGCGCCTTTATATGTTCCTCCTAAAGAAACGGGTACAAATGATGATAAAGGGTGTTTTACTTATAATTGGGTTTACACTCCTTGGAATAGAGCAGATGTTATGGCCCTTAAAAATGCATTGACTGATCCGCGAAAGAATCCAGCAGCCTTTTATGAGGAAGTTGAGGGTGCAATTAGTTCTTGTACTATGACTTTGCCTGATATTGATTTGTTTTTTGGATTAATATTACCGCCTGATATGTGGAGAACTGTGCGTAAAGTTGATGACCGTGCGACATGTGGAGCATTATGGAAAGATTTAGAGCAGATAGATGAAGATAGAGAACCTACACAGAAACCATGTCAGTTAATTTTAGACCTCCCGGCAGCTATATTAGTTAAGTTAAAGACGATTATTCCCTCTAAAAAGATAGATTGGACTGTATTAGCATTGTGTAAGCAAAAGGCAGATGAATCGATTTCAGATTTCTTTACACGCTTTGATGAGGCATTCCACGATTTTAGTGACCAGTCATTAACAGATTCTAGAGAACAATGGTCCCTATTTTGGAAGAAGGAATACTGTCAAAAGATAAACATACGCTGAATAGGTAGTATGTTTTATGTCCAGCCGGACAAGAATTTATTTATCAAATGTAAGAGCCTTCATAAAATTGGTTGAGAGCATTAGATTACAAGTGGGCACAGGCGTGACCCACAAAACATAAGACAAACCAACGAACACAGAAATGGCCAAAGGCAAAGTACACATATGTAAAACAGACTTAGATATGCATTTAGACACCATTACACATAACAATATTGCTTATTCATATTGCATATGGTGCGTAAGTGTCGACGATGTTTCGATGCCACCTTATTAAATACAGGGCATCATCTTCAGGACAGTGTTATAAGTCATTGTTGTCTTAAAATTAGAGTACACTATGCCTATATCACATTAGTGTCTATGGAATGGCAGCCTCAACGAAGAGCCCGGAGACTCTACGTGAAAATATAATTGGGCAGCTGGTGTGGTACCAACAAAGGAGCGCGGAGGCTCACAAATGGGTCTTTGTCACCGCTGGAGGGGCGGGACCAATCCTTGCCATCGAGCAGACAGATGAGTTATCGAGCTCCTGTTCTCCATTTAAAAACTGTGCGACCGTGCACTCCACTCAAAGCCGGAAGATATTTTCCCGAACCCGACTTTTAATTCCAAACGGTACCGCCCCTCCAGCGGTGACAAAGACCCGTTTGTGAGCCTCCGCGCTCCTATAATAGTATATGGTTTGTTGATCATCCTATTAAGTTTCGTTCTGTATATTATATTCACAGACTATACATTATATGGCTACGTGTATCCTATTACCAAAAATAAGGTCGTAGGTTGTCAACTCAAAGACATCGAATACTTTGCAATAACACATATATTTTAACTGTTGCATATTTAGGTACTCATATACATTGTTAACAGTCTTATCTTGTAGATCATTGATTTTATCCATGTGGCTATGTTACACATCATCCAATATTTAATACAAATACATAACATCATCTAATCAACATCACACAATAAATATAGGTATCTATTCGATGATATTGGTCAGAGTTGCTGTTTTTTCCTCTATTTTAAAAAAAAATATCTCTGAGTGTACATGAGCGAGACAAAAAAGGGCCTATACATATAGTTTAGTACTCTGATGGTGAACTGTCTAAACATTCTCCACCCAATTGTCACTGATTGTTTCTATTTCAACATTACAGGATTAATCTCTCCCACTCTTCTCTGTTATTTAATCCAGTGCGAAACGTGTTAAATAAGGACATATAAAACTGTTCTCTCTTCTTTCTCTTATTGTCCATATTCCCACCTCTGGTGTTGTATGACATCGCTTCAATAACACACCATTTTAGATCATCTATCTTATGGTTGTGCGTTAGCCAGTGTTCTACTAGTGGGGCAGATCTTTTTTTCGTTCTGATGGCAGATTTGTGTTCTGTTATCCTAGTTTTAATTTCCCTAGCTGTTTCGCCAATATAGGCTTTGTTGCACGGGCACTTAATCATGTAGACCAAATTCTTTGTTCTGCAATTAACAAAATGTTAACTTGTGTTGTACTCCATTGTACGATATTAGACTACCTTTGATCAATGAAATGCAATTTAGGCACATATTACAGGTAAAGTTTCCAACTGGTAAGGGAGTATTATTGATGGTACTTTGAGTGACATTTTTATTTTCTTTAAAGGTATGTACCAAACAATTTTTAATAGTTCTGTTCCTGCGGAAACTGAACATTGGTTTGGGGATTTTTTCTCCTGGTTTATCATTCAATAATGACCAGTTGCGATTTATTATATTTTTGATTTTATTACTTGCTGCACTGAAATTGGTGACAAAGATTAATCTGTCTTTGGTCTTATCTTCTTTATTGGTGATTTAATCCATGTCCTTATTTTTGTCAAACAGAGCATCTCTATTATAGTATTTTGCGCGTTTGTACGCATGTTTAATTAGACTCTTGGGATACCCTCTATTTCTGAGTTTAGCAGATAGGACATCAGCATGTTTATTGTAGTCTTGTATATTGGTACAATTACGTCTTATGCGTAAGTATTGTCCAAACGGTATGTTGTTCTTTTGGCTGCTGGGGTGATTACTTTTATAATGCAATAGGGTATTTCGGTCGGTTGGTTTGGTATAGAGATCAACACCGAGGACCGCATTATCAACTCTGATTCTGATGTCCAGAAATTCTATTGTGTCTTTATTGAAATTGGACGTGAATTTCAAATTTTTATCGCCCAGATTTAACCAGTCGATGAATTCTTTAAGTGAATCCAGGGTTCCGGTACATATAAAGAAAATATCGTCGATGTACCTCGACCAACAGCTGATATTTTCACTGAAAGGTGCTAAATTGTTAAAAATATGTTTTTCTTCAAATGCCGCTACATATAGGCAGGCCAGACTTGGGGCACAGGTAGCCCCCATGCTGGTCCCCTTAATCTGTTTAAAAAAATCATTTTTGAAAAGAAAGATATTGTTTTTTAAAATGATTTCTGCACATTCCAAGATGAACATAGCATGTTGGTCTAAAGTCTTCCGTTTCATTTTTAAGGAGGCCCTCTAACATCTTGATGGTATCGTCCTGTGGGATGTTTGTATAGAGGGCCTCTATGTCCAGGGTTACCAGCCATTGTGTATTACAATTGTATGGTAAACCTTCAATTTTTTCGATCATGAATGTTGTATCCTTTACATATGCCTTTTGTTGGGTAACTATAGGTTGAAGGAATCTGTCTATATATTTACTTAGGGGTTCTGTGATGGAATTAATAGATGGCACAATGGGTCTCATTGGTGGGTCAGCTATGCTTTTGTGGACTTTCGGAAGTCCGTACAGGGCAGGGATAATGGGTGCCTCGTTCCTCAAGAATTTATATTCATCTAGGCAAATTACCTCATCTTCTTTGGCAAAATTCAGAAGTGTGTTGACTTTTTGAATCAGGGCATTCCATTCAGATCTATTGGAGGGACAGTAGTGTTCAGAGTTATTAAGAAGAGTCATTATTCTTTTTTCATAGTCTTCGGTATTCATTACCACTATGCTGCCTCCCTTGTCACCGGGTTTAATCGTTAACAGATCATTATTTTCCAGATTTTTTAACGCCTCTCTTTCTTCAGGGCTAAGGTTGTTTATGCCTGTTAATGGATGAACCAGTAGGTCTGAGATGTTACTTTCCACCACTTTCTCAAATAGATCTACTTGTTTACTGACCATCCCAAGATTGGGTGTCCATGTAGATCTAGGTTTAAGACCTGATTTGTTAGTGGGGCCTTCTTTCGCGGCTTTATCTTTGAAGAAATCCTGCAACCTAATCTTTCTGAAAAAACTTTGGCAGTCTCTTTCTAAGCTATATTTGTTGACATGAGAACTGATAGCAAAACCTAAACCTTTTTCCAGGACTTGTTTCTCTATTTTGGTTAGAATGACATCAGAGAGATTTATAATTGGTGCTTTTTGATTTAATCCCATTTGGGTTGGCTCCTCGTATAATATCTCCTCTGTTGTTGAGGTTGAGGGAAAGCCTTCCCTCTCCCATTGCCTCTTGGGTGATTGTGGTGGTTCTGATGGTTCCCCCGACCTCGTTGTCCTAAAAAAGATAACGACTCTCTATTTGGAGTTGAAGTGGACTCCCCTGTTCTGTTTTTGTCTGTTGTTTTTTCTTGTTCGGAGTCGGTACTTGTATATGACGAGTCCGAAAAGGCTACACGTTTTTTAGGGTATGCTTTCCAAGGTTGTTGCCATTGATTTCTGTTAGCAAAATTGTCTCTAGGGCGATCGAAAAAGTATTTTTGGGTATAAGGGTAGACCGTCTCAATGTTGTAATTAGAGACATCTTTAATAAATGTGTTTGTTTTTTTACCAAATAAGTAATCCCTATAGCCTGAGACGTCTTTTTGAATATCCTCGAGTTTTTTCTTCGCGTCTTCTAGTATCGAGGTGTCTAACTTAGCTTCTAGCTCAGCTATCTCCTTTCTTTCAATTATTAATATGGAATTAGCTGTTTCAATTATCAGCAACATCCAATCCCTGCTACATCTGTTGGCAATCAGGGTCCAATTTTCTATAAACCCTTCATGGCGGATGAAAACCCCTGGTTCATTTTTGACCTGGAGGCCACTGGGAATTATACCCTTCTTGAGGTAATCGATTAAGAAATCAGCGTGTAGTTCTGTTCGAACTAGTTTCTTTTTATTGTTCCACAATTCACGCCATTTCTCTTCATCATTATTACAATTTGTGATGGAGGTATAATTTTTAGATGTGCCATTGACAATTTTATTAAATTCTTCTTCTGAAAAACCTTTGGTTTTCAAAGTGTCCATTCTTAATCTTTTGAACACCTGATGGGTCAATGCCCTGATAATCAGTTCGTTTGAGACAAGAAACGCCTCCCAGCTTACAAGCTGTGCAGTTAGAGTAATAACAAGAGGAGGTACCCCTGATATACGTCACAGGGAAGGGGGTAGTTACATATGAAAAAAAGTGTTGGGTCCCTGTTTAATACCTAGTAGATTCGATTCACTAAGGTTATCAATCCAAGAGGTATAGCTTGCAATAAAGTCAAACTTTTCTACCAAACTGAAATGGAAACACATTGAAGGCAAAGTGGACACTTGAACTAAAAACTCAGTAGAGATCTATGTGTAAATATACCAAACAACCAAATTTTATAAAAAAGATCACTGAATTTATTTGTACCTCCCAACTGGGTTACAATCTAAAATACAATCGATAGTAGAAATAAACAGATTTAAAACAACCACCGTGGGTGGTAATACAATGAATATCTTAAACAGTCAAAGTTAAAAACAGTCGACGCGGCGTTTCGGTGCTTTGTAATACTGGACACCTTCTTCAGGACATTAAAACATTTGACTCCATATCTAGAAACCAAAAAGATTTTTTGTTTTCAGTGTTTTTGTTCAAAATTTGATCAGTCAGTCACATTTGCCTTACCAATGCTATACTTGCTATGAATACTGAGCGTATCAATCTCTACTCTTAACTCTGCTAATGACATTTATCCACATTAACCTGAGTTTAGACAGTATCCAAATGAGGACGTCATCATCGGATTATACTTTTGAAACAGTTAAAACATATTTTTGAAGTGTGTCACTTCAGATCTCGTTTATTTCTTATAGTGCATTTTAATCAGTAGGTCTTAACATAGGACACATACCTGTAGATATGACAGGACTTTGTATAAAAACGTTTCAATTGTTTCCTTGGTGGGTTAAAATTTCACTGGAATTTCAGATTTCCACTAGTCTATATAAACAGAAAGTTTGAGAAAGCTCAGGGTAATAATTTTAGGCCATAAGGCTTCTCTGTGGTTAATGATAATAAACAAAGGTTACCTCTAGTCACAGAGCTAGATATTTCTGTGTGCACGGAGGGGCCACCGATAGTTGTAAATTTCTTTGGACCTGAGTAAAAAGTAATGTTTATATTCTTTACTCTTGTGCAAGTATCCCATTGTTTAAAATTTCCTCATATATACAATAATGTACTAACCTGGGTTGTTATAATGTGAGTCTTTTTTTTATATTCTGCACTTCATAGGCACGAGGTCAAATTTTGGTAATTCCTCAGATTCTCTTCTCATCAATTAGAAGAAATCTGTAAATACATAATATATGATCTAAGAAGAGTGTTGGCGTAAAGACTATTGCATGATTCTGAGAACTCGGAGATGGACAACAAAAATTATGGACACTAGAAACCTTTTTTATATAGGCTGTTATTCGTGGGCTCTGCTTTTTAACCTGAACCTCGTGTTTTAAATGGAAGTAAAAATCAGACATGGCTCGTTAAACATTGATACATATGAGGGCCAGAATATCATCTACCAGAAATGTATAATCTAAGTAGAGATAGCCTTAAAATGTTAAAGGCAAGGGTTGCTAAGTTTATGACAATAAGGTAGTAAGTCAGCAACCGAGAGGGGGTTCTAGATACTGTCTATCCTCCTTTGTGTGGAGTATTGCTCACCTCGCATAAGAACTGCGGCCTCCCTGCTCCTCCGTGTCGGCGTCTTCATGGGGATTCGAAGAGTGACGCGTATCATGTAAGCGTCTGTTTTTATGCTGGCGATTCCCACATTGCCCCGGAAGTGGATACATCTGAGTTTGGGATCGCGTGTTTGAGAATGTACCCGAAAGGCCAATAAATAAAAATTTCCTTATCTCCATGTTAACTAGAAGTTTGGGCGGTTTATGTTGCAGCCATTATTTTAGAATTTATTTACTTATTAATCAGAAACGTATTCCTTTGTTGCATATCTTTACCCGGAAGTTGTTCGTCGATTTCAACGGATGAAAACGATAGTTATTTATAATTGTATTACTGTTGTTCACATCGCTAATGATACATTTTTTAAAGAATATAAAGTGACACGAGAGCTGCCTCTATGTGCCGAGTCTTCATGGTTATAACGATGAAGACGCCGAAATGTGTTTTACTCAGCCATTTTGGAATGGGTAAAGAAGGCATCAAGCATACTGACATCTATGTATACTGATACAACTAACTCCAGGTGATTAGCTGCCTCTTTGACTAATCTATTGACAGTCGTTATAATAGAATATGGTTTGTTGATCATCCTATTAAGTTTCGTTCTGTATATTATATTCACAGACTATACATTATATGGCTATGTGTATCCTATTACCAAAAATAAGGTCGTAGGTTGTCAACTCAAAGACATCGAATACTTTGCAATAACACATATAGTTTAACTGTTGCATATTTAGGTACTCATATACATTGTTAACAGTCTTATCTTGTAGATCATTGATTTTATCCATGTGGCTATGTTACACATCATCCAATATTTAATACAAATACATAACATCATCTAATCAACATCACACAATAAAGATAGGTATCTATTCGATGATATTGGTCAGAGTTGCTGTTTTTTCCTCTATTTTTAAAAAAAATATCTCTGGGTGTACATGAGCGAGACAAAAAAGGGCCTATACATATAGTTTAGTACTCTGATGGTGAACTGTCTAAACATTCTCCACCCAATTGTCACTGATTGTTTCTATTTCAACATTACAGGATTAATCTCTCCCACTCTTCTCTGTTATTTAATCCAGTGCGAAACGTGTTATATAAGGACATATAAAACTGTTCTCTCTTCTTTCTCTTATTGTCCATATTCCCACCTCTGGTGTTGTATGACATCGCTTCAATAACACACCATTTTAGATCATCTATCTTATGGTTGTGCGTTAGCCAGTGTTCTACTAGTGGGGCAGATCTTTTTTTCGTTCTGATGGCAGATTTGTGTTCTGTTATCCTAGTTTTAATTTCCCTAGCTGTTTCGCCAATATAGGCTTTGTTGCACAGGCACTTAATCATGTAGACCAAATTCTTTGTTCTGCAATTAACAAAATGTTTTAACTTGTGTTGTACTCCATTGTACGATATTAGACTACCTTTGATCAATGAAATGCAATTTAGGCACATATTACAGGTAAAGTTTCCAACTGGTAAGGGAGTATTATTGATGGTACTTTGAGTGACATGTTTATTTTCTTTAAAGGTATGTACCAAACAATTTTTAATAGTTCTGTTCCTGCGGAAACTGAACATTGGTTTGGGGATTTTTTCTCCTGGTTTATCATTCAATAATGACCAGTTGCGATTTATTATATTTTTGATTTTATTACTTGCTGCACTGAAATTGGTGACAAAGATTAATCCCTTAGCCCATTGTCACAACCACTCGCATTTCATGTTGATAAGTTTACTGCTCCATGTCCGTTTTTGCTTTCTCCAAACACACCAGACAATATTGTGGGTCTTGATATACTTAAATATTTCAGGCCTACAATACGATGTTCTCCGGAAGGAGTACAGGTTATTTTGAATGACAACTACCCTGTGATTGAGAAATCTTGTATTAATAAAGAAGACATTGCACTAGCCTCACTCCCTAGTACTTTGTGGGCTACTTCAGACACCGATGTAGGGCAAATGGTTATTCCGCCAGTGCATATTAGTGTCAAGGAGGGTGCTTCTTTGCCAAGACTGCCTCAGTATAAAATTTCTAAAGAAGAAGAAGAAGCACTTACACACATTGTTCACAATTTTATTAAAGTGGGGGTTGTGGAAGATGTTCCTTACAATATTTGTAATAGTCCGTTTCTTCCCATTTTGAAAAAAGATACTGACACTAAGATTTATAGATTTATCATTGACTTGAGAGTAGTAAACAAGATTGTAGTACCGCAGAACCCTGTGGTTTCTGACATAACAACACTATTTACTTTGGTTCCTCCGACAGCAACTACATTCTCTGTTATAGACTTGAAGAACGCTTTCTTTTTGATCCCTCTTCATCCTGAAAGTCGATATTTGTTCGGTTTCACTTTGAATAACCGATCGTATAGATTTTTTAGAGTTTCTCAAGGCTATACTGAGAGTCCTAGTATTTACAGTCAAACATTGAAGAGACAGCTTGATTCCTTTACTTTGCCTGAAGGAGTGGCTCTCATACAATAAGTCGATGACATCTTGTTGGCAGCTGATACGCCTGAGCAGTGTGAAAAATGTACCTTGTCTGTGCTTTCTTTTCTTGCTACACACCATCATAAAGTGTCACGAAAGAAAGTGCAATATTGTAGACCGAAGGAGACCTATTTAGGATACCTTCTGTCTAAGGAGGGCCGTGCACTGACACCAGATCGCATTCAAGCAATTTTAGACACCCCAGTACCTTCCACACAGGAAGATGTCCGTGCATTTATTGGTTTGACTTCATTTTGAAGCAAATGGATATTGGGCTTTTCACACATTGTTAAACCTCTGCTAGCACTTGTGACTAAGAACACTCTGATTCCCCTTCCATGGACAGATGAATGTCAAAATGCTTTTCGTCAGTTAAGGCAAGCTCTTTGCTCTGCACCAGTGTTAGGCACACCAGATTACATGAAGGCCTTTACACTCTATGCACACAAGAAAGATGGATGTGCATTGTCAGTTCTAGTACAGACACACGGTGACAAGCACAGTCCCTGTGCATATTTTTCTGCAGTTCTTGATCCTGTTGCTCGTGCGTTGCCTGGATGCTACCGTTCAGTTGCAGAAACAGCTGTGTCCATACGTCAGAGTGAAGGGATAGTTTTGTCACACAAACTGTTGGTGCTAGTACCCCATGCAGTAGATGTCCTCTTGAATCAGACTAAGACACATCACTTAACTAGTGCTCGTTTGACAGGATACGAATTGACACTGTTAGCACCTCATATTACCTTGAAGAGGTGCGCGACACTGAACCCAGCCACTTTGTTGCCATATCCTGTGACTCAGTCCCAGTCAAAGGAACCTCACGATTGTATATTCCTCACTGAGGAACAGACAAAGGGTCGCATTGATTTGCAAGATACGCCCCTTCCAGATGTAAATGGGGAACTGTGAGTTCATGGGTCCTGTCTGAAGTTACCGAATCGCACGACTTCAGCTGCTTATGCAATCACCACACTTGAGACAGTAGTGGAAACAGCTCACATACCTCAGAAGTCGGCTCAAGCAGCTGAACTAATAGCTTTGACACGAGCCTGTGAACTTAGCACTGACTTTATATGTGAACATTTACACGGATAACCGCTATGCTTTTGGAGTGGTACATGATTTTGGCCTACTCTGGAAGGAAAGAGGTTTTCTTACATCACAAGGGATGCAGATAATGCACGGAGACTTAGTGCATAATCTCTTGACTGCACTTACATACCCGAAGAAAGTTGCCATTATGAAGTGTAGCGCACACAAGAAAATCATTGTCAAAATAGGACAAGGCAATGCCTTCGCAGACCACGTAGCCCGTGAAACTGCAATGCATCGAAGCACTACATCCATGTACGTAGTAAAATTACAAGCTGAGCGTTGGCATGATGCTAGAGAGGAAGTATTGGATATACAGAGATCTACCTCTGTGGAAGAACTTGAGCAATGGTCTAAAGAAGGAATGTTAGATGATGAGGGTTGTTGGCTTAACAAAGATATGAATAAATGGAAATTGCCTGCAGCCTTTTTACAACCTATGGTTCAAATGGCACATGGGCTAGCACATGTTGGAGCCCCAGCAATAACTAAATTGCGTACACAAGTTTGGGAGCATCCTGAAATTGCCAGCACAGCTAAAAGAGTGGTACAGTCCTGTTTGATCTGTTGGCATTATAATCATGGAAAAGGGACATGGACTCCTACAGGAGGGTTTGCTACACCAACCGCACCTTTTGAAGTCTTGCAGATGGATTACACCAAACTTGAACGCTGCAATCATCTAAAATATGTCCTAATGGTGGTATGTGCCTTCAGTACATGGATAGAGGCATACCCTAAAAAGTATAATACTGCTCTCACCACAGCAAAGGTGCTTCTAAAGGAGTTTTTTCCTAGTTATGGTGTTTGTAAGCTTTTGTGGAGTGACAACGGACGTCATTTAATTGGGCAAGTTGTTGAGTATGTCCTGAAAGGATTAGGGATCAAACAGAAGTTCAATACAGTCTTCCACCCGCAATCAGCAGGATTAGTGGAAAGATACAATGCTACTTTAAAATTGAAGATGGCAAAAAAACTGGCCTCCACGTCCCTAAAGTGGCCAGATGCACTACCTTTGGCTTTATTATCCATAAGATCGGTGCCACACTCACTATCAGGTCTTACCCCGTATGAGGTGGTATTTGGGAGACCGATGAACATTTGGGGAGTTCCTAAGCCACGCCCCATACATGATGTTCCTTGTGTTCTGTTGAATGATTATTTGGCACAGTTAACCGACAGTTTGGTTTCTATTCATCAACAGGTTCGAGAAGCTCTTCCTGACAGATCTACAGGTGAGGCCCATGAACTCCGTCCCTGCGACTATGTGATGGTCAAGGTCTTCGACAGATCGAACGCCTTGGAACCGAGGTGGCGAGGTCCGGAGCAGGTGCTTTTGGCTACAAGGACAGCAGTTCGAGTGACGAACAAAAAGAACTGGGTCTAAAGCACGCATTGCAAGAGTGTGTCCCCTCCTTGGTGGAACCTGCTACGCTGACCGACCATTAAGAGATTCTGGAGACGGAGAAAGGTCAAGCTATCTCACCTGACGAATCTGTGGAAGTATTCCCGGACCACACGATTCCTGGAGCATCGCGATACCACTTGAGACCGAGGAAAGAATCTGCAGTGTTGGAAAAGACTGGTTCAGCTACCGCCCTGGGTTTGTGAAACGGAGAGGCAATGTGGCAAGGGGGGGATCAGCCCTGCATTAGTGTAGTGACACCCGTCAAGGCCTGTGGTGAAGAAATCAGCGGCTGCCCAAGGGATAAGAGCTCCAACGATTGTTTTCAACGAATTTCAGAAAGATCAATTATCGCTGTTGCTGAAATGAATAACAAAAGAATAATTTGTGCTGTAGGGTTTGTTGTTGCTCTGGTGGTTATGGTGATAATCACCTGGTTTGTTGAGAAAGTGGCTCCTGCTCGACAGCTTTTTGTTGCCACTACTCTAGCTCCAGTGGAACACCATTACTATACGCTTTCCTACCATGAGCAGAAACATCGAAAATCTTACTTAAATAACACATTTATCCAGATGTTGCATCATACACACAAAGCTACGAATGCTACCAACTGTTGGGTGTGTGGAATAATACCTGCACACCAAAAGAAAGGAGGAACACATTTTATTCCTCTACCGTTTTCCCATAATGGTTCTTGTCAAGCTTGGTATGCTCTTTTGTTTGTTTTCGGAAAGCCTTCAGTAGGAGGAATTATCTTTCGTCTGAATAAAGTATGCTATTAAGATAAAAATGGTTATCCTCAAGCCAAAGGGACTAAATGGGAATGAGAAGAGTACCAACCATAAAATATTTAGACACCATATCTTTTCATGAATATGAGGAACATTAAAGACAGTGGACCTTTTGTAATTTCTGTGACCAGAGCTAAAGCAGAACTATGTATAAGTAGTGTTGGGAGAATCCCAGTAGGACGGAGTGAATGTATTTTGACATTGATTATTGAAGGAGCTAACAGCAGTAGTTTTACGTCTTCACACAATTCGTATTTTGTATGTGGTAATAAAGGATACTATCAATTACCTGTTGGGTAGTCCGGGGTATGTTGCATTTCATTTTTGTTGCCACCCGTGTTCTTGGCACCTCCATCATATCACCTGAATTTAAAGTTGTATAATGACATTTCCAAGAATAGATATAAACGAACAATAAGTACAGATGAAGTTGACCAGACAGATACCACTTTGCAACAATATGTCGATTTCAATTTGGGTTTGTTCTTTTTTGTGGGTGCTACATTGAATAGCAGAAAGATAAGACGATTAATTCGTGTTGTGGAAGCTTTCACCAATCAAACAGCTATTGCATTTGGGAACATTACAGAGGAACTACAAATTGCAAGGATTGTAGCATTCCAAAATAGGATGGTGCTTGATGTGATTTTGGCTGATCGAGGTGGTGCATGTCGCATCATCGGTAGCAGTTGCTGTGTGTTCATACCAGATCACTCACCATCTGCATATGATGCAATCTCAAAACTGCATAAGATTGCTGCAGAAATTCACACAGAGACTGGTACATGGACATTTTCAAACTGGATATGGACACTCTTTGCTACTTGGGGCTGGAAACTACTGACTATTCTATGTATACTACTGGTGATACTATTTACATGCTGTACTTGTATACAATGTGGTCCTATGCTTTGCTCCATGTGCATCACTGCTTGTACACCTGCCAAAAGAAATATTGCAGGTATAAAAGCACAGCAAATGTTAAAGAATGAAATTACTGAGATGATGAACATCAATGTACAGGACGCATATCTAGATTACCCCAGATCACCGAATGTCTTCAGCTAATGCTGAAAGTGTCATCTGTTGTAATTTAGCAGCGATTAGGTTAAGCATTAGCAGAAGACATCTTGTATTTAGAGACTATCTTGTCCGTTGTGTGGAATCCATTTTGTATTTCTGGCAGCCATATTGTTTGCCATGTGCTCTGTCCTACCTTCATGTTAACTGCTCTTGAAATCTGCCTGGAGACTAGATATATTTAGCCTCTTTAGCTTTACACATGCTCAGTGGAGCTTACAGCTGTCCCCAACTTGTAACTGTCAGGATGTGTCCACCAGAATTAGCCAACTGTTAGCCCCGCCCACTTGTTGCTAGCACACTCTCTGTATGACCTTATATGTATTTGAAACCAGCATTCTGTACCTTGTGCCGCCCTCATTTGAGCCCCTGTGTGGGTATAAAAGGACCAAGCTCCTTCCAGCCAGTGTGCTACCTCATACACTACTAAAGGGTGTTGTGTGAATGTAGTTCCACCTCATGAGGTTTAATAAACTCTGTCTTTTCTATTCCAACTTCTGTACCAACTTCTTTCTATTGGTCTGAGGACTTAGTGCAGAGAAGGGAGAATCCCTAGCACTGGTAGGCCTTGCTGAGGCTCACCACCACACTTGGACCTTCATACGTTCCTTGGCTAACAGTAGTTGTAGGAGAGTAGGGTCTGCTTTCTTATGGTCACCCACTTTTTTCTTTTTGCTTCACTGGTTTTTGACTTAATGTGGCTGTGGGCCTGCTAATCATACCCACAGCCTGCTGTTCTCTCTCTAAATTCATAATCATGTACTTTAGGTACATCACCAATTGGGTATTGGATCACCTTATCAGCCCCTGTACAGTGTACTATAGGTACCCAGGGCACAGGTGCATCCAAGGCCTACCAGGGGCTGCAGCATATCTTTTGCCACCCCTGGCTGGCCATCCAAACTGACACAACTGGCTGATCACTCAGCTGGGGCAAGGTCATGTAATCACCCCTTGCTTAGATATAGTATACCTATATCTAAACCTATATCTGGACACATATACACCTATAAGTCACTCCTATGGCAGGCCTTAACAATCCTGGAGGCAGAGCGCTTGGTTTTATGTGAGATGGTGCTCTAGCAGGAGCTGAGCCTGTCTGCAGCTTTCGGAACCATGTCCTTATAGCTGTTCCAGGGTATTGCCATGCCATATACTCTTAAGTGCATTTTAATCCACGCGGTTAGATGCTATCTTTAGTTTGGCTTTATCAAAACATGTCGAGTAAGGTGTCATACATTTTGGAATACTACCCCCTCGCCAGTTCTGGCGACGGGGTTGCATTCCACCCTTCTAGAGGGAGAAGACATGTTAGTAACAGTAAACGCGGTTAAAACTAACCAGAGCCCCAGCATCACAAAATGGATTCTGCTGCCACAGACACAAGTTTGGCCTCCTGCTGCTGACCGAAACTCCGGCAGGAGAGGCCTGGACAAATGGTATCCTGTCGCAGGGAGGTGTTACACCACCCCAGACAGGAGATAGTGGATTGAGGCAGGCAGGGTGAGTGAAACTAGACACTGCCTGGGGCGCACAAGGCTCCCCATGCATAGCCCAGTTCAAACCGGTGCTGGGGCACTCCAGCCCCAGCTCTGGCACGAAACTGGACAAAGGGAAAGGGGTGTAACCACCCCCTTCCTGGGTCCCACCCATAGGAGGGACCTAGCAGGTAATCCAGCCCCTTGATTTGGAATAGAGGTAGGAGCTGTGTCCATAGACTTTAGATAATCCTGAGTGAAACTTTGAAATGAAACTCTGGACCCTTCGACATCCCACTCGACGTGGAAGACTGAAGAATCTCCCTTGTGGTCAAGGAGTGACTACCCTGTGCAAACAGGGACCATCCAGCGCCCAACAGTTTGCTTTGTTGCAGCTCCCACCAGAGCTCGAGCAACAGAGATCGACAAGAACCAGATTCCCAGACATCCAACAGCCTGATCCACAGCCACAACAAAGCCGAGACCCTTGGAGGCGATGTGAGATGTGGGACTGGCCATCTTGAAAAGACTGCGAAGTGCTGACAGTGCAGTTCCCGAGGTACCCTCGAAGCTCTGCATTGGGGTTTGAGAAGCCCCAGCCCCGAGCAGCTCATGCACCGAAGATCACCCCTCCACACTCACCGAGTGCTGCATGGGGCCCTTTTGCATTTTCCTGCTCGACGTTTCTGTCCGGTCACTTGTTCGTAGGCTAGTGGCCTCTACGACGATGAACATTTGAATTTACTCTGCTGGTCTGGTTGCTCCAGAATAGCCCTCGCTCCCCTGAAAAGGAGCAGCCTCTCTGACCTTGCTGGTCCGAGTAAGAAGCGATCTTCAAATCCCGCGTGGGTTGCATTTGCCATGGCCTGTTGACTCCGATCCGGAAGCCGACACCGCCGACAGCGAGAGCTCTTGTGGGACAGTCTGTGATCCACTCCTGGTCATCGTCGATGCCCCCAGGTCCACGTGGCAGCGTAGACAAGCTTCTCGACAACCACCTGATTGCGCCCTACATCGCCTGGTTCCTTCCTGGTTCCATCATGGTCACTGGCTCCATAGAACGCCACGACGAAACCCGACGCACTTTGACACCTATGCACCCGCTTCTTGTGGATGAGGTAACAAGAGTTCTCCGGTGCTCCTGTAGTGGTACACACCTCTAGTGTCCTAGTTTTAAGTGGCTAAGTTCTAGTCCAGTCGGAAGACTTCTAAAACAGTAACTTTGTAACTTTTACGCACCATTGACTTTGCATTGGTGCATGCATGTGCTTTTAGCGCTGCACCCGAATCCCGCGGGCCTCTCCCGTCCTAACTACTGTTAGACCAGTGTAGCCCCAGCAATTCCCAAGGCCCTAGGCCTTACCATTGTTCGAGGGGTGGTACTTATACCACTATTTTAGTATATGGTTTGAGTGGCCACCGGCCCTATCCATAATTGTGCAACTTTTGTATGTTTAACTGTGCTTTTGTTTAAACGCTTGTGCCTCTGGACTCATTAAGAGTACACAGGATTATTCTAGTAATAAATACATATATGTTTATAATATATAACTTGTGTGGTGTCCTTTCATTTGATATTAAAGGATTGCATATGGTAAAACAGCTGGCTTCACATGCCCTCTTGAGTTAAGCCTAAGACTGCTTATGTCCATGCTACCCCTAGGATAGCTTGTCTATAAGGTTGACTTTACAACCATCACCATAAGGGTTGTTTGGACTGATACAAGGTGCTCACTAGAATAGTGAACATCATACATCAGGACAACTTCTCACATTGGTGTGCAGCGGTTGGGATTTGAGCTTGCTGTTGTTTTACCAATTGTAATCTTGATATCATTTGAAAGATCATGTTAAGTACCATAGGTACATATAAACAAAGCTTACAAACTTAAGTTCTACTGAACTTAGTAGTTGTAGACCAAAGGGCTTAGCACACCCTGACTACAACTCACTAGCAAGGTGCTAGTAGGAAAACACATAGTGTAGGTAGGTGCATACACCCACACCTCACTAGCCATGTCTGGCACAGGGGAACAAACCAGTTCTTTACCTGTGACAGGTGACCTTGCCAAGGCACCTTCCAGCTATGGAAAACTCAGCTTCAGAGACTTGAGTGCCTTGTGCACTACAAGGGGGCTGAACAAGGGTCACAACCCTACTATCTCAATCCTGATAGGTGTCCTAGAGACAGACGACCTTGAGAAGGCTACAGCAGTCCCCTCAGGTAATACAGGAGAAGGAATTATCCCCCTAGAAGAAGATCCCATCACCCCAGAAGTAGAGGAGGTTGAGGAAGATCTTGATTCAGATGATCAGGGGGATATCCAGGTTCAAGACTGGAGGCTTAGCCAGGATAACCTAAGTTTACATGGGGATGGAGAGGTGTTCCACCTTCCCAGACCTAATAGTAGACTACTTCCTGGCAATAGAAGAAAGAGATCCCTTTCCAGGGAATCTAACCTTTCTAATGCCTCAAGGGCTTCTCAAAGGGGAATGACTTCCCCTCAGAGAAAAGAGCATAAGACCAGGATGAGAGCTGTCAAACTCCAGATAGAGATGGAAGAGATAGCCCTGGCCCAAGCTAAACTTGCTTTAGCAAGGGAACAAAAATTGAGTGGAGTAGACTCCACTGGTGGCAGCAATATCCCTAGAGATAAAGATAGGTCCTATGATCATAAGAACCTGAGTAAGATTGTGCCCCCCTACAGAGATGGGGATGATATCCACACATGGATAACTGCTCTGGAGAGGGCCTGCATGGTACAGCAGGTTCCCCAAGATCAGTGGGCAGCAATCTTGTGGCTCTCCTTTTCTGAGAAAAGGAGAGATAAGCTCCTCACTGTTAGACCTGAGGATGCTAAAAACTACACTGTCCTGAAGAGTTCTCTTATTGATGGGTTTGGCCTAACCACTGAGCAATACAGGTTCTTGTTCAGAGATACCCATAAAGCTCAGACTCAGGACTGGACTGATTTTGTTGATTGTGCCACTAAGGCTCTGGAAGGTTGGTTACTGGGAAGTAAAGTTACAGACTATACAGGATTGTACAATCTAATAATGAGAGAACAGATCCTTAATAATTGCCAGAACCAGTTGTTGCATCAACACCTGATTGACTCAGATCTGACCTCTCCCCCAGAATTGGGAAAGAAGGCAGACAAGTGGGTCAGAACCAGGGTTAAGCAGAAACCCCAGAACCAGGGAGTTGATCAGAAAAAGGCAGACCAGAAAGGTGGAGATCCAAAACAAAAAGACCAGAAGTTTTCTTCAGGCCCCCAAAATACTTCTAATGAGGGGGGGTCCCTAACTGGAAAGAAAAAGAAGAAGGATGATGGGCCAAAGAAACCTTGGTGTAATACCTGTAAATCAGTTTCTCACTGGGGTAGTGAGTGCACTAAGAAAGGAACAGCCCCTACCACTGTAGCCCCTAAGGCACCTGCACCCCCTAGTACAGTTAGCAGTGGTAGTGCACAACCCAAGGCTTTAGTGGGGTTAACCCTGGGTACTGAGATGGAGTCTGGCTTAGTCAGGGTCCTTACTCAGGCAGTTCTGATCTATGATGTGGACATGACTATGCCCACTACTGTGAGTCCCAATACTTTGGGCAAGTATAGGCAGACGCCTTTGATAAATGATAAAGTGGCTCAGGCCTACAGGGACACATGTGCCAGTGTCACTATGGTGACAATTAACTTTGTGGACCCTGGACAAATTGTACTGGGTGGACATTACCTAGTGACCAATGCTAGCAATGCCACTACTACACATAGTGTGGCTGTTGTTAACTTCTCCTGGGGAGGGGTAACTGGCCTCAAAAGAGTTGTGGTAAGTGCAGACCTCCCAGATGAATGTCTTTTGGGCAATGATCTAGAGGATTCAGTATGGTCAGAAGTGGAGTACAGGACTCATGCAGAGATGCTAGGTATTTCAGCACATGTCCTTGCTGTAACCATGTCCCAGGCCAAGAAGTGCCTACCTGAACCTGTGCTGGATCTTGAAACTATAGACCAGACACAACCCAAGAGGAAGAGCAAGAGGGTTAAGGCAGTGCCTTCCACCTTGCCCCAGGTTGAGGATCAGCCCTCTCAGGAGGATGATTCTGTGATCCAAGAGGAGACTGTCCTGGAAGAGTTTGAATCTGATCAGGTGGAGTTTCTGGGGACAGGGGGACCCTCAAGGACAGATCTGGGGCAGGCTCAGTTAACTTGTCCTTCTCTTGAACCCCTCAGACAGCAGGCTGCTGCTAAGGCTGCTGGGAATGCTCAAGGTACCCATAAAGTTTATTGGGATGATGGGCTCCTTTATTCAGAGGCTAAAGACCCCAAGCCTGGTGCTACCAGGAGGTTGGTCATACGTCTGCAATTTAGGGGCTTCCTTCTAACCTTGGCCCACGAAATTCCCCTAACAGGACACTTAGGCCAGAACAAGACTTGGGACAGGCGTGTCCCTCACTTTCACTGGCCTCACATGTCAGAAGATACCAAGGAGTTTTGTCGCTCCTGTGACACCTGCCAAGCCAGTGGCAAATCAGTTGGCACCACAAAGGCCCCCTTATACCTCTACCTGTGGTGGGGGTGCCCTTTGAGAGAGTTGGGATAGACATTGTTGGACCAATGGATTCCCAAACAGCATCTGGGCACAGATTTATCCTGCTGGTAGTGGATCATGCCACCAGGTACCCAGAGGCAATTCCCCTGAGGACCACAACAGCTCCTGTTGTGGCAAGGGCCATACTTGGAGTTTTCTTAAGAGTGGGCTTTCCAAAGGAGGTACTTTCAGACAGAGATACCAACTTCATGTCTGGATATTTGAAGGCAATGTGGAAAGAGTGTGGAGTGAACTATAAGTTCACCACACCCTACCATCCACAGTGCAATGGGCTTGTTGAAAGGTTCAACAAGACCCTAAAAGGGATGATAAAAGGCTTACCTGAAAAGCTTAGGCGAAGATGGGACATCCTTTTACCCTGCCTACTCTTTGCTTACAGAGAGGTCCCACAAAAGGGGGTTGGCTACAGCCCTTTTGAGCTTTTGTTTGGATACCCTGTAAGGGGTCCCCTGTGTCTTGTGAAGGAAGGATGGGAGTTACCTCTCATAAAGCCTAAACTTGACATAGTGGACTATGTACTTGGTCTCCGCTCCAGGATGGCTGAATACATGGAGAAGGCTACAAAAAACCTTGCGGCCAGTCAAGAATTACAGAAAGCTTGGCATGGCCAAAAGGCTGTGCTGACTGAGTACCAGCCAGGACAGAAGGTGTGGGTGTTGTAGCGAGTGGCCCCAGCAGCTCTCCAAGACAAATGGTCTGGACCCCACACCATACTTGAGAAAAAGGGAGAGGTCACCTACTTGGTGGACCTTGGCACCCCTAGGAGCCCCCACAGGGTGCTCCATGTTACCAGATTGACGGCATATATGGACAGGGCAGACATGGGTTTACTCATGGCTACAGATGGGGACCAGGAGGAAGAGAGTGACCCTCTCCCAGACCTGTTATCCCAATACCCTGATCATGGCTCAGTGGATGGAGTAGCCTTGTCAGGCAACCTCTCTGACCAGCAGCAATGGGAATGCAGACAGGTTCTGCAGGCTCACAGACATATGTTTTCTCTAACACCCAGTTAAACTAACTGGTGTACCCATGAGGTGGACACTGGTGACAGTCTGCCTGTGAAGAATAAAATCTACAGGCAACCTGACCATGCCAGGGATAGTATAAAGACTGAGGCGCAGAAAATGCTTGAACGTGGAGTGATTGAGCCATCAGAGAGCCCCTGGGCCAGCCCAGTAGTCCTTGTGCCAACACCTCATACCCAAGATTGAAAGAGAGAAACGAGGTTCTGTGTGGACTATAGAGGTCACAATGCTGTCACTAGGACAGATGCTCACCCCATTCCAAGAGCAGATGAGCTCATAGATAAATTGGCTTCTACCAAATTTCTGAGCACATTTGATTTGACAGCTGGCTATTGGCAAATCAGGTTATCTGAGGAGTCCAAGGCCAAAACAGCTTTCTCAACCCCTGGAGGCCATTACCAATTTGTGGTGATGCCCTTTGGTTTGAAGAATGCACCTGCCACTTTCCAAAGGTTGGTGAACCAAGTCCTTGCTGGGTTGGATGACTTTTGTGCAGCGTATCTTGATGATATTGCTGTCTTCAGCTCCACCTGGGAGGATCACCTGATCCACCTGAAGAAGGTTTTAGAGGTCCTGCAAAAGGCAGGCCTAACTATCAAGGCCACAAAGTGCCAGATAGGGCAGGGTAAGGTTGTGTACCTGGGCCACCTTGTAGGTGGGGGTCAGGTTCAACCATTGGAGAGCAAGATCCAGGCCATACAGGGCTGGGCTCCTCCAACCACCCAGACACATGTCAGAGCTTTCTTGGGCCTGTCTGGGTACTACAGAAAATATGTAAAGAACTATGGGTCCATAGTGACACCATTAAATGATCTGACATCCAAGAAGATGCCAAAAAAGGTTCAGTGGACAGTTAGCTGTCAAAAGGCATTTGATGACCTGAAGGATGCCATGTGCTCTGCACCTATCCTAAAGAGTCCTGACTACTCCAAAGAGTTCATTGTCCAAACAGATGCTTCTGAGTTGGGGGTGAGAGCTGTGCTTTCACAACCTAATGTAGATGGTCAAGACCAGCCCATTGCTTTTATTAGCAGAAGGCTGACCCCTAGAGAGAAACGTTGGTCAGCTATTGAGTGTAGCGATTTCATGTCCAATTAGTTCAGTATCCGTCCTACCCTTATAAAATCCGCAGTTTGCCTTACCGTCATGGTGAAATGAAAAGCGTCAGAAAACTACAGCTACCAGCATGCTAAGGGGCAGGACACGTGGAGGCTCCGGGCGGATCTCACAAAAGCACCTCCTCCACAATGGGAAGGTGCTTGTCAATCAACCAGTTGCTGTTTGGAATGGCGGATGGTGTTCCCCACTGGATTTCAGCTAGAAGATTGTAGCCGTGGACGTTTTCCTAGACTTTCCTAGATTCGAGATTCAGCCATTTCCAGATACAATTGGAGTACCCCCTTGGTATCTGACAGGTACTCTTGCGGAAGGAGCGGGGGCTCGCCTCCTCCGCATATCGTCAGTCTTCGTGTTATTTTAGAACAGAAAAGCCGCGGTGCTTTTTAAACGCGCTGTTACGCGTTTAAATTGCTTGCGCGTGTCAGAAGAGCATTGCATGAGAACGCGACTGGATATGAAGACGCGTTCTTGACAATACACTCTTTAGCAGTGCCCCGGGGTAGTTGCTTTGTTTTGTTCTCGTCCTATGAATATTTTGCCATATCTTATTGCACCCCGAAGGATTCCTCTACACGCTGCCGCTGCAACTTGCCAAGTCTCGAGTAAATCACGCTGCTCCTTATAACCTGAATTCAGACCTTAGAAACTTTGCGTTGTGAAGCAAACAACGTTCTAATTCTCAGGGGGATCAGTTACCTTTTTGTTATTACCTTCTATTTTTGACCATTTGAACATGAGTATGTTTATGTGCTTACCTGCTGTTACTGAAGACTGCACATTTACTTAGAGCCTATTGCCTCAAAAGGAACTATTGAGTTGTTCTACTTTACCTTTAATTTCGTATTGGGCTTAAGGGTGCGCACGTTCTAGTTCTAGCTGTATAGTCATTCTGGTGAGTAGGGTGAGAAGAACAAACGTTTTGAACTTGGTATTAGAGGAGAAGGCAGGTGTCTTATCTTTTGCTTTGACATCCTATTATGCAGTATGGACATCCTTCCTGATACCTAGCAGTTCTTTCGACCAGACCTTGAGGGAATCACAGAATATACAGCAAGTTTATTATTTAATCCACTTACCTTTTCCCCTGGGTACATTTCCACGCTGAAGGATGGTCTTCCTCTGCTGGGGTTTGTGCTAGGAGGAAATTGGGGGCATTTCGTCGATCATCATCTCTAAGTGGAGCACAGACCAGGGACTGACCATGGCAATGCAGATGGTCTCTCCAGGTATTTCCACTTAGAACATGAAGACTTATCTGGTCAAGGTTAAGTTTAATGTCCCTGTGTTTGGGGGGGGGGGTTATGTAGGAGAGTAGGGTCTGCTTTCCTATGGTCACCCCACTTTTTGCTTTTTGCTTCACTGGTTTTTGACTTAATGTGGCTGTGGGCCTGCTAATCAGACCCACAGCCTGCTGTTATCTTTCTAAATTCATAACCATGTACTTTAGGTACATCACCAATGTGGTATTGGATCACCTTATCAGCCCCTGAACAGTGTACTATAGGTACCCAGGGCATAGGTGCATCCAAGGCCTACCAGGGGCTGCAGCATATCTTTTGCCACCCCTGGCTGGCCATCCAAACTGACACAACTGGCTGATCACTCAGCTGGGGCAAGGTCGTGTAATCACCCCTTGCTTAGATATAGTATACCTATATCTAAACCTATATCTGGACACATATACACCTATAAGTCACTCCTATGGCAGGCCTTAACAATCCTGGAGGCAGAGGGCTTGGTTTTATGTGAGATGGTGCTCTAGCAGGAGCTTAGCCTGTCTGCAGCTTTCGGAACCATGTCCTTATAGCTGTTCCAGGGTATTGCCATACCATATACTCTTAAGTGCATTATAATCCGCGCGGTTAGATGCTATCTTTAGTTTGGCTTTATCAAAACATTGTCGAGTAAGGTGTCATACGTTTTGGAATACTACCCCCTCGCCAATTCTGGAGACGGGGATAGCATTCCACCCTTCTAGAGGGAGAAGACATGTTAGTAGCAGTAAACGCGGTTAAAACTAACCAGAGCACCAGCATCAAAAAATGGATGCTGCTGCCGCAGACACAAGTCTGGCCTCCTGCTGCTGACCAAAACTCCGGCAGGGGAGGCCTGGACAAATGGTATCCTGTCACAGGGAGGTGTTACACCACCCCAGACAGGAGATAGTGGATTGAGGCAGGCAGGGCGAGTGAAACTAGACACTACCTGGGGCGCACAAGGCTCCCCATGCATAGCCCAGTTCTGGCGCAAAACTGGACAAAGGGAAAGGGGTGTAACCACCCCCTTCCTGGGTCCCACCCATAGGAGGGACCTAGCAGGTAATCCAGCCCCTTGATTTGGAATAAAGGTAGGAGCTGTGTCCATAGGCTTTAGATAATCCTGACTGAAACTTTGAAATGAAACTCTGGACCCTTCGACATCCCACTCGACGTGGAAGACTGAAGAAACTCCCTTGTGGTCAAGGAGTGACCACCCTGTGCAAACAGGCACCATCCAGTGCCCAATGGTTTGCTTTGTTGCAGCTCCCGCCGGAGCTCGAGTGACAGAGATCAACAAGAACTGAATTCCCCGACATCCAACAGCCCGATCCACAGCCACAGCATAGCTGAGATCCGCGGAGGCGACGTGAGATGTGGGACCGGCCATCTTGAAAATACTGCGAAGTGCTGACAGTGCAGCTCCCGAGGCACCCTCAAAACTGTGCATTGGGGTTTGAGAAGCCCCAGCCCCGAGCAGCTTGTGCACCGAAGATCACCCCTCCACACTCACCGAGTGCTGCGTGGGGCCCTTTTGCATATTCCTGCTTGATGTGTCTGTCCGGTCACTTGCCCGTTGGCTAGTGGCCTCTACGACTATGAATCTTTAAATTTACTTTACTGGTCTGTTTGTTCCAGACTAGCCCTTGCTCCCCTGAAAAGGAGCAGCCTCTCTGATCTTGCTGGTCCGAGTAAGAAGCAATCTTCAAATCCTGCGTGGGTTGCATTTGCCAAGGCCTGTTGACTCCGATCCGGAAGCCGACACCGCCTACAGCGAGAGCCTTTGTGGGACAGTCCGTGATCCACTGCTGGTCATCGTTAATGCCCCCGAGTCCAAGTGGCAGCGGAGACAAGCTTCTCAACAACCACATGATTGCGCCCGACATCGCCTGGTTCCTTCCTGGTTCCATCCTGGTCACTGGCTAGTGACCCAGACTCTGTCCCCTGTGCTTTCAGGTACTCTACATCTTCGATCTACCCTTGGATCCAACCGGACTCTTCTCTCCTGGCCGCCTGCAGCATCTTCATCTCCAGGCTCCATAGAACTCCATGACGAAACCCGACGCACTTTGACACCTATGCACCCGCTTCCTGTGGGTGAGGTAACGAGAGTAATCCGGTCCCCCTGTAGTGGTACACACCTCTAGTGTCCTAGTTTTAAGTGGCTAAGTTCTAGTCTAGTCGGAAGACTTCTAAAACAGTAACTTTGTAACTTTTACGCACCATTGACTTTGCATTGGTGCATGCGTGTGCTTTTAGCGCTGCACCCGAATCCCGCGGGCCTCTCCCGTCCTAACTACTGTTAGACCAGTGTAGTCCCAGCGATTCCCAAGGCCCTAGGCCTTACCATTGTTCGAGGGGTGGTACTTATACCACTATTTTAGTATATGGTTTGAGTGGCCACCGGCCTTATCCATAATTGTGCAATTTTTGTATGTTTAACTGTGCTTTTGTTTACACGCTTGTGCTTCTGGACTCATAAAGAGTACAGAGGATTATTCTAGTAATAAATACATATATTTTTATAATATATAACTTGTGTGGTGTCCTTTCATTTGATATTAAAGGATTGCATATGGTAAAACAGCTGGCTTCACATGCCCTCTTGAGTTAAGCCTAAGACTGCTTATGTCCATGCTACCCCTAGGATAGCTTGTCTATAAGGTTGACTTTACAACCACCACCATAAGGGTTGTTTGGACTTGATACAAGGTGCTCAATAGAATAGTGAACATCATACATCAGGCCAACTTCTCACAGTAGTTCTTGGTGGGCTTTTTCCCAAATGGACAAAAGGTGCTTATGATGGTCTGTAACTGTGGGAGTGTGTAATTCAACAGAAGGTAACTCCAAAAGAAGGAATTTGGGATGATATCCACTTGTGAAGAAAAAGGGGGAGACTTTGGACGCTGAGTGCGTGGTGTTATTATAGGCGAACTCGGCCAAAGGCAGAGCCCAAACCCAATCACTGGTCATGGTGCTAATTAAACATCTTAGGAATTGCTCTAGGGTTTGATTTGTTCTCTCAGTTTGGCCATCTGTTTGCGGATGGAAAGCTGTAGAGAGACGGTGATCAATGTGGAGACTTTTGCATAATCCTTGCCAAAACTTGAATACAAATTGAAGGCTTCTATCTGAGACTATCATGGAAGGCAATCCATGATGACGTACCACCTGGTGGATAAACGCATCTGTAAGTTCCCTGGCAGTGGGCAATTTCTTAAGGGGAATAAAATGGGCCATTTCAGATAGCATATCTACCACTACTAAAATAGTGGTGTATCCCCGTGTGGTAGGTAGATCGGTGATGAAGTCCATGCTAATGGATGACCAAGGGCTATTAGATACAGGTAGAGGTTGCAATAACCCGGCAGGAGCACAGTGTAAACTTTTTTGTCTGGCACATGTTGGACAGGCTTTGACAAAATCGGGGATTTCTTGGTTCATTCCTCTCCACCAAAACCATCGGTGACAGGTCTGTAAGGTTTTTGCCACCCCTGGATGAGCTGCCATAGGTAAAGCATGACACCATTTCATAATCAATGTTCGTGTTTCTGTTGTGGGGAGAAACAGGCGGTCATTATGGAAAAACAGGCCGTCTCTTATAGTGTGACATGGATCAGTTAACCATTAATGGTGATCTAGATAGCCAAGGCTTGTTCAAGAAGTAAAAAAAAGGAATCGGACTCCGTTCAACTTCCTTCTCCTACCGCTATGAGCTTGTGTACTGGAATGATAGGTAAGGGTACGTCCACGGAGTCTTTATGTTCCTTTCCTAGGCGTGACAAGGCATCACCTTTACCTTGTCTGACTCCAGGTCGAAAATGGATCACATAATCGTATTCGCAGAAAAAGGACACCCACCTCATCAGTCTAGGTGTAAGAGCTCTGGCCGCTCTAAAATACTGAAGATTCCTATGATCGGAATAGATGGTAATAGTGTGTGGGGACCCCAGAAGATAATGGCGCCATTCCTGAAATGCCATTTTAATGGCCAGGAGTTCTCTCTCTCCTATATGTATGTATGTAACGCATACTTGTAGAGCGCAGACTGTCACCCAGAGGGTATCCTGGCGCTTTGACCCTGTATATACCTGCGCGAGGCGCCATTACACTGCCCTTGGGAAAAGATATTTACAACAAGGGGTGGTGAGGGACAGAGTCTCTGAATTAAGCAGAATACTCTCACCCAGTCAAGAGATCAGGGCTAGATCCAACACCGTTTTTTAGCTCACTGCACCATCCCAGTTTGGGAAAAGATGGCATTTAAGTCCTTTTTTAAAGGAGGACAGATCCTTCAACCTCCTCAAAAAGAGTGGCAGAGAATTCCAAAGCTTGGCAGCGGTGAAGCCGAAAGAGCGGCCACCCATCCTCACCCTTTGAATTCTGGGAACCGTTACCAGAAAGGCTGAAGAGGACCTCAAAGTTCTAGCTGCTGAATACCAGGAGAAGAGGTCCCGCAATAGCACAGGCCCCAATCCATGGAGGGCCCTGAAAACTATGCAGGAGGCTTTAAAACAGATCCGCTGATGAACCGGCAGCCAATGGAGGTCCTTTAGTGCCAAGGAGGAGGAGGCTGAGCGAGTTCGAGAAAGTGCCAGCTTAGCTGCCATATTCTGGACGCGTCGCAGCTTTTTAATCAGGATGTTTGGAGCGCCCAGGAGCAGCGCATTACAGTAGTCGAGCCTACTGAGGATGATACTGCGCACTACTTCAGGTCTGGCAGAAAGAGGGAGCAAAGGAAGAACTTTCCGCAGAGATTGAAGCAGCATCATACATGTTGCGGTAGTCTTATTAACAAAAGCGTCCAGCTGTAGATTTGGACCAAACATAACGCCCAGATTACGGACAGAAACTGCTGCGGCAACCATGCCCGGGGTGGAAGTAGGCAAGAACGCCTCAGGCAGAGGACGAGGCGTACGGTCCAGTGAGCAATGAAGCACCTCTGTTTTTGACCCATTAAATTGGAGAGAGTTTCAGCGCAGCCAGTCCGCCGTGGCTGTCATGCAGTGATGAAAAGTCTCCTTAGAGACCGCATCACTACCTTCAAAGGAAAAAATAAGCTGTGTGTCATCGGCATAATTGATGACTGTGTAGTGTAGTTCCTATCATCCCAATAGGCTCTGCGCATTGGAATAATACCTTCAATAGTATAGGCCTAGACCAGACGTTAACTAGGTCTACTACTGTCGATATTAGACTTAAAGTTTTGGGTTTGCCAGCTTAGCTCAGAGTTCACTAGAAACTTTCTCGAATGTTCAGGAAGGACTTAACTTCCCTGATTAGACAAGAAGGGATTTAGTTTCTGACAACCATAGAACATGACAACTTTGCTCTCCCCTAATCAAGAGTATATCTCGAGAGTCGTGTGAACAAAAGGCAATTTATTTTACTCAGTCAGTACGTGCATTCTTAGTCTCATCAGATTGTAGAGAAAAGGAAGAGACGGGCGTGTTCAATAAAAAGGTTTTATTTATTGATCAGTCTCTTTTCTCATACAAGAGAAATGGATCGATATTATTGCAATACTTATAGCTAAGTAAAGTGCATACATTAAAAGCAATAGTATAAAATAATACTGTAAAAACATTGATATGGTTTCTAAGCCATAAGATGTTTTAAAATGAATAAAATATATTACATACACATATGCATTTGACTAAACGTACTCAACTGGTGTTTCTAAATACGCCTACCCCGTGTACCTGACCTAAGTCTAATACGTGGGCGGGAATAGAAAGTTACAGTTTAAGTTAACTTTGTTTTTGCCAAGTGAATAACTAAAGAATTCTCTGTGAGGGGTTATTCAGTTCTGTACCTGGAATCTAGGTTGAATGAGGGATGGTATCTCTCTCTCTGGTCTCGATATTCCAGGCTGCCTGCGAGGGCTACCCGGAAGCGCCGGTGCTGGATTTCTCGGCAGGAGAAAGCAGCGCGTCTCGTTCTCAGCGCGTCAGGAAGGCGGGGCTGCGCCAGCGGGGTCTGCTCTGCTCTGGGCTTCGGCAAGTCTGGCTGCTCCGTCCTCGTCACCACCGCGTGTCCTTGCATAGGGCAATATCGGTAATATTTATACCTTTAAGGTGCCGAGATTGACGTAAGGATGGACATAGATACGTCAATAAGGATGTCATACGACTTGCTCGTTAGCACATTCTTTTACTGAAGTTCTCGGTGAAATCAAAACAATGGCCGCAGGGTTTTGCCCAGGTTGTCATAGGTTTGATTTGTTATGAGAACTCCGTATGCCTTCACAGGGGCTGGAGGAATATCGCTTGTCTAATTAGATCGCAAGCGTTATGACCTAATCAGATAACACGTTCCTGTGCCGTAGTGTGACTGCGTCAGATAACGGTATCTGCATCATGGGGGTTTTCTGCCTCATGGGCTGACTGCTAGTTAACTTGTTGGTTTGTTTTAACCAGAATAGGGTCAGGAATAGGGGGATCGATTCAGAACCTATAGGAATACATCACACCCACTCCACGCTAACTATGGACATATTTACTAATCTATGCATAGTAAAACATACTATAGAGTATAGTGTATACCTTACCACCCCAAAATACATTAATGCATTTTGAAATTATCAAATATACTGAAAAATTGCAGTCATATGTATTGTATGCACTCAAGCTGTAGAATAATGCCAAAGTAATCACATTTGTATACATTATTGCTATTTGGTATATGAGAATTACACATGAAATGGCTCTTAATGCAGAAAAAAAGTTCGAGACCATTCCATCACAGAATAAAATATATATGAACATACCAGCGGGCAGCTAATGTCTATAAGCTATCTAAAATTTAGAAACCTTAGTTCTCTAAGAATAGTTCTTACTTTAAGCAGAAGATAGTGTCCCGAAAAATATGCAAAAAAATATTTTGGGGCTGCTGAAAAATTGCTGTCCGTGAACTGGAGGGAAAATTGTTCATGTGACTTTATTTTTAAAGTTGAAGGCCGAATTCAGGGAACGCCGTGTGCGAGCTTGCTCAAAAGTTTCTATTTCTGCTCTGGTGAGAACATCATATCATTTAGGCTTTCGAAAAAACTGTCAACAGCTTCCTGGGAAAGTTCCACTAACTCGGAAATAGGTGTAATCATGCATTCGTGCGCATGATTGTCTCCATTGACATTCTGATTCGCATTGCTGACAGAAGGTCGTACCTGATCGATGCTGCTTTCATCTTGAACTTCACTACCCATCAATCGTAGTGGTGAAGCTTCCACGAATGCCGTCATCAGGATTGGTAGCCTTTGAGGGCAGCACAAAGCGTGAACCTTGATCGGGCTCAACAATGTTTCTGCATCCATTGGCGCATCCGATTGTAGCGTCAGACAGGTGTCTAACACGCATTCTTCTCCGCATAGCAGACACCTTAATACAGGTAAAACACATCTTTGCCACATTGGTCGAAATGATAGAAACCAAGTCATGTTCAGGTCTCTAAGCCGGGAGAGTCCCAGGATTTTTGATATCCGGTCCCGGTATCCAATGGCTAGGATTGTTTCTTCCATTGTCGCAAGAGTTTTGTCTGTGACATGGGTTGCCATACCGAAAAATAAGGACCAAGAATAGGATTCCTGCAATTAGTCCCAAGATCAGGGGAAGTCCGCCAAAAATCGAATGGACGAAATCTGGAAAAATACCCAGTATGGCTTTGAATGGTGTTAATGCCATCGAAAATACTGTCTTAAATACCTTTGAGACCCCATTGGTATCAGAAATATTTAAGATTTCATTCAGGATTTCTGCGAAATGTATGGGGGAATTAGTTGATAACAATGAATGTATCTCTGCAGTCGTCCTTGCGACTTGTAGATCATACGTTTCTTTTGATGACGTGAGCCTTGTAGGCGTCTGAAGAAGCACTGTTTTCATTCTGCTTAAAGTATCTATTCGAATAGAAGTAATTTTCAAATTGGGCCATGCCCTTGCCTCCCTGTCTGGAAAGGAGCTGGGGAACAATGAGCGTCCACAGCACTTGACCTTCGCAGTCGTAGTTACCAGATAAGGAGTCCCGGGCATAAGACTACAACATCTGCGGTCTACAATTAGAATGTAACTCCCATTATAGAGTCTTTGAAAGAATGGTTCTATTTCTGTTGCAGGTGCGCCTTGCTGGTGACATGAAAGGTTGTATGAATTCCCTTCACAGGCTCCATGCAAACTAATTCCGTTACACAGAAGCGTGCCGCCTAGTGACATCGCACAATTATTGCCACTAAGAAACACTTTCTGTCCTTTATTACTGACACATGCATGTGAATAGGGCAGGTTCCATGTTGTTTTAATGTACCCCTTTCCCAATTTCTCGTACATGCCAGCCTGTATATATTTTTGGCAGTATTGAAACCTGAAGGTTGAGATTGGAATATTTATTATCCCATGTATTATCCATTCACTGACAGGTCGTTCTGACATTGTCACTGGTAATCTTTCGAGTTTTTCAATGCTCAAGATTGTATAATCAGCACCCTTTTGTGCCATACTGATTTGTCTATCAGTAAGGTTAAAGATTTGGAATAGTGACGTTGTGTTAATTAAACGCCAAGGCACATAGCCTGAACGCAGATTTTGTAACGCCAGCCAAGCTGTACTATAGAACGCAATTGAGACTGACCGTGTTGTAGCAACAGTAAGTCCTGCGATAATATGTCGATTGCTGAAGACACAATGCTGTCCAAAGAAAAAATTCTGGAGGACAGAGTCATTAACCCATTGTCCACTACAGAAAGTGATTTTTCCAAATTAATACGGTCAATTTCCCGTATTCTCTCTGCTGTTTCAATTTGAGTAACCTTCCAGGCCTCATTGTATGCTGCATATACAGAGGCTGCTATGAAACGTTTTTGACGCTGTTTGCGCGGTCCCATAATGAAATCACGCAAGTCAGCACCATCAGTAAGTAAAGTTAGGTGTTGCTTAATTTCTGTCAGTGTGTAAGTTTGTAGCCATTGAAGGCATAATTTGCCCACACTGTAGGTGGTTATTATCCCTGGGTGATGTCTTTGGGGATATCTAGGGTCTGGCCTGGTCATTTTGAACCCCTGTGTTTTGTTCAGGAATCTGTCTTGACAGTTATTAGTATCTGTGGGCCAGATCAACCACTGTTTCCAATCTGGATGTGTTCTGTTTTGGTTTAATACATAATTTACGTCTATCTCTTCATCTGTAGAGCTATTGCTGAACATTGTTGGCTTTGGAATAGACGGTTTATTTAAGTCTTTGATTTTGGCTATGCCAAGACAGGTAGTTTGTTGAACAGTGTCATTTAAAAATATCATTTGTTCTGGGATCATGCAGGCTCTAAACAAAGATTCTATACCCTGCACATGCCAATCTTTTGTACCCCAAACACTTTTCAATTCAACATTTTTGTCCCAATAATCAAACCCAAAAGTATTCATTTGTTCAAAAAATGAGTCTGAATATATCAATTTTGTGTTGGTTGTCATGGTCTTTGTCCCTGTCTTGTTTGACAATTTGAAATAAAATGCTTCAGCATTACTTGTGTTAAAACCTGAAAAGTATGAATATTTGTCATAGAAGGTTCTTGAGCTTCCTTTTGGAGGGGTTGCACAATGTTCCCATTGATTATAATTTAAAACATTTCTAGGTTGTGCAGATCTATGTAAAAAATGGTTACCATAGTGGTTATAACAGTACATACTATCATAATTTGTAGAACCCTGCAAATAATCATGTTTTGTAAATTTAGCAGACATTACTAAGTCAGACATCATATTATTAATGCTTTCGAAGTCCCAATCATCAGCAAATGAGCTTGGTTTTGCAAAGTTACTCAATGAGATCTTAATTTGGTGTGGATATTTCAGGATTTCGACCGGACCATAAATTTCATAGTCAGTGTTGTCCCAGGCTACCCCACCCGGTATAGGATTGGCTGTGAAGTTGACTGAAGAAAGTTCTCTTTTCTCGACGTGTGAAGATGTGTGTGGTTTGAGGATCAAGTTGATTTTCTGACTTGCTGTGTCCATTTTAGCATATTTTCCCTCAATGAAGCGTCCCAAAGTTAGTACCATGATGAGCCAAAGTATGAGGATAAATGCACCAAAACCCACCCAAAATTCAATCCATGTAGAAATCAGATATGTTTCTTTCAGTTGTTTCAAAAGTTCCTTAGCTTTATCTTTAAAGGTTTTTGATGATGGCTGTGTCTTTGATTCACTGAAGCCTTCAGAGGAATCATCGAAGTTTATGAAGTAGCCGGATGCAGTTCTGTCAATTGTTCCAATTGCTTCAGGATTTCTGTTTTTTGCATTTTCAATTGGTACTTCATTATAGATTGGTGTGTCTCTGCTAAATGTTTTTATTTGGGTTTTCAGAGGTCTGAGTTCTATTGCATTGTTGCATAGTCCTTGTTGTTCTTCTGTAGGCGTTTCGAATGTGATGAGCCTCTTTGTTAGGACCTCTGTACTGGTAGCAAACCTTGGTGTTCTGCTACTTATTGGGAGTCCACTTGGCCTACTGTTTGTTATCGGCCACATGATTGTGGTTTTACCAGGTCGATGGATACAACTCGGTTCTCCTTTTACCAGCAAGTGGCGGTAGTACAACTGATCTTGTCCAGTTGACAGACAAGACAGGAACTGCTTTTCTGTAAGAAGGCCCAAATTCCTTCTTTACCGCGATCTTTTCCCTGACTAGATCCCCGACTTTTGGAATCCAGACAGGTCTTGCTGGGACAGGTGGTGGTTCTTCAGTGGTTGTTGGCTGTTGTTTCAACTTTATGTTGCTCAGGTCTTTTCTTGTTTTGTTTAAGTCCTGCAAAATAGCCAAACGGTCTTTGATATCAAAGCTTTTTTCTTTCACCACTGAAGTCTGACTATCAATGTCAGAGATCAACATCCTAGTTCCAAATAATAATTCGTACGCACTGAATCCCTTCAGAGAATTTCTTGGCAAGTTATTTAGACTACGTTGGACACTTATTAGATGTTTGACCCACCCAGCTCCCGAACCTAATATCCTTTCCGTTATAGATTGCTTTATGCCTTGGTTTTTTCTTTACACCATCCCGTACCCTCAGGAAGGAAGTGAGAAGATTCCCGCTGGGCTATGCTCATTTAGTCATGTTTCCCCTCAGGCTGGAGGGCTAGAGTGAAGACAATGGTCAAACGTAGCATGCTCTTAGCGTATATGCCATTTAGACTCGCAAATCTTTGTATAACAGTCCAGACGTCAGCCGAGTGCTGGTGATCTACATTATAAGTGGAAACTAGCCTGTATATGTTAATCGCAACCCTTCCTTTTTACTCTTGATTTTTTCTGGAGTAAAACGACGAGGTATTAAACTGTTTCTCTCCCCACTGCGATCTCTGTTGCAGTTTGGGCAGTTTTTTACAAACATGGTGTGACGCAGGCTCATGCCTGGCCACCAGTACCGTGATTGTAATTCTTCCAGAGAATCTTTTAGTTTGAGGTGTCTGAGACCCTCGCCCATATGTGCGTCTGCGATTAACAAGTTTCTCCTGTCCATGTTTGGAATCACTCTATCCCCCACTCCAGGGATTCGAGCAAAAGGGACGGAGTTTGCATCGATTATGTATGTATAATTGAGTGGATAGTTGATCGGTAACGCTGAGCGGTCGCCTTTTGATGACGTTTTCACCGCCAGCACTGTTTCACCGTCAATGTATTTTAATGTACGCTTTTTTCGAACTACGGGAGCCGATTTAGTGGCTGCCGCTATGGCTGTCTCAGCCAATGAATTCCCTGCAACGTGAACGCCATCACGCTGATGACTCAGTGAGTGTGTCACGTGAGTCTTTGGTAGCTCTTTCTGTAAAAGAGCTATTTGTTCCCAGAGCAGTTTTTGCTTTATTGGTGCATCTGTGTCATCTTTGTAACCGTTTTGAATCCATGTCTGTAAATCCTTGTTATATGATTTGAAGCAGTATTATGAATCTGACACTATAAGTGTCGGGAATTCGCGATCCGCATTATCTAGCGCCATTTTCAATGCTAATATTTCAGTCTGTTGTTCTGAATTAGTTTCTACTGAGTGTGTTTTTGTTAATAGAGGTTTTAGTTTACCTCCGCGCCACACTTCTTTTGTAATCCCACATGTGGGGTTGTATGCCTGTTCTCCCCAAACGGGGGGTTGAGCATGTCCGTCCGTATAAATTACACAGGCGTAATGTCGTAAAGGCAGAATGTCGATTGGCAGAGGGAATGTTCTTTCATATTCTAAATTTTCCATTTCTTCTAGTTCTGGATCAAAGTAATAGTATACTTTGTCCGTTGTGATTGAATTCACCCATTGTATCCATTCCGGATTCAATGTTGTTGTTGGTAAATTACACGGTGTTGTTAGTGCCTCAAAGGCTGATTCAGCTGTTCTGACTGTGATATGTCTACCGTCAGCTTGATCTTTTTCTCTAGCTATTGCGGTTTGAACTGCATGAACAATTTTTTCTTTGTTGCTGAATTTCTGTTCAGCTTCTGTGTACATGTGTGATTTGAATGCAATTGGTACCTTTTCTCCCTCATTAGAGGTCAGGTATGTGAATCCGCATCTCCCTGGGATGACTCGAATCACAAGATTGCGTGTGTTATCACGTGTTTCTAATTTTGTTTTAATTAGCATGTCTGTTTGTAAGGATCTCAAAATTTCTGTGTGTATTTGAGTCCAATTGCATCTTTTAAAATCAGGTTTAATTAGATCATAAAGGGGTTTGACCCTTTCTGCGTAATTTGCAATGTATGTTCTTCCGAAATTTAGGAAGCCTAGAATCGACTGCAGGTTTTTTAGTGTTCTAGGCGCTTGGATTACGGCACATTTCTCTAGGAAATTGTCAGCCAGGCTTTTGCCTTCACTTGATAATTCATATCCTAAGAACAGGACTGTCAGATGGGCAATTCTGGATTTTTTAAAGTTGAATTTGTAACCCTCTGCTGCGAACCCAAGTATTATGGTGTTCACTCTTTTCAAGTGAGTCTCCAAGTCATCATCTGTTAAGTAAATGTCATCGACATAAGATAATGCTTCATCATCATATATTTGTAGTAATTCTGTTACTCTTGCTGAGAATACTCCCGGGCTGTTCTTGTACCCCTGGGCTAACCGACAGAATTGTTTTTGCGTGCCATTTATTGAGAATGCAGTTAAATATCTGCTCTCTGGTGCTATGTTTTGACAAAAGAATCCATTAGAGATGTCTAATGTTGTTTTGTATTTTTTGCGCACTATGTTATTCATTAGTGCAGCACTATGTGAGTTTTGCACTGCAAAAGTTTTGCAACATGTGTTAAGGTGTCGGTAATCCAAAACTAGACGATATGAATTGTCTGGTTTGGAGACCGGAAACAAAGGGTTGTTCATTTGTGAGGTGCAAGTTTCAATCACCCCCTGGTATTCTAGCTGATCTAGTATTTCTTTTACCTGTTTTTTAGCTTCTTGCTTAATTGGGTACTGCCTTTGTGCAGTAGGTTGTGATTTTAACTGGATTTTGTGAGGAGGAGAGTCCTCATCCCATCCCACGTGATTTTTATATAAAGCAGGAGCTAGAGCCACTGCCCGCTTTCTAGCAAGTGTGTATTTTTTATGAATTGGGATGTGATTTGAGAAGGCAGGCATAATTATTTCTTCGCCATGAGGGCACTCCCTGACAAACTCTGGTGGCCAGTCTTTTTCAGCTAGAAGGATGTCATAGCCCTTGGAGAGATTATCCAAAAATAGTCCCCTTATTTTTCTAGTCTTATCCCCCTCTATACGCAATGTTATTTCGTAAATTTTGTGAGGTTTGCTAACTCTGGTGTCCGCAGTTTCCACTTGAAGATATTCATTCGTGTCCACTGTCTCCAGATGATTCATATGGACTTTGCGAGCTATGCTCACTTCTGCTGCGCTGTCTAGCATTGTCTGAGCCCATTCCCCGTTTTTCAGTTGTGTCCTCAGAATTCTCGGCATTGTTAACTATTTTAATGCTGGCTACCTTCTTTTTTGGAAATTGTAGTTTCTTTTTTAGATGAGCAGGTTCCTTGTCTTTGGACTTGGCGTGCTCTTCTCTTTGTTCTGATCGTCCTCTTCTTTCCGATTTCTGCGAGGAAGTCTGAAAAGATTGAGAGGGACGTGTATCAATGTCTTGATATCTATCAGGTTTCTTAATATTATCCCTATTTCTAAGGTTATATCTTTTCCCAGAGGGGTCACTCTGCGGTGACCTGTGTCTTTGGTTCGGAGATTTTTCTCTTCGCCTAGGAGACCTTCCTCTGGACTGGAATTTCTTTTCTTTAGGACTGGATTGTTTATTTCCATCCCAGTTCTTTTTTGGTGATGTTGAATTATTATTAAAAAATATTTTTTCAGGACTTTCAATTAGTTGTGGTTTTACCGGTATTCCACCTAAACTATCTCTACCTAGTTCCTCATAGGATTTTTCTATGATTCTGGCAATTTCAGCTGGTTGGTCTGCTATATCTGTCTCTTTTAACCTCTGGCGGATCGCCACGTTTGCTGCTTCTCCCTTTATGTTGGCTAATAATATAGCCGAGACCTGCTTGAAGTCTTTCAGTAATTTCATACCAAGAGTTAAAGCGGGTTCTGGACCGTATTCGTCTTGAATTTGTTTTAGCACATCTGGTATTACCGAAATGGATGGAACACCGTGCGTTTTTGTGTAGATGGAAGCAAAGACTGTACCCCAAGTGTCACAGTCCTCAATGTGTGGTGCGATTCCCATTGGGAGACAGATAGTCAGAATCCTGTGCTTTTCTAGCGGGGTGGTGTCAGGAAACACCGCCTCTATTTGGGTGATTTTTTGTGCCAACCAGAATGGTATTTGTTCCCGTTTAGCCGGTACTTTACCTAGGCAGGACTGGATGTTCTGTGGTGTAATTTTATTTGTGTTCCCCTGGTGAGGGGTCAGCTGTGGGAGTTTAATCGCTGGCTGAATTGTTGAAGTCCGCATCACATACTGGACTAATTGTCTATGTATTTTTATTAATTGTTTTAGCTGTGTTAACAGGTGTGGTGCAGACATCCCATCGATGTCTGGATGTGGTGTGTATCCGGCTAGGACCGGCCACGTTGCTCCTGGTCTACCTAAAGGACCGAGCCTGGTGATGTGATTATTGTGTATTAGGGCGCCATTAAATAAGAGCAAATGCTCTTGAAATTTAAGTGGTACTTCCACCTCCTCGAAAGGAGTGTACATTTCAGGAGGTTCCTCTATTTTGTAATAGTGGAAGTACATTGTTACAGGATTTGCTGCTGGAAAATTTATCCATGAATAGTATACCTCTGTCTGCCGATATTCGTGTGCCTCAATTACGAATATGACTGTGCCACCTCTAGGTGTCAGTCCATTTTCTATAAGTTTTATGGTTATAGATTTCCTTTTGATGACCGGAATGAGTATTATATTCGGGTCCGCCTCCTGCATGGTAGCATCAGCTTCTGCGAGTTCAGTTGCTAATCTAACTGCCTCTCTTTCTTCATCACTGTCTCCCATTTTACCGACAGGAAGGTTATGTCTTTTGTTTTGCAGATCAGGTTTCTTATGGAAACAAAGATTAGATGCACAATATTTTGGAACGGTGTATCCTTCAACGTTGACTAAACCAAGTACCATACATAGGAGTTCCCTCCTGCGAGGTCTGGCGGATATAACCTTTCACCCACTCCAGACGTCTTTGGAGTATTTTGGGAAAAGGGGTCTGAGTGAGAAAGCACGACTGAGTTACTCTAAATGTCTTACGTTAGTTTTATCGCCCTTTCCAAACGCGTTGGGCGCCATGTAGTGTAGTTCCTATCATCCCAATAGGCTCTGCGCATTGGAATAATACCTTCAATAGTATAGGCCTAGACCAGACGTTAACTAGGTCTACTACTGTCGATATTAGACTTAAAGTTTTGGGTTTGCCAGCTTAGCTCAGAGTTCACTAGAAACTTTCTCGAATGTTCAGGAAGGACTTAACTTCCCTGATTAGACAAGAAGGGATTTAGTTTCTGACAACCATAGAACATGACAACTTTGCTCTCCCCTAATCAAGAGTATATCTCGAGAGTCGTGTGAACAAAAGGCAATTTATTTTACTCAGTCAGTACGTGCATTCTTAGTCTCATCAGATTGTAGAGAAAAGGAAGAGACGGGCATGTTCAATAAAAAGGTGTTATTTATTGATCAGTCTCTTTTCTCATACAAGAGAAATGGATCGATATTATTGCAATACTTATAGCTAAGTAAAGTGCATACATAAAAAGCAATAGTATAAAATAATACTGTAAAAACATTGATATGGTTTCTAAGCCATAAGATGTTTTAAAATGAATAAAATATATTACATACACATATACATTTGACTAAACGTACTCAACTGGTGTTTCTAAATACGCCTACCCCGTGTACCTGACCTAAGTCTAATACGTGGGCGGGAATAGAAAGTTACAGTTTAAGTTAAGTTTGTTTTTGCCAAGTGAATAACTAAAGAATTCTCTGTGAGGGGTTATTCAGTTCTGTACCTGGAATCTAGGTTGAATGAGGGATGGTATCTCTCTCTCTGGTCTCGATATTCCAGGCTGCCTGCGAGGGCTACCCGGAAGCGCCGGTGCTGGATTTCTCGGCAGGAGAAAGCAGCGCGTCTCGTTCTCAGCGCGTCAGGAAGGCGGGGCTGCGCCAGCGGGGTCTGCTCTGGGCTTAGGCAAGTCTGGCTGCTCCGTCCTCGTCACCACCGCGTGTCCTTGCATAGGGCAATATCGGTAATATTTATACCTTTAAGGTGCCGAGATTGACGTAAGGATGGACATAGATACGTCAATAAGGATGTCATACGACTTGCTCGTTAGCACATTCTTTTGCTGAATTTCTCGGTGAAATCAAAACAATGGCCGCAGGGTTTTGCCCAGGTTGTCATAGGTTTGATTTGTTATGAGAACTCCGTATGCCTTATCAGGGGCTGGAGGAATATCGCTTGTCTAATTAGATCGCAAGCGTTATGACCTAATCAGATAACACGTTCCTGTGCCGTAGTGTGACTGCGTCAGATAACGGTATCTGCATCATGGGGGTTTTCTGCCTCATGGGCTGACTGCTAGTTAACTTGTTGGTTTGTTTTAACCAGAATAGGGTCAGGAATAGGGGGATCGATTCAGAACCTATAGGAATACATCACAACTGTAATGCCGAAAGACTTGATCAACCGGATCAGCGGGCGGAGGTACAGATTGAATAGAATAGGGCTGATCACCGAGCCCTGAGGGACCCCTTGTCCCACCATCCTAGTGCTAGATCGGAAGGGCGGCAAAGCCACGGCCTGTTGCCTATTTTGAAGGTAAGAGGCCAACCAATCTATGGCCAGGCCGGCTACCCCGATCTTCTGAAGTCTGCTAATTAACATGGCATGGTTGACCGTGTCGAACGCGGCCGACATGTCGAGCAGCACTAGAAATGCCGCTCGTCCCATGTCGACCCGCGAACGCAGATCGTCAAGAACAACCACCAGCACAGACTCTGTGCCATGAGCCGGCCTGAAGCCAAACTGAGCCACATCCAGACAGGCATTAGTTTCAAGAAAGCTAGAAAGAGATTTAGTGACCAATTTCTCCAATATCTTTACAGGGAAAGGCAGCAGCGAAATTGGCCGATAATTTGCCGGGCACATGGGGTCCAGAGTAGCTTTCTTTAGCAAAGGGGAGACCACTGCAAACTTCTAGCTATCCGGGACCGTGGCCGTACTAAGGGACTGGCAGCAGATGGAATAGAGAGGAGGAAACAATTCCTCCTGAAAACATTTCCAGAACTTATGGGGTAGCGGATCCAGGGGAGACCCTGAGGACACACTATTGGCCAGCAGACAGAAATCCTCGTAGGAGGGGAGAGGGAAACAGGTCAGTTGCGGCTGCACCAGTTCATCCCTAATTACACCTACAGTGCATGGCGGAGAAGGATCGAAAGATGGATCAGGAGGAGGTTGGTGGGCAGGCATACACGGGGCCGAAAGGCCACTCAGGATGTTCGTGATCTTATCTTCAAAGGCAGAGGCCAAGGAATCACACAAAGCCTGGGAGGCCGGAATGTTGTTCGTGGCGCAGGCAGGATTAGAAAGATTATTAACAATCTTGAACAAAGTCTGGGATTTATTCACTCCCTGGTCAACATGTCCTCCAGATATTTGGCTTTAGCACACTTAATCTGTGCTTTATAGTCCAAGAGAGATTTTTTATAAAGCACTCTATCAGGTTTGAGGTAGTGCTTCCTCCAGGATCTCTCGGCCTGCTTACAACGCAGTTTCTGTTGAAGGAGGTCACTGGAGAACCAAGGAGTGGCCTGCTTAGACCTGTGTCTCGTCTTCCGCAGAGGAACCACCTTATCCAATGTTTCCAAAATCTGCTTACAGAGGCCAGTATAGCTCTCCTCGACTCCCTTTCCCAATGAAAAACCCCCGGGAATTAGGGAAGGTAGGATGGAACTCTTCAAAAGTCGAGACCATTGCCTACTGAGCTTGGTGTTTCCAAGGCCACAGCTTCTAAAGGAACCATCTGGCAGGAGAATAGAAAAGTGGATAAGAGCATGGTCGGTCCAACATTGAGTCACAATCTCCCTGATCAAAACCTGAGAGTCTTCCGCAAAGACCAGATCAAGGATATGGCCCTTCAGGTGTGTTTGGGAAAGTACCAGCTGTTTAAGATGTATATTACTACAGGCCTGGCACAGCTCTCTATAGGCGGTATCTGAAGGGCCATTTAGCCAGAGGTTGAAGTCTCCTAAGACTTTGAGCCTAGCATGTGAATTGGAGAGGTCATATATAAGGTCTATCAAGTCCTGAGAGGCTGACAAGGCACTACCGGGAGGCCTATAACACAGCAGGCCCGAGACTAAAACCCCGCTCTGGCCTATAGTGTAGTTTTGTTCTGCTTGTGACAGAGTCTTAGAAAAATAGGCAATGGGATGAAGGGTGCCAGTGTTCAAATCTCGTTGTGATAATACCCCACCAACCGCATATTGTGAGGCGTCTGCTTCTACAAAATATGGTTGTGTATCGTCCGCATGTCAAATAATGGGTGCAGAGGTAAAGCTGTTTTTCAGGGTGCGAAAAACAGTGTCAGCAGCCTGATCCCATTTAAACATTACTCCTTTTTTCAGTAGTTTAGTGATGATGGGAGCAATTAATTCAGAGAAATGGCTAATGAACCTCCTATAGAAGTTCGCAAAGCCTAAAAAGGATTGAACCTCTTTGACAGATGATGGTTTAGCCCAATTAGTGAGAGCAGATACTTTATCAGGATTCATGTGTATTCCCTCAGGGGAGATAACAAAGCCCAGAAAGACGACTTTGCGGTTATGAAAAAGGCATTTGTCAAGTTTGGCGAAGAGGTTGTTCTCTTGCAGCTTCCGCAGTATTAGACTGACGTGTTCCACATGGTCTTTCTCATTCTGAGAATAAATCAAGATGTCGTCTATATAGACGATAACAAACACGTCCAGGTATTCTCGCAATATTTTGTTTATAAAAAATTGAAAAGCTGCAGGGGCGTTACACAACCCAAAGGGCATAACACAATAATCATAGAGGCCAAATTTTGTGCGAAAAGCCGTTTTCCACTCATCTCCTTCTCTGACTCTGATTAAATGGTACGCTCCTCTCAGATCAAGTTTTGTAAAGATGGTGGCCTTTCTGACCTGATCTAAGAGATTGGAGATGAGTGGAAGAGGATATTTGTTTTTAATGGTTTTCTTGTTTATAGCGCGATGGTCCAGGCATGCTCTCAGGCCTCCTTCCCTCTTGGGGATGAAAAAGATGGGAGAGGAGCAGGGGAGGTAGAATGTCTGATAAATCCTTTCTTTAACATATCCTGTACATATTCTGATAGATATTTTGTTTCAGGTTCAGTGAGTGAGTATACTCTACTAACAGGGAGGTCTGCGCCAGGCACTAAATGAATCCTGCAATCATAGGACCTGTGAGGAGGCAGGGCTACTGCTTTGACCTCATCAAAGACATCAGAAAACTGCTCATATTCAATAGGTAACAGAGAGGTGTCCGTTGTAGAAAGGGCACAACATAACAGCATATGCCAATGGGTAATTTCCCGATAGCAATGGGTCATGCAATATGGTGAGCGTAACGTCACCCTCCTAGAAACCCAATCAATTTGCGGGTTATGTTGTTGGAGCCAAGGAACTGCAAGAATGGCTCCAAATGTGGGGGTGTCGTTCAGATCAAATGACAGAACTTCTGAATGACCATTATCACAAATCATTATGATGTCAGGGGTGTGATATGTAATCATACCTGATGACAATTCTGAGCCATTGACCGCTCTTACTTTTCAGGGTGTTTCTTCAGCAGAAACTCTAAACCCAAGGCTCGAGCCACAGTGATATCTAAAAAAATACCAGTGGCTCCAAACTCAAGTAGAATAGACATATTATGTCTAAGCTGGGTAGGTAGAAGGAAAACCACATTAATAGAAAAATGCTTAGGCACAGGAGCCACAGTATTGGCGAAATATTTAGAGGCCTGGACATCTGAAAGACTTGGAGGAGCGACCTCTATGTTACCCAAGTCATTTCGTTTTCCGATTGTACAGTCATACCAGTTCGAGAGGGGGCATTTCTCAGGGGGGTCTTAGGTTTCACAGGACACTCTTTCGCAAAATGTCCACCCTTACCACAATACATACACAGGTTCAGTTTGCTGCGTTTTTCTTTTTCTTCACTAGATATAGGTCCCCTAAGGCCTCCGATCTGCATGGATTCACTACTATCTTTTGCTTCTTTTTTCTCGTTTCTAGCCAGAAAAAAACGAGAATAATCCCCTCTAGTCTTTTCCCCTTTTCTTTCAGACAGTCGATGATCTAATTTAACAACCAGATCCATAAATGCTGAACACTCTTCAGGTGGGTCAACGATCTGAGAGAGGATGTCTTTGAGTTCATCTTTGAGACCTCCATAGAGCAAGGAGGTTCTTTTCTCTTCCGGCCAGTGTGTCTCTGTAACTAAGCAATTGAAGGTAGTGATATATGTTAATAAATCTTTTGATCCTTGTTTGAGACTTAATAGCTCGTTATCACTAGCCTGCATGTAAGAATGTTGTGCAAACAGGCTCCTCATTCTATCTTTAAACAAAGCCAGGTCATATAAGATAGGATCATCATTCTCCACAAGTGGCACTGCCGCCCAAAGGGCGGCATTACCACTTAAGTAGGAGATTATAAATGCAACCTTAGCTGCGTCGTCTGGAAAGGAGGCGGCTCTACATAAAAATTGGAGGTGACACTGGTTCATGAATACCGCATATTTGTTACTGTCTCCACTAAATCTTTCAGGCATTGCCAGAGGGGTTTAAGGAGGGGTGACTATGGTGACATTAACTGGTGAAGCTGTTGGACCTGTGGGAGAAGGGACAGAGGAGGGGGTTGGGACCTGGAAATGTGCGGGTTGGATGTAACTATGTTTGTGTTTAGGATTAGTGTCTATCACCCTGGCTTCCAAGTGTTTATGTGCCTTCAAAACGTTAATCTCAGTGATAAGTCTTTGATTTTCTCCTTCGACTAATTTAAGTTCGGTTTGGAGATTAGCTACGGCTGCGGCTAGTTCTCTCATAGTAACTTCGGGGTTCTCAGAGGTCATGGCCTCATCCATGCTGGATTAAGACCGAGTCCTCGCTCAGGGGGAATAAAAAACGTTGGCTTGGCTTTCTGTTGGCCTGAAAACTGGGTTCTCCAGCCGAAGCACTAGTTCCCCAGGAGCAAGGAAAATGCCCCCTCCTTTCTCAGAGACACGGACACCCCAGTATAAGGTGAAAACACACTAGAGGAGGCTAGTGTTCCCCAAAAAACGAAGGGACCAAGGAGGACCACCTGATAAGTCCCTCACAGCCAGCAGGGAGAAGGCCACACCCAATAAGAGGAGGAGGTATCTAGAAGAAAGAAAAACATCAACTATCAATTTATGTTAAGAATGTGAGTCAGTACTATTCCTATAATTACTGTTTAAACAAACAATATAAATTGTGCACTCCTCCACACTTACTTGTTTAGAGGGCAGGTAGTACTCTTATCAGTTGGTCGAGTGGCAAGAAGCAGAGACAGAATTCTCTGATAGTCCAAACATAAAAGACAGACTTCAACAAGAACAGTGTCTGTGTACAGTTCATAATATTGTCCCTTTTTTATATAAATCAGGAAGAGCTTCATCGCTTTACTTGAATCCGACGGAAAAGTGCTCCAGCACTATAGATAAATCATACTCGGGAACAACAAAAACAAGATGTCCCAAGACTCTGGGGTGAAAAACAACTAGACAGTGTGAATAAATGCTAGCTGCCTCAGCAACCACAATGCACCACACTTGTTCTTAGGAAAACACGAAATGGCTCGCATATGAGAACCAGAGCCTAATACCAGAGCGGGAAGGATTCTCTGTGAGACAGCTACGGGGATAATGATAATTGAGTATTAGGCGCTGCCTCCACGCCAAGACAGCTGGGAAGTACTTGATTTTGTTGCAGCTGTAAATCCAAGGTCGAGTTGATGCTGTAAATCCAAGGTCAGTTTTGATGCATCGGGTGAAAAAAAGGTTGTTCCGTTGATAAAACATTCCGCGAGCCAACAAAATAAAAAACAAGCATTTGCAATGCAATAGGTCTCGCATTATGAAAGTTTGAGCTATTGGTATTGTAAATGACAAATATTTTATTTATGTGTTGGTTTTGAAAATAGCGAAATGAATAGCTTTGTCATTTACAACGCCAATAGTTTTAACTTTCGCAAATGTGACACCTATAGCATTTGTAATGCAATATGTGTTGTATTTACATGACTTAGATGTATTGATATTATAAATAACAATGGCTTTAAAAAAAAAAAAATTAATACTTAAATAAAGTTACTGTAATTTATAATGGCAATAGCTTTAACTTTTGTAAATAACTTTTGAGAAGATTATGTTCAGTGTATTTTATTGTGACGAAAATCCAAGAGCAGAAGTGAAATATTAACATCTTTTTGTTACATTTGTAATAAAGCTTGAAACATTGAGATAACATATTTGAACCAGTTGTTGTTGAATGGTTGCACAGGCTGATGCTGTGGTGGCAATGAGTGATGTGGTGGCGACGAGTGATGCTGTGGCGTTCAGTGATGCTGTGGTAGCGCATAGTGATGTGGTGGCGCCCCTGAGTGATGTTGTGGTGCCCTGAGTGATTCTGTGTTGGTGCTGAGTGATGCTGTGAGGATGCGATAGATAGATAGATAGATAGATAGATAGATAGATAGATAGATAGATAGATAGATAGATAGAGGGAGGGCGATAGATAGATAGATAGAGGGAGGGCGATAGATAGATAGAGGCAGGGCGATAGAGTGAGGGCGAAAGATAGATAGAGTGAGGGCGATAGATAGATAGAGTGAGGGCGATCGATTGATAGATAGAGTGATGGCGATAGATCGAGTGAGTGCGATAGATAGACAGATAGTGAGGGCGATAGATCGATGGACATATAGAGTAAGGGCGATAGATAGAGCGAGGGCGATAGATAGAGTGGGGGCGACAGATAGATAGAGTGAGGGCGATAGATAGATAGAGTGAGGGCGATAGATAGATAGATAGAGTGAGGGCGATACATAGAGTGAGGTCGATAGAGTGAGGTTGATAGATAGAGTGAGGGCAATTGATAGATAGATAGACTGAGGGCAATAGATAAATAGATAGACTGAGGGCGATAGAGTGATGGCGATAGATAGAGTGAGGGCAATAGATAGATCGATAGATGGTTGTGTGTGTGGGGGGTTGTGTGTGTGGGGTGTGTGTGGGGGTGTGTGTGGGGGTGTGTGTGGGGTGTGTGTGAGAGTGTGTGTGGGGTTGTGTGTGTGTGTGAGGTTGTGTGTGTGTGGGGTTGTGTGTGTGTGTGTGGGGTTGTGTGTGTGTGTGGGATTGTGTGTGTGTGGGGGTGTGTGTGTGGCGGTGTGTGTGTGGCGGTGTGTGTGGGTGTGTGTGTGGGTGTGTGTGTGTGGGGGGTTGTGTTTGGGGGTTGTGTGTGTGTGGGGTTGTGTGTGTGTGGGGATGTGTGTGGGGGAGGACAATCAACAGATGAGAGAGAAAGGAGCGAGTGGGAGAGAGGGAGGAGAGGGGGAGAGAGAAAAGGGGGGAGAGAGAGGAGAGGTATAGAGGGAGGGAGGGAAAGAGAAGGAGGGGGAAATAGAGAGTGGGAGAGAGAGAAAGAGAGAGGAGGGAGCCAGAAAGAGAGGGAGGAGAGATAAAGAGAGAGAGGGAGGGAGAGAAAGGGAAAGAGTGAGAAAGAGAGAGTGGGGAGGGAGAGAGAGAGAGGGGAGTAGAGAGAGCCAGAGAGGGGGAGAGAGAGCCAGAGAGAAAGAGAGAGCTGGAGAGACAGAAAGTATGAGGAGAGATAAAGAGAGAGAGAGGGAGGTAGAGAAAGAGAGAGATAGAAAGGGAAAGAGTGAGAGAGAGAGGGCGAGAGAGGGGGAGAGAGAGAAAGAGAGTAGGAGAGACAGAGAGACAGAAAGCGAGAGGAGAGAGAGGGACTATGCGCCCTGGTGGTAGCTGTGGCCCGACAATATTTCTAAAGAATAACGTAATGTAATTTTAATTTCCTTCCCTATTTATAGTTATTTTGAGAATTTCCCTCTTTTTTTCTATACCGGTATTTTTCGCGGGCATATTTTTACTGTTCGTGGAGGAAGAAAGAGCTGGCGGGGATGGATGGGTGGGTGGATGTCGGTGAGGAGGGGAGGGAAGTGGAGAGACCGGGAGGAAGGGGAGGATGAGAGTGAGAGAGCGTGAAAGGAAGAGCATCGGCGAGCGAGAAGCAGACAGACAGAGTGGAGATGGGGTGAGGAGGGGTGAACACAAAAGGAAGAGACAGAGGATGGATGCTGGGCTGAAGGGGGGAGGACGAGTGAGAGACTTATGAGGAGGACACTGGAGAAAGCGGGACAAAGTGGAGAGAGAGACTGACAGTGAGAGGTACGCGAAGCGAGGCTTCAAGAAGGCCATATAGTGTGAGTGGAAAGGACACATACGGCTAGGGAGTGAGAAGTGAATACCATGGGAACTGAGAGTAAGCCGCGTGCTCCGTGAAGTGTGATTCCTCCAGGAGTACAGACATCCACTTACCTATGACCAACTAGACTGCTGCGCACAAAATGTGAAGTAAATGACGCACGCAGCCAGGGCACTGGCGCTGATTCAGTAGCGGGAAGGGAGCTGGGTGATACAGTCGTTTTGAGTTTCAACAGACAGTGGCAATAGAGATAAAAACCATGTTTCCCACAGTGCATTGCACATGACGTCACCACCAATGGCTGAAAACAACTTTCGATTGCTGTTAACGCTGTTCCTTCTGGGACTGTTAGTTTTATATTGAGTGTTCAGCCTTATGATTCAACGGCGGTTGAACTTTATTTCCCAGAAGGCAGTGACACGCTATAGCCATCTTTGGGCCTTCGTCAGTCTTAAATACTAAGGTCAAGTGGCAGTGGCAGCTCGAGTTCGTAGGTTATTAGTATACGTCTTTCCCATGCGTCAACAGCAGTCGGAGCTACTGCGGTTATTATCTATGGAAGCAGTAAACACGGCAAAAGGATGATGGAAAGAAATGTGGCGGCTCATTTGGTCAGATAAAAGTTTTGCATTTCAGTGATCGCGATCACAAAAAAAACAAGTCGGATGGGGTGGGGGGCGGGGGAGAAGGGCGGGGGAGAAGGGGAGTGAGCGAGTGGGAGGGAAGCGCTGGTGAAGCGTCGCGCTTCAAGAGCCTGGTGGGGGGTGCGGGGGAGCCAGCGAGTGGGAGGGAGGAAAGGAACATATGGGGATGGGGTGTGAGTGAGGGGGAGCAGAAGCCTTTGATGGTGGCTTGCGGGCCAAGCGCGCGCCTGGGGAAGCTTCATGCTCCACTGCACAACATGCATTGTAGGAAATCCGGCTTGTTCAGAGAGTTTGTTCTAACACAATAGGTTTTGAGTAATGAATTACTCGACCTAAAAAAGGAAGAGGAGAAGTAACGGAAGACTGCGCTACCAAAAATACAGCTGAGAGGATGTAAAGGGAGTAATCAGCGCGTCCTCGCGCTGTCGGAGAAGGAGAATAGGAAGTCCGAAACTGTAGAGAGGGTGAGCTCAGCCAGGTCATTCTCGAAAAATACAGGAGCAGGGTTTTCAAAATAAACGATCCAAAACTAGAGAATGGCTGGATACCAAATAAGTAAAGCCAAGCACGGAGATATCGCAGTACTGGTTTAAATTCACAAAGTCACATGACGTGACCTAGAGCAGTGTGGGAGAGTGCACAAACCACCCTTGCATCTAGGCTTTCTGGGAGATGTAGTCTTCACTAACCCACCTGAAGTCTGACTTCTAACAGTGAGCAATTGCCGCTGTGCCTACATACCTTATACTTAAACTGTGATTCTTTTAATTTGTTACTTCTGTATCCCATCTACACAGCGGGCTGAATGACGACATACCTTGGGTTACCCTTATCTAGGAATATTGCCTTCTAGTTTGTGAACTATTGCTACTGTACCTACACACAAACACTTATGCTATGATTCTTTGAATTTGTTATTTCCGAATCCCATGTACACAACGCTACCATCAGCAAGTTATACACCTGATCTCTCACTAGGCTAGAGACTGAGCCTGCCCTAGGCTACACATAGACAATAGGTTCTGCCTGCAACCCCAGCTTATTAAAATACCGATTAAATAATAGCTGGGATCACTTGACATGCACCCACATGCACTCACTAGCGCACTTGCACATGCACCGTTATGCTCCAGTAGATCGTACACTTCGTTCTCATGACTGAGGAGAGACCATCTGCTGACTCCTACTCGCACACTAGACTCGGTGGCACCTACACCATTCCAACATGGCCGCACCAACCATTGCGCCACTGCACAGTACGCGCTACTGCTTTGACAAGCGCTTTCTTTTTCCTATCTCTCCACTCTAGCCCCGCCCTGACCACAGTATCCGACAGGGACCACAACCCGGGCTGCTAACATCTTGGGGCCTCCTTTTGCATCATCATGAGCCACTCCTCGACCCGGAGTCCATACACTATCAATATTGGGATAGAATCACTAGGACGCAACCACTAAGTGAGGCCACCCTTGTGTATAAACCGAAACCTGGCTAGCAACACAATAGTGAGAGATTTTTATAATAAATAAGTAGATACACCCCTCTCTCTCCCTGTTGTGACTTGACCGGTCTGGTAGCCGAGTCCTTTAGTGGGCACTTTGGACAATTTGGGGCTAAACTGGACCAAGGGCTTAGTATGGCTTTTCCTCCCTCCTAGAGCTTATACCCTGTGTTAAGTGCATCCATTTGGAGCGGCACACTGAGCTGTGTTTGTTGCGATCCACTAGCAGTTACTTGGATACTTTTCTAAGGCACCCACTAGCGCTTACACTACACAATGGTAGCAACAGTATACATTTGATCTAAACGGGTGTGACAGCCGGGTGCGGTGAAATGGCCAGTAGCTCCCGGTTCTCTTTTTCTCTTGTTGTTGGCCAGTTGTACGCTACGGGGCCCGACCGCCTAGTTTTGTGCTGGCCCGTCTGTATGGAGAGATAACATGTATCTCAGTATCTTGTCCTTCCCCTCTATTTGACTTCATAGGACCCAAATCAGTGTCCATTTTTGACCGCCGGGTGCCGTTGCAGGCATCACTAGACAACGGTATAGGTGAGTTTCAGTCCCACCTTTCTTGGTTTATATACTCTGCCATGTTTGTGTTATACCTCTGGAACCCCATGTCTTGATGCAGCTATAGGTGATTTGAGAGCTTTCTCCTACTTTTCCAGCTACACCCTTCACACAGTGGTGTGCCTGGTAAATCTCCTAACACAAGTACCACCTGGGTACCCTTATGAGCTGTTCTGCGATAAGTGGCATACACTATGTGTGCCCCCTCGATCAATTGATGTCCATACTAGCACGATATTTGCTCGCATCCCAACAGTTGATTTTAACCATTAGACATGTATTTTTAACCTCACTCACCGAACCGGCTCCGCCTTGGATTTTGACTGTTCTATTCATCCTTTTAGCACTACTAAGAGCAGGTTCATGAGATATATGTTAGAGATAATGGGTACCTGTTCCCCTATTCACTATGGTTTTTTCTCCCAATCACAGGTTATTGACCTGAGAAAGTGGTATGTAGTTTTCACTTACCTACTCGTGTAGATAGCGTCCACTTTGGTCCTGAGGAAGTGCAAGGATCGTCCAGACGCAATAGGCATGAAACATGTTGACCGATCGAGAGTAGGGCCCATACAGCTAGATACATAGCCTCTAGTTCACTGCCACTCTCTATGTTTTAATCAGGCGGTTTAACTTTTGAAAAAATAACTGGTAGGACTAACTGACCTGTTTTAATCACTTTCCACAACATCCACACCCACTAGGCCCCTCACCCCCACTGCCCCCTACGGCAGGAACAGAAGATCCCCGCTAAAGAGCCCCGTACTGGGTGCCCGTCAGGTATTGCAGCGCCGACTTGACCAGGGCCATGCTCATATGATGAAGCATGAAACCTAGCTTGCTGGGTGTGTGAGAGTTCTAGTTCCGAAAAGGTGAATTCCCCCTTTCCTCCCCCTTTGCGTGGGGCCACTTCTTATCTCTCCCTGCTCTTACTCTTGTCTCCAGAGGAACTCCATACTCTTCTTGCATACTATCTCATGGGGTTGGAGCCAGCAATCTCAGAGCCCAGAAGCGAAGCCTGCTCTGGGCATAGGTGCTTCATCCCTCCCCCAGGACTTCACACCTCCTCCAGGCCAGGATGGCCTTTCAAGGAGGAAAGTTTCAAGGGCAATGTCACCTTTGAAATGCGACCCAGGCAGCTCCAGCTAGTTGAGGATGCCAACCCCCCTTTCCTGCTCCTGACTGGAATTGAGCTGTGTTCAACGCTCGCCAGTTCTTATGCTGTTCTTGAAGGTTTCATACCTATTTTATGCTTTTTAAACTGCTTTTAGAATTGTGTTTCTTTTACTGGGACCGAGCTGTGTTCAACGCTCGCCAGTACTCACACTGCTCTTGAAGGTTTCTTACCTATTGTATGCTTGAAAACTGCTTTTAAAATAGTGTTTCTTTTAATATCTTTTAAACTGGGGGACATTTGAAACTGCTGGGACACAGCGCGATCATACTGCAAGGTTGCACCGGCCACAGGGCTTCAGGTGCTTCGAGCGGAACCGCCATCTTTGGAGGTTAGCGCTTCAGCTCTCATTACAATGGAGGGATTAAAAGGAATACTGTGGCGTACGCGCAGGGCTGCCTACTGGGACCGAGCTGTGTTCAACGCTCGTCAGTACTTACGCTGCTCTTGAAGGTTTCATACCTATTTTATGCTTTTTAAAACTGCTTTTAGAATTGTGTTTGTTTTACTGGGACCGAGGTGTCTTCTACGCTTGCCAGTACTCAGGCTACCTTTGAAGGTTTCTTACCTATTTTATGCTTTAAAAATTGCTTTTAAAATTGTGTTTCTTTTTATATCTTTTATACTGGGAGTCATTTGCAACTGCTGGGACACATCGCGATCATACCGCAAGGTTGCACCAGCCAAAGGGCTTCAGGTGCTTCGAGCGGAACCACCATCTCTGGAGGTCCGCGCTCCAGCTCTCATCGCCCACAAATTGAGACCACTCGCTTTCTCATAGCAGAAAAGGCCACTTTATTCAGGATATGTATATTCATAAATTTCCCAACAGATCATCAATCATGTAAATTTGGCAGTTGAACCGAAACCATTTATTTATTTCATTTCATTATAAATTTAGACTTTATACCGAAACCATCAAATAATCTCTTTTCTTGTATTGAACTCATCATAACTTCCCCAACATTTTCTTTCCATTTTTTCCCCTCCATTGTTCTGTATAATTCCCCCTATCTAACTAATAACTGGAGGAGCCCGCTCTAGACTTCTCCTCCCTGGGGATTTTATGCCTCAAGCCATCTGTTATGGGAAATGCATCCTGAAGTGGCATATGCACTACACTCAAAACGTGTACATCTACTTCTCAAAGTACGACGTGTGTTTCTCTTTCCCTTTTTTTTTTTTTTTTTTAAAAAGGGGTGGGTGGGTGGGATTTCGTTAAATAGGAAGAAAAAAAAACCCTCTCTAACTACCTGCGCCTAATCCCCTCAGAAATTACGCGCTGATTGCCTGCCCTGACGCTCCCTCTATCTCGCGCTCCTGGACCCTACCATTATGCGCGAAATCCGCAGGGGGAGACGTCTCGTGCCGCTCCCCCTGCGGAGCCATCGCCCACAAATTGAGACCACTCGCTTTCTCATAGCAGAAAAGGCCACTTTATTCAGGATATGTATATTCATAAATTTCCCAACAGATCATCAATCATGTAAATTTGGCAGTTGAACCGAAACCATTTATTTATTTATTTATTTCATTTCATTATAAATTTAGACTTTATACCGAAACCATCAAATAATCTCTTTTCTTGTATTGAACTCATCATAACTTCCCCAACATTTTCTTTCCATTTTTTCCCCTCCATTGTTCTGTATAATTCCCCCTATCTAACTAATAACTGGAGGAGCCCGCTCTAGACTTCTCCTCCCTGGGGATTTTATGCCACCCAGGAAAACCAAGGAGTTTTCCTGGCCCCACCCAAAATAAGATAACTTTCCCTCATTACTTCGAATTACACCATAAATTTACCTGTAGTTCTTGCGCGAGCATGTCTCTGATTTCAACTAAATAGTAGGCCATGCCTAACTGAGACAGGTGGACCCAGTCATCTCGAAAAAGATGACTCTCGCTACTCGAGATGGTTTCATGTGATAAAACCCCAATCTTCATCACTTTACAAAACACCCTCATAGCTTTGTTTAGTTTTCGTCTGGCCTTTTCAACTGCAGCATGCGACCTGGCCTGTCGCCAAGATTGTCTGTATACGAACTCTGTCCAAAACAAACAAGTGGTCGGCCAATTTGTCTTCAGCACCGTCAAATCAAGTTGCATCTGCTTGATGAGCGTGAGGCCCGACATTTTAACTAAATCGTTCTCACCTAGATGGATGATAAGATGATCCGGACGACCACGCATGTGCAACATCTGCGTTAATGTTGGAAACAAATCGGCCCACTTCATGCCTCCTTTACCTTTCCAGACTACTTCGTGCTGCGCACTTGGAATACCCAGTGCCCGTCCATAAATCTGCTTTTCTGCAAACAGGGCTGCCCACTTTATAAACGAATGGCCTACCATCCAGGTCTGCCGTTTAAACTTCGAATTTGCATCCCGCACAGTACCTGAAATGAAATAAAAATTAGAACCACGCAACCCAACGAGGTATCAAACCAAAACCACAAAATAATTTACGCACATAATGCTTGTAACTGTTAGACTTCCACCTGCCAATGCGTTTTAGTACATCCAAACCCAAACCCAACCTGCCAGCCTCTGTAGCAGCCCCTATACGAAAAGAGTGTGTGGCAAAAATGTTTGGGTTGTCCCCCAAGAATGTCAGAGCCCTTCTCAATACCGCTAAAAATTGTGAGCTAGTAATCTTCTCCCCAGATTCATGAATGAAAATATGACCTGTTTTAAACGAGTCCCCAGAGATAAATCGAACCCACTCCTGCACAGGGCAACAATCTGGCAACCCACTACTGTTCAAAAAGACCCACATACCTCGGCCTAGCTGATCGGTTTTAGACTTCCTCACCCATATCCCCAACCTATGATCGCTTACTGAAATCTCTGCACTGGATAGACCTTCTTCATTGCCCGCTCCCAACACCTCAGACACCCTGAAAGCCCCAAAGAACATCCAAATCATAGCTAACCTAAAACGCCCAACCTCCCAACAATCATAACAAAACAGCCCCAACTGGTGTAATAACTTCTGCAACAACTCAAATGTGATGGGAGCTCTCGGCCGCTGAAAACCGATTGACCCCCTCTGCAAACCCCTCAACATTTTCCTTACTAAATGATCATCCACTGGGTCAAAACCCCACCACAATTGACCATAGAAAGATAAACCGGACAACTTCCCTGCAATGGTGGTGTGAGACAGACCTTTATCTATGAGAGTCAAAACAAAATCGCAAATACTACCTTTGACCTTCCCCACTGACTCAGATCCTCCCAAACTCCGTGTATAATGCAAAAATTCCTGCCATGCTTGCACATAAGTTCTCCTAGTCGAAGGGGCAATGGACTGCTCGACTAGCTGAAAGATCCTCACTCCCCTAGGGCCCAAAGGTTGCGTGGCACTTCCGTTTTGTGGAGATCCGCCCCTGGCGCCAATTCGCGAAACTTCTGCCACTGAAATCGGGAAAGAGCATCAGCAATGCAATTATTAATCCCCGGGACATGTCTAGCTTTGAACATCATATTGAGGCGCAAACTTAACAGCATGAACATTCTCAATAACTGCAAAACTCTGACGTCTTTGGCCTTCTGGTTGTTTATCAGGTTCACCACCGCCATGTTATCAACATGAAATAACACCGACCTGTTTTGAAATTCTTGTCCCCACACTAGTAATGCTACGATCAGGGGAAAAAGCTCTAGAAAAGCAATGCTTCTGCCGTGACTCTTCCAATGTTCTGGCCAACCCTCTGCACACCACCTTCCCTCCCAGAAGATGCCAAAACCACTGGACCCCGCAGCATCGGAATATATTTGAACTTGCCATACAAAATTGTCATCAACAAAATGTAACGGTGTGCCATTGAAATTGTCCAAAAACACAGCCACACTCGCAAATCTTCTTTGATGTTTTTTGTCACCCGAACCCTGTGGTGTGGGAAATATGCACCAGATAAAGCCATGCCCAGACGCCTACAAAACGTCCTTCCCGCCCTCACCACCCGACAAGCGAAGTTCAAATAACCCAGCAGTCGCTGTACCTGCCTCACTTCAATCTTATTTGAGTTCATAACCATGAGGAGAAAAGCCTTGATTTCGCAAATCTTACTCCGTGGAAGGCGTGCTGTCATATGTGTGGTATCTAATTCAATGCCCAGGAAAGTTATGACTGTATCAGGTCCTTCGGTCTTGTCTGGCGCTAAAGGGACCCCCAGAGCCTCCGCAAGCCTCTGGAATTGTGTCAATGCTTTTTTACATTGCCCCGTGTTTGCCTTTCCTATGAAAAGGAAATCGTCCAAATAATGACAACTAACACCCCCTGGACATGTCTGAGAAAAAATCCATTGTATGAATGTGCTGAACATTTCGAAAAGGGCACAAGAGGCCGCACAGCCCATTGGTAATACCCTTTCAACAAAATAATGCCCCTGAAAGAACATCCCCAACAATTCAAAATCAGTAGGGTGAATGGGCAGCAAACGGAAAGCCGATTGAATATCACATTTTGCCATTTCAGCCCCCTTTTCCATCTTTGTCACTAAATCCATTGCTTCATCCACTGTTGTGTAAGACACTGATGTGTCCGCCTCTGATATAAAATCATTTATAGATCCCCCTTCTGGCCAGGATAGATGCTGTATCATTCTATACTTGCCAGCCGCTTTCTTGGGAATGACTCCAAGAGGGGACACCATCAAATTCGGTAAAGGACAATGCCGGAAAGGGCCCGCTATTCTACCTGCTCCGATTTCAGTTTCCAGCTTTTTACGTACCACTTCCGGCAGCTCCTTAGCCGAACGCAAGTTGTCAGCCCACCTCTGTTGTCTGGGGCCCTGATATCCCAGTTTGAAACCTTCCCGAAACCCCCAGAACAAACGAGACGTTGAATCTGTATCATGATATCTATTCAACCAGGGCACCAAGCTGTTCAGTCTAATTGGAGTAGGCCCTTTTTGGGAAAGTAGGGAAAGGGGCCCCTCTACCTCTCGCTGCCCAGCCACCCTGCTCTGTAAACCGCTGTTGGTCACTGACCCTGTGCCCGCTAAAACCCCCCGCCGGGGCATTACATTGCGTGAGTGGATGACGCCCCCCGCAATGGGAACAGTCGTGCTTGAAACGGCACAATGGTCTGTTGCACATTCCTCTGTTATAATTCCAACAGGCTCCTGTACCTGATGAAAAACCTCTTCCCCATGTACCCGCTCCAGATTGAGCGGGACGCCATAGAAAGGGCCGGTATGGGACTGGCAAGCCACTTGCTGTGTGTGTCGTAGCCGATGGAAGAGATGTGGACATCCATTGAAGCCAAAGCTCCGAATCTACGTCACCCCAAGGCTTCTCTACACAAATGCTAATACGAGCTCGAAACTCCTCGTCATAGTTAAGCCAAGAGTAACCCCCAAAGTGTAACTGCGCCTTCCTAACTATGTCCATGTATTTGTATAGGGCAACAGACCTTTCCGGATACCTTTCACAATATATACTTGCGTATATCAAAAAGGCTGAAGTCCAGTTCTCAATCGTACGAGGCACCCTGGGACGTCACGCTAACTCCCATTCCTCCTCTTTGGAACCCTCTTTGGCCTGGACATCTCGGTGCAGCAACTTGAATATGTCCACAAATTCGTGATTCCATATTCGCTGCTTAGTCTTGTCTGACAAGTGGGACCCCAAAGGCATCGCCAACCCCATATAAGGAAGCCGCTGCCTAACATTAATAGCTACCCTCTGCTCTGATGCCCCATCCTGAACATTCCCTCCCGTCAGAACTGGCAACTCCTGAGGTAAAGCACGTGTGTCTATTGCATTAATCGGAAGCAGTGTACCAGAAACCACCGAACTATCCGGCACAAAAGTCTGTCTGCCGTCCCTTCCCCCAACAACTTTCACCACAGGTAACTCACAAAAATTCGCCCTGTCATCTCTCCCCTCATCCCACACCGCCCACCATTGATGCTTACCACATGGTAACTGTCCTGCACGTCGCTGCAATTCTGTCGGAGACATCCGCTCTTGATAGTCTCTTGGGGTCACATTCACCACAGAAGAGTCCGCACTTGACCTCTGAAAGAAGAATTCATTGCCCCCCCCCAACCCCGACCTCTTTCGCCACAGTACCCCCGCTCTTTTTGCCTTTCTTTGAATTCCTGACCTGACCCTTTGCCACCTGACTAACATCACCTCTCACCTGAACACCACCACTAGTACCCGGGCCAGCTTCACCCCCCACTCCCCCGTCAAAATTTGACCAAAGCAGATCAGAACTCCGCTCCTGAGGCCTGTCTGGTCGCAAAAAATCCGCTCTGGATTCGCCGTAGTATACTTTACCAAGCTCCCCAGTATGCCGTGACACAGTAGGTAACTGCAAACACAACAATGATGGACAGAATGTGGATCAATGTCACACATTCACCCCAGTCCAAAGATCTGGGCCCAAATCCATCGTTTTGCCACTCCACACCACCCTGGGTTAGACAATGGCGATATGCAAATCTGCGCTGACCCTGTGCCCCATGGGAACAGTCCAGTCCGAACTACAAAAGCCATGTCCTTCCCAGAACGGAAACAAGCATCCGAGGACCGGCCCGGTTTCGAGGTAACACCTCTCTTCAGCCCGGCTAGCTTGATTCCAGTGGTGTGGAGTGCCTGGGACTCACGTCTGAGCATCCCCAGTACACTTAGAGCGGTAACTGCAAACACAACAGTGATGGACAGAATGTGGATCAATGTCACACAGTAGGGGCAGCCGCCTGAACAGATGGCGCGTTCTGAAAATTAACCATCTGCGCCTCAGCCATGTCGCGTGCTACTCGTGAGGTAGTAACAACATCCATAGAAGCATGGCGCATATCTTGATTGTCAGTGAACCTTGGGCGCTCGACCCAAAGTGACTGACCCTCTCCGCTCCCGACCCGTGCGCTCTTCGTGTGTGGTGCGTCATACGGTGAAGGGCGGGCACGTGGAAACAGATATTGCGTGTCCCACCTCCTGGCTTCTTGATCTGCTAACATTGTTCTATGTCCTTGCTCCTGTTCAAACTCTCCATCCGTGTCAGTACCCTCAAAAAACTCATCCTCTACCTCAGAATCACTCACATCTTGTGTCCCTTGAAATGTTTCAACTTGCTGACATGCCTGAGGACCAACAACGAAAGCCAAAGGCAGGTCTCGCGCGCCCGACTCAATGGTTCTAGTCAGCCTCGAACTATTCTGAGGTAGTTGCATAGGAATTAACTGGATAGGAGAGGCGCGGGTAGGTTGCTTATCATAAACCACTTCGTCATCACTGTCACTGGAACAAGCCACCAATGAACCCGTCCTCCCTCTCATTATGAAATTCTGACTGACAGTGTTCTGTCCATGGTCCATGCCCGCTGCTTCGCATACAGGCAGACAATTTAAGGGCTGAGGAGGTAATGGAAACCCCTGCCCGCCCATCCTTTCCTGAGTAATAGCCACTTTCTTGATAGCTTTTTCCTTCCCTTTTCTCTTCAGAGCCACCTGTGTACCACTCTTAGCCGCTCCTAAAGAAGCTCCCGCCACCAGCGTATTTACCTCGGTCTGTTGTCAAAGTCGCTCGCTGGCTTCTGGCGTGTGAGGGAAGAAGCTCTTCGCACCGTCGCGACTGTTCCTGTCTCACCAGGTCGCAAAAACATCTCCACACCAGCGCTCAAAGAACGGGCTCTCCCATTCCGTTTCTTGACAGAAGCCGGTTGGCAGGCTTCAATGGCATGTTTTACCCCCTTTGCCGCTTGTCTCTGTGGTGGGCGCTTCGGGGGAAGCATCTCATCGCGCGCTGCCTGCGTCAGCATGTCTTCTCTCCCTTCACGCTGGATCACTCCCAGCGCCGCTATCAGCTGTTCACTCATTTCCATACTGAGTAAAAATAAACTTTCTCGGCCTAACTAACCTTCGCTTCTATACCATTAAAGTAATTACCCTGACTGAAAATCGAATTTCGTTAAATAGGAAGAAAAAACCCCCCACTCTAACTACCTGCGCCTAATCCCCTCAGAAATTACGCGCTGATTGCCTGCCCTGACGCTCCCTCTATCTCGCGCTCCTGGACCCTACCATTATGCGCGAAATCCGCAGGGGGAGACGTCTCGCGCCGCTCCCCCTGCGGAGCCATTACGATGGGGTGATTACAAGGAACGCTGTGGCGTACGCGCAGGGCTGCCTGACTGGGACCGAGCTGTGTTCAACGCTTGCCAGTACTTATGCTATTCTTGAAGGTTTCATACCTTTTTTATGCTTTTTAAAACTGCTTTTAAAATTGGGTTTCTTTTACTGGGACCGAGCTGTGTTCAACGCTCGCCAGTGCTCACGCTGCTCTTGAAGGTTTCTTACCTATTTTATGCTTGAAAACTGCTTTTAAAATTGTGTTTCTTTTCATATCTTTTAAACTGGGAGTTATTTGAAACTGCAGGGACACAGCGCGATCATACCGCAAGGTTGCACCGGCCACAGGGCTTCAGGTGCTTCAAGCAGGGCTGCCTTCTTTGGAGGTCAGCGCTCCAGCTCTCATTACCATGGGGGGATTAAAAGGAACGCTGTGGTGTACGCGCAGGGCTACCTGACTGAGACTGAGCTGTGTTCAACGCTCGCCAGTACTTACGCTGCTCTTGAAGGTTTCATACCTATTTTATGCTTTTTAAAACTGCTTTTAGAGTTGTGTTTCTTTTACGGGGACCGAGCTGTGTTGAACGCTTGCCAGTACTCACGCTGCTCTTGAAGGTTTCCTACCTATTTTATGCTTGAAAACTAAACTGCTTTTAAAATTGTGTTTCTTTTTGTATCTTTTAAACTGGGAGTTGTTTGAAACTGCTGGGACACAGCGCAATCCTACCGCAAGGTTGCACCGGCCACAGGGCTTCAGGTGCTTTGAGCGGGGCCGCCATCTTTGGAAGTCAGCGCTCCAGCTCTCATTACGATGGGGGGATTAAAAGGAACGCTGTGGCGTTTGCGCAGCGGGCGTGCCGAAGGCGCACCAAAGGCAAGCCCGTCTGCCCCCTTCCGCGCTTGAGCCGGGCTCAGGACCAGTCCCCCTGGCCATTTCGATCAAATAAGGCTAACTTACACCAGGAAAGGCATCCTTAAACTCGACCCCAGAGGGGGTGATGTCAGGCATCCTTGCATACTTCTTGACAGAGTACCCAAGCGGCTCAGTTCTTTCTGCCCTTTTTGTAAATCTTGTGTGCCGCGCAGTCTTAACCTTCCTGTTTCGGGCACTAGTGAAAGAACAGGGAAGTTGAACATTAAGGCCGACCTACCCCCTCTCAGAGACATGCTGCTGAATGCTAGGTCATTAATCCAGAATAGCACTGAATGTGCTCGGCTCATTGAAGAACATGACATTAAATTGGCGTTCATTACTGAGTCATGGTAGGATCAGGCCTCCGGGCCTGACCTAGCTAACGCCACCCCATCTGGATTTTACTGCTATACCCTGAACAGACCATACGGAAGAGGGGGAGGTCTAGCAGTTATCTATCACCACTCATTGGAACCCCTATTCCATAATGCCTCTAATGCCTTGTGTGAGGCTCTTTCTTTCAACCTCTGTACCTTGCACCACAGTACCCTTGTGGGGTACTCCTCTATCGCCCTCCAGGTCCAAGGGGTGGCTTCCTGGAACAGCTGGGGTCAGTGCTCGAAGAAGGATTATGCGCTGACTCCTTTTTGGTACTAGGGGATTTCAACTTCCATCTGGAGGATCTACCGAATACAGACACTGCAGCGCTAGGACAACTGATGGAGGCAGGTGATCTCAAACAGCTGATTGAACGCCCAGCCCACAGTAAGGGGCATACCTTAGATGGGATATACTCCAACAATCCTACTGTCACGGTTACCTCGGTACTCCCTCTGGTATGCTCTGATCACAGCGCCATCTTTTTTGAGGTCACGGAACCCAGAGTTCAGAAAATTAAACCTGATCTCATGCGGAATATGGGGAAAAGAGTTTGGAAAAAACTTAGACAGTAAAAAGCTAGGTGAAGTATTAAATAACACTAAGCTCTCTCTTCTCTCAAAGGTGAAAGGTGCGGCCTCTGCATACACTGAATGGCTACTGGAAGCCTGCAACAAACTCGCCCCTATAAAAAAATGGATCCCTAAAAGGACTAATCCGTCCGCCCCATGGTTCTCAGATGAACTAAAAATACTCCTGTAAACGTCTGGAAAGGGCATGGAGGAAATGCTACACTAGTAGTGATAAGGACAGTTACAAGCAGAGTCTCAGGAAGTATAAAGAAAAACTGCTGGAAACCAAAAATAAGTACTACATAGAACAAATCACTCAGGTCAAATCCGACCCCAAGATACTTTTTAAAACTATCTCTAAACTCGTGGTCCCAGAGGCTCCTAAGAGCAAAATCAGCCCAGAGTTATGCCAAAAAACACTATCCAAATTCTTCCAACAGAAAGTAGAAACAATATTCTCCACTTTCAACATAGGACAAAAGGAAGCAAAAATGTTACAAAGCATGGAACCAAAAACACCTTTGTTAGCCAATTTTACGATGCAAGAACCACCTAGGGTTATAAAACGTCTGTCCTCTATTCGGTTCGGATCCCCGATGGACCCCTGCACGGCTTCAATACTGAGACAAATCCCGGAAATTATAGGATCTACCCTCACTCCACTATTTAATGACATAATTACTTCTTTTATATTTCCTATCCAGTGGAAGAAGGCCTCCATTCTTCCCATAATAAAAAAAATCTACTTTGGACCCCTGTGATCCTAACAATTACAGGCCAATTTCAAGACTTCCACTTCCGGCCAAAATTCTTGAAAAGGCCTTAAACACACAACTTAGCTCATATCTCTCAAACAATAATCTGCTCGAACCCTCGCAATATGGATTTAGAGCAGACCACAGTACAGAGCTGGCTCTAACTAAAGCCACTGAGGAGGTGAGGGAGGCACTGGACAGAGGAGGAACAGCCATTCTGGTTATGTTGAACCTGTCCGCAGCTTTGACACGGTCCATCAGGAGGTCTTGATGGGCCGACTGTCGGAAATTGGGGTTCAAGGAGCGGCCTGGAACTTATTGCGTTTGTTCCTGTCAGAATGCTCTCAAACAGTGGACCTGGACAACCATAGGTCTAAACCATTTACCCTTCCCTGTGGTGTACCTCAGGGTTCATCATTAAGCCCAATACTATTTAATATATATGTGATCTCCTTGGCAACCCTGATTAGATCACATGGCTTTCAAATAAGTTCATATGCAGACAACACTCAAATTGTGTTATCGACCTCACATGGTCAAGAGAAGGAAACTGGGGCTCGCTTTCATACCTGCATGAGGGCCATCTCTGGTGGATGACAGCTAACTGCCTAAAATTAAACTCTGGGAAAACAGAGGTCCTTATATTCGGAAATAATCCTAATATATGGACGCCAGAGTGGTGTCCAGAGGAGCTAGGCTTGTGCCCATCACCGACCAGGAAAGCAACAAACCTTGGGGTGATCATAGACAACAGGTTCTCGTATGGCGATCACGTAAGCATGGTGGTCTCAGCCTGCTTCTTAATACTCGGGATAATAAGGAAAATAAATCGGCATGTTATCAACAACTAGCGATATTTATCGCTAAATAAGCTTAGCGACATTTTTTTTATCGGCGCGCATCGCCGGATTTTATCGCAGAGATAACGTGCTATCAGAAACTTTATCTCTAAAGCGATCAAATTTCCGGCGATAGCGATGAAATGCGTGAATATCGCTGGAAAACCAGCGATATTCAGGCATTATCGCTAATAGGGACTTAGCCTGAATATCCACCTCCCATTAGATATACAGGCTAAGAACGAGTCTGAGCAGGCGTTAGGTTTTGGAGATATTCGCGCTTAGCGTGAATATTTCCATCGCTACGCCTGCGTTGATAATAGGCGATAGCAATGTTAGCGACTGCTTTCAGTCGCTAACAGGTTGGGTACGCCCACTTTGCATGTCATTAGCGATAAATATCGCTGACATGCAAAGCGGGCCCTACACTGCTCTCTATCGCCTACGAGCTGTTGCTAACTACTGTCAGCGACAGCTTGCTAATAGGGCAATAAAATTATCGCTGCTTAGCGGCCGAAAACGGCCTCTAAAGCGGCGATAATCTCATATCACCCGCCTTGGTAATATGCCCCAAAGTTCTTCCTCCCGGCACATAGTCTAAGGACATTGATCACTGCACTGATTATGGCAAGGATCGACTACTGCAATAGTCTTCTTCTAAACACTCAAAAGAGGCACATCAACAGACTTCAAATCGCCCAAAATGCAGCAGCATGATTAATCACAGGCACTCCTAAAATTGTCTTGGTAAAGAAAGAGCTGGCTCAACTTCATTGGCTTCCTGTGAGGTTAAGAGTTCATTTTAAGGCCCTTTGTATGACCTTCAAAGCCCCAGCCATTTGAGGCAGAAACTTAATTGATATGTGCCCACCAGCAATCTTTGGTCTAAAGGACCCAAACTAGTTGTAACGCCCGTAATTAAAAAGGCCAGGCGGGGAGGTAGAAGCTTCCTCCCTAGCGCCTCCAATACATGGAATGAGTTCCCACTTTACCTAAGAGACCCCCCAGATCTTCTCTCTTTTAAAAGGGGGCTAGGAACTTGGCTCTTCACTCAGTAATTCGTCCCGCTCACAGATTCGTAGCAGGCATGCACAGCGCCAGGACACCCCAGGGTAACTGTGCGCTACATAAGCTCCATGGACATAACATAACATTTGGCAGGAGGACAGGCAGGAAAATTAGTTAAATTAGGAGGTGGGTTCCCATTTAGCCAGAACCACCTCTAAGGTGGGGCAGGTGATGTGGAGCCCACTTTTAATTTTCCTCCATCTTGGTTAGAGGGATTTAGCCAATTAGGGTCAGAGTAGTGCCCTTCCCACAGGTGGCAGCCCTGGACACTGAACTCAGTTTCTATGGATACCGAAAAAAGGACAAAGAAGCGCTGCTGACCTGAAGACTGAAGCCCTGCTGCACAGAATTGGTACCAAACCCTGCCTGCTGCCTTAAGGACACCCTGCCTGCTGCCTTAAGGACTCAACAATTGTGGTGTGCTGTGTCAGGACGCTAAGACTTATCTGGCTCGCCAAGGTCTTGCACGGGAACAGAGATGCTAGAACCCAAATCCCTCTGAGCAATGTCGGCGGGTCAGGTCACTGAACCCTTCCTTCATTACCCGCAGGGAAGGGGGTGTGGATAAAATAACAAACAGAGAAGAGAATGGTCCTGCGCTGGTTCCTTCTGGATTCTGCCCTCTAGTGGTTTGATGGACTTGTGGAACCTAAAAGCAATAACATATCATTACACTACTAATATAGCTTTATCATAGTTCACTATTGAATGTGCACTTGTCTCTACTCATTACCCTTATCGCTGCTGGACCTTGCCTCTCTTCTTAGATATGATTTGGGCTGCTGCTCATCTATCAGTTGTCACTAGTATCACAAATAACAGCAGATTTAGATTAGTCTTTCTTCTGGAAACTATGACTAAATTCCTAATTATCTAAGTAGGGGAAATACACTTACTTCACTGATGTCTAAGCCCCTTGTTAATATGGGTTTCTGTCTTTTAGAATTATTTCTCTCCTTATCTTCTTATTAAGTATTTAACTGTTATAACCTATCTCCTTTTCTTTCTTTGTAGGTTCTCACAGCCTCCAGACAGTCTCTCGAAGTAATGGTGAGTAATGGTGAGTGTTTATAACTTTTTACATATAGACTTTTCTTTTGTGCAATGTCATTTTGTTTTATTAAACCTCTATGTTGCAGAAGAACAGTTTGTGAGTTGTAATGCCTTTATATATATATATATATATAATTCACATTTGATTTTGAAACTTTAAAGCACTTAGCTTGCTTCTTTCTGTCAGTTGAAAACGCTGAAGGCGCTTCCCACTTGCTTCCGCTCTCGTTGGTGAGAAACGCTAAAGGCTTGACGGGCGGTCGCTTCAGCTGTTCTGGGATTGATAGCGATGTTCCCTCGTTGACAGCCTTGAATGAGCGGCGGTTCTTCAATTACTCAGCGGCGGCTCCACAGCTGCTCCGCAGCGGCTCCTCAGTCTGTCAGCGGCTCCTCAGTCTGTCAGCGGCGGCTCCGAACACTTGGTCAATACTTGAGACTCGCGCTTGATTAAACGCGCCGGGTCTCACTCGAAACAGCTCCTCTTTATTCCTACGGTACTCCGCTCCCAAACTAAATTACACTAAGAACATTTCTTTGTCACTTCAAGGGAAGCGACTCTCCACGGCTTCAATCTTTAGTGAAGTGCGCGTCTCTCAGGACGCTCGCGCTCCACATAGGATTCTCGGCAGCTAGGGTCTGAAAGACTAGAACGTCTGCTGTCGTTCTCGGTGGCAATGACGGCGGCCATCTTGCGTCTCCACAGACGCACCTTATTCAACCATGTGTCAGCAGTGCTTCTTGCTTTGCTTGATCGCGCAAGTGGGTGGGGAATAACAAGGCCCACTGATTGAGTCCTGACAGTACCCCCCAACAAGGTAGATCCTTCCCTTCTTGGCTTAGTAGGGAATCTTTGGTGAAAGGTTTTCACTAATCTTGGTGCATGAACATCCTCTTCCTTCTCCCAGGACCGTTCCTCTGGACCATAGCCTTTCCAGTCTATCAAATAGTACAGTTTGCCTTTAGACCATTTGGAATCCAAAATTTCTTTCACTTCAAACTCTGTTCCGGTTTCCAACTGGATTGGCTTTGGAGGTAGTTGACTCCTCAGACTCGTAGACACCTTCTTTAACAGCGAAACATGGAAGACTGGATGTATTTTCAACCTGGGCGGCAGTTCCAGTCGATAAGTGACCTGATTAATTTGTTCCTTGATAGAGTAAGGACCGATGAATCGGGGTTGAAACTTCCTGTTTCCTTTGAGTCTCAAATTTTTGGTACTTAACCAAACTTGGTCCCCTTTTAACAGGAGAGGTCCTGCTTTTCTCTTCCGATCTGCATATTCCTTGTATTTTGTTTTTGCCAATTGGAGATTGTTCGTGACTTCTTGTTGGATTTGAGACAAATGTGACATGACTTCCTTTACTGCTGGGACTGCTATTTCCATTTGTCGAACAGTTGCTTTTGGATGTCTTCCATAATTCACAAAGAAAGGAGAGAAACCTGTCGAAGCATTCTTTGCATTATTGTGAGCAAATTCTGCCGTCCACAAATATTCTGACCAGTTTCCCTCTTCTTTTAAAAGGAAGAGTCGTAGGTATTGTTCCAACTCTTGGTTTACCCTCTCTGTTTGTCCATCTGTCTCGGGGTGGTAGCTAGTAGAGAACCTGACCTCCGTTCCCAAACCATCCATAAAGGCCTTCCAAAAACGGGACACAAATTGGGGACCCCTGTCAGAAATTACGATCTTGGGAATTCCGTGCATCCTAACAATCTGAGTGCTAAAGTGAGCGGCTAACTGACTGGCTGTAGGAACCCCCTTTAAAGCTGTGAAATGGGCCATTTTTGAGAAGGCATCCACTACCACTAGAATGGTGTCGAACCCCTGACTTATTGGTAAATCTGTTATAAGGTCTAATGTAACTGTGTGCCATGGATGAGGGGGTGTGGGTAGGGGTTGCAATAATCCTTTTGGTGCCTGCCGTTCCGACTTCCCCTGCGCGCAAATCTCACATGACTTCACATACGTCTCAATATCTGATGTCATTTTTGGCCACCAATAATGTCTCTTGACTAATTCCTCTGTCTTAGCTTCTCCCTTGTGGCCAGCCAATTTGTCGTCATGACACTCTTGCATTACTTGCTGACGCAATTCGATTGTTGGTAAGTACAAGGCATCTTTATGGTAAGGCAATTGTTGAATTAGTCTTCTGTCGGTGTCCTCCTCCAACCATCTCTGCATGGTCTCTTCGCTCATGACGTCTGCAATTGACTCTTGTAGTTGAATGGTGGTTAAGGCTCCGATAACTTTATCACTGGGAATAATTGACTGAATGTTGTTGGAGGTTCTCTGGAACTCAGTACCCATTCTGGATAACGCATCTGCTTTCCCGTTTTGGCTTCCAGGACGAAAGGTGATTATAAAATCGTAATCTGCAAAATACAACGACCACCTCAGTTGCCGAGGGGTAAGTGTTCTGGCCGTTTTCAAAAATTTTAAATTACGATGATCCGTAAACACCGTTACTTGATGTCGGGCCCCCATCAAATAATGTCGCCACTCTTTAAAAGCATCCTTGATCGCCAATAACTCTTTCTCCGTGATTGTATAGTTCACTTCAGCAGGAGATAGTTTTCTGGATCTGTAAGCAACTGGGTGCAATTGCCCCGTAGTCTTATGCCGCTGTGATAGCACACCTCCCACCGCCTGGTCGGACGCATCAGTTTCCACATAAAAGGGCTCTGAGGGATCAGCATGTAATAAAACTGGCGCTGTGGTGAAATTCTTTTTTAACAATTGAAAAGCCTCTTCTGCTTCATCTGACCACTCAAACTTGGCCCCCTTTTTCAGTAACTTAGTGAGCGGGAGGATCTTCTTGGAGAACTCGCTAATAAATCTCCGATAAAAGTTAGCAAATCCTATGAAGCCTTGAACTTCCTTCACACTTCTCGGGGATTTCCAGTTTGTCACTGCTTCCACCTTACGTTGGTCCATCACGATTCCTGAAGGCGACAGTACGAAACCCAAGAATTCCACCTTGGTCACATCAAAGGCACATTTTTCTAACTTCACAAACAATTTATTTTCCTGTAATTTTTGTAACACACCTCTCACTTGCTCGTGATGACTTGCCACGTCAGAAGAATAGATCAGGATATCATCTATGTATACAATTGCACATTGATCTATAAAGTCTTTCAGGACGTCGTTGATGAAATGCTGAAAAGCAGCAGGGGCATTGCACAATCCATAGGGCATCACTTGATATTCAAAAAGCCCAAATCTTGTCCGAAATGCCGTCTTCCACTCGTCTCCTTCTCGCATCCGGACCAGATGATAGGCCCCTCTTAGATCGAGCTTAGTATAAATTCGAGCCCCTTTTACTTGGTCTAGAAGCACCGAGATCAGTGGTAGAGGGTATCTGTTCTTCTTGGTTATTTTATTTATGGCTCTATAGTCGATGCACGTCCTCAATTCTCCCTCCTTCTTCGGCACAAAAAACAGAGGCGACGAGACTGGTGATTGAGACGGTCGGATGAAACCATTGGCAAGATATTTATCCAAGTACTCCTTCAAGTGTTGGTGTTCTCTCTCCGTCAGGGCGTAAACACGACTGCACGGCAAATTTGACCCTGGCTCTAGCTCTATCTTGCAGTCATAAACTCGATGTGGAGGTAAGCGTTCTGCTTCTACTTCATTGAACACCTCTGCAAATTCCCGGTAATCTTCTGGAATTTCGTGAACGTTGATCACACACAAGGAATGTTCTAGGGTACTCAAGACCTGCGCGGGGGTGTTCTTTTCAAATTGACTCTTTGAATGGAAACAATTTTCACTACAATAGCTGGAATCCATCACTATAGTCCTGGAGCTCCAATTAATGGTGGGATTATGTTCTGTGAGCCAAGGGAGCCCAAGAATTAATTGGAATTGCGGGGCATCAATCAAATTAAACTGAACTTCCTCCTGATGTCCTTCTCTGGTTGTCAACTGGATAGTCTCGGTATGACTCACGATGGGTCCCGAAGACAGATTTGTCCCATCTACGGCCCGGACTGGTTCACTCTTGGCCTTTCTAATTGCCTGGATCCCAACTCTCTTGGCAAATTTTAAATCACAAAAATTTCCCGTGGCGCCTGAGTCAATCATCACGGATACTTCAGTCAAAGTAGTCAACCTGAATTTCACTTCCATTGTCAAAATTAGATGCGGCTCCGCCGACTGTAGTGTGTTAGCGACTTGGTGTTCATGTGGAGTTATTTCCTGAGTCGCACTCACCTGTTCAACTCCTCCCGCAGGTGGTGCTATTAGTTTTCCTTCGGCTTGAAAGGACCCTTTGGTTTCTTCGGGCACTCTCGGACGAAGTGGTTTCCAGATCCACAGTACATACATTGGTTGTTGGCTCTTCTTCGTTCCTTCTCTTCTTTAGTCAAAGGGCCCCTTATTGTTCCAATTTGCATTGGTTCAATTCCTGTATGATTCTCAGCGGGTTTTGTGCCATCTGACCGAGCCCGGTCAAACCTCGGAGGTATTGTCTTAAATTCCTTCTTCTTCTCCCCACGCCGCTCTCCCTGACGAAAGTCTATCTCTAACACTAAATCTATCAGTGCTGAGATTTCGGTCGGCCGGTTAGGAATCTGAGCCAAGGTGTCTTTTAGTTCATCTCTCAGCCCGCGGTAAAACACTGCAGCTCTCTTGCTCTCCGGCCAATTGGTCTCCACCACCAGCTTGTTAAATTGGGCCAAGTATGCAATTAAATCCCGATTTCCCTGTCTAAGGTCTAAAAGTTCATTATCCACCACTTGAGAAATTCTCCGGCGGTCGAATATTCTTAAGAATTCTTGTTTGAATTCCTCGAAATTCCGTAGCAAGGGGTCATCTCTTGTGACTAGGGGCATGGACCACGAAGCTGCATCTCCGCTAAGATATGAGAGTATGAAGGCCACTCTAGACTGCGCGTCGGGGAAGATCGAAGGGCGGCACATGAAATGTAATGAGCACTGTGACAAAAATATCTGCGCCTTCTGAGGATCCCCATTAAATCTCTCTGGAGCTGCCAGTGGAATGACCGGGGAAAGAGAATGTATTACCTGAGTAGTGGACCTATTTGTTGTTTCTAAGACTGGGTTCATAGCTTCTCTCTCTAAGCTACTTGGTTGGCGTAGTCTTAACGCCAAATCCGCAGTTTCCTTCCTGGCGCTAATCACTTCTTGCCTCAAACTTCGATTCTCCTCCCTAACCGCTCCCAGTTCCTTCTGAATAACATCTAAAATTGTACCTAAGGACTGGACATCAATTCCCTCAGTCATCTCTGTTCAGGTGCAAAGGCTACTTGGGCACTTCACTCTGTCAGGACGCTAAGACTTATCTGGCTCGCCAAGGTCTTGCACGGGAACAGAGATGCTAGAACCCAAATCCCTCTGAGCAATGTCGGCGGGTCAGGTCACTGAACCCTTCCTTCATTACCCGCAGGGAAGGGGGTGTGGATAAAATAACAAACAGAGAAGAGAATGGTCCTGCGCTGGTTCCTTCTGGATTCTGCCCTCTAGTGGTTTGATGGACTTGTGGAACCTAAAAGCAATAACATATCATTACACTACTAATATAGCTTTATCATAGTTCACTATTGAATGTGCACTTGTCTCTACTCATTACCCTTATCGCTGCTGGACCTTGCCTCTCTTCTTAGATATGATTTGGGCTGCTGCTCATCTATCAGTTGTCACTAGTATCACAAATAACAGCAGATTTAGATTAGTCTTTCTTCTGGAAACTATGACTAAATTCCTAATTATCTAAGTAGGGGAAATACACTTACTTCACTGATGTCTAAGCCCCTTGTTAATATGGGTTTCTGTCTTTTAGAATTATTTCTCTCCTTATCTTCTTATTAAGTATTTAACTGTTATAACCTATCTCCTTTTCTTTCTTTGTAGGTTCTCACAGCCTCCAGACAGTCTCTCGAAGTAATGGTGAGTAATGGTGAGTGTTTATAACTTTTTACATATAGACTTTTCTTTTGTGCAATGTCATTTTGTTTTATTAAACCTCTATGTTGCAGAAGAACAGTTTGTGAGTTGTAATGCCTTTATATATATATATATATATAATTCACATTTGATTTTGAAACTTTAAAGCACTTAGCTTGCTTCTTTCTGTCAGTTGAAAACGCTGAAGGCGCTTCCCACTTGCTTCCGCTCTCGTTGGTGAGAAACGCTAAAGGCTTGACGGGCGGTCGCTTCAGCTGTTCTGGGATTGATAGCGATGTTCCCTCGTTGACAGCCTTGAATGAGCGGCGGTTCTTCAATTACTCAGCGGCGGCTCCACAGCTGCTCCGCAGCGGCTCCTCAGTCTGTCAGCGGCTCCTCAGTCTGTCAGCGGCGGCTCCGAACACTTGGTCAATACTTGAGACTCGCGCTTGATTAAACGCGCCGGGTCTCACTCGAAACAGCTCCTCTTTATTCCTACGGTACTCCGCTCCCAAACTAAATTACACTAAGAACATTTCTTTGTCACTTCAAGGGAAGCGACTCTCCACGGCTTCAATCTTTAGTGAAGTGCGCGTCTCTCAGGACGCTCGCGCTCCACATAGGATTCTCGGCAGCTAGGGTCTGAAAGACTAGAACGTCTGCTGTCGTTCTCGGTGGCAATGACGGCGGCCATCTTGCGTCTCCACAGACGCACCTTATTCAACCATGTGTCAGCAGTGCTTCTTGCTTTGCTTGATCGCGCAAGTGGGTGGGGAATAACAAGGCCCACTGATTGAGTCCTGACATGCTGTCTTGTCATGCAATTGTGAGGTCTCCAGGATCCCCAGGGATCCTCCAGCCTTCTACAAATTGTCAATGAACTCCTTTGGAGTTGAGGTACCGTTCCTTTGAAGCCACAGGCAACAAACAAGCAGAATCCAGGGTCCTGTCTTGTTGCTCCCCGGCGACTCTGGTGCAGCACTTAGACCAAAAGTGTTACACTAGCTTTGGAGAGTCAGGTCTGTCTGCCCAACAAGTGTGGAGACACTAGGACCAACCGGAGCATAGCTGCACCAATACCCAGGGTACTGGACCTTCTGCAGCATTCACCGAGACAAATAGTCTAATCTGGAATTCCAGTGCCCAGGAAAGAAGCACCCATGGAGTGACATCAAGACATCCAAGACCCACTTCATGAGTGGCCTAGCTGTCCTGGAATAGCCTCTTCAAGCTACCTGCTTCAGACCACAAGTACATCTTGTCCTGCGCCGCCTGGCTCACATATCTCCTCTGCATCCATCCCACCAGGCCTGTCTAGTTCAAGTTCAAGTTCAGGTATTTATAAAGCGCACTACTCACCCAGAGGGTCTCAAGGCGCTGGAGGGAGGGGTTTACTTTTTATTGAATAGCCAGGTTTTCAGTTCTTTTCTGAAGGAGATGTGATTCTGAGTAAGGCGGAGGTGGGTGGGGAGTGAGTTCCAGGTCTTGGCAGCCAGGAAGGAGAAGGATCTGCCACCCATGGTGGTTTTTCGGATGCGCGGGACTGCGGCGAGGGCTTGATTGGATGATCTTAGTTGGCGGGTGGGATAGTAGAAGGACAGTCGGGTGTTGAGGCATTCGGGTCCTAGATTATAAAGGGACTTGTGTGCGTGGGTAAGAAGGCGGAAAGTAATTCTTTTGTTGACGGTAAGCCAGTGGAGGTTTTTTAAGTGACCGGTGATGTGCTCTTGGCGCGGGATGTCTAATATGATTCTCGCTGATGCGTTTTGGATGCGCTGGAGTTTTTTCTGCAATTTTGTTGTAATTCCGGCGTAGAGTGTGTTGCCATAGTCCAGTCGACTCGTGACCAGTGCATGGGTGACAGTCTTTCTTGTTTCGAGGGGGATCCAGCGGAAGATCTTTTTGAGAATGCGAAGGACGTTGAAGCAAGAGGACGATACGGCGTTGACTTGTCTGGACATTGAGAGGGAGGAGTCTAGAATGAAGCCAAGGTTACGTGCATGGTCTGTGGGTGTGGGCGCAGATCCCAAAGCGGAAGGCCACCAGGAGTCGTCCCAAGCTGAAGGGGAGGATCCTAGGATGAGCACCTCCGTCTTGTCTGAGTTGAGTTTTAAGCGGCTCTGTTTCATCCATTCGGCTACTTCTTTCATACCTTCGTGAAGGTTGTTTTTGGCGGTGTTGGGGTCTTTGGTGAGGGAAAGGATTAGCTGGGTGTCGTCGGCGTAGGAGATGATGTTGAGGTTGTGTTGACGTGCGATGGAGGCGAGGGGACTCATGTAGACGTTGAAAAGGGTGGGACTGAGTGAGGAGCCTTGAGGTACGCCGCAGATGACTTCGGTGGGCTCTGAGTAGAATGGGGGGAGTCGGACTCTCTGTGTTCGCCCGACTAGGAATGAGATGATCCAGTCCAAGGCTTTTCCTTGTATGCCGATGTTGTTGAGGCGTTGTATGAGGGTGTTGTGACAGACAGTGTCGAAGGCGGCGGAGAGGTCGAGTAGAATGAGGGCCACTGTTTCAACGTTGTCCAGGAGTGCTCGGATGTCGTCGGTCGCCGCAATGAGGGCGGTTTCGGTGCTGTGTTTGGCTCGAAAGCCGTTCTGTGAGGGATCCAGGAAGTTGTTGGATTCAAGGAAGGCTGCTAGTTGGCTATTGACGGCTTTCTCGATGACTTTGGCCGGGAAAGGGAGTAGGGAAATGGGTCGATAGTTTTTCAGATCTGAGGGGTCTGCTGTTGGTTTTTTCAGAAGGGCACTGAGTTCGGCGTGTTTCCATATTTCTGGAAAGGTGGCGGAGTCGAAGGAGCAGTTGATGACATCGCGGAGTTGGGGAGCGATGATGGAGTCAGCTTTGTTGAAGATGAAGTGGGGGCAGGGGTCAGAAGGTGAGCCAGAGTGGATTGAGTTCATGAGGCGAATGGTGTCTTCAATGGTGATTGGGTTCCAGGAGTTGAGGTAGTTAGTTGGAGGGGTGGGATCTGAAGTGGGTGGGGTGAGTTGGTCATTGGGAGTATTCTTGAAGCTGTTGTGGATGTCGGCAATTTTGTTGTAGAAGAAGGAGGATAGCGCATCGCAGAGGTCTTGGGAGTTAGTGATGTCGTTGGATGCTGCGGGAGGGTTGGTGAATTCTTTGACGATATTGAAGAGTTCCTTGCTGTTATGAGAATTGTTGTCGAGACGGTTCTTAAGTGCTGATTTCTTGGCGGATCGGATCAGTTGGTGGTGTTTGCGGGTGGCTGTCTTGAGGGAGTCCATGTTGTCTGAAGTTGGTTCTTTTCTCCAATTCTTCTCCAGGGTGCGGCATGTCTTCTTGGATTTTTTAAGGTCATCATTGAACCAGGGAGCTTTTTTGCTGGATGATTTCGACTGGTGTTTTTTCAGGGGTGCTAGTTCGTCCGCACTGTGGGTAATCCATTGCCTGAGGTTGGTGGCCGCTAGGTCTGGGTCCGTTGCCAGGGTGGGAATGTTTTGGCTGAGTGATGTGAGGAGTTGTTCGGTGGAGATTTTGTTCCATTTTCTTCGGGGAATGGGTTGTAGACGGTTGTGGGTCAGGGTTGTTTTGTAGCTGAAGTGAACACAGCTATGATCCGTCCAGTGGAGGGCTGTAGTATGATCGAAGGAGATGTGCTTGCTGGAGGTGAAGATAGGGTCGAGCGTGTGTCCGGCTATGTGAGTGGGGGTGTCAACAAGTTGTTTGAGTCCGAGATTGGACAGGTTGTCCAGAAGGGTGGTGGTGTTGTTGTCGTGAATGTTGTCAAGGTGGTAGTTGAGGTCTCCTAGAAGAATGTAGTTCTCGGAGGCGAGGGGGTGCGGGCTGACGAAGTCAGTGATGTCGTCACTGAATTGAGATCGGGTGCCTGGGGGCCTGTAAATGAGTGTTCCTCTAAGTGTGGTCCTGGGGTCGGTGTGGATCTGAAAGTGGAGGTGTTCGGCGGTTGCAAGATTTACGTCAGAGCTGGTTGGAATTTTGATGGTGTTTCTATGGACGATGGCGATGCCTCCTCCAGTTTTTTTATTGGTGCGGTCTTTTCGAATGATCTTGTAAGCGTCCGGTATGGCTATGGCGATGTCGGGGGCAGAAGATGCATTCATCCATGTTTCAGTAAGGAAGGCGATGTCAGGTGACGCAGTGTCGATTAGGTCCCAGAGTTCGGTTGCATGTCTGTGGACCGAGCGGGTGTTCAGTAGGATGCATTTCAAGTCGTTGGGTTCGGAGCTGTGTGTGGAGGAAGTGTGTTTGGTGAGGGTCCTGACGCAGTTGAACTTACAGGAGAGGCAGGAGAATGGGCCGTGGGTACGTCCTGGGGTAGCTTCGCAGCAAAGTGGGGTGCGTCCAGCGTTGAGGGCGAGGAGAGTAGCGGCATCATAAGTTACTCTGGGGGGTTGGGAGCGGCATAGAGCAGGTGGGGCGGGCGCTGGGCGCGGCCAGGCGCGGACGGGCGTAGACGGGCTTACCTTTGGCGCACCTTCGGCGCGACTGGGGCGCTCCCGCTGCGCGCAAATACGCCTGTCATATGTGGATGGTGGGAAGGGCGGAGCGAGGGAGGGGCATTTGGGAGGCGGGAGCGGGGTGGAGGGACGGGCTATCAGGCACAACAACAACAAGATGGCAGCAAAAAGGGAAGTGAAAATAGGACAGGTCAGGCACAAAGTAATTTATCGATCCAAAATAGCGACCAGTATAGCGCTATTAAAATTGGGAGGCACAAATGATTAAAAGCTCAAAGCCAGCACAGCGTTGCGCAATGAATGCAGCACAGGACATATAAAGTTAAACTTTAGCAATGCACAAGCGTGAGGGCAGAGCGCTGCGATGTGGCAGAACAGCAGAGCGCTACGCTCTTTAGTGAAGCGCCTAACACAAACACAAAATGCTATCAAAGTACAGCGCTGCACTCTTAGTGAAGCGCCTAACACAAACACAAAATGCAGTCAATGTACAGCGCTACGCTCTTAGTGAAGCGCCTTACACAAGCACAAAATGCAGTCAAAGTACAGCGCTACGCTCTTAGTGAAGCGCCTAGCACAAGCACAAAATGCGGTCAAATTAGAGCGCTAAGATACCCAAGGGACAGGGAAGCGTGGGGAGCGACCGTTTCTGATTGTAGTCAGGACGGTCACAGCGCTTCCAGCTACGTCACGAAGTTAAATACCAGTGCGAGGGAGGGGCATTTGGGAGGCGGGAGCGGGGTGGAGGGACGGGCTATCAGGCACAACAACAACAAGATGGCAGCAAAAAGGGAAGCGAAAATAGGACAGGTCAGGCACAAAGTAATTTATCGATCCAAAATAGCGACCAGTATAGCGCTATTAAAATTAGGAGGCACAAATGATTAAAAGCTCAAAGCCAGCACAGCGTTGCGCAATGAATGCAGCACAGGACATATAAAGTTAAACTTTAGCAATGCACAAGCGTGAGGGCAGAGCGCTGCGATGTGGCAGAACAGCAGAGCGCTACGCTCTTTAGTGAAGCGCCTAACACAAACACAAAATGCTATCAAAGTACAGCGCTGCGCTCTTAGTGAAGCGCCTAACACAAACACAAAATGCAGTCAATGTACAGCGCTACGCTCTTAGTGAAGCGCCTTACACAAGCACAAAATGCAGTCAAAGTACAGCGCTACGCTCTTAGTGAAGCGCCTAGCACAAGCACAAAATGCGGTCAAATTAGAGCGCTAAGATACCCAAGGGACAGGGAAGCGTGGGGAGCGACCGTTTCTGATTGTAGTCAGGACGGTCACCGATGAACTAGCTGTGCTCACGTGGCCCTCCAACCATTGTGCCCTGCTCCCTCAAGTGGGACTCCTCAGACTTACCTTTAAGTCCCCTTGTGCAATTTGTTTTCAAGTGGCCCCCTACTTTGCAGCTCACCAGCTCCTAACGACCTCCGCACCCTGCTCTCAGCCGAATCTGGGGCGCTTCTGAGAATCTGCTGATGGAACATTGGGCATGGTCTTGCTACTAACCTGAATTTGAACCTTGACAATGATGCTTAATTGCGCCCAAAAGTGATTTCTTTTGCAAACTTGAAAAATTCATATCTTAAAAAGTACTTAGTGGTGAACGAAGTTCTTAGTATGAGAAATTACTTAAAAGTCAGAGTTACTTTTATAAAATGGTCTCGGATTTATTCTTTAGTGTGTGTCTCTACCCTCTGAAAAGCCTAACTGCTCTCCCAGACTACCACAAATTAGTATTGTCTACATTTGCCTCTGTATACCAATCACTGGCTCACTGGATTCTCTGCACAGTGTACTTCATTTTAGTGCACTATATAGAGAACGAGCATCCTACATGGTGTATTTACTAATGCATAAAAACAAGAAACAGTTAATTATGTTGTAAATCTACCGCATTCTCTCTTTCACAGCTCTCACTAATAATGCTTAAACCCTCAGACCAGTTTCTTGTTCATATCTCTTTTTATCATGGTGTGAAATGTCAAGAGTTATGTGCGCATATAAATGTTCTTCTGTTGGGGCATGGCTAAGCCAGCAAAGATGGCGGACGTGCTAGAGCTCCGGACGCCAGCCTAAATAATCAATACTCATCCTGTCCGCTGGGGCCTTGTAAAGCAGGGAAATAGCGGCAGCCTACCGCCGGATGCATGGCGAGCGCCTGGGGACTGCCTCTGAGAGCGGTGCGGCGTCGTGAGGAAAGGTTCAGGATGCCTAAGCCTCGTGACTGCTCCTCCAAAATAGCGGCCCACTCGGGCAGAAAGCGGAGTACTGGAGGATTAAGAAGCCGAGTTACATGCCACCCTTAGAGCAAGAGCGAGTGCGAAACACTGGCACAGAGCAGAATGGTGGCCCGGGCCGGGCTCTGAGCGCAAGCAGTCACCAGCAAGAACAATAAGGCGAGGAGCGAACTGGGGATGAACGAGCCGCACGACGTTGGAAACAGGGACATGCCAGTGCACGACCTGGGTAGCCCAGATGCTGCAGTGCTCAGCTTGCATGGACCTGACAGCAGGAGGAGGCCGGACTCCTCCCCGCCAACCGAGAGGTGCCCAGGAAGGAGCGCTCTCTGCCTGGAAACAGTGACTGACCCTCTAGCACAGAGCGAGCCTGGGGATAATAGCATGCTTCACGTGGGGGAGGAGTGAGGGGCCCCCTGCCTGTGGGAGCCATCCCACAGTGCAGCGACTGCCTAAAATCCAGGGCTCTGTTTGATCCCACCGGGGTGGGGGTGCGGCCCTCGGCTGGGGTCCCCAACTTGCCCGGGTGCCCCCCAGAGGGCCACCTGGAGGTGGGAGCGGATGAGGAATCCCCAGAAGTCCCTGATTACCTCTGAGAATTCAGAGCAGGGTAGAAAAGCAGCGCCCTGGGCCTTCCCAGGGGCGAATCAACGTACTGCCGATATCTTACTGCTTGGCGCGAGGCCACGAGGTGCAAGTGAGATAGCGAGCACACAGCAGGGTACGGGCCGGGCACAAGAAACCACAGAACTGCCCCAGGAGCTGGTGACGACACGGGAACTCTTAATTAAATGCAGCGCTAAATCCAGAAGATTGCTCCAACGGAGGAGCCACTGGTTAGAGCACAACACAATTTAGTCCAGGCACAGAAAAGCAGCATACTAGAACAGCAGGCTGCATATTTGCTGTGGAAGGCCAGATATGAAAGCCCGTTGAAAGACTCTGAAGATGGAAGCCCACTTAAGGGGAATCAGTGCTCAGCAGAAGTCACACAGCTTGGCGCCAATCCAGGAGGTGCAAGCGAAGCAGCGAGCATCCAGGAGGTGTCAGACAGGGCGCAAGAAGCTACTGGTCCACCCTAGGACTTGGCGATGACATGGGAGCCCTCGTTTAGTGCAGGACTAAACACAAGAGATTATCCCAGGTGCAGAACCTCCAACCGGGTCACAATCCAATCCAGCCCAAGCATAGAAGAGTGGCTTTACAGCATTGTGGGCCACGCAGGCACTGTGGAAGACCAGGCATGAAAGCCCGCTGAAACATCCTAGAGATAAAAGAAACTGACACCCCGTCTACCCCTGCTGTTTAGAGACTGGCATCCCGGCGGAAGTCACGCCTGCCGCGCCCGGGGACACCAAAGGCCCGACAGCCCACCAAGAGACAACGGCAGTAGACCGTCTTCTGTCACAGAAGATCGAAGCAACTGGGCCGCTCCAAGTAATACACAAGAATGCGATCCCGTTGCGTGACCAGACGTGTCATGGCACACCTACGCTCTACCAATGGATTGCAGACTCCAGCCTCGGAGCGACATCCGCTCTTGAGGGACTCTGATCAGCCCCCAGCAACTGAAACAGCCACTCCACAGTCGATGTCCGACAAGCTAAACAAAGTACTGGCCACAATTGAGCACTCTCGGGCCACAATGGAGGACATGTGTTGGGGCCCTGTCCTCAGATCTCGGCCTGCTGTGAGATGACTACCAAAAGCTTGCCAACAAAGTGGCGTACAGAGAGAGAGCCCTCGCCACCCTTCAGCCCTTAGTTAAGTCGCAGCAAGACTCCTTACAGAACCTCAAAACCTGTATAACTAGACTGGAGGAGAGAGCGGACGACTTAGAAGGGCGACCCCGCTGAAGTAATATGCTAGTGATCAACCTACCGGAAGGGGCAGAAGGATCCAACCCAGTGAAGTACATAGAGACATGGCTCTAATCATTCACCCCAGACTCCAAACTCACACCTTTTTTTTCAGTGGAGAGTCCCATAGTCTCCCTGCCCGAAGACCTCCTCCAGGGACGCCTCCACTGCCACTACTCCTAAAGTTACTTTACTTTCGGGACATAGGACTCAGTATTGAGAGCAGCCAGACAACATGGGCCACTTCAAGTGGAAGATAAATGAGTGATGGTCTTCCCAGGCTATTCTAGGGCAGTCAAGTAGCAGCGAGCTTCCTTCTTGGAGGCAAAATGAATGCTCCGCCAAAAAGGGATCCAATACTCGCTACTTTTTCCGGCCCGCCTCAGGATCATACATGACGAAGGCACAAGGTTCTTCACAGACCTGAAGGCAGTGTTTGATTGGATAGAACACCATGTCCAGGACAGGACACACGAAGCTGGCGCCAGCAGGGGAAAATAGCCTCTCAGCGTCAGGAACCGAAATGTCAGAGTCATGTTACTCGTCCCTCCATCCCTGAGGAAAAATAGCTGAACGAAGAACAGCTCTTTAAGCAGCAGTGAATCTGGACCTAGCCACGGCGAACTCAGACAGAGAGGGTGGCCCGCACATCTTCTCATCTGAGGAAGACTCCAGGGACACAAACCCTAAAGGACTCGATGGCTCCACCCCTAGTAACCCAACAAACAACAGATACATTAATCTGATGGGAACTGATACTCAGGACCACAACCCTCCCACTTACCCCCCCACTCCCGACAAAGTCCCTATCCAGCTCATTCCCAAGAAAACATGTTGAGGCCACACTGCCACTCACCACCACATGGCCTCCTTCTCAGGCACAATAGAGCCCACCGACAACACACTTGAGAGCATGGGCCGCATTAGGCAACAGATACAGTACCCCGAGCACATAGCCCACCATAATACATTAGAACTTTATCTATATGCACAGTTTGGACTTATCACCAGTTGTGATAGATCCGCAGTGTTGGGATTCTTTCCCTCAACAATGGTTAAACTCTCTCTCTGGTATTCCCAAACCCCACAAGTACACTCCCACTCAGGGTGGGCGTCTTCACTTGACGGCATCACATGCAGGGGGTTCAGGGTAAGGATTAGCGCACAATACTTCTCATTCCCTCCCCAACTCCAAAATACACGGTATCATGCCAATGGCTGCAGATATTTTTCTCTTGTCCTTAAACATCCAGGGAATGCATACAGCACACAAACGATACACGGTTTACTTTTATGGCAAGTGCCAGAAAGCCCAGATGATCCTGTTACAGGAAATTAACCTCACAAAGACCGAATTAGAACGAGTGCAAAGACGCTGGCGGGGCACCTTTTGTGCTACCACATACTCTGCATTTGCACGTGGAGCGCTGATCTGGCTTAAACTGAGGATTCCATTCAATGAGACCTGTAGGGTGGTAGACAAGGAGGGATAGTATGCACTTATAGAGGGGTTCCTAGTCGGTCAGCTCCTATTCCTGGGCAGCATCTACGTCCCAAATGCTGACCAGGTGAAGTTCTGGGAGTCTCTATCAGCAGTCCTGGCGCAATTCACTGCGTCATCATGGGTACTGGGGGGCGACTATGATTGTGCGTTGGACTTGTCCCTAGACACTCTCATCCCTGGGGCACCGGTTCCTCTGCCCAAGCACAAATTGAGCGTTTCCGGTCATGGATGCAACACAGGTCTCTAACAGACGTGTGGAGGAGCCGGAACCCAACCTCTAGGCTATACTCCTTCCACTCAATACCCCATAATCTACGGGTACGCCTCGACCGGTTCCTGTGCTCGCTGATGATAATTCCTATGGCCCAGCAAGTAGATTACTTAGGGTGAGTGGTTTCTGATCATAACTCACACCTTTTAACCCTTAAGTGGCGGCCACCCCACCCGCCAGTCCCCACCTGGAAATTACAGCGAGAATGCCTGAAGATCCAGTTTTTCGCCACAACCAGGAAGACAGGATCAAAAAATACTTCACTATCAATGCCAACACGGCGTCCACCAGGGCGCTGGATTGGGACGCTTTCAAGGTGGTCATCAGGGGGGCCTGCATCAGGCAGATAGCTCACGTCTTTCGCTACGCGGAGGAAGCGGTCCTTAGAAATATGTCCGACTCGATAAGCTTTATTCGATAAAAAATTATCATAAAAGCATTGCGAATTACAAATATATAGCCACAGTTAAAACCACAGTAAAAAAGGAGCACAGTGCACATATCAAAAGGTTAGTCCATTAAGTCCAATAAAATCAGCATAAAATATACAATTTAAAATAATTTCATACATGAGTATTAATCACCATTTCATATAATCAGGAGGCGACACCCTCTTGTTGCCCCCTGCATTGTACTATTAAGTCAGGTCAGTCATTCGTCCCAAATCCTCCATTTGGGGGCCTGCCGGGCACTTGCCTGCCGCCTTTAGTCTAAGTAGCCAGGCCCACCCCAGATATTTTGCTAGACCACAGATCAGTGTCAATGAGAAGGTATCTGTTTTCATAATGCGTAGGGCAGCCACATGGCTCATGAGGCCTAAGGTTTTGCAGACTAGCTTAAGCCACTTTTCTTTGGCCTTTGTGTAAGCGGGGCATGCCAAGAGAAAATGGGCAATGGACTCATCAGAATGGTCACAGCTAGGGCAGGGTGCAGGAACCGAGTGCAACCCCTTCCATGAGGATATCACTGAATTAACCGGTAGGGTGCCAAATATCAGCTTCATGTACAAGGTCCTGTCCCTAGGGACCTGTATAAAGTCGAGATAGGGCTCTTATCTGCGGGTGCTTTTAAATTCAAAGAATCCCTCCGTGAGTTTCCCTGCCTGCTGACATGATAACTCACGTTTCGACACCCAATCCCAATATGCCCGCTTCAAGTCCAGTAATTCGGTGACATTCTCCATACCCCAAAGCTCTGCTCCATAGAGGGCCGACGGTAGAGCTTTCCCATCATAAATTGCTAGTGCAGGTCCTTAGAAATATCAAATAGACATGGGCTAAAAATCCATGTCTCTACTGGAATGAATTATTCGAAATAACCCATTAAAGAATTCACCAAACAAGCTATACTTACCTTGTTGATGTACTTGGAAAATATAAGGTTCAACTTGTACTCCCACTTTAGAGTGAGGGACCAAGTAGAAGTTCAGAAAAAGCAAAGAAATGAATTAAGAAAAACTGCTATTATTGTGATTGCCATGAAGAAGGCCTTCCGGTCAAAACTCATTGGCTACGGTCATTTTTAAGAAGATTTTTTCAATAAAGAAACAAAGAAATAAGAACCTGCTGAATTCATGTGCCTCTTCTTACGTTGCCTATATTTGCAAATTATACTAATTTCTTGACTTGTTGGAGAGCTGAATCACTGTTTTTGTTGCAGATAGCGGGAGTCCGCAGGACACTCAACCAAAGCCTACAAAAAGCAGAACTTAAGCTGGCAGCCAAGCCTAAGGCAGCGGACTCAGACTCGACTCCAACCCAAGTCGCGGAAGTCAAGATGGCATACTCAGAAGGGCTGGTAGACCTGTGGAGATATAACTTCAAGCTATATGCAGCCAGAAAACGTAGGGAAGAGGACAGGTCGGGAGCACTCCTTGCCTGGATCACCGGCCAGCACCAGGACGCACGATCAATTGATATAATTGTCATCCTTGCGGGCAGTGTTGCCGCCTCTCAGACAGATATCCTGCGACTCTTCCAGACCACTGTGCAAAAGTATACCAGAACCCTAATCAAAACTACCAGGGGCTAGTCGATCACGTCCCAGCACCTCTCGCCATAACTCAGATCCCGAGTGAGGATAATACCCTCCTTGAGACAGTGATCACACCCTCGGACGTGAAACAAGCAATCCAGGCCCTAGCCCGGAACAAAGCCCCTAGGATAGATGGCTTAACCCTGTAGTACTACAGCACCTTATGCTACATTTTTGGCACCAAAACTAGCAGACATGTATGAGGCAGCACTGGAGGAGGGGGGACTGCTTGGCTCTCTACAGGAATCTCTCATAGTCTTGATTCTGAAGCCTGAGCGAGACCCGACATAGTTGGCCTCATATAGGCCAATAACGCTGTTGTCCACTGATTGTAAGATCCTGGGCAAGATCCTGGCGGACCGATTAGGCCCAATGTTCCCACCGCTAATACACTTGGATCAGAACGGCTTTGTGCCGGGCAGGAACACGTCCCAAAACATCAGCAGGTTGTTTTACGTCCAGGACCAGGCTCAGGGCCACTACCCAAGGACGGCTTGCCTGATCTTGGACCTAGAAAAAGCTTTTGACACCCTGACCTGGCCGTACCTCTTCAAGACACTGAGGCAGATAGGGCTGGAGCCAATCTTCAGAACTATTAAATGCGAAGCTCACGTCCAGAGTGCGACTAGGCAAATAGTCCAAGATTATTTTCCATATGGGGCTGAGAGCTGCTGTGATATCTCGCACATACAGCAGCAGATCATCCTCGTATAGGGACACAATATGCATGGTGCCAGCTTTTGGGAGGCCCCAGGCTTCTCCTTCCTGGCATGACCAAATTCTGAGAGGCTCCGTTGCCTTGATGAACAAGAGGGGAGAGAGGACACTTTTGCAGAGTGCCTCTCCCTATCTGAAGGAACAGGGAGATGAATTTGCCGAGTCGCACTCTGGACGTGAGCTTCGCATATAATAGTTTTATGTGCACTCTGAAGATGGGCCCCAGCTATATGGTAGATAAGGGCGCAGGGCAACTTTACAAATCACAAAATACCCTATGTCAGGTGTGAGTATTTTATTTAATCCAGGTACTACACTGCATTTACTAAAACAAGATTTCCTTAATCCACTGCTAGTTATAAGGTGTTGCACATGAGATGCACCTTTGCTACATAATTGGCACCAAAACTAGCAGACATGTATGAGGTAGCACTGGAGGAGGGGGAACTGCCTGGCTCTCTACAGGAATCTCTCATAGTCTCGATTCTGAAGCCTGAGCGAGACCCGACATAGTTGGCCTCATATAGGCCAATAACGCTATTTTTTTTTAATCCTCATTTTGTTTCTAGCCCTTTTGTAATTAGGAGTATTTAGAGTAAGAACAGTGCAAGAGATCAGCGATGGCCGGAGTTTTCTTATTGCCTACTCCCAGGTACTCCAGGGTAGAGACTCCCGATCACTCTGTTTACAGAGGAGATGCGAATTAGCTTCGCACAACGGGTCCTCATTTCCCCCAAGCCTTGCATCTCTGCATGCTCCCTCTCATTTATTCTCCACTCTTACAGGTCCTGCAGATATCTCTGCCCCAGGAAATTCAGTCCAACCCGAATTGGATTTTTCTGGCCTGTACGGCTACCAACATAATCATAGGACTCCAACACCAAAAAAAAAAAAAGGGGGGAAGGGGAAAGGAAAAGGGAGAAGTCCACAGAAATAGAGAGAAGAAAGAAAGAAAACCAAACCAGATTTAGAAGTAAACTTGCTCTTACGCTTATAGTTATCTTTAGGCGATTATGTTGTTATCTCTATTACACCATTCATCCCAGATCCTCCAAAATGCAGTTTTCTTTGTGTCGCTTATAGCTCTATCTGATTTTGCGAATCTATGTATTGAGTTAACCCATTCACACTCTAGTGGAGAAACAGGGGAAATCCATTTGATACATAATTCCCTACACGCCAGTAGAAAAAGCACAAACATTAAAATTTTGTGATTCTTAGATATCTGGATTGTGACTTCCTCATCCGGGGTCATACCTAAAATTACTTGAGAAAGACTCACCTTAACTTCAAACCCCACAATACTGGAAATCGTTGTACCTACTTTATTCCAAAAACCTTGTATTGATGGACATCTCTAGAACATGTGGACCTCATCCGCATCTGCTTCCCCACACTTTTGACAACTCGCGTTTTTAGAGCCCATCTTAGTTAATCTTCTTGGGGTCCAATATGTTTTATGGAGAGTAAGTAAGTAAGTAAGTAAGTAAGTAAATATTTATTGTATGTGGTTAATTAAAACCTTTACAAAATTTGCAAAGAGAATATTACATACAATGATTAAAATAAAAGAAATAAAAACCTACATTTACTCTCTGTGAGATACTGTTTTTTTTTCCCTTTTCTTTTCTTCCTCCTTCTTTTTAATAGGGAAGACAGAAAAAAATAAAACAATTTGACATTTGCTGAAATCAGAGTATTTTGTTATCCTCAATCCTTTGGTTTGGTACCATTATTCGCCATTTTTTCAGTTTTCATTATTAGGAGGCTCGCCTTCTGAAGAAATCTGGTGGCCCTACAGGCTGTCTGCAGCTGCTGGCTGTTCAATGCTAGCATGACTGCCGGCCGACATGTTCTGACTTGAAATGAGCGAAATATATGCAAGAGATAGTAACGTCTCAGGTTTGTGAGGGATGGGCAAATGCACAGAAGATGAATCAAAGTTTCTTCTGCATGACCGCAGAGTCTGCAGAGTGATGTTGGCCACGTTTGCTTCCATGCAGGGGTCTGGTCTTTTGAGATGTAAGTTCCCAGCCGTACTCGTAGGAGCATCTGTTGTGTAGATGGTGTTATGTGGTTAACTAAGTATGGTTGCGGGACACACCTCTCGTATGTTGCAAGTACCATCCAGCCGTGTTTTTTCTTTGCTAGTGCAACTTTGTCAGCGATCCAAGATTCTAGTTTTGCCGCACCATTGGCTGCTTTTTTGAAGGTCGCAAAGGTGTGACCGGTGTTCCAGGCCTCTTGCATATTGAGATTTGACAGACCTTCTTCAAGTTTTGCTTTCCATGCGTCTTTTCCTTTTGTTTGTTTATTTATTTCGGTCCAGCAGAGACCCATCAGTGTGTCCACTTGAGCTTCTCTTAATTTCCAGCACATTTTTAGTATTGCCGCTTGTCTGGCTTGGTGCTGATTTAATAGCCCAAATTCAAGGCGTACTTGCGCTGGTGAAGCGAACTTCGGAATTTGAAAGATGTATTTGAACAGCACTGACTGTTGGAGATTCAGAAAGTTTGCGTCTTTGCCTCTGAATAGTTCTGAGCCGTACGTGATCGATGGCAAAAAATTTTCTGCGATCACCTTCAACAGATGTGAATTGGAAGGACATTTCAGTTTTGTTTTTAGTAGATTTAAAGCAAAGCGTAATTTATTGGCCTGAGCTTTTCTGTGCAGTCGTTGATCTTTTAATGTCCATCTTGCGTCGACCAGTACTCCCTGGTACTTGTAAGAGGGGCTTTGTTCTATCATATTTCCCTCAATGTGCCATTTGAATTTTTGCCGCCCTGGCCGTGGTGCAAAGCAGACGATTTTAGTTTTTTTGTAATTAAATTGCAGCCCGTGCGTACGGGTGAATTTGTGCAGCCTTGTGATGGAGCGTTGTAATCCCAAGGGGGTCTGGCTGCAAAGAACAATATCATCGGCGTACTGCATACTCCTTATTTTGTGCTGAGCTAGCTTGGGGGGTCGCTTTCAATCTCCGCAATGCTCTTGTCCAGATCCGCGGTGAAGATATTAAAGAGGGTAGGGGCCAAGACACATCCCTGCTTGAGTCCGATTCGGGTGGGGATTTTTTCTGTTGTTCTGTCACCATTGCCTATTTTCATCTTGACCCAGGTCGATGTGTATAAGTTAATGATGGCCTGTAACAGCTTCGATGGTATGCCCCAGCTATCCATCTTTTTCCACAAGGTCTCCCTTGGGACTGTGTCAAACGCCGCTTTTAAGTCGACAAAGCAGGTATAGAGTTTTATTGATTTGGCCTTTGCACTGTCAACAAGGAGGTTTAGCGCTAACAGGTTGCATGACGTGTTGGTTCCTGGCCTGAACCCCGTCTGGGTAATTGGAAGAATGTTGTTGGAGCTGACCCAGTCCTCCAGTGCTTTCAGGAGGTTGGATGCATATGCTTTGGCCTCTACGTCAATAAGCGCTATCAGCCTATAGTTCGCTGGGTCTGTTCGCGCGCCTGCTTTGTAAATTGGATGCAGGATACTCCCTCTCCATGAGGGGGGAATGCTTCCTGTTTGAAAAGCGTTGTTATACAATTGGGTAAGGTATTCAGCCCAAAACGCTTGATCATGTTTAAAGGGTCCATTTGGCAAGCCATTTGGGCCTGGTGCACCTTGAGACCTCAATTTTTTTAGGATCAATTGCACTTGTCGTGAGTAAATAAATGATTTTTTTTAGTGAAGCAGCCTTAACATTCTGCCAAAGAACCGCAAATGATACTTACCATATGGTTTCCCGATCGTAGTTTGGCAGCTCTCTCCTCCAAATTGCATCAAACCACTGCTGAGAATCTTCCAGAGGCCGAATTAACATCCTTTACCATGCGGCTATTTCTTTACCTCCAGTGGTTGTGTTAGCTGCCTTCTTTTCAAAAAGTTTGTTGCCCTCGCCAAGATTTTTAAGAGATTTGGCCCAACTTACTAATTGGTAGTATTTAAATTTAGAAACAGTCCCTCTTGTGATATCCGGAAGTTTCTGCCAAGAAATTAAGTTCGACCCCTCCAACCCCATCTTGCTACGCCATTTGCTTGAATTGGAACCGCTAGAGAATCTTAAAGACAACTTAGGGTGCCTGGTGAGCTCCAAATTGGGGCAAGAGTACTATAATAGTGTATACGTTGTGATGTTCTTATTTGATACCAGCTTTTACATGCTGCCAATAAAATCTTTAGTTTGACTTTCTTGAAAAACTTTGGATCCCCATATTGAAACAAATAATACCGGGCTTGGTCCTGAAAACCTGTAGTCAAAGCTTTAAATAAAGGTGTAAAAGAGATGGAATCCCCTAACAATTGCTTGAAGATTTTTAAGTGGAATGCCCTTTGGTATTGCAGAAGGTCCGGTGTGGCTACTCCCCCATCCTCCTTTCTCTCCCTGAGCTTTCGCCAAGCTATCCGGGGTTTCTTTTTTGCCCATATAAAACTTGAAAACAGGCTTTGGATCTTGGCTATCCATTCTTTCCGGAATTCCAGGGGTATAGAGTTAAATATAAAAGTATACTTAGGAAGAATTGCCATTTTTAGCAGATTCGATTTGCCTAGGAAGGATGCTTATTTTAGGTATCTCTTACTTTTGTGTTTTATTAACATAACTTAAACTTTGATCAGGAATTTCGAAGAACATCCCTCAAGTCTGCCCTTTGTATGTGGTCATTCCATCCGGTGATCAGTTATGCCCCCTCCTTATACGACCATGTACAGTGATCCCCCCCACAACCCATCCAATGTGTAAAACCGTTTACGAGCCCCCTAAGTCTACATTCAGTACCGTCATTCATCCGAATCCTCCCTTCTGAACTGTCATTATCGTCTTCCTCCAGCGGTTCACATATGTCACCCCGGTATTTATTCCAGGGTGACCACACTGCATTCCATTTGCGCGGGTTGGCCCTCCTCTTGTACACCGCTCGTTCTGTCACCATAATCATATCCATATTCTTGCACCACTGGCCTAAAGTTGGTGTCTCAACCGCCCCCCACTTTTGTGCTATATCCCGTTTAGCCACCATGCATCCCACAGTCCACGCCTGGCCCTGACGTGTCAGGTCCGTCGGTCCCCACATATGTAGTAAGGCCACACGGGGGTCTGGCACCAGTGTCGTGTCTAATGTCTGTGAAATGGTGCGGGTTACACGTCTCCAATATTCTAAAATCCTAGGGCACTCCCAAAGTGTATGCAGGAATGTACCCTCCCCACCACAACCCCTCAGGCAGCGCGGGTTATCTGTTCTGTGTAGTTTGTATAGGGTTGTCCTTGTGAAGTATATTCGGTGAAGGACCTTCAGTTGGACCAGACGGAACCGTGCCGAAGTACCCGCCTCTCTGGGGGAAGCTAGCGCCGCATTCCAGTCAGTTTCATCCAAGTCACCCAGTTCCTCCGCCCACTTCTCCCGCAATTTAAGTAAGGGGTCAGGCATATTATGTAATAACTTACGGTAGGTGAGGGAAGTGGTGCCAGTTTGCATAAACTCTGTCAACAATCTGTCCTCCAACGGAGAGGACTCCGAGACTGTTGTCCCCGCTGGTATTGCAGTCATCAGTGCGTGCCTAATTTGGATATATCGATACGTTTCATTTGGGCCCAAGTGGTAAGTCTGTTGGAGTTGGGAGAATGGGACTACACCATCAGTCGCCCACAAGTCTCCCACGGTAGATATACCTATGGTGTCCCATGCAGTGAAGCCCTTAGTATGTCGCAGGCTCCCGAGTGCCCTAGTGTCCCACAAAGGCGTCAATTTCGTTATAATTCCCCTCCATTTAAGCTTAGTCTGTGCGCTGTGCCAGAGTGTCACTGTATGTTTGGTCGGTCCCAGGAGCTTGCTCGCCTTACCCTTATGATACAGCAGTGCCAGCACGCTCTGCACGCCCAGTTGACATCTATCCGCCAAGTAGGCCGGATCATCCTGCGGGACGTGGAGCCAGTGATTGATGACTTTAAGCTGCGCTGCCCAGTAGTACAGTTGTATATGAGGCAGGGCTATCCCGCCGTCATACCAACTTCTAGTGAGTTTCAAATGCGCTATTCGTGGTGGGCGTTCGTTCCACAATAAGTTATTCACCACCGCAGTCACTGCCCGTAGATAGCTCGCGGACACTACGCTTGGGGCGTTCTCTAGTATATACACAAATCGTGGTAGCGCCAGCATTTTAAATAACGCTGCCCTCCCTAGCAACGTTAGCGGAAGAGTCTTCCAGTGCCTGACGTCCCCCTTCAATTTATTCAATGGTGGCAGTAAGTTCTTCTCATTAAAGGTCGTAGCGTCCCTCGTGATGTGTATGCCTAGATATTTAAAGACGTGCCTGCCGTCTCCAGAGGGCAGTCAGGTGGTAGAGCGGGGGGGGGGGTCCCTTCAGCTCTTATATGACAGATTTGGTCCAGTTTATCTTATAGCCAGACGCCTGTCCATGCACCTCACACAGTGACAAGAGTACTGGGACCCCTTCTTCTGGGTTTGTGAGGTAGATCAGCATATCGTCAGCGTACAGGGAAACCCTGTCTTCCCAGTCGCGACTCCTGAGCAGTGGAGTGGTTCTAAGTATCACCGCTAGTGGTTCCAGGACTAGTGCGAAGAGTAACGACGAGAGCGGGCACCCCTGCCTCGTCCCTCTGTTCAGTGGTATCTCCCGGGAGACATGCCCATTGGCCGTCACTCGTGCCTATACAAAAGCCGCACCCAGGCAATGTATTTGGGGCCAAGGCCCATATGAGCCAGTACCGCGAAGAGGTATCGCCACTCCACCATATCGAACGCCATCCTGGCATCCAATGACAGAATGGCCGTCGGTTCAGTTGACAGCGACGCCCGTGCTATTGCACCGTGGACTCTCCGGAGGTTCAGTGCCGTACTTCTGTGTAGCATAAAGCCCGACTGATCCGGGTGAATCAGCTGGACGAGATGTGATATCAACCTGGTGGCCAGCAGCTTAGCCAATATCTTAGCCTCCACATTGAGGAGTGATATCGGGCGGTAAGAGTGAATCCCATTTTTGAAGTTGAGACTTGACCTTAGATGTTATTTTATCAAAATTTACTTTCGTAATAAAGTCTATATTCTGCACTACTTCTATCCCCAGATATCTAATACTTTGTCAGATCTGATCACAGGAATAATGTGTGTTCCATTGCATCACTTCTGTCTTAGATTGATTAACTGCATATCCTGAAATCTCCCCAATTTTTTTTAGGGTATCCCAGATGGCTTTATTGAATCTTGCAAATGACCCGTAAAGATCATTAAATCATCTGCATTTAAACTTAGTTTTTTTCTTCCACTCATTACATTGAAAGGGGCTAATATCGTGGCATTGCCTCCGTTTTATGGCTAACGGCTCTGTGTATATAATGAAGAGCAAAGGTGAAAGGGGGCACCCCTTCCTGGTGCCCCTCCCAATTATAATCTGAGGAGAAAGGGAGCCATTTACCAAGACTTGAGCCACCGGATTCTTATAAAGTGATTTAATTGTCCGCAAAAAATAACTACCTAAATTAAAACGGAGGATTATTTCTTGAAGGAAAACCCAATTAACGCGATCGAACGCTTTAGCCGCATCACATGTCATTATTGTTAACGGTATAGCGTTGGTAGTAGCCAAATCGATTGTACCAAGTAATTCGTGTGTGAGGTCATGCAAGTGCCTTCCTTTAATAAAACCTTTCTGATCCTCATGAATCAGAAGACCGATCACCCTCTCCAGCTGCTTAGTAATTAATTGTGTAAAGATTTTATAGTCTGAATTGAGGAGGGAGATCGGCCTATATGATTCACAAAGCTTTGGAGCTTTATTAGGCTTTAACAAGACAGTTATAGTTGCTGCTCGCCAAGACTCAGGCAAGTCTTTTCCCTCGATGTAAATAGTATTAAACAGATCTAACAAAATCGGGATTAGTTCTTGTTCTAACACAGAATAAATTTCATTTGGGAGAGCGTCAGGACCTGCGGCTTTCCCTTTCTTTAAATTATTGATAACTTTATGGATCTCATCTATTGTAAGAGGGGCTGGTATCTCCTCCTTAAGCTGGTCAGTAAGGTATGGGAGATCTAAATCTTGTAAAAAGGCGGCTATTTGTTCCTCGCTCGGGGTCAAGTTTTCCGTATATAACTCTTGAAAAAAAGACGTAAATGCTTGCTTGATTCCTGATTCATCTGTAACACCCAATCCGGTGTCTTGAGTTTTAACTTCTTTAATTATATTCCTTGCATAGTCAGCCCTTGTTTTCCAGGCTAACATTTTGCCGCAGCCTTCACCGTACTCGTAATTCGCGAATTTGCTCACTTCCCATCTTTTCCTTACTTTAACCTCCAAATAATCCGCTAAATTATTGTTTGCCTTTGTTAGCTCTATTTCATTGTTTATGTTCTGGACTTGAGCTAACTTTCCCTGTGCCAATCTAATCGCATCTTCTAGAGCCCGTAGGTCTTTCTTCTCTTTTTTGTTAGAAACGCACTAATTCCTATCAAGCTTCCTCTAAAATGTGCTTTAAATGCATCCCAGACTTTATCTAGAGGTGCTGAATTAAGGTTAAATAAAAAGAACTCGGAGACAGACTTCTTCCGATTTTCTATTATTGTACCATCCAACAGAAGTGATCTATTTAGTGTCCATCTTTCCCTTCTGAATTCCTACTTAATTCTACATGTAATAATACCTTACTGATATGATTACTGATTGAAGCTGATGTTAAGAAAAAGTCTATTCTAGACCTGTGGCCATGTTTTTTATTATGAAAAGTATATCTATCTGCAACAGGTCCAGATTTAACCCCTTTTATAGTCCAGATATCCACTAGTCCTAAGTCGGTCATAATTTGCTTTGCTACTGCCCTCATTTTTGGAACTGCAATCGTTCGCCTGTTAGATGTAGAATCTTGTGTTGGATTTAAAGGTATGTTGAGATCCCCCCCCCCAATATGATAGGTGCATTAAATTCAACTAAATGTAAAAATACATTTTTTAATTGTCCCGGGTCATCTAAATTGGGGCCATAGTAGCCAGCAAATACTATCCGACTCCTCTGGAAATTTATCTTTGCGATTACCCATCTGCCTGATGGGTCAACCTGTGTTTCCTCTAATATGCCATATGAGGATTTCCTAATCAAGATTTCCACTCCCTTTATTGTAGCCGTTTGTGACGTTCATATACAGTGATCCACCCATGGTTGGTATCTTATTATTTCTAGCCATTCTTCCGTAGTTAAATGGGATTCCTGTATAAATATAACATCGGCAACAGAAAGCTTAAGATACTCTCAAATTTTTTGTCTTCTTAAAGAGACCCTCAGACCATTGACATTTCATGTCATAACCCTCAGGCAGTTAATTCTTGTTTGTAATGCCATGCTTTAAAATGAAAAAGAACAAGAAAAAAAGAAAAAAACTCCGACTTTGACTGTTACATTTAAGCCACAAAAAAAAAGTAAGGCTATAACAATTGAGGACACTTTTTTTTTCTTCCCCAAAGCTCCCCCACCCTTAGTGAAAGTTATAGTTTTAGTGTTTCCCACACATTCTAATTTTTTGCCTGTGACCCCCCCATATCTCCCCACCCTCCCTGGGGAACCCTCCCGCTCTTGAGGTATATTTACACCTCCATTTGAACTCTCTCTACCATAGTGCTTTAATAATACTTTACCACATCACCCCAGTTCAGACATGGCCAAATGCAAATCAGTCTTGACCCTGTGCCTCATGGGAACAGTCCAGCCCGAACTGCCAAGCCATGTCTTCCCTGGACTGGAATCAAGCATCCTAGGACCGGTTTCTGGCTATCAGCCATCATCAGCCAGTATAGCTTGATTCCAGTGGCAGGGAGAGCAGGGGACTCACGTCTGAGCATACCCGTCCCACTCGGGGTGACAAATGCAAAAACAACAATTGATGGACGAAATTTTGCACAATGGCAAAACATTCACCCAGTCACAGATGTGGGTTTAATCCATCATTATTTTGCTCACCACACCACCCCAGTTCAGACATGGCCATACGCAAATCAGTCTTGACCCTGTTCCTCATGGGAACAGTCCAACCCGAACTGCCAAGCCATGTCTTCCCTGGACCGGAATCAAGCATCCTAGGACCGGTTTCTGGCTATCAGCCATCATCAGCCAGGATAGCTTGATTCCAGTGGCATGGAGAGCACGGGACTCACGTCTGAGCATACCTGTCCCACTCGGGATGACAAATGCAAAAACAACAATTGATGGACGGAATTTTGCACAATGGCAAAACATTCACCCCAGTCACAGATCTGAGTTTATTCCATCGTTATTTTGCTCACTACACCACCCGATTTCAGACATGGCCATATGCAAATCAGTCTTGACCCTGTGCCTCATGGGAACAGTCCAGCCGAACTGCCAAGCCATGTCTTCCCTGGACCGGAATCAAGCATCCTAGGACCGTTTTCTGGCTATCAGCTGTCATCAGCCAGGATAGCTTGATTCCAGTGGCATGGAGAGCACGGGACTCACGTCTGAGCATACCTGTCCCACTCGGGGTGACAAATGCAAAAACAACAATTGATGGACGGAATGTTGCACAATGGCAAAACATTCACCCCAGGCACAGATATGGGTTTAATCCATCGTTATTTTGCTCACCACACCACCCCAGGTCAGACATGGCCATTTGCAAATCAGTCTTGACCCTGTGCCTCATGGGAACAGTCCAGCCTGAACTGCCAAGCCATTTCTTCCCTGGACAGGAATCAAGCATCCTAAGACCGGTTTCTGGCTATCAGCCATCATCAGCCAGTATAGCTTGATTCCAGTGGCAGGGAGAGCAGGGGACTCACGTCTGAGCATACCCGTCCCACTCGGGGTGACAAATGCAAAAACAACAATTGATGGACGAAATTTTGCACAATGGCAAAACATTCACCCAGTCACAGATGTGGGTTTAATCCATCATTATTTTGCTCACCACACCACCCCAGTTCAGACATGGCCATACGCAAATCAGTCTTGACCCTGTTCCTCATGGGAACAGTCCAACCCGAACTGCCAAGCCATGTCTTCCCTGGACCGGAATCAAGCATCCTAGGACCGGTTTCTGGCTATCAGCCATCATCAGCCAGGATAGCTTGATTCCAGTGGCATGTAGAGCACGGGACTCACGTCTGAGCATACCTGTCCCACTCGGGATGACAAATGCAAAAACAACAATTGATGGACGGAATTTTGCACAATGGCAAAACATTCACCCCAGTCACAGATCTGAGTTTAATCCATCATTATTTTGCTCACTACACCACCCGATTTCAGACATGGCCATATGCAAATCAGTCTTGACCCTGTGCCTCATGGGAACAGTCCAGCCGAACTGCCAAGCCATGTCTTCCCTGGACCGGAATCAAGCATCCTAGGACCGTTTTCTGGCTATCAGCTGTCATCAGCCAGGATAGCTTGATTCCAGTGGCATGGAGAGCACGGGACTCACGTCTGAGCATACCTGTCCCACTCGGGGTGACAAATGCAAAAACAACAATTGATGGACGGAATGTTGCACAATGGCAAAACATTCACCCCAGGCACAGATATGGGTTTAATCCATCGTTATTTTGCTCACCACACCACCCCAGGTCAGACATGGCCATTTGCAAATCAGTCTTGACCCTGTGCCTCATGGGAACAGTCCAGCCTGAACTGCCAAGCCATTTCTTCCCTGGACAGGAATCAAGCATCCTAAGACCGGTTTCTGGCTATCAGCCGTCATCAGCCAGGATAGCTTGAATCCAGTGGCATGGAGAGCACAGGACTCACGTCTTAGCATACCTGTCACACTCGGTGTGACAAAAGCAAAGACAACAATTGATGGACGGAATGTTGCAGAGTGGCAAAACATTCAACCCCCGTTCACAGATCTGGGTTTAATCCATTGTTATTTTGCTCACCACACCACCCCAGTTCAAACATGGCCATATGCTAATAAGTCTTGATCCTGTGCCTCATGGGAACAGTCAGGCCTGAACTGCCAAGCCATTTCTTCCCTGGACCGGAATCAAGCATCCTAAAACGGGTTTCTGGCTATCAGCCATCATCAGCCAGGATAGCTTGAATCCAGTGGCATGGAGAGCACAGGACCCACGTCTTAGCATATCGGTCACACTCGGTGTGACAAATGCAAAAACAACAATTGATGGATGGAATGTTGCACAGTGGCAAAACATTCACCCCCAGTCACAGATCTGGTTTTAATCCATTGTTATTTTGCTCACCACACCACCCCAGTTCAGACATGGCCATATGCAAATCAGTCTTGACCCTGTGCCTCATGGGAACAGTCCAGCCGAACTGCCAAGCCATGTCTTCTCTGGACCGGAATCAAGCATCCTAGGACCAGTTTCTGACTATCAGTCGTCATCAGCCAGGATAGCTTGATTTCAGTGGCATGGAGAGCACGGGGCTCAAGTGTGAGCATACCCGTCAAACTCGGGATGACAAATGCAAAAACAACAATAGATGGTCGGAATGTTGCACAATTGCAAAACATACATCCCCGGTCACAGATCTGGGTTTAATCTATCATTATTTTGCTCACCACCCTACTTCAGACATGGCCATATGCAAATCAGTCTTGACACTGTGCCTCATGGGAACAATCCAGCCCGAACTGCCAAGCCATGTCTTCCCTGGACTGGAATCAAGCATCCTAGGACCGGTTTCTGGCTATCAGCCGTCATCAGTCAGGATAGCGTGATTCCAGTGGCATGGAGAGCACGGGACTCACGTCTGAGCATACCCGTCCCACTCGGTGTGACAATTGCAAAAACAACAATTGATGGACGGAATTTTGCACAATGGCAAAACATTCACCCCAGTCACAGATGTGGGTTTAATCCATCCTTATTCTGCTCACGCACCATCCCAGTTCAGACATGCCATATGCAAATCAGTCTTGACCCTGTTCCTCATGGGAACAGTCCAGCATGAACTGCCAAGTCATTTTTTCCCTGGACCGGAATCAAGCATCCTAAGACCGGTTTCTGGCTATCAGCCTTCATCAGCCAGTATGGCTTGAATCCAGTGGCATGGAAAGCACAGGACCCACCTCTTAGCATACAGTCACACTCGGGGTGACAAATGCAAAAACAACAATTGACGGACGGAATGTTGCACAATGGCCAAATATTCACCCCCAGTCACAGATCTGGGTTTAATCCATCGTTATTTTGCTCACCACACTACCCCAGGTCAGACATGGCCATATGAAAATCAGTCTTGACCCTGTTCCTCATGGGAACAGTCCAGCCCGAACTGCCAAGCCATGTCTTCCCTGGACCGGAATCAAGCATCCTAGGACCGGTTTCTGGCTATCAGCCGTCATCACCCAGGATAGCTTGATTCCAGTGGCATAGAGAGCGCGGGACTCACGTCTGAGCATATGCGTCCCACTCGGGGTGGCAAATGCAAATAAAATTGATGGACGGAATGTTGCACAATGACAAAATATTCACCCCCGGTCACAGATCTGGGTTTAATCCATTGTTATTTTGGTCTCCACACCACCACAGGTCAGACATGGCCATATGCAAATCAGTCTTGATCCTGTGCCTCATGGGAACAGTGCAGCCCGAACTGCAAAGCCATGTCTTCACTGGACCGGAATCAAGCATCCTAGGACCAGTTTCTGGCTATCATCCAGAATCTGCCAGGATAGCTTGATTCCAGTGGCATGGATAGCACAGGACTCATGTCTGAGCATCCCCGTCCCACTCGGGGTGACAAATGTAAAAACTATAATTGATGGACGGAATTTTGCAGAATGGCAAAACATTCACCCCAGTCACAAATCTGGGTTTAATCCATCGTTATTTTGCTCACCACAGCACCCCAGTTCAGACATGGCCATATGCAAATCAGTCTTGACCCTGTGCGTAATGGGAACAGTACAGCCCGAACTGCAAGCCATGTCTTCCCTGGACCGGAATCAAGCATCCTAGGACCGTTTTCTGGCTATCAGCTGTCATCAGCCAGGATAGCTTGAATCCAGTGGCATGGACAGTACGGGACTCACGTGCGAGCATATGCGTCCCACTCGGGGTGCCAAATGCAAAAACAACAATTGATGGACGGAATGTTGCCCAATGGCAAAATAATCACCCCCTGTCACAGATCTAGGTTTAATCCATTGTTATTTTGCTCACCACACCACCCGAGGTCAGACATGGCCATATGCAATTCAGTCTTGACCCTGTGCCTCATGGAAACAATCCAGCCTGAACTGCCAAGCCATTTCTTCCCTGGACAGGAATCAAGCATCCTAAGACTGGTTTCTGGCTATCAGCCATCGTCAGCCAGGATAGCTTGAATCCAGTGGCATGGAGAGCACAGGACTCACGTCTTAGCATACCGATCACACTCGGTGTGACAAAAGCAAAAACAACAATTGATGGACGGAATGTTGCACAGTGGCAAAACATTCACCCCCAATCACAGATCTGGGTTTAATCCAATGTTATTTTGCTCACCACACCACCCCAGTTCAGACATGGCCATATGCAAATCAGTCTTGACCTTGTGCCTCATGGGAACAGTTCAGCCGAACGGGCAAGCCATGTCTTCCCTGGACCGGAATCAAGCATCCTAGGACCAGTTTCTGACTATCAGCCGTCATCAGCCAGGATAGCTTGATTCCAGTGGCATGGAGAGCACAGGACTCACGTCTTAGCATACCGGTCACACTCGGTGTGATAAATGCAAAAACGACAATTGATGGACGGAATCTTTCACAATGGCAAACCATTCAGCCCCAGTCACAGATCTGGGTTTAATCCATTGTTATTTTGCTCACCACACCACCCCAGTTCAGACATGGCCAAATGCAAATCAGTCTTGACCCTGTGCCTCATGGGAACAGTCCAGCATGAACAGCCAAGCCATTTCTTCCCTGGAACGGAATCAAGCACCCTAAAACGGGTTTCTGGCTATCAACCGTCATCAGCCAGGATAGCTTGAATCCAGTGGCATGGAGAGCACAGGACTCACGTCTTAGCATACCGGTCACACTCAGTGTGACAAAAGCAAAAACAACAATTGATGGACGGAATGTTGCAGAGTGGCAAAGCATTCACCCCCAGTCACAGATCTGGGTTTAATCCAATGTTATTTTGCTCACCACACCACCCCAGGTCAGACATGGCCATATGCAAATCAGTCTTGACTCTGTGCCTCATGGGAACAGTTCAGCCGACCTGCCAAGCCATGTCTTCCCTGGACCTGAATCAAGCATCCTAGGACCGGTTTCTGACTATCAGCCGTCATCAGCCAGGATAGCTTGAATCCAGTGGCATGGAGAGCACAGGACTCACGTCTTAGCATACCAGTCACACTCGGTGTGACAAATGCAAAAACGACAATTGATGGATGGAATGTTGCAAAATGCCAAACCATTCAGCCCCAGTCATAGATCTGGGTTTAATCCATTGATATTTTGCTCACCACACCACCCCAGTTCAGACATGGCCATATGCAAATCAGTCTTGACCCTGTTCCTCATGGGAACAGTCCAGCCCGAACTGCCAAGCCATGTCTTCCCTGGACCGGAATCAAGCATCCTAGGACCGGTTTCTGGCTATCAGCCGTCATTAGCCAGGATAGCTTGATTCCAGTGGCATAGAGAGCACGGGACTCACGTCTGAGCATATGCGTACCACTCGGGGTGACAAATGCAAAAACAACACTTGATGGACGGAATGTTGCACAATGGCAAAATATTCACCCCTAGTCACAGATCTGGGTATAATCCATCGTTATTTTGGTCACCACACCACCCCAGGTCAGACATGGCCATTTGCAAATCAGTCTTGATCCTGTGCCTCATGGGAACAGTCCAGCCCGAACTGCCAAGCCATGTCTTCCCTGGACCGGAATCAAGCATCCTATGACCAGTTTCTGGCTATCAGCCATCATCAGCCAGGATAGCTTGATTCCAGTGGTATGGAGAGCACGGGACTCACATCTGAGCATACCCGTCCCATTCGGGGTGACAAATGCAAAAACAACAATTGATGGTTGGAATTTTGCACAATGGCAAAACATTCACCCCAGTCACAGATTTGGGTTTAATCCATCGTTATTTTGCTCACCACACCACCCCAGTTCAGACATGGCCATATGCAAATCAGTCTTGACCTTGTGCCTCATGGGAACAGTTCAGCCGAACGGTCAAGCCATGTCTTCCCTGGACCGGAATCAAGCATCCTAGGACCAGTTTCTGACTATCAGCCGTCATCAGCCAGGATAGCTTGATTCCAGTGGCATGGAGAGCACAGGACTCACGTCTTAGCATACCGGTCACACTCGGTGTGACAAATGCAAAAACGGCAATTGATGGACGGAATGTTGAAAAATGCCAAACCATTCAGCCCCAGTCACAGATCTGGGTTAAATCTATTGATATTTTGCTCACCACACAACCCCAGTTCAGACATGGCCATATGCAAATCAGTCTTGACCCTGTGCCTCATGGGAACAGTCCAGCATGAACTGCCAAGTCATTTTTTCCTTGGACCGGAATCAAGCATCCTAAGACTGGTTTCTGGCTATCAGCCTTCATCAGCCAGTATGGCTTCAATCCAGTGGCATGGAAAGCACAGGTCTCACGTCTTAGCATACAGTCAGACTCGGTGTGACAAATGCAAAAACAACAATTGATGAACGGAATGTTGCACAATGGCAAAACATTCACCCCAGTCACAGATTTGGGTTTAATCCATCGTTATTTTGCTCCCACACCACCCCAGTTCAGACATGGCCATATGCAAATCAGTCTTGACCCTGTGCCTAATGGGGACAGTCCAGCCCGAACTGCCAAGCCATGTCTTCCCTGGACCGGAATCAAGCATCCTAGGACCGTTCTCTGGCTATCAGCTGTCATCAGCAGGATAGCTTGATTCCAGTGGCATGGAGAGCACGGGACTCACGTCTGAGCATACCTGTCCCACTTGGGGTGACAAATGCAAAAACAACAATTGATGGACGGAATGTTGCACAATGGCAAAACATTCACCCCAGCAGTCACAGATCTGGGTTTAGTCCATCGTTATTTTGCTCACCACAGCACCCCAGTTCAGACATGGCCATATGCAAATCAGTCTTGACCCTGTGCCTCATGGGAACAGTCCAGCATGAACTGCCAAGTCATTTTTTCCTTGGACCGGAATCAAGCATCCTAAGACCGGTTTCTGGCTATCAGCCTTCATCAGCCAGTATGGCTTCAATCCAGTGGCTTGGAAAGCACAGGTCTCACGTCTTAGCATACAGTCACACTCGGGGTGACAAATTCAAAAACAACAATTGATGGAAGGAATGTTGCACAATGGCAAAATATTCACCCCCAGCCACAGATCTGGGTTTAATCCATCGTTATTTTGCTCACCACACCACCCCAGTTCAGACATGGCCATATGCAAATCAGTCTTGACCCTGTGCCTAATGGGGACAGTCCAGCCCGAACTGCCAAGCCATGTCTTCCCTGGACCGGAATCAAGCATCCTAGGACCGTTTTCTGGCTATCAGCTGTCATCAGCAGGATAGCTTGATTCCAGTGGCATGGAGAGCACGGGACTCACGTCTGAGCATACCTGTCCCACTTGGGGTGACAAATGCAAAAACAACAATTGATGGACGGAATGTTGCACAATGGCAAAACATTCACCCCAGTCACAGATCTGGGTTTAGTCCATCGTTATTTTGCTCACCACACCACCCCAGTTCAGACATGGGAATATGCAAATCAGTCTTGACCTTGATCCTCAAGGCAACAGTCCAGCCCGAACGGCCAAGCCATGTTTTCCCTGGACCAAAATCAAGCATCCTAGGACCGGTTTCTGGCTATCAGCCGTCATCAGCCAGGATACCTTGATTCCAGTGGCATGGACAGCACGGGACTCACGTCTGAGCATATGCGTCCCACTAGGGGTGACAAATGCAAAAACAACAATTGATGAACGGAATGTTGCACAATGGCAAAACATTCACCACCCCCCCCACATATCTGGGTTTAATCCATTGTTATTTTGCTCACCGCACCACCCCATTCCAGACATGGCCATATGCAAATCAGTCTTGACTCTGTGCCTCATGGGAACAGTCCAGCCCGAACTGCCAAGCCATGTCTTCCCTGGACCTGAATCAAGCATCCTAGGACCGGTTTCTGACTATCAGCCGTCATCAGCCAGGATAGCTTGAATCCAGTGGCATGGAGAGCACAGGACTCACGTCTTAGCATACCGGTCACACTCGGTGTGACAAAAGCAAAAACAACAATTGATGGACGGAATGTTGCAGAGTGGCAAATCATTCACCCCCAGTCACAGATCTGGGTTTAATCCAATGTTATTTTGCTCACCACACCACCCCAGTTCAGACATGGCCATATGCAGATCAGTCTTGACCTTGTGCCTCATGGGAACAGTTCAGCCGAACGGTCAAGCCATGTCTTCCCTGGACTGGAATCAAGCATCTTAGGACAAGTTTCTGACTATCAGCCGTCATCAGCCAGGATAGCTTGATTCCAGTGGCATGGATAGCACAGGACTCACGTCTTAGCATACCGGTCACACTCGGTGTGACAAATGCAAAAACGGCAATTGATGGACGGAATGTTGCAAAATGCCAAACCATTCAGCCCCAGTCATAGATCTGGGATTAATCCATTGATATTTTGCTCACCACACCACCCCAGTTCAGACATGGCCATATGCAAATCAGTCTTGACCCTGTGCCTCATGGGAACAGTCCAGCATGAACTGCCAAGTCATTTTTTCCTTGGACCGGAATCAAGCATCCTAAGACCGGTTTCTGGCTATCAGCCTTCATCAGCCAGTATGGCTTCAATCCAGTGGCATGGAAAGCACAGGTCTCACGTCTTAGCATACAGTCAGACTCGGTGTGACAAATGCAAAAACAACAATTGATGAACGGAATGTTGCACAATGGCAAAACATTCACCCCAGTCACAGATTTGGGTTTAATCCATCGTTATTTTGCTCCCACACCACCCCAGTTCAGACATGGCCATATGCAAATCAGTCTTGACCCTGTGCCTAATGGGGACAGTCCAGCCCGAACTGCCAAGCCATGTCTTCCCTGGACCGGAATCAAGCATCCTAGGACCGTTCTCTGGCTATCAGCTGTCATCAGCAGGATAGCTTGATTCCAGTGGCATGGAGAGCACGGGACTCACGTCTGAGCATACCTGTCCCACTTGGGGTGACAAATGCAAAAACAACAATTGATGGACGGAATGTTGCACAATGGCAAAACATTCACCCCAGCAGTCACAGATCTGGGTTTAGTCCATCGTTATTTTGCTCACCACAGCACCCCAGTTCAGACATGGCCATATGCAAATCAGTCTTGACCCTGTGCCTCATGGGAACAGTCCAGCATGAACTGCCAAGTCATTTTTTCCTTGGACCGGAATCAAGCATCCTAAGACCGGTTTCTGGCTATCAGCCTTCATCAGCCAGTATGGCTTCAATCCAGTGGCTTGGAAAGCACAGGTCTCACGTCTTAGCATACAGTCACACTCGGGGTGACAAATTCAAAAACAATTGATGGAAGGAATGTTGCACAATGGCAAAATATTCACCCCCAGCCACAGATCTGGGTTTAATCCATCGTTATTTTGCTCACCACACCACCCCAGTTCAGACATGGCCATATGCAAATCAGTCTTGACCCTGTGCCTAATGGGGACAGTCCAGCCCGAACTGCCAAGCCATGTCTTCCCTGGACCGGAATCAAGCATCCTAGGACCGTTTTCTGGCTATCAGCTGTCATCAGCAGGATAGCTTGATTCCAGTGGCATGGAGAGCACGGGACTCACGTCTGAGCATACCTGTCCCACTTGGGGTGACAAATGCAAAAACAACAATTGATGGACGGAATGTTGCACAATGGCAAAACATTCACCCCAGTCACAGATCTGGGTTTAGTCCATCGTTATTTTGCTCACCACACCACCCCAGTTCAGACATGGGAATATGCAAATCAGTCTTGACCTTGATCCTCAAGGCAACAGTCCAGCCCGAACGGCCAAGCCATGTTTTCCCTGGACCAAAATCAAGCATCCTAGGACCGGTTTCTGGCTATCAGTCGTCATCAGCCAGGATACCTTGATTCCAGTGGCATGGACAGCACAGGACTCACGTCTGAGCATATGCGTCCCACTAGGGGTGACAAATGCAAAAACAACAATTGATGAACGGAATGTTGCACAATGGCAAAACATTCACCACCCCCCCACATATCTGGGTTTAATCCATTGTTATTTTGCTCACCACACCACCCCATTCCAGACATGGCCATATGCAAATCAGTCTTGACTCTGTGCCTCATGGGAACAGTCCAGTCCGAACTGCCAAGCCATGTCTTCCCTGGACCTGAATCAAGCATCCTAGGACCGGTTTCTGACTATCAGCCGTCATCAGCCAGGATAGCTTGAATCCAGTGGCATGGAGAGCACAGGACTCACGTCTTAGCATACCGGTCACACTCGGTGTGACAAATGCAAAAACAACAATTGATGGACGGAATGTTGCAGAGTGGCAAAACATTCAACCCCCGTTCACAGATCTGGGTTTAATCCATTGTTATTTTGCTCACCACACCACCCCAGTTCAAACATGGCCATATGCTAATAAGTCTTGATCCTGTGCCTCATGGGAACAGTCAGGCCTGAACTGCCAAGCCATTTCTTCCCTGGACCGGAATCAAGCATCCTAAAACGGGTTTCTGGCTATCAGCCATCATCAGCCAGGATAGCTTGAATCCAGTGGCATGGAGAGCACAGGACCCACGTCTTAGCATATCGGTCACACTCGGTGTGACAAATGCAAAAACAACAATTGATGGATGGAATGTTGCACAGTGGCAAAACATTCACCCCCAGTCACAGATCTGGTTTTAATCCATTGTTATTTTGCTCACCACACCACCCCAGTTCAGACATGGCCATATGCAAATCAGTCTTGACCCTGTGCCTCATGGGAACAGTCCAGCCGAACTGCCAAGCCATGTCTTCTCTGGACCGGAATCAAGCATCCTAGGACCAGTTTCTGACTATCAGTCGTCATCAGCCAGGATAGCTTGATTTCAGTGGCATGGAGAGCACGGGGCTCAAGTGTGAGCATACCCGTCAAACTCGGGATGACAAATGCAAAAACAACAATAGATGGTCGGAATGTTGCACAATTGCAAAACATACATCCCCGGTCACAGATCTGGGTTTAATCTATCATTATTTTGCTCACCACCCTACTTCAGACATGGCCATATGCAAATCAGTCTTGACACTGTGCCTCATGGGAACAATCCAGCCCGAACTGCCAAGCCATGTCTTCCCTGGACCGGAATCAAGCATCCTAGGACCGGTTTCTGGCTATCAGCCGTCATCAGTCAGGATAGCGTGATTCCAGTGGCATGGAGAGCACGGGACTCACGTCTGAGCATACCCGTCCCACTCGGTGTGACAATTGCAAAAACAACAATTGATGGACGGAATTTTGCACAATGGCAAAACATTCACCCCAGTCACAGATGTGGGTTTAATCCATCCTTATTCTGCTCACGCACCATCCCAGTTCAGACATGCCATATGCAAATCAGTCTTGACCCTGTTCCTCATGGGAACAGTCCAGCATGAACTGCCAAGTCATTTTTTCCCTGGACCGGAATCAAGCATCCTAAGACCGGTTTCTGGCTATCAGCCTTCATCAGCCAGTATGGCTTGAATCCAGTGGCATGGAAAGCACAGGACCCACCTCTTAGCATACAGTCACACTCGGGGTGACAAATGCAAAAACAACAATTGACGGACGGAATGTTGCACAATGGCCAAATATTCACCCCCAGTCACAGATCTGGGTTTAATCCATCGTTATTTTGCTCACCACACTACCCCAGGTCAGACATGGCCATATGAAAATCAGTCTTGACCCTGTTCCTCATGGGAACAGTCCAGCCCGAACTGCCAAGCCATGTCTTCCCTGGACCGGAATCAAGCATCCTAGGACCGGTTTCTGGCTATCAGCCGTCATCACCCAGGATAGCTTGATTCCAGTGGCATAGAGAGCGCGGGACTCACGTCTGAGCATATGCGTCCCACTCGGGGTGGCAAATGCAAATAAAATTGATGGACGGAATGTTGCACAATGACAAAATATTCACCCCCGGTCACAGATCTGGGTTTAATCCATTGTTATTTTGGTCTCCACACCACCACAGGTCAGACATGGCCATATGCAAATCAGTCTTGATCCTGTGCCTCATGGGAACAGTGCAGCCCGAACTGCAAAGCCATGTCTTCACTGGACCGGAATCAAGCATCCTAGGACCAGTTTCTGGCTATCATCCAGAATCTGCCAGGATAGCTTGATTCCAGTGGCATGGATAGCACAGGACTCATGTCTGAGCATCCCCGTCCCACTCGGGGTGACAAATGTAAAAACTATAATTGATGGACGGAATTTTGCAGAATGGCAAAACATTCACCCCAGTCACAAATCTGGGTTTAATCCATCGTTATTTTGCTCACCACAGCACCCCAGTTCAGACATGGCCATATGCAAATCAGTCTTGACCCTGTGCGTAATGGGAACAGTACAGCCCGAACTGCAAGCCATGTCTTCCCTGGACCGGAATCAAGCATCCTAGGACCGTTTTCTGGCTATCAGCTGTCATCAGCCAGGATAGCTTGAATCCAGTGGCATGGACAGTACGGGACTCACGTGCGAGCATATGCGTCCCACTCGGGGTGCCAAATGCAAAAACAACAATTGATGGACGGAATGTTGCCCAATGGCAAAATAATCACCCCCTGTCACAGATCTAGGTTTAATCCATTGTTATTTTGCTCACCACACCACCCGAGGTCAGACATGGCCATATGCAATTCAGTCTTGACCCTGTGCCTCATGGAAACAATCCAGCCTGAACTGCCAAGCCATTTCTTCCCTGGACAGGAATCAAGCATCCTAAGACTGGTTTCTGGCTATCAGCCATCGTCAGCCAGGATAGCTTGAATCCAGTGGCATGGAGAGCACAGGACTCACGTCTTAGCATACCGATCACACTCGGTGTGACAAAAGCAAAAACAACAATTGATGGACGGAATGTTGCACAGTGGCAAAACATTCACCCCCAATCACAGATCTGGGTTTAATCCAATGTTATTTTGCTCACCACACCACCCCAGTTCAGACATGGCCATATGCAAATCAGTCTTGACCTTGTGCCTCATGGGAACAGTTCAGCCGAACGGGCAAGCCATGTCTTCCCTGGACCGGAATCAAGCATCCTAGGACCAGTTTCTGACTATCAGCCGTCATCAGCCAGGATAGCTTGATTCCAGTGGCATGGAGAGCACAGGACTCACGTCTTAGCATACCGGTCACACTCGGTGTGATAAATGCAAAAACGACAATTGATGGACGGAATCTTTCACAATGGCAAACCATTCAGCCCCAGTCACAGATCTGGGTTTAATCCATTGTTATTTTGCTCACCACACCACCCCAGTTCAGACATGGCCAAATGCAAATCAGTCTTGACCCTGTGCCTCATGGGAACAGTCCAGCATGAACAGCCAAGCCATTTCTTCCCTGGAACGGAATCAAGCACCCTAAAACGGGTTTCTGGCTATCAACCGTCATCAGCCAGGATAGCTTGAATCCAGTGGCATGGAGAGCACAGGACTCACGTCTTAGCATACCGGTCACACTCAGTGTGACAAAAGCAAAAACAACAATTGATGGACGGAATGTTGCAGAGTGGCAAAGCATTCACCCCCAGTCACAGATCTGGGTTTAATCCAATGTTATTTTGCTCACCACACCACCCCAGGTCAGACATGGCCATATGCAAATCAGTCTTGACTCTGTGCCTCATGGGAACAGTTCAGCCGACCTGCCAAGCCATGTCTTCCCTGGACCTGAATCAAGCATCCTAGGACCGGTTTCTGACTATCAGCCGTCATCAGCCAGGATAGCTTGAATCCAGTGGCATGGAGAGCACAGGACTCACGTCTTAGCATACCAGTCACACTCGGTGTGACAAATGCAAAAACGACAATTGATGGATGGAATGTTGCAAAATGCCAAACCATTCAGCCCCAGTCATAGATCTGGGTTTAATCCATTGATATTTTGCTCACCACACCACCCCAGTTCAGACATGGCCATATGCAAATCAGTCTTGACCCTGTTCCTCATGGGAACAGTCCAGCCCGAACTGCCAAGCCATGTCTTCCCTGGACCGGAATCAAGCATCCTAGGACCGGTTTCTGGCTATCAGCCGTCATTAGCCAGGATAGCTTGATTCCAGTGGCATAGAGAGCACGGGACTCACGTCTGAGCATATGCGTACCACTCGGGGTGACAAATGCAAAAACAACACTTGATGGACGGAATGTTGCACAATGGCAAAATATTCACCCCTAGTCACAGATCTGGGTATAATCCATCGTTATTTTGGTCACCACACCACCCCAGGTCAGACATGGCCATTTGCAAATCAGTCTTGATCCTGTGCCTCATGGGAACAGTCCAGCCCGAACTGCCAAGCCATGTCTTCCCTGGACCGGAATCAAGCATCCTATGACCAGTTTCTGGCTATCAGCCATCATCAGCCAGGATAGCTTGATTCCAGTGGTATGGAGAGCACGGGACTCACATCTGAGCATACCCGTCCCATTCGGGGTGACAAATGCAAAAACAACAATTGATGGTTGGAATTTTGCACAATGGCAAAACATTCACCCCAGTCACAGATTTGGGTTTAATCCATCGTTATTTTGCTCACCACACCACCCCAGTTCAGACATGGCCATATGCAAATCAGTCTTGACCTTGTGCCTCATGGGAACAGTTCAGCCGAACGGTCAAGCCATGTCTTCCCTGGACCGGAATCAAGCATCCTAGGACCAGTTTCTGACTATCAGCCGTCATCAGCCAGGATAGCTTGATTCCAGTGGCATGGAGAGCACAGGACTCACGTCTTAGCATACCGGTCACACTCGGTGTGACAAATGCAAAAACGGCAATTGATGGACGGAATGTTGAAAAATGCCAAACCATTCAGCCCCAGTCACAGATCTGGGTTAAATCTATTGATATTTTGCTCACCACACAACCCCAGTTCAGACATGGCCATATGCAAATCAGTCTTGACCCTGTGCCTCATGGGAACAGTCCAGCATGAACTGCCAAGTCATTTTTTCCTTGGACCGGAATCAAGCATCCTAAGACTGGTTTCTGGCTATCAGCCTTCATCAGCCAGTATGGCTTCAATCCAGTGGCATGGAAAGCACAGGTCTCACGTCTTAGCATACAGTCAGACTCGGTGTGACAAATGCAAAAACAACAATTGATGAACGGAATGTTGCACAATGGCAAAACATTCACCCCAGTCACAGATTTGGGTTTAATTCATCGTTATTTTGCTCCCACACCACCCCAGTTCAGACATGGCCATATGCAAATCAGTCTTGACCCTGTGCCTAATGGGGACAGTCCAGCCCGAACTGCCAAGCCATGTCTTCCCTGGACCGGAATCAAGCATCCTAGGACCGTTCTCTGGCTATCAGCTGTCATCAGCAGGATAGCTTGATTCCAGTGGCATGGAGAGCACGGGACTCACGTCTGAGCATACCTGTCCCACTTGGGGTGACAAATGCAAAAACAACAATTGATGGACGGAATGTTGCACAATGGCAAAACATTCACCCCAGCAGTCACAGATCTGGGTTTAGTCCATCGTTATTTTGCTCACCACAGCACCCCAGTTCAGACATGGCCATATGCAAATCAGTCTTGACCCTGTGCCTCATGGGAACAGTCCAGCATGAACTGCCAAGTCATTTTTTCCTTGGACCGGAATCAAGCATCCTAAGACCGGTTTCTGGCTATCAGCCTTCATCAGCCAGTATGGCTTCAATCCAGTGGCTTGGAAAGCACAGGTCTCACGTCTTAGCATACAGTCACACTCGGGGTGACAAATTCAAAAACAACAATTGATGGAAGGAATGTTGCACAATGGCAAAATATTCACCCCCAGCCACAGATCTGGGTTTAATCCATCGTTATTTTGCTCACCACACCACCCCAGTTCAGACATGGCCATATGCAAATCAGTCTTGACCCTGTGCCTAATGGGGACAGTCCAGCCCGAACTGCCAAGCCATGTCTTCCCTGGACCGGAATCAAGCATCCTAGGACCGTTTTCTGGCTATCAGCTGTCATCAGCAGGATAGCTTGATTCCAGTGGCATGGAGAGCACGGGACTCACGTCTGAGCATACCTGTCCCACTTGGGGTGACAAATGCAAAAACAACAATTGATGGACGGAATGTTGCACAATGGCAAAACATTCACCCCAGTCACAGATCTGGGTTTAGTCCATCGTTATTTTGCTCACCACACCACCCCAGTTCAGACATGGGAATATGCAAATCAGTCTTGACCTTGATCCTCAAGGCAACAGTCCAGCCCGAACGGCCAAGCCATGTTTTCCCTGGACCAAAATCAAGCATCCTAGGACCGGTTTCTGGCTATCAGCCGTCATCAGCCAGGATACCTTGATTCCAGTGGCATGGACAGCACGGGACTCACGTCTGAGCATATGCGTCCCACTAGGGGTGACAAATGCAAAAACAACAATTGATGAACGGAATGTTGCACAATGGCAAAACATTCACCACCCCCCCCACATATCTGGGTTTAATCCATTGTTATTTTGCTCACCGCACCACCCCATTCCAGACATGGCCATATGCAAATCAGTCTTGACTCTGTGCCTCATGGGAACAGTCCAGCCCGAACTGCCAAGCCATGTCTTCCCTGGACCTGAATCAAGCATCCTAGGACCGGTTTCTGACTATCAGCCGTCATCAGCCAGGATAGCTTGAATCCAGTGGCATGGAGAGCACAGGACTCACGTCTTAGCATACCGGTCACACTCGGTGTGACAAAAGCAAAAACAACAATTGATGGACGGAATGTTGCAGAGTGGCAAATCATTCACCCCCAGTCACAGATCTGGGTTTAATCCAATGTTATTTTGCTCACCACACCACCCCAGTTCAGACATGGCCATATGCAGATCAGTCTTGACCTTGTGCCTCATGGGAACAGTTCAGCCGAACGGTCAAGCCATGTCTTCCCTGGACTGGAATCAAGCATCTTAGGACAAGTTTCTGACTATCAGCCGTCATCAGCCAGGATAGCTTGATTCCAGTGGCATGGATAGCACAGGACTCACGTCTTAGCATACCGGTCACACTCGGTGTGACAAATGCAAAAACGGCAATTGATGGACGGAATGTTGCAAAATGCCAAACCATTCAGCCCCAGTCATAGATCTGGGATTAATCCATTGATATTTTGCTCACCACACCACCCCAGTTCAGACATGGCCATATGCAAATCAGTCTTGACCCTGTGCCTCATGGGAACAGTCCAGCATGAACTGCCAAGTCATTTTTTCCTTGGACCGGAATCAAGCATCCTAAGACCGGTTTCTGGCTATCAGCCTTCATCAGCCAGTATGGCTTCAATCCAGTGGCATGGAAAGCACAGGTCTCACGTCTTAGCATACAGTCAGACTCGGTGTGACAAATGCAAAAACAACAATTGATGAACGGAATGTTGCACAATGGCAAAACATTCACCCCAGTCACAGATTTGGGTTTAATCCATCGTTATTTTGCTCCCACACCACCCCAGTTCAGACATGGCCATATGCAAATCAGTCTTGACCCTGTGCCTAATGGGGACAGTCCAGCCCGAACTGCCAAGCCATGTCTTCCCTGGACCGGAATCAAGCATCCTAGGACCGTTCTCTGGCTATCAGCTGTCATCAGCAGGATAGCTTGATTCCAGTGGCATGGAGAGCACGGGACTCACGTCTGAGCATACCTGTCCCACTTGGGGTGACAAATGCAAAAACAACAATTGATGGACGGAATGTTGCACAATGGCAAAACATTCACCCCAGCAGTCACAGATCTGGGTTTAGTCCATCGTTATTTTGCTCACCACAGCACCCCAGTTCAGACATGGCCATATGCAAATCAGTCTTGACCCTGTGCCTCATGGGAACAGTCCAGCATGAACTGCCAAGTCATTTTTTCCTTGGACCGGAATCAAGCATCCTAAGACCGGTTTCTGGCTATCAGCCTTCATCAGCCAGTATGGCTTCAATCCAGTGGCTTGGAAAGCACAGGTCTCACGTCTTAGCATACAGTCACACTCGGGGTGACAAATTCAAAAACAATTGATGGAAGGAATGTTGCACAATGGCAAAATATTCACCCCCAGCCACAGATCTGGGTTTAATCCATCGTTATTTTGCTCACCACACCACCCCAGTTCAGACATGGCCATATGCAAATCAGTCTTGACCCTGTGCCTAATGGGGACAGTCCAGCCCGAACTGCCAAGCCATGTCTTCCCTGGACCGGAATCAAGCATCCTAGGACCGTTTTCTGGCTATCAGCTGTCATCAGCAGGATAGCTTGATTCCAGTGGCATGGAGAGCACGGGACTCACGTCTGAGCATACCTGTCCCACTTGGGGTGACAAATGCAAAAACAACAATTGATGGACGGAATGTTGCACAATGGCAAAACATTCACCCCAGTCACAGATCTGGGTTTAGTCCATCGTTATTTTGCTCACCACACCACCCCAGTTCAGACATGGGAATATGCAAATCAGTCTTGACCTTGATCCTCAAGGCAACAGTCCAGCCCGAACGGCCAAGCCATGTTTTCCCTGGACCAAAATCAAGCATCCTAGGACCGGTTTCTGGCTATCAGTCGTCATCAGCCAGGATACCTTGATTCCAGTGGCATGGACAGCACAGGACTCACGTCTGAGCATATGCGTCCCACTAGGGGTGACAAATGCAAAAACAACAATTGATGAACGGAATGTTGCACAATGGCAAAACATTCACCACCCCCCCACATATCTGGGTTTAATCCATTGTTATTTTGCTCACCACACCACCCCATTCCAGACATGGCCATATGCAAATCAGTCTTGACTCTGTGCCTCATGGGAACAGTCCAGTCCGAACTGCCAAGCCATGTCTTCCCTGGACCTGAATCAAGCATCCTAGGACCGGTTTCTGACTATCAGCCGTCATCAGCCAGGATAGCTTGAATCCAGTGGCATGGAGAGCACAGGACTCACGTCTTAGCATACCGGTCACACTCGGTGTGACAAAAGCAAAAACAACAATTGATGGACGGAATGTTGCAGAGTGGCAAATCATTCACCCCCAGTCACAGATCTGGGTTTAATCCAATGTTATTTTGCTCACCACACCACCCCAGTTCAGACATGGCCATATGCAGATCAGTCTTGACCTTGTGCCTCATGGGAACAGTTCAGCCGAACGGTCAAGCCATGTCTTCCCTGGACTGGAATCAAGCATCTTAGGACAAGTTTCTGACTATCAGCCGTCATCAGCCAGGATAGCTTGATTCCAGTGGCATGGATAGCACAGGACTCACGTCTTAGCATACCGGTCACACTCGGTGTGACAAATGCAAAAACGGCAATTGATGGACGGAATGTTGCAAAATGCCAAACCATTCAGCCCCAGTCATAGATCTGGGATTAATCCATTGATATTTTGCTCACCACACCACCCCAGTTCAGACATGGCCATATGCAAATCAGTCTTGACCCTGTGCCTCATGGGAACAGTCCAGCATGAACTGCCAAGTCATTTTTTCCTTGGACCGGAATCAAGCATCCTAAGACCGGTTTCTGGCTATCAGCCTTCATCAGCCAGTATGGCTTCAATCCAGTGGCATGGAAAGCACAGGTCTCACGTCTTAGCATACAGTCACACTCGGGGTGACAAATGCAAAAACAACAATTGATGGACGGAATGTTGCACAATGGCAAAATATTCACCCCCAGCCACAGATCTGTGTTTAATCCATCGTTATTTTGCTCACCACACCACCCCAGGTCAGACATGGCCATATGCAAATTAATCTTGACCCTGTTCCTCATGCGAACAGTCCAGCCCGAACTGCCAAGCCATGTCTTCCCTGGACCGGAATCAAGCATCCTAGGACCGTTTTCTGGCTATCAGCTGTCATCAGCAGGATAGCTTGATTCCAGTGGCATGGAGAGCACGGGACTCACGTCTGAGCATACCTGTCCCACTTGGGGTGACAAATGCAAAAACAACAATTGATGGACGGAATGTTGCACAATGGCAAAACATTCACCCCAATCACAGATCTGGGTATATTCCATCGTTATTTTGCTCACCACACCACCCCAGTTCAGACATGGGAATATGCAAATCAGTCTTGACCCTGTTCCTGATGGCAAGAGTCCAGCCCGAACGGCCAAGCCATGATTTCCCTGGACCGGAATCAAGCATCCTAGGACCGGTTTCTGGCTATCAACCGTCATCAGCCAGGATAGCTTGATTCCAGTGGCATGGGGAGCATGGGACTCACGTCTGAGCATACGCATCCCACTCGAGGTGACAAATGCAAAAACAACTATTGATGGACGGAATGTTGCCCAATGGCAAAATATTCACCCCCTGTCACAGATCTAGGTTTAATCCATTGTTATTTTGCTCACCACACCACCTCAGGTCAGACATGGCTATATGCAAATCAGTCTTGACCCTGTGCCTCACAGGAACAGTACAGACCGAACTGCCAAGCCATGTCTTCCCTGGACCGGAATCAAGCATCCTAGGACATGTTTCTGGATATCAGCCATCATCACCCAGGATAGCTTGATTCTAGTGGTGTGGAGAGCACGGGACTCGTGTCTTAGCAGACCGGTCACTATTGGGGTGACAAATGCAAAAACGACAAATGATATACGGAATGTTGCACAATGGCAAAACATACTCCCTAGTCACAGATCCGGGTTTAATCCATTGTTATTTTGCTCACCACACCACCCCGGTTCAGACATGGCCATATGCAAATAAGTCTTGACCCTGTGCCTCATGGGAACAGTCCAGCCTGAACTGCCAAGCCATTTCTTCCCTGGACCGGAATCAAGCACCCTAAAACGGGTTTCTGGCTATCAACCGTCATCAGCCAGGATAGCTTGAATCCAGTGGCATGGAGAGCACAGGACTCACGTCTTAGCATACCGGTCACACTCTGTGTGACAAATGCAAAAACAACAATTGATGGACGGAATGTTGCACAGTGGCAAAACATTCACCCCCAGTCACAGATCTGGGTTTAATCCATTGTTATTTTGCTCACCACACCACCCCAGTTCAGACATGGCCATATGCAAATAAGTCTTGACCCTGTGCCTCATGGGAACAGTCTAGCATGAACTGCCAAGCCATTTCTTCCCTGGACCGGAATCAAGCATCCTAGGACCAGTTTCTAACTATCAGTCATCATCAGCCAGGATAGCTTGATTCCAGTGGCATGGAGAGCACGGGACTCAAGTCTGAGCATCCCCGTCACGCTCGGGGTGACAAATGCAAAAACAACAATTGATGGACGGAATGTTGCACAATGGCAAAACATTCATCCCCGGTCACAGATCTGGGTTTAATCTATCGTTATTTTGCTCACCACCCTACTTCAGACATGGCCATATGCAAATCAGTCTTCTCGACCCTGTGCCTCATGGTAACAGTCCAGCCAGAACTGCCAAGCCATGTCTTCCCTGGACTGGAATCAAGCATCCTAGGACCGGTTTCTGGCTATCAGCCATCATCAGCCAGAATAGCTTGATTCCAGTGGCATGGAGAGCACGGGACTCACGTCTGAGCATATGCGTCCCACTCGGGGTGACAAATGCAAAAACAACAATTGATGGACGGAATGTTGCACAATGGCAAAATATTCACCCCCAGCCACAGATATGGGTTTAATCCATTGTTATTTTGCTCACCACACCACCCCAGGTCAGACATGGCCATATGCAAATCAGTCTTGACCTTGTTCCTCATGGGAACAGTCCAGCCCGAACTGCCAAGCCATGTCTTCCCTGGACCGGAATCAAGCACCCTAGGACAGGTTTGTGGCTATCAGCCGTCATCAGCCAGAATAGCTTGATTCCAGTGGCATAGAGAGCACGGGACTCACGTCTGAGAATACCCGTCCCACTCGGGGTGACAAATGTAAAAACAATAATTGATGGACGGAATGTTGCACAATGGCAAAACATTCACCCCAGTCACAGATCTAGGTTTAATCCATCGTTATTTTTCTCACCACACCACCCCAGTTCAGACATGGCCATATGCAAATCAGTCTTGACCCTGTACCTAATGGGAACAGTCCAGCCCGAACTGCAAGCCATGTCTTCCCTGGACCGGAATCAAAGCATTCTAGGACCGTTTTCTGGCTATCAGCTGTCATCAGTGAGGATAGCTTGATTTCAGTGGCATGGAGAGCACGGGACTCACGTCTGAGCATACCTGTCCCACTTGGGGTGACAAATGCAAAAACGACAATTGATGGATGGAATGTTGCAAAATGCCAAACCATTCAGCCCCAGTCATAGATCTGGGTTTAATCCATTGATATTTTGCTCACCACACCACCCCAGTTCAGACATGGCCATATGCAAATCAGTCTTGACCCTGTGCCTCATGGGAACAGTCCAGCATGAACTGCCAAGTCATTTTTTCCTTGGACCGGAATCAAGCATCCTAAGACCGGTTTCTGGCTATCAGCCTTCATCAGCCAGTATGGCTTCAATCCAGTGGCTTGGAAAGCACAGGTCTCACGTCTTAGCATACAGTCCCACTCGGGGTCACAAATTCAAAAACAACAATTGATGGACGGAATGTTGCACAATGGCAAAATATTCACCCCCAGCCACAAATCTGGGTTTAATCCATCGTTATTTTACTCACCACACCACCCCAGGTCAGACATGGCCATATGCAAATCAGTCTTGACCCTGTGCCTCATGGGAACAGTCCAGCATGAACTGCCAAGTCATTTTTTCCTTGGACCGGAATCAGGCATCCTAAGACCGGTTTCTGGCTATCAGCCTTCATCAGCCAGTATGGCTTCAATCCAGTGGCTTGGAAAGCACAGGTCTCACGTCTTAGCATATAGTCACACTCGGGGTGACAAATTCAAAAACAACAATTGATGGACGGAATGTTGCACAATGGCAAAATATTCACCCCTAGTCACAGATCTGGGTATAATCCATCGTTATTTTGGTCACCACACCACCCCAGGTCAGACATGGCCATTTGCAAATCAGTCTTGATCCTGTGCCTCATGGGAACAGTCCAGCCCGAACTGCCAAGCCATGTCTTCCCTGGACCGGAATCAAGCATCCTATGACCAGTTTCTGGCTATCAGCCATCATCAGCCAGGATAGCTTGATTCCAGTGGTATGGAGAGCACGGGACTCACGTCTGAGCATACCCGTCCCACTCGGGGTGACAAATGCAAAAACAACAATTGATGGTTGGAATTTTGCACAATGGCAAAACATTCACCCCAGTCACAGATTTGGGTTTAATCCATCGTTATTTTGCTCACCACACCACCCCAGTTCAGACATGGCCATATGCAAATCAGTCTTGACCTTGTGCCTCATGGGAACAGTTCAGCCAAACGGTCAAGCCATGTCTTCCCTGGACCGGAATCAAGCATCCTAGGACCAGTTTCTGACTATCAGCCATCATCAGCCAGGATAGCTTGATTCCAGTGGCATGGAGAGCACAGGACTCACGTCTTAGCATACCGGTCACACTCGGTGTGACAAAAGCAAAAACAACAATTGATAGACGGAATGTTGCAGAGTGGCAAAGCATTCACCCCCAGTCACAGATCTGGGTTTAATCCAATGTTATTTTGCTCACCACCCCACCCCAGTTCAGACATGGCCATATGCAGATCAGTCTTGACCTTGTGCCTCATGGGAACAGTTCAGCCGAACGGTCAAGCCATGTCTTCCCTGGACTGGAGTCAAGCATCCTAGGACCAGTTTCTGAATATCAGCCGTCATCAGCCAGGATAGCTTGATTCCAGTGGCATGGAGAGCACAGGACTCACGTCTTAGCATACCAGTCACACTCGGTGTGACAAATGCAAAAACAACAATTGATGGATGGAATGTTGCAAAATGCCAAACCATTCAGCCCCAGTCATAGATCTGGGTTTAATCCATTGATATTTTGCTCACCACACCACCCCAGTTCAGACATGGCCATATGCAAATCAGTCTTGACCCTGTGCCTCATGGGAACAGTCCAGCATGAACTGCCAAGTCATTTTTTCCTTGGACCGGAATCAAGCATCCTAAGACCGGTTTCTGGCTATCAGCCTTCATCAGCCAGTATGGCTTCAATCCAGTGGCTTGGAAAGCACAGGTCTCACGTCTTAGCATACAGTCACACTCGGGGTGACAAATTCAAAAACAACAATTGATGGACGGAATGTTGCACAATGGCAAAATATTCACCCCCAGCCACAGATCTGGGTTTAATCCATCGTTATTTTACTCACCACACCACCCCAGGTCAGACATGGCCATATGCAAATCAGTCTTGACCCTGTTCCTCATGGGAACAGTCCAGCCCGAACTGCCAAGCCATGTCTTCCCTGGACCGGAATCAAGCATCCTAGGACCGGTTTCTGGCTATCAGCCGTCATTAGCCAGGATAGCTTGATTCCAGTGGCATAGAGAGCACGGGACTCACGTCTGAGCATATGCGTACCACTCGGGGTGACAAATGCAAAAACAACAATTGATGGACGGAATCTTGCACACAGGCAAAATATTCACCCCTAGTCACAGGTCTGGGTATAATCCATCGTTATTTTGGTCACCACACCACCCCAGGTCAGACATGGCCATTTGCAAATCAGTCTTGATCCTGTGCCTCATGGGAACAGTCCAGCCCGAACTGCCAAGCCATGTCTTCCCTGGACCAGAATCAAGCATCCTATGACCAGTTTCTGGCTATCAGCCATCATCAGCCAGGATAGCTTGATTCCAGTGGTATGGAGAGCACGGGACTCACGTCTGAGCATACCCGTCCCATTCGGGGTGACAAATGCAAAAACAACAATTGATGGTTGCAATTTTGCACAATGGCAAAACATTCACCCCAGTCACAGATTTGGGTTTAATCCATCGTTATTTTGCTCACCACACCACCCCAGTTCAGACATGGCCATATGCAAATCAGTCTTGACCTTGTGCCTCATGGGAACAGTTCAGCCGAACGGTCAAGCCATGTCTTCCCTGGACCGGAATCAAGCATCCTAGGACCAGTTTCTGACTATCAGCCGTCATCAGCCAGGATAGCTTGATTCCAGTGGCATGGAGAGCACAGGACTCATGTCTTAGCATACCGGTCACACTCGGTGTGACAAATGCAAAAACGGCAATTGATGGACAGAATGTTGAAAAATGCCAAACCATTCAGCCCCAGTCACAGATCTGGGTTTAATCTATTGATATTTTGCTCACCACACAACCCCAGTTCAGACATGGCCATATGCAAATCAGTCTTGACCCTGTGCCTTATGGGAACAGTCCAGCATGAACTGCCAAGTCATTTTTTCCTTGGACCGGAATCAAGCATCCTAAGACCGGTTTCTGGCTATCAGCCTTCATCAGCCAGTATGGCTTCAATCCAGTGGCATGGAAAGCACAGGTCTCACGTCTTAGCATACAGTCAGATTCGGTGTGACAAATGCAAAAACAACAATTGATGAACGGAATGTTGCACAATGGCAAAACATTCACCCCAGTCACAGATTTGGGTTTAATCCATCGTTATTTTGCTCCCACACCACCCCAGTTCAGACATGGCCATATGCAAATCAGTCTTGACCCTGTGCCTAATGGGGACAGTCCAGCCCGAACTGCCAAGCCATGTCTTCCCTGGACCGGAATCAAGCATCCTAGGACCGTTTTCTGGCTATCAGCTGTCATCAGCAGGATAGCTTGATTCCAGTGGCATGGAGAGCACGGGACTCACGTCTGAGCATACCTGTCCCACTTGGGGTGACAAATGCAAAAACAACAATTGATGGACGGAATGTTGCACAATGGCAAAACATTCACCCCAGCAGTCACAGATCTGGGTTTAGTCCATCGTTATTTTGCTCACCACAGCACCCCAGTTCAGACATGGCCATATGCAAATCAGCCTTGACCCTGTGCCTCATGGGAACAGTCCAGCATGAACTGCCAAGTCATTTTTTCCTTGGACCGGAATCAAGCATCCTAAGACCGGTTTCTGGCTATCAGCCTTCATCAGCCAGTATGGCTTCAATCCAGTGGCTTGGAAAGCACAGGTCTCACGTCTTAGCGTACAGTCACACTCGGGGTGACAAATTCAAAAACAACAATTGATGGACGGAATGTTGCACAATGGCAAAATATTCACCCCCAGCCACAGATCTGGGTTTAATCCATCGTTATTTTACTCACCACACCACCCCAGGTCAGACATGGCCATATGCAAATCAGTCTTGACCCTGTTCCTCATGGGAACAGTCCAGCCCGAACTGCCAAGCCATGTCTTCCCTGGACCGGAATCAAGCATCCTAGGACCGGTTTCTGGCTATCAGCCGTCATTAGCCAGGATAGCTTGATTCCAGTGGCATAGAGAGCACGGGACTCACGTCTGAGCATATGCGTACCACTCGGGGTGACAAATGCAAAAACAACAATTGATGGACGGAATGTTGCACAATGGCAAAATATTCACCCCTAGTCACAGATCTGGGTATAATCCATCGTTATTTTGGTCACCACACCACCCCAGGTCAGACATGGCCATTTGCAAATCAGTCTTGATCCTGTGCCTCATGGGAACAGTCCAGCCCGAACTGCCAAGCCATGTCTTCCCTGGACCGGAATCAAGCATCCTATGACCAGTTTCTGGCTATCAGCCATCATCAGCCAGGATAGCTTGATTCCAGTGGTATGGAGAGCACGGGACTCACGTCTGAGCATACCCGTCCCATTCGGGGTGACAAATGCAAAAACAACAATTGATGATTGGAATTTTGCACAATGGCAAAACATTCACCCCAGTCACAGATTTGGGTTTAATCCATCAGTATTTTGCTCACCACACCACCCCAGTTCAGACATGGCCATATGCAAATCAGTCTTGACCTTGTGCCTCATGGGAACAGTTCAGCCGAACGGTCAAGCCATGTCTTCCCTGGACCGGAATCAAGCATCCTAGGACCAGTTTCTGACTATCAGCCGTCATCAGCCAGGATAGCTTGATTCCAGTGGCATGGAGAGCACAGGACTCACGTCTTAGCATACCGGTCACACTCGGTGTGACAAATGCAAAAACGGCAATTGATGGACGGAATGTTGAAAAATGCCAAACCATTCAGCGCCAGTCACAGATCTGGGTTTAATCTATTGATATTTTGCTCACCACACAACCCCAGTTCAGACATGGCCATATGCAAATCAGTCTTGACCCTGTGTCTCATGGGAACAGTCCAGCATGAACTGCCAAGTCATTTTTTCCTTGGACCGGAATCAAGCATCCTAAGACCGGTTTCTGGCTATCAGCCTTCATCAGCCAGTATGGCTTCAATCCAGTGGCATGGAAAGCACTGGTCTCACGTCTTAGCATACAGTCACACTCAGGGTGACAAATGCAAAAACAACAATTGATGAACGGAATGTTGCACAATGGCAAAACATTCACCCCAGTCACAGATTTGGGTTTAATCCATCGTTATTTTGCTCACCACACCACCCCAGTTCAGACATGGCCATATGCAAATCAGTCTTGACCCTGTGCCTAATGGGGACAGTCCAGCCCGAACTGCCAAGCCATGTCTTCCCTGGACCGGAATCAAGCATCCTAGGACCGTTTTCTGGCTATCAGCTGTCATCAGCAGGATAGCTTGATTCCAGTGGCATGGAGAGCACGGGACTCACGTCTGAGCATACCTGTCCCACTTGGGGTGACAAATGCAAAAACAACAATTGATGGACGGAATGTTGCACAATGGCAAAACATTCACCCCAGTCACAGATCTGGGTTTAGTCCATCGTTATTTTGCTCACCACACCACCCCAGTTCAGATATGGGAATATGCAAATCAGTCTTGACCTTGATCCTCATGGCAACAGTCCAGCCCGAACGGCCAAGCCATGTTTTCCCTGGACCAAAATCAAGCATCCTAGGACCGGTTTCTGGCTATCAGCCGTCATCAGCCAGGATACCTTGATTCCAGTGGCATGGACAGCACGGGACTCACGTCTGAGCATATGCGTCCCACTAGGGGTGACAAATGCAAAAACAACAATTGATGAACGGAATGTTGCACAATGGCAAAACATTCACCACCCCCCCACATATCTGGGTTTAATCCATTGTTATTTTGCTCACCACACAACCCCATTCCAGACATGGCCATATGCAAATCAGTCTTGACTCTGTGCCTCATGGGAACAGTCCAGCCCGAACTGCCAAGCCATGTCTTCCCTGGACCTGAATCAAGCATCCTAGGACCGGTTTCTGACTATCAGCCGTCATCAGCCAGGATAGCTTGAATCCAGTGGCATGGAGAGCACAGGACTCACGTCTTAGCATACCGGTCACACTCGGTGTGACAAAAGCAAAAACAACAATTGATGGATGGAATGTTGCAGAGTGGCAAATCATTCACCCCCAGTCACAGATCTGGGTTTAATCCAATGTTATTTTGCTCACCACACCACCCGAGGTCAGACATGGCCATATGCAAATTAGTCTTGACCCTGTTCCTCATGCGAACAGTCCAGCCCGAACTGCCAAGCCATGTCTTCCCTGGACCGGAATCAAGCATCCTAGGACCGTTTTCTGGCTATCAGCTGTCATCAGCAGGATAGCTTGATTCCAGTGGCATGGAGAGCACGGGACTCACGTCTGAGCATACCTGTCCCACTTGGGGTGACAAATGCAAAAACAACAATTGATGGACGGAATGTTGCACAACGGCAAAACATTCACCCCAATCACAGATCTGGGTATATTCCATCGTTATTTTGCTCACCACACCACCCCAGTTCAGACATGGGAATATGCAAATCAGTCTTGACCCTGTTCCTCATGGCAAGAGTCCAGCCCGAACGGCCAAGCCATGATTTCCCTGGACCGGAATCAAGCATCCTAGGACCGGTTTCCGGCTATCAACCGTCATCAGCCAGGATAGCTTGATTCCAGTGGCATGGGGAGCATGGGACTCACGTCTGAGCATACGCATCCCACTCGAGGTGACAAATGCAAAAACAACTATTGATGGACGGAATGTTGCCCAATGGCAAAATATTCACCCCCTGTCACAGATCTAGGTTTAATCCATTGTTATTTTGCTCACCACACCACCTCAGGTCAGACATGGCTATATGCAAATCAGTCTTGACCCTGTGCCTCACAGGAACAGTACTGACCGAACTGCCAAGCCATGTCTTCCCTGGACCGGAATCAAGCATCCTAGGACATGTTTCTGGATATCAGCCATCATCACCCAGGATAGCTTGATTCTAGTGGTGTGGAGAGCACGGGACTCGTGTCTTAGCAGACCGGTCACTATTGGGGTGACAAATGCAAAAACGACAAATGATAAACGGAATGTTGCACAATGGCAAAACATACTCCCCAGTCACAGATCCGGGTTTAATCCATTGTTATTTTGCTCACCACACCACCCCGGTTCAGACATGGCCATATGCAAATAAGTCTTGACCCTGTGCCTCATGGGAACAGTCCAGCCTGAACTGCCAAGCCATTTCTTCCCTGGACCGGAATCAAGCACCCTAAAACGGGTTTCTGGCTATCAACCGTCATCAGCCAGGATAGCTTGAATCCAGTGGCATGGAGAGCACAGGACTCACGTCTTAGCATACCGGTCACACTCTGTGTGACAAATGCAAAAACAACAATTGATGGACGGAATGTTGCACAGTGGCAAAACATTCACCCCCAGTCACAGATCTGGGTTTAATCCATTGTTATTTTGCTCACCACACCACCCCAGTTCAGACATGGCCATATGCAAATAAGTCTTGACCCTGTGTCTCATGGGAACAGTCTAGCATGAACTGCCAAGCCATTTCTTCCCTGGACCGGAATCAAGCATCCTAGGACCAGTTTCTAACTATCAGTCATCATCAGCCAGGATAGCTTGATTCCAGTGGCATGGAGAGCACGGGACTCAAGTCTGAGCATACCCGTCACGCTCGGGGTGACAAATGCAAAAACAACAATTGATGGACGGAATGTTGCACAATGGCAAAACATTCATCCCCGGTCACAGATCTGGGTTTAATCTATCGTTATTTTGCTCACCACCCTACTTCAGACATGGCCATATGCAAATCAGTCTTCTTGACCCTGTGCCTCATGGTAACAGTCCAGCCAGAACTGCCAAGCCATGTCTTCCCTGGACTGGAATCAAGCATCCTAGGACCGGTTTCTGGCTATCAGCCATCATCAGCCAGAATAGCTTGATTCCAGTGGCATGGAGAGCACGGGACTCACGTCAGAGCATATGCGTCCCACTCGGGGTGACAAATGCAAAAACAACAATTGATGGACGGAATGTTGCACAATGGCAAAATATTCACCCCCAGCCACAGATATGGGTTTAATCCATTGTTATTTTGCTCACCACACCACCCCAGGTCAGACATGGCCATATGCAAATCAGTCTTGACCTTGTTCCTCATGGGAACAGTCCAGCCCGAACTGCCAAGCCATGTCTTCCCTGGACCGGAATCAAGCACCCTAGGACAAGTTTGTGGCTATCAGCCGTCATCAGCCAGGATAGCTTGAATCCAGTGGCATGGAGAGCACAGGACTCACGTCTTAGCATACCGGTCACACTCGGTGTGACAAAAGCAAAAACAACAATTGATGGATGGAATGTTGCAGAGTGGCAAATCATTCACCCCAGTCACAGATTTGGGTTTAATCCATCGTTATTTTGCTCACCACACCACCCCAGTTCAGACATGGCCATATGCAAATCAGTCTTGACCTTGTGCCTCATGGGAACAGTTCAGCCGAACGGTCAAGCCATGTCTTCCCTGGACCGGAATCAAGCATCCTAGGACCAGTTTCTGACTATCAGCCGTCATCAGCCAGGATAGCTTGATTCCAGTGGCATGGAGAGCACAGGACTCACGTCTTAGCATACCGGTCACAATCGGTGTGACAAATGCAAAAACGGCAATTGATGGACGGAATGTTGAAAAATGCCAAACCATTCAGCCCCAATCACAGATCTGGGTTTAATCTATTGACCGGAATCAAAGCATTCTAGGACCGTTTTCTGGCTATCAGCTGTCATCAGCCAGGATAGCTTGATTTCAGTGGCATGGAGAGCACGGGACTCACGTCTGAGCATACCTGTCCCACTTGGGGTGACAAATGCAAAAACAACAATTGATAGACGGAATGTTGCAGAGTGGCAAAGCATTCACCCCCAGTCACAGATCTGGGTTTAATCCAATGTTATTTTGCTCACCACACCACCCTAGTTCAGACATGGCCATATGCAGATCAGTCTTGACCTTGTGCCTCATGGGAACAGTTCAGCCGAACGGTCAAGCCATGTCTTCCCTGGACTGGAATCAAGCATCCTAGGACCAGTTTCTGACTATCAGCCGTCATCAGCCAGGATAGCTTGATTCCAGTGGCATGGAGAGCACAGGACTCACGTCTTAGCATACCAGTCACACTCGGTGTGACAAATGCAAAAACGACAATTGATGGATGGAATGTTGCAAAATGCCAAACCATTCAGCCCCAGTCATAGATCTGGGTTTAATCCATTGATATTTTGCTCACCACACCACCCCAGTTCAGACATGGCCATATGCAAATCAGTCTTGACCCTGTGCCTCATGGGAACAGTCCAGCATGAACTGCCAAGTCATTTTTTCCTTGGACCGGAATCAAGCATCATAAGACCGGTTTCTGGCTATCAGCCTTCATCAGCCAGTATGGCTTCAATCCAGTGGCTTGGAAAGCACAGGTCTCACGTCTTAGCATAGTCACACTCGGGGTGACAAATTCAAAAACAACAATTGATGGACGGAATGTTGCACAATGGCAAAATATTCACCCCTAGTCACAGATCTGGGTATAATCCATCGTTATTTTGGTCACCACACCACCCCAGGTCAGACATGGCCATTTGCAAATCAGTCTTGATCCTGTGCCTCATGGGAACAGTCCAGCCCGAACTGCCAAGCCATGTCTTCCCTGGACCGGAATCAAGCATCCTATGACCAGTTTCTGGCTATCAGCCATCATCAGCCAGGATAGCTTGATTCCAGTGGTATGGAGAGCACGGGACTCACGTCTGAGCATACCCGTCCCACTCGGGGTGACAAATGCAAAAACAACAATTGATGGTTGGAATTTTGCACAATGGCAAAACATTCACCCCAGTCACAGATTTGGGTTTAATCCATCGTTATTTTGCTCACCACACCACCCCAGTTCAGACATGGCCATATGCAAATCAGTCTTGACCTTGTGCCTCATGGGAACAGTTCAGCCGAACGGTCAAGCCATGTCTTCCCTGGACCGGAATCAAGCATCCTAGGACCAGTTTCTGACTATCAGCCGTCATCAGCCAGGATAGCTTGATTCCAGTGGCATGGAGAGCACAGGACTCACGTCTTAGCATACCGGTCACAATCGGTGTGACAAATGCAAAAACGGCAATTGATGGACGGAATGTTGAAAAATGCCAAACCATTCAGCCCCAATCACAGATCTGGGTTTAATCTATTGATATTTTGCTCACCACACAACCCCAGTTCAGACATGGCCATATGCAAATCAGTCATGACCCTGTGCCTCATGGGAACAGTCCAGCATGAACTGCCAAGTCATTTTTTCCTTGGACCGGAATCAAGCATCCTAAGACCGGTTTCTGGCTATCTGCCTTCATCAGCCAGTATGGCTTCAATCCAGTGGCATGGAAAGCACAGGTCTCACGTCTTAGCATACAGTCACACTCGGGGTGACAAATGCAAAAACAACAATTGATGGACGGAATGTTGCACAATGGCAAAACATTCACCCCAGTCACAGATTTGGGTTTAATCCATCGTTATTTTGCTCACCACACCACCCCAGTTCAGACATGGCCATATGCAAATCAGTCTTGACCCTGTGCCTAATGGGGACAGTCCAGCCCGAACTGCCAAGCCATGTCTTCCCTGGACCGGAATCAAGCATCCTAGGACCGTTTTCTGGCTATCAGCTGTCATCAGCAGGATAGCTTGATTCCAGTGGCATGGAGAGCACAGGACTCACGTCTGAGCATACCTGTCCCACTTGGGGTGACAAATGCAAAAACAACAATTGATGGACGGAATGTTGCACAATGGCAAAACATTCACCTCAGTCACAGATCTGGGTTTAGTCCATCGTTATTTTGCTCACCACACCACCCCAGTTCAGACATGGGAATATGCAAATCAGTCTTGACCTTGATCCTCATGGCAACAGTCCAGCCCGAACGGCCAAGCCATGTTTTCCCTGGACCAAAATCAAGCATCCTAGGACCGGTTTCTGGCTATCAGCCGTCATCAGCCAGGATAGCTTGATTCCAGTGGCATGGACAGCACGGGACTCACGTCTGAGCATATACGTCCCACTAGGGGTGACAAATGCAAAAACAACAATTGATGAACGGAATGTTGCACAATGGCAAAACATTCACCACCCCCCCACATATCTGGGTTTAATCCATTGTTATTTTGCTCACCACACCACCCCATTTCAGACATGGCCATATGCAAATCAGTCTTGACTCTGTGCCTCATGGGAACAGTCCAGCCCGAACTGCCAAGCCATGTCTTCCCTGGACCTGAATCAAGCATCCTAGGACCGGTTTCTGACTATCAGCCGTCATCAGCCAGGATAGCTTGAATACAGTGGCATGGAGAGGACAGGACTCACGTCTTAGCATACCGGTCACACTCGGTGTGACAAAAGCAAAAACAACAATTGATGGACGGAATGTTGCAGAGTGGCAAATCGTTCACCCCCAGTCACAGATCTGGGTTTAATCCAATGTTATTTTGCTCACCACACCACCCCAGTTCAGACATGGCCATATGCAAATCAGTCTTGATCCTGTGCATCATGGGAACAGTCCAGCCCGAACTGCCAAGCCATGTCTTCCCTGGACCGGAATCAAGCATCCTAGGACCGGTTTCTGGCTATCAGCCATCATCAGCACGGATAGCTTGATTCCAGTGGCATGGAGAGCACGGGACTCACATCTGAGCATACCCGTCCCACTCGGGGTGACAAATGCAAAAACAACAATTGATGGACGGAATTTTGCACATTGGCAAAACATTCACCCCAGTCACAGATCTGGGTTTAATCCATCGTTATTTTGCTCACCACACCACCCCAGTTCAGACATGGCCATATGCAAATCAGTCTTGACCCTGTGCCTCATGGGAACAGTCCAGCCCGAACTGCCAAGCCATGTCTTCCCTGGACCGAAATCAAGCATCCTAGGACCGGTTTCTGGCTATCAGCCATCATCAGCCAGGATAGCTTGATTCCAGTGGCATGGAGAGCACGGGACTCACATCTGAGCATACCCGTCCCACTCGGGGTGACAAATGCAAAAACAACAATTGATGGACGGAATTTTGCACATTGGCAAAACATTCACCCAAGTCACAGATCTGGGTTTAATCCAATGTTATTTTGCTCACCACACCACCCCAGTTCAGACATGGCCATATGCAGATCAGTCTTGACCTTGTGCCTCATGGGAACAGTTCAGCCGAACGGTCAAGCCATGTCTTCCCTGGACTGGAATCAAGCATCTTAGGACAAGTTTCTGACTATCAGCCGTCATCAGCCAGGATAGCTTGATTCCAGTGGCATGGATAGCACAGGACTCACGTCTTAGCATACCGGTCACACTCGGTGTGACAAATGCAAAAACGGCAATTGATGGACGGAATGTTGCAAAATGCCAAACCATTCAGCCCCAGTCATAGATCTGGGTTTAATCCATTGATATTTTGCTCACCACACCACCCCAGTTCAGACATGGCCATATGCAAATCAGTCTTGACCCTGTGCCTCATGGGAACAGTCCAGCATGAACTGCCAAGTCATTTTTTCCTTGGACCGGAATCAAGCATCCTAAGACCGGTTTCTGGCTATCAGCCTTCATCAGCCAGTATGGCTTCAATCCAGTGGCATGGAAAGCACAGGTCTCACGTCTTAGCATACAGTCACAATCGGGGTGACAAATGCAAAAACAACAATTGATGGACGGAATGTTGCACAATGGCAAAATATTCACCCCCAGCCACAGATCTGTGTTTAATCCATCGTTATTTTGCTCACCACACCACCCCAGGTCAGACATGGCCATATGCAAATTAGTCTTGACCCTGTTCCTCATGCGAACAGTCCAGCCCGAACTGCCAAGCCATGTCTTCCCTGGACCGGAATCAAGCATCCTAGGACCGTTTTCTGGCTATCAGCTGTCATCAGCAGGATAGCTTGATTCCAGTGGCATGGAGAGCACGGGACTCACGTCTGAGCATACCTGTCCCACTTGGGGTGACAAATGCAAAAACAACAATTGATGGACGGAATTTTGCACAATGGCAAAACATTCACCCCAATCACAGATCTGGGTATATTCCATCGTTATTTTGCTCACCACACCACCCCAGTTCAGACATGGGAATATGCAAATCAGTCTTGACCCTGTTCCTCATGGCAAGAGTCCAGCCCGAACGGCCAAGCCATGATTTCCCTGGACCGGAATCAAGCATCCTAGGACCGGTTTCTGGCTATCAACCGTCATCAGCCAGGATAGCTTGATTCCAGTGGCATGGGGAGCATGGGACTCACGTCTGAGCATACGCATCCCACTCGAGGTGACAAATGCAAAAACAACTATTGATGGACGGAATGTTGCACAATGGCAAAATATTCACCCCCTGTCACAGATCTAGGTTTAATCCATTGTTATTTTGCTCACCACACCACCTCAGCTCAGACATGGCTATATGCAAATCAGTCTTGACCCTGTGCCTCACAGGAACAGTACAGACCGAACTGCCAAGCCATGCCTTCCCTGGACCGGAATCAAGCATCCTAGGACATGTTTCTGGATATCAGCCATCATCACCCAGGATAGCTTGATTCTAGTGGTGTGGAGAGCACGGGACTCGTGTCTTAGCAGACCGGTCACTATTGGGGTGACAAATGCAAAAACGACAAATGAAATACGTAATGTTGCACAATGGCAAAACATACTCCCCAGTCACAGATCCAGGTTAAATCCATTGTTATTTTGCTCACCACACCACCCCGGTTCAGACATGGCCATATGCAAATAAGTCTTGACTCTGTGCCTCATGGGAACAGTCCAGCCTGAACTGCCAAGCCATTTCTTCCGTGGACCGGAATCAAGCACCCTAAAACGGGTTTCTGGCTATCAACCATCATCAGCCAGGATAGCTTGAATCCAGTGGCATGGAGAGCACAGGACTCACGTCTTAGCATACCGGTCACACTCGGTGTGACAAATGCAAAAACAACAATTGATGGACGGAATGTTGCACAGTGGCAAAACATTCACCCCCAGTCACAGATCTGGGTTTAATCCATTGTTATTTTGCTCACCACACCACCCCAGTTCAGACATGGCCATATGCAAATAAGTCTTGACCCTGTGCCTCATGGGAACAGTCTAGCATGAACTGCCAAGCCATTTCTTCCCTGGACCGGAATCAAGCATCCTAGGACCAGTTTCTAACTATCAGTCATCATCAGCCAGGATAGCTTGATTCCAGTGGCATGGAGAGCACGGGACTCAAGTCTGAGCATACCCGTCACGCTCGGGGTGACAAATGCAAAAACAACAATTGATGGACGGAATGTTGCACAATGGCAAAACATTCATCCCCGGTCACAGATCTGGGTTTAATCTATCGTTATTTTGCTCACCACCCTACTTCAGACATGGCCATATGCAAATCAGTCTTCTTGACCCTGTGCCTCATGGTAACAGTCCAGCCAGAACTGCCAAGCCATGTCTTCCCTGGACTGGAATCAAGCATCCTAGGACCGGTTTCTGGCTATCAGCCATCATCAGCCAGAATAGCTTGATTCCAGTGGCATGGAGAGCACGGGACTCACGTCTGAGCATATGCGTCCCACTCGGGGTGACAAATGCAAAAACAACAATTGATGGACGGAATGTTGCACAAATGTAAATGTAAATGTAAATGTAAATGTACAGGAATTTATATAGCGCAAATCACCGAGCGGTTTCTAAGCGCTTGCTTAGGGAACCCGTCCTGGTATTCCCCTGTGAGATAACCCCGGCAGGGTATCCGCAAGGTGAAAGCCAGGCATCCCGCCGCGAGGGGCCGTTGTGGAGATTAAGCAAGCTATTGCCCAGAGTCGCAGAGTGTGAACCCATGAATCAAGTAGGCACCGGAGCGAGAATTGTCGAGTCCATGGACATTTTAGGACTCAAGACCCCGCCGAGCCGGGAATTGAACCCTGGTCCCGGGCTGACTTCTGCTTCCAGGTCTGCCTCCTCTAACCAGTGAGCCACACTTCTGCACAATGGCAAAATATTCACCCCCAGCCACAGATATGGGTTTAATCCATTGTTATTTTGCTCACCACACCACCCCAGGTCAGAGATGGCCATATGAAAATCAGTCTTGACCTTGTTCCTCATGGGAACAGTCCAGCCCGAACTGCCAAGCCATGTCTTCCCTGGACCGGAATCAAGCACCCTAGGACAGGTTTGTGGCTATCAGCCGTCATCAGCCAGGATAGCTTGATTCCAGTGGCATAGAGAGCACGGGACTCACGTCTGAGAATACCCGTCCCACTCGGGGTGACAAATGTAAAAACAATAATTGATGGACGGAATGTTGCACAATGGCAAAACATTCACCCCAGTCACAGATCTAGGTTTAATCCATCGTTATTTTTCTCACCACACCACCCCAGTTCAGACATGGCCATATGCAAATCAGTCTTGACCCTGTACCTAATGGGAACAGTCCAGCCCGAACTGCAAGCCATGTCTTCCCTGGACCGGAATCAAAGCATTCTAGGATCGTTTTCTGGCTATTAGCTGTCATCAGCCAGGATAGCTTGATTTCAGTGGCATGGAGAGCACGGGACTCACGTCTGAGCATACCTGTCCCACTTGGGGTGACAAATGCAAAAACAACAATTGATAGACGGAATGTTGCAGAGTGGCAAAGCATTCACCCCCAGTCACAGATCTGGGTTTAATCCAATGTTATTTTGCTCACCACACCACCCTAGTTCAGACATGGCCATATGCAGATCAGTCTTGACCTTGTGCCTCATGGGAACAGTTCAGCCGAACGGTCAAGCCATGTCTTCCCTGGACTGGAATCAAGCATCCTAGGACCAGTTTCTGACTATCAGCCGTCATCAGCCAGGATAGCTTGATTCCAGTGGCATGGAGAGCACAGGACTCACGTCTTAGCATACCAGTCACACTCGGTGTGACAAATGCAAAAACGACAATTGATGGATGGAATGTTGCAAAATGCCAAACCATTCAGCCCCAGTCATAGATCTGGGTTTAATCCATTGATATTTTGCTCACCACACCACCCCAGTTCAGACATGGCCATATGCAAATCAGTCTTGACCCTGTGCCTCATGGGAACAGTCCAGCATGAACTGCCAAGTCATTTTTTCCTTGGACCGGAATCAAGCATCCTAAGACCAGTTTCTGGCTATCAGCCTTCATCAGCCAGTATGGCTTCAATCCAGTGGCTTGGAAAGCACAGGTCTCACGTCTTAGCATACAGTCCCACTCGGGGTCACAAATTCAAAAACAACAATTGATGGACGGAATGTTGCACAATGGCAAAATATTCACCCCCAGCCACAGATCTGGGTTTAATCCATCGTTATTTTACTCACCACACCACCCCAGGTCAGACATGGCCATATGCAAATCAGTCTTGACCCTGTGCCTCATGGGAACAGTCCAGCATGAACTGCCAAGTCATTTTTTCCTTGGACCGGAATCAAGCATCCTAAGACCGGTTTCTGGCTATCAGCCTTCATCAGCCAGTATGGCTTCAATCCAGTGGCTTGGAAAGCACAGGTCTCACGTCTTAGCATATAGTCACACTCGGGGTGACAAATTCAAAAACAACAATTGATGGACGGAATGTTGCACAATGGCAAAATATTCACCCCTAGTCACAGATCTGGGTATAATCCATCGTTATTTTGGTCACCACACCACCCCAGGTCAGACATGGCCATTTGCAAATCAGTCTTGATCCTGTGCCTCATGGGAACAGTCCAGCCCGAACTGCCAAGCCATGTCTTCCCTGGACCGGAATCAAGCATCCTATGACCAGTTTCTGGCTATCAGCCATCATCAGCCAGGATAGCTTGATTCCAGTGGTATGGAGAGCACGGGACTCACGTCTGAGCATACCCGTCCCACTCGGGGTGACAAATGCAAAAACAACAATTGATGGTTGGAATTTTGCACAATGGCAAAACATTCACCCCAGTCACAGATTTGGGTTTAATCCATCGTTATTTTGCTCACCACACCACCCCAGTTCAGACATGGCCATATGCAAATCAGTCTTGACCTTGTGCCTCATGGGAACAGTTCAGCCGAACGGTCAAGCCATGTCTTCCCTGGACCGGAATCAAGCATCCTAGGACCAGTTTCTGACTATCAGCCGTCATCAGCCAGGATAGCTTGATTCCAGTGGCATGGAAAGCACAGGACTCACGTCTTAGCATACCGGTCACAATCGGTGTGACAAATGCAAAAACGGCAATTGATGGACGGAATGTTGAAAAATGCCAAACCATTCAGCCCCAATCACAGATCTGGGTTTAATCTATTGATATTTTGCTCACCACACAACCCCAGTTCAGACATGGCCATATGCAAATCAGTCATGACCCTGTGCCTCATGGGAACAGTCCAGCATGAACTGCCAAGTCATTTTTTCCTTGGACCGGAATCAAGCATCCTAAGACCGGTTTCTGGCTATCTGCCTTCATCAGCCAGTATGGCTTCAATCCAGTGGCATGGAAAGCACAGGTCTCACGTCTTAGCATACAGTCACACTCGGGGTGACAAATGCAAAAACAACAATTGATGGACGGAATGTTGCACAATGGCAAAACATTCACCCCAGTCACAGATTTGGGTTTAATCCATCGTTATTTTGCTCACCACACCACCCCAGTTCAGACATGGCCATATGCAAATCAGTCTTGACCCTGTGCCTAATGGGGACAGTCCAGCCTGAACTGCCAAGCCATGTCTTCCCTGGACCGGAATCAAGCATCCTAGGACCGTTTTCTGGCTATCAGCTGTCATCAGCAGGATAGCTTGATTCCAGTGGCATGGAGAGCACAGGACTCACGTCTGAGCATACCTGTCCCACTTGGGGTGACAAATGCAAAAACAACAATTGATGGACGGAATGTTGCACAATGGCAAAACATTCACCTCAGTCACAGATCTGGGTTTAGTCCATCGTTATTTTGCTCACCACACCACCCCAGTTCAGACATGGGAATATGCAAATCAGTCTTGACCTTGATCCTCATGGCAACAGTCCAGCCCGAACGGCCAAGCCATGTTTTCCCTGGACCAAAATCAAGCATCCTAGGACCGGTTTCTGGCTATCAGCCGTCATCAGCCAGGATAGCTTGATTCCAGTGGCATGGACAGCACGGGACTCACGTCTGAGCATATACGTCCCACTAGGGGTGACAAATGCAAAAACAACAATTGATGAACGGAATGTTGCACAATGGCAAAACATTCACCACCCCCCCACATATCTGGGTTTAATCCATTGTTATTTTGCTCACCACACCACCCCATTTCAGACATGGCCATATGCAAATCAGTCTTGACTCTGTGCCTCATGGGAACAGTCCAGCCCGAACTGCCAAGCCATGTCTTCCCTGGACCTGAATCAAGCATCCTAGGACCGGTTTCTGACTATCAGCCGTCATCAGCCAGGATAGCTTGAATCCAGTGGCATGGAGAGGACAGGACTCACGTCTTAGCATACCGGTCACACTCGGTGTGACAAAAGCAAAAACAACAATTGATGGACGGAATGTTGCAGAGTGGCAAATCATTCACCCCCAGTCACAGATCTGGGTTTAATCCAATGTTATTTTGCTCACCACACCACCCCAGTTCAGACATGGCCATATGCAAATCAGTCTTGATCCTGTGCATCATGGGAACAGTCCAGCCCGAACTGCCAAGCCATGTCTTCCCTGGACCGGAATCAAGCATCCTAGGACCGGTTTCTGGCTATCAGCCATCATCAGCACAGATAGCTTGATTCCAGTGGCATGGAGAGCACGGGACTCACATCTGAGCATACCCGTCCCACTCGGGGTGACAAATGCAAAAACAACAATTGATGGACGGAATTTTGCACATTGGCAAAACATTCACCCCAGTCACAGATCTGGGTTTAATCCATCGTTATTTTGCTCACCACACCACCCCAGTTCAGACATGGCCATATGCAAATCAGTCTTGACCCTGTGCCTCATGGGAACAGTCCAGCCCGAACTGCCAAGCCATGTCTTCCCTGGACCGGAATCAAGCATCCTAGGACCGGTTTCTGGCTATCAGCCATCATCAGCCAGGATAGCTTGATTCCAGTGGCATGGAGAGCACGGGACTCACATCTGAGCATACCCGTCCCACTCGGGGTGACAAATGCAAAAACAACAATTGATGGACGGAATTTTGCACATTGGCAAAACATTCACCCAAGTCACAGATCTGGGTTTAATCCAATGTTATTTTGCTCACCACACCACCCCAGTTCAGACATGGCCATATGCAGATCAGTCTTGACCTTGTGCCTCATGGGAACAGTTCAGCCGAACGGTCAAGCCATGTCTTCCCTGGACTGGAATCAAGCATCTTAGGACAAGTTTCTGACTATCAGCCGTCATCAGCCAGGATAGCTTGATTCCAGTGGCATGGATAGCACAGGACTCACGTCTTAGCATACCGGTCACACTCGGTGTGACAAATGCAAAAACGGCAATTGATGGACGGAATGTTGCAAAATGCCAAACCATTCAGCCCCAGTCATAGATCTGGGTTTAATCCATTGATATTTTGCTCACCACACCACCCCAGTTCAGACATGGCCATATGCAAATCAGTCTTGACCCTGTGCCTCATGGGAACAGTCCAGCATGAACTGCCAAGTCATTTTTTCCTTGGACCGGAATCAAGCATCCTAAGACCGGTTTCTGGCTATCAGCCTTCATCAGCCAGTATGGCTTCAATCCAGTGGCATGGAAAGCACAGGTCTCACGTCTTAGCATACAGTCACACTCGGGGTGACAAATGCAAAAACAACAATTGATGGACGGAATGTTGCACAATGGCAAAATATTCACCCCCAGCCACAGATCTGTGTTTAATCCATCGTTATTTTGCTCACCACACCACCCCAGGTCAGACATGGCCATATGCAAATTAGTCTTGACCCTGTTCCTCATGCGAACAGTCCAGCCCGAACTGCCAAGCCATGTCTTCCCTGGACCGGAATCAAGCATCCTAGGACCGTTTTCTGGCTATCAGCTGTCATCAGCAGGATAGCTTGATTCCAGTGGCATGGAGAGCACAGGACTCATGTCTGAGCATACCTGTCCCACTTGGGGTGACAAATGCAAAAACAACAATTGATGGACGGAATGTTGCACAATGGCAAAACATTCACCTCAGTCACAGATCTGGGTTTAGTCCATCGTTATTTTGCTCACCACACCACCCCAGTTCAGACATGGGAATATGCAAATCAGTCTTGACCTTGATCCTCATGGCAACAGTCCAGCCCGAATGGCCAAGCCATGTTTTCCCTGGACCAAAATCAAGCATCCTAGGACCGGTTTCTGGCTATCAGCCGTCATCAGCCAGGATAGCTTGATTCCAGTGGCATGGACAGCACGGGACTCACGTCTGAGCATATACGTCCCACTAGGGGTGACAAATGCAAAAACAACAATTGATGAACGGAATGTTGCACAATGGCAAAACATTCACCACCCCCCCACATATCTGGGTTTAATCCATTGTTATTTTGCTCACCACACCACCCCATTTCAGACATGGCCATATGCAAATCAGTCTTGACTCTGTGCCTCATGGGAACAGTCCAGCCCGAACTGCCAAGCCATGTCTTCCCTGGACCTGAATCAAGCATCCTAGGACCGGTTTCTGACTATCAGCCGTCATCAGCCAGGATAGCTTGAATCCAGTGGCATGGAGAGGACAGGACTCACGTCTTAGCATACCGGTCACACTCGGTGTGACAAAAGCAAAAACAACAATTGATGGACGGAATGTTGCAGAGTGGCAAATCATTCACCCCCAGTCACAGATCTGGGTTTAATCCAATGTTATTTTGCTCACCACACCACCCCAGTTCAGACATGGCCATATGCAAATCAGTCTTGATCCTGTGCATCATGGGAACAGTCCAGCCCGAACTGCCAAGCCATGTCTTCCCTGGACCGGAATCAAGCATCCTAGGACCGGTTTCTGGCTATCAGCCATCATCAGCACGGATAGCTTGATTCCAGTGGCATGGAGAGCACGGGACTCACATCTGAGCATACCCGTCCCACTCGGGGTGACAAATGCAAAAACAACAATTGATGGACGGAATTTTGCACATTGGCAAAACATTCACCCCAGTCACAGATCTGGGTTTAATCCATCGTTATTTTGCTCACCACACCACCCCAGTTCAGACATGGCCATATGCAAATCAGTCTTGACCCTGTGCCTCATGGGAACAGTCCAGCCCGAACTGCCAAGCCATGTCTTCCCTGGACCGGAATCAAGCATCCTAGGACCGGTTTCTGGCTATCAGCCATCATCAGCCAGGATAGCTTGATTCCAGTGGCATGGAGAGCACGGGACTCACATCTGAGCATACCCGTCCCACTCGGGGTGACAAATGCAAAAACAACAATTGATGGACGGAATTTTGCACATTGGCAAAACATTCACCCAAGTCACAGATCTGGGTTTAATCCAATGTTATTTTGCTCACCACACCACCCCAGTTCAGACATGGCCATATGCAGATCAGTCTTGACCTTGTGCCTCATGGGAACAGTTCAGCCGAACGGTCAAGCCATGTCTTCCCTGGACTGGAATCAAGCATCTTAGGACAAGTTTCTGACTATCAGCCGTCATCAGCCAGGATAGCTTGATTCCAGTGGCATGGATAGCACAGGACTCACGTCTTAGCATACCGGTCACACTCGGTGTGACAAATGCAAAAACGGCAATTGATGGACGGAATGTTGCAAAATGCCAAACCATTCAGCCCCAGTCATAGATCTGGGTTTAATCCATTGATATTTTGCTCACCACACCACCCCAGTTCAGACTTGGCCATATGCAAATCAGTCTTGACCCTGTGCCTCATGGGAACAGTCCAGCATGAACTGCCAAGTCATTTTTTCCTTGGACCGGAATCAAGCATCCTAAGACCGGTTTCTGGCTATCAGCCTTCATCAGCCAGTATGGCTTCAATCCAGTGGCATGGAAAGCACAGGTCTCACGTCTTAGCATACAGTCACACTCGGGGTGACAAATGCAAAAACAACAATTGATGGACGGAATGTTGCACAATGGCAAAATATTCACCCCCAGCCACAGATCTGTGTTTAATCCATCGTTATTTTGCTCACCACACCACCCCAGGTCAGACATGGCCATATGCAAATTAGTCTTGACCCTGTTCCTCATGCGAACAGTCCAGCCCGAACTGCCAAGCCATGTCTTCCCTGGACCGGAATCAAGCATCCTAGGACCGTTTTCTGGCTATCAGCTGTCATCAGCAGGATAGCTTGATTCCAGTGGCATGGAGAGCACGGGACTCACGTCTGAGCATACCTGTCCCACTTGGGGTGACAAATGCAAAAACAACAATTGATGGACGGAATGTTGCACAATGGCAAAACATTCACCCCAATCACAGATCTGGGTATATTCCATCGTTATTTTGCTCACCACACCACCCCAGTTCAGACATGGGAATATGCAAATCAGTCTTGACCCTGTTCCTCATGGCAAGAGTCCAGCCCGAACGGCCAAGCCATGATTTCCCTGGACCGGAATGAAGCATCCTAGGACCGGTTTCTGGCTATCAACCGTCATCAGCCAGGATAGCTTGATTCCAGTGGCATGGGGAGCATGGGACTCACGTCTGAGCATACGCATCCCACTCGAGGTGACAAATGCAAAAACAACTATTGATGGACGGAATGTTGCCCAATGGCAAAATATTCACCCCCTGTCACAGATCTAGGTTTAATCCATTGTTATTTTGCTCACCACACCACCTCAGGTCAGACATGGCTATATGCAAATCAGTCTTGACCCTGTGCCTCACAGGAACAGTACAGACCGAACTGCCAAGCCATGCCTTCCCTGGACCGGAATCAAGCATCCTAGGACATGTTTCTGGATATCAGCCATCATCACCCAGGATAGCTTGATTCTAGTGGTGTGGAGAGCACGGGACTCGTGTCTTAGCAGACCGGTCACTATTGGGGTGACAAATGCAAAAACGACAAATGAAATACGTAATGTTGCACAATGGCAAAACATACTCCCCAGTCACAGATCCGGGTTAAATCCATTGTTATTTTGCTCACCACACCACCCCGGTTCAGACATGGCCATATGCAAATAAGTCTTGACCCTGTGCCTCATGGGAACAGTCCAGCCTGAACTGCCAAGCCATTTCTTCCGTGGACCGGAATCAAGCACCCTAAAACGGGTTTCTGGCTATCAACCATCATCAGCCAGGATAGCTTGAATCCAGTGGCATGGAGAGCACAGGACTCACATCTTAGCATACCCGTCACGCTCGGGGTGACAAATGCAAAAACAACAATTGATGGACGGAATGTTGCACAATGGCAAAACATTCATCCCCGGTCACAGATCTGGGTTTAATCTATCGTTATTTTGCTCACCACCCTACTTCAGACATGGCCATATGCAAATCAGTCTTCTTGACCCTGTGCCTCATGGTAACAGTCCAGCCAGAACTGCCAAGCCATGTCTTCCCTGGACTGGAATCAAGCATCCTAGGACCGGTTTCTGGCTATCAGCCATCATCAGCCAGAATAGCTTGATTCCAGTGGCATGGAGAGCACGGGACTCACGTCTGAGAATACCCGTCCCACTCGGGGTGACAAATGTAAAAGCAATAATTGATGGACGGAATGTTGCACAATGGCAAAACATTCACCCCAGTCACAGATCTAGGTTTAATCCATCGTTATTTTTCTCGCCACACCACCCCAGTTCAGACATGGCCATATGCAAATCAGTCTTGACCATGCACCTAATGGGAACAGTCCAGCCCGAACTGCAAGCCATGTCTTCCCTGGACCGGAATCAAAGCATTCTACGACCGTTTTCTGGCTATCAGCTGTCATCAGCCAGGATAGCTTGATTTCAGTGGCATGGAGAGCACGGGACTCACGTCTGAGCATACCTGTCCCACTTGGGGTGACAAATGCAAAAACAACAATTGATAGACGGAATGTTGCAGAGTGGCAAAGCATTCACCCCCAGTCACAGATCTGGGTTTAATCCAATGTTATTTTGCTCACCACACCACCCTAGTTCAGACATGGCCATATGCAGATCAGTCTTGACCTTGTGCCTCATGGGAACAGTTCAGCCGAACGGTCAAGCCATGTCTTCCCTGGACTGGAATCAAGCATCCTAGGACCAGTTTCTGACTATCAGCCGTCATCAGCCAGGATAGCTTGATTCCAGTGGCATGGAGTGCACAGGACTCACGTCTTAGCATACCAGTCACACTCGGTGTGACAAATGCAAAAACGACAATTTATGGATGGAATGTTGCAAAATGCCAAACCATTCAGCCCCAGTCATAGATCTGGGTTTAATCCATTGATATTTTGCTCACCACACCACCCCAGTTCAGACATGGCCATATGCAAATCAGTCTTGACCCTGTGCCTCATAGGAACAGTCCAGCATGAACTGCCAAGTCATTTTTTCCTTGGACCGGAATCTAGCATCCTAAGACCGGTTTCTGGCTATCAGCCTTCATCAGCCAGTATGGCTTCAATCCAGTGGCTTGGAAAGCACAGGTCTCACTTCTTAGCATACAGTCCCACTCGGGGTCACAAATTCAAAAACAACAATTGATGGACGGAATGTTGCACAATGGCAAAATATTCACCCCCAGCCACAGATCTGGGTTTAATCCATCGTTATTTTACTCACCACACCACCCCAGGTCAGACATGGCCATATGCAAATCAGTCTTGACCCTGTGCCTCATAGGAACAGTCCAGCATGAACTGCCAAGTCATTTTTTCCTTGGACCGGAATCTAGCATCCTAAGACCGGTTTCTGGCTATCAGACTTCATCAGCCAGTATGGCTTCAATCCAGTGGCTTGGAAAGCACAGGTCTCACGTCTTAGCATATAGTCACACTCGGGGTGACAAATTCAAAAACAACAATTGATGGACGGAATGTTGCACAATGGCAAAATATTCACCCCTAGTCACAGATCTGGGTATAATCCATCGTTATTTTGGTCACCACACCACCCCAGGTCAGACATGGCCATTTGCAAATCAGTCTTGATCCTGTGCCTCATGGGAACAGTCCAGCCCGAACTGCCAAGCCATGTCTTCCCTGGACCGGAATCAAGCATCCTATGACCAGTTTCTGGCTATCAGCCATCATCAGCCAGGATAGCTTGATTCCAGTGGTATGGAGAGCACGGGACTCACGTCTGAGCATACCCGTCCCACTCGGGGTGACAAATGCAAAAACAACAATTGATGGTTGGAATTTTGCACAATGGCAAAACATTCACCCCAGTCACAGATTTGGGTTTAATCCATCGTTATTTTGCTCACCACACCACCCCAGTTCAGACATGGCCATATGCAAATCAGTCTTGACCTTGTGCCTCATGGGAACAGTTCAGCCGAACGGTCAAGCCATGTCTTCCCTGGACCGGAATCAAGCATCCTAGGACCAGTTTCTGACTATCAGCCGTCATCAGCCAGGATAGCTTGATTCCAGTGGCATGGAGAGCACAGGACTCACGTCTTAGCATACCGGTCACACTCGGTGTGACAAATGCAAAAACGGCAATTGATGGACGGAATGTTGAAAAATGCCAAACCATTCAGCCCCAATCACAGATCTGGGTTTAATCTATTGATATTTTGCTCACCACACAACCCCAGTTCAGACATGGCCATATGCAAATCAGTCATGACCCTGTGCCTCATGGGAACAGTCCAGCATGAACTGCCAAGTCATTTTTTCCTTGGACCGGAATCAAGCATCCTAAGACCGGTTTCTGGCTATCTGCCTTCATCAGCCAGTATGGCTTCAATCCAGTGGCATGGAAAGCACAGGTCTCACGTCTTAGCATACAGTCACACTCGGGGTGACAAATGCAAAAACAACAATTGATGGACGGAATGTTGCACACTGGCAAAACATTCACCCCAGTCACAGATTTGGGTTTAATCCATCGTTATTTTGCTCACCACACCACCCCAGTTCAGACATGGCCATATGCAAATCAGTCTTGACCCTGTGCCTAATGGGGACAGTCCAGCCCGAACTGCCAAGCCATGTCTTCCCTGGACCGGAATCAAGCATCCTAGGACCGTTTTCTGGCTATCAGCTGTCATCAGCAGGATAGCTTGATTCCAGTGGCATGGAGAGCACGGGACTCACGTCTGAGCATACCTGTCCCACTTGGGGTGACAAATGCAAAAACAACAATTGATGGACGGAATGTTGCACAATGGCAAAACATTCACCCCAGTCACAGATCTGGGTTTAGTCCATCGTTATTTTGCTCACCACACCACCCCAGTTCAGACATGGGAATATGCAAATCAGTCATGACCTTGATCCTCATGGCAACAGTCCAGCCCGAACGGCCAAGCCATGTTTTCCCTGGACCAAAATCAAGCATCCTAGGACCGGTTTCTGGCTATCAGCCGTCATCAGCCAGGATAGCTTGATTCCAGTGGCATGGACAGCACGGGACTCACGTCTGAGCATATACGTCCCACTAGGGGTGACAAATGCAAAAACAACAATTGATGAACGGAATGTTGCACAATGGCAAAACATTCACCACCCCCCCACATATCTGGGTTTAATCCATTGTTATTTTGCTCACCACACCACCCCATTTCAGACATGGCCATATGCAAATCAGTCTTGACTCTGTGCCTCATGGGAACAGTCCAGCCCGAACTGCCAAGCCATGTCTTCCCTGGACCTGAATCAAGCATCCTAGGACCGGTTTCTGACTATCAGCCGTCATCAGCCAGGATAGCTTGAATCCAGTGGCATGGAGAGGACAGGACTCACGTCTTAGCATACCGGTCACACTCGGTGTGACAAAAGCAAAAACAACAATTGATGGACGGAATGTTGCAGAGTGGCAAATCATTCACCCCCAGTCACAGATCTGGGTTTAATCCAATGTTATTTTGCTCACCACACCACCCCAGTTCAGACATGGCCATATGCAGATCAGTCTTGACCTTGTGCCTCATGGGAACAGTTCAGCCGAACGGTCAAGCCATGTCTTCCCTGGACTGGAATCAAGCATCCTAGGACAAGTTTCTGACTATCAGCCGTCATCAGCCAGGATAGCTTGATTCCAGTGGCATGGATAGCACAGGACTCACGTCTTAGCATACCGGTCACACTCGGTGTGACAAATGCAAAAACGGCAATTGATGGACGAAATGTTGCAAAATGCCAAACCATTCAGCCCCAGTCATAGATCTGGGTTTAATCCATTGATATTTTGCTCACCACACCACCCCAGTTCAGACATGGCCATATGCAAATCAGTCTTGACCCTGTGCCTAATGGGAACAGTCCAGCATGAACTGCCAAGTCATTTTTTCCTTGGACCGGAATCAAGCATCCTAAGACCGGTTTCTGGCTATCAGCCTTCATCAGCCAGTATGGCTTCAATCCAGTGGCATGGAAAGCACAGGTCTCACGTCTTAGCATACAGTCACACTCGGGGTGACAAATGCAAAAACAACAATTGATGGACGGAATGTTGCACAATGTCAAAATATTCACCCCCAGCCACAGATCTGGGTTTAATCCATCGTTATTTTGCTCACCACACCACCCCAGGTCAGACATAGCCATATGCAAATCAGTCTTGACCCTGTTCCTCATGCGAACAGTCCAGCCCGAACTGCCAAGCCATGTCTTCCCTGGACCGGAATCAAGCATCCTAGGACCGTTTTCTGGCTATCAGCTGTCATCAGCAGGATAGCTTGATTCCAGTGGCATGGAGAGCACGGGACTCACGTCTGAGCATACCTGTCCCACTTGGGGTGACAAATGCAAAAACAACAATTGATGGACGGAATGTTGCACAATGGCAAAACATTCACCCCAATCACAGATCTGGGTATATTCCATCGTAATTTTGCTCACCACACCACCCCAGTTCAGACATGGGAATATGGAAATCAGTCTTGACCCTGTTCCTCATGGCAAGAGTCCAGCCCGAACGGCCAAGCCATGATTTCCCTGGACCGGAATCAAGCATTCTAGGACCGTTTTCTGGCTATCAGCTGTCATCAGCCAGGATAGCTTGATTCCAGTGGTATGGGGAGCATGGGACTCACGTCTGAGCATACCTGTCCACTTGGGGTGACAAATGCAAAAAATTGATGCACGGAATGTTGCACAAAGGCAAAACATTCACCCCAGTCACAGATCTGGGTTTAGTCCATCGTTATTTTGCCCACCACACCACCCCAGTTCAGACATGGGAATTTGCAAATCAGTCTTGACCTTGTTCCTCATGGCAACAGTCCAGCCCGAACGGCCTAGCCATGTTTTCCCTGGACCAGAATCAAGCATCCTAGGACCGGTTTCTGGCTATCAGCCGTCATCAGCCTGGATAGCTTGATTCCAGTGGCATGGACAGCACGGGACTCACGTCTGAGCATATGCGTCCCACTAGGGGTGACAAATGCAAAAACAACAATTGATGGACGGAATGTTGCACAATGGCAAAACATTCACCCCCCCCACATATCTGGGTTTAATCCATTGTTATTTTGCTCACCACACCACCCCAGTTCAGACATGGCCATATGCAAATCAGTCTTGACTCTGTGCCTCATGGGAACAGTCCAGCCCGAACTGCCAAGCCATGTCTTCCCTGGACCTGAATCAAGCATCCTGAAACCGGTTTCTGACTATCAGCCGTCATCAGCCAGGATAGCTTGATTCCAGTGGCATGGAGAGCATGGGACTCACGTCTGAGCACACGCATCCCACTCGAGGTGACAAATACAAAAACAACAATTGATGAACGGAATGTTGCCCAATGGCAAAATATTCACCCCCTGTCACAGATCTAGGTTTAATCCATTGTTATTTTGCTCACCACACCACCCCAGGTCAGACATGGCTATATGCAAATCAGTCTTGACCCTGTGCCTCATGGGAACAGTCCAGACTGAACTGCCAAGCCATGTCTTCCCTGGACCGGAATCAAAGCATTCTAGGACCGTTTTCTGGCTATCAGCTGTCATCAGCCAGGATAGCTTGATTTTAGTGGCATGGAGAGCACGGGACTCACGTCTGAGCATACCTGTCCCACTTGGGGTGACAAATGCAAAAACAACAATTGATAGACGGAATGTTGCAGAGTGGCAAAGCATTCACCCCCAGTCACAGATCTGGGTTTAATCCAATGTTATTTTGCTCACCACACCACCCTAGTTCAGACATGGCCATATGCAGATCAGTCTTGACCTTGTGCCTCATGGGAACAGTTCAGCCGAACGGTCAAGCCATGTCTTCCCTGGACTGGAATTAAGCATCCTAGGACCAGTTTCTGACTATCAGCCGTCATCAGCCAGGATAGCTTGATTCCAGTGGCATGGAGAGCACAGGACTCACGTCTTAGCATACCAGTCACACTCGGTGTGACAAATGCAAAAACGACAATTGATGGATGGAATGTTGCAAAATGCCAAACCATTCAGCCCCAGTCATAGATCTGGGTTTAATCCATTGATATTTTGCTCACCACACCACCCCAGTTCAGACATGGCCATATGCAAATCAGTCTTGACCCTGTGCCTCATGGGAACAGTCCAGCATGAACTGCCAAGTCATTTTTTCCTTGGACCGGAATCAAGCATCCTAAGACCAGTTTCTGGCTATCAGCCTTCATCAGCCAGTATGGCTTCAATCCAGTGGCTTGGAAAGCACAGGTCTCACGTCTTAGCATACAGTCCCACTCGGGGTCACAAATTCAAAAACAACAATTGATGGACGGAATGTTGCACAATGGCAAAATATTCACCCCCAGCCACAGATCTGGGTTTAATCCATCGTTATTTTACTCACCACACCACCCCAGGTCAGACATGGCCATATGCAAATCAGTCTTGACCCTGTGCCTCATGGGAACAGTCCAGCATGAACTGCCAAGTCATTTTTTCCTTGGACCGGAATCAAGCATCCTAAGACCGGTTTCTGGCTATCAGCCTTCATCAGCCAGTATGGCTTCAATCCAGTGGCTTGGAAAGCACAGGTCTCACGTCTTAGCATATAGTCACACTCGGGGTGACAAATTCAAAAACAACAATTGATGGACGGAATGTTGCACAATGGCAAAATATTCACCCCTAGTCACAGATCTGGGTATAATCCATCGTTATTTTGGTCACCACACCACCCCAGGTCAGACATGGCCATTTGCAAATCAGTCTTGATCCTGTGCATCATGGGAACAGTCCAGCCCGAACTGCCAAGCCATGTCTTCCCTGGACCGGAATCAAGCATCCTATGACCAGTTTCTGGCTATCAGCCATCATCAGCCAGGATAGCTTGATTCCAGTGGTATGGAGAGCACGGGACTCACGTCTGAGCATACCCGTCCCACTCGGGGTGACAAATGCAAAAACAACAATTGATGGTTGGAATTTTGCACAATGGCAAAACATTCACCCCAGTCACAGATTTGGGTTTAATCCATCGTTATTTTGCTCACCACACCACCCCAGTTCAGACATGGCCATATGCAAATCAGTCTTGACCTTGTGCCTCATGGGAACAGTTCAGCCGAACGGTCAAGCCATGTCTTCCCTGGACCGGAATCAAGCATCCTAGGACCAGTTTCTGACTATCAGCCGTCATCAGCCAGGATAGCTTGATTCCAGTGGCATGGAAAGCACAGGACTCACGTCTTAGCATACCGGTCACAATCGGTGTGACAAATGCAAAAACGGCAATTGATGGACGGAATGTTGAAAAATGCCAAACCATTCAGCCCCAATCACAGATCTGGGTTTAATCTATTGATATTTTGCTCACCACACAACCCCAGTTCAGACATGGCCATATGCAAATCAGTCATGACCCTGTGCCTCATGGGAACAGTCCAGCATGAACTGCCAAGTCATTTTTTCCTTGGACCGGAATCAAGCATCCTAAGACCGGTTTCTGGCTATCTGCCTTCATCAGCCAGTATGGCTTCAATCCAGTGGCATGGAAAGCACAGGTCTCACGTCTTAGCATACAGTCACACTCGGGGTGACAAATGCAAAAACAACAATTGATGGACGGAATGTTGCACAATGGCAAAACATTCACCCCAGTCACAGATTTGGGTTTAATCCATCGTTATTTTGCTCACCACACCACCCCAGTTCAGACATGGCCATATGCAAATCAGTCTTGACCCTGTGCCTAATGGGGACAGTCCAGCCTGAACTGCCAAGCCATGTCTTCCCTGGACCGGAATCAAGCATCCTAGGACCGTTTTCTGGCTATCAGCTGTCATCAGCAGGATAGCTTGATTCCAGTGGCATGGAGAGCACAGGACTCACGTCTGAGCATACCTGTCCCACTTGGGGTGACAAATGCAAAAACAACAATTGATGGACGGAATGTTGCACAATGGCAAAACATTCACCTCAGTCACAGATCTGGGTTTAGTCCATCGTTATTTTGCTCACCACACCACCCCAGTTCAGACATGGGAATATGCAAATCAGTCTTGACCTTGATCCTCATGGCAACAGTCCAGCCCGAACGGCCAAGCCATGTTTTCCCTGGACCAAAATCAAGCATCCTAGGACCGGTTTCTGGCTATCAGCCGTCATCAGCCAGGATAGCTTGATTCCAGTGGCATGGACAGCACGGGACTCACGTCTGAGCATATACGTCCCACTAGGGGTGACAAATGCAAAAACAACAATTGATGAACGGAATGTTGCACAATGGCAAAACATTCACCACCCCCCCACATATCTGGGTTTAATCCATTGTTATTTTGCTCACCACACCACCCCATTTCAGACATGGCCATATGCAAATCAGTCTTGACTCTGTGCCTCATGGGAACAGTCCAGCCCGAACTGCCAAGCCATGTCTTCCCTGGACCTGAATCAAGCATCCTAGGACCGGTTTCTGACTATCAGCCGTCATCAGCCAGGATAGCTTGAATCCAGTGGCATGGAGAGGACAGGACTCACGTCTTAGCATACCGGTCACACTCGGTGTGACAAAAGCAAAAACAACAATTGATGGACGGAATGTTGCAGAGTGGCAAATCATTCACCCCCAGTCACAGATCTGGGTTTAATCCAATGTTATTTTGCTCACCACACCACCCCAGTTCAGACATGGCCATATGCAAATCAGTCTTGATCCTGTGCATCATGGGAACAGTCCAGCCCGAACTGCCAAGCCATGTCTTCCCTGGACCGGAATCAAGCATCCTAGGACCGGTTTCTGGCTATCAGCCATCATCAGCACGGATAGCTTGATTCCAGTGGCATGGAGAGCACGGGACTCACATCTGAGCATACCCGTCCCACTCGGGGTGACAAATGCAAAAACAACAATTGATGGACGGAATTTTGCACATTGGCAAAACATTCACCCCAGTCACAGATCTGGGTTTAATCCATCGTTATTTTGCTCACCACACCACCCCAGTTCAGACATGGCCATATGCAAATCAGTCTTGACCCTGTGCCTCATGGGAACAGTCCAGCCCGAACTGCCAAGCCATGTCTTCCCTGGACCGGAATCAAGCATCCTAGGACCGGTTTCTGGCTATCAGCCATCATCAGCCAGGATAGCTTGATTCCAGTGGCATGGAGAGCACGGGACTCACATCTGAGCATACCCGTCCCACTCGGGGTGACAAATGCAAAAACAACAATTGATGGACGGAATTTTGCACATTGGCAAAACATTCACCCAAGTCACAGATCTGGGTTTAATCCAATGTTATTTTGCTCACCACACCACCCCAGTTCAGACATGGCCATATGCAGATCAGTCTTGACCTTGTGCCTCATGGGAACAGTTCAGCCGAACGGTCAAGCCATGTCTTCCCTGGACTGGAATCAAGCATCTTAGGACAAGTTTCTGACTATCAGCCGTCATCAGCCAGGATAGCTTGATTCCAGTGGCATGGATAGCACAGGACTCACGTCTTAGCATACCGGTCACACTCGGTGTGACAAATGCAAAAACGGCAATTGATGGACGGAATGTTGCAAAATGCCAAACCATTCAGCCCCAGTCATAGATCTGGGTTTAATCCATTGATATTTTGCTCACCACACCACCCCAGTTCAGACATGGCCATATGCAAATCAGTCTTGACCCTGTGCCTCATGGGAACAGTCCAGCATGAACTGCCAAGTCATTTTTTCCTTGGACCGGAATCAAGCATCCTAAGACCGGTTTCTGGCTATCAGCCTTCATCAGCCAGTATGGCTTCAATCCAGTGGCATGGAAAGCACAGGTCTCACGTCTTAGCATACAGTCACACTCGGGGTGACAAATGCAAAAACAACAATTGATGGACGGAATGTTGCACAATGGCAAAATATTCACCCCCAGCCACAGATCTGTGTTTAATCCATCGTTATTTTGCTCACCACACCACCCCAGGTCAGACATGGCCATATGCAAATTAGTCTTGACCCTGTTCCTCATGCGAACAGTCCAGCCCGAACTGCCAAGCCATGTCTTCCCTGGACCGGAATCAAGCATCCTAGGACCGTTTTCTGGCTATCAGCTGTCATCAGCAGGATAGCTTGATTCCAGTGGCATGGAGAGCACAGGACTCATGTCTGAGCATACCTGTCCCACTTGGGGTGACAAATGCAAAAACAACAATTGATGGACGGAATGTTGCACAATGGCAAAACATTCACCTCAGTCACAGATCTGGGTTTAGTCCATCGTTATTTTGCTCACCACACCACCCCAGTTCAGACATGGGAATATGCAAATCAGTCTTGACCTTGATCCTCATGGCAACAGTCCAGCCCGAATGGCCAAGCCATGTTTTCCCTGGACCAAAATCAAGCATCCTAGGACCGGTTTCTGGCTATCAGCCGTCATCAGCCAGGATAGCTTGATTCCAGTGGCATGGACAGCACGGGACTCACGTCTGAGCATATACGTCCCACTAGGGGTGACAAATGCAAAAACAACAATTGATGAACGGAATGTTGCACAATGGCAAAACATTCACCACCCCCCCACATATCTGGGTTTAATCCATTGTTATTTTGCTCACCACACCACCCCATTTCAGACATGGCCATATGCAAATCAGTCTTGACTCTGTGCCTCATGGGAACAGTCCAGCCCGAACTGCCAAGCCATGTCTTCCCTGGACCTGAATCAAGCATCCTAGGACCGGTTTCTGACTATCAGCCGTCATCAGCCAGGATAGCTTGAATCCAGTGGCATGGAGAGGACAGGACTCACGTCTTAGCATACCGGTCACACTCGGTGTGACAAAAGCAAAAACAACAATTGATGGACGGAATGTTGCAGAGTGGCAAATCATTCACCCCCAGTCACAGATCTGGGTTTAATCCAATGTTATTTTGCTCACCACACCACCCCAGTTCAGACATGGCCATATGCAAATCAGTCTTGATCCTGTGCATCATGGGAACAGTCCAGCCCGAACTGCCAAGCCATGTCTTCCCTGGACCGGAATCAAGCATCCTAGGACCGGTTTCTGGCTATCAGCCATCATCAGCACGGATAGCTTGATTCCAGTGGCATGGAGAGCACGGGACTCACATCTGAGCATACCCGTCCCACTCGGGGTGACAAATGCAAAAACAACAATTGATGGACGGAATTTTGCACATTGGCAAAACATTCACCCCAGTCACAGATCTGGGTTTAATCCATCGTTATTTTGCTCACCACACCACCCCAGTTCAGACATGGCCATATGCAAATCAGTCTTGACCCTGTGCCTCATGGGAACAGTCCAGCCCGAACTGCCAAGCCATGTCTTCCCTGGACCGGAATCAAGCATCCTAGGACCGGTTTCTGGCTATCAGCCATCATCAGCCAGGATAGCTTGATTCCAGTGGCATGGAGAGCACGGGACTCACATCTGAGCATACCCGTCCCACTCGGGGTGACAAATGCAAAAACAACAATTGATGGACGGAATTTTGCACATTGGCAAAACATTCACCCAAGTCACAGATCTGGGTTTAATCCAATGTTATTTTGCTCACCACACCACCCCAGTTCAGACATGGCCATATGCAGATCAGTCTTGACCTTGTGCCTCATGGGAACAGTTCAGCCGAACGGTCAAGCCATGTCTTCCCTGGACTGGAATCAAGCATCTTAGGACAAGTTTCTGACTATCAGCCGTCATCAGCCAGGATAGCTTGATTCCAGTGGCATGGATAGCACAGGACTCACGTCTTAGCATACCGGTCACACTCGGTGTGACAAATGCAAAAACGGCAATTGATGGACGGAATGTTGCAAAATGCCAAACCATTCAGCCCCAGTCATAGATCTGGGTTTAATCCATTGATATTTTGCTCACCACACCACCCCAGTTCAGACATGGCCATATGCAAATCAGTCTTGACCCTGTGCCTCATGGGAACAGTCCAGCATGAACTGCCAAGTCATTTTTTCCTTGGACCGGAATCAAGCATCCTAAGACCGGTTTCTGGCTATCAGCCTTCATCAGCCAGTATGGCTTCAATCCAGTGGCATGGAAAGCACAGGTCTCACGTCTTAGCATACAGTCACACTCGGGGTGACAAATGCAAAAACAACAATTGATGGACGGAATGTTGCACAATGGCAAAATATTCACCCCCAGCCACAGATCTGTGTTTAATCCATCGTTATTTTGCTCACCACACCACCCCAGGTCAGACATGGCCATATGCAAATTAGTCTTGACCCTGTTCCTCATGCGAACAGTCCAGCCCGAACTGCCAAGCCATGTCTTCCCTGGACCGGAATCAAGCATCCTAGGACCGTTTTCTGGCTATCAGCTGTCATCAGCAGGATAGCTTGATTCCAGTGGCATGGAGAGCACGGGACTCACGTCTGAGCATACCTGTCCCACTTGGGGTGACAAATGCAAAAACAACAATTGATGGACGGAATGTTGCACAATGGCAAAACATTCACCCCAATCACAGATCTGGGTATATTCCATCGTTATTTTGCTCACCACACCACCCCAGTTCAGACATGGGAATATGCAAATCAGTCTTGACCCTGTTCCTCATGGCAAGAGTCCAGCCCGAACGGCCAAGCCATGATTTCCCTGGACCGGAATGAAGCATCCTAGGACCGGTTTCTGGCTATCAACCGTCATCAGCCAGGATAGCTTGATTCCAGTGGCATGGGGAGCATGGGACTCACGTCTGAGCATACGCATCCCACTCGAGGTGACAAATGCAAAAACAACTATTGATGGACGGAATGTTGCCCAATGGCAAAATATTCACCCCCTGTCACAGATCTAGGTTTAATCCATTGTTATTTTGCTCACCACACCACCTCAGGTCAGACATGGCTATATGCAAATCAGTCTTGACCCTGTGCCTCACAGGAACAGTACAGACCGAACTGCCAAGCCATGCCTTCCCTGGACCGGAATCAAGCATCCTAGGACATGTTTCTGGATATCAGCCATCATCACCCAGGATAGCTTGATTCTAGTGGTGTGGAGAGCACGGGACTCGTGTCTTAGCAGACCGGTCACTATTGGGGTGACAAATGCAAAAACGACAAATGAAATACGTAATGTTGCACAATGGCAAAACATACTCCCCAGTCACAGATCCGGGTTAAATCCATTGTTATTTTGCTCACCACACCACCCCGGTTCAGACATGGCCATATGCAAATAAGTCTTGACCCTGTGCCTCATGGGAACAGTCCAGCCTGAACTGCCAAGCCATTTCTTCCGTGGACCGGAATCAAGCACCCTAAAACGGGTTTCTGGCTATCAACCATCATCAGCCAGGATAGCTTGAATCCAGTGGCATGGAGAGCACAGGACTCACATCTTAGCATACCCGTCACGCTCGGGGTGACAAATGCAAAAACAACAATTGATGGACGGAATGTTGCACAATGGCAAAACATTCATCCCCGGTCACAGATCTGGGTTTAATCTATCGTTATTTTGCTCACCACCCTACTTCAGACATGGCCATATGCAAATCAGTCTTCTTGACCCTGTGCCTCATGGTAACAGTCCAGCCAGAACTGCCAAGCCATGTCTTCCCTGGACTGGAATCAAGCATCCTAGGACCGGTTTCTGGCTATCAGCCATCATCAGCCAGAATAGCTTGATTCCAGTGGCATGGAGAGCACGGGACTCACGTCTGAGAATACCCGTCCCACTCGGGGTGACAAATGTAAAAGCAATAATTGATGGACGGAATGTTGCACAATGGCAAAACATTCACCCCAGTCACAGATCTAGGTTTAATCCATCGTTATTTTTCTCGCCACACCACCCCAGTTCAGACATGGCCATAGGCAAATCAGTCTTGACCATGCACCTAATGGGAACAGTCCAGCCCGAACTGCAAGCCATGTCTTCCCTGGACCGGAATCAAAGCATTCTACGACCGTTTTCTGGCTATCAGCTGTCATCAGCCAGGATAGCTTGATTTCAGTGGCATGGAGAGCACGGGACTCACGTCTGAGCATACCTGTCCCACTTGGGGTGACAAATGCAAAAACAACAATTGATAGACGGAATGTTGCAGAGTGGCAAAGCATTCACCCCCAGTCACAGATCTGGGTTTAATCCAATGTTATTTTGCTCACCACACCACCCTAGTTCAGACATGGCCATATGCAGATCAGTCTTGACCTTGTGCCTCATGGGAACAGTTCAGCCGAACGGTCAAGCCATGTCTTCCCTGGACTGGAATCAAGCATCCTAGGACCAGTTTCTGACTATCAGCCGTCATCAGCCAGGATAGCTTGATTCCAGTGGCATGGAGAGCACAGGACTCACGTCTTAGCATACCAGTCACACTCGGTGTGACAAATGCAAAAACGACAATTTATGGATGGAATGTTGCAAAATGCCAAACCATTCAGCCCCAGTCATAGATCTGGGTTTAATCCATTGATATTTTGCTCACCACACCACCCCAGTTCAGACATGGCCATATGCAAATCAGTCTTGACCCTGTGCCTCATAGGAACAGTCCAGCATGAACTGCCAAGTCATTTTTTCCTTGGACCGGAATCTAGCATCCTAAGACCGGTTTCTGGCTATCAGCCTTCATCAGCCAGTATGGCTTCAATCCAGTGGCTTGGAAAGCACAGGTCTCACTTCTTAGCATACAGTCCCACTCGGGGTCACAAATTCAAAAACAACAATTGATGGACGGAATGTTGCACAATGGCAAAATATTCACCCCCAGCCACAGATCTGGGTTTAATCCATCGTTATTTTACTCACCACACCACCCCAGGTCAGACATGGCCATATGCAAATCAGTCTTGACCCTGTGCCTCATAGGAACAGTCCAGCATGAACTGCCAAGTCATTTTTTCCTTGGACCGGAATCTAGCATCCTAAGACCGGTTTCTGGCTATCAGACTTCATCAGCCAGTATGGCTTCAATCCAGTGGCTTGGAAAGCACAGGTCTCACGTCTTAGCATATAGTCACACTCGGGGTGACAAATTCAAAAACAACAATTGATGGACGGAATGTTGCACAATGGCAAAATATTCACCCCTAGTCACAGATCTGGGTATAATCCATCGTTATTTTGGTCACCACACCACCCCAGGTCAGACATGGCCATTTGCAAATCAGTCTTGATCCTGTGCCTCATGGGAACAGTCCAGCCCGAACTGCCAAGCCATGTCTTCCCTGGACCGGAATCAAGCATCCTATGACCAGTTTCTGGCTATCAGCCATCATCAGCCAGGATAGCTTGATTCCAGTGGTATGGAGAGCACGGGACTCACGTCTGAGCATACCCGTCCCACTCGGGGTGACAAATGCAAAAACAACAATTGATGGTTGGAATTTTGCACAATGGCAAAACATTCACCCCAGTCACAGATTTGGGTTTAATCCATCGTTATTTTGCTCACCACACCACCCCAGTTCAGACATGGCCATATGCAAATCAGTCTTGACCTTGTGCCTCATGGGAACAGTTCAGCCGAACGGTCAAGCCATGTCTTCCCTGGACCGGAATCAAGCATCCTAGGACCAGTTTCTGACTATCAGCCGTCATCAGCCAGGATAGCTTGATTCCAGTGGCATGGAGAGCACAGGACTCACGTCTTAGCATACCGGTCACACTCGGTGTGACAAATGCAAAAACGGCAATTGATGGACGGAATGTTGAAAAATGCCAAACCATTCAGCCCCAATCACAGATCTGGGTTTAATCTATTGATATTTTGCTCACCACACAACCCCAGTTCAGACATGGCCATATGCAAATCAGTCATGACCCTGTGCCTCATGGGAACAGTCCAGCATGAACTGCCAAGTCATTTTTTCCTTGGACCGGAATCAAGCATCCTAAGACCGGTTTCTGGCTATCTGCCTTCATCAGCCAGTATGGCTTCAATCCAGTGGCATGGAAAGCACAGGTCTCACGTCTTAGCATACAGTCACACTCGGGGTGACAAATGCAAAAACAACAATTGATGGACGGAATGTTGCACACTGGCAAAACATTCACCCCAGTCACAGATTTGGGTTTAATCCATCGTTATTTTGCTCACCACACCACCCCAGTTCAGACATGGCCATATGCAAATCAGTCTTGACCCTGTGCCTAATGGGGACAGTCCAGCCCGAACTGCCAAGCCATGTCTTCCCTGGACCGGAATCAAGCATCCTAGGACCGTTTTCTGGCTATCAGCTGTCATCAGCAGGATAGCTTGATTCCAGTGGCATGGAGAGCACGGGACTCACGTCTGAGCATACCTGTCCCACTTGGGGTGACAAATGCAAAAACAACAATTGATGGACGGAATGTTGCACAATGGCAAAACATTCACCCCAGTCACAGATCTGGGTTTAGTCCATCGTTATTTTGCTCACCACACCACCCCAGTTCAGACATGGGAATATGCAAATCAGTCATGACCTTGATCCTCATGGCAACAGTCCAGCCCGAACGGCCAAGCCATGTTTTCCCTGGACCAAAATCAAGCATCCTAGGACCGGTTTCTGGCTATCAGCCGTCATCAGCCAGGATAGCTTGATTCCAGTGGCATGGACAGCACGGGACTCACGTCTGAGCATATACGTCCCACTAGGGGTGACAAATGCAAAAACAACAATTGATGAACGGAATGTTGCACAATGGCAAAACATTCACCACCCCCCCACATATCTGGGTTTAATCCATTGTTATTTTGCTCACCACACCACCCCATTTCAGACATGGCCATATGCAAATCAGTCTTGACTCTGTGCCTCATGGGAACAGTCCAGCCCGAACTGCCAAGCCATGTCTTCCCTGGACCTGAATCAAGCATCCTAGGACCGGTTTCTGACTATCAGCCGTCATCAGCCAGGATAGCTTGAATCCAGTGGCATGGAGAGGACAGGACTCACGTCTTAGCATACCGGTCACACTCGGTGTGACAAAAGCAAAAACAACAATTGATGGACGGAATGTTGCAGAGTGGCAAATCATTCACCCCCAGTCACAGATCTGGGTTTAATCCAATGTTATTTTGCTCACCACACCACCCCAGTTCAGACATGGCCATATGCAGATCAGTCTTGACCTTGTGCCTCATGGGAACAGTTCAGCCGAACGGTCAAGCCATGTCTTCCCTGGACTGGAATCAAGCATCCTAGGACAAGTTTCTGACTATCAGCCGTCATCAGCCAGGATAGCTTGATTCCAGTGGCATGGATAGCACAGGACTCACGTCTTAGCATACCGGTCACACTCGGTGTGACAAATGCAAAAACGGCAATTGATGGACGAAATGTTGCAAAATGCCAAACCATTCAGCCCCAGTCATAGATCTGGGTTTAATCCATTGATATTTTGCTCACCACACCACCCCAGTTCAGACATGGCCATATGCAAATCAGTCTTGACCCTGTGCCTAATGGGAACAGTCCAGCATGAACTGCCAAGTCATTTTTTCCTTGGACCGGAATCAAGCATCCTAAGACCGGTTTCTGGCTATCAGCCTTCATCAGCCAGTATGGCTTCAATCCAGTGGCATGGAAAGCACAGGTCTCACGTCTTAGCATACAGTCACACTCGGGGTGACAAATGCAAAAACAACAATTGATGGACGGAATGTTGCACAATGTCAAAATATTCACCCCCAGCCACAGATCTGGGTTTAATCCATCGTTATTTTGCTCACCACACCACCCCAGGTCAGACATAGCCATATGCAAATCAGTCTTGACCCTGTTCCTCATGCGAACAGTCCAGCCCGAACTGCCAAGCCATGTCTTCCCTGGACCGGAATCAAGCATCCTAGGACCGTTTTCTGGCTATCAGCTGTCATCAGCAGGATAGCTTGATTCCAGTGGCATGGAGAGCACGGGACTCACGTCTGAGCATACCTGTCCCACTTGGGGTGACAAATGCAAAAACAACAATTGATGGACGGAATGTTGCACAATGGCAAAACATTCACCCCAATCACAGATCTGGGTATATTCCATCGTAATTTTGCTCACCACACCACCCCAGTTCAGACATGGGAATATGGAAATCAGTCTTGACCCTGTTCCTCATGGCAAGAGTCCAGCCCGAACGGCCAAGCCATGATTTCCCTGGACCGGAATCAAGCATTCTAGGACCGTTTTCTGGCTATCAGCTGTCATCAGCCAGGATAGCTTGATTCCAGTGGTATGGGGAGCATGGGACTCACGTCTGAGCATACCTGTCCACTTGGGGTGACAAATGCAAAAAATTGATGCACGGAATGTTGCACAAAGGCAAAACATTCACCCCAGTCACAGATCTGGGTTTAGTCCATCGTTATTTTGCCCACCACACCACCCCAGTTCAGACATGGGAATTTGCAAATCAGTCTTGACCTTGTTCCTCATGGCAACAGTCCAGCCCGAACGGCCTAGCCATGTTTTCCCTGGACCAGAATCAAGCATCCTAGGACCGGTTTCTGGCTATCAGCCGTCATCAGCCTGGATAGCTTGATTCCAGTGGCATGGACAGCACGGGACTCACGTCTGAGCATATGCGTCCCACTAGGGGTGACAAATGCAAAAACAACAATTGATGGACGGAATGTTGCACAATGGCAAAACATTCACCCCCCCCACATATCTGGGTTTAATCCATTGTTATTTTGCTCACCACACCACCCCAGTTCAGACATGGCCATATGCAAATCAGTCTTGACTCTGTGCCTCATGGGAACAGTCCAGCCCGAACTGCCAAGCCATGTCTTCCCTGGACCTGAATCAAGCATCCTGAAACCGGTTTCTGACTATCAGCCGTCATCAGCCAGGATAGCTTGATTCCAGTGGCATGGAGAGCATGGGACTCATGTCTGAGCACACGCATCCCACTCGAGGTGACAAATACAAAAACAACAATTGATGAACGGAATGTTGCCCAATGGCAAAATATTCACCCCCTGTCACAGATCTAGGTTTAATCCATTGTTATTTTGCTCACCACACCACCCCAGGTCAGACATGGCTATATGCAAATCAGTCTTGACCCTGTGCCTCATGGGAACAGTCCAGACTGAACTGCCAAGCCATGTCTTCCCTGGACCGGAATCAAAGCATTCTAGGACCGTTTTCTGGCTATCAGCTGTCATCAGCCAGGATAGCTTGATTTTAGTGGCATGGAGAGCACGGGACTCACGTCTGAGCATACCTGTCCCACTTGGGGTGACAAATGCAAAAACAACAATTGATAGACGGAATGTTGCAGAGTGGCAAAGCATTCACCCCCAGTCACAGATCTGGGTTTAATCCAATGTTATTTTGCTCACCACACCACCCTAGTTCAGACATGGCCATATGCAGATCAGTCTTGACCTTGTGCCTCATGGGAACAGTTCAGCCGAACGGTCAAGCCATGTCTTCCCTGGACTGGAATTAAGCATCCTAGGACCAGTTTCTGACTATCAGCCGTCATCAGCCAGGATAGCTTGATTCCAGTGGCATGGAGAGCACAGGACTCACGTCTTAGCATACCAGTCACACTCGGTGTGACAAATGCAAAAACGACAATTGATGGATGGAATGTTGCAAAATGCCAAACCATTCAGCCCCAGTCATAGATCTGGGTTTAATCCATTGATATTTTGCTCACCACACCACCCCAGTTCAGACATGGCTATATGCAAATCAGTCTTGACCCTGTGTCTCATGGGAACAGTCCAGCATGAACTGCCAAGTCATTTTTTCCTTGGACCGGAATCAAGCATCCTAAGACCGGTTTCTGGCTATCAGCCTTCATCAGCCAGTATGGCTTCAATCCAGTGGCTTGGAAAGCACAGGTCTCACGTCTTAGCATACAGTCACACTCGGGGTGACAAATTCAAAAACAACAATTGATGGACGGAATGTTGCACAATGGCAAAATATTCACCCCCAGCCACAGATCTGGGTTTAATCCATCATTATTTTACTCACCACACCACCCCAGGTCAGACATGGCCATATGCAAATCAGCCTTGACCCTGTTCCTCATGGGAACAGTCCAGCCCGAACTGCCAAGCCATGTCTTCCCTGGACCGGAATCAAGCATCCTAGGACCGGTTTCTGGCTATCAGCCGTCATTAGCCAGGATAGCTTGATTCCAGTGGCATAGAGAGCACGGGACTCACGTCTGAGCATATGCGTACCACTCGGGGTGACAAATGCAAAAACAACAATTGATGGACGGAATGTTGCACAATGGCAAAATATTCACCCCTAGTCACAGATCTGTGTATAATCCATCGTTATTTTGGTCACCACACCACCCCAGGTCAGACATGGCCATTTGCAAATCAGTCTTGATCCTGTGCCTCATGGGAACAGTCCAGCCCGAACTGCCAAGCCATGTCTTCCCTGGACCGGAATCAAGCATCCTATGACCAGTTTCTGGCTATCAGCCATCATCAGCCAGGATAGCTTGATTCCAGTGGTATGGAGAGCACGGGACTCACGTCTGAGCATACCCGTCCCACTCGGGGTGACAAATGCAAAAACAACAATTGATGGTTGGAATTTTGCACAATGGCAAAACGTTCACCCCAGTCACAGATTTGGGTTTAATCCATCGTTATTTTGCTCACCACACCACCCCAGTTCAGACATGGCCATATGCAAATCAGTCTTGACTTTGGGCCTCATGGGAACAGTTCAGCCGAACGGTCAAGCCATGTCTTCCCTGGACCGGAATCAAGCATCCTAGGACCAGTTTCTGACTATCAGCCGTCATTAGCCAGGATAGCTTGATTCCAGTGGCATGGAGAGCACAGGACTCACGTCTTAGCATACCGGTCACACTCGGTGTGACAAATGCAAAAACGGCAATTGATGGACGGAATGTTGAAAAATGCCAAACCATTCAGCCCCAATCACAGATCTGGGTTTCATCTATTGATATTTTGCTCACCACACAACCCCAGTTCAGACATGGCCATATGCAAATCAGTCTTGACCCTGTGCCTCATGGGAACAGTCCAGCATGAACTGCCAAGTCATTTTTTCCTTGGACCGGAATCAAGCATCCTAAGACCGGTTTCTGGCTATCTGCCTTCATCAGCCAGTATGGCTTCAATCCAGTGGCATGGAAAGCATAGGTCTCACATCTTAGCATACAGTCACACTCGGGGTGACAAATGCAAAAACAACAATTGATGGACGGAATGTTGCACAATGGCAAAACATTCACCCCAGTCACAGATTTGGGTTTAATCCATCGTTATTTTGCTCACCACACCACCCCAGTTCAGACATGGACATATGCAAATCAGTCTTGACCCTGTGCCTAATGGGGACAGTCCAGCCCGAACTGCCAAGCCATGTCTTCCCTGGACCGGAATCAAGCATCCTAGGACCGTTTTCTGGCTATCAGCTGTCATCAGCAGGATAGCTTGATTCCAGTGGCATGGAGAGCATGGGACTCACGTCTGAGCATACCTGTCCCACTTGGGGTGACAAATGCAAAAACAACAACAATTGATGGACGGAATGTTGCACAATGGCAAAACATTCACCCCAGTCACAGATCTGGGTTTAGTCCATCGTTATTTTGCTCACCACACCACCCCAGTTCAGACATGGGAATATGCAAATCAGTCTTCACCTTGATCCTCATGGCAACAGTCCAGCCCGAACGGCCAAGCCATGTTTTCCCTGGACCAAAATCAAGCATCCTAGGCCCGGTTTCTGGCTATCAGCCGTCATCAGCCAGGATAGCTTGATTCCAGTGGCATGGACAGCACGGGACTCACGTCTGAGCATATGCGTCCCACTAGGGGTGACAAATGCAAAAACAACAATTGATGAACGGAATGTTGCACAATGGCAAAACATTCACCACCCCCCCACATATCTGGGTTTAATCCATTGTTATTTTGCTCACCACACCACCCCATTTCAGACATGGCCATATGCAAATCAGTCTTGACTCTGTGCCTCATGGGAACAGTCCAGCCCGAACTGCCAAGCCATGTCTTCCCTGGACCTGAATCAAGCATCCTATGACCGGTTTTGACTATCAGCCGTCATCAGCTAGGATAGCTTGAATCCAGTGGCATGGAGAGCACAGGACTCACGTCTTAGCATACCGGTCACACTCGGTGTGACTAAAGCAAAAACAACAATTGATGGACGGAATGTTGCAGAGTGGCAAATCATTCACCCCCAGTCACAGATCTGGGTTTAATCCAATGCTATTTTGCTCACCACACCACCCCAGTTCAGACATGGCCATATGCAGATCAGTCTTGACCTTGTGCCTCATGGGAACAGTTCAGCCGAACGGTCAAGCCATGTCTTCCCTGGACTGGAATCAAGCATCCTAGGACAAGTTTCTGACTATCAGCCATCATCAGCCAGGATAGCTTGATTCCAGTGGCATGGATAGCACAGGACTCACGTCTTAGCATACCGGTCACACTCGGTGTGACAAATGCAAAACGGCAATTGATGGACGAAATGTTGCAAAATGCCAAACCATTCAGCCCCAGTCATAGATCTGGGTTTAATCCATTGATATTTTGCTCACCACACCACCCCAGTTCAGACATGGCCATATGCAAATCAGTCTTGACCCTGTGCCTAATGGGAACAGTCCAGCATGAACTGCCAAGTCATTTTTTCCTTGGACCTGTATCAAGCATCCTAAGACCGGTTTCTGGCTATCAGCCTTCATCAGCCAGTATGGCTTCAATCCAGTGGCATGGAAAGCACAGGTCTCACGTCTTAGCATACAGTCACACTCGGGGTGACAAATGCAAAAACAACAATTGATGGACGGAATGTTGCACAATGTCAAAATATTCACCCCCAGCCACAGATCTGGGTTTAATCCATCGTTATTTTGCTCACCACACCACCCCAGGTCAGACATGGCCATATGCAAATCAGTCTTGACCCTGTTCCTCATGCGAACAGTCCAGCCCGAACTGCCACGCCATGTCTTCCCTGGACCGGAATCAAGCATCCTAGGACCGTTTTCTGGCTATCAGCTGTCATCAGCAGGATAGCTTGATTCCAGTGGCATGGAGAGCACGGGACTCACGTCTGAGCATACCTGTCCCACTTGGGGTGACAAATGCAAAAACAACAATTGATGGACGGAATGTTGCACAATGGCAAAACATTCACCCCAATCACAGATCTGGGTATATTCCATCGTAATTTTGCTCACCACACCACCCCAGTTCAGACATGGGAATATGCAAATCAGTCTTGACCCTGTTCCTCATGGCAAGAGTCCAGCCCGAACGGCCAAGCCATGATTTCCATGGACCGGAATCAAGCATCCTAGGACCGGTTTCTGGCTATCAACCGTCATCAGCCAGGATAGCTTGATTTCAGTGGCATGGGGAGCATGGGACTCAAGTCTGAGCATACGCATCCCACTCGAGGTGACAAATGCAAAAACAACTATTGATGGACGGAATGTTGCCCAATGGCAAAATATTCACCCCCTGTCACAGATCTAGGTTTAATCCATTGTTATTTTGCTCACCACACCACCTCAGGTCAGACATGGCTATATGCAAATCAGTCTTGATCCTGTGCCTCATGGGAACAGTCCAGACCGAACTGCCAAGCCATGTCTTCCCTGGACCGGAATCAAGCATCCTAGGACATGTTTCTGGATATCAGCCATCATCACCCAGGATAGCTTGATTCTAGTGGTGTGGAGAGCACGGGACTCGTGTCTTAGCAGACCGGTCACTATTGGGGTGACAAATGCAAAAACGACAAATGATATACGGAATGTTGCACAATGGCAAAACATACTCCCCAGTCACTAATCCGGGTTTATTCCATTGTTATTTTGCTCACCACACCACCCCGGTTCAGACATGGCCATATGCAAATAAGTCTTGACCCTGTGCCTCATGGGAACAGTCCAGCCTGAACTGCCAAGCCATTTCTTCCCTGGACCGGAATCAAGCACCCTAAAACGGGTTTCTGGCTATCAACCGTCATCAGCCAGGATAGCTTGAATCCAGTGGCATGGAGAGCACAGGACTCACGTCTTAGCATACCGGTCACACTCTGTGTGACAAATGCAAAAACAACAATTGATGGACGGAATGTTGCACAGTGGCAAAACATTCACCCCCAGTCACAGATCTGGCTTTAATCCATTGTTATTTTGCTCACCACACCACCCCAGTTCAGACATGGCCATATGCAAATAAGTCTTGACCCTGTGCCTCATGGGAACAGTTCAGCCACACTGCCAAGCCATGTCTTCCCTGGACCGGAATCAAGCAACCTAGGACCAGTTTCTGACTATCAGTCGTCATCAGCCAGGATAGCTTGATTCCAGTGGCATGGAGAGCACGGGACTCAAGTCTGAGCATACCCGTCACACTCGGGGTGACAAATGCAAAAACAACAATTGATGGACGGAATGTTGCACAATGGCAAAACATTCATCCCCGGTCACAGATCTGGGTTTAATCTATCGTTATTTTGCTCACCACCCTACTTCAGACATGGCCATATGCAAATCAGTCTTCTTGACCCTGTGCCTCATGGTAACAGTCCAGCCAGAACTGCCAAGCCATGTCTTCCCTGGACTGGAATCAAGCATCCTAGGACCGGTTTCTGGCTATCAGCCATCATCAGCCACAATAGCTTGATTCCAGTGGCATGGAGAGCACGGGACTCACGTCTGAGCATATGCGTCCCACTCGGGGTGACAAATGCAAAAACAACAATTGATGGACGGAATGTTGCACAATGGCAAAATATTCACCCCCAGCCACAGATCTGGGTTTAATCCATCGTTATTTTGCTCACCACACCACCCCAGGTCAGACATGGCCATATGCAAATCAGTCTTGACCTTGTTCCTCATGGGAACAGTCCAGCCCGAACTGCCAAACCATGTCTTCCCTGGACCGGAATAAAGCACCCTAGGACCGGTTTGTGGCTATCAGCCGTCATCAGCCAGGATAGCTTGATTCCAGTGGCATAGAGAGCACGGGACTCACGTCTGAGAATACCCGTCCCACTAGGGGTGACAAATGTAAAACCAATAATTGATGGACGGAATGTTGCACAATGGCAAAACATTCACCCCAGTCACAGATCTAGGTTTAATCCATTGTTATTTTTCTCACCACACCACCCCAGTTCAGACATGGCCATATGCAAATCAGTCTTGACCCTGTGCCTAATGGGAACAGTCCAGCCCGAACTGCAAGCCATGTCTTCCCTGGACCGGAATCAAAGCATTCTAGGACTGTTTTCTGGCTATCAGCTGTCATCAGCCAGGATAGCTTGATTTCAGTGGCATGGAGAGCACGGGACTCACGTCTGAGCATACCTGTCCCACTTGGGGTGACAAATGCAAAAACAACAATTGATGCACGGAATGTTGCACAAAGGCAAAACATTCACCCCAGTCACAGATCTGGGTTTAGTCCATCGTTATTTTGCTCACCACACCACCCCAGTTCAGACATGGGAATTTGCAAATCAGTCTTGACCTTGTTCCTCATTGCAACAGTCCAGCCCGAACGGCCTAGCCATGTCTTCCCTGGACCAGAATCAAGCATCCTAGGACCGGTTTCTGGCTATCAGCCGTCATCAGCCTGGATAGCTTGATTCCAGTGGCATGGACAACACGGGACTCACGTCTGAGCATATGCGTCCCACTAGGGGTGACAAATGCAAAAACAACAATTGATGGACGGAATGTTGCACAATGGCAAAACATTCACCCCCCCCACATATCTGGGTTTAATCCATTGTTATTTTGCTCACCACACCACCCCATTTCAGACATGGCCATATGCAAATCAGTCTTGACTCTGTGCCTCATGGGAACAGTCCAGCCCGAACTGCCAAGCCATGTCTTCCCTGGACCTGAATCAAGCATCCTGAAACCGGTTTCTGACTATCAGCCGTCATCAGCCAGGATAGCTTGATTCCAGTGGCATGGAGAGCACGGGACTCACGTCTGAGCACACGCATCCCACTGGAGGTGACAAATACAAAAACAACAATTGATGAACGGAATGTTGCCCAATGGCAAAATATTCACCCCCTGTCACAGATCTAGGTTTAATCCATTGTTATTTTGCTCACCACACCACCCCAGGTCAGACATGGCTATATGCAAATCAGTCTTGACCCTGTGCCTCATGGGAACAGTCCAGACTGAACTGCCAAGCCATGTCTTCCCTGGACCGGAATCAAGCATCCTAGGACATGTTTCTGCATATCAGCCATAATCAGCCAGGATAGCTTGATTCTAGAGGTGTGGAGAGCACGGGACTCGCGTCTTAGCATACCGGTCACTCTTAGGGTGACAAATGAAAAATGACAAATGATATACGGAATGTTGCACAATGGCAAAACATACCCCCCCCGGTCACAGATCCAGGTTTAATCCATTGTTATTTTGCTCACCACACCACCCCAGTTCAGACATGGCCATATGCACTTCAGTCTTGACCCTGTGCCTCATGGAAACAATCCAGCCTGAACTGCCAAGCCATTTCTTCCTTGGACAGGAATCAAGCATCTTAAGACGGGTTTCTGGCTATCAGCCATCATCAGCCAGGATAGCTTGATTCCAGTGGCATGGAGAGCACAGGACTCACGTCTTAGCATACCGGTCACACTCGGTGTGACAAATGCAAAAACGGCAATTGATGGACGGAATGTTGCAAAATGCCAAACCATTCAGCCCCAGTCATAGATCTGGGATTAATCCATTGATATTTTGCTCACCACACCACCCCAGTTCAGACATGGCCATATGCAAATCAGTCTTGACCCTGTGCCTCATGGGAACAGTCCAGCATGAACAGCCAAGTCATTTTTTCCTTGGACCGGAATCAAGCATCCTAAGACCAGTTTCTGGCTATCAGCCTTCATCAGCCAGTATGGCTTCAATCCAGTGGCATGGAAAGCACAGGTCTCATGTCTTAGCATACAGTCACACTCGGGGTGACAAATGCAAAAACAACAATTGATGGACGGAATGTTGCAAAATGGCAAAACATTCATCCCCGGTCACAGATCTGGGTTTAATCTATCATTATTTTGCTCACCACCCTACTTCAGACATGGCCATATGCAAATCAGTCTTGACCCTGTTCCTCATGGGAACAGTCCAGCCCGAACTGCCAAGCCATGTCTTCCCTGGACCGGAATCAAGCATCCTAGGACCGGTTTCTAGCTATCAGCCGTCATTAGCCAGGATAGCTTGATTCCAGTGGCATAGAGAGCACGGGACTCACGTCTGAGCATATGCGTACCATTCGGGGTGACAAAGTGGAGAAGTGTGGCTCAATGGTTAGAGCGGCAGACCTTGATGCAGAACGCTGGCCAGGGACCAGGGTTCGATTCCCGCCTCGGCGGGATCGGGCTTAAATTCCTCTGACCGGATATTCTCGCCTCAGTGCCGAATCTAAGCATGGGCCCCACGCTGCAACTCTGGGCAATAGCTTGCTTAGTCTCCACAACGGCCCCCGATGCACAAGGGATGCCTGGTTTCACCATGGGATGCCCAGGAGTGGACACCTCACAAGGAAAAGCCAGGAGGGGTTCCCTTGTGGTAGGAGTACAAGCGCCGGGATGCCTCCGGGTTACTGTTCGCGCTATACAAATACAACACATTTACATTTACATTTACATTTACATTTACAAATGCAAAAACAACAATTGATGGACGGAATGTTGCACAATGGCAAAATATTCACCCCTAGTCACAGATCTGGGTATAATCCATCGTTATTTTGGTCACCACACCACTCCAGGTCAGACATGGCCATTTGCAAATCAGTCATGATCCTGTGCCTCATGGGAACAGTCCAGCCCGAACTGCCAAGCCATGTCTTCCCTGGACCGGAATCAAGCATCCTATGAGCAGTTTCTGGCTATCAGCCATCATCAGCCAGGATAGCTTGATTCCAGTGGTATGGAGAGCACGGGACTCACGTCTGAGCATACCCGTCCCACTCGGGGTGACAAATGCAAAAACAACAATTGATGGTTGGAATTTTGCACAATGGCAAAACATTCACCCCATTCACAGATTTGGGTTTAATCCATCGTTATTTTGCTCACCACACCACCCCAGTTCAGACATGGCCATATGCAAATCAGTCTTGACCCTGTGCTTAATGTTAACAGTCCAGCCCGAACTGCCAAGCCATGTCTTCCCTGGACCGGAATCAAGCATCCTAGGACCGTTTTCTGGCTATCAGCTGTCATCAGCCAGGATAGCTTGATTCCAGTGGCATGGAGAGCACAGGACTCACGTCTTAGCATACCAGTAACACTCGGTGTGACAAAAGCAAAAACAACAATTGATGGACAGAATATTGCAGAGTGGCAAAACATTCACCCCCAGTCACAGATCTGGGTTTAATCACATGTTATTTTGCTCACCACACCACCCCAGTTCAGACATGGCCATATGCAAATCAGTCTTGACCTTGTGCCTCATGGGAATAGTTCAGCCGAACGGTCAAGCCATGTCTTCCCTGGACCGGAATTAAGCTTCCTAGGACCAGTTTCTGACTATCAGCCGTCATCAGCCAGGATAGCTTGATTCCAGTGGCATGGAGAGCACAGGACTCACGTCTTAGCATACCGGTCACACTCGGTGTGACAAATGCAAAAACGACAATTGATGGACGGAATGTTGCACAATGGCAAACCATTCAGCCCCAGTCACAGATCTGGGTTTAATCCATTGTTATTTTGCTCACCACACCACCCCAGTTCAGACATGGCCATATGCAAATCAGTTTTGACCCTGTGCCTCATGGGAACAGTCCAGCCACACTGCCAAGCCATGTCTTCCCTGGACCGGAATCAAGCAACCTAGGACCAGTTTCTGACTATCAGTCGTCATCAGCCAGGATAGCTTGATTCCAGTGGCATGGAGAGCACGGGACTCAAGTCTGAGCATACCCGTCACACTCGGGGTGACAAATGCAAAAACAACAATTGATGGACGGAATGTTGCACAATGGCAAAACATTCATCCCCGGTCACAGATCTGGGTTTAATCTATCGTTATTTTGCTCACCACCCTACTTCAGACATGGCCATATGCAAATCAGTCTTGACCCTGTGCCTCATGGTAACAGTCCAGCCCGAACTGCCAAGCCATGTCTTCCCTGGACTGGAATCAAGCATCCTAGGACCGGTTTCTGGCTATCAGCCATCATCAGCCAGAATAGCTTCATTCCAGTGGCATGGAGAGCACGGGACTCACGTCTGAGCATATGCGTCCAACTCGGGGTGACAAATGCAAAAACAACAATTGATGGACGGAATGTTGCACAATGGCAAAATATTCACCCCCAGCATCCCTAGCATCCCCGGTCACAGATCTGGGTTTAATCTATCGTTATTTTGCTCACCACCCTACTTCAGACATGGCCATAATCATATCAGTCTTGACCCTGTGCCTCATGGGAACAGTGTAGCCCGAACTGACCTGGGGTGGTGTGGTGAGCAAAATAACGATGGATTAAACCCAGATCTGTGACTGGGTGTGAATAGTTTGCCATTGTGCAACATTCCGTCCATCAATTGTTGTTTTTGCATTTGTCACCTCGAGTGGGACGCATATGCTTAGACTTGAGTCCTGTGCTCTCCATGCCACTGGAATCAAGCTATCCTGGCTGATGATGACTGATAGTCAGAAACTGGTCCTAGGATGCTTGATTCCGGTCCAGGGAAGACATGGCTTGGCAGTTCGGCTGGACTGTTCCCATGAGGCACAGGGTCAAGACTGATTTGCATATGGCCATGTCTGAACTGGGGTGGTGTGGCGAGCAAAATAACAATGGATTAAACCCAGATCTGTGACTGGGGGTGAATGTTTTGCCACTGTGCAACATTCCATCCATCAATTGTTGTTTTTGCATTTGTCACACCGAGTGTGACCGGTATGCTAAGACGTGAGTCCTGTGCTCTCCATGCCACTGGATTCAAGCTATCCTGGCTGATTATGGCTGATAGCCAAAAACCTGTGTTAGGATGCTTGATTCCGGTCCAGGGAAGAAATGGCTTGGAAGTTTAGGCTGGACTGTTCCCATGAGGCACAGGGTCAAGACTTATTTGCATATGGCCATGTTTGAACTGGGGTGGTGTGGTGAGCAAAATAACAATGGATTACACCCAGATCTGTGACTGGGGTTGAATGTTTTGCCACTGTGCAACATTCCGTCCATCAATTGTTGTTTTTGCATTTGTCACCCCGAGTGTGACTGTATGCTAAGACGTGAGTCCTGTGCTTTCCATGCCACTGGATTCAAGCCATACTGGCTGATGAAGGCTGATAGCCAGAAACCGGTCTTAGGATGCTTGATTCCGGTCCAGGGAAGAAATGGCTTGGCAGTTCATGCTGAACTGTTCCCTTGAGGCACAGGGTCGAGACTGATTTGCATATGGCCATGTCTGAACTGGGGTGGTGTTGTGAGCAAAATAACAATGGATTAAACCCAGATCTGTGACTGGGGCTGAATGGTTTGCCATTGTGCAACATTCCGTCCATCAATTGTCGTTTTTGCATTTGTCACCCCGAATGGGACAGTTATGCTAAGACGTGAGTCCTGTGCTCTCCATGCCACTGGAATCAAGCTATCCTGGTTGATGACGGTTGATAGTCAGAAACTGGTCCTAGGATGCTTGATTCCGGTCCAGGGAAGACATGGCTTGACCGTTCGGCTGAACTGTTCCCATGAGGCACAAGGTCAAGACTGATTTGCATATGGCCATGTCTGAACTGGGGTGGTGTGGTGAGCAAAATAACAATGGATTAAACCCAGATCTGTGACTGGGGGTGAATGTTTTGCCACTCTGCAACATTCCGTCCATCAATTGTTGTTTTTGCTTTTGTCACACCGATTGTGACCGGTATGCTAAGACGTGAGTCCTGTGCTCTCCATGCCACTGGATTCAAGCTATCCTGGCTGATGACGGCTGATAGCCAGAAACCGGTCTTAGGATGCTTGATTCCTGTCCAGGGAAGAAATGGCTTGGCAGTTCAGGCTGGACTGTTTCCATGAGGCACAGGGTCAAGACTGAATTGCATATGGCCATGTCTGAACTGGGGTGGTGTGGTCAGCAAGATAACAATTGATTAAACCCAGATCTGTGACTGGGGGGTATGTTTTGCCATTGTGCAATATTCCGTATATCATTTGTCGTTTTTGCATTTGTCACCCCAAGAGTGACCGGTATGCTAAGACGCGAGTCTCGTGCTTTCCACACCACTAGAATCAAGCTATCCTGGCTGATGATGGCTAATATCCAGAAACATGTCCTAGGATGCTTGATTCCGGTCCAGGGAAGACATGGCTTGGCAGTTTGGTCTGGACTCTTCCCATGAGGCATAGGGTCAAGACTGATTTGCATATGGCCATGTCTGACCTGGGGTGGTGTGGTGAGCAAAATAACAATGGATTAAACCTAGATCTGTGACAGGGGGTGAATATTTTGCCTTTGGGCAACATTCCGTCCATCAATTGTTTTTGCATTTGTCACCTCGAGTGGGATGCGTATGCTCAGACGTGAGTCCCGTGCTATCCATGCCACTGGAATCAAGCTATCCTGGCTGATGATGGCTGATAGCCAGAAACCGGTCCTAGGATGCTTGATTCCAGTCCAGGGAAGACATGGCTTGGCAGTTCGGGCTGGACTGTTGCCATGAGGAACAGGGTCAAGACTGATTTGAATATTCCCATGTCTGAACTGGGGTGGTGTGGTGAGCAAAATAACAATGGATTAAACCCAGATCTGTGGGGGTGAATGTTTTGCCATTGTGCAACATTCCGTCCATCAATTGTTGTTTTTGCATTTGTCACCCCGCGTGGGACGCATATGCTCAGACGTGAGTCCCGTGCTCTCCATGCCACTGGAATCAAGCTATTCTGGCTGATGATGGCTGATAGCCAGAAACTGATCCTAGGATGCTTGATTCCGGTCCAGGGAAGACATGGCTTGGCAGTTCGGGCTGGACTGTTCCCATGAGGCACAGGGTCAAGACTGATTTGCATGTGGCCATGTCTAAAGTAGGGTGGTGAGCAAAATAACGATAGATTAAACCCAGATCTGTGACCGGGGATGAATGATTTGCCATTGTGCAACATTCCGTCCATCAATTGTGCTTTTTGCATTTGTCACCCCGAGTGTGACGGGTATGCTCAGACTTGAGTCCCGTGCTCTCCATGCCACTGGAATCAAGCTATCCTGGCTGATGACGACTGATAGTCAGAAACTGGTCCTAGGATGCTTGATTCCGGTCCAGGGAAGACATGGCTTGGCAGTTTGGTTGGACTGTTCCCATGAGGCACAGGGTCAAGACTGATTTGCATATGGCCATGTCTGAACTGGGGTGTTGTTGTGAGCAAAATAACAATGTATTACACCCAGATCTGTGACTGGGGTGAATGTTTTGCCACAGTGCAACATTCCGTCCATCAATGGTTGTTTTTGCATTTGTCACCCCGAGTGTGACTGTATGCTAAGACGTGAGTCCTGTGCTTTCCATGCCACTGGATTCAAGCCATACTGGCTGATGAAGGCTGATAGCCAGAAACCGGTCTTAGGATGCTTGATTCCGGTCCAGGGAAGAAATGGCTTGGCAGTTCATGCTGGACTGTTCCCATGAGGCACAGGGTCAAAACTGATTTGCATATGGCCATGTCTGACCTGGGGTGGTGTGGTGAGCAAAATAACAATGGATTAAACCTAGATCTGTGACAGGGGGTGAATATTTTGCCTTTGGGCAACATTCCGTCCATCAATTGTTTTTGCATTTGTCACCTCGAGTGGGATGCCTATGCTCAGACGTGAGTCCCGTGCTATCCATGCCACTGGAATCAAGCTATCCTGGCTGATGATGGCTGATAGCCAGAAACCAGTCCTAGGATGCTTGATTCCAGTCCAGGGAAGACATGGCTTGGCAGTTCGGGCTGGACTGTTGCCATGAGGAACAGGGTCAAGACTGATTTGAATATTCCCATGTCTGAACTGGGGTGGTGTGGTGAGCAAAATAACGATAGATTAAACCCAGATCTGTGACTGGGGGTGAATGTTTTGCCACTGTGCAACATTCTGTCCATCAATTGTTGTTTTTGCATTTGTCACACCGAGTGTGACCGGTATGCTAAGACGTGAGTCCTGTGCTCTCCATGCCACTGGATTCAAGCTATCCTGGCTGATGACGGCTGATAGCCAGAAACCCGTTTTAGGGTGCTTGATTCCGGTCCATGGAAGAAATGGCTTGGCAGATCAGGCTGGACTGTTCCCATGAGGCACAGGGTCAAGGCTTATTTGCATATGGCCATGTTTGAACTGGGTGGTGTGGTGAGCAAAATAACAATGTATTACACCCAGATCTGTGACTGGGGTGAATGTTTTGCCACAGTGCAACATTCCGTCCATCAATGGTTGTTTTTGCATTTGTCACCCCGAGTGTGACTGTATGCTAAGACGTGAGTCCTGTGCTTTCCATGCCACTGGATTCAAGCCATACTGGCTGATGAAGGCTGATAGCCAGAAACCGGTCTTAGGATGCTTGATTCCGGTCCAGGGAAGAAATGGCTTGGCAGTTCATGCTGGACTGTTCCCATGAGGCACAGGGTCAAGACTGATTTGCATATGGCCATGTCTGAACTGGGGTGGTGTGGTGAGCAAAATAACAATGGATTAAACCAGGATCTGTGTCTGGGGGGTATGTTTTGCCATTGTGCAACATGCCATATATCATTTGTCGTTTTTGCATTTGTCACCCCAAGAGTGACCGGTATGCTAAGACGCGAGTCCCGTGCTCTCCACACCACTAGAATCAAGCTATCATGGCAGATGATGGCTAATATCCAGAAACATGTCCTAGGATGGTTGATTCCGGTCCAGGGAAGACATGGCTTGGCAGTTCGGTCTGGACTCTTCCCATGAGGCACAGGGTCAAGACTGATTTGCATATGGCCATGTCTGCCCTGGGGTGGTGTGGTGAGCAAAATAACAATGGATTAAACCTAGATCTGTGACAGGGGGTGAATATTTTGCCTTTGGGCAACATTCCGTCCATCAATTGTTTTTGCATTTGTCACCTCGAGTGGGATGCGTATGCTCAGACGTGAGTCCCGTGCTATCCATGCCACTGGAATCAAGCTATCCTGGCTGATGATGGCTGATAGCCAGAAACCGGTCCTAGGATGCTTGATTCCAGTCCAGGGAAGACATGGCTTGGCAGTTCGGGCTGGACTGTTGCCATGAGGAACAGGGTCAAGACTGATTTGCATATGGCCATGTCTAAAGTAGGGTGGTGAGCAAAATAACGATAGATTAAACCCAGATCTGTGACCGGGGATGAATGTTTTGCCATTGTGCAACATTCCGTCCATCCATTGTGCTTTTTGCATTTGTCACCCCGAGTGTGACGGGTATGCTCAGACTTGAGTCCCGTGCTCTCCATGCCACTGGAATCAAGCTATCCTGGCTGATGACGGCTGATAGCCAGAAACCGGTCCTAGGATGCTTGATTCCGGTGCAGGGAAAACATGGCTTGGACGTTCGGGCTGGACTCTTGCCATGAGGAACAGGGTCAAGACTGATTTGCATATTCCCATGTCTGAACTGGGGTGGTGTGGTGAGCAAAATAACGATGGATTATACCCAGATCTGTGACTGGGGTGAATGTTTTGCCATTGTGCAACATTCCGTCCATCAATTGTTGTTTTTGCATTTGTCACCCCAAGTGGGACAGGTATGCTCAGACGTGAGTCCCGTGCTCTCCATGCCACTGGAATCAAGATATCCTGGCTGATGACAGCTGATAGCCAGAAAACGGTCCTAGGATGCTTGATTCCGGTCCAGGGAAGACATGGCTTGGCAGTTCGGGCTGGACTGTTCCCATTAGGCACAGGGTCAAGACTGATTTGCATATGGCCATGTCTGAACTGGGGTGGTGTGGTGAGCAAAATAACGATGGATTAAACCCAAATCTGTGACTGGGGTGAATGTTTTGCCATTGTGCAAAATTCCAACCATCAAATGTTGTTTTTGCATTTGTCACCCCGAGTGGGACGGGTATGCTCAGACGTGAGTCCCGTGCTCTCTATGCCACTGTAATCAAGCTATCCTGGCTGATGATGGCTGATAGCCAGAAACCGGTCCTAGGATGCTTGATTCCGGTCCAGGGAAGGCATGGCTTGGCAGTTCGGGCTGGACTGTTCCCTTGAGGAACAGGGTCAAGACTGATTTGCATATGGCCATGTCTGACCTGGGGTGGTGTGGTGAGCAAAATAACGATGGATTAAACGTAGATCTGTGGCTGGGGGTGAATATTTTGCCATTGCGCAACATTCCGTCCATCAATTGTTGTTTTTGCATTTGTCACCCTGAGTGTGACTGTATGCTAAGACGTGAAACCTGTGCTTTCCATGCCACTGGATTGAAGCCATACTGGCTGATGAAGGCTGATAGCCAGAAACCGGTCTTAGGATGCTTGATTCCGGTCCAAGGAAAAAATGACTTGGCAGTTCATGCTGGACTGTTCCCATGAGGCACAGGGTCAAGACTGATTTGCATATGGCCATGTCTGAACTGGGGTGGTGTGGTGAGCAAAATAACAATGGATTAAACCCAGATCTGTGACTGGGGGGTATGTTTTGCCATTGTGCAACATTCCGTATATCATTTGTCGTTTTTGCATTTGTCACCCCAAGAGTGACCGGTATGCTAAGACGTGAGTCCCTTGCTTTCCACACCACTAGAATCAAGCTATCCTGGCTGATGATGGCTAATATCCAGAAACATGTCCAAGGATGCTTGATTCCGGTCCAGGGAAGACATGGCTTGGCAGTTCGGTCTGGACTCTTCCCATGAGGCATAGGGTCAAGACTGATTTGCATATGGCCATGTCTGACCTGGGGTGGTGTGGTGAGCAAAATAACAATGGATTAAACCTAGATCTGTGACAGGGGGTGAATATTTTGCCTTTGGGCAACATTCCGTCCATCAATTGTTTTTGCATTTGTCACCTCGAGTGGGATGCGTATGCTCAGACGTGAGTCCCGTGCTATCCATGCCACTGGAATCAAGCTATCCTGGCTGATGATGGCTGATAGCCAGAAACCGGTCCTAGGATGCTTGATTCCGGTCCAGGGAAGACATGGCTTGGCAGTTCGGGCTGGACTGTTGCCATGAGGAACAGGGTCAAGACTGATTTGAATATTCCCATGTCTGAACTGGGGTGGTGTGGTGAGCAAAATAACAATGGATTAAACCCAGATCTGTGGGGGGTGAATGTTTTGCCATTGTGCAACATTCCGTCCATCAATTGTTGTTTTTGCATTTGTCACACCGAGACACTAACAAAACAGAATTCAGGAAGGAAGGAGGCGCTGTTAGCCTCAGAGACACATTTTTAAAACTTGCACGGAAATTATTTTAATTGTACTACTTGTTTAAAATTGCTGAGAGCATCTCACGAACGACGACAGCGTCGCAACGGAAACCGCCAGAACAACTGCTTAATTGTACACAGCATTGGGGGGCATAACACTGAGAAGCCTAATAGTGTTTTTGCTTGCCTGTACACTCCCGGCTACCACCGGTCAGCGGTCTAGCATGATCGGCGCGAGGTCCCGCCCACCACACTTGAAAAGTGAGTGCGCAGAGCGGACCCGCCGAGACACTAACAAAACAGAATTCAGGAAGGAAGGAGGCGCTGTTAGCCTCAGAGACACATTTTTAAAACTTGCACGGAAATTATTTTAATTGTACTACTTGTTTAAAATTGCTGAGAGCATCTCACGAACGACGACAGCGTCGCAACGGAAACCGCCAGAACAACTGCTTAATTGTACACAGCATTGGGGGGCATAACACTGAGAAGCCTAATAGTGTTTTTGCTTGCCTGTACACTCCCGGCTACCACCGGTCAGCGGTCTAGCCTGATCGGCGCGAGGTCCCGCCCACCACACTTCAAAAGTGAGTGCGCAGAGCGGACACGCGCAGCGGCGCGCGTAAGTCGCGTCAAAGTCAAGGCCTGTCCTCGCCTGTCACCGCCTGGGAACCGACGCACGACACCACGCTCGTCCGTACCCCAGGTACTACAGCCAACACCTTAGAATGATCACCTATTCGAAGGATCAGCTACTAGCTTTAAACACCGGCCCAACAAAACCCCCCCAAACAACCACATCTCCTGTCCTAACATGCATTTATGGCAACGTGCGCTCCCTCCCAAAGCACTCCATACAAATCTGGGCTGTGCTCGATCAAGAGGCTCCTGATCTATTCTTCATAACAGAGACATGGATTCAAGACCACTCCACCCCAGATATAGCCATAGCCTTACCTGAGGGTTATAAGATCATTAGACTGGATAGGAAATCTAAAAGAGGTGGCGGCACCGCCATTATATTTAAAGAGCACATAAAAATTACCATCATAGAGACTCATTTAGCGCCTTGGGGCGAATTTTTATTTTTCTCCCTGTTACTCAATAACGCGGAATCCTGGAAGGGTGCCTTGGTCTATAGACCCCCCACCTCAAAAGCGAATTTCGCCACCCAAATGCTAGACATTCTCACACCCCATGTCCTCGCATGTAAAAACTTCTTGCTATTAGGAGACATAAACTACCACTTAGAATGTCAAACGGATCACTATACTGCTGAATTGCGCAACAGTATACATGCATTAGACCTGAAAATACTAGAGACTGGCCCGACGCATATTGCCGGACACTGCCTCGATATCATCTGCTCTAACTCGCAACAATTATCCATTAATGATCTCATCCCTGTATTATGGACCGACCATTCACTTATAAAATTCTCTATCAAGCTAAACTCACAGAACCCCAGACCTCCTAAACAATCGAGGCTGACCAGATCATGGTCAAAAATACAGACAGATACTTTCCAGAGGCATTTTATTCCTCCCCCTGTCACCCAATCGGTGACTCAGATGGCAGTGGACTTAGACAAAGCCATTGTAAAAACCCTTGACAAAATAGCCCCCAAACGCCCTACCAAATGCCCCACAAAAAGCAGTCCCTGGTTCACCCCAGAACTGAAAAGACTAAAAGTAGCCACTAGAGCTCTGGAAAGGCGTTGGAGAAAAACCAAAGACCTAGATGATAAAACTAAATACAAAACTTCCCATCATGAATATATGGCGAACATTGCAACAGCAAAAAATAATTATCTCGCCGACAAAATAGATCAAGCAGGGAGCTGCCAAAAAACACTATACAAAATAGTGAAAGATTTCACGAATCCCTTACCGTGCCAAGCAAATGCACCTGAATCCCAGGAATGGGCAAACCAGCTATCCGTATATTTTAAGGATAAAATAAATAATATATATATGACCTTCCCTAATCCCACCCCCAACACAGATGTTCCACACTCCCTGCACCCTTCAAATATGAAGAATCCGACTTACACCATGCAACTATTAGAATTCAGCCCCTTCACCACAGACATGGTAACAAAGAATCTAGGGAAGATTAAATCAGGATCCCCAAACGACTCAGCATCATCACAAATTTTAGCTAAAATAGGGCCAGCTATAGTAACTGAACTTACCAATACTTTTAATATGTCTCTTGCACAAAGTACCTTCCCAAGCAGCTGGAAGGAAGCGACAATCAGGCCTATCATCAAAAAAACCAATGCTAACCACTCAACTCCTTCAAATTATCGCCCAATAGCCCTCCTCCCCCTATTTGGCAAAATGATGGAGGTAACTATAAACTCCCAATTAATGAAACATCTAGAAGATAACAAGATACTAGACGCCACCCAATCAGGCTTTAGAGCCCACCACAGTACGGAAACGGCTTTACTCGAAATAGTGGATAATATCCGCCTTGCCATTGATTCAGGGAAATCAGCAATCCTGATTCTGTTGGACCTCTCTGCAGCGTTCGACACCATCTCCCACACAGTACTAATAGAGAGACTGGTGGGGGTTGGTGTCGGAGGCAAGGCGCTGGGCTGGCTACAAAGCTATCTGACAGACAGGAAATCTAGAGTTAAAACTGGTCCCTTCCTGTCTGATACTACAGATAACAACATCGGCGTCCCCCAGGGCTCAATTTTGAGCCCAACGTTATTTAACGTTTATATGTCCCCTCTAGCCAAGATAATCAGGGATCATGGCTTTCAAACAGTCTCGTACGCTGACGACACACAGATCCTGGTCACCATGGGTCCCGACCCAGGCGACACCAAAACTAGATTTCAGGCCTGCATGGTGGCCATTAAAAAATGGATGACTGAGAACTTTTTGATGCTTAACGCAGAAAAGTCCGAAATAATGCTGTTCGGAAAGGCACACCAAATATGGAAACAGGACTGGTGGCCCAGCGAACTTGGTCAATGCCCCCCACCCAAAAATACAGTCAGAAACTTAGGAATTTTAATGGATGACCAACTCACAATGCAACCACACGTTAACAAAGTGGTACATACCTGTATAGGCCTCATGAAAAGCCTTAGAAAAATATTTAAATGGCTTCCTTTAACTAGCAGAAGACCACTAATCCAAAGCTTAATAACCAGCCGGCTGGATTACGGCAATGCATTGTTTGCAGATATAAATGCCTCAAATATAGTTAAATTACAGACCATCCAGAACAGTGCGGCTAGACTAGCACTGGACCTTCCACCAAGAACCCCGTCCGCCCCTTGTCTGAATCAACTACACTGGCTACCAGTCAACAGACGTATAAAATTTAAGGTCTGCTGCCTAGTCCACAAATCCTTAAATGGACATGGACCAGCATATATCAGAGATAAACTGCACCGATACAGCCCAATGAGAAATCTTCGCTCCTCCAACCAATTACTGCTAAAGACGCCAAGAGTCCGCACAGTGAGGAACGGGGACAGATGCTTCTCAAAAATCGGTCCTTCTTTTTGGAACTCACTTCCCTTAGATCTGAGAGCAGAACCCAATCTGCTTATTTTCCGCAAGAACTTAAAAACTTTGCTCTTTAAACCTTATTCATCATACATATTGGTTCTGTTCTGTCTTTATCCATCTGTCAGCGCTACGAGACCTAATGGGTGAATTATGCGCGATACAAAAACAAATACAAATACAAATACAAATATGCTAAGACGTGAGTCCTGTGCTCTCCATGCCACTGGATTCAAGCTATCCTGGCTGATAATGGCTGATAGCCAGAAACCCGTTTTAGGGTGCTTGATTCCGGTCCATGTAAGACATGGCTTGGCAGTTCAGGCTGGACTGTTCCCATGAGACACAGGGTCAAGACTGATTTCCATATGGCCATGTCTGAACTGGGGTGGTGTGGTGAGCAAAATAACAATGGATTAAACCCAGATCTGTGACTGGGGATGAAAGTTTTGCCACTGTGCAACATTCCGTCCATCAATTGTTGTTTTTGCATTTGTCACACCGAGTGTGACCGGTATGCTAAGACGTGAGTCCTGTGCTCTCCATGCCACTGGATTCAAGCTATCCTGGCTGATGATGGCTGATAGCCAGAAACCCGTTTTAGGGTGCTTGATTCCGGTCCATGTAAGAAATGGCTTGGCAGTTCAGGCTGGACTGTTCCCATGAGGCACAGGGTCAAGGCTTATTTGCATATGGCCCTGTTTGAACTGGGTGGTGTGGTGAGCAAAATACCAATGGATTACACCCAGATCTGTGACTGGGGTGAATGTTTTGCCACTGTGCAACATTCCGTTCATCAATTGTTGTTTTTGCATTTTTCACCCCGAGTGTGACTGTATGCTAAGACGCGAGTCCCGTGCTCTCCACACCACTAGAATCAAGCTATCCTGGCTGATGATCGCTAATATCCATAAACATGTTCTAGGATGGTTGATTCCGGTCCAGGGAAGACATGGCTTGGCAGTTCGGTCTGGACTCTTCCCATGAGGCACAGGGTCAAGACTGATTTGAATATGGCCATGTCTGACCTGGGGTGGTGTGGTGAGCAAAATAACAATGGATTAAACCTAGATCTGTGACAGGGGGTGATTATTTTGTCAATGGGCAACATTCCGTCCATCAATTGTTGTTTTTGCATTTGTCACTTTGAGTGGGATGCGTATGCTCAGACGTGAGTCCCGTGCTCTCCATGCCACTGGAATCAAGCTATCCTGGCTGATGACGGGCTGATAGCCAGAAACCGGTCCTAGGATGCTTGATTCCGGTCCAGGGAAAACATGGCTTGGCCGTTCGGGCTGGACTCTTGCCATGAGGAACAGGGTCAACACTGATTTGCATATTCCCATGTCTGAACTGGGGTGGTGTGGTGAGCAAAATAACGATGGATTTTACCCAGATCTGTGACTGGGGTGAATGTTTTGCCATTGTGCAACATTCCGTCCATCAATTGTTGTTTTTGCATTTGTCACCCCAAGTGGGACAGGTATGCTCAGACGTGAGTCCCGTGCTCTCCATGCCACTGGAATCAAGCTATCCTGGCTGATGACAGCTGATAGCCAGAAAACGGTCCTAGGATGCTTGATTACGGTCCAGGGAAGACATTGCTTGGCAGTTCGGGCTGGACTGTTCCCATTAGGCACAGGGTCAAGACTGATTTGCATATGGCCATGTCTGAACTGGGGTGGTGTGGTGAGCAAAATAACGATGGATTAAACTCAAATCTGTGACAGGGGTGAATGTTTTGCCATTGTGCAAAATTCCAACCATCAATTGTTGTTTTTGCATTTGTCACCCCGAGTGGGACGGGTATGCTCAGACGTGAGTCCCGTGCTCTCTATGCCACTAGAATCAAGCTATCCTGGCTGATGACGGCTGATAGCCAGAAACCGGTCCTAGGATGCTTGATTCCGGTCCAGGGAAGACATGGCTTGGCAGTTCGGGCTGGACTGTTCCCATGAGGAACAGGGTCAAGACTGATTTGCATATGGCCATGTCTGACCTGAGGTGGTGTGGTGAGCAAAATAACGATGGATTAAACCCAGATCTGTGGCTGGGGGTGAATATTTTGCCATTGTGCAACATTCCGTCGATCAATTGTTGTTTTTGCATTTGTCACCCCGAGTGTGACTGTATTGTAAGACGTGAGACCTGTGCTTTCCATGCCACTGGATTGAAGCCATACTGGCTGATGAAGGCTGATAGCCAGAAACCGGTCTTAGGATGCTTGATTCCGGTCCAAGGAAAAAATGACTTGGCAGTTCATGCTGGACTGTTCCCATGAGGCACAGGGTCAAGACTGATTTGCATATGGCCATGTCTGAACTGGGGTGGTGTGGTGAGCAAAATATCAATGGATTAAACCCAGATCTGTGACTGGGGCTGAATGGTTTGGCATTTTTAAACTTTCCGTCCATCAATTGCCGTTTTTGCATTTGTCACACCGAGTGTGACCGGTATGCTAAGACGTGAGTCCTGTGCTCTCCATGCCAATGGAGTCAAGCTATCCTGGCTGATGACGGCTGATAGTCAGAAACTGGTCCTAGGATGTTTGATTCCGGTCCAGGGAAGACATGGCTTGACCGTTCGGCTGAACTGTTCCCGTGAGGCACAAGGTCAAGACTGATCTGCATATGGCCATGTCTGAACTGGGGTGGTGTGATGAGCAAAATAACATTGGATTAAACCCGGATCTGTGACTGGGGAGTATGTTTTGCCATTGTGCAACATTCCGTATATCATTTGTCGTTTTTGCATTTGTCACCCCAAGAGTGACCGGTATGCTAAGACACGAGTCCCGTGCTCTCCACACCACTAGAATTAAGCTATCCTGGCTGATGATGGCTGAGATCCAGAAACATGTCCTAGGATGCTTGATTCCGGTCCAGGGAAGACATGGCTTGGCAGTTCGGTCTGGACTGTTCCCATGAGGCACAGGGTCAAGACTGATTTGAGACTTGACTGTGGAGAAGTGTGGCTCAGTGGTTAGAGGCGGCAGACCCGGAAGCTGAGATCAGCCGTGGACCAGGGTTCGTTTCCCCGCCTCGGCGGGTCTCGGGCTCAAAAATTCCACGGACTCGACAATTCTCGCTCCGGTGCCTACTCGACTCACGGGGTCACACTCTGCGACTCTGGGCAATAGCTTGCTTAATCTCCACTACGGCCCCTCGTGGCGGGATGCCTGGCTTTCACCTTGTGAATACCCTGCCGGGGTATCTCTCACAGGGGAATACCAGGACGGGTTCCCTAAGCAAGCGCCTTGAGACCCCTGGGTGAAACGTGCGCTATATAAATCGAAATACATTTACATTTACATTTACATTTGCATATAGCCATGTCTGACCTGAGGTGGTGTGGTGAGCAAAATAACAATGGATTAAACCTAGATCTGTGACAGGGGGTGAATATTTTGCCATTGGGCAACATTCCGTCCATCAATGGTTGTTTTTGCATTTGTCACCTCGAGTGGGATGCGTATGCTCAGACGTGAGTCCCGTGCTCTCCATGCCACTGGAATCAAGCTATCGTGGCTGCTGACGGCTGATAGCCAGAAACCGGTCCTAGGATGCTTGATTCCGGTCCATGGAAAACATGGCTTGGCCGTTCAGGCTGGACTCTTGCCATGAGGAACAGGGTCAAGACTGATTTGCATATTCCCATGTCTGAACTGGGGTGGTGTGGTGAGCAAAATAACGATGGATCATACCCAGATCTGTGACTGGGGTGAATGTTTTGCCTTTGTGCAACATTCCGTCCATCAATTGTTGTTTTTGCATTCGTCACCCCAAGTGGGACAGGTATGCTCAGACGTGAGTCCCGTGCTCTCCATGCCACTGGAATCAAGCTATCCTGGCTGATGACAGCTGATAGCCAGAAAACGGTCCTAGGATGCTTGATTCCGGTCCAGGGAAGACATGGCTTGGCAGTTCGGGCTGGACTGTTCCCATTAGGCACAGGGTCAAGACTGATTTGCATATGGCCATGTCTGAACTGGGGTGGTGTGGTGAGCAAAATAACGATGGATTAAACCCAAATCTGTGACCGGGGGGGAATGTTTTGCCATTGTGCAAAATTCCAATCATCAATTGTTGTTTTTGCATTTGTCACCCCGAGTGGGACGGGTATGCTCAGACGTGAGTCCCGTGCTCTCTATACCACTGGAATCAAGCTATCCTGGCTGATGACGGCTGATAGCCAGAAACTGGTCCTAGGATGCTTGATTCCGGTCCAAGGAAAAAATGACTTGGCAGTTCATGCTGGACTGTTCCCATGAGGCACAGGGTCAAGACTGATTTGCATATAGCCATGTCTGACCTGAGGTGGTGTGGTGAGCAAAATAACAATGGATTAAACCTAGATCTGTGACAGGGGGTGAATATTTTGCCATTGGGCAACATTCCGTCCATCAATGGTTGTTTTTGCATTTGTCACCTCGAGTGGGATGCGTATGCTCAGACGTGAGTCCCGTGCTCTCCATGCCACTGGAATCAAGCTATCGTGGCTGATGATGGCTGATAGCCAGAAACCGGTCCTAGGATGCTTGATTCCGGTCCAGGGAAAACATGGCTTGGCCGTTCGGGCTGGACTCTTGCCATGAGGAACAGGGTCAAGACTGATTTGCATATGGCCATGTCTGACCTGGGCTGGTGTGGTGAGCAAAATAACGATGGATTAAACCCAGATCTGTGGCTGGGGGTGAATATTTTGCCATTGTGCAACATTCCATCCATCAATTGTTGTTTTGGCATTTGTCACCCCGAGTGTGACTGTATGCTAAGACGTGAGACCTGCGCTTTCCATGCCACTGGATTGAAGCCATACTGGCTGATGAAGGCTGATAGCCAGAAACCGGTCTTAGGATGCTTGATTCCGGTCCAAGGAAAAAATGACTTGGCAGTTCATGCTGGACTGTTCCCATGAGGCACAGGGTCAAGACTGATTTGCATATGGCCATGTCTGAACTGGGGTGGTGTGGTGAGCAAAATATCAATGGATTAAACCCAGATCTGTGACTGGGGCTGAATGGTTTGGCATTTTTCAACATTACGTCCATCAATTGCCGTTTTTGCATTTGTCACACCGAGTGTGACCGGTATGCTAAGACGTGAGTCCTGTGCTCTCCATGCCACTGGAATCAAGCTATCCTGGCTGATGACGGCTGATAGTCAGAAACTGGTCCTAGGATGCTTGATTCCGGTCCAGGGAAGACATGGCTTGACCGTTCGGCTGAACTGTTCCCATGAGGCACAAGGTCAAGACTGATCTTCATATGGCCATGTCATAACTGGGGTGGTGTGGTGAGCAAAATAACATTGGATTAAACCCAGATCTGTGACTGGGGGTGAATGCTTTGCCACTCTGCAACATTCCGTCCATCAATTGTTGTTTTTGCTTTTTTAACACCGAGTGTGACCGGTATGCTAAGACGTGAGTCCTGTGCTCTCCATGCCACTGGATTCAAGCTATCCTGGATGATGACGGCTGATAGCCAGAAACCGGTCTTAGGATGCTTGATTCCTGTCCAGGGAAGAAATGGCTTGGCAGTTCAGGCTGGATTGTTTCCATGAGGCACAGGGTCAAGACTGAATTGCATATGGCCATGTATGAACTGGGGTGGTGTGGTGAGCAAAATAACAATGGATTAAACCTGGATCTGTGACTGGGGAGTATGTTTTGCCATTGTGCAACATTCCGTATATCATTTGTCATTTTTGCATTTGTCACCCTAAGAGTGACCGGTATGCTAAGACGTGAGTCCCGTGCTCTCCACACCACTAGAATCAAGCTATTCTGGCTGATTATGGCTGATATCCAGAAACATGTCCTAGGATGCTTGATTCCGGTCTAGGGAAGACATGGCTTGGCAGTTCAGTCTGGACTGTTCCCATGAGGCACAGGGTCAAGACTGATTTGCATATAGCCATGTCTGACCTGGGGTGGTGTGGTGAGCAAAATAACAATGGATTAAATCTAGATCTGTGACAGGGGGTGAATATTTTGCCATTGGGCAACATTCCGTTCATCAATTGTTGTTTTTGTATTTGTCACCTCGAGTGGGATGCGTATGCTCAGACGTGAGTCCCGTGCTCTCCATGCAACTGGAATCAAGCTATCCTGGCTGATGACGGCTGGACTGTTCCCATGAGGAACAGGGTCAAGACTGATTTGCCTATGGCCATGTCTTACCTGGGGTGGTGTGGTGAGCAAAATAACAATGGATTAAACCCAGATTTGTGGGGGGGGGGAATATTTTGCCATTGTGCAACATTCCGTCCATCAATTGTTGTTTTTGCATTTGTCACCCCGAGTGTGACTGTATGCTAAGACGTGAGACCTGTGCTTTCCATGCCACTGGATTGAAGCCATACTGGCTGATGAAGGCTGATAGCCAGAAACCGGTCTTAGGATGCTTGATTCCGGTCCAAGGAAAAAATGACTTGGCAGTTCATGCTGGACTGTTCCTATGAGGCACAGGGTCAAGACTGATTTGCATATGGCCATGTCTGAACTGGGGTGGTGTGGTGAGCCAAATATCAATGGATTAAACCCAGATCTATGACTGGGGCTGAATGGTTTGGCATTTTGCAACATTCCGTCCATCAATTGCCGTTTTTGCATTTGTCACACCGAGTGTGACCGGTATGCTAAGACGTGAGTCCTGTGCTATCCATGCCACTGGAGTCAAGCTATCCTGGCTGATGACTACTGATAGTCAGAAACTGGTCCTAGGATGCTTGATTCCAGTCCAGGGAAGACATGGCTTGACCGTTCAGCTGAACTGTTCCCATGAGGCACAAGGTCAAGACTGATCTGCATATGGCCATGTCTGAACTGGGGGGGTGTGGTGAGCAAAATAACATTGGATTAAACCCAGATCTGTGACTGGGAGTGAATGCTTTGCCACTCTGCAACATTCCGTCCATCAATTGTTGTTTTTGCTTTTGTCACACCGAGTGTGACCGGTATGCTAAGACGTGAGTCCTGTGCTCTCCATGCCACTGGATTCAAGCTACCCTGGCTGATGACGGCTGATAGTCAGAAACCGGTCCTAGGATGCTTGATTCAGGTCCAGGGAAGACTTGGCTTGGCAGTTTGGGCTGGACTGTTCCCATGAGGCACAGAGTCAAGACTGATTTGCATTTGGCCATGTCTGAAATGGGGTGGTGTGGTGAGCAAAATAACAATGGATTAAACCCAGATATGTGGGGGGGGGGATTGTTTTGCCATTGTGCAACATTCCATCCATCAATTGTTGTTTTTGCATTTGTCACCCCTAGTGGGACGCATATGCTCAGACGTGAGTCCCGTGCTGTCCATGCCACTGGAATCAAGCTATCCTGGCTGATGACGGCTGATAGCCAGAAACCGGTCCTAGGATGCTTGATTCTGGTCCAGGGAAAACATGGCTTGGCCGTTCAGGCTGGACTGTTGCCATGAGGAACAAGGTCAAGACTGATTTGCATATTCCCATGTCTGAACTGGGGTGGTGTGGTGAGCAAAATAACGATGGATGAAACCCAGATCTGTGACTGGGGTGAATGTTTTGCCATTGTGCAACATTCCGTCTATCAATTGATGTTATTGCATTTGTCACCCCAAGTGGGACAGGTATGCTCAGACGTGAGTCCCGTGCTCTCCATGCCACTGGAATCAAGCTATCCTGCTGATGACAGCTGATAGCCAGAAAACGGTCCTAGGATGCTTGATTCCGGTCCAGGGAAGACATGGCTTGGCAGTTCGGGCTGGACTGTCCCCATTAGGCACAGGGTCAAGACTGATTTGCATATGGCCATGTCTGAACTGGGGTGGTGTGGTGAGCAAAATAACGATGGATTAAACCCAAATCTGTGACTGGTGTGAATGTTTTGCCATTGTGCAACATTCCGTCCATTAATTGTTGTTTTTGCATTTGTCACCCCGAGTGTGACTGTATGCTAAGACGTGAGACCTGTGCTTTCCATGCCACTGGATTGAAGCCATACTGGCTGATGAAGGCTGATAGCCAGAAACCGGTCTTAGGATGCTTGATTCCAGTCCAAGGAAAAAATGACTTGGCAGTTCATGCTGGACTGTTCCCATGAGGCACAGGGTCAAGACTGATTTGCATATGGCCATGTCTGAAATGGGGTTGTGTGGTGAGCAAAATATCAATAGATTAAACCCAGATCTGTGACTCGGGCTGAATGGTTTGGCATTTTGCAACATTCCGTCCATCAATTGCCGTTTTTGCATTTGTCACACCGAGTGTGACCGGTATGCTAAGACGTGAGTCCTGTGCTCTCCATGCCACTGGAATCAAGCTATCCTGGCTGATGATGGCTGATAGTCAGAAACTGGTCCTAGAATGCTTGATTCCGGTCCAGGGAAGACATGGCTTGCAGTTCGGGCTGAACTGTTGCCATGAGGCACAGGGTCAAGACTGATTTGCATATGGCCATGTCTGAACTGGGGTGGTGTGGTGAGCAAAATAACGATGGATTAAACCCAGATCTGTGACTGGGGTGAATGTTTTGCCATTGTGCAACATTCCGTCCATCAATTATTGTTTTTACATTTGTCACCCCAAGTGGGACGGGTATTCTCAGACGTGAGTCCCGTGCTCTCTATGCCACTGGAATCAAGCTATCCTGGCTGATGACGGCTGATAGCCAGAAACCGGTCCTAGGGTGCTTGATTCCGGTCCAGGGAAGACATGGCTTGGCAGTTCGGGCTGGACTGTTCCCATGAGGAACAGGGTCAAGACTGATTTGCATATGGCCATGTCTGAACTGGGGTGGTGTGGTGAGCAAAATAACGATGGATTAAACCCAGATCTGTGGCTGGGGGTGAATATTTTGCCATTGTGCAACATTCCGTCCATCAATTGTTGTTTTTGCATTTGTCACCCCGAGTTGGACGCATATGCTCAGATGTGAGTCCCATGCTCTCCATGCCACTGGAATCAAGCTATTCTGGCTGATGATGGCTGATAGCCAGAAACCGGTCCTAGGATGCTTGATTCCAGTCCAGGGAAGACATGGCTTGGCAGTTTGGGCTGGACTGTTACCATGAGGCACAGGGTCAAGACTGATTTGCATATGGCCATGTCTGAAGTAGGGTGGTGAGCAAAATAACAATAGATTAAACCCAGATCTGTGACCGGGGATGAATGTTTTGCCATTGTGCAACATTCCGTCCATCAATTGTTGTTTTTGCATTTGTCACCCCGAGTGTGACGGGTATGCTCAGACTTGAGTCCCGTGCTCTCCATGCCACTGGAATCAAGCTATCCTGGCTGATGACGACTGATAGTCAGAAACTGGTCCTAGGCTGCTTGATTCCGGTCCAGGGAAGACATGGCTTGGCAGTGTGGCTGGACTGTTCCCATGAGGCACAGGGTCAAAACTGATTTGCATATGGCCATGTCTGAACTGGGGTGGTGTGGTGAGCAAAATAACAATGGATTAAACCCAGATCTGTGACTGGGGCTGAATGGTTTGCCATTGTGCAACATTCCGTCCATCAATTGTCGTTTTTGCATTTGTCACACCGAGTGTGACCGGTATGCTAAGACGTGAGTCCTGTGCTCTCCATGCCACTGGAATCAAGCTATCCTGGCTGATGACAGCTGATAGCCAGAAAACGGTCCTAGGATGCTTGATTCCGGTACAGGGAAGACATGGCTTGGCAGTTCGGGCTGGACTGTTAACATTAGGCACAGGGTCAAGACTGATTTGCATATGGCCATGTCTGAACTGGGGTGGTGTGGTGAGCAAAATAACCATGGATTAAACCAAAATCTGTGACTGGGGTGAATGTTTTGCCATTGTGCAAAATTCCAACCATCAATTGTTGTTTTTGCATTTGTCACCCCGAGTGGGACGGGTATGCTCAGACGTGAGTCCCGTGCTCTCCATACCACTGGAATCAAGCTGTCCTGGCTGATGATGGCTGATAGCCAGAAATTGGTCATAGGATGCTTGATTCCGGTCCAGGGAAGACATGGTTTGGCAGTTCGGGCTGGACTGTTCCCATGAGGCACAGGATCAAGACTGATTTGCAAATGGCCATGTCTGACCTGGAGTGGTGTGGTGACCAAAATAACGATGGATTATACCCAGATCTGTGACTAGGGGTGAATATTTTGCCATTGTGCAACATTCCGTCCATCAATTGTTGTTTTTGCATTTGTCACCCCGAATGGTACGCATATGCTCAGACGTGAGTCCCGTGCTCTCTATGCCACTGGAATCAAGCTATCCTGGCTAATGACGGCTGATAGCTAGAAACCGGTCCTAGGATGCTTGATTCCGGTCCAGGGAAGACATGGCTTGGCAGTTCGGGCTGGACTGTTCCCATGAGGAACAGGGTCAAGACTGATTTGCATATGGCCATGTCTGAAGTAGGGTGGTGAGCAAAATAATGATAGATTAAGCCCAGATCTGTGACCGGGGATGAATGTTTTGCCATTGTGCAACATTCCGTCCATCAATTGTTGTTTTTGCATTTGTCACCCCGAGTGTGACTGTATGCTAAGACGTGAGACCTGTGCTTTCCATGCCACTGGATTGAAGCCATACTGGCTGATGAAGGCTGATAGCCAGAAACTGGTCTTAGGATGCTTGATTCCGGTCCAAGGAAAAAATGACTTGGCAGTTCATGCTGGACTGTTCCCATGAGGCACAGGGTCAAGACTGATTTGCATATGGCCATGTCTGAACTGGGGTGGTGTGGTGAGCAAAATATCAATGGATTAAACCCAGATCTATGACTCGGGCTGAATGGTTTGGCATTTTGCAACATTCCGTCCATCAATTGCCGTTTTTGCATTTGTCACACCGAGTGTGACCGGTATGCTAAGACGTGAGTCCTGTGCTCTCCATGCCACTGGAATCAAGCTATCCTGGCTGATGATGGCTGATAGCCAGAAACCCGTCTTAAGATGCTTGATTCCTGTCCAAGGAAGAAATGGCTTGGCAGTTCAGGCTGGATTGTTTCCATGAGGCACAGCGTCAAGACTGAATTGCATATGGCCATGTCTGAACTGGGGTGGTGTGGTGAGCAAAATAACAATGGATTAAACCTGGATCTGTGACTGGGGAGTATGTTTTGCCATTGTGCAACATTCCGTATATCATTTGTCATTTTTCATTTGTCACCCTAAGAGTGACCGGTATGCTAAGACGCGAGTCCCGTGCTCTCCACACCACTAGAATCAAGCTATCCTGGCTGATTATGGCTGATATCCAGAAATATGTCCTAGGATGCTTGATTCCGGTCCAGGGAAGACATGGCTTGGCAGTACAGTCTGGACTGTTCCCATGAGGCACAGGGTCAAGACTGATTTGCATATAGCCATACCTGACCTGGGGTGGTGTGGTGAGCAAAATAACAATGGATTAAACCTAGATCTGTGACAGGGGGTGAATATTTTGCCATTGGGCAATATTCCGTTCATCAATTGTTGTTTTTGTATTTGTCACCTCGAGTGGGATGCGTATGCTCAGACGTGAGTCCCGTGCTCTCCATGCCACTGGAATTAAGCTATCCAGGCTGATGACGGCTGATAGCCAGAAACCGGTCCTAGGATGCTTGATTCTGGTCCAGGGAAAACATGGCTAGGCCGTTCGGGCTGGACTGTTGCCATGAGGAACAAGGTCAAGACTGATTTGCAAATTCCCATGTCTGAACTGGGGTGGTGTGGTGAGCAAAATAACGATGGACTAAACCCAGATCTGTGACTGGGGTGAATGTTTTGCCTTTGTGCAACATTCCGTGCATCAATTGTTGTTTTCGCATTTGTCACCCCAAGTGGGACAGGTATGCTCAGACGTGAGTCCCGTGCTCTCCATGCCACTGAAATCAAGCTATCCTGGCTGATGACAGCTGATAGCCAGAAAACGGTCCTAGAATGCTTTGATTCCGGTCCAGGGAAGACATGGCTTGCAGTTCGGGCTGGACTGTTCCCATTAGGCACAGGGTCAAGACTGATTTGCATATGGCCATGTCTGAACTGGGGTGGTGTGGTGAGAAAAATAACGATGGATTAAACCTAGATCTGTGACTGGGGTGAATGTTTTGCCATTGTGCAACATTCCATCCATCAATTACTGTTTTTACATTTGTCACCCCGAGTGGGACGGGTATTCTCAGACGTGAGTCCCGTGCTCTCTATGCCACTGGAATCAAGCTATCCTGGCTGATGACGGCTGATAGCCACAAACCGGTCCTAGGGTGCTTGATTCCGGTCCAGGGAAGACATGGCTTGGCAGTTCGGGATGGACTGTTCCCATGAGGAACAAGGTCAAGACTGATTTGCATATGGCCATGTCTGACATGGGGTGGTGTGGTGAGCAAAATAACAATGGATTAAACCCAGATCTGTGGCTGGGGGTGAATATTTTGCCATTGTGCAACATTCCGTCCATCAATTGTTGTTTTTGCATTTGTCACCCCGAGTGGGACGCATATGCTCAGACGTGAGTCCCGTGCTCTCCATGCCACTGGAATCAAGCTATTCTGGCTGATGATGGCTGATAGCCAGAAACCGGTCCTAGGATGCTTGGTTCCAGTCCAGGGAAGACATGGCTTGGCAGTTCTGGCTGGACTGTTACCATGAGGCACAGGGTCAAGAAGACTGATTTGCATATGGCCATGTCTGAAGTAGGGTGGTGAGCAAAATAACGATAGATTAAACCCAGATCTGTGACCGGGGATGAATGTTTTGCCATTGTGCAACATTCCGTCCATCAATTGTTGTTTTTGCATTTGTCACCCCGAGTGTGACGGGTATGCTCAGACTTGAGTCCCGTGCTCTCCATGCCACTGGAATCAAGCTATCCTGGCTGATGACGACTGATAGTCAGAAACTGGTCCTAGGTTGCTTGATTCCGGTCCAGGGAAGACATGGCTTGGCAGTGTGGCTGGACTGTTCCCATGAGGCAGAGGGTCAAGACTTATTTACATATGGCCATGTTTGAACCGGGGTGGTGTGGTGAGGAAAATAACAATGTATTAAACCCGGATCTGTGACTGGGGAGTATGTTTTGCCATTGTGCAACATTCCGTATATCATTTGTCGTTTTTGCATTTGTCACCCCAATAATGACCGGTCTGCTAAGACACGAGTCCCGTGCTCTCCACACCACTAGAATCAAGCTATCCTGGCTGATGATGGCTGATATCCAGAAACATGTCCTAGGATGCTTGATTCCGGTCCAGGGAAGACATGGCTTGGCAGTTCGGTCTGGACTGTTCCTGTGAGGCACAGGGTCAAGACTGATTTGCATATAGCCATGTCTGACCTGAGGTGGTGTGGTGAGCAAAATAACAATGGATTAAACCTAGATCTGTGACAGGGGGTGAATATTTTGCCATTGGGCAACATTCCGTCCATCAATAGTTGTTTTTGCATTTGTCACCTCGAGTGGGATGCGTATGCTCAGACGTGAGTCCCATGCTCCCCATGCCACTGGAATCAAGCTATCCTGGCTGATGACGGTTGATAGCCAGAAACCGGTCCTAGGATGCTTGATTCCGGTCCAGGGAAATCATGGCTTGGCCGTTCTGGCTGGACTCTTGCCATGAGGAACAGGGTCAAGACTGATTTGCATATTCCCATGTCTGAACTGGGGTGGTGTGGTGAGCAAAATAACGATGGAATATACCCAGATCTGTGATTGGGGTGAATGTTTTGCCATTGTGCAACATTCCGTCCATCAATTGTTGTTTTTGCATTTGTCACCCCAAGTGGGACAGGTATGCTCAGACGTGAGTCCCGTGCTCTCCATGCCACTGGAATCAAGCTATCCTGCTGATGACAGCTGATAGCTAGAAAACGGTCCTAGGATGCTTGATTCCGGTCCAGGGAAGACATGGCTTGGCAGTTCGGGCTGGACTGTTCGCATGAGGAACAGGGTCAAGACTGATTTGCATATGGCCATGTCTGACCTGGGGTGGTGTGGTGAGCAAAATAACGATGGATTAAACCCAGATCTGTGGCTGGGGGTGAATATTTTGCCATTGTGCAACATTCCGTCCATCAATTGTTGTTTTTGCATTTGTCACCCCGAGTGTGACTGTATGCTAAGACGTGAGACCTGTGCTTTCCATGCCACTGGATTGAAGCCATACTGGCTGATGAAGGCTGATAGCCAGAAACCGGTCTTAGGATGCTTGATTCCGGTTCAATGAAAAAATGACTTGGCAGTTCATGCTGGACTGTTCCCATGAGGCACAGGGTCAAGACTGATTTGCATATGGCCATGTCTGAACTGGGGTGGTGTGGTGAGCAAAATATCAATGGATTAAACCCAGATCTATGACTGGGGCTGAATGGTTTGGCATTTTGCAACATTCCGTCCATCAATTGCCGTTTTTGCATTTGTCACACCGAGTGTGACCGGTATGCTAAGACGTGAGTCCTGTGCTATCCATGCCACTGGAATCAAGCTATCCTGGCTGATGACGGCTGATAGTCAGAAACTTGTCCTAGGATGCTTGATTCCAGTCCAGGGAAGACATGGCTTGACCGTTCGGCTGAACTGTTCCCATGAGGCACAAAGTCAAGACTGATCTGCATATGGCCATGTCTGAACTGGGGTGGTGTGGTGAGCAAAATACCATTGGATTAAACCCAGATCTGTGACTGGGGGTGAATGATTTGCCACTCTGCAACATTCCGTCCATCAATTGTTGTTTTTGCTTTTGTCACACCGAGTGTGACCGGTATGCTAAGACGTGAGTCCTGTGCTCTCCATGCCACTGGATTCAAGCTATCCTGGCTGATGACGGCTGATAGTCAGAAACCGGTCCTAGGATGCTTGATTCAGGTCCAGGGAATACATGGCTTGGCAGTTCGGGCTGGACTGTTCCCATGAGGCACAGAGTCAAGACTGATTTGCATATGGCCATGTCTGAAATGGGGTGGTGTGGTGAGCAAAATAACAATGGATTAAACCCAGATATGTGGGGGGGTGGTGAATGTTTTGCCATTGTGCAACATTCCGTCCATCAATTGTTGTTTTTGCATTTGTCACCCCTAGTGGGACGCATATGCTCAGACGTGAGTCCTGTGCTGTCCATGCCACTGGAATCAAGCTATCCTGGCTGATGATGGCTGATAGCCAGAAACCGGTGCTAGGATGCTTGATTCTGGTCCAGGGAAAACAAGGCTTGGCCGTTCGGGCTGTACTGTTGCCATGAGGAACAAGGTCAAGACTGATTTGCATATTCCCATGTCTGAACTGGGGTGGTGTGGTGAGCAAAATAGCGATGGACTAAACCCAGATCTGTGACTGGGGTGAATGTTTTGCCATTGTGCAACATTCCCTCCATCAATTGTTGTTTTTGCATTTGTCACCCCAAGTGGGACAGGTATGCTCAGACGTGAGTCCCGTGCTCTCCATGCCACTGGAATCAAGCTATCCTGCTGATGACAGCTGATAGACAGAAAACGGTCCTAGGATGCTTGATTCCAGTCCAGGGAAGACATGGCTTGGCAGTTCGGGCTGGACTGTCCCCATTAGGCACAGGGTCAAGACTGATTTGCATATGGCCATGTCTGAACTGGGGTGGTGTGGTGAGCAAAATAACGATGGATTAAACCCAAATCTGTGACTGGGGTGAATGTTTCGCCATTGTGCAACATTCCGTCCATCAATTGTTGTTTTTGCATTTGTCACCCCGAGTGTGACTGTATGCCAAGACGTGAGACCTGTGCTTTCCATGCCACTGGATTGAAGCCATACTGGCTGATGAAGGCTGATAGCCAGAAACCGGTCTTAGGATGCTTGATTCCGGTCCAAGGAAAAAATGACTTGGCAGTTCATGCTGGACTGTTCCTATGAGGCACAGGGTCAAGACTGATTTGCATATGGCCATGTCTGAACTGGGGTGGTGTGGTGAGCCAAATATCAATGGATTAAACCCAGATCTATGACTGGGGCTGAATGGTTTGGCATTTTGCAACATTCCGTCCATCAATTGCCGTTTTTGCATTTGTCACACCGAGTGTGACCGGTATGCTAAGACGTGAGTCCTGTGCTATCCATGCCACTGGAATCAAGCTATCCTGGCTGATGACTACTGATAGTCAGAAACTGGTCCTAGGATGCTTGATTCCAGTCCAGGGAAGACATGGCTTGACCGTTCAGCTGAACTGTTCCCATGAGGCACAAGGTCAAGACTGATCTGCATATGGCCATGTCTGAACTGGGGGGGTGTGGTGAGCAAAATAACATTGGATTAAACCCAGATCTGTGACTGGGAGTGAATGCTTTGCCACTCTGCAACATTCCGTCCATCAATTGTTGTTTTTGCTTTTGTCACACCGAGTGTGACCGGTATGCTAAGACGTGAGTCCTGTGCTCTCCATGCCACTGGATTCAAGCTACCCTGGCTGATGACGGCTGATAGTCAGAAACCGGTCCTAGGATGCTTGATTCAGGTCCAGGGAAGACTTGGCTTGGCAGTTTGGGCTGGACTGTTCCCATGAGGCACAGAGTCAAGACTGATTTGCATTTGGCCATGTCTGAAATGGGGTGGTGTGGTGAGCAAAATAACAATGGATTAAACCCAGATATGTGGGGGGGGAATGTTTTGCCATTGTGCAACATTCCGTCCATCAATTGTTGTTTTTGCATTTGTCACCCCTAGTGGGACGCATATGCTCAGACGTGAGTCCCGTGCTGTCCATGCCACTGGAATCAAGCTATCCTGGCTGATGACGGCTGATAGCCAGAAACCGGTCCTAGGATGCTTGATTCTGGTCCAGGGAAAACATGGCTTGGCCGTTCGGGCTGGACTGTTGCCATGAGGAACAAGGTCAAGACTGATTTGCATATTCCCATGTCTGAACTGGGGTGGTGTGGTGAGCAAAATAACGATGGATGAAACCCAGATCTGTGACTGGGGTGAATGTTTTGCCATTGTGCAACATTCCGTCTATCAATTGATGTTTTTGCATTTGTCACCCCAAGTGGGACAGGTATGCTCAGACGTGAGTCCCGTGCTCTCCATGCCACTGGAATCAAGCTATCCTGCTGATGACAGCTGATAGCCAGAAAACGGTCCTAGGATGCTTGATTCCGGTCCAGGGAAGACATGGCTTGGCAGTTCGGGCTGGACTGTCCCCATTAGGCACAGGGTCAAGACTGATTTGCATATGGCCATGTCTGAACTGGGGTGGTGTGGTGAGCAAAATAACGATGGATTAAACCCAAATCTGTGACTGGTGTGAATGTTTTGCCATTGTGCAACATTCCGTCCATCAATTGTTGTTTTTGCATTTGTCACCCCGAGTGTGACTGTATGCTAAGACGTGAGACCTGTGCTTTCCATGCCACTGGATTGAAGCCATACTGGCTGATGAAGGCTGATAGCCAGAAACCGGTCTTAGGATGCTTGATTCCAGTCCAAGGAAAAAATGACTTGGCAGTTCATGCTGGACTGTTCCCATGAGGCACAGGGTCAAGACTGATTTGCATATGGCCATGTCTGAAATGGGGTTGTGTGGTGAGCAAAATATCAATAGATTAAACTCAGATCTGTGACTCGGGCTGAATGGTTTGGCATTTTGCAACATTCCGTCCATCAATTGCCGTTTTTGCATTTGTCACACCGAGTGTGACCGGTATGCTAAGACGTGAGTCCTGTGCTCTCCATGCCACTGGAATCAAGCTATCCTGGCTGATGATGGCTGATAGTCAGAAACTGGTCCTAGAATGCTTGATTCCGGTCCAGGGAAGACATGGCTTGCAGTTCGGGCTGAACTGTTGCCATGAGGCACAGGGTCAAGACTGATTTGCATATGGCCATGTCTGAACTGGGGTGGTGTGGTGAGCAAAATAACGATGGATTAAACCCAGATCTGTGACTGGGGTGAATGTTTTGCCATTGTGCAACATTCCGTCCATCAATTATTGTTTTTACATTTGTCACCCCAAGTGGGACGGGTATTCTCAGACGTGAGTCCCGTGCTCTCTATGCCACTGGAATCAAGCTATCCTGGCTGATGACGGCTTATAGCCAGAAACCGGTCCTAGGGTGCTTGATTCCGGTCCAGGGAAGACATGGCTTGGCAGTTCGGGCTGGACTGTTCCCATGAGGAACAGGGTCAAGACTGATTTGCATATGGCCATGTCTGAACTGGGGTGATGTGGTGAGCAAAATAACGATGGATTAAACCCAGATCTGTGGCTGGGGGTGAATATTTTGCCATTGTGCAACATTCCGTCCATCAATTGTTGTTTTTGCATTTGTCACCCCGAGTTGGACGCATATGCTCAGATGTGAGTCCCATGCTCTCCATGCCACTGGAATCAAGCTATTCTGGCTGATGATGGCTGATAGCCAGAAACCGGTCCTAGGATGCTTGATTCCAGTCCAGGGAAGACATGGCTTGGCAGTTTGGGCTGGACTGTTACCATGAGGCACAGGGTCAAGACTGATTTGCATATGGCCATGTCTGAAGTAGGGTGGTGAGCAAAATAACAATAGATTAAACCCAGATCTGTGACCGGGGATGAATGTTTTGCCATTGTGCAACATTCCGTCCATCAATTGTTGTTTTTGCATTTGTCACCCCGAGTGTGACGGGTATGCTCAGACTTGAGTCCCGTGCTCTCCATGCCACTGGAATCAAGCTATCCTGGCTGATGACGACTGATAGTCAGAAACTGGTCCTAGGCTGCTTGATTCCGGTCCAGGGAAGACATGGCTTGGCAGTGTGGCTGGACTGTTCCCATGAGGCACAGGGTCAAAACTGATTTGCATATGGCCATGTCTGAACTGGGGTGGTGTGGTGAGCAAAATAACAATGGATTAAACCCAGATCTATGACTGGGGCTGAATGGTTTGCCATTGTGCAACATTCCGTCCATCAATTGTCGTTTTTGCATTTGTCACACCGAGTGTGACCTGTATGCTAAGACGTGAGTCCTGTGCTCTCCATGCCACTGGAATCAAGCTATCCTGGCTGATGACAGCTGATAGCCAGAAAACGGTCCTAGGATGCTTGATTCCGGTACAGGGAAGACATGGCTTGGCAGTTCGGGCTGGACTGTTAACATTAGGCACAGGGTCAAGACTGATTTGCATATGGCCATGTCTGAACTGGGGTGGTGTGGTGAGCAAAATAACCATGGATTAAACCAAAATCTGTGACTGGGGTGAATGTTTTGCCATTGTGCAAAATTCCAACCATCAATTGTTGTTTTTGCATTTGTCACCCCGAGTGGGACGGGTATGCTCAGACGTGAGTCCCGTGCTCTCCATACCACTGGAATCAAGCTATCCTGGCTGATGATGGCTGATAGCCAGAAATTGGTCATAGGATGCTTGATTCCGGTCCAGGGAAGACATGGTTTGGCAGTTCGGGCTGGACTGTTCCCATGAGGCACAGGATCAAGACTGATTTGCAAATGGCCATGTCTGACCTGGAGTGGTGTGGTGACCAAAATAACGATGGATTATACCCAGATCTGTGACTAGGGGTGAATATTTTGCCATTGTGCAACATTCCGTCCATCAATTGTTGTTTTTGCATTTGTCACCCCGAATGGTACGCATATGCTCAGACGTGAGTCCCGTGCTCTCTATGCCACTGGAATCAAGCTATCCTGGCTAGTGACGGCTGATAGCTAGAAACCGGTCCTAGGATGCTTGATTCTGGTCCAGGGAAAACATGGCTAGGCCGTTCGGGCTGGACTGTTGCCATGAGGAACAAGGTCAAGACTGATTTGCAAATTCCCATGTCTGAACTGGGGTGGTGTGGTGAGCAAAATAACGATGGACTAAACCCAGATCTGTGACTGGGGTGAATGTTTTGCCTTTGTGCAACATTCCGTGCATCAATTGTTGTTTTCGCATTTGTCACCCCAAGTGGGACAGGTATGCTCAGACGTGAGTCCCGTGCTCTCCATGCCACTGAAATCAAGCTATCCTGGCTGATGACAGCTGATAGCCAGAAAACGGTCCTAGAATGCTTTGATTCCGGTCCAGGGAAGACATGGCTTGCAGTTCGGGCTGGACTGTTCCCATTAGGCACAGGGTCAAGACTGATTTGCATATGGCCATGTCTGAACTGGGGTGGTGTGGTGAGAAAAATAACGATGGATTAAACCTAGATCTGTGACTGGGGTGAATGTTTTGCCATTGTGCAACATTCCATCCATCAATTACTGTTTTTACATTTGTCACCCCGAGTGGGACGGGTATTCTCAGACGTGAGTCCCGTGCTCTCTATGCCACTGGAATCAAGCTATCCTGGCTGATGACGGCTGATAGCCACAAACCGGTCCTAGGGTGCTTGATTCCGGTCCAGGGAAGACATGGCTTGGCAGTTCGGGATGGACTGTTCCCATGAGGAACAAGGTCAAGACTGATTTGCATATGGCCATGTCTGACATGGGGTGGTGTGGTGAGCAAAATAACAATGGATTAAACCCAGATCTGTGGCTGGGGGTGAATATTTTGCCATTGTGCAACATTCCGTCCATCAATTGTTGTTTTTGCATTTGTCACCCCGAGTGGGACGCATATGCTCAGACGTGAGTCCCGTGCTCTCCATGCCACTGGAATCAAGCTATTCTGGCTGATGATGGCTGATAGCCAGAAACCGGTCCTAGGATGCTTGGTTCCAGTCCAGGGAAGACATGGCTTGGCAGTTCTGGCTGGACTGTTACCATGAGGCACAGGGTCAAGAAGACTGATTTGCATATGGCCATGTCTGAAGTAGGGTGGTGAGCAAAATAACGATAGATTAAACCCAGATCTGTGACCGGGGATGAATGTTTTGCCATTGTGCAACATTCCGTCCATCAATTGTTGTTTTTGCATTTGTCACCCCGAGTGTGACGGGTATGCTCAGACTTGAGTCCCGTGCTCTCCATGCCACTGGAATCAAGCTATCCTGGCTGATGACGACTGATAGTCAGAAACTGGTCCTAGGTTGCTTGATTCCGGTCCAGGGAAGACATGGCTTGGCAGTGTGGCTGGACTGTTCCCATGAGGCAGAGGGTCAAGACTTATTTGCATATGGCCATGTTTGAACCGGGGTGGTGTGGTGAGCAAAATAACAATGTATTAAACCCGGATCTGTGACTGGGGAGTATGTTTTGCCATTGTGCAACATTCCGTATATCATTTGTCGTTTTTGCATTTGTCACCCCAATAGTGACCGGTCTGCTAAGACACGAGTCCCGTGCTCTCCACACCACTAGAATCAAGCTATCCTGGCTGATGATGGCTGATATCCAGAAACATGTCCTAGGATGCTTGATTCCGGTCCAGGGAAGACATGGCTTGGCAGTTCGGTCTGGACTGTTCCTGTGAGGCACAGGGTCAAGACTGATTTGCATATAGCCATGTCTGACCTGAGGTGGTGTGGTGAGCAAAATAACAATGGATTAAACCTAGATCTGTGACAGGGGGTGAATATTTTGCCATTGGGCAACATTCCGTCCATCAATAGTTGTTTTTGCATTTGTCACCTCGAGTGGGATGCGTATGCTCAGACGTGAGTCCCATGCTCCCCATGCCACTGGAATCAAGCTATCCTGGCTGATGACGGTTGATAGCCAGAAACCGGTCCTAGGATGCTTGATTCCGGTCCAGGGAAATCATGGCTTGGCCGTTCTGGCTGGACTCTTGCCATGAGGAACAGGGTCAAGACTGATTTGCATATTCCCATGTCTGAACTGGGGTGGTGTGGTGAGCAAAATAACGATGGAATATACCCAGATCTGTGATTGGGGTGAATGTTTTGCCATTGTGCAACATTCCGTCCATCAATTGTTGTTTTTGCATTTGTCACCCCAAGTGGGACAGGTATGCTCAGACGTGAGTCCCGTGCTCTCCATGCCACTGGAATCAAGCTATCCTGCTGATGACAGCTGATAGCTAGAAAACGGTCCTAGGATGCTTGATTCCGGTCCAGGGAAGACATGGCTTGGCAGTTCGGGCTGGACTGTTCGCATGTGGAACAGGGTCAAGACTGATTTGCATATGGCCATGTCTGACCTGGGGTGGTGTGGTGTGGTGAGCAAAATAACGATGGATTAAACCCAGATCTGTGGCTGGGGGTGAATATTTTGCCATTGTGCAACATTCCGTCCATCAATTGTTGTTTTTGCATTTGTCACCCCGAGTGTGACTGTATGCTAAGACGTGAGACCTGTGCTTTCCATGCCACTGGATTGAAGCCATACTGGCTGATGAAGGCTGATAGCCAGAAACCGGTCTTAGGATGCTTGATTCCGGTTCAATGAAAAAATGACTTGGCAGTTCATGCTGGACTGTTCCCATGAGGCACAGGGTCAAGACTGATTTGCATATGGCCATGTCTGAACTGGGGTGGTGTGGTGAGCAAAATATCAATGGATTAAACCCAGATCTATGACTGGGGCTGAATGGTTTGGCATTTTGCAACATTCCGTCCATCAATTGCCGTTTTTGCATTTGTCACACCGAGTGTGACCGGTATGCTAAGACGTGAGTCCTGTGCTATCCATGCCACTGGAATCAAGCTATTCTGGCTGATGACGGCTGATAGTCAGAAACTTGTCCTAGGATGCTTGATTCCAGTCCAGGGAAGACATGGCTTGACCGTTCGGCTGAACTGTTCCCATGAGGCACAAGGTCAAGACTGATCTGCATAGGGCCATGTCTGAACTGGGGTGGTGTGGTGAGCAAAATACCATTGGATTAAACCCAGATCTGTGACTGGGGGTGAATGATTTGCCACTCTGCAACATTCCGTCCATCAATTGTTGTTTTTGCTTTTGTCACACCGAGTGTGACCGGTATGCTAAGACGTGAGTCCTGTGCTCTCCATGCCACTGGATTCAAGCTATCCTGGCTGATGACGGCTGATAGTCAGAAACCGGTCCTAGGATGCTTGATTCAGGTCCAGGGAATACATGGCTTGGCAGTTCGGGCTGGACTGTTCCCATGAGGCACAGAGTCAAGACTGATTTGCATATGGCCATGTCTGAAATGGGGTGGTGTGGTGAGCAAAATAACAATGGATTAAACCCAGATATGTGGGGGGGTGGTGAATGTTTTGCCATTGTGCAACATTCCGTCCATCAATTGTTGTTTTTGCATTTGTCACCCCTAGTGGGACGCATATGCTCAGACGTGAGTCCCGTGCTGTCCATGCCACTGGAATCAAGCTATCCTGGCTGATGATGGCTGATAGCCAGAAACCGGTGCTAGGATGCTTGATTCTGGTCCAGGGAAAACAAGGCTTGGCCGTTCGGGCTGTACTGTTGCCATGAGGAACAAGGTCAAGACTGATTTGCATATTCCCATGTCTGAACTGGGGTGGTGTGGTGAGCAAAATAACGATGGACTAAACCCAGATCTGTGACTGGGGTGAATGTTTTGCCATTGTGCAACATTCCCTCCATCAATTGTTGTTTTTGCATTTGTCACCCCAAGTGGGACAGGTATGCTCAGACGTGAGTCCCGTGCTCTCCATGCCACTGGAATCAAGCTATCCTGCTGATGACAGCTGATAGACAGAAAACGGTCCTAGGATGCTTGATTCCAGTCCAGGGAAGACATGGCTTGGCAGTTCGGGCTGGACTGTCCCCATTAGGCACAGGGTCAAGACTGATTTGCATATGGCCATGTCTGAACTGGGGTGGTGTGGTGAGCAAAATAACGATGGATTAAACCCAAATCTGTGACTGGGGTGAATGTTTCGCCATTGTGCAACATTCCGTCCATCAATTGTTGTTTTTGCATTTGTCACCCCGAGTGTGACTGTATGCTAAGACGTGAGACCTGTGCTTTCCATGCCACTGGATTGAAGCCATACTGGCTGATGAAGGCTGATAGACAGAAACCGGTCTTAGGATGCTTGATTCCGGTCCAAGGAAAAAATGACTTGGCAGTTCATGCTGGACTGTTCCCATGAGGCACAGGGTCAAGACTGATTTGCATATGGCCATGTCTGAACTGGGGTTGTGTGGTGAGCAAAATATCAATAGATTAAACCCAGATCTATGACTGGGGCTGAATGGTTTGGCATTTTGCAACATTCCGTCCATCAATTGCCGTTTTTGCATTTGTCACACCGAGTGTGACCGGTATGCTAAGACGTGAGTCCTGTGCTATCCATGCCACTGGAATCAAGCTATCCTGGCTGATGACGGCTGATAGTCAGAAACTGGTCCTAGGATGCTTGATTCCAGTCCAGGGAAGACATGGCTTGACCGTTCAGCTGAACTGTTCCCATGAGGCACAAGGTCAAGACTGATCTGCATATGGCCATGTCTGAACTGGGGTGGTGTGGTGAGCAAAATAACATTGGATTAAACCCAGATCTGTGACTGGGAGTGAATGCTTTGCCACTCTGCAACATTCCGTCCATCAATTGTTGTTTTTGCTTTTGTCACACCGAGTGTGACCGGTATGCTAAGACGTGAGTCCTGTGCTCTCCATACCACTGGATTCAAGCTACCCTGGCTGATGACGGCTGATAGTCAGAAACCGGTCCTAGGATGCTTGATTCAGGTCCAGGGAAGACTTGGCTTGGCAGTTCGGGCTGGACTGTTCCCATGAGGCACAGAGTCAAGACTGATTTGCATATGGCCATGTCTGAAATGGGGTGGTGTGGTGAGCAAAATAACAATGGATTAAACCCAGATATGTGGGGGGGGTGAATGTTTTGCCATTGTGCAACATTCCGTCCATCAATTGTTGTTTTTGCATTTGTCACCCCTAGTGGGACGCATATGCTCAGACGTGAGTCCCGTGCTGTCCATGCCACTGGAATCAAGCTATCCTGGCTGATGACGGCTGATAGCCAGAGACCGGTCCTAGGATGCTTGATTCTGGTCCAGGGAAAACATGGCTTGGCCGTTCGGGCTGGACTGTTGCCATGAGGAACAAGGTCAAGACTGATTTACATATTCCCATGTCTGAACTGGGGTGGTGTGGTGAGCAAAATAACGATGGACTAAACCCAGATCTGTGACTGGGCTGAATGTTTTGCCATTGTGCAACATTCCATCTATCAATTGATGTTTTTGCATTTGTCACCCCAAGTGGGACAGGTATGCTCAGACGTGAGTCCCGTGCTCTCCATGCCACTGGAATCAAGCTATCCTGCTGATGACAGCTGATAGCCAGAAAACGGTCCTAGGATGCTTGATTCCGGTCCAGGGAAGACATGGCTTGGCAGTTCGGGCTGGACTGTCCCCATTAGGCACAGGGTCAAGACTGATTTGCATATGGCCATGTCTGAACTGGGGTGGTGTGGTGAGCAAAATAACGATGGATTAAACCCAAATCTGTGACTGGTGTGAATGTTTTGCCATTGTGCAACATTCCGTCCATCAATTGTTGTTTTTGCATTTGTCACCCCGAGTGTGACTGTATGCTAAGACGTGAGACCTGTGCTTTCCATGCCACTGGATTGAAGCCATACTGGCTGATGAAGGCTGATAGCCAGAAACCGGTCTTAGGATGCTTGATTCCAGTCCAAGGAAAAAATGACTTGGCAGTTCATGCTGGACTGTTCCCATGAGGCACAGGGTCAAGACTGATTTGCATATGGCCATGTCTGAAATGGGGTTGTGTGGTGAGCAAAATATCAATAGATTAAACCCAGATCTGTGACTCGGGCTGAATGGTTTGGCATTTTGCAACATTCCGTCCATCAATTGCCGTTTTTGCATTTGTCACACCGAGTGTGACCGGTATGCTAAGACGTGAGTCCTGTGCTCTCCATGCCACTGGAATCAAGCTATCCTGGCTGATGACGGCTGATAGTCAGAAACTGGTCCTAGAATGCTTGATTCCGGTCCAGGGAAGACATGGCTTGCAGTTCGGGCTGAACTGTTGCCATGAGGCACAGGGTCAAGACTGATTTGCATATGGCCATGTCTGAACTGGGGTGGTGTGGTGAGCAAAATAACGATGGATTAAACCCAGATCTGTGACTGGGGTGAATGTTTTGCCATTGTGCAACATTCTGTCCATCAATTATTGTTTTTACATTTGTCACCCCGAGTGGGACGGGTATTCTCAGACGTGAGTCCCGTGCTCTCTATGCCACTGGAATCAAGCTATCCTGGCTGATGACGGCTGATAGCCAGAAACCGGTCCTAGGGTGCTTGATTCCGGTCCAGGGAAGACATGGCTTGGCAGTTCGGGCGGGACTGTTCCCATGAGGAACAGGGTCAAGACTGATTTGCATATGGCCATGTCTGAACTGGGGTGGTGTGGTGAGCAAAATAACGATGGATTAAACCCAGATCTGTGGCTGGGGGTGAATATTTTGCCACTGTGCAACATTCCGTCCATCAATTGTTGTTTTTGCATTTGTCACCCCGAGTTGGACGCATATGCTCAGATGTGAGTCCCATGCTCTCCATGCCACTGGAATCAAGCTATTCTGGCTGATGATGGCTGATAGCCAGAAACCGGTCCTAGGATGCTTGATTCCAGTCCAGGGAAGACATGGCCTGGCAGTTCGGGCTGGACTGTTACCATGAGGCACAGGGTCAAGACTGATTTGCATATGGCCATGTCTGAAGTAGGGTGGTGAGCAAAATAACGATAGATTAAACCCAGATCTGTGACCGGGGATGAATGTTTTGCCATTGTGCAACATTCCGTCCATCAATTGTTGTTTTTGCATTTGTCACCCCGAGTGTGACGGGTATGCTCAGACTTGAGTCCCGTGCTCTCCATGCCACTGGAATCAAGCTATCCTGGCTGATGACGACTGATAGTCAGAAACTGGTCCTAGGCTGCTTGATTCCGGTCCAGGGAAGACATGGCTTGGCAGTGTGGCTGGACTGTTCCCATGAGGCACAGGGTCAAAACTGATTTGCATATGGGCATGTCTGAACTGGGGTGGTGTGGTGAGCAAAATAACAATGGATTAAACCCAGATCTGTGACTGGGGCTGAATGGTTTGCCATTGTGCAACATTCCGTCCATCAATTGTCGTTTTTGCATTTGTCACACCGAGTGTGACCGGTATGCTAAGACGTGAGTCCTGTGCTCTCCATGCCACTGGAATCAAGCTATCCTGGCTGATGACAGCTGATAGCCAGAAAACGGTCCTAGGATGCTTGATTCCGGTCCAGGGAAGACATGGCTTGGCAGTTCGGGCTGGACTGTTAACATTAGGCACAGGGTCAAGACTGATTTGCATATGGCCATGTCTGAACTGGGGTGGTGTGGTGAGCAAAATAACGATGGATTAAACCAAAATCTGTGACTGGGGTGAATGTTTTGCCATTGTGCAAAATTCCAACCATCAATTGTTGTTTTTGCATTTGTCACCCCGAGTGGGACAGGTATGCTCAGACGTGAGTCCCGTGCTCTCCATATCACTGGAATCAAGCTATCCTGGCTGATGATGGCTGATAGCCAGAAATTGGTCATAGGATGCTTGATTCCGGTCCAGGGAAGACATGGTTTGGCAGTTCGGGCTGGACTGTTCCCATGAGGCACAGGATCAAGACTGATTTGCAAATGGCCATGTCTGACCTGGAGTGGTGTGGTGACCAAAATAACGATGGATTATACCCAGATCTGTGACTAGGGGTGAATATTTTGCCATTGTGCAACATTCCGTCCATCAATTGTTGTTTTTGCATTTGTCACCCCGAATGGTACGCATATGCTCAGACGTGAGTCCCGTGCTCTCTATGCCACTGGAATCAAGGTATCCTGGCTAATGACGGCTGATAGCTAGAAACCTGTCCTACGATGCTTGATTCCGGTCCAGGGAAGACATGGCTTGGCAGTTCGGGCTGGACTGTTCCCATGAGGAACAGGGTCAAGACTGATTTGCATATGGCCATGTCTGAAGTAGGGTGGTGAGCAAAATAATGATAGATTAAACCCAGATCTGTGACCGGGGATGAATGTTTTGCCATTGTGCAACATTCCGTCCATCAATTGTTGTTTTTGCATTTGTCACCCCGAGTGTGACTGTATGCTAAGACGTGAGACCTGTGCTTTCCATGCCACTGGATTGAAGCCATACTGGCTGATGAAGGCTGATAGCCAGAAACTGGTCTTAGGATGCTTGATTCCGGTCCAAGGAAAAAATGACTTGGCAGTTCATGCTGGACTGTTCCCATGAGGCACAGGGTCAAGACTGATTTGCATATGGCCATGTCTGAACTGGGGTGGTGTGGTGAGCAAAATATCAATGGATTAAACCCAGATCTATGACTCGGGCTGAATGGTTTGGCATTTTGCAACATTCCGTCCATCAATTGCCGTTTTTGCATTTGTCACACCGAGTGTGAACGGTATGCTAAGACGTGAGTCCTGTGCTCTCCATGCCACTGGAATCAAGCTATCCTGGCTGATGATGGCTGATAGCCAGAAACCCGTCTTAAGATGCTTGATTCCTGTCCAAGGAAGAAATGGCTTGGCAGTTCAGGCTGGATTGTTTCCATGAGGCACAGCGTCAAGACTGAATTGCATATGGCCATGTCTTAACTGGGGTGGTGTGGTGAGCAAAATAACAATGGATTAAACCTGGATCTGTGACTGGGGAGTATGTTTTGCCATTGTGCAACATTCCGTATATCATTTGTAATTTTTCATTTGTCACCCTAAGAGTGACCGGTATGCTAAGACGCGAGTCCCGTGCTCTCCACACCACTAGAATCAAGCTATCCTGGCTGATTATGGCTGATATCCAGAAATATGTCCTAGGATGCTTGATTCCGGTCCAGGGAAGACATGGCTTGGCAGTACAGTCTGGACTGTTCCCATGAGGCCCAGGGTCAAGACTGATTTGCATATAGCCATGTCTGACCTGGGGTGGTGTGGTGAGCAAAATAACAATGGATTAAACCTAGATCTGTGACAGGGGGTGAATTTTTTGCCATTGGGCAACATTCCGTTCATCAATTGTTGTTTTTGTATTTGTCACCTCGAGTGGGATGCGTATGCTCAGACGTGAGTCCCGTGCTGTCCATGCCACTGGAATTAAGCTATCCAGGCTGATGACGGCTGATAGCCAGAAACCGGTCCTAGGATGCTTGATTCTGGTCCAGGGAAAACATGGCTAGGCCGTTCGGGCTGGACTGTTGCCATGAGGAACAAGGTCAAGACTGATTTGCAAATTCCCATGTCTGAACTGGGGTGGTGTGGTGAGCAAAATAACGATGGACTAAACCCAGATCTGTGACTGGGGTGAATGTTTTGCCTTTGTGCAACATTCCGTGCATCAATTGTTGTTTTCGCATTTGTCACCCCAAGTGGGACAGGTATGCTCAGACGTGAGTCCCGTGCTCTCCATGCCACTGAAATCAAGCTATCCTGGCTGATGACAGCTGATAGCCAGAAAACGGTCCTATAATGCTTTGATTCCGGTCCAGGGAAGACATGGCTTGCAGTTCGGGCTGGACTGTTCCCATTAGGCACAGGGTCAAGACTGATTTGCATATGGCCATGTCTGAACTGGGGTGGTGTGGTGAGAAAAATAACGATGGATTAAACCTAGATCTGTGACTGCGGTGAATGTTTTGCCATTGTGCAACATTCCGTCCATCAATTACTGTTTTTACATTTGTCACCCCGAGTGGGACGGGTATTCTCAGACGTGAGTCCCGTGCTCTCTATGCCACTGGAATCAAGCTATCCTGGCTGATGACGGCTGATAGCCACAAACCGGTCCTAGGGTGCTTGATTCCGGTCCAGGGAAGACATGGCTTGGCAGTTCGGGATGGACTGTTCCCATGAGGAACAAGGTCAAGACTGATTTGCATATGGCCATGTCTGACATGGGGTGGTGTGGTGAGCAAAATAACAATGGATTAAACCCAGATCTGTGGCTGGGGGTGAATATTTTGCCATTGTGCAACATTCCGTCCATCAATTGTTGTTTTTGCATTTGTCACCCCGAGTGGGACGCATATGCTCAGACGTGAGTCCCGTGCTCTCCATGCCACTGGAATCAAGCTATTCTGGCTGATGATGGCTGATAGCCAGAAACCGGTCCTAGGATGCTTGGTTCCAGTCCAGGGAAGACATGGCTTGGCAGTTCTGGCTGGACTGTTACCATGAGGCACAGGGTCAAGAAGACTGATTTGCATATGGCCATGTCTGAAGTAGGGTGGTGAGCAAAATAACGATAGATTAAACCCAGATCTGTGACCGGGGATGAATGTTTTGCCATTGTGCAACATTCCGTCCATCAATTGTTGTTTTTGCATTTGTCACCCCGAGTGTGACGGGTATGCTCAGACTTGAGTCCCGTGCTCTCCATGCCACTGGAATCAAGCTATCCTGGCTGATGACGACTGATAGTCAGAAACTGGTCCTAGGTTGCTTGATTCCGGTCCAGGGAAGACATGGCTTGGCAGTGTGGCTGGACTGTTCCCATGAGGCAGACGGTCAAGACTTATTTGCATATGGCCATGATTGAACCGGGGTGGTGTGCTGAGCAAAATAACAATGGATTAAACCCGGATCTGTGACTGGGGAGTATGTTTTGCCATTGTGCAACATTCCGTATATCATTTGTCGTTTTTGCATTTGTCACCCCAATAGTGACCGGTCTGCTAAGACACGAGTCCCGTGCTCTCCACACCACTAGAATCAAGCTATCCTGGCTGATGATGGCTGATATCCAGAAACATGTCCTAGGATGCTTGATTCCGGTCCAGGGAAGACATGGCTTGGCAGTTCGGTCTGGACTGTTCCTGTGAGGCACAGGGTCAAGACTGATTTGCATATAGCCATGTCTGACCTGAGGTGGTGTGGTGAGCAAAATAACAATGGATTAAACCTAGATCTGTGACAGGGGGTGAATATTTTGCCATTGGGCAACATTCCGTCCATCAATAGTTGTTTTTGCATTTGTCACCTCGAGTGGGATGCGTATGTGCAGACGTGAGTCCCATGCTCCCCATGCCACTGGAATCAAGCTATCCTGGCTGATGACGGTTGATAGCCAGAAACCGGTCCTAGGATGCTTGATTCCGGTCCAGGAAAATCATGGCTTGGCCGTTCTGGCTGGACTCTTGCCATGAGGAACAGGGTCAAGACTGATTTGCATATTCCCATGTCTGAACTGGGGTGGTGTGGTGAGCAAAATAACGATGGAATATACCCAGATCTGTGATTGGGGTGAATGTTTTGCCATTGTGCAACATTCCGTCCATCAATTGTTGTTTTTGCATTTGTCACCCCAAGTGGGACAGGTATGCTCAGACGTGAGTCCCGTGCTCTCCATGCCACTGGAATCAAGCTATCCTGCTGATGACAGCTGATAGCCAGAAAACGGTCCTAGGATGCTTGATTCCGGTCCAGGGAAGACATGGCTTGGCAGTTCGGGCTGGACTGTTCGCATGAGGAACAGGGTCAAGACTGATTTGCATATGGCCATGTCTGACCTGGGGTGGTGTGGTGAGCAAAATAACGATGGATTAAACCCAGATCTGTGGCTGGGGGTGAATATTTTGCCATTGTGCAACATTCCGTCCATCAATTGTTGTTTTTGCATTTGTCACCCCGAGTGTGACTGTATGCTAAGACGTGAGACCTGTGCTTTCCATGCCACTGGATTGAAGCCATACTGGCTGATGAAGGCTGATAGCCAGAAACCGGTCTTAGGATGCTTGATTCCGGTTCAAGGAAAAAATGACTTGGCAGTTCATGCTGGACTGTTCCCATGAGGCACAGGGTCAAGACTGATTTGCATATGGCCATGTCTGAACTGGGGTGGTGTGGTGAGCAAAATATCAATGGATTAAACCCAGATCTATGACTGGGGCTGAATGGTTTGGCATTTTGCAACATTCCGTCCATCAATTGCCGTTTTTGCATTTGGCACACCGAGTGTGACCGGTATGCTAAGACGTGAGTCCTGTGCTATCCATGCCACTGGAATCAAGCTATCCTGGCTGATGACGGCTGATAGTCAGAAACTTGTCCTAGGATGCTTGATTCCAGTCCAGGGAAGACATGGCTTGACCGTTCGGCTGAACTGTTCCCATGAGGCACAAGGTCAAGACTGATCTGCATATGGCCATGTCTGAACTGGGGTGGTGTGGTGAGCAAAATAACATTGGATTAAACCCAGATCTGTGACTGGGGGTGAATGATTTGCCACTCTGCAACATTCCGTCCATCAATTGTTGTTTTTGCTTTTATCACACCGAGTGTGACCGGTATGCTAAGACGTGAGTCCTGTGCTCTCCATGCCACTGGATTCAAGCTATCCTGGCTGATGACGGCTGATAGTCAGAAACCGGTCCTAGGATGCTTGATTCAGGTCCAGGGAATACATGGCTTGGCAGTTCGGGCTGGACTGTTCCCATGAGGCACAGAGTCAAGACTGATTTGCATATGGCCATGTCTGAAATGGGGTGGTGTGGTGAGCAAAATAACAATGGATTAAACCCAGATATGTGGGGGGGGGGTGAATGTTTTGCCATTGTGCAACATTCCGTCCATCAATAGTTGTTTTTGCATTTGTCACCCCTAGTGGGACGCATATGCTCAGACGTGAGTCCCGTGCTGTCCATGCCACTGGAATCAAGCTATCCTGGCTGATGACGGCTGATAGCCAGAAACCGGTCCTAGGATGCTTGATTCTGGTCCAGGGAAAACAAGGCTTGGCCGTTCTGGCAGGACTGTTGCCATGAGGAACAAGGTCAAGACTGATTTGCATATTCCACTGTCTGAACTGGGGTGGTGTGGTGAGCAAAATAACGATGGACTAAACCCAGATCTGTGACTGGGGTGAATGTTTTGCCATTGTGCAACATTCCCTCCATCAATTGTTGTTTTTGCATTTGTCACCCCAAGTGGGACAGGTATGCTCAGACGTGAGTCCCGTGCTCTCCATGCCACTGGAATCAAGCTATCCTGCTGATGACAGCTGATAGACAGAAAACGGTCCTAGGATGCTTGATTCCAGTCCAGGGAAGACATGGCTTGGCAGTTCGGGCTGGACTGTCCCCATTAGGCACAGGGTCAAGACTGATTTGCATATGGCCATGTCTGAACTGGGGTGGTGTGGTGAGCAAAATAACGATGGATTAAACCCAAATCTGTGACTGGGGTGAATGTTTTGCCATTGTGCAACATTCCGTCCATCAATTGTTGTTTTTGCATTTGTCACCCCGAGTGTGACTGTATGCTAAGACGTGAGACCTGTGCTTTCCATGCCACTGGATTGAAGCCATACTGGCTGATGAAGGCTGATAGCCAGAAACCGGTCTTAGGATGCTTGATTCCGGTCCAAGGAAAAAATGACTTGGCAGTTCATGCTGGACTGTTCCCATGAGGCACAGGGTCAAGACTGATTTGCATATGGCCATGTCTGAACTGGGGTTGTGTGGTGAGCAAAATATCAATAGATTAAACCCTGATCTGTGACTGGGGCTGAATGGTTTGGCATTTTGCAACATTCCGTCCATCAATTGCCGTTTTTGCATTTGTCACACCGAGTGTGACCGGTATGCTAAGACGTGAGTCCTGTGCTCTCCATGCCACTGGAATCAAGCTATCCTGGCTGATGACGGCTGATAGTCAGAAACTGGTCCTAGAATGCTTGATTCCGGTCCAGGGAAGACATGGCTTGCAGTTCGGGCTGAACTGTTCCTATGAGGCACAGGGTCAAGACTGATTTGCATATGGCCATGTCTGAACTGGGGTGGTGTGGTGAGCAAAATAACGATGGATTAAACCCAGATCTGTGACTGGGGTGAATGTTTAGCCATTGTGCAACATTCCGTCCATCAATTATTGTTTTTACATTTGTCACCCCGAGTGGGACGGGTATTCTCAGACGTGAGTCCCGTGCTCTCTATGCCACTGGAATCAAGCTATCCTGGCTGATGACGGCTGATAGCCAGAAACCGGTCCTAGGGTGCTTGATTCCGGTCCAGGGAAGACATGGCTTGGCAGTTCGGGCTGGACTGTTCCCACGTGTAATAGGCCAAATGTTTTCCAAAGTAAATGACTGTCACAGAGTTTGATAATTCTTGAGGCCTAGGACTTTGCTGCTAGTACCACTGTCACTCTCTCGCCTCTCCGAATACTCCAATATACTACCTCCCATCCAAACGCTTATCTTACCTGTAATTTGTGTTTGAGGGCTGGCTCCACCTGGAATTCACAGTGGGGGACTCATCAACGTTAAGTAAGTTTCTTCATTGTGCAGAATCCAGGCATCAGCATTATGGGTAATGGATAGGGTGAGTCTGGAGGAGGAGGAGGACTCAGGATAGACGACCAGGACTGAGTTCTTGTCAACTAACTGTTGTGAACCTGAGGAATGCTGCGGCATCAAAATCAAGACAGTTCTGTTGCTGGGCTTGTTGTTTTATTGGTTGATTACAGTTTTGTTGGAAATGTGATGAAGCACTTGCTAAAGAAAGACAGACACACAGGAATAAAAGTGAATAAGGAGGACTATTTACAATTAATGAATGATTGAGTCATTTTCAGAACTCGCTGTCAGGGAAGCAGAACTCGTCCTCATACTCTGCTAAATCATCAGTCGGGGTTACTTCTGGTAACTGAGGAGAACTTTCCTCAGGTAGGGCGGTGTCCTCTTCTTCCTGCGTGCATTCTCGTACTCTGTAATCTGGTGGTATGAAGTGCTGGTTCATCTTTATCAAGGTGAGCCGCTCCACATTTGCGGGCAAGAGGCGGGACCTTTTGGAAGTCACAATGCCACCAGCAGAACTAAAAACACGTTCTGAGGACACGCTTGCGAGTGGGCAAGACAAGTAATTGATAGCCAGGTTGGTGAGCTCTCGCCATATTTTTCTTTTCCAATGCCAATACGCCAATGGGTCCTCAGTAATATTGACCTCTGTTGAGTCATCCAGATAGGCCTGCACCATTGAAAGAATGTCCTCCCGGATTCCTGTACTTTGCACTTCTGTGTCTTTTCTAGGACCAGGAAACCCTAGCTGAGTTAGCCAACTCGCTTCTGACATATCGCATGCGCCTGGTGCAGATGATACTGTTGCTGGTGTGGTTAACGGCTCAGAGGGAAAGTCACTCACTTCTGCCACAGGCACAGATGCAGAAGGGCTTTTTTGGGACGCCTGATGGCCTGCTGATTCACTAGTAGTACTGTCTTCTCCTACAGTTTCCTTCCGCTCTCTTTCAAAACGAATGGCTGACTGAGCTAGCCAACCTTTGTACTCTGTAACATCCGATGTTTCAAAAGGAATTATTACTTTGCCAAACAATGGCTTTTTGTAACGTGGATCCAGAATAGTAGCACAAATGTAGTGCTGTTGTTTCTTGATATTTACAAGCCGTTCATTGCTAACTAGGTGTTGTAATAATCTCTGCGCCAACTCATGTGCTTCGTTCTTTCCAGCATCTTTTAATTGTGAAGACACCACCTTGACTTGGTGCTCGAGCTTCAGCAACAGTGGGATAGCTTTGCTCAAAGAACAGTCCTCCCTGCTGACGTCACGCGTGAAGACCTCAAAAGGACGAAGCATGTCTGTCAGGCTTTTAACTAGCTGCCATTGCTCCACCGCTAGCATCATTTCTGTCGTATCACCACCCAGGTTGTAGAAATACTCATTGACTACTGGAAACAGCTCATGCAGACGCTCAAGCATGTAGAAGGTTGAGTTCCAACGTGTTGCCACCTCCTGGATAAGTGCTTTCACTGGCATTCTACGTTCATTTTGCTTGCGCCTCAGCTCCTTCCGGGCCTTAAAAGAATGGTTGAAATGTGTGCATATTCTTCTGCAGATTGTCAGTGTTTTGTCGACTGCAAGTTCTTTTTTCAAAAAATTTTGCACAACAAGGTTGATACAGTGCGCCAAACACGGCACTCTGAAATAGAAACCGTCCGCCATGGCCCTAACTACATTACTGCCATTATCTGTAGAAACATAACCAACCTTGCAATGTCTTGGGCGCAGCCATTGCAAGACCTTTTTGTTAAAGTCAGCCAAAATGTTGACTGCAGTATGACTTTTCTCCATGCCAAACATGGCTAATGTTGCATGTTTACGAGCACCCTTAAAAATCTCGATCAAGTCACCACCTGCATTTATCTGTTTTGTAACCCCTGAAAAAGAGACCCAGTGTGCAGTGATGCACATGTAATCAAGGGCTTGGCAACTGGTCCACATGTCTGTTGTCAGGTGTATAGTGTGAACAGCACTCTTCTGCAAAGCTGCCCCCACCAACTCAAGCACCTCTTTGTGTAGTGCTGGAACAGCAACCCTGGCAAAATAGTACCGGCTAGGAACCTTCCATTTAGGGGCCAATGTTGCCACGAGTTCAAGGAAACCCACACCTTCGACAAACGAAAAAGGGAGAAGGTCCACCGCTAGCATTTTTGCCAGCTTAGTGTTATAGAGGCGTACAGTTGGGTGGTTGCGTTGAAATTGCGCATCTGAGGAGAACATGGCTGAAATGGTGCGCTGGACAAATTTACGGGATGATGCTGATGCCTTCTTCGACCCACTTCTGATCAGTGTTGACATTTTCCGCATTGGTGTGTCTCCCAGACTCTCAGTGTGCCTGCTATGTGTTACGGAGGGTGTGGTGCTGCCAGGGGTACTGGGTGCAACCGGACACATGTCTGACGCTTCTTCTACCTCCCCATCATCTTCAGATGAAACACCTACTATGGGTATATTTTGGCCACTTGCCCTTTGGGATCGCTTTCCCTTGACGTTTGCTAGGTGCGGAAACCATTCGACAGCGTGCTTTCTTTCAAGATGACCTATCTGGCCTCCGGTTCCATAGTTGGTACCAGTCTTACCACGGCTAACGCTAGTCTTACAAATGCAACAAACGGCTATGTTATCATATTTTTCATGGACACTAAAAAAGTTCCAAACTGGGGACTGGAAACTTCTGGTTTTGCCGCACGAGGTGATACTGCTGCCAATGCCAGATGAAGCAGTGGTGGATGAGCCTTGCAGACATCTACTGGGTTGTGCAATTATTGCAGCAACCTTACTTGAGGGAGTCGAGCTGGATGGAGTCCCCCTCTGGGGAGAAAATATGGGAGCTGTAGGTTTTGTTGAACTTGTGGTACTACTTGACTGCGTTGGTGGTGCTACCAGTGGCACGTCGCCAGGGTCACGCTCAGCATGACGTCGGGATAGGGTGTAAATGTCTGTCTGCTGCATGGCCGGTGTGGCTGGACTGACATGTGTGATGAATAGATCATTGCTGTCATCCTCTTCAACAACATCAGAATGCACCACTTCATCAAGTCGGACGTTCGGATCCATAAGTATGAGCTTTCCGGGGCCCTTCCTTTTAACATGTGATACCTTTCGCAGCTCATGGTGTGCCTCCCTCTCAGACGTCAGAGATGGTTGCCAATCTAGATCCAGATCATCATCTGATGGAGCGGGGCTTGAAGAGGAACTTCTACACACCCTCCTTGATCTTTTCCTTGCTGGGGAGCTGGGAGAAAATGAATCATCAGGAGGAGTGGCTTCGTCTTCCTGACATGATACCCCGGCTCCAAAGTCAATTTCCTCCTGTGCCCCTACTTCTGGAAGAACAACCATTGTGGGCACTTGCACCGCTCCATGCGCCGCTACATGGGCATCTTCTCTGACCTCTACTTGCAAGTCTCCATGGACCTCTCCTTCTCGGCCTTCTCCTTCTCGGCCTTCTCCTTCTCGGCCTTCTCCTTCTCGGCCTTCTCCTTCTCGGCCTTCTCCTTCTCGGCCAGCTCCTTCTCGGACAGCTCCTTCTCGGACAGCTCCTTCTCGGACAGCTCCTTCTCGGACAGCTCCTTCTTGGACAGCTCCTTGCGCATGTACTTCTGCTTGTACTAGTAGCCCATGCAGTTGTTGTTGCGGCTTTGGTTGTTGAATAGTACTTGTGAGATGAGTTACAACCTGTGTTGATGGTGTGCTGCTACTTTCTTGCGAGGAACCAACATCACTGGTCGTTGGTGATTCAACAACTAAACAGGCTACCTGTGCAGCACTCATGGTGGGCCTTTGTTTTTTTTGTTGTTGTTGCCCAAAAAATGTATTGGTTGAGCCACCAGTCTCCTTGGTAAGTGGTGCCACTTGCTTCTTCTTCTCCTTAGTAGAGACATCTTTATTGCAAGAGGACCTACGGGCACCTCTTTTTGGAGCCATCTTCTTCAGATGTCGGAACAACAGGCCGCAGCAGCACTTCTTCCTGGCACTGATGCTCAACGATGATGCGGAGTTTTGTGCACCTAAACGCAAACGAAGACAGAGGAACATCAGTAAATATAAATGTTGCATATGTAGCGCTTGAATAAACAGTTTGCAAGTAGGCATTTATGAATACACACGTGCACACTGCACACCACCACACAATATGGAAATTTCAAAATTAGGATTTGCTAAATTTTTGGGAAACAGGAATTTAACATTGATCCAAGAGAGCAAACACACAGAGGGTTGTACTTTCATGTACCCCTGACTCCGCCTGGGCACAATGGGTGAAAGCAAGGCACAATGGGTGCAGGCCTATGTCTCAAAGCTCACTGCCTGCCTTCAAAATGGCCGCTTGACCCCCCCATCCACATGGCCAGGACCATGCCTCAAAATGGCCACCACCAACATAGCCAGCACCCAACCCCTACTCCAAAAAGTCAAAAAACACACCACAAATCAAATCACCACAATCCAATGCCATCCATCCATTTTCAGAAGGCTTATGCTGCCTGCTGGTGGTTTTCCAGTGCAAAATTGCAATTTTTACAATTTCGCGAGTGCGAGATTGTTGCTTCACGGTGCGAACGTGGCAAAAACCCGCAAAAACCGCGAACAGACCGATTCTGGGCCCCCCTGGGCATAATGGATGACATCAGAGCACAGTGGGTGCAGGCCTATGGCACAAAGCACACAAACTGGCTTACAAATGGCCCCTAGACCCCCACCCACACGGGACCAGACAATAAAATGGCCCCCACCCACATAGCAAGCCCCCAACACCACCCCAAAAAGTCCTAAAACACTCAAAAATCAGCACAATCCAATGCCATCCATGCCCTGGCCAGAATCATGTTAAAAAAAAATCAACAAAACAGTTGTATCATGCATGCACCCATAAATAAGCCTGGTGGTTTTCTATTCATGTGCAGCAGAATTGTAATTTTTACAATTTCGCGAGTGCGAGATTGTTGCTGCGCGGGACACGAGCAGTGCGAACACAAGCAAAAACACCCTCAGCTCGCGAACTTGCAGATTTTCCCCCCAAAAAGTCGAAAAAAAGCAACACACACAAAAATCACCACAAACAAACAACATCAACTTACTTCTTTGTGAAATCAAATTTCGAATCCAAAAGTAATCCAAAAGGCCTCAAATCCAAATATCCAGCAGCAACCACAAAAAGTAATCCTTCCCAGTCAAGATCGAAATCAAAGTGGCCAGGAAATGGAGGAGCTTACTGGACAGGAACAGGAAGTTGGAGACTGGGGCACTTCCTTCACCCCACCCCTATGGGAGGAGCTTGCTGGACAGGAACAGGAAGTTGGAGACTGGGCCACTTCCTTTACTAATTTTTGTACTTTCGCTAGTGCGAGATTGTTCCTGCCCGCGCCGCGGACCGCGAGCAGCGCGAGCAGTGCGAACACAAACAAAAAATCCGCTTCGCGCGGATTTTGCGTATTCTCGCCGCATCCGCGAGAGTTCGCGGATTGCGGATTCTCCGAAAATACGAAAAATCCGCGAGCGTAACGGATTTTACGCCCATGCTTAATTGGCATGAAGGTCACAGAGAAGTGATCCCACAGGTAAAACAGGAGATTCTTGAGTTTGCAGTTCCGAGGAGTAGGAAAGAAGCCCAAAGCTTCATTGGCTTGTTTGGTTTTTGGCGCCAGCATATTCCACATTTGAGTCAAATATTGGCCCCTTTGTATCGAGTCACTCGTAAAAAGAATGCGTTTGAATGGGGTAAACCACAGCCAGATGCGTTTAGTTTGGCAAAAGAAGCGATTCAGTATGCCTTGGATTTATGGCCTGTGTGCGATGGTGATGTGGATTTGAATGTGTCTGTACAAGGCTCTTATGCAAATTGGAGTTTGTGGCAGAAACAAGGAAAAAGTAAAGTACCGTTAGGTTTTTGGACCAAAAAGTTACCTGATGCTGGTGAGCGTTATACACCTTTTGAGAAACAGTTGCTTGCATGTTACTGGGCTCTGGTGGATACCGAGCAATTAACTTTGGGACATGATGTGGTTCTGCGGCCTGAAATTCCTATCATGCAGTGGGTTTTGAGTTCGCCGAAAACTCACCGAATTGGACACGCTCAGGAGGCGAGTGTGATTAAGTGGAAATGGTACATACAAGACAGGGCACGTGTGGGACCAAAAGGAGTTGCATCCTTGCATGAGCAGGTGGCGCGGGCGCCATCGGTTGAGACTGAGAGTGAATGTTCCGTACCTTTAGTACAGGAATCCCCTGTTAAGTGGGGTAAACCATTTGATGATTTGTCCCCGGAGGACAGAAACCATGTTTGGTTTACGGATGGTTCGGCAAGGTTCATAGGTACGAAACGGCATTGGAAGGCAGTGTCCTATAATCCGATCACACAAAAATTGCTGAGTACAACTGGTGAGGGAAAGAGCAGCCAATTCGCTGAGCTTTATGCTGTCTACCAAGTTCTGAAACAAGAGTTACCTGGCACATGTCATATTTTTACTGATTCTTGGTCTACTGCCAATGGATTGGCAGTTTGGTTACCGACCTGGCATTCTCATAATTGGGAATTGCATTCAAAAGAACTGTGGGGAAAAGAACTATGGCAAGAAATTTGGGAAATGCTCCCACAGAGTACTGTTACAATCTTTCATGTGGATGCTCATACCCCGATAGACTCGCTTGACAAATTCTTTCATAATATTGCAGATGAAAAATCTAAAATTGCTGAGGCATTGGTGGACATGCAAGATTCTGATATGGAGGGATTGGCGAAATGGGCCCACCAGAAAGCAGGACATTATGGAGAGAAAGCCACTAGCAGGTGGGCCGCTGATCGAGGAATTTATATTCCTTTCGATTTAATCAAAGACATTATTTTGCATTGTCCCATTTGTCAGCATGCTAGACAGCGGAAGGTGCCTCAAATTGTTAAAGGTCATTTACATCGCGGAAAATTGCCCGCTCAAATTTGGCAAATTGATTATATTGGTCCACTTCCTATGAGTACAAATTGTCAATACATTTGCACCATTGTTGATACATACAGTGGCCTGTTAGTGGCCTTTCCCTGTAAACAAGCTACCCAAGTGAATACCATTAAAACATTGGAATTGATTATGCTTTATTATGGTGTCCCATTCCAAATTCAATCTGACAATGCATCCCATTTTCGTGGAAGATTGGTGCAGGAATTTTGTGTGGAAAATAATATTGAATGGGTGTTTCATATACCATATTATCCGCAGGCCTCGGGTCTGATTGAGAGATTGAATGGTTTGCTGAAAAATCAATTGCGAAAATTGACTGATGACAGGTATAAGAATTGGAGAGATTATTTATTTCAAGCACTGTTAATTTTGAATAATCGTCCCTTTCTAAATGCTGAATCTCCATTAATGCGTTTGTTTCCTCCAACTGTTGATGCAAAGCCCAATTCTGTGGGTGACACTGTGATGTACTGGGAAATTACCCCTGGAGCACTGGCTCCATGCAGAGCGACTCCAGGGTCGGCAGGTTTAGACCTGCATGCCATGAATGATACTATTATAAAAAGTAAAGGCCAAGTCATCATTGAAACTGGTGTTGGTGTCTGTATTCCAACTGGTAATTTTGGATTAATCGCCCCTAGATCGGGGCTGGCTGTAAAAGGCATTCAAGTGCTTGGAGGAGTCATTGACAGTGACTATCAGGGAGAGATTAAGGTGCTCCTGCTGAATAGCAGTGAGGTTGATTTATCGATACACCGAACTGACCGAATTGCTCAATTGTTGATAATGCCTGTTTTCAGTGGTGAGATTACAAAAGGCACTGCCCCAACATTGCTAACTGTGCGAGGACAAAAAGGATTTGGTTTCACGGATAATCCTGGAGCTAGAGTATGGGTGCAATCGCCTAAGAATCCCCCTGAACAAGCTGAGATTATTGCAACCGGTCATGATAATACTGTTCTAGTCATGAGACCAGGGAAAGATAGCTGGGAGGCTGTCCCGGCTGACAAATGTTACCTACGAGAATGAATAATGCCTGTATTTGATTTCCTTTCAGATCATTCTCTGGACTGTTGCTGCAGGATGTGTCGGCGTTGGACTCCTTTTGGACTGCTTCGACGAGAGAGGAGGGAACTCATCAACCCGGGTTAATCCGAGAACCCGAGTGCCACGTTCCTTCGCTGCGTGGGATTCATCATCGAACTTTTGGACTACTTTAGCTAAACGGGTGACTAAAACCCCACACTTTTATCTGACACCGATGCGATCGGTAACTGACATTCTAGCGACTTGTTTAGTTGCTGTCCCTGCCTCATTAGAGACTTTGGCCTGTGTCTTCAATATTTCAAATGCCCGTCGTAATGTTATTTTGGGTGATTTTGCTACGCATGAATATTGCCCTTTATGTACTGTGCTGTCAGATCCGACACCCCCGATCCAGTCCCAGATAATCACTTATAATATCACGCAGGGTGATTTATGTTTTTTCCTTACTTGCGATCCCAGTGCTATTTCTGAATGTGTGCGGTTAAAATTGAAAGGTACTACTTCATTTACAGCTCATGAACGAACTTTGTGCTTCCGAAGACCACCGAAATTATGTACTTCTGTTCAAAATAATATGACTTGTAGGAACTTGGTAGTTACCCCCAGTCATTATCATGCAATGTTGCTACCTTCTGGATGGCTTTTCTCTTGTGGTAATACATCCTGGCCATATATTCCCGCGAACATTTCCGGAGGCCCTTGTGCCATTACCAGACTGAGCTTGTTGATGTTCTCATCGCATCCTCATGCCAATTCTCGTGTGATTCGTGATACTGTAATGTTACATGAGCACTGTGATTCGTCTTTGCATTTATATTCCAAATCTGAATACCTTAGTTTAGCTATCTCAATTGTTGGTGTTCCTGCCCTAGCGGTCTATAATGCCAAGTCCATTGGGAAAATGGCCTGCTGGATGGTGAAATCCATTAATCATACTTCTACAATCCTGTCTGACATGTTATTAGACGCCCAGGGTGAACGTAGAGCTATCTTGCAAAACCGAGCTGCCATTGATTATCTTTTGCTTAAACATGGACATGACTGTTCTGATTTTGAGGGTCTTTGTTGTTTTAACCTGTCTGACCATACGAAATCCATTCAGGCTCATATTGACAAACTTCATGACTTGACGGAAGAGGTTAGAAAACACATTGACCAGGGCTGGTTTGACTGGCTCTTTCATTGGTTACCTGATTTACATATGTTTTTTTTTTTTTTTTTTTTTTTAGTCAGACAAAACCTCCAGGAATTGCCTTTCAAAAATTGTGAAGTATGATAAATCACTGTCACACAAAGTACAGGTAACTATCATATACACGATACAATTTGAGATCTGATTTACATATGTTACGTCAAATATTAGGGGGTATTGTGATTACTATTAGCATTTTGATAGCTATCTGTTGCTTTATTCAGTGTGTTCCTTCTCTACTTCAATACTGCAAACTTGGTACAGGACATAGATCGGTTAGTTTTGTTTCATATTATTCTTCCACAGATGTTAGTTCTGTTTAATGAATGTATAATAGACTGAAGTCAAGGGTGAAATGTTCTGCTTGATTTTTCCGGCCCTCTTTTGAGGAAAGGTGATTGAAGGTGACTTCAGTCTCTTATCATTCCAGTGCAAGGGTTAGAGTAGTGAATAGAGCCTATTTACTAGGCACTTCGATATAATTCTGTATTCTCCTCCTTAGATTAGGGTTTATACACATATGCTAGGGGATAGATTCGCTAGTACTAGGGATAATCTGTCCTTTAGTTAGGGTATTATTATACTTTCCATGGAGTTATGCTGAATTTGGGCCTGGTAGGCCTCAAACGGGAGAGACTCCATCTTTCTTTCTGCTCCGGCAGCTTGGGATGCTTCTAGGTCAAGTGTAATGTTTTAGTTATGAGGTGTTGTTCGCTTGGAGAGAACCGGTTCAGGCCGGCCCTTGTCGAAGGATTGTATTTTTCTCCGGGCCGAAGACACAACACCAGGCCGGCCGGCTGGGAACGTGTCCTTGGTACGGGGAGGTACAAGAATTTGGTGGGCGGTAGGTTACTGGCCGGAATTTTCCATGAAGAAATACGCTTCTATATTAGCAAAAGCCCGAGGCAGTTGGTGAGTCAGTCCGTAGGCGGCATCTAGCCGTTAGCAGCAAAACTATTAATTATTCCAGGGAAGACAGGTGCCATCCAAAAGGGCGGAGAAGAATCGTGAAACAAATACTCTCTTAGCAGAACAGCCAGGGAAGAGAGAGTAGCCGGTGAGAGGAAGGTCCCAGTGACTTGGAGAAGGGTGAAGAGAACAGCGCATAGCGGTGTAGACGCATACCCGTGATTGCGGAGGTGTGACTTCAAGACGAGCCAAGGCACAGACGAGAGGGGAACCTAGATGACGGCTGAGTGCAGACTTCATATTAATAAGGTGATGTCGACCCTTTGTCATTAGAGTGCACAATCTAATCTTTCACTTCTCTTTGCAGGTTATGTGTTGTAGTATGATGTTATGTGATTGTTTATTGTATTGAGAAATAAAGTACCCCAGTTCTTAGTGAACCGACATGTGCTTCGTATTCTTGTATGAGAGGGTAACCTATTCTTCTAGTCAGATGCAACTATGTGAACAGATGCTAACCCTGATCAGGTAAGTGGTAACTGAATAAGGGAGAGAGGAGCCCCTTGAATTAGAGAATAAGTTGTACATTATCAAAATTGGCAACCATTGTGTGATCTGTAATACTGTAGTTCCATACCCCTGATGAATAGTGAGACTGATTCCTTTATGTAATGATAATCATAGGATAAACTGCCGTTAGGTAGAGAGGTCTGGGTTCGTATGGGACCGCGAGGCCGCCGACTCTGATACTGTGCTGATACTGCCGTCTGGGTAGAGAGGTCTGGGTTCGTATGGGACCGCGAGGCCGCCGATTGCCGATTCTGATACTGCCGTTTGGGTAGAGAGGTCTGGGTTCGTATGGGACCGCGAGGCCGCCGATTCTGATACTGTGCTGATACTGCCGTCTGGGTAGAGAGGTCTGGGTTCGTATGGGACCGCGAGGCCGCCGACTCTGATCTGATACTGCCGTCTGGGTAGAGAGGTCTGGGTTCGTATCGGACCGCGAGGCCGCCGACTGTGCTGATACTGCCGTCTGGGTAGAGAGGTCTGGGTTCGTATGGGACCGCGAGGCCGCCGATTGCCGATTCTGATACTGCCGTCTGGGTAGAGAGGTCTGGGTTTGTATGGGACCACGAGGCAGCCGACTCTGATACTGTGCTAATACTGCCGTCTGGGTAGAGAGGTCGGGGTTCGTATGGGACCGCGAGGCCGCCGATTCTGATACTGTGCTGATACTGCCATCTGGGTAGAGAGGTCTGGGTTCGTATGGGACCGCGAGGCCGCCGATTCTGATACTGTGCTGATACTGCCGTCTGGGTAGAGAGGTCTGGGTTCGTATGGGACCGCGAGGCCGCCGATTCTGATACTGTGCTGATACTGCCGTCTGATACTGTGCTGATACTGCCGTCTGGGTAGAGAGGTCTGGGTTCGTATGGGACCACGAGGCAGCCGACTCTGATACTGTGCTAATACTGCCGTCTGGGTAGAGAGGTCGGGGTTCGTATGGGACCGCGAGGCCGCCGACTCTGATCTGATACTGTTTTTGAGAAAGTCGAAATCTGTTTTTAAGTTACCTGTTGATATTCCCGGCTGGGTTTCAACGCCTTATGAGGCCTTGGCCCGTGAGTGGGCTGTTTCTACTGGTTTGAGTGAGAATTGGAATTCTTGTCTGGAGCTGGCGGGGCCGGCTGATGTGATCTCCTGTTTACAGAAGGCGCCGGTAGTGAAGGGTGAGGAACTTCCTATTTTAGGGCGCAGAGGTTGGATTGTCTTATCTGCGTACAGGCTTGTACATGAGAGGTTGTTACAATTGCAGAAGCAAAATGTGGAAATGGAAGTGAAGTTGGTTGAGATTCAAAATGCTCATACCTTGTTGCGATGTCAAAATAAATTGCTTACCGACAAACTTGAAACGTATCAGACTATCGCCGAAAGGGCGGCTGTTCGTATTGCACGATATAAATACAAGAATCGTCGTGGTCGAGTTTCTAAACGGAAAGTGCGTCTGGTCGTGGCGAAAGCCAGACTGGACTGGAATCCTGATGAATGGGATGGTAATGTCTGGGACTCGAGTGATTCTCGTTCCTCGGATGAGAGGTGTGACAACCGCGAGTCTTCTCGCTCCGGACGTGCTTTTAACTCTGCTTCTTGTGCCACGGATGTTGCGTCCCACGACTACGATCGCTCTTTGCATTGTGTTGATGCTTCTCATACGGATTGTTCCTCTACATCTACTGATCGGGCTCCTTGTGCTGCTCTTCCTGCGGTCTCTGTGCATCCTGTTTTTCGTAGGAAGCTGCAGCAGGCTCCCGGTAATCCGAATGGTATTCCTTTGGACTCTTTGGAGGATTTTACTCAACAAGAAATTAGTGACATTTTGCAACGATTTCGACAGCGGGCAGGTGAGCCCTTGCTTACATGGATGGTGCACCTTTATGAACTGGGCGCTGCCGGTATTATGTTGGATGCTGGAGATTCTTTGAAGTTTTGTTCCTTGAGTTCGGATTCTACTGTACAAGATCATTTTCGTACTTATAATGGTGGTGGTCAAATCAGTTTGCTTCAGTTGGCGACTGAGGGTTGTAATCAAAAGTACCCTACTGAATCTGACTGGCCGGTGAATGACAAGCCGTGGTATACTTTGCGCGATGCTGCACAACGTCTCAAAGAGGAGGTGATGAAAACTTCGATTTTTCTGAGTACTGCTGACAGATTGCTTGATGGTTTGTTGACGTCCTCTGTGCGGAATCGTATTATTCGTTCTTCCCCGGTTGCTTATAAGCAAGTCATGATGACTTTATTGATTAATCAGACTGGTAATGCGTTGTCTATGGTACTGGAATCTGTACGCCAGCTCGGTGAGTTAGGTGATTGGTTTAAACCTGAACGACAGTCCCGGCCTGACACTCGTACTCCTGGAGACAATAAGCTTACTAGACGTGACATGTTTCTGGCACTTTTGGCTGATGGTGTGAGGAAGGAAGATATTGATGGTGAACCTACTACTCGTTTATGGGACTTGTTTCGCAAACGCGGTTTGGACCGAAAGGAGGGTGCACGACGTGTGCGAACGAATGAGTGTGATCGTTATTATTCTGATGACAGCGGTGATGACGGCCGTCGTGTGCATTTTGATCGTCGTGTTGATCGTCGATATGTACATGACGCGTCCCCTCGACGTGGACGAGAGAGAGAGCGGGAGGGGGAAAGAGAAAGGGGGAGAGATGATTATGTTAACAGCAGACGTAGAGATGAAAGGTGTGACAAATGCAAAAACAACAATTGATGGACGGAATGTTGCACAGTGGCAAAACATTCACCCCAGTCACAGATCTGGGCTTAATCCATCGTTATTTTGGTCACCACACCACCCCAGGTCAGACATGGGAATATGCAAATCAGTCTTGACCCTGTTCCTCATGGCAACAGTCCAGCCCGAACGGCCAAGCCATGTTTTCCCTGAACCCGAATCAAGCATCCTAGGACCGGTTTCTGGCTATCAGCCGTCATCAGCCAGGATAGCTTGATTCCAGTGGCATGGACAGCACGGGACTCACGTCTGAGCATATGCGTCCCACTCGGGGTGACAAATGCAAAAACAGCAATTGATGGACGGAATGTTGCACAATGGCAAAACATTCACCCCCCCCCCACAGATCTGGGTTTAATCCATTGTTATTTTGCTCACCACACCACCCCAGTTCAGACATGGGAATATGCAAATCAGTCTTGCCCTGTTCCTCATGGCAACACTCCAGCCCGAACTGCCAAGCCATGTCTTCCCTGGACCGGAATCAAGCATCCTAGGACCGCTTTCTGGCTATCAGCCGTCATCAGCCAGGATAGCTTGATTCCAGTGGCATGGAGAGCACAGGACTCACGTCTGAGCATATGGGTCCCACTCGGGGTGACAAATGCAAAAACAACAATTGATGGAGGGAATGTTGCACAATGGCAAAACATTCACCCCCCACAGATCTGGGTTTAATCCATTGCTATTGTGCTCACCACACCACCCCATTTCAGACATGGCCATATGCAAATCAGTCTTGACCCTGTGCCTCATGGGAACATTTCAGCCCGAACTTCCAAGCCATGTCTTCCCTGGACCTGAATCAAGCATCCTAGGACCGGTTTCTGGCTATCAGCCGTCATCAGCCAGGATAGCTTGATTCCTGTGGCATGGAGAGCACGGGACTTACGTCTGAGCATACACATCCCACTCGAGGTGACAAATGCAAAAACAACAATTGATGTACGGAAAGTTGCCCAATGGCAAAATACTCACCCCCTGTCACAGATCTAGGTTTAATCCATTGTTATTTTGCTCACCACACCACCCCAGGTCAGACATGGCTATATGCAAATCAGTCTTGACCCCGTGCCTCATGGGAACAGTCCAGACCGAACTGCCAAGCCATGTTTTCCCTGGACCGGAATCAAGCATCCTAGGACATGTTTCTGGATATCAGCCATCATCAGCCAGGATAGCTTGATTCTAGTGGTGTGGAGAGCACCGGACTCGCGTCCTAGCATACCGGTCACTCTTGGGGTGACAAATGCAAAAATGACAAATGATATACGGAATGTTGCACAATGGCAAAACATACTTCCGAGTCACAGACTCGGGTTTAATCCATTGTTATTTTGCTCACCACACCACCCCAGTTCAGACATGGCAATATGCAAATCAGTCTTGACCCTGTGCCTCATGGGAACAGTCCAGCCTGAACTGCCAAGCCATTTCTTCCCTGGACCGGAATCAAGCATCCTAAAACGGGTTTCTGGCTATCAGCCGTCATCAGCCAGGATAGCTTGAATCCAGTGGCATGGAGAGCACAGGACTCACGTCTTAGCATACAGTCACACTTGGGGTGACAAATGCAAAAACAACAATTGATGGACAGAATGCTGCACAGTGGCAAAAATATTACCCCAGTCACAGATCTGGGTTTAATCCATCGTTATTTTGCTCACCACACCACCCCAGTTCAAACATGGCCATATGCAAATAAGTCTTGACCCTGTGCCTCATGGGAACAGTCCAGCCTGAACTGCCAAGCCATTTCTACCCTGGACCGGAATCAAGCATCCTAAAACGGGTTTCTGGCTATCAGCCGTCATCAGCCAGGATAGCTTGAATCCAGTGGCATGGAGAGCACAGGACTCACGTCTTAGCATACCGGTCACACTCGGTGTGACAAACGCAAAAACAACAATTGATGGACGGAATGTTGCTCAGTGGCAAAACATTCACCCCAGTCACAGATCTGGGTTTAATCCATCGTTATTTTGGTCACCGCACACCCCAGGTCAGACATGGCCATATGCAAATCAGTCTTGACCCTGTGCCTAATGGGAACAGTCCAGCCTGAACTGCCAAGCCATGTCTTCCCTGGACCGGAATCAAGCATCCTAGGACTGTTTTCTGACTATCAGCTGTCATCAGCCAGGATAGCTTGATTCCAGTGGCATGGAGAGCCCGGGACTCACGTCTGAGCATACCTGTCCCACTTGGGGTGACAAATGCAAAAACAACAATTGATGGACGGAATGTTGCACAAGGGCAAAACATTCACCCCAGTCACAGATCTGGGTTTAGTCCATCGTTATTTTGTTCACCACACCACCCCAGTTCAGACATGGGGATATGCAAATCAGTCTTGACCCTGTTCCTCATGGCAACAGTCCAGCCCGAACGGCCAAGCCATGTTTTCCCTGGACCGAAATCAAGCATCCTAGGACCGGTTTCTGGCTATCAGCCGTCATCAGCCAGGATAGCTTGATTCCAGTGGCATGGACAGCACGGGAGTCACGTCTGAGCATATGCGTCCCACTCGGGGTGACAAATTCAAAAACAATAATTGATGGACGGAATGTTGCACAATGGCAAAACATCCCCCCCCCCCCCCACAGATCTGGGTTTAATCCATTGTTATTTTGCTCACCACACCACCCCATTTCAGACATGGCCATATGCAAATCAGTCTTGACTCTGTGCCTCATGGTAACAGTCCAGCCCGAACTGCCAAGCCATGTCTTTCCTGGACCCGAATCAAGCATCCAAGGACCGGTTTCTGGCTATCAGCCGTCATCAGCCAGGATAGCTTGATTCCAGTGGCATGGAGAGCACGGGACTTACGTCTGAGCATACGCATCCCACTCGAGGTGACAAATGCAAAAACAACAATTGATGGACGGAATGTTGCCCAATGGCAAAATATTCACCCCCTGTCACAGATCTAGGTGTAATCCATTGTTATTTTGCTCACCACACCACCCCAGGTCAGACATGGCTATATGCAAATCAGTCTTGACCCTGTGCCTCATGGGAACAGTCCAGACCGAACTGCCAAGCCATGTCTTCCCTGGACCGGAATCAAGCATCCTAGGACATTTTTCTGGATATCAGCCATCATCAGCCAGGATAGCTTGATTCTAGTGGTGTGGAGAGCACGGGACTCACGTCTTAGCATACCAGTCACTCTTGGGGTGACAAATGCAAAAATGACAAATGATATACGGAATGTTGCACAATGGCAAAACATACTCCCCAGTCACAGATCCGGGTTTAATCCATTGTTATTTTGCTCACCACACCACCCCAGTTCAGACATGGCCATATGCAATTCAGTCTTGACCCTGTGCCTCATGGAAACAATCCAGCCTAAACTGCCAAGCCATTTCTTCCCTGGACAGGAATCAAGCATCCTAAGACCAGTTTCTGGCTATCAGCCGTCATCAGCCAGGATAGCTTGAATCCAGTGGCATGGAGAGCACAGGACTCACGTCTTAGCATACCGGTCACACTCGGTGTGACAAACGCAAAAACAACAATTGATGGATGGAATGTTGCACAGTGGCAAAACATTCACCCCAGTCACAGATCTCGGTTTAATCCATCGTTATTTTGGTCACCACACCACCCCAGGTCAGACATGTCCATATGCAAATCAGTCTTGACTCTGTGCCTAATGGGAACAGTCCAGCCCGAACTGCCAAGCCATGTCTTTCCTGGACCCGAATCAAGCATCCTAGGACCGGTTACTGGCTATCAGCCGTCATCAGCCAGGATAGCTTTATTCCAGTGGCATGGAGAGCACGGGACTCACGTCTGAGCATACGCATCCCACTCGAGGTTGAAGTACTGGGTTGGGTTTTTTTCTGAACCGGTAACCCAGCGGTGCCAGGGACAACACCCAAAGACTTCGAGTCCTTCCTGTTCTAGACTACAGAAACACAGAGTCTTCTTGGTGAAATCAAAGATCGTATTTATTGGCTGCAGCCCGTAACAGTATACCCTAGAAGTACAACACGGTGTATATTCTCAGGAGACTGCTCCATCTTACAAAGCCAGCCTTCTCTTTTTATACAAAATATTATGCTTTAGGCAAACATTCCTTATTTTACAGTTGACCATTCACATATTTTCACTACAAAGAAAAAGCAGAGTCATGATGACAAGCCCACATTTCAGTTCGTCCAGCCCACAATCAATTATCCGGCAAGGCCCAGTATTTTCATCAGATATCAACGGACCCCCAATAAAAACGGGCACCTCCTCCTCGTAAAGCAAGTCATAAAGAAAGAAACAAGGACAGGTGTGTGTAAGATTAGGCATGGTTTGTGTGCGATGAAAGGTTTATGGCTTGATGTGCCTTGACACTATCTCGTTCGGCCACTGGGAAAGGAACTGACCGAACAGGTTTGGCTTCAGGCAGTGCAGTCTGCTTGCCCAGGTCACAGGGAAGTCAGCAAAGGTGTACGTGTCCTTCAGATTCGTTTTTGGCCTTAGTCATCGGCCTATGTGAGGGCAACACACAAAATGGCTGCCGTACCCAAAATGGAACCCGAGGGTTCAGGACGGGAATTACGATTTCAGGGTGATTTCGTCACTCGAATATGACGAAAATGCTTGTGCATGATATGCTAGTCATTCTCGGTCTGCTGATACCAAAATCGTCATGATACGACAATGTTTATGACACGGGTCCAGAATTTTCAGTACCACAGACCCTCCTTTTGCCCTTACATAGGCAATAACCTATACTCACGCTAATCTGAGTCCAGGTCTATATTCAGAAAGTCATTGAGATGTTGCTGTAGCATTATCCTATTACTTAGTTCATCCCTCGATACAGGTTTCCTTACACACGCTGTAGCACAGAGGCCACATATTGCAGGAGCACACTGTACGCAGAGACAGAACAGGAAAAGAATGGTTAAGATCATCCCAACGACCATCAGAATTTTCCATCCCCAGGCGGATATCAGTTCCAAGAACCACCCCATCAAAGACCAATCTCCTTTATCCACATGAATAGATTCAGAGATCTTATGTAGTTTGGAGATGGCCTGGTACACTGTTGGAGCATTATCTGGAATGAAAACACAGCAACTCGATTGGATCACTCTACATACCCCACCTTGGTCTGCAAGTATGACGTCTAACGCGACCCTGTTCTGAAGGGTCATAAGACGATCCGACTGGAGCTCAGCAGTCAAGTTACTAAGGGCACCAGCAGTTTCAACTACGGTGGACTCAACCACCCTCGTTAATTGCCTTATATTCCTGCTGTTAACCATGGGTCCCCAAAACGGCAGAAAACCCTTCACGAAGTCTCCAAATTCTTGTCCTGCAGTGTCCTCTTTACTGAAGACACCTCTAACTATCCTTGTCTTATGGTAATCTGCCGCAGCGGTGTAGGTGGGAGGCAACAGGAACGAAACAAAACATGTGCCCGAGAAGTCAGGGGGCAAACATGTATAGGCTCTATCATGGCAGATGAAATAGGTACCCTTAGCTGCTAGGAACGAAGGGGAAGTCTGAGACGAAAAAACATAAGTTTCAGTGCAGATACTCTTCCCTAACTGAGCTCTGGGATTCTTGCCATTACCTTGCAGACATAGGTGGCCCTGACGGGGTACAATCCAAATCGGGGAAGATCTCTTAGCTTGCTGTTTCTCACTCAGAGTTACTCCATATCCGGTCACGTTCCATCCTATATACACTAGTGTCTCATCTCTCAGGATAGTCTCATAGGAAATATCTTCCCTAATCATATCTACTATACCCTTAACTAGAGCACTATTCTTAGGATTATCTTTCACAGAACGTAGGGGGTAGACTTCATGTGCGTAGATGAACATTGTTCTGTATGCCCACACAGAACCATTATGGCTGAAAGGCAGCACTAGATAAGGGATACCTTTATCCGTAGTGTGAGGCATAAGACCACACACCCAACAGTTAGTCGTGTTTACTACTAGTTGGTGTAAAAGCTGAACGAAAGAGTTATTAATAAACTCTAATCTCCTAGCGGATTCATGTTCAGGGAGAGGGTGAAAAGAATGCGAGGAAACAGTAGGAGGAGGTATGGGCGGTGTAGTGGGTGCAAATGTCACTTGAAAAGAGAATAAAACATATCCTATTAAAAACATCATTACACTGAACAACATGAAAGTGTTATCTTGTGTTTAGCAGTCTGGACTTCTTTTTAGATATATCAAAGGACGAAACAACCTGTGCCTTGTATATCTAATGACAACTTTTGTATGTACCCTATTCAGTAAAAGTTTGATTTCTTTTTTATAAAAATATACTTTCTGTCTTGAAAAAAATAATAATCTTCAGACAACATAAAACCCTTGTTTCTTCGCATTATTTACTGTGTTAGTGTGGTAACACTGTATTTATAGATCCTATGTGACTAATTGCCTGAAGTTATTAACTCATTACAGCTATTGACTAAGAACAGTCTTAGGAATTCTGATTTTTTACAACAGAGTCCAATTACGCTGATAAATAATAACAGAACAAAATCCCTTGCTGGTCCCCTATCTTGTATAACAAGTATTGCCCGAGCCCGCAAGGGTATATTGGGTCGCTCACCATAATATTTTGTCTATCAGTCCAGGGCAACTCCCTTAGACCAACCAGAACTGTCGACCTAATGTCTTCAGCTGCACCCCAAAGACTTGGGCAACCGCGAACCGAGCTGAACCCGGATGGTGGTTCGAAAAACAAAAATAAAAAAGTTTCTCAGATGAGAGAGCTGCACTTTCAAAAATAGTAAAGAAAAGTAATTTTATTAGTCCATAGTTCTTGGCCTCAGATTATAGCGTCTTTTTCCAGGTAATGTCTGGTCCTGAAACAAGAGATCAGGCTCTGTAGTGTCCAATCGAATTGACGGCGGCACAGCTTCTTGCAAAAGATTGTCACTTTCTTGTTCAGAAATTGTTCCTTTTACACGTGCATCACTGAAAGGCAGAAAACGAGGCATAGTTTCAGTCTCTGAGTCAGCGACGCCCTCCTGGACCCACCGGTCGCACGGCAGAGGCAAAGGTACCCTCTTGCAATGTACACCGTGGATCCAGTGTTTCTTTCCTTCCACTCGGACGGCTGATCTCGTTGAGAGAAGAACTAGGTGAGGGCCGGTCCAGCGGGGCTGGTCATTCTTTGTTCGCTGGAAATTCTTGACCAGCACCCAGGATCCAGGATCGATCGGATGTCCTGGAGCTTCAGAGACCTGAGGCAGAGTATTGTGAACCTGTTGGTGTAAAACACGCTATTTAGCCGTCAATTCGTACAAATAATCAAGCAGTACAGGGTGTTCGATCTCACTGAATTTTGTCGGCCTTGGCACTCCCCATATGTTGGCCGGACGGCCGAACACTATTTCATAAGGACTTGCAGCCTGATTCATGTACATGCCGTTTTGCGTGTCCCTAATAGCGAATCATAGCGATTCGCTATTGAGGACACGCAAAACGGCATTCATGTAGGAATTGCTACTTAAATAGCGATTCCTACATGTTCTTTATTTGCGAGTAGCAATTTGCTACTCGCAAATACTCCCCATTCATTCCTATGGGCCAAGAGGCCCATAGGAATGAATGGGGAGTATCCCTCATTTGCGAGTAGCAATTTGCTACTCGCAAATGAGATAGCGATTTTAAGGGTGCCAGGGGTGTCCAAAGGACGCCCTGTAGCACCCCTAAAATGCACATTTGAACAGGTGTTGCGCGCACACATGTCCAAAGGACATGTGTGTGTGCAACATGCAACTTAGAAAAATGCTTTTAAAAGCATTTTTCTGAGTTTTTACTATTTACCGACAGGTCTGACCTCTCAGTAAATAGCGGCCCCAAAAGTCCAAAATCGCTATTTTGTTTTGTGTCATGAATAGCATTTGAGGAATCTCTATTAGAGATTCCTTAAATGCCATTCCACGCAAATATGCGAATTCTTACATAGCGATTTTTGCATTTGGTATCATGAATACCAAATGCAAAAATCGCACTCGCAAAGGGCCAGATTCTCAGAATCTGGCCCTTTGCGAGTGCAATTTACCTACATGAATCAGGCTGTAAGTCCCACTCGCGAATGCACAGTCATTCTTATTGATAGGAGTGCCAAAGGCAGAGCGTCAGGCCATTTAAGACCAGTGCTCGCTTGAATCTTGGCCAATTTCAGATTTAACGTGCCATTGTAGCACTCTACTAATCCAGCTGATTGGGGGTGATTTGCAGCGTGGAATTTCTGTTGGATACCTAGCCCTTCACATACTTTCTTCATCACTCGACCCACAAATTCACTCCCATTGTCACTCCAGACCATTCTCGGCATTCCAAATCTAGGGAAGAATTCTTTGACCAGGGCTTTAGCTGTTGATAAGGCAGTGTTGTCTTTCAGGGGATATGCTTCTACCCATCTTGAAAAGGCACAAACAACAACGAGTATGTATTTTAAGTTGTTGCACCTTTCCATGTGGATGAAATCTATCTGCAAAACCTCGAACGGATACGTAGGAGGCGCAAAATGACCAGCTGGAGTTGGGGTTCCCCTACCAGGATTGTATTTCAGACACACCATACAATTCTTGACCACATTCTCTGCACACTTAGGAATTCCAGCATTTGCCATACTGGAGCCAACAACTTACAAATCCCTTTCACACTAATATGGGCCATTCCATGGGCCATCGTAACCACTGCAAGCACATACGCATCGGGTAACAACCATCGCTGATGCTCTGACAATTCAACCCAACACCCATTTGCATCCATTTTACCCGTACTCTCTCTCCACACACTCAACTCTTTCTCTGTAGCTTCAGCTTGAATAGACTTCACACTCTCTATCATATCCTCACACATTCCAACGTCACCAACCCATCTTGCAGGGCCTGCAACATACATTCGACTCATTACATCCCTTGCTGTTTCTTTTGCGATTTCGTCAGCAAATACATTTTCACGACCAACATCATCAGTAACCTTCTTGTGTGCACTACATTTCACAATCTCAACTTGTAACGCCAAGGTCAGTGACTCAAGAAGCTCATTCACCAACTGACCATGCTGAATCTTAGCTCCATGCGAAGTCAGGAACCCACGTTCTTTCCACAATCGTCCAAAACTGTAAGCCACACCAAATGCATACTGGCTGTCGGTATATATGGTCACTTTCATTCCTTTCGACAACACACATGCTCTCGTAAGTGCAATCAACTCTGCTGCTTGAGCTGAATTATGTGGGATACGTGCAGCTTCAACAATCGTATGCAAAGTCGTGACAGCATATGCTGCAGTCGTATCACCATTCGGAAGCTTGAAGCATGAACCATCCACCCATAAGGTACCATCACACTTCATAAGAGGAGTGTCCTGAAGATCTATTCTCCCTTTCATTTCTTCTTCTGTTCTGAGAAAACAATCATGCTGTTCAGAAGCATGTGTCTCTGCTACAATCGGCAACAAGGTAGCTGGATTCAGCGTGTTGCATCTTTTTATGTGCACATGACTCGCTAACAGTGTTGTATTATGACGGCGATTGAGTTGAGCGTTAGCTAAAAGACATCGAGTTTTAACCGTTATCTTGACATTTGGCGGCGTCCATTTTTTATTTACGGCAGCCATTTTGTCTGCCACACATTGCCTCGTGTCGACCATGTGCGTTGTCCTACCTTTCTGCTCATGGCCTTTGAATCTTCCCGGCAACAGTCTAATAATAGCATCTCTGTGTTTCGCCGCTGACCGTTAGGCTCCACATCTGCTAATGGTTAGCCCTAGATTGGAATGTGTTAGCCGAGACCCCACGATTGTTAACTCCTCCCACTGATCGTTTGTGCTTCTCGATATTGCCTTGTATGGACATAAAATGTGCTCTTGTGCTTTGTACCGCCTTCTTGAGCCCCTGTGTGGGTATAAATAAACCATGTGTCCGGTAGCCCTTTGTGCTACTTCTCATAGTGCCGAAGGGTACTGTCTGAACTTTAGCACCATCTTATGAGATGTAATAAATTCTATGTTTTGCAATTCCAGTTTCCGTGCCAACTTATTCCTTTGGGTCTGAGGACTTCGTGCGCAGAAGGGCGAACCCCTTGCACTAGCGGGTCAGGCTGAGGCCTGTACGACAAATTGGCGCCGGCACGTGGGGCTCATCGGCGACTCGGATGCCCGAAGGATTGGTCGTGACGAAGGTTCGGAACTTCGCTGAGGTCGCGATCGCTACCAGATGAGACCCTGTCTTGGTATCCAAGGTGTTCCTTCCTTACTTTCCGATCCGACCATCCAGGTGGCGCCGGTCCTCGACTGAGATCTCTTCTGCGGGTCTGCCGTGCAGTGACCGTTTGGTCGAATTTTGAAACTTGGCAGTTGGAACCTGGACAGCCTACGATTGGTAAGAGTCGCTTGCGGCGCTTACCGCCTGTTGTAGGTTTTGGCAATCTGTGGGTCCCGTATTGGTAAGGCAGTTTTAGGAACGCTTACCCGAGCATTGTGTATTTGGATAGACTTGTCTACTTTGGTTTGGTTTGGGTTCTATGTAGCAATATATGGGTTGCAACTCATATAGGCAGGTGATGTACGGAGCGTTCTCCGCCTCTTCCTATGCATAGCGCGTCGTACTAAGAAAGTACCTTAAGCGCTCTTTAACTATGGTAGTGTATATGTTGCACTATTTTTGAAGCAATGCCTGTTTGCCGCGCACTTCGAAAGATGTGCTGCTTGTTTGGTGGCGCCAGTTTACGACTTGAGGAATCACAGCTGGCTCCCCCCGAGGGGACTCCTAGTTGAGATATGTATGTGAAGTTTGGTACTTCTGCCATAATGTACAGCACGTTGTGGCACAAGTACACTAAAAAGGATCCTGAGCTACGTTGGCCATTGTATGGGTCGTTTGATGCGCGAAAGGTTGAATATGTGGAGCGCTGTTTGTTTGAGCGAAAGTCTAGACGTGATATGTTTGAGAGTTTGCGAATGTGGGAGAAAGAAGTACGACAGCAGGAGAAACGTGAGAAAGCGTTGATCGAGAAAGAACAGCGAAAGACTGTGTATGAGAAAGCGCTGGAGTTACGAAAAAAGGAAACGAAAGAAATACAGGAACGAGAGGAAAAAGAACGAAGGTTACAGATGTCTGGCCAATATCCTGTCCGTCAGCCTCTCTATCCTGTCCTTAATAAATCACAAGATGATTTTTTGTTATTAGATCGACCTCCACCTCCGTATATCACTCCGTCTGCTCCGGCCGAGGGTGATGAGGACTCCGATTCAGAACAGCAGAAAACGCGGGACTCTCGATCTTTGTTGTCTGCAGAACGAGCGGCTGAACTCAGACAGGCTGCCCGCAAAGCATTGCGTAGCACACATTCTGCTGCCGATCTTTTAGCTACTATACAGAATTGGTCAGAAAAGGAGCAGATGTATTTCACTGCATCATTTGCCGATGAAGTCATTGAACTGTTTCGGAAGTGTTCCGATGTTTTAGAACCTGCTGATATCGCAGCTGATCATAAGCATATACGTGATGGTCTTCTTGTTTTTTCCCAGGCACACGATTTCGTTAGACGGCTAGTTAAATTACGAGATGAGACGAAACAGCTGAAGGAGCAGAAACAGGCTGCGGACGCCGTTCCACAGACTGATTCGTCCGGAGTGGCACAACGTCCTATCTTCGTGACAGATAAGATGATACCGGTTGTCATGAAACCCATGCGGGAAGCCGCGCCTTTGTATGTTCCTCCTAAAGGAGCGGGTGATAGTGATGATAAAAAATCTGTCGATGCGAAGGGCTATTTTATTTATAATTGGGTTTACACTCCCTGGAATAGAGCAGATGTGATGGCACTTAAAAATGCGTTACCTGACCCACGTAAAAATCCAGCTGCCTTTTATGAAGAGGTCGAGGGTGCTTTAAATCCATATGTTATGACCTTCTGTGATATAGATCTGTTTTTCGGTCTTTACCCCCAGATATGTGGAGGACCGTTCGTAAAATTGATGATCGTACTGTTTTTGGGGCCGAATGGAAAGAGATAGAGCGTATAGATCCAGATAGGGAGCCCGCCCAAAAACCACATAGACTAATATTAGATCTCCCTGCAACCATTTTAACTAAACTGAAAACGGTTATTCCCCCTAAAAAGATCGATTGGACTGTCTTAGCGTCCTGTAAACAAAAGGCAGATGAATCGGTTTCTGATTTCTTCACTCGTTTTGAGGAAGCCTTCCATGATTTTAGCGGTCAGTCTCTCACTGATGATACCGGCAGACATCTGTTTGTCGATAAGTATGTTTCAAATTTGTTACCTAGTATAGCGAGTCGATTAAAAGCTAGTGAAAGTTCTTGGACTACGTCCTCTTCGGCCTCTGTGTTGACGATGGCTCAGTATTATGAGCGCCAGGAGGCGGAGGCGAAGGGGACAGAGGACAAGAAGTCGAAAGAGTTCAAAACGAAAGTCATGTTAGCCCAAGTGTATGGTCCACCTGCTAGAAGTTACGATAGGGGTTCTGACAGGAATTATGATAGAAGTGGTCGAACAGTTTCCAATACTTCCTCTGGTCATTCAAACGTAGCTCCGAATCAATGTGTATATTGCAAACAGTTTGGTCATTGGGCGCGAGATTGCCCGGTGCTTCGAGCTCAGCGAGAGGCTCAGGAGCGGGGCCAAGGAGGGCCCGGCTCAGGTTACTCAGCGCCTCGTGGTAATCCGATATGAATTCCCATCCACAACAAAGACAAAACACATTTGATCAGCGAAACCAATGTCAAGTATCTGATTATACCACTTCTGGTTCGTATGATTCTGCTCATGCATAGGATTGCCTAGGATGGGGTAAGGAATCAGTTGAAGTCCCAGTAGATCAGACGGGTCCCTATGTTTCAGCACATGTTCTGGGCTCTACTGATCGGTTTCTGGTCGATACAGGAGCTACACGTAGCGCTTTGTCTAAACAATTGGTTCCGAGGGCTCCCCTGTCTGGCACAACTATTACTTCGATATGGTTCGATGGGACACCTTCCCTTAGCCCATTGTCCCAACCACTTCTATTCTCTATTGATAAATTTGATGCTCCATGCCCGTTTTTGCTTTCCCCGAAAACTCCAGATAATATTTTTGGCCTTGATATGTTAAAACAGTTTAGAGCTACAATACGATGTTTTCCTGAAGGGGTGCGTGTCATTCTAAATGATAATTATATCGAATCTGATAGAATGTGTTTGATTCACGAAGATATTGCGTTAGCGTCTCTTCCTGCATCCCTATGGGCTACCTCAGACACTGATGTGGGTCAGATGGTTATCCCTCCGATCCAGATTAGTGTCAAGGAGGGAGCTGTGTTACCTCGTTTACCACAATATCGCATCTCACAGGAGGGAGAGGAAGCACTCATACGAATTGTACATGATTTGATACAAGTTAGGGTTGTTGAAGAGGTCCCATACAATGTTTGTAACAGCCCGATTCTTCCGATTTTGAAGAAAGATTCAGATACACGAATTTACAGGTTCATTATTGATCTGAGGGAAGTGAATAAGATTGTGATACGAATAATCAACAAAGACCACCTGAAATTCAATCAGTAGGTATTCTAGTGTTGCTGGAATACACTTAGTGTGTTAAAATACCTTACCACGGAAGCCACTGACGAAGGAGGAAGCACCGAGGTGCTGAGGATCACTGGACCCCACTTACCCTTCGCCCAGCGCTGGCTCATGGGGCATTGTCTCCTTATTTCAAAAGTATGCATCTTGATGTATATACATTTCTCTCCCTTGACAGCTAGAATATGGTGTTCTACAGTGTTGTGTGTGTGCTTACAACATCAGAAATTCTGATTTAGCTAGAATACATATATCTATAAAATATATTTATACACATTGATAATACATTACACTCCCATATTGTGGTAGAACATTAGTGAGTGACAGGGGGATCTATACCCGGTCCTGACGAAGGGGCATGTCGCCCCGAAACATGTTGACCCACACAGGAGAGCAAGCTTAGTAACCCGCCTTTGCTCTCCGCCTCACCCCTTTTAACAATACCAGCCAGTGCCTATTAAACGGTTTTTTCTACCACTAGGCCAGGTATTTTTTAACTTCACTTGTAAAAACACTCCTGACCCCACTGACACTCACCTCATTTCACTCACATAGTACTCACAATTTAAAGGTGCTCCTGCATAGTCGCTTGTCGCAGCACTGCCCCGTCCCGCAGTGGGAAGACCCCGATGATGAAGCATGACACCAAGGGCCCTTTTGGTTTGTGAGGGGTATTTTAACACACTAAGTGTATTCCAGCAACACTAGAATACCTACTGATTGAATTTCAGGTGGTCTTTGTTGATTATTCGTACTTTCGCAAGAGGAGGATTAGCCCACCGCGGTGCTGAGTGGCACCACCTCTTCACTCCCTTTTTTTGATATCCCTTAAGATTGTGATACCACAATACCCTGTGGTTTCAGACATTACCACACTTCTTACTTTAGTCCCTCCGACTGCTACTACATTTACTGTAATCGATTTGAAGAATGCTTTCTTCTCGATCCCTATTCATTCTGATAGCCGATATTTGTTCGGCTTCACTTTGAATAATCGATCGTATCGATTCTGTAGAGTTCCCCAAGGTTATACTGAAAGTCAGAGTATTTACAGCCAAGCATTGAAAAGGGAACTTGATTCTTTTGAATTGACCGAAGGTGTGGCTCTCATCCAATATGTCGACGACATCTTGTTGGCAGCCGAAACCCTAGAACAGTGTGAAAAATGTACGTTGTCTCTCCTTTCTTTTCTTGCTTCACATCATCACAAAGTCTCCCGAGAGAAACTGCAATATTGTAGACCAAAGGTAACCTACTTAGGTCACCTTTTGTCTAAGGAGGGCCGTGCATTGACATCAGATCGTATACAAGCAATTTTAGACACGCCAGTTCCCACCACACAGAAAGGAGTACTCCCTTGCACTTTAATAGGGCGGAGGTGGAGAAAGCAATCCGCGCCACAACTAGGAACAAAGCCCTTGGCCCGGATGGGGTACCGGCGGATTTTTATATACATTCACCAGAACTATGGGCGGGCATCTTAGCTAATGTATTCACAGCTGCAAATAGTACCCCTCCACCAACTACATGGGTGACTTCCACTATAGTCCCCATATTTAAAAAAGGGGCAAAGGGACGATCCGGGGTGTTATCGGCCCATATCCCTTCTGGACTCCTCAATAAAGATCTTGGGTAGAGTGCTTTTGGCCAGGTTAAGGGATAGCCTGGAAGGTTGTGGTGGGTTGGCCGACATTCAGTATGGCTTCAGAGAGAAAAGAGGTACGATTGAGCAGTGCTCTAACTTGCACCTGTTGATCTCAAAATATACGGTGGCCAAGGAGGGGTCCTTGTACTTAGCATTCATGGACCTCTCCTCGGCCTTCGACTTGGTCAACAGGTCCAAGCTCTGGGCTATCCTCTTGAGGATGGGGATTGATGAGGCCTTGGTTGGGTTCATGGCCTCACTCCATCAAGAGCTTTGTGCAGTAGTGAGGGTCACAAGAGAAGGCAGATGTACGCCCCGTTTTAACTCGATGCGGGGTGTTAGGCAGGGCTGTATACTGGCTCCTCTGCTTTTTACAATCTATATCAATGACCTCGGCAATCATCTAGAGGGTCTGCGAGAGATGTTCCGCGTGTAGGAGAAGTTAAGATCCCGGCTCTCCTATACGCGGACGACGCCGTGCTTATAGCTCGTACTGGCGTTTGTCTCCAACAGCTTTTGGATGCATTTGGTATCTTTATGGACCATCTTGATTTGAAGGTTAATTCACATAAATCACATACTATGGTCATTGGACCGCAAAACAAAAGATCCATGGTAAAAACATTCAGATGTAAAGGTGAAGTAGTGTCTAGAGTCCCCGTTTTTCCCTACCTGGGTGTGCTTTTTGACAACAAGGGTACCTGGGGTCCCCAGGTAAGGGCCAAAAGCTTAGCTGTGACAAGGACATCAATGGCCCTTTTGGGTTTTGCAAAAAGGTTGGGCCACAGACCGATGGAAGCCATCTTAAAGGTGTATAACAGCAAATGCTTCTCTGTGGCACTTTATGGCGCGCCTTTATGGGGTTATGTTCGTTTGGAAAACATCCAGAAGGCAGAAAATAGATTTTTACGTGCTCTTTTGTGCCTTCCCCAATCGACACCGACTTTCTCCATTCACGCAGAGGTAGGATTGGATTATGTCCAAGATAGGTTAAAACTAGCGCCTTTAATATACTGGCTCAAGACATGGCTAAATTCAGAATTAACCCTTAACCATCTGATCATGAAAGATGTTATGTCCTTAGAGCATAGTAGTGCAATCCCATGGCTGGCTTATTTGGAAAAAACCTTTACGATCCTGGGACGGCCAGATTTGTTTACGGACCCTTCTGGTATATCCAAACATGATGTGGATACCATAAAAAAACAATTTATGCTAAGCGCAAGAATGAGCCGTGAAGAAACTGAACTGTTAAAGCCATCAGTTAGACGTCATTATTTGTTAGTTAACTCACCTGCACTTGAACCTTATTTATGTTTTGTCACTAATTCATTTCATAGGTTTCTTTTAACGAAATTTAGGTTTAATCTTATTCATTTTTATTTGGGCAGTTTCAATACATGGACAAAACCTGAGCTAGCTCCACCGTGCACATGTGACAATTTTTCTGCACAAGACACCATGCACTTTATTATGTTTTGTGATTATTTTTCCGAACAGAGAAAAAAACATTTGTTACCTGTTTTAAGGGAAGCTGGCTTTTCCCAGGTTAGACCAGCCATGCTCTACCTTCAATCAGTGAAAAATATCCGCATTACATATTGCCTGGCAAATTTTTTAGTGGCGGCAGCTAGATCTAGATCATGCAGGAGTTTAGAAAATCACCCTGTATAAAATGCTTGTATAGATTTTTATTTCTGTTTTTATCATAACACTTGTCATATGTATTCGATTGCAATGAAATTGTTTAATTGTATTTTAATTGTATATAACACATTTTTATGCTCTTTGTATGATTTTTAACTAAATTGAATAAAGATAATTTGACTGACTGACTGAGTACGTGCATTTCTGGGTCTCACTTCTTTTTGTAGACAGTGGATTTTGGGATTTTCACACATTGTTAAGCCCTTGTTAGCACTTTTGACGAAAGATACCCCTGTACCCCTCCCATGGACAGATGAATGTGAGAATGCTTTTCGACAGTTACGACAAGCTCTTTGTTCAGCACCAGTGTTAGGCACACCAGATTACACGAAGATTTTCACACTTTACGTGCATGAGAAAGATGGATGTGCATTGTCAGTGTTGGTCCAGTTACACGGCGATAAGCAGCGCCCGTGTGCATACTTCTCTGCAGTGCTTGACCCTGTTGCTAGAGCATTACCTGGATGTTTTCGTTCAGTTGCAGCAACAGCGGTATCTATTCGACAGAGTGAGGGAATAGTTTTGTCACACAAATTGTTAGTGTTAGTACCACATGCTGTTGATGCGCTTTTGAATCAGACAAAGACGCAGCACTTGACTAGCGCTCGTCTTACAGGGTATGAATTGACACTGTTAGCCCCCCACATTACATTGAAGAGATGTGCAACTTTGAACCCAGCTACTCTGTTGCCATATACGGTGACTCAGCCTCAGTCACAAGAAACGCATGATTGTATTTTTCTGACTGAAGAACAGACAAAGGGTCGTATCGATTTACAGGATACGCCCCTTCCAGATGTAGAAGGTGAATTGTGGGTTGATGGGTCTTGTTTGAAATTACCGGATGGTACGACCTCAGCCGCATATGCAATCACCACACTTGAGACGATAGTGGAGACAGCTCGCATACCACAGAGATCGGCTCAAGCAGCTGAGTTGATAGCACTGACACGAGCATGTGAGCTCAGTGCTGGTTTGTGTGTGAATGTTTACACAGATAGCCGCTATGCTTTTGGAGTAGCGCATGATTTTGGCCTACTCTGGAAGGAAAGAGGCTTCCTTACGTCTCATGGAATGCAGATAATGCATGGAGATTTACTGCACAATCTCCTGACTGCATTGACATTGCCAAAGAAGAGTGCTATAGTGAAGTGCAGTACACATAAGAAAGTTACAGACAAGATTGGTCAAGGAAATGCTTTTGTAGATCGTATAGCACGTGAGACTGCCATGCAGAGAGATACCACTTCTATGTATGTGGTGAAGTCGCAAGCTGAAAGATGGTACGATGCTAGGCAGGAATTACGAGAGATACAGAAGACAGCTTCTGATAAAGAACGTGAACAATGGTCTAAAGAAGGAGAGTTAGATGATGAAGGTTGTTGGAGAAACAAACAAATGGATCGATGGAAGCTGCCTATAGCTTTCGTGCAACCCATGGTTCAGATGGCACATGGTGTGGCACATGTTGGAGCTCTTGCAATGACGAAAATGCTTACGCAGGTTTGGGAGCATCCTGAGATTGCCAACACAGCTAAGAGAGTAGTACAATCTTGCTTGATTTGCTTGCAATATAATCCTGGAAAAGGGACACGAGCTCCATCTGGAGGGTTTGTTACACCGACTGCACCTTTTGAAGTCTTGCAAATGGACTACGTTCAACTTGAGCGGTGTAATAATTTGAAGTATGTCCAAGTGGTGGTTTGTGCTTTCAGCAAATGGATTGAGGCATACCCCACGAAAGATAATATGGCTATTACTACTGCTAAGGTGCTATTGAAGGAGTTCTTCCCGAGGTATGGTGTTTTCAGACTTTTATGGAGTGATAACGGACCTCATTTTATTGGGGAAGTTATCAAGTATGTCCTGAAGGGATTAGGCATTAAGCAAAAGTTTCATGCTGTGTTCCATCCACAATCTGCAGGGTTGGTGGAAAGGTATAATGGCACTCTCAAGCTCAAGATTGCGAAAATTCAAGCCTCCACGAAGTTAACATGGCCAGATGCGCTGCCATTGGCACTATTGTCCATTAGATCGGTGCCGCACTCTCGAACGGGTCTTACCCCGTACGAGGTAGTGTTTGGGCGGCCGATGAGCATCTGGGGAGTTCCGAAGCCAAGATCTGTGTATGATGTACCTTGTGTTTTAATGAATGACTATTTGGCACAATTAACTGACAGCTTGGTTTCTATTCATCAACAGGTTCGAGAAGCGCTCCCTGATAAATCCCAAGGTGAGGGCCATGGTCTCCGTCCTGGAGATCTAGTGATGATCAAGTCCTTTGAGAGGTCGAACAGCTTGGAACCGAGGTGGCGTGGTCCAGAGCAAGTCCTCCTGGCAACGAGGACGGCAGTCCGGACGACCAACAGGCGCAACTGGGTACACAGTGCCCATTGTCGCAAGGTATCATCGACCTTGGTGGATCCTGCTGTCTTGACTGATCATCGAGATATTCTAGCTACTGAGAAAAGCCCTGCTGTATCACCTGACGGATCTGCGGAGTTCTTCCCGGACCAGACAACTTCTGGAGCAGCACGTTATAGTTTGAGATCGAAGAAAAGGCTGTGAAGAGGTTTTTTGTTTGCGAGACTGGTTGAGCAACCGCTCTGGGTAGTAAACGGAGTGCCGATATGACAAGGGAGGGGGATCAGCCCTGCGTAGTGTAGTGATACCTGTCTTAATCTGTGGCGAAGAAACCAACGGCTGCCCAGGGTAAAGAGCTTATTGACTATTTTTATTTTTTTTGTTTTTTAGTTTGAAGAAGACTTTCGAGACTATGAATGCTACTAAGAAAAAGATTTTGGGAATGTCGAGTGTTTTTGTTGTATTAATAGTTATTGCAGTAACTACCTGGTTAATCGAGATAGCAAGCCCTGCTCTAAAAAAAATTTATGGTTCCTACTACTCCGATTCCAGAAGAGCATCAGCACTTCACTCTTCCCTATCATGAGCATAAGCATCGAGAGTCTTACTTGAACAATACCTTTGTCCAGATGCTGCACCACACTCATGACGCTACAAATACCACGAATTGCTGGATTTGTGGTATGCTCCCAGCTCATCAGAAGAAAGGTGGAACGCCATTTATTCCACTTCCTTTTTCGCATAATGGTTCTTGTCGAGCTTTGTACACTCTTCTCTTTTCGAATCGGAAACCTACCGTAGGTGGACTTCTTTTCCGTTTGCATAAAGAGTGTTATCAAGATGAACATGGTTACCCGCAAGCGAATGGAACTATATGGGAGTGGGAAGAATATCGACCGGACAATGTCTCTACGCCTTATGTTTTCACCCATACGAGAGACTCTACCACGAACAATGAATCTGTGATTACTGTAACACGAACCAAAGCGAACTTATGCGTGCAAAGTACTGGACGAATTCCAGTGGGGACCAGCGAATGCGTTGTTGTGTTAAACTTAGATGGAATAAACGATAGTACATTTTTAGCTTCACATAACACATATTTAGTATGTGGAAGTTATGGTTATCATAGATTACCTATAGGGTGGTCCGGTGTATGTTATGTATCTTTCCTATTGCCACCTGTTTTTCTTGCACCTGCTTCTTATCATCAGGATTTTAAACTGTTTCAAAATATTTCTATGAATCGATATAAACCAACCATTCGAGTTGATGATATTGATCAGACGGATACTAGTCTGCAGCAATATGTTGATTTCAATTTAGGCTTGTTCCCGTTTGTAGGTGCTGCCTTAAACAGCAGGAAAATACGACGTTTAACTAGAGTAGTGGAAGCTGTCACAAATGAAACTGCTGTAGCCCTTGGCAATATTACTGAAGAACTACAAACTGCTAGAATTGTAACTCTCCAGAACCGCATGGTCTTGGATGTTTTGTTGGCAGATAGAGGAGGCGCATGTAAAGTGATCGGAAGTAGTTGTTGTGTATACATACCTGATAATTCGCCTTCCGTCTATGAAGCAATCCTTAAACTGCATAAAATAGCTTCTGATATTCATGAGAAGAATGGTACCTGGACATTTACGGGATGGTTTTGGGCTCTGATTTCTGCTTGGGGTTGGAAACTATTGACTATCCTGTGTATTGCAATTGCATTGATTTTCACCTGTTGTATATGTATGCACTGTGGTCCAATGTTATGTTCTATGTGCATAACTGCCTGTATACCGTCCAGAGGAAATGCCGTAAAAGCGCAACAATTAGTGGACAAGGAAGTAGCCAATATAATGTGCATAGATATACGAGATGAATGCACAGATTATCCTAAAAGAGCCTATGTCTTTAGCTAACGCTAAAAGGGTCGTCTGTTGTATTATGACGGCGATTGAGTTGAGCGTTGTAGTGTAGTTCCTATTATCCCAATAGGCTCTGCGCATTGGAATAATATCTTCAATGGTATAGACGTAGGACAGAGGTTAACTAGGTCTTCTACTGACGATATTAGACTTAAAGTTTTGTGTGCCAGCTAGCTCAGAGTTCACTAGAAACTTTCTCGAATAGGCAAGGAGGAGTTTAACCTCCCTGGATAGACAAGAAGGGATTTAGTTTCTGACAACCATAGAACATGACAACTTTGCTCTCCCTAATCAAGAGTATATCTCTAGAGTCGTGTGAAAACAAAAGACAATTATTTTACTCAGTCAGTACGTGCATACTTAGTTTCACCAGATTGTAGAGAAAAGGAAGAGATGGGCGTGTTCAATAAAAAAGGTGTTATTTATTGATCAGTCTCTTTTCTCATACAAGAGAAATGAATCGCTATGATTGCAATACTTATAGTTAAGTAAAGTGCATACAGTAAAAGCAGGATTATAAAATAATACTGTAAAAGCATTGATATGGTTTCTTAGCCATATGATACTTTAAAATGGATAAAAGTTATACATACATATAGACATTGACTAATCGTACTCAACTGGTGCTTCTAACTACGCCTACCCCGGTGTACCTGACCTAAGCCTAATACGTGGGAGGGAGTAAATAAGTAGCAGTTTAAGTTAAGTTTGCTTTGCCAAGAGTCTGACTCAAGAATTCTCTGTAAGGGGTTAGTCAGTTCAGTACCTGGGATTTAGAAGGCAGGAGGGCTGGTATCTCTCTCTCAGGACTCGGTATCCCAGTTACCCGCGAGGGCAAGCCGGAAACGCCGGAGGCTGGATTTCTCTGCAGGAGAAAAGACAGCGTCTCTCTCAGCGCGTCAAAAGGGAGGGGCAGCGTCCGTGGGCTTCCTGCATCAGCTGGGCTCTCCGGCAAGTAGCGCTGCTCCAAGCTCATCACCACCGTGTCTTTGCTTAGGGCAGCGTCGGTATATTTATACCTGAAAGGTGCAGAGTTTGACGTAAGGATGGACATAAAACGTCAGTAAGGATGTCATAAGAACTGGTCGTTCTTACATTCTTTACAGGAGTTCTCGAACGAAATCAAAACAATAGCTGTGGGGGATTTCCCAGGTCTGCTGGTGGTTTGGTTTGTTTTGAGAACTCGGTGTGCTTTCTAGGGGGCTGGAGGAATAGTGCTTGCTTAATGTGATAGCATGCGCTATGACTTAATCTAAAAGCAGGTTTCTGTGCCTTTGTATGGATATTAGTGATTTATTAACCGGACAAGGGTCAGAAATAGGAGTATCGATATAGGTCCCTATATAAACACACTACACCCACTCCACGCATTTATGTACATATTTACTAACCTAAGCAGTAGTAAACATAACTAACAGTGCATGTGTATATCGAACCACCCAAAAAGACATTTTTTTTTCTTTGCATTTGAAAAATGGCTCATGCGAAATACACGAAATGAGTATAGGTACTGTATGCATTCAAGCAGTATAATCATTCAAAAAAGAGATGCACATTTTATATCAGCATGAATGATTTGCGAAAATTACACATGAAATGGCTCTTAATACAGAAGAAAAAGTGCGAGACCACTTCATCACATATAAATACAATCACTTGTAAATAAGCTAGAGGTTGAGGTAATGTAATGTTTCTAGAGTTCCTAAAAATAGAAGCTCTGTTCTCTAAGAATAGTTTTACTTTAAGCAGAAGATAAGTGCAAAAAGGGAAATATTTTTGGATTTGAAAAAGTTCCAGTTTGTCAGGGGTGAAGAGAAAAAATAGTTCACAGTCGCTTTGTTTTCACAAAGCTGAAGGCCAAATTCAGAGTTCAGGGAACGCTGTGTGCAATTTCGTTTAAAGTCACGCTCTCTGTTCTGGTGAAAACATCATTTCAGACAGACTCTCGAAAAAACAGTCTACTGCTTCTGGTGAAAGTTCGACCAAGTTGGAAAATGTCGCTATCATGCAGTCATGAGCATGTTCGCTTTCAGTGATGGTTTGATCAGAACTGCTTACAGATGGTTGTACCTGGTTGATGCTGCTTTCATCCTGTACTTCACTACCCTTCAATCGTAGTGGTGAAGTCTCCACCAATGCCGTCATCAGGATAGGTAGCCGCTGGGGACAGCACAATGCATGAGCCTTTACTGGACCCAACAAAGTATCTGCATCCAATGGTACTTCTGATTGTAGTGTAAGACAGGTGTCCAACACGCATTCTTCGCCGCATAGCTTGCACCTCAATACAGGCATAACACAATTCTGCCATATGGGTCTGAACGAAAGAAACCAGGTCATATTCAGATCTCGTAGCCGGGCTAATCCAAGGACTTTAGTTATGCGGTCCCGGTAGCGTATAGCTAGGATCGTTTCTTCCATTGTTGCTGGAGTCTTGTCTGTGACATGGCTTGCCATAACGAAGCAAGAGTAGCAAAAATAAAATGCCTGCTACTAGTCCCAACAGGAGTGGAAGTCCGCCAAAGATGGAATGGACGAAATTAGGAAAAATACCCAGGACTGCTTTGGATGGTGTCAACCGTCCCGAAAAAACGGTCTTAAATACACTCGCGATACCACTTGTATCAGAAATGTTTAAGATTTCGTTTAGCATTTCTGCGAAGTGTAGGGGGCAATTTGTTGATAACAATGCATGTATCTCACCCGTTGTCCTTGCAACTTGGAGATCATACGTTTCTTTTGATGACGTCAAAGGAGTTGGCGTCTGTAGGAGCACAGTCTTCATTCTGCTTAAAGTATCAATTCGAATAGAAGAGATTTTCAAACTGGGCCAGATTTTTCCCTCCCTGTCTGGAGTGTCATTCGGAAACAATACTCTCTCACAACAAGGGACCATGGAGCTCACGCTTACTAGATAAGGTTTTCCTGGCAGCAAGCCACAAAATCTGTGATCCACAATTAGAATGTAACTCCCTTGAGAAAGTCTTCTAAAGAATGGTTCTATTTGCGTTGCAGGTGTGCCGAGCTGGTGACATGAAAGGTTATTTGAAGTCCCCTCACAGGCCCCATGTAAACTTATACCCTGACACAGAAGTATACCACTTAGTGATTTTTCACAATTATTACCACTAAGAAATACACTCTGTCCTTTATTACTGTAACATGTGTGTGTATAAGGTAAGTTCCATGTTGACTTAATGTATCCTTTATCCAACCTTTCATATGTAAATGTAAATGTAGTTGAGCTTATATAGCGCACAGCTACCCGCAGTGGGTGTCCCGGCGCTTGCTTAGGGAACCCGTCCTGATATTCCCCTGTGAGATAGCAGGGTATCCACAAGGTGAAAGTCAGGCATCCCGCCGCGAGGGGCCGTTGTGGCCTGCCTGTATATATTTTTGGCAGTATTGAAACGGGAAAGTCGTTATTGGAATAGTTATGATTCCGTGTATTATCCATTCAATGACAGGTCGTTCTGACTTTGTCAATGGCAATCTCTCAAGTTTTTCAATGCTCAGAATTGTATAACCAGCACCCTTTTGTGCCAAGCTGATTTGTGTATCAGTAAGGTTAAAGATACAGAATAATGACGTTGTGTTGATTAAACGCCAAGGCACGTAGCCTGAACGCAGATTTTGTAACGTCCAGCCAAGCTGTACAATAGAACGTAATTGGGACTGACCGTGTTGCAACATCAGTAAGTCTTGCTCTATTATATCGATTGCAGATGATACAATACTGTCCAGTGAATATATTCTGGAAGACCGAGTCATTAACCCATTGTCTACAACAGAAAGTGATTTTTCCAAATTAACACGGTCAATTTCCCGTATTCTCTCTGCTGTCTCAATTTGAGTTTCTTTCCAAGCTTCGTTGTAAGCTGCATATATAGAGGCCGCTATGAAACGTTTTTTACGCTGTTTGCGTGGTCCCATAATGAAATCACGCAAGTCAGCACCTTCTTTAAGTAAAGTCAAGTGTTGCTTAATTTCAACCAGTGTGGATGTATGTAGCCATTCGAGGCAGCGTTTCCCTACACTGTAAGTAGTTACAATCCCTGGATGTTGTCTCTGGGAGTATCTAGGGTCTGGCCTGGTCAACGTGAACCCCTGTATTTTGTTCAGAAATCTATCTTGACAGTTATTTGTGTCTGTGGGCCAGATCAACCATTTTTTCCAATCAGGATTCGTTCTGTTTTGGTTTAAAATATGGGTTACGTCTATCTCAACATCTGTAGTGCTATTACTGTCAGGTGTTGGTTTTGGAATAGACGGTTTGTTTAAGTCTTTAATTTTGGCTAGGCCAAGACAGGTTGTCTGTTGAATTGTATCATTCAAGAATATAATTTGTTCTGGGATCATGCAGGCTCTAAATAATGATTCTATACCTTGCACTTGCCAATCTTCTGTACCCCAGATCGTTTTTGTTTCAATATTATTGTTCCAGAAATCAAAACCGAATGTTTTCATTTTTTCAAAAAATTTCTCTGAATAGATTAATTTTGTGTTTGTAAGCATGGTTTTCATTCCTGTCCTATTTAACAATTTGAAATAAAATGTTTCTGCATCACTTGTGTTGAACCCTGAGAAATAAGAACATTTTTCATAAAATGTTTTTGAACTGCCTTTTGGCGGAGTAGCACAATGTTCCCATTGGTTATAATTAAAAACATTTCTAGGTTGAGCAGATTTATGCAGATAATGGTGACCATAGTGGTTGTAACAATACATCTGGTCATAATTAGATGAACCCTGTAAATAATCATGTTCTGTAAATTTAGCTGACATCACTAGATCTGACATCATATCATTAATACTTTCAAAGTCCCAATCATCAGGGAATGTGCTTGGTTTTACAAAGTCACTCAATGAAATCTTGAATTGATGAGGATACTTCAGGAGCGCGACCGGACCATAGATTTCGTAATCAGTTTTGTCCCATGCTACCCCACCGGGTATAGGATTGGCTGTGAAGTTTACTGAAGAAAGTTCTCTTTTCTCGATGTGTGAAGACTTGTGTGGTTTTAGGACCAAGTTGATTTTCTGACTTGCTGTGTCCATTGTAACATATTTTCCCTCAATAAAATGTCCCAAGCATAGTACCATGATGAGCCAAAGTATGAGGACGAATACACCTAGTGCCACCCAAATTTCAATCCATGGAGATATCAGATAGGTTTCTTTTAGTTGATGAAAAAGTTCCTTTGCTTTGTCTTTAAAAGTTTTTGTTGTTGGCTGTTCCTCAGGTTCACTTGGATCCTCAGAAAAATCATCGAAGTTGATGAAGTAGCCTGATGCTGTTCTGTCAATTGTTTCAATTGCTTCTGGATTCCTTTTTGCTTTTGGAATTTGCTTTGTTTCATTAGCATAGTCAGTGGTTACATCATTGTAGATTGGTGTTTCTTGATGTAAGAATTTGATTTGGGTTTCAAGAGGTTTTAGTTCCATGGCTTTGTTGCATAGTCCTTGTTGATTCACTGTAGGTTTATCAAAGGTGATTAGTCTCTCAGTTTGAACCTCTGTATTTGTAGCAAACTTTGGTGTTCTGCTACTTCTTGGAAGTCCACTTGACCTACTACTTGTTATCAGCCACATGATTGTGGTTTAACCAGGTCGATGGATACAACTCGGTTCTCCTTTTTACCAGCAAGGGGCGGTAATACTACTGATCTTGTCCCGTTGACAGACAAGACAGGTACTGCTTTTCTGTAAGAAGGCCCAAATTCCTTCTTTACCGCGATCTTCTCTCTGACCAGATCCCCGATTTTTGGAATCCAGACAGGCCTTGCTGGGACAGGTGGTTTCTCTTCAGTGGTTGTTGGTTGTTGTTTCAATTTTATGTTGCTCAGGTCTTTTCTTTTTTCATTTAAGTCCTGTAAAATAGCCAAACGATCTTTGATATCAAAGCATTTTTCTTTCACCACTGAAGTTTGACTATCGAGGTCCTGGATTAACATTCTAGTCCCAAACAATAATTTGTACGGACTGAGACCTCTCAGAGAATTTCTTGGCAGATTATTAAGACTACGTTGGACACTTATTAAATGTTTGACCCACCCAGCTCCCGAACCTAATATCTTTGCCATTATAGATTGCTCTATGCCTTGGTTTTTTCTTTACACCATCCCGTTTCCCTCAGGAAGGAAGTGATAAGAGTCCCGCAATGCAATGCCCATGCTGGCTATTCCCCCCCCCACTAGCTCGAGAGCTAAAGGCAGGACATTGGTCAGAATGTAACACGCTCCATGCGTATATGCCATTTTAGACTCGCAAATCTTTATATAACAGGTCAGACGTCAGCCGAGAGCTGGGGTCTACATTATAAGTGAAAAATAGTCTCTATATGTTAATATGACGCATTATTCATAATGGGTTTTATTGTTTAATCCAATCTGGAGCAAAACGCCATGGTAATATACTGTCTCGGTCGCCACTGCAATCTCTGTTGCAGTCTGGACAGTTTTTTACAAATATGTGATGTTCCAGGCTCATTCCTGGCCACCAGTATATTGATTGTAATTCTTCCAGAGAATCCTTAAGCTTAAGGTGTCTAAGACCCTCACCCATATGTGCGCCTGATATTAACAAGACTCTCCTGTTCGTGTTTGGAATTATTCTATCCCCCACTCCAGGGATTTCAGCAAAAGGAACGGAGTTTGCATCGATTATGTATGTATAATTGAGTGGATAGTTGATGGGTAGCGCTGAGTAGTCGCCTTTTGATGACGTTTTCACCGCCAGCATTGTTTCCCCGTCAATGTATTTTCCTGAACGCTTTTTTGTAGCTACGGAAGCCGATTTAGTTGCTTCCGCTGTGGCTGTCTCAGCCAATGAATTCCTTGCAACGTGAACGCCATCACGCTGATGACTCAGTGAGTGTATCACGTGAGTCTTTGGTAGTTCTTTCTGTAAAAGAACTACTTGTTCCCAAAGCGATTTTTGCTTGATTGTGGCACCTGTGTCATCTTTGTAACCGTTTTTAACCCATTTCTGTAAATCGTTATTGTATGATTTGACGCAGTAATACGAATCGCACACTATTAGTGTCGGGAATTCGCGATCGGCATTATCTAGCGCCATTTTTAACGCTATTATTTCAGTTTGTTGTTCTGAATTATTTTCCACTGAGTGTGTTTTCGTAAATAGAGGTCTCAATTTACCTCCGCGCCACACGTTTTTTACAATCTCGCATGTGGCGTTATATGCTTGCTTTCCCCAAACTGAGGGTTGAGCATGTCCGTCTGTATATATTATACAGGCGTACTGTCGTATGGGCAGAATGTCAATTGGCAGAGGATATTCTCTTTCATATTCTAGATTTTTTTATTTTTTCATGTTCGGGCCAAAGTAGTATTTTATTTTGTCTGTAGCAAGGGAATTTTCCCATTGTATCCATTTTGGATTTAATGCCATAGTAGGTAAATTACATGGGCTTGTTAATGCCTCAAAAGCTGATTCTGCTGTTATAACAGTAATCCTTCTGCCTTGGGCCTGGGCTCTTTCCTTTGCTATAGCTGTTTGGACCGCATGTACAATGTTTTCCTTTATACTGAATGTTTTTTCAGCTTCTGTGTACAAATGGGATTTGTATGCTATTGGTACCGTTTCTCCCTCATTAGAGGTTAGGTATGTGAATCCGCATCTTCCTGGGATGACTCGAATCACAAGGTTGCGTGTGTTATCGCGTGTTTGTAGTTTTGTTTTAACTAACATGTCCGTTTGTCAAGATCTCAAAATTTCTGTGTGTTTTTGAGTCCAATTGATTCTTTTAAAATCTGGTTTTATTAGGTCATAGAGAGGTTTAACCCTCTCTGCGTAATTTATAATGTAAGTTCTTCCGAAATTCAGGAAACCTAGAATTGATTGTAAGTTTTTCAGCGTTCTTGGTGCTTGGATTACAGCACATTTCTCTAAGAAATTGTCAGCCAGGCTTTTGCCTTCACTTGATAATTCATATCCTAAAAACAGGACAGTTAGATGGGCAATTCTTGACTTCTTGAAGTTGAATTTGTAACCCTCTGCTGCGAACCCAAGTATTATGGTGTTCACTCTTTTCAAGTGAGTATCCAAGTCATCATCTGTTAGATAGATGTCATCGACATAAGATAATGCCTCATCATCATATATTTGTAGTAACTCTGTTACTCTCGCTGAGAATAATCCTGGGCTGTTCTTGAACCCCTGTGGCAAACGACAGAAATTTTTCTGCGAGCCGTTTATTGAGAACGCGGTCAAATATCTGCTTTCTGGTGCTATATTTTGACAAAAGAATCCATTAAAGATGTCTAATGTTGTTTTGTATTTTTTGCGCACTATGCTATTCATTAGTGCTGCACTGTGTGAGTTTTGTACTGCAAAGGTCTTGCAACATGAGTTTAGGTGTCTGTAGTCCAAAACTAGACGATATGAATCATCTGGTTTGGAGACAGGACACAAAGGATTGTTCATTTGTGAGGTGCAAGTTTCAATCACCCCTTGGTATTCAAGTTGATCTAAGATCTCCCTGACCTGTTTTTTAGCTTCTTGCTTAATTGGGTACTGCCTCTGTGCAGTTGGTTGAGATTTTAACTGGATTTTGTGAGGAGGAGAGTCCTCATCCCATCCCACATGATTTTTATATAGTGCAGGAGCCTGGGCTACTGCCCACTTTCTTGCAAGTGTATATTTTTTATGAATTGGAATATGATTTGAGAAGGCAGGCATAATTATTTCTTCGCCATGAGGGCACTCCCTGACAAACTCTGGTGGCCAGTCTTTTTCAGCTAGAAGGATGTCAAAACCTTTGGAGAGATTATCCCAAAATAGACCCCTTATTTTCCTAGTCTTATCTCCCTCTATACGTAATGTTATTTCATATATTTTATGAGGTTTGCTAATTCTGGTATCTGCAGTTTCCACTTCAATGTATTCATTTGTGTCCACTGTCTCCTGATGATTCATCAGGATCTTGCGAGCTATGCTCACTTCTGCTGCGCTGTCTAGCATTGTCTGAGCCCACTCTCCGTTTTTCAGTTGTGTCCTCAGTATCCTCGGCATGTTTGATTATTTTAATACTGGCTACCTTCTTCTTTGGAAATTGTAACTTTTTACTTTGATGAGCAGGTTCTTTGTCTTTGGACTTGACGTGCTCTTCCCTGTGTTCTGACCGTCCTCTTCTTTCCGAGTTCTGCGAGGAAGTCTGAAAAGATCGAGAGGGACGTGTATCAATATCTTGATATCTATCAGGTTTCTTCAAATTATCCCTATTCTAAGGTTGTATTTTTTCTCAGAGGGCTCCCTCTGGGGAGACTTGTGTCCTTGGTTCGGAGATCTTTCTCTCCGCCGAGGAGACCTTCCTCTGGACTGGAATCTTTTTTCTTTGGGAGTGGATTGTTTATTTCCATCCCAGCTCTTTTTTGGAGTGTTTAGATTATTTTTAATAAATACCTTTTCAGGATTTTCAGTTAGTTGGGGTTTCACTGGTGTCCCACCCAAACTATCTCTTCCTAGTTCTTCATAGGATTTTTCTATGATTCTGGCAAGTTCAAATGGTTGGTCTGCTATATCTGTTTCTTTCAACCTTTGGCGGATCGCCACAGTTGCTGCTTCCCCCTTTATGTTGGCTAGTAATATTGGCGAGACCTGCTTGAAGTCTTTCAGTAATTTCATACCCAGAGTTAAAGCAGGTTCTGGACCGTATTCACTTTGAATCTGTTTTAGCACCTCTGGTATTACCGCTATGGACGGAACACCATGTGTTTTTGTGTAAATGGAAGCAAAAACTGTGCCCCAAGTGTCACAGTCTTCCACATGTGGTGCGGTCCCCATTGGCAGACAGATAGTCAGAATTCTGTGTTTCTCAACAGGGGTGGTATCCGGAAATACCGCCTCTATTTGAGTGATTTTTTGTGCTAACCAGAATGAAATTTGTTTCCTTTTAATGGGTACTTTACCTAGACAGGAATGTATGTTCTGTGGTGTGATTTTATTTGTGTTCCCCTGATGAGGGGTCAGCTGTGGAATTTTAATAGCTGTTTGGACTGTTGAAGTCCGCATTACATATTGGACTAATTGTCTGTGTATTTTAATCAGTTGTTTTAGCTGTGCTAAAAGTTCTGGTATTGACATTTTTTCAATGTCTGGATGTGTGTGTATCCGGCTAGAACCGGCCACGTTGCTCCTGGTCTACCTAGTGGACCGAGCCTGGTGATGTGATCATTATGCTTTAGGGCGCCTTTAAACCAGAGCAGGTGCTCTTGGTATTTTAGTGGTATTTCCACCTCCTCGAAAGGAGTGTACTCATCCGGAGGTTCCTCTATCTTGTAATAGTGGAATTCCTTTGTTACAGCGTTTGCTGCTGGAAAGTTTATCCATGAATAGAATACCTCTGTCTGCCGATATTCATGTGCCTCAATTACGAATATGACTGTACCACCTCTTGGTGTTAGTCCATTCTCTATAACTTTAAGTGTTATAGTTTTTCTTATGCTGACCGGGATGAGTATTGCGTCCGGGTCAGTGTGCAGGAGACATCCTCTATGAGACGAGCTGCTATTCTAGCTGTCTCCCTCTCTTCTTCAGTTTCTGACATTTTTTTTTTTTTCTCTGACAGAAGGGTTTTTGTTGCAGATCAGGTTTCCAAGGAAACAAAGATTAGGTGCACAATATTTTGGAACAGTGTATCCTTCAACGTTGCATAAACCAAAAACTATACATAGGAGTCTCCTCCTACTAAGTTTGGCGGATTTAATCTTTGACCCACTCCAGACGTCTTTGGAGTATTTATGGGAGAAAGGGTCTGTGTGAAAAAGCACGACTGAGTTACTCTAATGCCTTGCGTTAGATTTATCGCCTATCCAAACCGTTGGGCGCCATGTAGTGTAGTTCCTATTATCCCAATAGGCTCTGCGCATTGGAATAATATCTTCAATAGTATAGACGTAGGACAGAGGTTAACTAGGTCTTCTACTGACGATATTAGACTTAAAGTTGTGTGTGCCAGCTAGCTCAGAGTTCACTAGAAACTTTCTCGAATAGGCAAGGAGGAGTTTAACCTCCCTGGATAGACAAGAAGGGATTTAGTTTCTGACAACCATAGAACATGACAAATTTTCTCTCCCTAATCAAGAGTATATCTCTAGAGTTGTGTGAAAAGAAAAGACAATTATTTTACTCAGTCAGTACGTGCATACTTAGTTTCACCAGATTGTAGAGAAAAGGAAGAGACGGGCGTGTTCAATAAAAAAGGTGTTATTTATTGATCAGTTTCTTTTCTCATACAAGAGAAATGAATTGCTATGATTGCAATACTTATAGTTAAGTAAAGTGCATACAGTAAAAGCAGGATTATGAAATAATACTGTAAAAGCATTGATATGGTTTCTTAGCCATATGATACTTTAAAATGGATAAAAGTTATACATACATATATACAATGACTAATCGTACTCAACCGGTGCTTCTAACTACGCCTACCCCGGTGTACCTGACCTAAGCCTAATACGTGGGAGGGAGTAAATAAGTAGCAGTTTAAGTTAAGTTTGCTTTGCCAAGAGTCGGACTCAAGAATTCTCTGTAAGGGGTTAGTCAGTTTAGTACCTGGGATTTAGAAGGCAGGAAGGCTGGTATCTCTCTCTCAGGACTCGGTATCCCAGTTACCCGCGAGGGCAAGCCGGAAACGCCGGAGGCTGGATTTCTCGGCAGGAGAAAAGACAGCGTCTCTCTCAGCGCGTCAAAAGGGAGGGGCAGCGTCCGTGGGCTTCCTGCATCAGCTGGGCTCTCCGGCAAGTAGCGCTGCTCCAAGCTCATCACCACCGTGTCTTTGCTTAGGGCAGCGTCGGTATATTTATACCTGAAAGGTGCCGAGTTTGACGTAAGGATGGACATAAAACGTCAGTAAGGATGTCATAGGAACTGGTCGTTCTTACATTCTTTACAGGAGTTCTCGAACGAAATCAAAACAATAGCTGCGGGTGGTTTGGTTTGTTTTGAGTTCTCGGTGTGCTTTCTAGGGGGCTGGAGGAATAGTGCTTGCTTAATGTGATAGCATGCGCTATGACTTAATCTGAAAGCGGGTTTCTGTGCCTTTGTATGGATATTAGTGATTTATTAACCGGACAAGGGTCAGAAATAGGAGTATCGATATCGGTCCCTATATAAACACACTACAGCGTTAGCTAAAACACATCGAGTTTTAACCGTTATCTTGACATTTGGCGGCATCCATTTTGTATTTACGGCAGCCAATTAGTCTGCCACACATTGCCTCGTGTCGACCATGTGCGTTTTCCTACCTTTCTGCTCATGGCCTTTGAATCTGCCCGGCAACAGTCTAATAATAGCATCTCTGTGTTTCGCCGCTGACCGTTAGGGTCCACATCTGCAATCGGTTAGCCCTAGATTGGAATGTGTTAGCCGAGACCCCACGATTGTTAACTCCTCCCACTGATCGATTGTGCTTCTCGATATTGCCTTGTATGGACATAAAATGTGCTCTTGTGCTTTGTACCGCCTTCTTTGAGCCCCTGTGTGGGTATAAATAAGCCATGTGTCCGGTAGCCCTTTGTGCTACTTCTCACAGTGCCGAAGGGTACTGTTTGAAATTTAGCACCACCTCATGAGGTGTAATAAATTCTATGTTTTGCAATTACAGTTTCCGTGCCAACTTATTCCTTTGGGTCTGAGGACTTCGTGCGCAGAAGGGCGAACCCCTTGCACTAGCGGGCCAGACTGAGGCCTGTACGACAACAGTGTCAACTCGTAACCTGACAATCGAGCACTAGTTAAGTGCTGTGTCTTGGTCCTGTTTAACAACGTGTCCACTGCATGTGGAACCATCACAATCAATGTATTATTCATCACTAAACCAGCAGACTGTCGAATAGAAACAGCTGCTGCCGCTGTGGCTCTCAAACAACTTGCCAACGCTTTAGCTACCGGATCCAAAGTCAACGAAAAATACGCGCATGGACGCTGCTTGCCTCCGAACAACTGTGCCAACACTGACAATGTACAACCTTCTTTCTCATGGACATACAATGTAAAGGGCTTACTGTAGTCGGGGGTACCCAACACAGGAGCCGAACATAATGCATTGCGCAATTCGGAAAAACTTTTCTGACACTCTTCAGACCATGGAAGGGGATTCGGTGTATCTTTACAAGTTAATGCCACCAAAGGTTTGGCCAGCAAAGAAAAATGTGTTATTCATTGTCTGCAATATAATGTAATACCCAAGAAAGCATGTACTTCTCTCTGTGTCCTTGGCACACTCAATCTCGCAATTGCCTGAATTCTTTCTGGGGTCAGTTTCCTTCCCTCCTTCGATAAGAGATGACCTAAGTAGGTCACTTCTTGTCGACTATATTGCAATTTCGAAAGAGACACTTTGTGATGTAAATCAGACAAATGACGCAACAATGACAACGTGGCTTCTTTACAAATTTCCTCCGTATCTGCAGCGACGAGCAAATCGTCAACGTACTGAATAAGGGTAGCGCCATCAGGTAGAACAATTGTATCAAGCTGTGTCTTTAAAGCCTGACTATATATCGATGGGCTTTCACAGTAGCCCTGGGGGGCACGTTTGAAGCGGAAGCTTCGACCTCCTAAACTGAAGCCAAAAATATCCCTACTCTCCTCGGCTATCGGGATGCTGAAGAAAGCATTCTTCAAGTCAATCACTGAGAACCAGGTCGCGGAAGCTGGAATCATAGTCAATAGGGCAGTGATATCAGGTACAACTGGAAATTGTGGCACAACGATCTTGTTCACCTCTCTAAGGTCAATCACAAATCTGTAAACAGGTGGCTGAGAAAGATCAGTACGCTTCAAAACAGGCAGAACAGGACTATTGCAAACGTTGCCTCTTGTCTCTTCAATCACATCTTTTTCAATCAAATTGTAAATGATCGCTAGCAATGCTTTTTCACCTTCGCTAGAGATCTTGTATTGGGGAATGCGTGGCATTTTCACATTGGCTTTCAATGTCACAACATATGGCGGTATTTCCAAAAGACCCACATCATTAGGACCAGTAGCCCAGAGAATTTCAGGAAGAAATGACAACTCGGTCGGAAGCTTGTCCTTCGACAAATACATTGGGGAGACCACTTTCTTACCCAGTGTAAGTTGTACTCCCGAAGGAGAACAATACAATGTCGCATACAATCTTTTCAACAGATCCAATCCCAACAAGTTCTCACCACAACCTGTCGTTAAAATAAGGGGTGCTTCGAATTCACAAGGTCCAACAGAAAGGGACATAGGACTAGAAATTGGGTTCCTAACCGGGGCGCCAGAAAAACCTACTGAAACATTCATTTCGCCAGACAAAGGTGCGCCAGGGAGTTTTGAGTGCATAATGGAACTCTTTGTAGCACCAGTATCCAACAGAAAAGGCTCTGACACGCCTGATGTAATCACCTCAACGTAAGGTCCACTCTGATCTACTGGAACTGAAACAACTCCCTCTCTTTGTCTATGGCTGTCCTAGCAACCATTACCTTCCATATGCTCATCTTCTGCATAGTAATCATCAGCATAGTACTGAGCCGTCCTACCAGACGCGTTATTCTGCTGATCAAAACTATTCATTGAATTTTGCGGCGGAAAGGGACGTGCGTTCTGGGGTAAATTTCCACATCCTCTACCTCTAGGAGCTTGTTGAACACCTCGACCTCTTGCACCAGAAGCACCATTCGTACGCTGTAACAAAATAGGACAACTATACTTGAAATGACCCTCTTCTTTACAATATGAACACTGATTGGGGCCTACAGGAACACGTGGTTGAGAAAACTCGATCCTTTGCGAGGTGGTTCTGAAAATTCTGGACTCGTGTAATAAACTTTGTCGTAGCATGACGAATTTGGTGTCAAAAGACCGAGAATGGCTAGTACACTATGTACAAACATTTTCGTCATATTTGAGTAACGATTTCACCTCGAAATCGTCATTTTCGTCCTGAACCCTTGGCTTCCATTTTGTGTACGGCAGCCATTTTGTGAGTTGCCCTCACATAGGCTTATAACTACCGCCAAATTCGATTCCAAAGGACACGTACACCTTAATTGACTTCTCTGTGACTTGGGCAAGCTGGAACCATTGCCCCTGGCCGAACCTGCCCGGCCAGTTCCTTTCCCAGTGGCCGAGCGAGATAGCATCAAGGCACAGCCTACAATAAACCTTTTCATCGCACACACACCCTGCCTAATCTTGCTCACACCTGTCGATGTTTCTTTACATATGTCTTGCTTTACGAGGAAGAGGTGCCCGTTTTTTTGGGGGGTCCACCGATATCTGATGAAAATGTTGGGCCTTGCCGGGTAATTTGTTGTAGGCTGGACGAACTGAAATGTGGGCTTGTCATCATGACTCTGCTTTTTCTTTGTAGTGAAAATATGTGAATGGTCAACTGTAAATCTAAGAATGTTTGCCTGAAGCATAATATTTTGTATAAAAAGAGAAGACTGGCTTTGTAAGATTGAGCAGTCTCCTGAGAATATACACGTGTTGTACTTCTAGGACACCTGTTACTTGGTTGCAGCCAATAAATTCGATCCTTGACTTCACCTAGAAGACTCTGAGTTTCTGTGTCTGAATCAGGAAAGTACTCGAGGTCTTAGGGTGTACCCTGACACCACTGGGTTCCGAAAAACCCAGTACCTCAGCTGGCGCCCAACATGGGGCGATACCAACGGTACCGGTCCAAGCCAGAGGTTCGTGAGGAGCTTCGTGTGAAAATTCAGGAGGAAGGCCGCCACTTCATCGACCCCTGCGTGTCGACGTGGTCCGAAAGTCTTTGCTGCGAGGTTCCCCGCTTCCCGACGGCTACGAAGGACTGCTGCCCTGGCTATCGCCCTGATTTGGACCCTTGATGTTTGGTAGAGCGAAACGATAGACGAGTCTTCTGGTGACGTCATCGATATCTCAGTTAAGTATAAGTGGAGCGTCTCCCAGTCCTTAGTTGGTCTTAGTTTGGGTATCCCTTTTGGGATCTTTGATTTGGAACTTGCAAGTACCAAAGCCGAAGGACTCGTGTATTCACGAGAATATCGTAATCGATAATCCTTTGAAGTTTGAAGCTAGACTAGAGAGCGAAGATGCCTGGTCTTAGCAGTCTTGGAAATTTGTTTGTTGTGGTAGTAATAGGGATTCCCGATTGGAGGACTCGTGTCCGGTTCCTCCGATTGGAACTCCAACCTATGAATTGTATGTGAAACATGGAGTAGGCCCCATCACATATAATGAAGTGTGGATCAAATACACCAGAAAAGATGGTGTTTTAAAATGGCCACAATATGGTAGCTTTGACACGGAAATCTTAGATAATCTCGAAGTTAAACTTTTTAAGAAGAAAGCCCGGCCGGCGATGTTTGACTCTTTCCGCATATGGCGTAAGGAAGCCAAACAGAAAGAAATTAAATTAGCGAAGAAAAATAAGAGAGAAAGGGGTATTTCGATAATGCAAGCTGCTATGCAGTTTAAAGATAACGAAGAGGAACAGATGAGTGAGCAGTTGCACAGGCAACGTAAAATGGTAATCAATAAATGTTATCCAGTTTTGCCGCCTCTTCAGCAAGATGCAGCAATAGACCTTGAAAAAGATCCCCTAATGTCACATTTGTTAAGTTCGCCACCCCCTTATGCACAGAATGCTACGGCACCTCCGCAACCTTTAGCAGCGCAACCTTTGGTTGTATTGCCTCCTGCTCCTCCTCCGCAGCCACCAGCTGTTCTCCAGTTGGCACCTGTTCCTCCGGTACAGCCTCCTCAAGGGCCACCGGCTTTGACATCTGCTCTGCCTTTACTTCCTACAACTTTAACTACTATAACGACTACCACTCCTGGTATTCCTTCTGATACTGCCTCTGCGTCTGCCTTACCTCACTCTGCTTTTCCGCCTGTCCTTTCATCGACTTCTCCTTCTGTCCGACAAAGAGTGGCTAGTACTGTTACTAGTCTCCTATATCCTCTCTTTGGTGCAACAAGTGTAACTCCTGACACAGAGCTTAAGCAGTTGTGTAGTCAACTGCCTGATTCTAGGGAGATGGAAACATTGAATTATTTAGCACATAAATGGGCTACCGACCCGACGAGGTACGGGCTAGAGTCTGTTATGGATGTCTTCCATCAGTGGGAAGCATCAAAACAGAGGTACGTTTTAGAGAAAATGTGTACTTTCCTTTGTGAGGATTTAGAGGAAAATGATTTGGAGCCCAATCCGCCTGAGTTGTGTCGTGTACGGTTCGAATTTGGGAAAGGCGCGATTGTGGGTTCAGATGTTAAGAAAGCAGTTGCGACATTGTTGTCATTAAGGACTGAAGGTGTTTCTCGGTCTTTGTTTGAGTCTGATTCCTCTGTCAAAAAGAAGGCGAGACAATATCCCATGAGAGAAGTTCCCACAGTTTGGAGAGATGGTGACCCGAATGCTAATCCGGTTATTCCGCCACACTTTCAGCGTGTTTGGGTACATGTTCCATGGAAGCGAGCTGAAGTATTGGCCCTTAAGCAGACATTGCCTGATCCCCGTCAAAATCCTGCAGGGTATTACAAGGAACTGTCACAGACTGCAGGCTCTTGCATTATGAATTTAGCCGACATAGACATGTTGTTTGGGAATGTTGTTCCACAGCCTTTATGGGGAAAGATTCGCGATGCAGATCATGATCAGGAGTTAGGTGACTCATGGGCTAATATTGCTGCTGCAGATGCCCGACAAGTTTGTGGTTCTAAACCTGAGCCTTTAGTAACAGATCTTCCTGGTAGGATCATTGATTACATGAAAACTTTAATGCCTGCCATACAAGTAAACTGGGATAAATTGTCTGCGTGTAAGCAGAAGAAAGATGAGACGGTGTCTGATTTCTTCACCAGGTTTGAAGAGACGTTTGTCGACCACAGTGGTCAAGATATGAGTACAGAAGGTGGCCAACGGTTGTTCGTCGATAAATTTGTGCATAATTTACTTCCCGAGTTGTGTAAAAAATTAAAAGATTCAGAAAGTTCTTGGGCAGTTTCCTCTTCAGCACAGATATTGGCTACTGCACAGTACTACGAAAATCGAGACAAAGATGAGAAAGATAGAGCAGAAAAGAAAACTAAAGAGTTAAAAACGAAGGTTCTGTTACAGCAAGCGTATCCGCCACGTGGTGGTGGTGGCCAGAATAATGGTGGTCAGAGTAACTATCAGAATAATTATCAACAACCTCAACAGTTTCAAAGGCAAAGAGTCGAGTATACTCAACCACGTGTCCCTGTAGGTCCCAATCAGTGTTCATATTGTAAGGAAGAGGGTCATTTCAAGTATAGTTGCCCTATCTTGTTACAGCGCGCAAATGGTGTTTCTGGCTCTAGAGGTCGAGGTGTTCAACACGCACCTAGAGGTAGAGGACGTGGAAATTTCCCCCAGAACGCTCGTTCCCTTCCGCCGCAGAACTCAATGAATAGTTTTGATCAGCAGAATAACGCGTCTGGTAGGACGGCTCAGTACTATGCTGATGATTACTATGCAGAAGATGAGCATGTGGAAGGTAATGATTGCTAGGAAAGCCATAGACAAAGAGAGGGAGCTGTTTCAGTTCCAGTAGATCAGAGTGGACCTTACGTTGAGGTGATTACATCAGGTGTGTCAGAGCCTTTTCTGTTGGATACTGGTGCTACAAAGAGTTCTATTATGCACTCCAAACTCCCTGGCGCACCTTTGTCTGGCGAAATGAATGTTTCCGTAGGTTTTTCTGGCGCCCCGGTTAGAAACCCAGTTTATAGTCCTATGTCTCTTTCTGTTGGTCCTTGTGAATTCGAAGCACCCCTTATTCTGACAACAGATTGTGGTGAAAACTTGTTGGGATTGGATCTGTTAAAAAGATTGTATGCGACTTTGTACTGTTCTCCTTCGGGAGTACAACTTACACTGGGTAAGAAAGTGGTTTCTCCAATGTATTTGTCAAGGGATAAACTTCCGACAGAATTGTCGTTTCTTCCTGATATTCTTTGGGCTACGGGTCCTAATGATGTGGGTCTTTTGGAAATACCACCATATGTTGTAACATTGAAAGCCAATTTTAAAATGCCACGCATTCCCCAATATAAAATTTCTAGTGAAGGTGAAAAAGCTTTACTAGCGATCATTTATGATCTGATTGAAAAAGGTGTAATTGAAGAGACAAGAGGCAACGTTTGCAATAGTCCTGTTCTGCCTGTTTTGAAACGAACTGACCCTTCCCAGCCACCTGCTTACAGATTTGTGTTTGATCTTAGAGAGGTGAATAAAATCGTTGTGCCACAATTTCCAGTTGTCCCTGATATCACTGCCCTATTGACCATGATTCAAGCTTCCGCAACTTGGTTCTCGGTGATTGACTTGAAGAATGCTTTCTTCAGCATCCCGATTGCCGAGGAGAGTAGGGATATTTTTGGCTTCAGTTTAGGAGGTCGAAGCTTCCGCTTTAAACGCGCTCCCCAGGGCTACTGTGAAAGTCCATCAATATATAGTCAAGCTTTAAAAACACAGCTTGATACGATTGCTTTACCTGATGGTGCTACCCTCATTCAGTATGTTGATGATTTGCTTGTTGCTGCAGATACTGAGGAAATCTGTAAAGAAGCCACGTTGTCTTTATTGCGTCATTTGTGTGAGTTGCATCACAAAGTGTCTCTCTCAAAATTGCAATATTGTCGACAAGAAGTGACCTACTTAGGTCATCTCTTATCGAAGGAGGGAAGGAAACTGACATCAGAAAGAATTCAGGCAATAGCAAAATTGAATGTGCCAAGAACACAGAGAGAAGTGCGTGCTTTCTTGGGTGTTACATCATACTGTAGACAGTGGATACCAAATTTTTCCTTGCTGGCCAAGCCCTTGGTGGCATTAACGTGTAAAGATACACCGAATCCCCTTCCATGGTCTGAAGAGTGTCAGAAAAGTTTTTCCGAATTGCGCACAGCATTATGTTCGGCTCCTGTGTTGGGTACCCCGACTACAGTAAGCCCTTTACATTGTATGTCCATGAGAAAGAGGGTTGTGCATTGTCAGTGTTGACACAGTTGTTTGGAGACAAGCAGCGTCCATGTGCGTATTTTTCGTACACTTTGGATCCGATAGCTAAAGCATTGCCGAGTTGTTTAAGAGCAACAGTGGCAGCAGCTGTTTCTATTCGACAGTCTGCTGGTTTAATGATGAATAACACGTTAATTGTGATGGTTCCACATGCAGTGGACACGTTGTTAAACAGAACCAAGACACAGCACTTAACTAGTGCTCGAGTGTCAGGTTACGAGTTGACATTGTTAGCGAGTCATGTGCACATAAAAAGATGCAACACTCTTAACCCAGCTACGTTGTTGCCGAGTGTAGAGGAATTAGATGCTTCAGAACAGCATGATTGTTTTCTTAGAACAGAAGAAGAAACGAAAGGGAGAATAGATCTTAGGGACACTCCTCTTGTAAAGTGTGATGGTACCTTATGGGTGGATGGTTCATGCTTCAAGCTTCCGAATGGTGATACGACTGCAGCATATGCTGTCACGACTTTGCATACAATTGTTGAAGCTGCACGTATCCCACATAATTCAGCTCAAGAAGCAGAGTTGATTGCACTTACAAGAGCATGTGTGTTGTCGAAAGGAATGAAAGTGACTATCTATACCGACAGCCAGTATACATTTGGAGTGGCTCACAGTTTTGGACGATTGTGGAAAGAACGTAGGTTCCTGACTTCGCATGGAGCTAAGATACAGCATGGTCAGTTGGTGAATGAGCTTCTTGAGTCACTTACTTTGCCGTTGCAAGTTGTGATTGTGAAATGTAGCGCACACAAGAAGGTGACTGATGATGTTGGTCGTGGAAATGCATTTGCTGACGAAATCGCAAAAGAAACAGCGAGGAATGTGATGAGCCGAATGTATGTTGCAGGCCCTGCAAGATGGATTGGTGACGTTGGAATGTGTGAAGACACGATAGAGAGTGTGAAATCGATCCAAGCTGAAGCTACAGAGAAAGAGTTGAGTGTGTGGAGAGAAAGTACGGGTAAAATGGATGCCAATGGTTGCTGGATTGAATTGTCAGAGCATCAGAGATGGTTGTTACCCGATGCGTACGTGCTTGCAGTGGTTACAATGGCCCATGGAATAGCTCACATCAGTGTGAAAGGGATTTGTAAGTTGTTGGCTCCAGTATGGCAAAATGCTGGCATTCCTAAGTGTGCAGCGAATGTGGTCAAGAATTGCATGGTGTGTCTAAAATACAATCCTGGTAGGGGAACCCCAACTCCAGGTGGTCATTTTGCACCTCCTACGTATCCGTTCGAGGTTTTGCAGCTAGATTTCATCCACATGGAAAGGTGCAACAATTTAAAATACGTACTCGTTGTTGTTTGTGCCTTTTCAAGATGGGTGGAAGCCTACCCCCTAAAGGACAACACTGCCTTATCCACAGCGAAAACCCTTGTGAAAGAGTTCTTCCCTAGATTTGGAATGCCGAGAATGGTCTGGAGTGACAATGAGAGTGAATTTGTGGGTCGAGTGATGAAGAAAGTATGCGAAGGGTTAGGCATTCAACAGAAGTTTCACGCTGCAAATCACCCCCAATCAACTGGACTAGTAGAATGCTACAATGGCACGCTAAAGTTAAAACTGGCCAAAATTCAAGCGAGCTCTGGTCTTAAATGGCCTGACGCTCTACCTTTAGCACTCCTATCCACCAGATTGACTGTGCATTCGCGAGTGGGACTTAGTCCATATGAGATCGTTTTTGGCCGCCCGGCCAACATATGGGGAGTGCCAAGGCCTACGAAATTCAGTGAAATCGAACACCCTGTTTTGCTTGACTATTTGTACGAATTGACGGCTAAATTGCGTGTTTTACACCAACAGGTCCATGACACTCTGCCTCAGGTCTCTGAAGCTCCAGGACACCCCATCGATCCTGGATCCTGGGTGCTGGTCAAGAACTTTCAGCGAACAAAGAACGACCAGCCCAGGTGGACCGGCCCACACCTCGTCCTTCTTTCAACAAGATCAGCTGTTCGAGTGGAAGGAAGAAGCACTGGATCCACGGTGTACATTGTAAGAGGGTGCCTTTGCCTCTGCCGTACGACCGGTGGGTCCAGGAGGGTGTCGCCGACTCAGAGACTGAAACTGTGCCTCGTTTTCTGCCTTTCAGTGATGCACGTGTAAAAGGAACACTTACTGAAAAAGAGAGTGACAATATTTTGCAACCAGCTGTATCACCGTCAGTTCGATTGGACACTACAGAACCTGAACTCTTGTTCCGAGACCAGACAATACCGGGAAAGCAACGATATAATTTGAGGTCGAGAACTATGGACAAATAAAAACAAATTTTCTTTCCATTGCTATTTTTGAAAGTGCAGCTCTCTCATCTGAGAAACTTTTTTTATTTTTGTTTTTCGAACCACCATCCGGGTTCCGCTGTAGGGTCGCGGTTGCCCAAAGTCTTTGGGGTGCAGCTGAAGACGTTAGGTCGACAGTTCTGGTTGGTCTAAGGGAGTTGCACTGGACTGACAGAAGCATTCCTTAGCATAGAACACCCAACCATCGCGAGCAGCATATTATAGAGGATGGAGTTTTTCGAGATGTAGAGACCTGCCAAAGAAACGAACTTTAAAAGCAGAATATGTAAAATGATGACAAAGAAAAGCTTTTTGATATTGTGCATTTTCATGTTATTCAGTGTGATGATGTTTTTAATAGGATATGTTTTATTCTCTTTTCGAGTAACATTTGCACCCACTACATCGCCTACACCACCTCTTTCTACTGTTTCCTCTCATTCTTTTCAGCACCTTCCTGAACATGAATCCGCTAGAAGATTAGAGTTTATTTATAACTCCTTCGTTTAGCTTTTGCACCAACACCAACTAGTAATGAACACGACTAACTGTTGGGTGTGTGGTCTTATGCCTCACACAACGGATAAAGGTATCCCTTATCTGGTCCTGCCATTCAGCCATAATGGTTCTGTGTGGGCATACAGAACAATGTTCATCTATGCACATGAAGTCTACCCCCTACGTTCTGTAACAGACAATCCTAAGCATAGTGCTCTAGTTAAGGGTATAGTAGATATGATTAAGGAAGATATTTCCTATGAGACTATCCCGAGAGATGAGACACTAGTATACATAGGATGGAACGTGACCGGATATGGAGCTACTCTGAGTGAGAAACAGCAAGCTAAGAGATCTTCCCCGATTTGGATTGTACCCCATCAGGGTCACCTGTGTCTGCAAGGTACTGGCAAGAATCCCAGAGCTCAGTTAGGGAAGAGTGTCTGTACTGAAATGTATGTTTTTGCATCTCAGACTTCCCCTTCGTTTTTAGCAGCTAAGGGTACCTATTTCATCTGCCATGATAGAGCCTATACATGTTTGCCCCCTGACTTTTCGGGCACATGTTTTGTTTCGTTCCTGTTGCCTCCCACCTACACAGCTGTGGCAGATTACCATAAGACAAGGATAGTTAGAGGTGTCTTTAGTAAAGAGGACACTGCAGGACAAGAATTTGGGGACTTCGTAAAGGGTTTTCTGCCGTTCTGGGGACCAATGGTTAATAGCAGGAACATAAGGCAATTGACAAGGGTGGTTGAGTCCACAGTAGTTGAAACTGCCGGTGCCCTTAGTAACTTGACTGCTGAGCTCCAGTCGGACCGTCTTATGACCCTTCAGAACAGGGTCGCATTAGATGTCATACTTGCAGACCGAGGTGGGGTATGTAAATTGATCCAATCGAGTTGCTGTGTTTTCATTCCAGATAACGCTCCAACAGTGTACTAGTCCATCTCCAAACTGCATAAGATTTCCGAATCTATTCATGTGGATAAAGGAGATTGGTCGTTGATGGGATGGTTCTGGGAACTGATATCCGCCTGGGGATGGAAAATTCTGATGGTCATTGGGATGGTCTTAGCCATTCTTTTCCTGTTCTGTCTGTGCGTGCAGTGTGCTCCTGCAATATGTGGCCTCTGTGCTACATCATGTGTAAGGAAACCTGTATCAAAAGACGAACTAAGTACTAGAATGATGTTACAGCAACATCTCAATGACTTTAGGAATATAGACCTGGACTCAGATTAGCATGAGGATAGGTTAATTGCCTATGTAAGGGCAAAAGGAGGGTTTGTGGTTCTGAAAATTCTGGACTCGTGTAATAAACTTTGTCGTAGCATGACGAATTTGGTGTCAAAAGACCGAGAATGGCTAGGTGTGGGACTCAAGTCTGAGCATACCCGTAACACTCGGGTGACAAATGCAAAAACAACAATTGATGGACGGAACGTTGCACAATGGCAAAACATTCATAACCGGTCACAGATCTAGGTTTAATCTATCGTTATTTTGCTCACCACCCTACTTCAGACATGGCCATATGCAAATCAGTCTTGACCATGTGCCTCATGTGAACAGTCCAGCCCGAACTGCCAAGCCATGTCTTCCCTGGACCGGAATCAAGCATGCTAGGACCGGCTTCTGGCTATCAGCCATCATCAGCCAGGATAGCTTGATTCCAGTGGCATGAAGAGCACGGGACTCACGTCTGAGCATACCCGTCCCACTCGAGATGACAAATGCAAAAACAACAATTGATGGACGGAATTTTGCACAATGGCAAAACATTCACCCCAGTCACAGATCTGGGTTTAATCCATTGTTATTTTGCTCACCACACCACCCCAGTTCAGACATGGCCAAATGCAAATCAGTCTTGACCCTGTGCCTCATGAAAACAGTCCAGCCCGAACTGCCAAGCCATGTCTTCCCTGGACTGGAATCAAGCATCCTAGGACCGGTTTCTGGCTATCAGCCATCATCAGCCAGGATAGCTTGATTCCAGTGGCATGGAGAGCACGGGACTCACGTCTGAGCATACCTGTCCCACTCGGGGTGACAAATGCAAAAACAATTGATGGACGGAATGTTGCACAATGGCAAAACATTCACCCCCCACAGATCTGGGTTTAATCCATTGTTATTTTGCTCAACACACCACCCCATTTCAGACATGGCCATATGCAAATCAGTCTTGACCCTGTGCCTCATAGGAATAGTCCAGCCCGAACTGCCAAGCCATGTCTTCCCTGGACCGGAATCAAGCATCCTAGGACCGGTTTCTGGCTATCAGCAATCATCAGCCAGGATCGCTTGATTCCAGTGGCATGGAGAGCACGGGACTCACGTCTGAGCATACCCGTCCCACTCGGGGTGACAAATGCAAAAACAACAATTGATGGACGGAATTTTGCACATTGGCAAAACATACACCCCAGTCACAGATCTGGGTTTAATCCATTGTTATGTTGCTCACCACACCACCCCAGTTCAGACATGGCCATATGCAAATCAGTCTTGACCCTGTGCCTCATGGGAACAGTCCAGCCCGAACTGCCAAGCCATGTCTTCCCTGGACCGGAATCAAGCTTCCTAGGACCAGTTTCTGACTATCAGCCGTCATCAGCCAGGATAGCTTGATTCCAGTGGCATGGAGAGCACAGGACTCACGTCTTAGCATACAGTCACACTTGGGGTGACAAATGCAAAAATAACAATTGATGGACGGAATGTTGCACAGTGGCAAAACATTCACCCCAGCCACAGATCTGGGTGTAATCCATTGTTATTTTGCTCACCACACCACCCAAGTTCAAACATGGCCATATGCAAATAAGTCTTGACCCTGTGCCTCATGGTAACATTCCAGCCTGAACTGCCAAGCCATTTCTCCCCTGGACCGGAATCAAGCATCCTAAAACGGGTTTCTGGCTATCAGCCGTCATCAGCCAGGATAGCTTGAATCCAGTGGCATGGAGAGCACAGGACTCACGTCTTAGCATACCGGTCACACACGGTGTGACAAATGCAAAACCAAGAATTGATGGACGGGATGTTGCACAGTGGCAAAACATTCACCCCCAGTCACAGATCTGGGTTTAATCCATTGTTATTTTGCTCACCACACCACCTCAGACACGGCCATATGCAAATCAGTCTTGACCCTGTGCCTCATGGGAACAGTCCAGCCGAACTGCCAAGCCATGTCTTCCCTGGACTGGAATCAAGCATCCTAGGACCTGTTTCTGACTATCAGTCGCCATCAGCCAGGATAGCTTGATTCCAGTGGCATGGAGAGCACGGGACTCAAGTCTGAGCATACCCGTAACACTCGGGTGACAAATGCAAAAACAACAATTGATGGACGGAACGTTGCACAATGGCAAAACATTCATCACCGGTCACAGATCTAGGTTTAATCTATCGTTATTTTGCTCACCACCCTACTTCAGACATGGCCATATGCAAATCAGTCTTGACCCTGTGCCTCATGTGAACAGTCCAGCCCGAACTGCCAAGCCATGTCTTCCCTGGACCGGAATCAAGCATCCTAGGACCGGCTTCTGGCTATCAGCCATCATCAGCCAGGATAGCTTGATTCCAGTGGGATGAAGAGCACGGGACTCACGTCTGAGCATACCCGTCCCACTCGAGATGACAAATGCAAAAACAACAATTGATGGACGGAATTTTGCACAATGGCAAAACATTCACCCCAGTCACAGATCTGGGTTTAATCCATTGTTATTTTGCTCACCACACCACCCCCAGTTCAGACATGGCCATATGCAAATCAGTCTTGACCCTGTGCCTCATGGGAACAGTCCAGCCCGAACTGCCAAGCCATGTCTTCCCTGGACCGGAATCAAGCATCCTAGGACCGTTTTCTGGCTATCAGCTGTCATCAGCCAGTATGGCTTGAATCCAGTGGCATGGAAAGCACAGGACTCGCGTCTTAGCATACAGTCACACTCGGGGTGACAAATGCAAAAACAACAATTGATGGACGGAATGTTGCACAGTGGCAAAACATTCAATCCCAGTCACAGATCTGGGTATAATCCATTGTTATTTTGCTCACCACATCACCCCAGTTCAAACATGGCCATATGCAAATAAGTCTTGACCCTGTGCCTCATGGGAACAGTACAGCCTGAACTGCCAAGCCATTTCTTCCCTGGACCGGAATCAAGCATCCTAACATGGGTTTCTGTCTATCAGCCTTCATCAGCCAGGATAGCTTGAATCCAGTGGCATGGAGAGCACAGGACTCACGTCTTAGCATACCGGTCACACTCGGTGTGACAAATGCAAAAACAACAATTGATGGACGGAATGTTGCACAATGGCAAACTATTCACATCCAGTCACAGATCTGGGTTTAATCCATCGTTATTTTGCTCACCACACCACCCCAGGTCAGACATGGCCATATGCAAATCAGTCTTGACCCTGTGCCTCATGGGAACAGTCCAGCCCGAACTGCCAAGCCATGTCTTCCCTGGACCGGAATCAAGCATCCTAGGACCAGTTTCTGACTATCAGCCTTCATCAGCCAGTATGGCTTGAATCCAGTGGCATGGAAAGCACAGGACTCACGTCTTAGCATACAGTCACACTTGGGGTGACAAATGCAAAAACAACAATTGATGGACGGAATGTTGCACAGTGCAAAACATTCACCCCAATCACAGATCTGGGTGTAATCCATTGTTATTTTGCTCACCACACCCCCAGTTCAGACATGGGAATATGCAAATCAGTCTTGACCCTGTTCCTCATGGCAACAGTCCAGCATGAACTGCCAAGTCATTTCTTCCCTGGATCGGAATCAAGCATCCTAAGACCGGTTTCTGGCTATCAGCCTTCATCAGCCAGTATGGCTTGAATCCAGTGGCATTGAAAGAACAGGACTCACGTCTTAGCATACAGTCACACTTGGGGTGACAAATGCAAAAACAACAATTGATGGACGGAATGTTGCACAGTGGCAAAACATTCACCCCAGTCACAGATCTGGGTGTAATCCATTGTTATTTTGCTCACCAACCACCCAAGTTCAAACATGGCCATATGCAAATAAGTCTTGACCCTGTGCCTCATGGGAACAGTCCAGCCTGAACTGCCAAGCCATTTCGTCCCTGGACTGAAATCAAGCATCCTAAAACGGGCTTCTGGCTATCAGCGACATCAGCCAGGATAGCTTGAATCCAGTGGCATGGAGAGCACAGGACTCACGTCTTAGCATACCGGTCACACACGTTGTGACAAATGCAAAAACAACAATTGATGGACGGAATGCTGCACAGTTGCAAAACATTCACCCCCAGTCACAGATCTGGGTTTAATCCACTGTTATTTTGCTCACCACACCACCCCAGTTCAGACATGGCCATATGCAAATCAGTCTTGACCTTGTGCCTCATGGGAACAGTCCAGCCGAACTGCCAAGCCATGTCTTCCCTGGACTGGAATCAAGCATCCTAGGACCAGTTTCTGACTATCAGTCGTCATCAGCCAGGATAGCTTGATTTCAGTGGCATGGAGAGCACGGGACTCAAGTCTGATCATACCCGTCACACTCGGGGTGACAAATGCAAAAACAACAATTGATGGACGGAACGTTGCACAATGGCAAAACATTCATCCCCGGTCACAGATCTGGGTTTAATCTATCGTTATTTTGCTCACCACCCTAAATCAGACATGGCCATAAGCAAATCAGTCTTGACCCTGTGCCTCATGGGAACAGTCCAGCATGAACTGCCAAGCCATTTCTTCCCTGGACCGGAATCAAGCATCCTAAGACCGGTTTCTGGCTATCAGCCTTCATCAGCCTGTATGGCTTGAATCCAGTGGCATGGAAAGCACAGGACTCACGTCTTAGCATACAGTCACACTTGGGGTGACAAATGCAAAAACAACAATTGATGGACGGAATGTTGCATGCACAGTGGCAAAACATTCACCCCAGTCACAGATCTGGGTGTAATCCATTGTTATTTTTCTCACCACACCACCCCAGTTCAGACATGGGAATATGCAAATCAGTCTTGACCCTGTTCCTCATGGCAACAGTCCAGCATGAACTGCCAAGTAATTTCTTCCCTGGATCGGAATCAAGCATCCTAAGACCGGTTTCTGGCTATCAGCCTTCATCAGCCAGTATGGCTTGAATCCAGTGGCATTGAAAGAACAGGACTCGCGTCTTAGCATACAGTCACACTTGGGGTGACAAATGCAAAAACAACAATTGATGGACGGAATGTTGCACAGTGGCAAAACATTCACCCCAGTCACAGATCTGGGTGTAATCCATTATTATTTTGCTCACCACACCTCCGAAGTTCAAATATGGCCATATGCAAATAAGTCTTGACCCTGTGCCTCATGGGAACAGTCCAGCCTGAACTGCCAAGCCATTTCTTCCCTGGACCGGAATCAGGCATCCTAAAACGGGTTTCTGGCTATCAGCCGTCATCAGCCAGGTTAGCTTGAATCCAGTGGCATGGAGAGCACAGGACTCACGTCTTAGCATACCGGTCAAACACGGTGTGACGAATGCAAAAACAACAATTGATGGACGGAATGTTGCACAGTTGCAAAACATTTACCCCCAGTCACAGATCTGGGTTTAATCCATTGTTATTTTGCTCACCACACCACCCCAGTTCAGACATGGCCAAATGCAAATCAGTCTTGACCCTGTGCCTCATGGAAACAGTCCCGCCCGAACTGCCAAGCCATGTCTTCCCTGGACTGGAATCAAGCATCCTAGGACCAGTTTCTGGCTATCAGCCATCATCAGCCAGGATAGCTTGATTCCAGTGGCATGGAGAGCACGGGACTCACGTCTGAGCATACCTGTCCCACTCGGGGTGATAAATGCAAAAACAACAATTGATGGACGGAATGTTGCACAATGGCAAAACATTCACCCCCCACAGATCTGGGTTTAATCCATTGTTATTTTGCTCACCACACCACCCCATTTCAGACATGGCCATATGCAAATCAGTCTTGACCCTGTGCCTCATGGAAACAGTCCAGCCCGAACTGCCAAGCCATGTCTTCCCTGGACCGGAATCAAGCATCCTAGGACCGGGTTCTGGCTATCAGCCATCATCAGCCAGGATAGCTTGATTCCTGTGGCATGGAGAGCACGGGACTCACGTCTGAGCATACCCGTCCCACCCGGGGTGACAAATGCAAAAACAACAACTGAGGGACGGAATTTTGCACATTGGCAAAACATTCACCCCAGTCACAGATCTGGGTTTAATCCATTGTTATTTTGCTCACCACACCACCCCAGTTCAGACATGGCCATATGCAAATCAGTCTTGACCATGTGCCTCATGGGAACAGTACAGACTGAACTGCCAAGCCATTTCTTCCCTGGACCGGAATCAAGCATCCTAACACGGGTTTCTGGCTATCAGCCGTCATAAGCCAGGATAGCTTGAATCCAGTGGCATGGAGAGCACAGGACTTACGTCTTAGCATACCGGTCACACTCGGTGTGACAAATGCAAAAACAACAATTGATGGACGGAATGTTGCACAGTGGCAAAACATTCACCCCAGTCACAGATCTGGGTTTAATCCATTGTTATTTTGCTCACCACACCACCCCAGTTCAGACATTGCCATATGCAAATCAGTCTTGACCCTGTGCCTCATGGGAACAGTCCAGCCGAACTGCCAAGCCGAGTCTTCCCTGGACCGGAATCAAGCATCCTAGGACCAGTTTCTGGCTATCAGCCATCATCAGCCAGGATAGCTTGATTCCAGTGGAATGGAGCGCACGGGACTCACGTCTGAGCATACCCGTCCCACTCGGGGTGACAAATGCAAAAACAACAATTGATGGATGGAATTTTGCACATTGGCAAAACATGCACCCCAGTCACAGATCTGGGTTTATTCCATTGTTATTTTGCCCACCACACCACCCCATTTCAGACATGGCCATATGCAAATCAGTCTTGACCCTGTACCTCATGGGAACAGTCCAGTCCGAACTGCCAAGCCATGTCTTCCCTGGACCGGAATCAAGCATCCTAGGACCGTTTTCTGGCTATCAGCTGTCATCAGCCAGTATGGTTTGAATCCAGTGGCATGGAAAGCACAGGACTCGCGTCTTAGCATACAGTCACACTCGGGGTGACAAATGCAAAAACAACAATTGATGGACGGAATGTTGCACAGTGGCAAAACATTCAACCCCAGTCACAGATCTGGGTGTAATCCATTGTTATTTTGCTCACCACATCACCCCAGTTCAAACATGGCCATATGCAAATAAGTCTTGACCCTGTGCCTCATGGGAACAGTACAGCCTGCACTGCCAAGTCATTTCTTCCCTGGACCGGAATCAAGCATCCTAACACGGGTTTCTGGCTATCAGCCGTCATCAGCCAGGATAGCTTGAATCCAGTGGCATGGAGAGCACAGGACTTCCGTCTTAGCATACTGGTCACACACATTGTGACAAATGCAAAAGCAACAATTGATGGACGGAATGTTGCGCAGTGGCAAAACATTCACCCCCAGTCACAGATCTGGGTTTAATCCATTGTTATTTTGCTCACCACACCACCCCAGTTCAGACATTGCCATATGCAAATCAGTCTTGACCCTGTGCCTCATGGGAACAGTCCAGCCGAACTGCCAAGCCAAGTCTTCCCTGGACCGGAATCAAGCATCCTAGGACCAGTTTCTAACTATCAGTCATCATCAGCCAGGATAGCTTGATTCCAGTGGCTTGGAGACCACGAGACTCAAGTCTAAGCATATGCGTTCCACTCGGGGTGACAAATGCAAAAACAACAATTGATGGACGGAATGTTGCACAATGGCAAACTATTCACATCCAGTCACAGATCTGGGTTTAATCCATCGTTATTTTGCTCACCACACCACCCCAGGTCATTCATGGCCATATGCAAATCAGTCTTGACCCTGTGCCTCCTGGAAACAGTCCAGCCCGAACTGCCAAGCCATGTCTTCCCTGGACTGGAATCAAGCATCCTAGGACCGGTTTCTGGCTATCAGCCATCATCAGCCAGGATAGCTTGATTCCAGTGGAATGGAGCGCACGGGACTCACGTCTGAGCATACCCGTCCCACTCGGGGTGACAAATGCAAAAACAACAATTGATGGACGGAATTTTGCACATTGGCAAAACATTCACCCCAGTCACAGATCTGGGTTTATTCCATCGTTATTTTGCCCACCACACCACCCCATTTCAGACATGGCCATATGCAAATCAGTCTTGACCCTGTACCTCATGGGAACAGTCCAGTCCGAACTGCCAAACCATGTCTTCCCTGGACCGGAATCAAGCATCCTAGGACCGTTTTCTGGCTATCAGCTGTCATCAGCCAGTATGGTTTGAATCCAGTGGCATGGAGAGCAAAGGACTCACGTCTTAGCATACCGGTCACACTCGGTGGGACAAATGCAAAAACGACAATTGATGGACGGAATGTTGCACAATGGCAAACCATTCAGCCCCAGTCACAGATCTGGGTATAATCCATTGTTATTTTGCTCACCACACCACCCCAGTTCAGACATGGCCATATGCAAATCAGTCTTGACCCTGTGCCTCATGGGAACAGTACAGCCTGAACTGCCAAGCCATTTCTTCCCTGGACCGGAATCAAGCATCCTAACACGGGTTTCTGGCTATCAGCCGTCATCAGCCAGGATAGCTTGAATCCAGTGGCATGGAGAGCACAGGACTTACGTCTTAGCATACCGGTCACACTCGGTGTGACAAATGCAAAAACAACAATTGATGGACGGAATGTTGCACAGTGGCAAAACATTCACCCCAGTCACAGATCTGGGTTTAATCCATTGTTATTTTGCTCACCACACCAACCCAGTTCAGACATTGCCATATGCAAATCAGTCTTGACCCTGTGCCTCATGGGAACAGTCCAGCCGAACTGCCAAGCCAAGTCTTCCCTGGACCGGAATTAAGCATCCTAGGACCAGTTTCTAACTATCAGTCATCATCAGCCAGGATAGCTTGATTCCAGTGGCTTGGAGACCACGGGACTCAAGTCTAAGCATATGCGTTCCACTCGGGGTGACAAATGCAAAAACAACAATTGATGGACGGAATGTTGCACAATGGCAAACTATTCACATCCAGTCACAGATCTGGGTTTAATCCATCGTTATTTTGCTCACCACACCACCCCAGTCAGACATGGCCATATGCAAATCAGTCTTGACCCTGTGCCTCCTGGAAACAGTCCAGCCCGAACTGCCAAGCCATGTCTTCCCTGGACTGGAATCAAGCATCCTAGGACCGGTTTCTGGCTATCAGCCATCATCAGCCAGGATAGCTTGATTCCAGTGGAATGGAGCGCACGGGACTCACGTCTGAGCATACCCGTCCCACTCGGGGTGACAAATGCAAAAACAACAATTGATGGACGGAATTTTGCACATTGGCAAAACATTCACCCCAGTCACAGATCTGGGTTTATTCCATTGTTATTTTGCCCACCAGACCACCCCATTTCAGACATGGCCATATGCAAATCAGTCTTGACCCTGTACCTCATGGGAACAGTCCAGTCCGAACTGCCAAGCCATGTCTTCCCTGGACCGGAATCAAGCATCCTAGGACCGTTTTCTGGCTATCAGCTGTCATCAGCCAGTATGGTTTGAATCCAGTGGCATGGAAAGCACAGGACTTCCGTCTTAGCATACTGGTCACACACGTTGTGACAAATGCAAAAACAACAATTGATGGACGGAATGTTGCACAGTGGCAAAACATTCACCCCCAGTCACAGATCTGGGTTTAATCCATTGTTATTTTGCTCACCACACCACCCCAGTTCAGACATTGCCATATGCAAATCAGTCTTGACCCTGTGCCTCATGGGAACAGTCCAGCCGAACTGCCAAGCCAAGTCTTCCCTGGACCGGAATCAAGCATCCTAGGACCAGTTTCTAACTATCAGTCATCATCAGCCAGGATAGCTTGATTCCAGTGGCTTGGAGACCACGAGATTCAAGTCTAAGCATATGCGTTCCACTCGGGGTGACAAATGCAAAAACAACAATTGATGGACGGAATGTTGCACAATGGCAAACTATTCACATCCAGTCACAGATCTGGGTTTAATCCATCGTTATTTTGCTCACCACACCACCCCAGGTCAGACATGGCCATATGCAAATCAGTCTTGACCCTGTGCCTCCTGGAAACAGTCCAGCCCGAACTGCCAAGCCATGTCTTCCCTGGACTGGAATCAAGCATCCTAGGACCGGTTTCTGGCTATCAGCCATCATCAGCCAGGATAGCTTGATTCCAGTGGAATGGAGCGCACGGGACTCACGTCTGAGCATACCCATCCCACTCGGGGTGACAAATGCAAAAACAACAATTGATGGACGGAATTTTGCACATTGGCAAAACATTCACCCCAGTCACAGATCTGGGTTTATTCCATCGTTATTTTGCCCACCACACCACCCCATTTCAGACATGGCCATATGCAAATCAGTCTTGACCCTGTACCTCATGGGAACAGTCCAGTCCGAACTGCCAAGCCATGTCTTCCCTGGACCGGAATCAAGCCTCCTAGGACCGTTTTCTGGCTATCAGCTGTCATCAGCCAGTATGGTTTGAATCCAGTGGCATGGAGAGCAAAGGACTCACGTCTTAGCATACCGGTCACACTCGGTGGGACAAATGCAAAAACGACAATTGATGGACGGAATGTTGCACAATGGCAAACCATTCAGCCCCAGTCACAGATCTGGGTATAATCCATTGTTATTTTGCTCACCACACCACCCCAGTTCAGACATGGCCATATGCAAATCAGTCTTGACCCTGTGCCTCATGGGAACAGTCCAGCATGAACTGTCAAGCCATTTCTTCCCTGGACCGGAATCAAGCATCCTAAGACCGGTTTCTGGCTATCAGCCTTCATAAGCCAGTACGGCTTGAATCCAGTGGCATGGAAAGCACAGGACTCACGTCTTAGCATACAGTCACACTTGGGGTGACAAATGCAAAAACAACAATTGATGGACGGAATGTTGCACAGTGGCCAAACATTCACCCCAATCACAGATCTGGGTGTAATCCATTGTTATTTTGCTCACCACACCACCCCAGTTCAGACATGGGAATATGCAAATCAGTCTTGACGCTCTTCTTCATGGCAACAGTCCAGCATGAACTGCCAAGTAATTTCTTCCCTGGATCGGAATCAAGCATCCTAAGACCGGTTTCTGGCTATCAGCCTTCATCAGCCAGTATGGCTTGAATCCAGTGGCATTGAAAGAACAGGACTCACGTCTTAGCATACAGTCACACTTGAGGTGACAAATGCAAAAACAACAATTGATGGACGGAATGTTGCACAGTGGCAAAACATTCACCCCAGTCACAGATCTAGGTGTAATCCATTGTTATTTTGCTCACCACACCACCCAAGTTCAAACATGGCCATATGCAAATAAGTCTTGACCCTGTGCCTCATGGGAACAGTCCAGCCTGAACTGCCAAGCCATTTCTTCCCTGGACCGGAATCAAGCATCCTAAAACGGGCTTCTGGCTATCAGCCGTCATCAGCCAGGATAGCTTGAATCCATTGGCATGAAGAGCACAGGACTCACGTCTTAGCATACCGGTCACACTCGGTGTGACAAATGCAAAAACGACAATTGATGGACAGAATGTTGCACAATGGCAAACCATTCAGCCCCAGTCACAGATCTGGGTTTTATCCATTGTTATTTTGCTCACCACACCACTCCAGTGCAGACATGGCCATATGCAAATCAGTCTTGACCCTGTGCCTCATGGGAACAGTCCAGCCCGAACTGCCAAGCCATGTCTTCCCTGGACTGGAATCAAGCATCCTAGGACCGGTTTCTGGCTATCAGCCATCATCAGCCAGGATAGCTTGATTCCAGTGGCATGGAGAGCACGGGACTCACGTCTTAGCATACCGGTCACACTCGGTGTGACAAATGCAAAAACAACAATTGATGGATGGAATGTTGCACAGTGGCAAAACATTCACCCCCAGTCACAGATCTGGGTTTAATCCATTATTATTTTGCTCACCACACCACCCCATTTCTGACATGGCCATATGCAAATCAGTCTTGACCCTGTGCCTCATGGGAACAGTCCAGCCCGAACTGCCAAGCCATGTCTTCCCTGGACCGGAATCAAGCATCCTAGGACCGGGTTCTGGCTATCAGCCATCATCAGCCAGGATAGCTTGATTCCTGTGGCATGGAGAGCACGGGACTCACGTCTGAGCATACCCGTCCCACCCGGGGTGACAAATGCAAAAACAACAACTGAGGGACGGAATTTTGCACATTGGCAAAACATTCACCCCAGTCACAGATCTGGGTTTAATCCATCGTTATTTTGCTCACCACACCACCCCAGTTCAGACATGGCCATATGCAAATCAGTCTTGACCCTGTGCCTCATGGGAACAGTACAGCCTGAACTGCCAAGCCATTTCTTCCCTGGACCGGAATCAAGCATCCTAACACGGGTTTCTGGCTATCAGCCGTCATCAGCCAGGATAGCTTGAATCCAGTGGCATGGAGAGCACAGGACTTACGTCTTAGCATACCGGTCACACTCGGTGTGACAAATGCAAAAACAACAATTGATGGACGGAATGTTGCACAGTGGCAAAACATTCACCCCAGTCACAGATCTGGGTTTAATCCATTGTTATTTTGCTCACCACACCACCCCATTTCAGACATGGCCATATGCAAATCAGTCTTGACCCTGTGCCTCATGGGAATAGTCCAGCCCGAACTGCCAAGCCATGTCTTCCCTGGACCAGAATCAAGCATCCTAGGACCGGTTTCTGGCTATCAGCCATCATCAGCCAGGATAGCTTGATTCCAGTGGCATGGAGAGCACGGGACTCACGTCTGAGCATACCCGTCCCACTCGGGGTGACAAATGCAAAAACAACAATTGATGGACGGAATTTTGCACATTGGCAAAACATACACCCCAGTCACAGATCTGGGGTTAATCCATCGTTATGTTGCTCACCACACCACCCCAGCACAGGGTCAAGACTGATATGCAAATCAGTCTTGACCCTGTGCCTCATGGGAACAGTCCAGCCCAAACTGCCAAGCCATGTCTTCCCTGGACCGGAATCAAGCTTCCTAGGACCAGTTTCTGACTATCAGCCGTCATCAGCCAGGATAGCTTGATTCCAGTGGCATGGAGAGCACAGGACTCACGTCTTAGCATACAGTCACACTTGGGGTGACAAATGCAAAAATAACAATTGATGGACGGAATGTTGCACAGTGGCAAAACATTCACCCCAGCCACAGATCTGGGTGTAATCCATTGTTATTTTGCTCACCACACCACCCAAGTTCAAACATGGCCATATGCAAATAAGTCTTGACCCTGTGCCTCATGGGAACATTCCAGCCTGAACTGCCAAGCCATTTCCTCCCTGGACCGGAATCAAGCATCCTAAAACAGGTTTCTGGCTATCAGCTGTCGACAGCCAGGATAGCTTGAATCCAGTGGCATGGAGAGCACAGGACTCAAGTCTTAGCATACCGGTCACACACGGTGTGACAAATGCAAAAACAACAATTGATGGACAGAATGTTGCACAGTGGCAAAACATTCAGCCCCAGTCACAGATCTGGTTTAATCCATTGTTATTTTGCTCACCACACCACCTCAGACATGGCCATATGCAAATCAGTCTTGACCCTGTGCCTCATGGGAACAGTCCAGCCGAACTGCCAAGCCATGTCTTCCCTTAACTGGAATCAAGCATCCTAGGACCTGTTTCTGACTATCAGTCGTCATCAGCCAGGATAGCTTGATTCCAGTGGCATGGAGAGCACGGGACTCAAGTCTGAGCATACCCGTAACACTCGGGTGACAAATGCAAAAACAACAATTGATGGACGGAACGTTGCACAATGGCAAAACATTCATCACCGGTCACAGATCTAGGTTTAATCTATCGTTATTTTGCTCCCCACCCTACTTCAGACATGGCCATATGCAAATCAGTCTTGACCATGTGCCTCATGTGAACAGTCCAGCCCGAACTGCCAAGCCATGTCTTCCCTGGACCGGAATCAAGCATGCTAGGACCGGCTTCTGGCTATCAGCCATCATCAGCCAGGATAGCTTGATTCCAGTGGCATGAAGAGCACGGGACTCACGTCTGAGCATACCCGTCCCACTCGAGATGACAAATGCAAAAACAACAATTGATGGACGGAATTTTGCACAATGGCAAAACATTCACCCCAGTCACAGATCTGGGTTTAATCCATTGTTATTTTGCTCACCACACCACCCCAGTTCAGACATGGCCAAATGCAAATCAGTCTTGACCCTGTGCCTCATGGAAACAGTCCAGCCCGAACTGCCAAGCCATGTCTTCCCTGGACTGGAATCAAGCATCCTAGGACCGGTTTCTGGCTATCAGCCATCATCAGCCAGGATAGCTTGATTCCAGTGGCATGGAGAGCACGGGACTCACGTCTGAGCATACCTGTCCCACTCGGGGTGACAAATGCAAAAACAACAATTGATGGACGGAATGTTGCACAATGGCAAAACATTCACCCCCCACAGATCTGGGTTTAATCCATTGTTATTTTGCTCACCACACCACCCCATTTCAGACATGGCCATATGCAAATCAGTCTTGACCCTGTGCCTCATGGGAATAGTCCAGCCCGAACTGCCAAGCCATGTCTTCCCTGGACCGGAATCAAGCATCCTAGGACCGGTTTCTGGCTATCAGCCATCATCAGCCAGGATAGCTTGATTCCAGTGGCATGGAGAGCACGGGACTCACGTCTGAGCATACCCGTCCCACTCGGGGTGACAAATGCAAAAACAACAATTGATGGACGGAATTTTGCACATTGGCAAAACATACACCCCAGTCACAGATCTGGGTTTAATCCATTGTTATGTTGCTCACCACACCACCCCAGTTCAGACATGGCCATATGCAAATCAGTCTTGACCCTGTGCCTCATGGGAACAGTCCAGCCCGAACTGCCAAGCCATGTCTTCCCTGGACTGGAATCAAGCTTCCTAGGACCAGTTTCTGACTATCAGCCGTCATCAGCCAGGATAGCTTGATTCCAGTGGCATGGAGAGCACAGGACTCACGTCTTAGCATACAGTCACACTTGGGGTGACAAATGCAAAAATAACAATTGATGGACGGAATGTTGCACAGTGGCAAAACATTCACCCCAGCCACAGATCTGGGTGTAATCCATTGTTATTTTGCTCACCACACCACCCAAGTTCAAACATGGCCATATGCAAATAAGTCTTGACCCTGTGCCTCATGGTAACATTCCAGCCTGAACTGCCAAGCCATTTCTCCCCTGGACCGGAATCAAGCACCCTAAAACGGGTTTCTGGCTATCAGCCGTCATCAGCCAGGATAGCTTGAATCCAGTGGCATGGAGAGCACAGGACTCACGTCTTAGTATACCGGTCACACACGGTGTGACAAATGCAAAAACAAGAATTGATGGACGGAATGTTGCACAGTGGCAAAACATTCACCCCCAGTCACAGATCTGGGTTTAATCCATTGTTATTTTGCTCACCACACCACCTCAGACATGGCCATATGCAAATCAGTCTTGACCCTGTGCCTCATGGGAACAGTCCAGCCGAACTGCCAAGCCATGTCTTCCCTGGACTGGAATCAAGCATCCTAGGACCTGTTTCTGACTATCAGTCGTCATCAGCCAGGATAGCTTGATTCCAGTGGCATGGAGAGCACGGGACTCAAGTCTGAGCATACCCGTAACACTCGGGTGACAAATGCAAAAACAACAATTGATGGACGGAACGTTGCACAATGGCAAAACATTCATCACCGGTCACAGATCTAGGTTTAATCTATTGTTATTTTGCTCACCACACTACTTCAGACATGGCCATATGCAAATCAGTCTTGACCCTGTGCCTCATGTGAACAGTCCACCCCGAACTGCCAAGCCATGTCTTCCCTGGACCGGAATCAAGCATCCTAGGACCGGCTTCTGGCTATCAGCCATCATCAGCCAGGATAGCTTGATTCCAGTGGGATGAAGAGCACGGGACTCACGTCTGAGCATACCCGTCCCACTCGAGATGACAAATGCAAAAACAACAATTGATGGACGGAATTTTGCACAATGGCAAAACATTCACCCCAGTCACAGATCTGGGTTTAATCCATTGTTATTTTGCTCACCACACCACCCCAGTTCAGACATGGCCATATGCAAATCAGTCTTGACCCTGTGCCTCATGGGAACAGTCCAGCCCGAACTGCCAAGCCATGTCTTCCCTGGACCGGAATCAAGCATCCTGGACCGTTTTCTGGCTATCAGCTGTCATCAGCCAGTATGGCTTGAATCCAGTGACATGGAAAGCACAGGACTCGCGTCTTAGCATACAGTCACACTCGGGGTGACAAATGCAAAAACAACAATTGATGGACGGAATGTTGCACAGTGGCAAAACATTCAACCCCAGTCACAGATCTGGGTATAATCCATTGTTATTTTGCTCACCACATCACCCCAGTTCAAACATGGCCATATGCAAATAAGTCTTGACCCTGTGCCTCATGGGAACAGTACAGCCTGAACTGCCAAGCCATTTCTTCCCTGGACCGGAATCAAGCATCTTAACACGGGTTTCTGTCTATCAGCCTTCATCAGCCAGGATAGCTTGAATCCAGTGGCATGGAGAGCACAGGACTCACGTCTTAGCATACCGGTCACACTCGGTGTGACAAATGCAAAAACAACAATTGATGGACGGAATGTTGCACAATGGCAAACTATTCACATCCAGTCACAGATCTGGGTTTAATCCATCGTTATTTTGCTCACCACACCACCCCAGGTCAGACATGGCCATATGCAAATCAGTCTTGACCCTGTGCCTCATGGAAACAGTCCAGCCCGAACTGCCAAGCCAAGTCTTCCCTGGACGGGAATCAAGCATCCTAGGACCGGTTTCTGGCTATCAGCCATCATCAGCCAGGATAGCTTGATTCCAGTGGCATGGAGAGCACGGGACTCACGTCTGAGCATACCCGTCCCACTCGGGGTGACAAATGCAAAAACAACAATTGATGGATGGAATGTTGCACATTGGCAAAACATTCACCCCTGTCACAGATCTGGGTTTAATCCATCGTTATTTTGCCCACCACACCACCCCTGTTCAGACATGGCCATATGCAAATCAGTCTTGACCCTGTGCCTCATGGGAACAGTCCAGCCCGAACTGCCAAGCCATGTCTTCCCTGGACCGGAATCAAGCATCCTAGGACCAGTTTCTGACTATCAGCCTTCATCAGCCAGTATGGCTTGAATCCAGTGGCATGGAAAGCACAGGACTCACGTCTTAGCATACAGTCACACTTGGGGTGACAAATGCAAAAACAACAATTGATGGACGGAATGTTGCACAGTGCAAAACATTCCTAGAACCAGTTTCTGACTATCAGTCGTCATCAGCCAGGATAGCTTGATTCCAGTGGCATGGAGAGCACGGGACTCAAGTCTGAGCATACCCGTCACACTCGGGGTGACAAATGCAAAAACAACAATTGATGGACGGAATGTTGCACAATGGCAAAGGATTCATCCCCGGTCACAGATCTGGGTTTAATCTATCGTTATTTTGCTCACCACCCTACTTCAGACATGGCCATATGCAAATCAGTCTTGACCCTGTGTCTCATGGGAACAGTCCAGCCCGAACTGCCAAGCAATGTCTTCCCTGGACCGGAATCAAGCATCCTAGGACATTTTTCTGGCTATCAGCTGTCATCAGCCAGTATGGCTTGAATCCAGTGGCATGGAAAGCACAGGACTCGCGTCTTAGCATACAGTCACACTCGGGGTGACAAATGCAAAAACAACAATTGATGGACGGAATGTTGCACAGTGGCAAAACATTCAACTCCAGTCACAGATCTGGGTATAATCCATTGTTATTTTGCTCACCACATCACCCCAGTTCAAACATGGCCATATGCAAATCAGTCTTGACCCTGTGCCTCATGGGAACAGTACAGCCTGAACTGCCAAGCCATTTCTTCCCTGGACCGGAATCAAGCATCCTAAAACGGGCTTCTGGCTATCAGCCGTCAATCAGCCAGGATAGCTTGAATCCAGTGGCATGGAGAGCACAGGACTCACGTCTTAGCATACTGGTCACACACGTTGTGACAAATGCAAAAACAACAATTGATGGACGGAATGTTGCACAGTTGCAAAACATTCACCCCCAGTCACAGATCTGGGTTTAATCCACTGTTATTTTGCTCACCACACCACCCCAGTTCAGACATGGCCATATGCAAATCAGTCTTGACCCTGTGCCTCAAGGGAATAGTCCAGCCCGAACTGCCAAGCCATGTCTTCCCTGGACCGGAATCAAGCATCCTAGGACCGGTTTCTGGCTATCAGCCATCATCAGCCAGGATAGCTTGATTCCAGTGGCATGGAGAGCACGGGACTCACGTCTGAGCATACCCGTCCCACTCGGGGTGACAAATGCAAAAACAACAATTGATGGACGGAATTTTGCACATTGGCAAAACATTCACCCCAGTCACAGATCTGGGTTTAATCCATCGTTATTTTGCTCACCACACCACCCCAGTTCAAACATGGCCATATGCAAATAAGTCTTGACCCTGTGCCTCATGGGAACATTCCAGCCTGAACTGCCAAGCCATTTCTTCCCTGGACAGGAATCAAGCATCCTAAAACGGGTTTCTGGCTATCAGCCGTCATCAGCCAGGATAGCTTGAATCCAGTGGCATGGAGAGCACAAGACTCACGTCTTAGCATACCGGTCACACACGGTGTGACAAATGCAAAAACAACAATTGATGGATGGAATGTTGCACAGTGGCAAAACATTCACCCCCAGTCACAGATCTGGGTTTAATCCATTGTTATTTTGCTCACCACACCACCCCAGTTCAGACATGGCCATATGCAAATCAGTCTTGACCCTGTGCCTCATGGGAACAGTCCAGCCGAACTGCCAAGCCATGTCTTCCCTGGACTGGAATCAAGCATCCTAGGACCTGTTTCTGACTATCAGTCGTCATCAGCCAGGATAGCTTGATTCCAGTGGCATGGAGAGCACAGGACTCACGTCTTAGCATACAGTCACACTTGGGGTGACAAATCCAAAAATAACAATTGATGGACGGAATGTTGCACAGTGGCAAAACATTCACCCCAGCCACAGATCTGGGTGTAATCCATTGTTATTTTGCTCACCACACCACCCCAGTTCAAACATGGCCATATGCAAATAAGTCTTGACCCTGTGCCTCATGGGAACATTCCAGACTGAACTGCCAAGCCATTTCTTCCCTAGACAGGAATCAAGCATCCTAAAACGGGTTTCTGGCTATCAGCCGTCATCAGCCAGGATAGCTTGAGTCCAGTGGCATGGAGAGCACAAGACTCACGTCTTAGCATACCGGTCACACACGGTGTGACGAATGCAAAAACAACAATTGATGGATGGAATGTTGCACAGTGGCAAAACATTCACCCCCAGTCACAGATCTGGGTTTAATCCATTGTTATTTTGCTCACCACACCACCCCAGTTCAGACATGGCCATATGCAAATCAGTCTTGACCCTGTGCCTTATGGGAACAGTCCAGCCGAACTGCCAAGCCATGTCTTCCCTGGACTGGAATCAAGCATCCTAGGACCTGTTTCTGACTATCAGTCGTCATCAGCCAGGATAGCTTGATTCCAGTGGCATGGAGAGCACGGGACTCAAGTCTGAGCATACCCGTAACACTCGGGGTGACAAATGCAAAAACAACAATTGATGGACGGAACGTTGCACAATGGCAAAACATTAATCACCGGTCACAGATCTAGGTTTAATCTATCGTTATTTTGCTCACCACCCTACTTCAGACATTGCCATATGCAAATCAGCCTTGACCCTGTGCCTCATGTGAACAGTCCAGCCCGAACTGCCAAGCCATGTCTTCCCTGGACCGTAATCAAGCATCCTAGGACCGGCTTCTGGCTATCAGCCATCATCAGCCAGGATAGCTTGATTCCAGTGGCATGAAGAGCACGGGACTCACGTCTGAGCATACCCATCCCACTCGGGATGACAAATGCAAAAACAACAATTGATGGACGGAATTTTGCACAATGGCAAAACATTCACCCCAGTCACAGATCTGGGTTTAATCCATTGTTATTTTGCTCACCACACCACCCCAGTATAGACACGGCCATATGCAAATCAGTCTTGACCCTGTGCCTCATGGGAACAGTCCAGCCCGAACTGCCAAGCCATGTCTTCCCTGGACCGGAATCAAGCATCCTAGGACCAGTTTCTGACTATCAGCCGTCATCAGCCAGGATAGCTTGATTCCAGTCGCATGAGAGCACAGGACTCACGTCTTAGCATACCGGTCACACTCGGTGTGACAAATGCAAAAACGACAATTGATGGACGGAATGTTGCACAATGGCAAACCATTCAGCCCCAGTCACAGATCTGGGTTTTATCCATTGTTATTTTGCTCACCACACCACTCCAGTGCAGACATGGCCATATGCAAATCAGTCTTGACCCTTTGCCTCATGGGAACAGTCCAGCCCGAACTGCCAAGCCCGAACTGCCAATCCCTGGACCGGAATCAAGCATCCTACAACGGGTTTCTGGCTATCAGCCATCATCAGCCAGGATAGCTTGAATCCAGTGGCATGGAGAGCACAGGACTCACGTCTTAGCATACCGGTCACACTCGGTGTGACAAATGCAAAAACAACAATTGATGGACAGAATGTTGCACAGTGGCAAAAAATTCACCCCCAGTCACAGATCTGGGTTTAATCCATTGTTATTTTGCTCACCACACCACCCCTGTTCAGACATGGCCATATGCAAATCAGTCTTGACCCTGTGCCTCATGGGAACAGTCCAGCCGAACTTCCAAGCCATGTATTCCCTGGGCCGGAATCTAGCATCCTAGAACCAGTTTCTGACTATCAGTCGTCATCAGCCAGGATAGCTTGATTCCAGTGGCATGGAGAGCACGGGACTCAAGTCTGAGCATACCCGTCACACTCGGGGTGACAAATGCAAAAACAACAATTGATGGACGGAATGTTGCACAATGGCAAAGGATTTAAACCCTGTCACAGATCTGGGTTTAATCTATCGTTATTTTGCTCACCACCCTACTTCAGACATGGCCATATGCAAATCAGTCTTGACCCTGTGCCTCATGGGAACAGTCCAGCCGAACTGCCAAGCCATGTCTTCCCCGGACCAGAATCCAGCATCCTAGGACCAGTTTCTAACTATCAGTCATCATCAGCAAGGATAGCTTGATTCCAGTGGCTTGGAGAGCACGGGACTCAAGTCTAAGCATATGCGTTCCACTCGGGGTGACAAATGCAAAAAGAACAATTGATGGACGGAATGTTGTACAATGGCAAACTATTCACATCCAGTCACAGATCTGGGTTTAATCCATCGTTCTTTTGCTCACCACACAGCCCCAGGTCAGACATGGCCATATGCAAATCAGTCTTGACCCTGTGCCTCATGGAAACAGTCCAGCCCGAACTGCCAAGCCAAGTCTTCCCTGGACTGGAATCAAGCATCCTAGGACCGGTTTCTGGCTATCAGCCATCATCAGCCAGGATAGCTTGATTCCAGTGGCATGGAGAGCACGGGACTCACGTCTGAGCATACCCATCCCACTCGGGGTGACAAATGCAAAAACAACAATTGATGGACGGAATTTTGCACAGTGGCAAAACATTCACCCCAATCACAGATCTGGGTGTAATCCATTGTTATTTTGCTCACCACACCACCCCAGTTCAGACATGGGAATATGCAAATCAGTCTTGACCCTGTTCCTCATGGCAACAGTCCAGCATGAACTGCCAAGTCATTTCTTCCCTGGATCAGAATCAAGCATCCTAAGACTGGTTTATGGCTATCAGCCTTCATCAGCCAGTATGGCTTGAATCCAGTGGCATTGAAAGAACAGGACTCACGTCTTAGCATACAGTCACACTTGGGGTGACAAATGCAAAAACAACAATTGATGGACGGAATGTTGCACAGTGGCAAAACATTCACCCCAGTCACAGATCTGGGTGTAATCCATTGTTATTTTGCTCACCAACCACCCAAGTTCAAACATGGCCATATGCAAATAAGTCTTGACCCTGTGCCTCATGGGAACAGTCCAGCCTGAACTGCCAAGCCATTTCGTCCCTGGACCGGAATCAAGCATCCTAAAACGGGCTTCTGGCTATCAGCCGTCATCAGCCAGGATAGCTTGAATCCAGTGGCATGGAGAGCACATGACTCACGTCTTAGCATACTGGTCACACACGTTGTGACAAATGCAAAAACAACAATTGATGGACGGAATGTCGCACAGTTGCAAAACATTCACCCCCAGTCACAGATCTGGGTTTAATCCACTGTTATTTTGCTCACCACACCACCCCAGTTCAGACATGGCCATATGCAAATCAGTCTTGACCTTGTGCCTCATGGGAACAGTCCAGCCGAACAGCCAAGCCATGTCTTCCCTGCACTGGAATCAAGCATCCTAGGACCAGTTTCTGACTATCAGTCGTCATCAGCCAGGATAGCTTGATTTCAGTGGCATGGAGAGCACGGGACTCAAGTCTGATCATACCCGTCACACTCGGGGTGACAAATTCAAAAACAACAATTGATGGACGGAATGTTGCACAATGGCAAACCATTCAGCCCCAGTCACATATCTGGGTTTAATCCATTGTTATTTTGCTCACCACACCACCCCAGTTCAGACATGACCATATGCAAATCAGTCTTGACCCTGTGCCTCATGGGAACAGTCCTAATAAGAAACAAATTGGGTCTGGCGTGAAGCACAGTAAGGCTGCGCCCTATTAAGAAATCAACAAAACCATTTGCCAGTACTGTGCGATAAATGGCTACAAATTACATTTGAAGAGCACTCAATTGCTCTATCAAGCTGACCACTTTTTCAGTCAATGACAATTTGAAACAAGAAACTTCCAAAAGATGTTTATTTATTAAATTTGACTTTCAATTTTAACTATTTATTCGACCTTTGTTTTTTGTTTTTTTAGATATATTTGTCGAAAAGATCATACAATATATACAACAATATACAATCAGTTGGGAGGAGAAACAAGTGAATGGGCAAAGGGAAGGTCAATAAAGAATTTTAGACAACATTTAAACACTAGACGTACAATTAAACACTAGACAACAGAAACATTGAGTAGTACACAAACATTGGGGTTGGTAGAGGTTGCTGGCGTTATTTTAGGCTATTTACAACAGAACAACAGTATTTTTTCATCGTCCTATAATCAAGTTTTTTTGGTTTTTCTTCGGAACAATTGTTCCGAAGAAAAACCAAAAAAACTTGAGCCTAAAATAACGCCAGCAACCTCTACCAACCCCAATGTTTGTGTCTAGAGACCCTGTGCCTCATGGGAACAGTCCAGCCGAACTTCCAAGCCATGTATTCCCTGGGCCAGAATCTAGCATCCTAGAACCAGTTTCTGACTATCAGTCGTCATCAGCCAGGATAGCTTGATTCCAGTGGCATGGAGAGCACGGGACTCAAGTCTGAGCATACCCGTCACACTCGGGGTGACAAATGCAAAAACAACAATTGATGGACGGAATGTTGCACAATGGCAAAGGATTCATCCCCGGTCACAGATCTGGGTTTAATCTATCGTTATTTTGCTCACCACCCTACTTCAGACATGGCCATATGCAAATCAGTCTTGACCCTGTGTCTCATGGGAACAGTCCAGCCCGAACTGCCAAGCAATGTCTTCCCTGGACCGGAATCAAGCATCCTAGGACATTTTTCTGGCTATCAGCTGTCATCAGCCAGTATGGCTTGAATCCAGTGGCATGGAAAGCACAGGACTCGCGTCTTAGCATACAGTCACACTCGGGGTGACAAATGCAAAAACAACAATTGATGGACGGAATGTTGCACAGTGGCAAAACATTCAACTCCAGTCACAGATCTGGGTATAATCCATTGTTATTTTGCTCACCACATCACCCCAGTTCAAACATGGCCATATGCAAATCAGTCTTGACCCTGTGCCTCATGGGAACAGTACAGCCTGAACTGCCAAGCCATTTCTTCCCTGGACCGGAATCAAGCATCCTAAAACGGGCTTCTGGCTATCAGCCGTCATCAGCCAGGATAGCTTGAATCCAGTGGCATGGAGAGCACAGGACTCACGTCTTAGCATACTGGTCACACACGTTGTGACAAATGCAAAAACAACAATTGATGGATGGAATGTTGCACAGTTGCAAAACATTCACCCCCAGTCACAGATCTGGGTTTAATCCACTGTTATTTTGCTCACCACACCACCCCAGTTCAGACATGGCCATATGCAAATCAGTCTTGACCCTGTGCCTCATGGGAACAGTCCAGCATGAACTGCCAAGCCATTTCTTCCCTGGACCGGAATCAAGCATCCTAAGACCGGTTTCTGGCTATCAGCCTTCATCAGCCAGTACGGCTTGAATCCAGTGGCATGGAAAGCACAGGACTCACGTCTTAGCATACAGTCACACTTGGGGTGACAAATGCAAAAACAACAATTGATGGACGGAATGTTGCACAGTGGCAAAACATTCTCCCCAATCACAGATCTGGGTGTAATCCATTGTTATTTTGCTCACCACACCACCCCAGTTCAGACATGGGAATATGCAAATCAGTCTTGACCCTCTTCTTCATGGCAACAGTCCAGCATGAACTGCCAAGTAATTTCTTCCCTGGATCGGAATCAAGCATCCTAAGACCGGTTTCTGGCTATCAGCCTTCATCAGCCAGTATGGCTTGAATCCAGTGGCATTGAAAGAACAGGACTCGCGTCTTAGCATACAGTCACACTTGGGGTGACAAATTGCAAAAACAACAATTGATGGACGGAATGTTGCACAGTGGCAAAACATTCACCCCAGTCACAGATCTAGGTGTAATCCATTGTTATTTTGCTCACCACACCACCCAAGTTCAAACATGGCCATATTCAAATAAGTCTTGACCCTGTGCCTCATGGGAACAGTCCAGCCTGAACTGCCGAGCCATTTCTTCCCTGGACCGGAATCAAGCATCCTAAAACGGGCTTCTGGCTATCAGCCGTCATCAGCCAGGATAGCTTGAATCCAGTGGCATGGAGAGCACAGGACTCACGTCTTAGCATACCGGTCACACACGGTGTGACGAATGCAAAAACAACAATTGATGGACGGAATGTTGCACAGTGGCAAAACATTTACCCCCAGTCACAGATCTGGGTTTAATCCATTGTTATTTTGCTCACCACACCACCCCAGTTCAGACATGGCCAAATGCAAATCAGTCTTGACCCTGTGCCTCATGGAAACAGTCCAGCCCGAACTGCCAAGCCATGTCTTCCCTGGACTGGAATCAAGCATCCTAGGACCGGTTTCTGGCTATCAGCCATCATCAGCCAGGATAGCTTGATTCCAGTGGCATGGAGAGCACGGGACTCACGTCTGAGCATACCTGTCCCACTCTGGGTGACAAATGCAAAAACAACAATTGATGGACGGAATGTTGCACAATGGCAAAACATTCACCCTCCACAGATCTGGGTTTAATCCATTGTTATTTGGCTCACCACACCACCCCATTTCAGACATGGCCATATGCAAATCAGTCTTGACCCTGTGCCTCATGGGAATAGTCCAGCCCGAACTGCCAAGCCATGTCTTCCCTGGACCGGATTCAAGCATCCTAGGACCGGTTTCTGGCTATCAGCCATCATCAGCCAGGATAGCTTGATTCCAGTGGCATGGAGAGCACGGGACTCACGTCTGAGCATACCCGTCCCACTCGGGGTGACAAATGCAAAAACAACAATTGATGGACGGAATTTTGCACATTGGCAAAACATTCACCCCAGTCACAGATCTGGGTTTAATCCATCGTTATTTTGCTCACCACACCACCCCAGTTCAGACATGGCCATATGCAAATCAGTTTTGACCCTGTGCCTCATGGGAACAGTCCAGCCCAAACTGCCAAGCCATGTCTTCCCTGGACCGGAATCAAGCTTCCTAGGACCAGTTTCTGACTATCAGCCGTCATCAGCCAGGATAGCTTGATTCCAGTGGCATGGAGAGCACGGGACTCACGTCTGAGCATACCTGTCCCACTCGGGGTGACAAATGCAAAAACAACAATTGATGGACGGAATGTTGCACAATGGCAAAACATTCACCCTCCACAGATCTGGGTTTAATCCATTGTTATTTTGCTCACCACACCACCCCATTTCAGACATGGCCATATGCAAATCAGTCTTGACCCTGTGCCTCATGGGAATAGTCCAGCCCGAACTGCCAAGCCATGTCTTCCCTGGACCGGAATCAAGCATCCTAGGACCGGTTTCTGGCTATCAGCCATCATCAGCCAGGATAGCTTGATTCCAGTGGCATGGAGAGCACGGGACTCACGTCTGAGCATACCCGTCCCACTCGGGGTGACAAATGTAAAAACAACAATTGATGGACGGAATGTTGCACAGTGGCAAAACATTCACCCCAGCCACAGATCTGGGTGTAATCCATTGTTATTTTGCTCACCACACCACCCAAGTTCAAACATGGCCATATGCAAATAAGTCTTGACCCTGTGCCTCATGGGAACATTCCAGCCTGAACTGCCAAGCCATTTCTTCCCTGGACCGGAATCAAGCATCCTAAAACGGGTTTCTGGCTATCAGCCGTCATCAGCCAGGATAGCTTGAATCCAGTGGCATGGAGAGCACAGGACTCACGTCTTAGCATACCGGTCACACACGGTGTGACAAATGCAAAAACAACAATTGATGGACGGAATGTTGCACAGTGGCAAAACATTCACCCCCAGTCACAGATCTTGGTTTAATCCATTGTTATTTTGCTCACCACAACACCCCAGTTCAGACATGGCCATATGCAAATCAGTCTTGACCCTGTGCCTCATGGGAACAGTCCAGCCGAACTGCCAAGCCATGTCTTCCCTGGACTGGAATCAAGCATCCTAGAAACTGTTTCTGACTATCAGTCGTCATCAGCCAGGATAGCTTTTTTCCAGTGGCATGGAGAGCACGGGACTCAAGTCTGAGCATACCCGTAACACTCGGGGTGACAAATGCAAAAACAACAATTGATGGACGGAACGTTGCACAATGGCAAAACATTCATCACCGGTCACAGATCTAGGTTTAATCTATCGTTATTTTGCTCACCACCCTACTTCAGACATGGCCATATGCAAATCAGTCTTGACCCTGTGCCTCATGTGAACAGTCCAGCCCGAACTGCCAAGCCATGTCTTCCCTGGACCGGAATCAAGCATCCTAGGACCGGCTTCTGGCTATCAGCCATCATCAGCCAGGATAGCTTGATTCCAGTGGCATGAAGAGCCCGGGACTCACGTCTGAGCATACCCGTCCCACTCGGGATGACAAATGCAAAAACAACAATTGATGGACGGAATTTTGCACAATGGCAAAACATTCACCCCAGTCACCGATCTGGGTTTAATCCATTGTTATTTTGCTCACCACACCACCCCAGTTCAGACATGGCCATATGCAAATCAGCCTTGACCCTGTGCCTCATGGGAACAGTCCAGCCCGAACTGCCAAGCCATGTCTTCCCTGGACCGGAATCAAGCATCCTAGGACCAGTTTCTGACTATCAGCCGTCATCAGCCAGGATAGCTTGATTCCAGTGGCATGGAGAGCACAGGACTCACGTCTTAGCATACCGGTCACACTCGGTGTGACAAATGCAAAAACGACAATTGTTGGACGGAATGTTGCACAATGGCAAACCATTCAGCCCCAGTCACAGATCTGGGTTTTATCCATTGTTATTTTGCTCACCACATCACTCCAGTTCAGACATGGCCATATGCAAATCAGTCTTGACCCTGTGCCTCATGGGAACAGTCCAGCCCGAACTGCCAAGCCATGTCTTCCCTGGACCGGAATCAAGCATCCTAAAATGGGTTTCTGGCTATCAGCCATCATCAGCCAGGATAGCTTGAATCCAGTGGCATGGAGAGCACAGGACTCACGTCTTAGCATACCGGTCACACTCGGTGTGACAAATGCAAAAACAACAATTGATGGACAGAATGTTGCACAGTGGCAAAACATTCACCCCCAGTCACAGATCTGGGTTTAATCCATTGTTATTTTGCTCACCACACCACCCCAGTTCAGACATGGCCAAATGCAAATCAGTCTTGACCCTGTGCCTCATGGAAACAGTCCAGCCCGAACTGCCAAGCCATGTCTTCCCTGGACCGGAATCAAGCATCCTAAAACGGGCTTCTGGCTATCAGCCTTCATCAGCCAGTATGGCTTGAATCCAGTGGCATTGAAAGAACAGGACTCGCGTCTTAGCATACAGTCACACTTGGGGTGACAAATGCAAAAACAACAATTGATGGACGGAATGTTGCACAGTGGCAAAACATTCAACCCCAGTCACAGATCTGGGTGTAATCCATTGTTATTTTGCTCACCACACCACCCAAGTTCAAACATGGCCATATGCAAAGAAGTCTTGACCCTGTGCCTCATGGGAACAGTCCAGCCGAACTGCCAAGCCATGTCTTCCCTGGACCGGAATCAAGCATCCTAGGACCAGTTTCTGACTATCAGCCGTCATCAGCCAGGATAGCTTGATTCCAGTGGCATGGAGAGCACAGGACTCACGTCTTAGCATACCGGTCACACTCGGTGTGACAAATGCAAAAACGACAATTGTTGGACGGAATGTTGCACAATGGCAAACCATTCAGCCCCAGTCACAGATCTGGGTTTTATCCATTGTTATTTTGCTCACCACATCACTCCAGTTCAGATTGGCCATATGCAAATCAGTCTTGACCCTGTGCCTCATGGGAACAGTCCAGCCCGAACTGCCAAGCCATGTCTTCCCTGGACCGGAATCAAGCATCCTAAAATGGGTTTCTGGCTATCAGCCATCATCAGCCAGGATAGCTTGAATCCAGTGGCATGGAGAGCACAGGACTCACGTCTTAGCATACCGGTCACACTCGGTGTGACAAATGCAAAAACAACAATTGATGGACAGAATGTTGCACAGTGGCAAAACATTCACCCCCAGTCACAGATCTGGGTTTAATCCATTGTTATTTTGCTCACCACACCACCCCAGTTCAGACATGGCCAAATGCAAATCAGTCTTGACCCTGTGCCTCATGGGAACAGTCCAGCCCGAACTGCCAAGCCATGTCTTCCCTGGACCGGAATCAAGCATCCTAAAACGGGCTTCTGGCTATCAGCCTTCATCAGCCAGTATGGCTTGAATCCAGTGGCATTGAAAGAACAGGACTCGCGTCTTAGCATACAGTCACACTTGGGGTGACAAATGCAAAAACAACAATTGATGGACGGAATGTTGCACAGTGGCAAAACATTCACCCCAGTCACAGATCTAGGTGTAATCCATTGTTATTTTGCTCACCACACCACCCAAGTTCAAACATGGCCATATGCAAATAAGTCTTGACCCTGTGCCTCATGGGAACAGTCCAGCCTGAACTGCCGAGCCATTTCTTCCCTGGACCGGAATCAAGCATCCTAAAACGGGCTTCTGGCTATCAGCCGTCATCAGCCAGGATAGCTTGAATCCAGTGGCATGGAGAGCACAGGACTCACGTCTTAGCATACCGGTCACACACGGTGTGACGAATGCAAAAACAACAATTGATGGACGGAATGTTGCACAGTGGCAAAACATTTACCCCCAGTCACAGATCTGTGTTTAATCCATTGTTATTTTGCTCACCACACCACCCCAGTTCAGACATGGCCAAATGCAAATCAGTCTTGACCCTGTGCCTCATGGAAACAGTCCAGCCCAAACTGCCAAGCCATGTCTTCCCTGGACTGGAATCAAGCATCCTAGGACCGGTTTCTGGCTATCAGCCATCATCAGCCAGGATAGCTTGATTCCAGTGGCATGGAGAGCACGGGACTCACGTCTGAGCATACCTGTCCCACTCGGGGTGACAAATGCAAAAACAACAATTGATGGACGGAATGTTGCACAATGGCAAAACATTCACCCTCCACAGATCTGGGTTTAATCCATTGTTATTTTGCTCACCACACCACCCCATTTCAGACATGGCCATATGCAAATCAGTCTTGACCCTGTGCCTCATGGGAATAGTCCAGCCCGAACTGCCAAGCCATGTCTTCCCTGGACCGGAATCAAGCATCCTAGGACCGGTTTCTGGCTATCAACCATCATCAGCCAGGATAGCTTGATTCCAGTGGCATGGAGAGCACGGGACTCACGTCTGAGCATACCCGTCCCACTCGGGGTGACAAATGCAAAAACAACAATTGATGGACGGAATTTTGCACATTGGCAAAACATTCACCCCAGTCACAGATCTGGGTTTAATCCATCGTTATTTTGCTCACCACACCACCCCAGTTCAGACATGGCCATATGCAAATCAGTCTTGACCCTGTGCCTCATGGGAACAGTCCAGCCCGAACTGCCAAGCCATGTCTTCCCTGGACCGGAATCAAGCTTCCTAGGACCAGTTTCTGACTATCAGCCGTCATCAGCCAGGATAGCTTGATTCCAGTGGCATGGAGAGCACGGAACTCACGTCTGAGCATACCTGTCCCACTCGGGGTGACAAATGCAAAAACAACAATTGATGGACGGAATGTTGCACAATGGCAAAACATTCACCCTCCACAGATCTGGGTTTAATCCATTGTTATTTTGCTCACCACACCACCCCATTTCAGACATGGCCATATGCAAATCAGTCTTGACCCTGTGCCTCATGGGAATAGTCCAGCCCGAACTGCCAAGCCATGTCTTCCCTGGACCGGAATCAAGCATCCTAGGACCGGTTTCTGGCTATCAGCCATCATCAGCCAGGATAGCTTGATTCCAGTGGCATGGAGAGCACGGGACTCACGTCTGAGCATACCCGTCCCACTCGGGGTGACAAATGTAAAAACAACAATTGATGGACGGAATGTTGCACAGTGGCAAAACATTCACCCCAGCCACAGATCTGGGTGTAATCCATTGTTATTTTGCTCACCACACCACCCAAGTTCAAACATGGCCATATGCAAATAAGTCTTGACCCTGTGCCTCATCGGAACATTCCAGCCTTAACTGAACTGCCAAGCCATTTCTTCCCTGGACCGGAATCAAGCATCCTAAAATGGGTTTATAGCTATCAGCCGTCATCAGCCAGGATAGCTTGAATCCAGTGGCATGGAGAGCACAGGACTCATGTCTTAGCATACCGGTCACACACGGTGTGACAAATGCAAAAACAACAATTGATGGACGGAATGTTGCACAGTGGCAAAACATTCACCCCCAGTCACAGATCTTGGTTTAATCCATTGTTATTTTGCTCACCACAACACCCCAGTTCAGACATGGCCATATGCAAATCAGTCTTGACCCTGTGCCTCATGGGAACAGTCCAGCCGAACGGCCAAGCCATGTCTTCCCTGGACTGGAATCAAGCATCCTAGGAACTGTTTCTGACTATCAGTCGTCATCAGCCAGGATAGCTTTTTTCCAGTGGCATGGAGAGCACGGGACTCAAGTCTGAGAATACCCGTAACACTCGGGGTGACAAATGCAAAAACAACAATTGATGGACGGAACGTTGCACAATGGCAAAACATTCATCACCGGTCACAGATCTAGGTTTAATCTATCGTTATTTTGCTCACCACCCTACTTCAGACATGGCCATATGCAAATCAGTCTTGACCCTGTGCCTCATGTGAACAGTCCAGCCCGAACTGCCAAGCCATGTCTTCCCTGGACCGGAATCAAGCATCCTAGGACCGGCTTCTGGCTATCAGCCATCATCAGCCAGGATAGCTTGATTCCAGTGGCATGAAGAGCCCGGGACTCACGTCTGAGCATACCCGTCCCACTCGGGATGACAAATGCAAAAACAACAATTGATGGACGGAATTTTGCACAATGGCAAAACATTCACCCCAGTCACCGATCTGGGTTTAATCCATTGTTATTTTGCTCACCACACCACCCCAGTTCAGACATGGCCATATGCAAATCAGCCTTGACCCTGTGCCTCATGGGAACAGTCCAGCCCGAACTGCCAAGCCATGTCTTCCCTGGACCGGCATCAAGCATCCTAGGACCAGTTTCTGACTATCAGCCGTCATCAGCCAGGATAGCTTGATTCCAGTGGCATGGAGAGCACAGAACTCACGTCTTAGCATGCCGGTCACACTCGGTGTGACAAATCCAAAAACGCAATTGTTGGACGGAATGTTGCACAATGGCAAACCATTCAGCCCCAGTCACAGATCTGGGTTTTATCCATTGTTATTTTGCTCACCACATCACTCCAGTTCAGACATGGCCATATGCAAATCAGTCTTGACCCTGTGCCTCATGGGAACAGTCCAGCCCGAACTGCCAAGCCATGTCTTCCCTGGACCGGAATCAAGCATCCTAAAATGGGTTTCTGGCTATCAGCCATCATCAGCCAGGAAAGCTTGAATCCAGTGGCATGGAGAGCACAGGACTCACGTCTTAGCATACCGGTCACACTCGGTGTGACAAATGCAAAAACAACAATTGATGGACAGAATGTTGCACAGTGGCAAAACATTCACCCCCAGTCACAGATCTGGGTTTAATCCATTGTTATTTTGCTCACCACACCACCCCAGTTCAGACATGGCCAAATGCAAATCAGTCTTGACCCTGTGCCTCATGGAAACAGTCCAGCCCGAACTGCCAAGCCATGTCTTCCCTGGACCGGAATCAAGCATCCTAAAACGGGCTTCTGGCTATCAGCCTTCATCAGCCAGTATGGCTTGAATCCAGTGGCATTGAAAGAACAGGACTCGTGTCTTAGCATACAGTCACACTTGGGGTGACAAATGCAAAAACAACAATTGATGGACGGAATGTTGCACAGTGGCAAAACATTCAACCCCAGTCACAGATCTGGGTGTAATCCATTGTTATTTTGCTCACCACACCACCCAAGTTCAAACATGGCCATATGCAAAGAAGTCTTGACCCTGTGCCTCATGGGAACAGTCCAGCCGAACTGCCAAGCCATGTCTTCCCTGGACCGGAATCAAGCATCCTAGGACCAGTTTCTGACTATCAGCCGTCATCAGCCAGGATAGCTTGATTCCAGTGGCATGGAGAGCACAGGACTCACGTCTTAGCATACCGGTCACACTCGGTGTGACAAATGCAAAAACGACAATTGTTGGACGGAATGTTGCACAATGGCAAACCATTCAGCCCCAGTCACAGATCTGGGTTTTATCCATTGTTATTTTGCTCACCACATCACTCCAGTTCAGACATGGCCATATGCAAATCAGTCTTGACCCTGTGCCTCATGGGAACAGTCCAGCCCGAACTGCCAAGCCATGTCTTCCCTGGACCGGAATCAAGCATCCTAAAATGGGTTTCTGGCTATCAGCCATCATCAGCCAGGATAGCTTGAATCCAGTGGCATGGAGAGCACAGGACTCACGTCTTAGCATACCGGTCACACTCGGTGTGACAAATGCAAAAACAACAATTGATGGACAGAATGTTGCACAGTGGCAAAACATTCACCCCCAGTCACAGATCTGGGTTTAATCCATTGTTATTTTGCTCACCACACCACCCCAGTTCAGACATGGCCAAATGCAAATCAGTCTTGACCCTGTGCCTCATGGAAACAGTCCAGCCCGAACTGCCAAGCCATGTCTTCCCTGGACCGGAATCAAGCATCCTAAAACGGGCTTCTGGCTATCAGCCTTCATCAGCCAGTATGGCTTGAATCCAGTGGCATTGAAAGAACAGGACTCGCGTCTTAGCATACAGTCACACTTGGGGTGACAAATGCAAAAACAACAATTGATGGACGGAATGTTGCTCAGTGGCAAAACATTCACCCCAGTCACAGATCTAGGTGTAATCCATTGTTATTTTGCTCACCACACCACCCAAGTTCAAACATGGCCATATGCAAATAAGTCTTGACCCTGTGCCTCATGGGAACAGTCCAGCCTGAACTGCCGAGCCATTTCTTCCCTGGACCGGAATCAAGCATCCTAAAACGGGCTTCTGGCTATCAGCCGTCATCAGCCAGGATAGCTTGAATCCAGTGGCATGGAGAGCACAGGACTCACGTCTTAGCATACCGGTCACACACGGTGTGACGAATGCAAAAACAACAATTGATGGACAGAATGTTGCACAGTGGCAAAGCATTTACCCCCAGTCACAGATCTGGGTTTAATCCATTGTTATTTTGCTCACCACACCTCCCCAGTTCAGACATGGCCAAATGCAAATCAGTCTTGACCCTGTGCCTCATGGAAACAGTCCAGCCCGAACTGCCAGGCCATGTCTTCCCTGGACTGGAATCAAGCATCCTAGGACCGGTTTCTGGCTATCAGCCATCATCAGCCAGGATAGCTTGATTCCAGTGGCATGGAGAGCACGGGACTCACGTCTGAGCATACCTGTCCCACTCGGGGTGACAAATGCAAAAACAAGAATTGATGGACGGAATGTTGCACAATGGCAAAACATTCACCCTCCACAGATCTGGGTTTATTCCATTGTTATTTTGCTCACCACACCACCCCATTTCAGACATGGCCATATGCAAATCAGTCTTGACCCTGTGCCTCATGGGAATAGTCCAGCCCGAACTGCCAAGCCATGTCTTCCCTGGACCGGAATCAAGCATCCTAGGACCGGTTTCTGGCTATCAGCCATCATCAGCCAGGATAGCTTGATTCCAGTGGCATGGAGAGCACGGGACTCACGTCTGAGCATACCCGTTCCACTCGGGGTGACAAATGTAAAAACAACAATTGATGGACGGAATGTTGCACAGTGGCAAAACATTCACCCCAGCCACAGATCTGGGTGTAATCCATTGTTATTTTGCTCACCACACCACCCAAGTTCAAACATGGCCATATGCAAATAAGTCTTGACCCTGTGCCTCATGGGAACATTCCAGCCTGAACTGCCAAGCCATTTCTTCCCTGGACCGAAATCAAGCATCCTAAAACGGGTTTCTGGCTATCAGCCGTCATCAGCCAGGATAGCTTTTTTCCAGTGGCATGGAGAGCACGGGACTCAAGTCTGAGCATACCCGTAACACTCGGGTGACAAATGCAAAAACAACAATTGATGGACGGAACGTTGCAAAATGGCAAAACATTCATCACCGGTCACAGATCTAGGTTTAATCTATCGTTATTTTGCTCACCACCCTACTTCAGACATGGCCATATGCAAATCAGTCTTGACCCTGTGCCTCATGTGAACAGTCCAGCCCGAACTGCCAAGCCATGTCTTCCCTGGACCGGAATCAAGCATCCTAGGACCGGCTTCTGGCTATCAGCCATCATCAGCCAGGATAGCTTGATTCCAGTGGCATGAAGAGCCCGGAACTCACGTCTGAGCATACCCGTCCCACTCGGGATGACAAATGCAAAAACAACAATTGATGGACGGAATTTTGCACAATGGCAAAACATTCACCCCAGTCACCGATCTGGGTTTAATCCATTGTTATTTTGCTCACCACACCACCCCAGTTCAGACATGGCCATATGCAAATCAGCCTTGACCCTGTGCCTCATGGGAACAGTCCAGCCCAAACTGCCAAGCCATGTCTTCCCTGGACCGGAATCAAGCATCCTAGGACCAGTTTCTGACTATCAGCCGTCATCAGCCAGGATAGCTTGATTCCAGTGGCATGGAGAGCACAGGACTCACGTCTTAGCATACCGGTCACACTCGGTGTGACAAATGCAAAAACGACAATTGTTGGACGGAATGTTGCACAATGGCAAACCATTCATCCCCAGTCACAGATCTGGGTTTTATCCATTGTTATTTTGCTCACCACACCACCCCAGTTCAGACATGGCCAAATGCAAATCAGTCTTGACCCTGTGCCTCATGGAAACAGTCCAGCCCGAACTGCCAAGCCATGTCTTCCCTGGACCGGAATCAAGCATCCTAAAACGGGCTTCTGGCTATCAGCCTTCATCAGCCAGTATGGCTTGAATCCAGTGGCATTGAAAGAACAGGACTCACGTCTTAGCATACAGTCACACTTGGGGTGACAAATGCAAAAACAACAATTGATGGACGGAATGTTGCACAGTGGCAAAACATTCAACCCCAGTCACAGATCTGGGTGTAATCCATTGTTATTTTGCTCACCACACCACCCAAGTTCAAACATGGCCATATGCAAAGAAGTCTTGACCCTGTGCCTCATGGGAACAGTCCAGCCGAACTGCCAAGCCATGTCTTCCCTGGACCGGAATCAAGCATCCTAGGACCAGTTTCTGACTATCAGCCGTCATCAGCCAGGATAGCTTGATTCCAGTGGCATGGAGAGCACAGGACTCACGTCTTAGCATACCGGTCACACTCGGTGTGACGAATGCAAAAACGACAATTGTTGGACGGAATGTTGCACAATGGCAAACCATTCAGCCCCAGTCACAGATCTGGGTTTTATCCATTGTTATTTTGCTCACCACATCACTCCAGTTCAGACATGGCCATATGCAAATCAGTCTTGACCCTGTGCCTCATGGAAACAGTCCAGCCCGAACTGCCAAGCCATGTCTTCCCTGGACTGGAATCAAGCATCCTAGGACCGGTTTCTGGCTATCAGCCATCATCAGCCAGGATAGCTTGATTCCAGTGGCATGGAGAGCACGGGACTCACGTCTGAGCATACCTGTCCCACTCGGGGTGACAAATGCAAAAACAACAATTGATGGACGGAATGTTGCACAATGGCAAAACATTCACCCTCCACAGATCTGGGTTTAATCCATTGTTATTTTGCTCACCACACCACCCCATTTCAGACATGGCCATATGCAAATCAGTCTTGACCCTGTGCCTCATGGGAATAGTCCAGCCCGAACTGCCAAGCCATGTCTTCCCTGGACCGGAATCAAGTATCCTAGGACCGGTTTCTGGCTATCAGCCATCATCAGCCAGGATAGCTTGATTCCAGTGGCATGGAGAGCACGGGACTCAAGTCTGAGCATACCCGTCCCACTCGGGGTGACAAATGCAAAAACAACAATTGATGGACGGAATTTTGCACATTGGCAAAACATTCACCCCAGTCACTGATCTGGGTTTAATCCATCGTTATTTTGCTCACCACACCACCCCAGTTCAGACATGGCCATATGCAAATCAGTCTTGACCCTGTGCCTCATGGGAACAGTCCAGCCCGAACTGCCAAGCCATGTCTTCCCTGGACCGGAATCAAGCTTCCTAGGACCAGTTTCTGACTATCAGCCGTCATCAGCCAGGATAGCTTGATTCCAGTGGCATGGAGAGCACGGGACTCACGTCTGAGCATACCTGTCCCACTCGGGGTGACAAATGCAAAAACAACAATTGATGGACGGAATGTTGCACAATGGCAAAACATTCACCCTCCACAGATCTGGGTTTAATCCATTGTTATTTTGCTCACCACACCACCCCATTTCAGACATGGCCATATGCAAATCAGTCTTGACCCTGTGCCTCATGGGAATAGTCCAGCCCGAACTGCCAAGCCATGTCTTCCCTGGACCGGAATCAAGCATCCTAGGACCGGTTTCTGGCTATCAGCCATCATCAGCCAGGATAGCTTGATTCCAGTGGCATGGAGAGCACGGGACTCACGTCTGAGCATACCCGTCCCACTCGGGGTGACAAATGTAAAAACAACAATTGATGGACGGAATGTTGCACAGTGGCAAAACATTCACCCCAGCCACAGATCTGGGTGTAATCCATTGTTATTTTGCTCACCACACCACCCAAGTTCAAACATGGCCATATGCAAATAAGTCTTGACCCTGTGCCTCATGGGAACATTCCAGCCTGAACTGCCAACCCATTTCTTCCCTGGACCGGAATCAAGCATCCTAAAACGGGTTTCTGGCTATCAGCCGTCATCAGCCAGGATAGCTTGAATCCAGTGGCATGGAGAGCACAGGACTCACGTCTTAGCATACCGGTCACACACGGTGTGACAAATGCAAAAACAACAATTGATGGACGGAATGTTGCACAGTGGCAAAACATTCACCCCCAGTCACAGATCTTGGTTTAATCCATTGTTGTTTTGCTCACCACAACACCCCAGTTCAGACATGGCCATATGCAAATCAGTCTTGACCCTGTGCCTCATGGGAACAGTCCAGCCGAACTGCCAAGCCATGTCTTCCCTGGACTGGAATCAAGCATCCTAGGAACTGTTTCTGACTATCAGTCGTCATCAGCCAGGATAGCTTTTTTCCAGTGGCATGGAGAGCACGGGACTCAAGTCTGAGCATACCCGTAACACTCGGGGTGACAAATGCAAAAGCAACAATTGATGGACGGAACGTTGCACAATGGCAAAACATTCATCACCGGTCACAGATCTAGGTTTAATCTATCGTTATTTTGCTCACCACCCTACTTCAGACATGGCCATATGCAAATCAGTCTTGACCCTGTGACTCATGTGAACAGTCCAGCCCGAACTGCCAAGCCATGTCTTCCCTGGACCGGAATCAAGCATCCTAGGACCGGCTTCTGGCTATCAGCCATCATCAGCCAGGATAGCTTGATTCCAGTGGCATGAAGAGCCCGGTACTCACGTCTGAGCATACCCGTCCCACTCGGGATGACAAATGCAAAAACAACAATTGATGGACGGAATTTTGCACAATGGCAAAACATTCACCCCAGTCACCGATCTGGGTTTAATCCATTGTTATTTTGCTCACCACACCACCCCAGTGCAGACATGGCCATATGCAAATCAGCCTTGACCCTGTGCCTCATGGGAACAGTCCAGCCCGAACTGCCAAGCCATGTCTTCCCTGGACCGGAATCAAGCATCCTAGGACCAGTTTCTGACTATCAGCCGTCATCAGCCAGGATAGCTTGATTCCAGTGGCATGCAGAGCACAGGACTCACGTCTTAGCATACCGGTCACACTCGGTGTGACAAATGCAAAAACGACAATTGTTGGACGGAATGTTGCACAATGGCAAACCATTCAGCCCCAGTCACAGATCTGGGTTTTATCCATTGTTATTTTGCTCACCACATCACTCCAGTTCAGACATGGCCATATGCAAATCAGTCTTGACCCTGTGCCTCATGGGAACAGTCCAGCCCGAACTGCCAAGCCATGTCTTCCCTGGACCGGAATCAAGCATCCTAAAATGGGTTTCTGGCTATCAGCCATCATCAGCCAGGATAGCTTGAATCCAGTGGCATGGAGAGCACAGGACTCACGTCTTAGCATACCGGTCACACTCGGTGTGACAAATGCAAAAACAACAATTGATGGACAGAATGTTGCACAGTGGCAAAACATTCACCCCCAGTCACAGATCTGGGTTTAATCCATTGTTATTTTGCTCACCACACCACCCCAGTTCAGACATGGCCAAATGAAAATCAGTCTTGACCCTGTGCCTCATGGAAACAGTCCAGCCTGAACTGCCAAGCCATGTCTTCCCTGGACCGGAATCAAGCATCCTAAAACGGGCTTCTGGCTATCAGCCTTCATCAGCCAGTATGGCTTGAATCCAGTGGCATTGAAAGAACAGGACTCGCGTCTTAGCATACAGTCACACTTGGGGTGACAAATGCAAAAACAACAATTGATGGACGGAATGTTGCACAGTGGCAAAACATTCACCCCAGTCACAGATCTAGGTGTAATCCATTGTTATTTTGCTCACCACACCACCCAAGTTCAAACATGGCCATATGCAAATAAGTCTTGACCCTGTGCCTCATGGGAACAGTCCAGCCTGAACTGCCGAGCCATTTCTTCCCTGGACCGGAATCAAGCATCCTAAAACGGGCTTCTGGCTATCAGCCGTCATCAGCCAGGATAGCTTGAATCCAGTGGCATGGAGAGCACAGGACTCACGTCTTAGCATACCGGTCACACACGGTGTGACGAATGCAAAAACAACAATTGATGGACGGAATGTTGCACAGTGGCAAAACATTTACCCCAGTCACAGATCTGGGTTTAATCCATCGTTATTTTGCTCACCACACCACCCCAGTTCAGACATGGCCATATGCAAATCAGTCTTGACCCTGTGCCTCATGGGAACAGTCCAGCCCGAACTGCCAAGCCATGTCTTCCCTGGACCGGAATCAAGCTTCCTAGGACCAGTTTCTGACTATCAGCCGTCATCAGCCAGGATAGCTTGATTCCAGTGGCATGGAGAGCACGGGACTCACGTCTGAGCATACCTGTCCCACTCGGGGTGACAAATGCAAAAACAACAATTGATGGACGGAATGTTGCACAATGGCAAAACATTCACCCTCCACAGATATGGGTTTAATCCATTGTTATTTTGCTCACCACACCACCCCATTTCAGACATGGCCATATGCAAATCAGTCTTGACCCTGTGCCTCATGGGAATAGTCCAGCCCGAACTGCCAAGCCATGTCTTCCCTGGACCGGAATCAAGCATCCTAGGACCGGTTTCTGGCTATCAGCCATCATCAGCCAGGATAGCTTGATTCCAGTGGCATGGAGAGCACGGGACTCACGTCTGAGCATACCCGTCCCACTCGGGGTGACAAATGTAAAAACAACAATTGATGGACGGAATGTTGCACAGTGGCAAAACATTCACCCCAGCCACAGATCTGGGTGTAATCCATTGTTATTTTGCTCACCACACCACCCAAGTTCAAACATGGCCATATGCAAATAAGTCTTGACCCTGTGCCTCATGGGAACATTCCAGCCTGAACTGCCAAGCCATTTCTTCCCTGGACCGGAATCAAGCATCCTAAAACGGGTTTCTGGCTATCAGCCGTCATCAGCCAGGATAGCTTGAATCCAGTGGCATGGAGAGCACAGGACTCACGTCTTAGCATACCGGTCACACACAGTGTGACAAATGCAAAAACAACAATTGATGGACGGAATGTTGCACAGTGGCAAAACATTCACCCCCAGTCACAGATCTTGGTTTAATCCATTGTTATTTTGCTCACCACAACACCCCAGTTCAGACATGGCCATATGCAAATCAGTCTTGACCCTGTGCCTCATGGGAACAGTCCAGCCGAACTGCCAAGCCATGTCTTCCCTGGACTGGAATCAAGCATCCTAGGAACTGTTTCTGACTATCAGTCGTCATCAGCCAGGATAGCTTTTTTCCAGTGGCATGGAGAGCACGGGACTCAAGTCTGAGCATACCCGTAACACTCGGGGTGACAAATGCAAAAACAACAATTGATGGACGGAACGTTGCACAATGGCAAAACATTCATCACCGGTCACAGATCTAGGTTTAATCTATCGTTATTTTGCTCACCACCCTACTTCAGACATGGCCATATGCAAATCAGTCTTGACCCTGTGCCTCATGTGAACAGTCCAGCCCGAACTGCCAAGCCATGTCTTCCCTGGACCGGAATAAAGCATCCTAGGACCGGCTTCTGGCTATCAGCCATCATCAGCCAGGATAGCTTGATTCCAGTGGCATGAAGAGCCCGGTACTCACGTCTGAGCATACCCGTCCCACTCGGGATGACAAATGCAAAAACAACAATTGATGGACGGAATTTTGCACAATGGCAAAACATTCACCCCAGTCACCGATCTGGGTTTAATCCATTGTTATTTTGCTCACCACACCACCCCAGTGCAGACATGGCCATATGCAAATCAGCCTTGACCCTGTGCCTCATGGGAACAGTCCAGCCCGAACTGCCAAGCCATGTCTTCCCTGGACCGGAATCAAGCATCCTAGGACCAGTTTCTGACTATCAGCCGTCATCAGCCAGGATAGCTTGATTCCAGTGGCATGCAGAGCACAGGACTCACGTCTTAGCATACCGGTCACACTCGGTGTGACAAATGCAAAAACGACAATTGTTGGACGGAATGTTGCACAATGGCAAACCATTCAGCCCCAGTCACAGATCTGGGTTTTATCCATTGTTATTTTGCTCACCACATCACTCCAGTTCAGACATGGCCATATGCAAATCAGTCTTGACCCTGTGCCTCATGGGAACAGTCCAGCCCGAACTGCCAAGCCATGTCTTCCCTGGACCGGAATCAAGCATCCTAAAATGGGTTTCTGGCTATCAGCCATCATCAGCCAGGATAGCTTGAATCCAGTGGCATGGAGAGCACAGGACTCACGTCTTAGCATACCGGTCACACTCGGTGTGACAAATGCAAAAACAACAATTGATGGACAGAATGTTGCACAGTGGCAAAACATTCACCCCCAGTCACAGATCTGGGTTTAATCCATTGTTATTTTGCCCACCACACCACCCCAGTTCAGACATGGCCAAATGCAAATCAGTCTTGACCCTGTGCCTCATGGAAACAGTCCAGCCCGAACTGCCAAGCCATGTCTTCCCTGGACCGGAATCAAGCATCCTAAAACGGGCTTCTGGCTATCAGCCTTCATCAGCCAGTATGGCTTGAATCCAGTGGCATTGAAAGAACAGGACTCGCGTCTTAGCATACAGTCACACTTGGGGTGACAAATGCAAAAACAACAATTGATGGACGGAATGTTGCACAGTGGCAAACCATTCACCCCAGTCACAGATCTAGGTGTAATCCATTGTTATTATGCTCACCACACCACCCAAGTTCAAACATGGCCATATGCAAATAAGTCTTGACCCTGTGCCTCATGGGAACAGTCCAGCCTGAACTGCCGAGCCATTTCTTCCCTGGACCGGAATCAAGCATCCTAAAACGGGCTTCTGGCTATCAGCCGTCATCAGCCAGGATAGCTTGAATCCAGTGGCATGGAGAGCACAGGACTCACGTCTTAGCATACCGGTCACACACGGTGTGACGAATGCAAAAACAACAATTGATGGACAGAATGTTGCACAGTGGCAAAACATTTACCCCAGTCACAGATCTGGGTTTAATCCATCGTTATTTTGCTCACCACACCACCCCAGTTCAGACATGGCCATATGCAAATCAGTCTTGACCCTGTGCCTCATGGGAACAGTCCAGCCCGAACTGCCAAGCCATGTCTTCCCTGGACCGGAATCAAGCTTCCTAGGACCAGTTTCTGACTATCAGCCGTCATCAGCCAGGATAGCTTGATTCCAGTGGCATGGAGAGCACGGGACTCACGTCTGAGCATACCTGTCCCACTCGGGGTGACAAATGCAAAAACAACAATTGATGGACGGAATGTTGCACAATGGCAAAACATTCACCCTCCACAGATATGGGTTTAATCCATTGTTATTTTGCTCACCACACCACCCCATTTCAGACATGGCCATATGCAAATCAGTCTTGACCCTGTGCCTCATGGGAATAGTCCAGCCCGAACTGCCAAGCCATGTCTTCCCTGGACCGGAATCAAGCATCCTAGGACCGGTTTCTGGCTATCAGCCATCATCAGCCAGGATAGCTTGATTCCAGTGGCATGGAGAGCACGGGACTCACGTCTGAGCATACCCGTCCCACTCGGGGTGACAAATGTAAAAACAACAATTGATGGACGGAATGTTGCACAGTGGCAAAACATTCACCCCAGCCACAGATCTGGGTGTAATCCATTGTTATTTTGCTCACCACACCACCCAAGTTCAAACATGGCCATATGCAAATAAGTCTTGACCCTGTGCCTCATGGGAACATTCCAGCCTGAACTGCCAAGCCATTTCTTCCCTGGACCGGAATCAAGCATCCTAAAACGGGTTTCTGGCTATCAGCCGTCATCAGCCAGGATAGCTTGAATCCAGTGGCATGGAGAGCACAGGACTCACGTCTTAGCATACCGGTCACACACAGTGTGACAAATGCAAAAACAACAATTGATGGACGGAATGTTGCACAGTGGCAAAACATTCACCCCCAGTCACAGATCTTGGTTTAATCCATTGTTATTTTGCTCACCACAACACCCCAGTTCAGACATGGCCATATGCAAATCAGTCTTGACCCTGTGCCTCATGGGAACAGTCCAGCCGAACTGCCAAGCCATGTCTTCCCTGGACTGGAATCAAGCATCCTAGGAACTGTTTCTGACTATCAGTCGTCATCAGCCAGGATAGCTTTTTTCCAGTGGCATGGAGAGCACGGGACTCAAGTCTGAGCATACCCGTAACACTCGGGGTGACAAATGCAAAAACAACAATTGATGGACGGAACGTTGCACAATGGCAAAACATTCATCACCGGTCACAGATCTAGGTTTAATCTATCGTTATTTTGCTCACCACCCTACTTCAGACATGGCCATATGCAAATCAGTCTTGACCCTGTGCCTCATGTGAACAGTCCAGCCCGAACTGCCAAGCCATGTCTTCCCTGGACCGGAATAAAGCATCCAAGGACCGGCTTCTGGCTATCAGCCATCATCAGCCAGGATAGCTTGATTCCAGTGGCATGAAGAGCCCGGGACTCACGTCTGAGCATACCCGTCCCACTCGGGATGACAAATGCAAAAACAACAATTGATGGACGGAATTTTGCACAATGGCAAAACATTCACCCCAGTCACCGATCTGGGTTTAATCCATTGTTATTTTGCTCACCACACCACCCCAGTTCAGACATGGCCATATGCAAATCAGCCTTGACCCTGTGCCTCATGGGAACAGTCCAGCCCGAACTGCCAAGCCATGTCTTCCCTGGACCGGAATCAAGCATCCTAGGACCAGTTTCTGACTATCAGCCGTCATCAGCCAGGATAGCTTGATTCCAGTGGCATGGAGAGCACAGGACTCACGTCTTAGCATACCGGTCACACTCGGTGTGACAAATGCAAAAACGACAATTGTTGGACGGAATGTTGCACAATGGCAAACCATTCAGCCCCAGTCACAGATCTGCGTTTTATCCATTGTTATTTTGCTCACCACATCACTCCAGTGCAGACATGGCCATATGCAAATCAGTCTTGACCCTGTGCCTCATGGGAACAGTCCAGCCCGAACTGCCAAGCCATGTCTTCCCTGGACCGGAATCAAGCATCCTAAAATGGGTTTCTGGCTATCAGCCATCATCAGCCAGGATAGCTTGAATCCAGTGGCATGGAGAGCACAGGACTCACGTCTTAGCATACCGGTCACACTCGGTGTGACAAATGCAAAAACAACAATTGATGGACAGAATGTTGCACAGTGGCAAAACATTCACCCCCAGTCACAGATCTGGGTTTAATCCATTGTTATTTTGCTCACCACACCACCCCAGTTCAGACATGGCCATATGCAAATCAGTCTTGACCCTGTGCCTCATGGGAACAGTCCAGCCGAACTTCCAAGCCATGTATTCCCTGGGCCGGAATCTAGCATCCTAGAACCAGTTTCTGACTATCAGTGGTCATCAGCCAGGATAGCTTGATTCCAGTGGCATGGAGAGCACGGGACTCAAGTCTGAGCATACCCGTCACACTCGGGTTGACAAATGCAAAAACAACAATTGATGGACGGAATGTTGCACAATGGCAAAGGATTCATCCCCGGTCACAGATCTGGGTTTAATCTATCGTTATTTTGCTCACCACCCTACTTCAGACATGGCCATATGCAAATCAGTCTTGACCCTGTGTCTCATGGGAACAGTCCAGCCCGAACTGCCAAGCCATGTCTTCCCTGGGCCGGAATCAAGCATCCTAGGACATTTTTCTGGCTATCAGCTGTCATCAGCCAGGATAGCTTGAATCCAGTGGCATGGAGAGCACAGGACTCACATCTTAGCATACCGGTCACACTCGGTGTGACAAATGCAAAAACAACAATTGATGGACGGAATGTTGCACAGTGGCAAAACATTCACCCCCAGTCACAGATCTGGGTTTAATCCATTGTTATTTTGCTCACCACACCACCTCAGTTCAGACATGGCCATATGCAAATCAGTCTTGACCCTGTGCCTCATGGGAACAGTCCAGCCGAACTGCCAAGCCATGTCTTCCCCGGACCGGAATCAAGCATCCTAGGACCAGTTTCTAACTATCAGTCATCATCAGCCAGGATAGCTTGATTCCAGTGGCTTGGAGAGCACGGGACTCAAGTCTAAGCATATGCGTTCCACTCGGGGTGACAAATGCAAAAACAACAATTGATGGACGGAATGTTGCACAATGGCAAACTATTCACATCCAGTCACAGATATGGGTTTAATCCATCGTTATTTTGCTCACCACACCACCCCAGGTCAGACATGGCCATATGCAAATCAGTCTTGACCCTGTGCCTCATGGAAACAGTCCAGCCCGAACTGCCAAGCCAAGTCTTCCCTGGACTGGAATCAAGCATCCTAGGACCGGTTTCTGGCTATCAGCCATCATCAGCCAGGATAGCTTGATTCCAGTGGCATGGAGCGCACGGGACTCACGTCTGAGCATACCCGTCCCACTTGGGGTGACAAATGCAAAAACAACAATTGATGGATGGAATTTTGCACATTGGCAAAACATTCACCCCTGTCACAGATCTGGGTTTAATCCATCGTTATTTTGACCACCACACCACCCCTGTTCAGACATGGCCATATGCAAATCAGTCTTGACCCTGTGCCTCATGGGAACAGTCCAGCCCGAACTGCCAAGCCATGTCTTCCCTGGACCGGAATCAAGCATCCTAAGACCGGTTTCTGGCTATCAGCCATCATCAGCCAGTATGGCTTGAATCCAGTGGCATTGAAAGAACAGGACTCACGTCTTAGCATACAGTCACACTTGGGGTGACAAATGCAAAAACAACAATTGATGGACGGAATGTTGCACAGTGGCAAAACATTCACCCCAGTCACAGATCTGGGTGTAATACATTGTTATTTTGCTCACCAACCACCCAAGTTCAAACATGGCCATATGCAAATAAGTCTTGACCCTGTGCCTCATGGGAACAGTCCAGCCTGAACTGCCAAGCCATTTCGTCCCTGGACCGGAATCAAGCATCCTAAAACGGGCTTCTGGCTATCAGCCGTCACCAGCCAGGATAGCTTGAATCCAGTGGCATGGAGAGCACAGGACTCCCGTCTTAGCATACCGGTCACACACGTTGTGACAAATGCAAAAACAACAATTGATGGACGGAATGTTGCACAGTTGCAAAACATTCACCCCCAGTCACAGATCTGGGTTTAATCCATTGTTATTTTGCTCACCACACCACCCCAGTTCAGACATGGCCATATGCAAATCAGTCTTGACCTTGTGCCTCATGGGAACAGTCCAGCCGAACTGCCAAGCCATGTCTTCCCTGGACTGAAATCAAGCATCCTAGGACCAGTTTCTGACTATCAGTCGTCATCAGCCAGGATAGCTTGATTTCAGTGGCATGGAGAGCACGGGACTCAAGTCTGATCATACCCGTCACACTCGGGGTGACAAATGCAAAAACAACAATTGATGGACGGAACGTTGCACAATGGCAAAACATTCATCCCCGGTCACAGATCTGGGTGTAATCCATTGTTATTTTGCTCACCACACCACCCCAGTTCAGACATGGGAATATGCAAATCAGTCTTGACCCTGTTCCTCATGGCAACAGTCCAGCATGAACTGCCAAGTCATTTCTTCCCTGGATCGGAATCAAGCATCCTAAGACCGGTTTCTGGCTATCAGCCTTCATCAGCCAGTATGGCTTGAATCCAGTGGCATTGAAAGAACAGGACTCACGTCTTAGCATACAGTCACACTCTGGGTGACAAATGCAAAAACAACAATTGATGGACGGAATGTTGGCCAGTGGCAAAACATTCAACCCCAGTCACAGATCTGGGTGTAATCCATTGTTATTTTGCTCACCACACCACCCAAGTTCAAACATGGCCATATGCAAATAAGTCTTGACCCTGTGCCTCATGGGAACAGTCCAGCCTGAACTGCCAAGCCATTTCTTCCCTGGGCCGGAATCAAGGATCCTAAAACGGGCTTCTGGCTATCAGCCGTTATCAGCCAGGATAGCTTGAATCCAGTGGCATGGAGAGCACAGGACTCACGTCTTAGCATACCGGTCACACACGTTGTGACAAATGCAAAAACAACAATTGATGGACGGAATGTTGCACAGTGGCAAAACATTTACCCCCAGTCACAGATCTGGGTTTAATCCATTGTTATTTTGCTCACCACACCACCCCAGTTCAGACATGGCCATATGCAAATCAGTCTTGACCTTGTGCCTCATGGGAACAGTCCAGCCGAACTGCCAAGCCATGTCTTCCCTGGACTGGAATCAAGCATCCTAGGACCAGTTTCTGACTATCAGTCGTCATCAGCCAGGATAGCTTGATTCCAGTGGCATGGAGAGCACGGGACTCAAGTCTGAGCATACCCGTCCCACTCGGGGTGACAAATGCAAAAACAACAATTGATGGACGGAACGTTGCACAATGGCAAAACATTCATCCCCGGTCACAGATCTGGGTTTATTCTATCGTTATTTTGCTCACCACCCTACTTCAGACATGGCCATATGCAAATCAGTCTTGACCCTGTGTCTCATGGGAACAGTCCAGCCCGAACTGCCAAGCCATGTCTTCCCTGGACCGAAATCAAGCATCCTAGGACCGTTTTCTGGCTATCAGCTGTCATCAGCCAGTATGGCTTGAATCCAGTGGCATGGAAAGCACAGGACTCGCGTCTTAGCATACAGTCACACTCGGGGTGACAAATGCAAAAACAACAATTGATGGACGGAATGTTGCACAGTGGCAAAACATTCAACCCCAGTCACAGATCTGGGTATAATCCATTGTTATTTTGCTCACCACATCACCCCAGTTCAAACATGGCCATATGCAAATAAGTCTTGACCCAGTGCCTCATGGGAACAGTACAGCCTGAACTGCCAAGCCATTTCTTCCCTGGACTGGAAGCAAGCATCCTAACACGGGTTTCTGGCTATCAGCCGTCATCAGCCAGTATGGCTTGAATCCAGTGGCATTGAAAGAACAGGACTCACGTCTTAGCATACAGTCACACTTGGGGTGACAAATGCAAAAACAACAATTGATGGACGGAATGTTGCACAGTGGCAAAACATTCACCCCAGTCACAGATCTGGGTGTAATACATTGTTATTTTGCTCACCAACCACCCAAGTTCAAACATGGCCATATGCAAATAAGTCTTGACCCTGTGCCTCATGGGAACAGTCCAGCCTGAACTGCCAAGCCATTTCGTCCCTGGACCGGAATCAAGCATCCTAAAACGGGCTTCTGGCTATCAGCCGTCACCAGCCAGGATAGCTTGAATCCAGTGGCATGGAGAGCACAGGACTCCCGTCTTAGCATACCGGTCACACACGTTGTGACAAATGCAAAAACAACAATTGATGGACGGAATGTTGCACAGTTGCAAAACATTCACCCCCAGTCACAGATCTGGGTTTAATCCATTGTTATTTTGCTCACCACACCACCCCAGTTCAGACATGGCCATATGCAAATCAGTCTTGACCTTGTGCCTCATGGGAACAGTCCAGCCGAACTGCCAAGCCATGTCTTCCCTGGACTGAAATCAAGCATCCTAGGACCAGTTTCTGACTATCAGTCGTCATCAGCCAGGATAGCTTGATTTCAGTGGCATGGAGAGCACGGGACTCAAGTCTGATCATACCCGTCACACTCGGGGTGACAAATGCAAAAACAACAATTGATGGACGGAACGTTGCACAATGGCAAAACATTCATCCCCAGTCACAGATCTGGGTGTAATCCATTGTTATTTTGCTCACCACACCACCCCAGTTCAGACATGGGAATATGCAAATCAGTCTTGACCCTGTTCCTCATGGCAACAGTCCAGCATGAACTGCCAAGTCATTTCTTCCCTGGATCGGAATCAAGCATCCTAAGACCGGTTTCTGGCTATCAGCCTTCATCAGCCAGTATGGCTTGAATCCAGTGGCATTGAAAGAACAGGACTCACGTCTTAGCATACAGTCACACTCTGGGTGACAAATGCAAAAACAACAATTGATGGACGGAATGTTGGCCAGTGGCAAAACATTCAACCCCAGTCACAGATCTGGGTGTAATCCATTGTTATTTTGCTCACCACACCACCCAAGTTCAAACATGGCCATATGCAAATAAGTCTTGACCCTGTGCCTCATGGGAACAGTCCAGCCTGAACTGCCAAGCCATTTCTTCCCTGGGCCGAATCAAGGATCCTAAAACGGGCTTCTGGCTATCAGCCGTTATCAGCCAGGATAGCTTGAATCCAGTGGCATGGAGAGCACAGGACTCACGTCTTAGCATACCGGTCACACACGTTGTGACAAATGCAAAAACAACAATTGATGGACGGAATGTTGCACAGTGGCAAAACATTTACCCCCAGTCACAGATCTGGGTTTAATCCATTGTTATTTTGCTCACCACACCACCCCAGTTCAGACATGGCCATATGCAAATCAGTCTTGACCTTGTGCCTCATGGGAACAGTCCAGCCGAACTGCCAAGCCATGTCTTCCCTGGACTGGAATCAAGCATCCTAGGACCAGTTTCTGACTATCAGTCGTCATCAGCCAGGATAGCTTGATTCCAGTGGCATGGAGAGCACGGGACTCAAGTCTGAGCATACCCGTCCCACTCGGGGTGACAAATGCAAAAACAACAATTGATGGACGGAACGTTGCACAATGGCAAAACATTCATCCCCGGTCACAGATCTGGGTTTATTCTATCGTTATTTTGCTCACCACCCTACTTCAGACATGGCCATATGCAAATCAGTCTTGACCCTGTGTCTCATGGGAACAGTCCAGCCCGAACTGCCAAGCCATGTCTTCCCTGGACCGAAATCAAGCATCCTAGGACCGTTTTCTGGCTATCAGCTGTCATCAGCCAGTATGGCTTGAATCCAGTGGCATGGAAAGCACAGGACTCGCGTCTTAGCATACAGTCACACTCGGGGTGACAAATGCAAAAACAACAATTGATGGACGGAATGTTGCACAGTGGCAAAACATTCAACCCCAGTCACAGATCTGGGTATAATCCATTGTTATTTTGCTCACCACATCACCCCAGTTCAAACATGGCCATATGCAAATAAGTCTTGACCCAGTGCCTCATGGGAACAGTACAGCCTGAACTGCCAAGCCATTTCTTCCCTGGACTGGAAGCAAGCATCCTAACACGGGTTTCTGGCTATCAGCCGTCATCAGCCAGGATAGCTTGAATCCAGTGGCATGGAGAGCACAGGACTCACGTCTTAGCATACCCGTCACACTCGGGGTGACAAATGCAAAAACAACAATTGATGGACGGAACGTTGCACAATGGCAAAACATTCAACCCCGGTCACAGATCTGGGTTTAATCTATCGTTATTTTGCTCACCACCCTACTTCGGACATGGCCATATGCAAATCAGTCTTTTTTTTTTTTTTTGGTAAACCTTTATTGTACATAAAGCAATTACAGTCACGGGCAAGCAAATCAATACAGCCATAAGCATGCAACATTTCGTCGTCCAATTGCCCGATCGTAGCCCAGGATAGTGACCGTACCATAGCGATACCAGGATGAAAGAGGTTTCTTTTTAAGAGTTTCTAGAGATTACAGGATAAATGCCAAGCGATCATTTCAGGACCTACAGCAGGCTATCAGAATGTGTAGCGGCAACCAGCATAACAATTAAAGTGGGAGTGAAAGGGCGAAATAAACAATACAAAGTAGCCATCATTACAATCACCATACGTGATAAGCCAATGCCCCACCCCACAAAAGCCGAGTACACTACAGGAACCCTGTGAAACAATAACGCAGAAAAGAAGAAAGAAAAAGGGGCCATAGAACCAAGGAGGAAACAAGAAGACAGAAAGAACCCCCCCCTCCAACCCCCCACCCGCACCCCTGCAGAAGGCCATGGCCTACCCCCCCAGCAGCGTGCCCGTCGCCCTAAATGGAAACCCGAAATTTAGGAAGACAAAAGAGAAAGAAAAGTGGAGGAGGAGAGAGAATTAACATACTGGCCCCCAGCCACCACACCCATCCGAATCCCAACTCTTCAAATCGGCACCCGGGTAGCCATCATTTCAATCAACGGAAGGCATGTCCCACATAGTCACCAGGAAATCAAACTCAGCAATCCAGGACACGACCTCAACCCTGTCCCGTGCGTTCCAGTGCACCAACAGAGTCCAACCGCAGTCGACCCATTCCCATAAGAAATATTGCGAGGAAACGGAGCCCCAAATCCAGTCCAGACTGCAGTCCACACACAATGAGGCGACTTATCGGAACACAAACACAGTCATCAGCATGGCAGTCCAACAATCCCAATATCGCTCCGAAGTGTATCTTCCAGGTCACATGCACAAGATCCGGGAGGGAGAGGAGAAACAAAATGTCCGACAGTATCTGAGGCAGCACTAGGGTCTGCTGGAGCATAGCGTAGAACGATACTGCCACCTCTGAGTCCAGCGCCAGTCCTACCGAGCAGTCCGAATATCTGGGAGCCTGCTCACAAGTTACCACACGAACCGGGAACTCCGATGTTGCAGCGTTCACAGGGGCCACTATCGCGCTTTTCCCGGGTACAGAACCAGGCAGGTCATTGTGAGCCTGAAGACTGTCTGGTAGCGAAAGTCTCAAGGTAGACACCATGGCGTCCAGTTTACTCCCCAATGCTTGGGTGCCACTTTCCAGGGTGGAGCGCAGGGCACCAAGAGCCGCCAAAAGGTCACGACACCTCAACCCAACTCCATGTGCCAACACTTCCATGCTCCCCATGTCCACGCACTCCACTCCTTGCTGCAAGCCAGCACTTCGGGTGTTACACTCCACACTATCGATTTGGTCAGCCAGCCGCTCCACTAACGTGTGGGACCGAGCCTCAAACATAGGCGCACCAGGCTCCATGACAGTGCAGCAATTCTGTAGGGGCAGTATCAATAAATGCCCAATTGGCAGCATCCGGTGCAAGCCATCCGTGAAAGGGAGCAGTTCATGCGAGAATTCGGGAGCAGCCCGCCAAAAGCGGGCCGGGCGGCCAACAGCGTCCGATCGGCGCACTTGGGATTAAGTACATAATTACACAAACCCTCGAAATTACTACGCCAGGCGTACTCTGATCCGCACCGCTGGTTGTGCTAGCTGTCCTCGGCCAGAAGCAAGCCGATCATTTCTTTGCTCCAGTTGACCGACTCCTCCCCTGCACGGGTGACCGCTGTTGTTCACTCAGTGCCCGGCCCCGTTCATAAGGCAAAGTCCCGGTTCCAGCTCCATTGCAGGCCGCAAGATGCAGATGGATATTTCTCCGGGTGCATGGCTGGGAGAGACCTCAGGATCACGCAACCCGTGACCGGGCGTCCTCACCGACGCGAGAGTGTGAGATAAGTCCAGGATTTATCACAGGATATCAAGGCGGGAGGAGAAGGGCCGCGGAGCCGAGGTCTCAGGCGGCCATCACAGTCGCTGTCTTGGCTCCTCCTCATGCAAATCAGTCTTGACCCTGTGCCTCATGGGAACAGTCCAGCCCGAACTGCCAAGCCATGTCTTCCCTGGACCGGAATCAAGCATCCTAGGACCGGCTTCTGGCTATCAGCCATCATCAGCCACGATAGCTTGATTCCAGTGGCATGAAGAGCACGGGACTCACGTCTGAGCTTACCCGTCCCACTCGGGGTGACAAATGCAAAAACAACAATTGATGGATGGAATGTTGCACAATGGCAAAACATTCACCCCCCACAGATCTGGGTTTAATCCATTGGTATTTTGCTCACCACACCACCCCATTTCAGACATGGCCATATGCAAATCAGTCTTTACCCTGTGCCTCATGGGAACAGTCCAGCCCGAACTGCCAAGCCATGTCTTCCCTGGACCGGAATCAAGCATCCTAGGACCGGTTTCTGGCTATCAGCCATCATCAGCCAGGATAGCTGTATTCCAGTGGCATGGAGAGCATGGGACTCACGTCTGAGCATACCTGTCCCACTCGGGGTGACAAATGCAAAAACAACAATTGATGGACTGAATGTTGCACAATGGCAAAACATTCACCCCCCACAGATCTGGGTTTAATCCATTGGTATTTTGCTCACCACACCACCCCATTTCAGACATGGCCATATGCAAATCAGTCTTTACCCTGTGCCTCATGGGAACAGTCCAGCCCGAACTGCCAAGCCATGTCTTCCCTGGACCGGAATCAAGCATCCTAGGACCGGTTTCTGGCTATCAGCCATCATCAGCCAGGATAGCTTGATTCCAGTTGCATGTAGAGCACGGGACTCACGTCTGAGCATACCCGTCCCACTCGGGGTGAGAAATGCAAAAACAACAATTGATGGACGGAATTTTGCACATTGGCAAAACATTCACCCCAGTCACAGATCTGGGTTAAATCTATCGTTATTTTGCTCACCACACCACCCCAGTTCAGACATGGAAATATGCAAATCAGTCTTGACCCTGTGCCTCATGGGAACAGTCCAGCCCGAACTGCCAAGCCATGTCTTCCCTGGACCGGAATCAAGCATCCTAGGACCAGTTTCTAACTATCAGCCGTCATCAGCCAGGATAGCTTGATTCCAGTGGCACGGAGAGCACAGGACTCACGTCTTAGCATACCGGTCACACTCGGTGTGACAAATGCAAAAACGACAATTGATGGACGGAATGTTGCACAATGGCAAACCATTCAGCCCCAGTCACAGATCTGGGTTTAATCCATTGTTATTTTGCTCACCACACCACCCCAGTTCAGACATGGCCATATGCAAATCAGTCTTGACCCTGTGCCTTATGGGAACAGTCCAGTATGAACTGCCAAGCCATTTCTTCCCTGGACCGGAATCAAGCATCCTAAGACCGGTTTCTGGCTATCAGACTTCATCAGCCAGTATGGCTTGAATCCAGTGGCATTGAAAGCACAGGACTCACGTCTTAGCATACAGTCACACTTGGGGTGACAAATGCAAAAATAACAATTGATGAACGGAATGTTGCACAGTGGCAAAACATTCACCCCAGTCACAGATCTGGGTGTAATCCATTGTTATTTTGCTCACCACACCACCCCAGTTCAAACATGGCCATAGGCAAATAAGTCTTGACCCTGTGCCTCATGGGAACAGTCCAGCCTGAACTGCCAAGCCATTTCTTCCCTGGACCGGAATCAAGCATCCTAAAACGGGTTTCTGGCTATCAGCCATCATCAGCCAGGATAGCTTGAATCCAGTGGCATGGAGAGCACAGGACTCACGTCTTAGCATACCGGTCACACTCGGTGTGACAAATGCAAAAACAACAATTGATGGACGGAATGTTGCACAGTAGCAAAACATTCACCCCCAGTCACAGATCGGGGTTTAATCCATTGTTATTGTGCTCACAACACCACCCCAGTTCAGATATGGCCATATGCAAATCAGTCTTGACCCTGTGCCTCATGGGAACAGTCCAGCCGAACTGCCAAGCCATGTCTTCCCTGGACCAGAATCAAGCATCCTAGGACCAGTTTCTGACTATCAGTCATCATCAGCCAGGATAGCTTGATTCCAGTGGCATGGAGAGCACAGGACTCAAGTCTAAGCATATGCGTCCCACTCGGGGTGACAAATGCAAAAACAACAATTGATGGACGGAATGTTGCACAATGGCAAACTATTCACACCCAGTCACAGATCTGGGTTTAATCCATCGTTATTTTGCTCACCACACCACCCCAGTTCAGACATGGCCATATGCAAATCAGTCTTGACCATGTGCCTCATGGGAACAGTCCAGCCCGAACTGCCAAGCCATGTCTTCCCTGGACCGGAATCAAGCATCCTAGGACCAGTTTCTAACTATCAGCCGTCATCAGCCAGGATAGCTTGATTCCAGTGGCATAGAGAGCACAGGACTCACGTCTTAGCATACCGGTCTCACTCGGTGTGACAAATGCAAAAACGACAATTGATGGACGGAATGTTGCACAATGGCAAACCATTCAGCCCCAGTCACAGATCTGGGTTTAATCCATTGTTATTTTGCTCACCACACCACCCCAGTTCAGACATGGCCATATGCAAATCAGTCTTGACCCTGTGCCTCATGGGAACAGTCCAGTATGAACTGCCAAGCCATTTCTTCCCTGGACCGGAATCAAGCATCCTGAGACCGGTTTCTGGCTATCAGCCTTCATCAGCCAGTATGGCTTGAATCCAGTGGCATTGAAAGCACAGGACTCACGTCTTAGCATACAGTCACACTTGGGGTGACAAATGCAAAAATAACAATTGATGGACGGAATGTTGCACAGTGGCAAAACATTCACCATAGTCACAGATCTGGGTGTAATCCATTGTTATTTTGCTCACCACACCACCCCAGTTCAAACATGGCCATATGCAAATAAGTCTTGACCCTGTGCCTCATTGGAACAGTCCAGCCTGAACTGCCAAGCCATTTCTTCCCTGGACCGGAATCAAGCATCCTAAAACGGGTTTCTGGCTATCAGACGTCATCAGCCAGGATAGCTTGAATCCAGTGGCATGGAGAGCACAGGACTCACGTCTTAGCATACCGGTCACACTCGGTGTGACAAATGCAAAAACAACAATTGATGGACGGAATGTTGCACAGTAGCAAAACATTCACCCCCAGTCACAGGTCTGGGTTTAATCCATTGTTATTTTGCTCACCACACCACCCCAGTTCAGATATGGCCATATGCAAATCAGTCTTGACCCTGTGCCTCATGGGAACAGTCCAGCCGAACTGCCAAGCCATGTCTTCCCTGGACCGGAATCAAGCATCCTAGGACCAGTTTCTGACTATCAGTCATCATCAGCCAGGATAGCTTGATTCCAGCGGCATGGAGAGCATGGGACTCAAGTCTAAGCATATGCGTCCCACTCTGGGTGAAAAATGCAAAAACAACAATTGATGGATGGAATGTTGCACAATGGCAAACTATTCACACCCAGTCACAGATCTGGGTTTAATCCATCGTTATTTTGCTCACCACACCACCCCAGGTCAGACATGGCCATATGCAAATCAGTCTTGACCCTGTGCCTCATGGAAACAGTCCAGCCCGAACTGCTAAGCCATGTCTTCCCTGGACTGGAATCAAGCATCCTAGGACTGGTTTCTGGCTATCAGCCATCATCAGCCAGGATAGCTTGATTCCAGTGGCATAGAGAGCACGGGACTCACGTCTGAGCATACCTGTCCCACTCGGGGTGACAAATGCAAAAACAACAATTGATGGACGGAATGTTGCACAATGGCAAAACATTCACCCCCACAGATCTGGGTTTAATCTATTGTTATTTTGCTCACCACACCACCCCATTTCAGACATGGCCATATGCAAATCAGTCTTGACCCTGTGCCTCATGGGAACAGTCCAGCCCGAACTGCCAAGCCATGTCTTCCCTGGACTGGAATCAAGCATCCTAGGACCGGTTTCTGGCTATCAGCCATCATCAGCCAGGATAGCTTGATTCCAGTGGCATGGAGAGAACAGGACTTACGTCTGAGCATACCCGTCCCACTCGGGGTGACAAATGCAAAAACAACAATTGATGGACGGAATTTTGCACAGTGGCAAAACATTCACCCCAGTCACAGATCTGGGTGTAATCCATTGTTATTTTGCTCACCACACCACCCAAGTTCAAACATGGCCATATGCAAATAAGTCTTGACCCTGTGCCTCATGGGAACATTCCAGCCTGAACTGCCAAGCAATTTCTTCCCTGGACCGGAATCAAGCATCCTAAAACGGGTTTCTGGCTATCAGCCGTCATCAGCCAGGATAGCTTGAATCCAGTGGCATGGAGAGCACAGGACTCACGTCTTAGCATACCGGTCACACACGGTGTGACAAATGCAAAAACACCAATTGATGGACGGAATGTGGCACAGTGGCAAAACATTCACCCCCAGTCACAGATCTCGGTTTAATCCATTGTTATTTTGCTCACCACACCACCCCAGTTCAGACATGGCCATATGCAAATCAGTCTTGACCCTGTGCCTCATGGGAACAGTCCAGCTGGACTGCCAAGCCATGTCTTCCCTGGACTGGAATCAAGCATCCTATGACCTGTTTCTGACTATCACTCGTCATCAGCCAGGATAGCTTGATTCCAGTGGCATGGAGAGCACGGGACTCAAGTCTGAGCATACCAGTCACACTCGGGGTGACAAATGCAAAAACAACAATTGATGGACGGAACGTTGCACAATGGCAAAACATTCATCACCGGTCACAGATCTAGGTTTAATCTATCGTTATTTTGCTCACCACCCTACTTCAGACATGGCCATATGCAAATCAGTCTTGACCCTGTGCCTCATGGGAAGTGTCCAGCCCGAACTGCCAAGCCATGTCTTCCCTGGACCGGTATCAAGCATCCTAGGACCGGCTTCTGGCTATCAGCCATCATCAGCCAGGATAGCTTGATTCCAGTGGCATGAAGAGCACGGGACTCACGTCTGAGCATACCCGTCCCACTCGAGGTGAAAAATGCAAAAACAACAATTGATGGACGGAATTTTGCACAATGGCAAAACATTCACCCCAGTCACAGATCTGGGTTTAATCCATCGTTATTTTGCTCACCACACCACCCCAGTTCAGACATGGCCATATGCAAATCAGTTTTGAACCTGTGCCTCATGGGGACAGTCCAGTCCGAACTGCCAAGCCATGTCTTCCCTGGACCAGAATCAAGCATCCAAGGACTGTTTTCTGGCTATCAGCTGTCATCAGCCAGTATGGCTTGAATCCAGTGGCATGGAAAGCACAGGATTTGCGTCTTAGCATACAGTTACACTCGGGGTGACAAATGCAAAAACAACAATTGATGGACGGAATGTTGCACAGTGGCAAAACATTCGACCCCAGTCACAGATCTGGGTGTAATCCATTGTTATTTTGCTCACCACACCACCCCAGTTCAAACATGGCCATATGCAAATAAGTCTTGACCCTGTGCCTCAGGGGAACGGTCCAGCCTGAACTGCCAAGCCATTTCTTCCCTGGACCGGAATCAAGCATCCTAAAACGGGTTTCTGGCTATCAGCCATCATCAGCCAGGATAGCTTGAATCCAGTGGCATGGAGAGCACAGGACTCACATCTTAGCATACCGGTCACACTCGGTGTGACAAATGCAAAAACAACAATTGATGGACGGAATGTTGCACAGTGGGAAAACATTCACCCCCAGTCACAGATCTGGGTTTAATCCATTGTTATTTTGCTCACCACACCACCCCAGTTCAGACATAGCCATATGCAAATCAGTCCAGACCCTGTGCCTCATGGGAACAGTCCAGCCGAACTGCCAAGCCATGTCTTCCCTGGACCGGAATCAAGCATCCTAGGACCAGTTTCTGACTATCAGTCATCATCAGCCAGGATAGCTTGATTCCAGTGGCATGGAGAGCACAGGACTCAAGTCTAAGCATACCTGTTACACTCAGGGTGACAAATGCAAAAACAACAATTGATGGCCGGAACGTTGCACAATGGCAAAACATTTATCACCGGTCACAGATCTAGGTTTAATCTATCGTTATTTTGCTCACCAACCTACTTCAGACATGGCCAAATGCAAATCAGTCTTGACCCTGTGCCTCATGGGGACAGTCCAGTCCGAACTGCCAAGCCATGTCTTCCCTGGACCAGAATCAAGCATCCTAGGACTGTTTTCTGGCTATCAGCTGTCATCAGCCAGTATGGCTTGAATCCAGTGGCATGGAAAGAACAGGACTCGCGTCTTAGCATACAGTCACTCTCGGGATGACAAATGCAAAAACAACAATTGATGGACGGACTGTTGCACAGTGGCAAAACATTCAACCCCAGTCACAGATCTGGGTGTAATCCATTGTTATTTTGCTCACCACACCACCCCAGTTAAAACATGACCATATGCAAATAAGTCTTTACCCTGTACCTCATGGTAACAGTCCAGCCTGAACTGCCAAGACATTTCTTCCCTGGATCGGAATCAAGCATCCTAACACGGGTTTCTGGCTATCAACCGTCATCAGCCAGGATAGCTTGAATCCAATGGTATAGAGAGCACAGGACTCACGTCTTAGCATACCGGTCACACTCGGTGTGACAAATGCAAAAACAACAATTGATGGACGGAATGTTGCACAGTGGCAAAACATTCACCCCCAGTCACAGATCTGGGTTTAATCCATTGTTATTTTGCTCACCACACCACCCCAGTTCAGACATGGCCATATGCAAATCAGTCCAGACCCTGTGCCTCATGGGAACAGTCCAGCCGAACTGCCAAGCCATGTCTTCCCTGGACCGGAATCAAGCATCCTAGGACCAGTTTCTGACTATCAGTCATCATCAGCCAGGATAGCTTGATTCCAGTGGCATGGAGAGCACGGGACTCAAGTCTAAGCATATGCGTCCCACTCGGGTGACAAATGCAAAAAGATCAATTGATGGACGGAATGTTGCACAATGGCAAACTATTCACACCCAGTCACAGATCTGGGTTTAATCCATCGTTGTTTTGCTCACCACACCACCCTAGGTCAGACATGGCCATATGCAAATCAGTCTTGACCCTGTACCTCGTGGGAACAGTCCAACCCGAACTGCCAAGCCATGTCTTCCCTGGACCGGAATCAAGCATCCTAGGACCGGCTTCTGGCTATCAGCCATCATCAGCCAGGATAGCTTGATTCCAGTGGCATGAAGAGCACGGGACTCACGTCTGAGCATACCCGTCCCACTCGGGGTGACAAATGCAAAAACAACAATTGATGGATGGGATTTTGCACAATGGCAAAACATTCACCCCAGTCACAGATCTGGGTTTAATCCATCGTTATTTTGCTCACCACACCACCCCAGTTCAGACATGGCCATATGCAAATCAGTTTTGACCTGGTGCCTCATGGGAACTGTCCAGCCGAAGTGCCAAGCCATGTCTTTCCTGGACCGGAATCGAGCATCCTAGGACCGTTTTCTGGCTATCAGCTGTCATCAGCCAGTATGGCTTTAATCCAGTGGCATGGAAAGCACAGGACTCGCGTCTTAGCATACAGTCACACTCGGGGTGACAAATGCAAAAACAACAATTGATGGACGGAATGTTGCACAGTGGCAAAACATTCAACCCCAGTCACAGATCTGGGCGTAATCCATTGTTATTTTTCTCACCACACCACCCCAGTTCAAACATGGCCATATGCAAATAAGTCTTGACCCTGTGCCTCAGGGGAACAGTCCAGCCTGAACTGCCAAGACATTTCTCCCCTGGACCGCAATCAAGCATCCTAACACGGGTTTCTGGCTATCAGCCGTCATCAGCCAGGATAGCTTGAATCCAGTGGCATGGAGAGCACAGAACTCACGTCTTAGCATACCGGTCACACTTGGTGTGACAAATGCAAAAACAACAATTGATGGACGGAATGTTGCACAGTGGCAAAACATTCACCCCCAGTCACAGATCTGGGTTTAATCCATTGTTATTTTGCTCACCACACCACCCCAGTTCAGACATGGCCATATGCAAATCAGTCCAGACCCTGTGCCTCATGGGAACAGTCCAGCCGAACTGCCAAGCCATGTCTTCCCTGGACCGGAATCAAGCAACCTAGGACCAGTTTCTGACTATCAGTCATCATCAGCCAGGATAGCTTGATTCCAGTGGCATGGAGAGCACAGGACTCAAGTCTGAGCATACCTGTCACACTCAGGGTGACAAATGCAAAAACAACAATTGATGGACGGAACGTTGCACAATGGCAAAACATTCATCACCGGTCACAGATCTAGGTTTAATCTATCGTTATTTTGCTCACCAACCTACTTCAGACATGGCCATATGCAAATCAGTCTTGACCCTGTACCTCGTGGGAACAGTCCAACCCGAACTGCCAAGCCATGTCTTCCCTGGACCGGAATCAAGCATCCTAGGACCGGCTTCTGGCTATCAGCCATCATCAGCCAGGATAGCTTGATTCCAGTGGCATGAAGAGCACGGGACTCACGTCTGAGCATACCCGTCCCACTCGGGGTGACAAATGCAAAAACAACAATTGATGGATGGGATTTTGCACAATGGCAAAACATTCACCCCAGTCACAGATCTGGGTTTAATCCATCGTTATTTTGCTCACCACACCACCCCAGTTCAGACATGGCCATATGCAAATCAGTTTTGACCTGGTGCCTCATGGGAACTGTCCAGCCGAACTGCCAAGCCATGTCTTCCCTGGACCGGAATCGAGCATCCTAGGACCGTTTTCTGGCTATCAGCTGTCATCAGCCAGTATGGCTTTAATCCAGTGGCATGGAAAGCACAGGACTCGCGTCTTAGCATACAGTCACACTCGGGGTGACAAATGCAAAAACAACAATTGATGGACGGAATGTTGCACAGTGGCAAAACATTCAACCCCAGTCACAGATCTGGGCGTAATCCATTGTTATTTTTCTCACCACACCACCCCAGTTCAAACATGGCCATATGCAAATAAGTCTTGACCCTGTGCCTCAGGGGAACAGTCCAGCCTGAACTGCCAAGACATTTCTCCCCTGGACCGCAATCAAGCATCCTAACACGGGTTTCTGGCTATCAGCCGTCATCAGCCAGGATAGCTTGAATCCAGTGGCATGGAGAGCACAGGACTCACGTCTTAGCATACCGGTCACACTTGGTGTGACAAATGCAAAAACAACAATTGATGGACGGAATGTTGCACAGTGGCAAAATATTCACCCCCAGTCACAGATCTGGGTTTAATCCATTGTTATTTTGCTCACCACACCACCCCAGTTCAGACATGGCCATATGCAAATCAGTCCAGACCCTGTGCCTCATGGGAACAGTCCAGCCGAACTGCCAAGCCATGTCTTCCCTGGACCGGAATCAAGCAACCTAGGACCAGTTTCTGACTATCAGTCATCATCAGCCAGGATAGCTTGATTCCAGTGGCATGGAGAGCACAGGACTCAAGTCTGAGCATACCTGTCACACTCAGGGTGACAAATGCAAAAACAACAATTGATGGACGGAACGTTGCACAATGGCAAAACATTCATCACCGGTCACAGATCTAGGTTTAATCTATCGTTATTTTGCTCACCAACCTACTTCAGACATGGCCATATGCAAATCAGTCTTGACCCTGTGCCTCATGGGAACAGTCCAGCCCGAACTGCCAAGCCATGTCTTCCCTGGACCGGAATCAAGCATCCTAGGACCGGCTTCTGGCTATCAGCCATCATCAGCCAGGATAGCTTGATTCCAGTGGCATGAAGAGCACTGGACTCACGTCTGAGCATACCCGTCCCACTCGGGGTGACAAATGCAAAAACAACAATTGATGGACGGAATTTTGCACAATGGCAAAACATTCACCCCAGTCACAGATCTGGGTTTAATCCATCGTTATTTTGCTCAGCACACCACCCCAGTTCAGACATGGCCATATGCAAATCAGTCTTGACCCTGTGCCTCATGGGGACAGTCCAGTCCGAACTGCCAAGCCATGTCTTCCCTGGACCAGAATCAAGCATCCTAGGACCGTTTTCTGGCTATCAGCTGTCATCAGCCAGTATGGCTTTAATCCAGTGGCATGGAAAGCACAGGACTCGCGTCTTAGCATACAGTCACACTCGGGGTGACAAATGCAAAAACAACAATTGATGGACGGAATGTTGCACGGTGGCAAAACATCCAACCCCAGTCACAGATCTGGGTGTAATCCATTGTTATTTTGCTCACCACACCACCCCAGTTCAAACATGACCATATGCAAATAAGTCTTTACCCTGTACCTCATGGGAACAGTCCAGCCTGAACTGCCAAGACATTTCTTCCGTGGACCGGAATCAAGCATCCTAGGACCAGTTTCTGACTATCAGTCATCATTAGCCAGGATAGCTTGATTCCAGTGGCATGGAGAGCACGGGACTCAAGTCTAAGCATATGCGTCCCACTCGGGGTGACAAATGCAAAAAGATCAATTGATGGACGGAATGTTGCACAATGGCAAACTATTCACACCCAGTCACAGATCTGGGTTTAATCCATCGTTATTTTGCTCACCACAACACCCCAGGTCAGACATGGCCATATGCAAATCAGTCTTGACCCTGTGCCTCATGGGAACAGTCCAACCCAAACTGCCAAGCCATGTCTTCCCTGGACCGGAATCAAGCATCCGAGGACCGGCTTCTGGCTATCAGCCATCATCAGCCAGGATAGCTTGATTCCAGTGGCATGAAGAGCACGGGACTCACGTCTGAGCATACCCATCCCACTCGGGGTGACAAATACAAAAACAACATTTGATGGATGGAATTTTGCACAATGGCAAAACATTCACCCCAGTCACAGATCTGGGTTTAATCCATCGTTATTTTGCTCACCACACCACCCCAGTTCAAACATGACCATATGCAAATAAGTCTTTACCCTGTACCTCATGGGAACAGTCCAGCCTGAACTGCCAAGACATTTCTTCCATGGACCGGAATCAAGCATCCTAACACGGGTTTCTGGCTATCAACCGTCATCAGCCAGGATAGCTTGAATCCAGTGGTATGGAGAGCACAGGACTCACGTCTTAGCATACCGGTCACACTCGGTGTGACAAATGCAAAAACAACAATTGATGGACGGAATGTTGCACGGTGGCAAAACATTCACCCCCAGTCACAGATCTGGGTTTAATCCATTGTTATTTTGCTCACCACACCACCCCAGTTCAGACATGGCCATATGCAAATCAGTCCAGACCCTGTGCCTCATGGGAACAGTCCAGCCGAACTGCCAAGCCATGTCTTCCATGGACCGGAATCAAGCATCCTAGGACCAGTTTCTGACTATCAGTCATCATTAGCCAAGATAGCTTGATTCCAGTGGCATGGAGAGCACGGGACTCAAGTCTAAGCATATGCGTCCCACTCGGGGTGACAAATGCAAAAAGATCAATTGATGGACGGAATGTTGCACAATGGCAAACTATTCACACCCAGTCACAGATCTGGGTTTAATCCATCGTTATTTTGCTCACCACACCACCCCAGGTCAGACATGGCCATATGCAAATCAGTCTTGACCCTGTGCCTCATGGGAACAGTCCAACCCAAACTGCCAAGCCATGTCTTCCCTGGACCGGAATCAAGCATCCTAGGACCGGCTTCTGGCTATCAGCTATCATCAGCCAGGATAGCTTGATTCCAGTGGCATGAAGAGCACGGGACTCACGTCTGAGCATACCCGTTCCACTCGGGGTGACAAATGCAAAAACAACAATTGATGGATGGAATTTTGCACAATGGCAAAACATTCACCCCAGTCACAGATCTGGGTTTAATCCATCGTTATTTTGCTCACCACACCACCCCAGTGCAGACATGGCCATATGCAAATAAGTTTTGACCCGGTGCCTCATGGGAACTGTCCAGCCGAACTGCCAAGCCATGTCTTCCCTGGACCGGAATCGAGCATCCTAGGACCGTTTTCTGGCTATCAGCTGTCATCAGCCAGTATGGCTTTAATCCAGTGGCATGGAAAGCACAGGACTCGCGTCTTAGCATACAGTCACACTCAGGGTGACAAATGCAAAAACAACAATTGATGGACGGAATGTTGCACAGTGGCAAAACATTCAACCCCAGTCACAGATCTGGGCGTAATCTATTGTTATTTTTCTCACCACACCACCCCAGTTCAAACATGGCCATATGCAAATAAGTCTTGACCCTGTGCCTCAGGGGAACAGTCCAGCCTGAACTGCCAAGACATTTCTCCCCTGGACCGCAATCAAGCATCCTAACACGGGTTTCTGGCTATCAGCCGTCATCAGCCAGGATAGCTTGAATCCAGTGGCATGGAGAGCACAGGACTCACGTCTTAGCATACCGGTCACACTTGGTGTGACAAATGCAAAAACAACAATTGATGGACGGAATGTTGCACAGTGGCAAAACATTCACCCCCAGTCACAGATCTGGGTTTAATCCATTGTTATTTTGCTCACCACACCACCCCAGTTCAGACATGGCCATATGCAAATCAGTCCAGACCCTGTGCCTCATGGGAACAGTCCAGCCGAACTGCCAAGCCATGTCTTCCCTGGACCGGAATCAAGCAACCTAGGACCAGTTTCTGACTATCAGTCATCATCAGCCAGGATAGCTTGATTCCAGTGGCATGGAGAGCACAGGACTCAAGTCTGAGCATACCTGTCACACTCAGGGTGACAAATGCAAAAACAACAATTGATGGACGGAACGTTGCACAATGGCAAAACATTCATCACCGGTCACAGATCTAGGTTTAATCTATCGTTATTTTGCTCACCAACCTACTTCAGACATGGCCATATGCAAATCAGTCTTGACCCTGTGCCTCATGGGAACAGTCCAGCCCGAACTGCCAAGCCATGTCTTCCCTGGACCGGAATCAAGCATCCTAGGACCGGCTTCTGGCTATCAGCCATCATCAGCCAGGATAGCTTGATTCCAGTGGCATGAAGAGCACTGGACTCACGTCTGAGCATCCCCTTCCCACTCGGGGTGACAAATGCAAAAACAACAATTGATGGACGGAATTTTGCACAATGGCAAAACATTCACCCCAGTCACAGATCTGGGTTTAATCCATCGTTATTTTGCTCAGCCCACCACCCCAGTTCAGACATGGCCATATGCAAATCAGTCTTGACCCTGTGCCTCATGGGGACAGTCCAGTCCGAACTGCCATGCCATGTCTTCCCTGGACCAGAATCAAGCATCCTAGGACCGTTTTCTGGCTATCAGCTTTCATCAGCCAGTATGGCTTTAATCCAGTGGCATGGAAAGCACAGGACTCGCGTCTTACCATACAGTCACACTCGGGGTGACAAATGCAAAAACAACAATTGATGGACGGAATGTTGCACAGTGGCAAAACATTCAACCCCAGTCACAGATCTGGGCGTAATCCATTGTTATTTTTCTCACCACACCACCCCAGTTCAAACATGGCCATATGCAAATAAGTCTTGACCCTGTGCCTCAGGGGAACAGTCCAGCCTGAACTGCCAAGACATTTCTCCCCTGGACCGCAATCAAGCATCCTAACACGGGTTTCTGGCTATCAGCCGTCATCAGCCAGGATAGCTTGAATCCAGTGGCATGGAGAGCACAGGACTCACGTCTTAGCATACCGGTCACACTTGGTGTGACAAATGCAAAAACAACAATTGATGGACGGAATGTTGCACAGTGGCAAAACATTCACCCCCAGTCACAGATCTGGGTTTAATCCATTGTATTTTGCTCACCACACCACCCCAGTTCAGACATGGCCATATGCAAATCAGTCCAGACCCTGTGCCTCATGGGAACAGTCCAGCCGAACTGCCAAGCCATGTCTTCCCTGGACCGGAATCAAGCAACCTAGGACCAGTTTCTGACTATCAGTCATCATCAGCCAGGATAGCTTGATTCCAGTGGCATGGAGAGCACAGGACTCAAGTCTGAGCATACCTGTCACACTCAGGGTGACAAATGCAAAAACAACAATTGATGGACGGAACCTTGCACAATGGCAAAACATTCATCACCGGTCACAGATCTAGGTTTAATCTATCGTTATTTTGCTCACCAACCTACTTCAGACATGGCCATATGCAAATCAGTCTTGACCCTGTGCCTCATGGGAACAGTCCAGCCCGAACTGCCAAGCCATGTCTTCCCTGGACCGGAATCAAGCATCCTAGGACCGGCTTCTGGCTATCAGCCATCATCAGCCAGGATAGCTTGATTCCAGTGGCATGAAGAGCACTGGACTCACGTCTGAGCATACCCGTCCCACTCGGGGTGACAAATGCAAAAACAACAATTGATGGACGGAATTTTGCACAATGGCAAAACATTCACCCCAGTCACAGATCTGGGTTTAATCCATCGTTATTTTGCTCAGCACACCACCCCAGTTCAGACATGGCCAAATGCAAATCAGTCTTGACCCTGTGCCTCATGGGGACAGTCCAGTCCGAACTGCCAAGCCATGTCTTCCCTGGACCAGAATCAAGCATCCTAGGACCGTTTTCTGGCTATCAGCTGTCATCAGCCAGTATGGCTTTAATCCAGTGGCATGGAAAGCACAGGACTCGCGTCTTAGCATACAGTCACACTCGGGGTGACAAATGCAAAAACAACAATTGATGGACGGAACGTTGCACAATGGCAAAACATTCATCACCGGTCACAGATCTAGGTTTAATCTATCGTTATTTTGCTCACCAACCTACTTCAGACATGGCCATATGCAAATCAGTCTTGACCCTGTGCCTCATGGGAACAGTCCAGCCCGAACTGCCAAGCCATGTCTTCCCTGGACCGGAATCAAGCATCCTAGGACCGGCTTCTGGCTATCAGCCATCATCAGCCAGGATAGCTTGATTCCAGTGGCATGAAGAGCACTGGACTCACGTCTGAGCATACCCGTCCCACTCGGGGTGACAAATGCAAAAACAACAATTGATGGACGGAATTTTGCACAATGGCAAAACATTCACCCCAGTCGCAGATCTGGGTTTAATCCATCGTTATTTTGCTCAGCACACCACCCCAGTTCAGACATGGCCATATGCAAATCAGTCTTGACCCTGTGCCTCATGGGGACAGTCAAGTCCGAACTGCCAAGCCATGTCTTCCCTGGACCAGAATCAAGCATCCTAGGACCGTTTTCTGGCTATCAGCTGTCATCAGCCAGTATGGCTTTAATCCAGTGGCATGGAAAGCACAGGACTCGCGTCTTAGCATACAGTCACACTCGGGGTGACAAATGCAAAAACAACAATTGATGGACGGAATGTTGCACAGTGGCAAAACATTCAACCCCAGTCACAGATCTGGGTGTAATCCATTGTTATTTTGCTCACCATACCACCCCAGTTCAAACATGACCATATGCAAATAAGTCTTTACCCTGTACCTCATGGGAACAGTCCAGCCTGAACTGCCAAGACATTTCTTCCGTGGACCGGAATCAAGCATCCTAACACGGGTTTCTGGCTATCAACCGTCATCAGCCAGGATAGCTTGAATCCAGTGGTATGGAGAGCACAGGACTCACGTCTTAGCATACCGGTCACACTCGGTGTGACAAATGCAAAAACAACAATTGATGGATGGAATGTTGCACGGTGGCAAAACATTCACCCCCAGTCACAGATCTGGGTTTAATCCATTGTTATTTTGCTCACCACACCACCCCAGTTCAGACATGCCCATATGCAAATCAGTCCAGACCCTGTGCCTCATTGGAACAGTCCAGCCGAACTGCCAAGCCATGTCTTCCCTGGACCGGAATCAAGCATCCTAGGACCAGTTTCTGACTATCAGTCATCATTAGCCAGGATAGCTTGATTCCAGTGGCATGGAGAGCACGGGACTCAAGTCTAAGCATATGCGTCCCACTCGGGGTGACAAATGCAAAAAGATCAATTGATGGACGGAATGTTGCACAATGGCAAACTATTCACACCCAGTCACAGATCTGGGTTTAATCCATCGTTATTTTGCTCACCACACCACCCCAGGTCAGACATGGCCATATGCAAATCAGTCTTGACCCTGTGCCTCATGGGAACAGTCCAACCCAAACTGCCAAGCCATGTCTTCCCTGGACCGGAATCAAGCATCCTAGGACCGGCTTCTGGCTATCAGCCATCATCAGCCAGGATAGCTTGATTCCAGTGGCATGAAGAGCACGGGACTCACGTCTGAGCATACCCGTCCCACTCGGGGTGACGAATGCAAAAACAACAATTGATGGATGGAATTTTGCACAATGGCAAAACATTCACCCCAGTCACAGATCTGGGTTTAATCCATCGTTATTTTGCTGACCACACCACCCCACTTCAAACATGACCATATGCAAATAAGTCTTTACCCTGTACCTCATGGGAACAGTCCAGCCTGAACTGCCAAGACATTTCTTCCGTGGACCGGAATCAAGCATCCTAACACGGGTTTCTGGCTATCAACCGTCATCAGCCAGGATAGCTTGAATCCAGTGGTATGGAGAGCACAGGACTCACGTCTTAGCATACCGGTCACACTCGGTGTGACAAATGCAAAAACAACAATTGATGGATGGAATGTTGCACGGTGGCAAAACATTCACCCCCAGTCACAGATCTGGGTTTAATCCATTGTTATTTTGCTCACCACCCCAGTTCAGACATGCCCATATGCAAATCAGTCCAGACCCTGTGCCTCATGGGAACAGTCCAGCCGAACTGCCAAGCCATGTCTTCCCTGGACCGGAATCAAGCATCCTAGGACCAGTTTCTGACTATCAGTCATCATTAGCCAGGATAGCTTGATTCCAGTGGCATGGAGAGCACGGGACTCAAGTCTAAGCATATGCGTCCCACTCGGGGTGACAAATTCAAAAAGATCAATTGATGGACGGAATGCTGCACAATGGCAAACTATTCACACCCAGTCACAGATCTGGGTTTAATCCATCGTTATTTTGCTCACCACACCACCCCAGGTCAGACATGGCCATATGCAAATCAGTCTTGACCCTGTGCCTCATGGAAACAGTCCAGCCTGAACTGCTAAGCCATGTCTTTCCTGGACTGGAATGAAGCATCCTAGGACCGGTTTCGGGCTATCAGCCATCATCAGCCAGGATAGCTTGATTCCAGTGGCATGGAGAGCACGGGACTCACGTCTGAGCATACCTGTCCCACTCGGGGTGACAAATGCAAAAACAACAATTGATGGACGGAATTTTGTACATTGGCAAAACATTCACCCCAGTCACAGATCTGGGTTTAATCCATTGTTATTTTGCTCACCACACCACCCCAGTTCAGACATGGCCATATGCAAATCAGTCTTGACCCTGTGCCTCATGGGAACAGTCCAGCCCGAACTGTCAAACCTTGTCTTCCCTGGACCGGAATCGAGCATCCTAGGACCGTTTTCTGGCTATCAGCTGTCATCAGCCAGTATGGCTTGAATCCAGTGGCATGGAAAGCACAGGACTCGCGTCTTAGCATACAGTCACACTCGGGGTGACAAATGCAAAAACAACAATTGATGGATGGAATGTTGCACGGTGGCAAAACATTCACCCCCAGTCACAGATCTGGGTTTAATCCATTGTTATTTTGCTCACCACACCACCCCAGTTCAGACATGCCCATATGCAAATCAGTCCAGACCCTGTGCCTCATGGGAACAGTCCAGCCGAACTGCCAAGCCATGTCTTCCCTGGACCGGAATCAAGCATCCTAGGACCAGTTTCTGACTATCAGTCATCATTAGCCAGGATAGCTTGATTCCAGTGGCATGGAGAGCACGGGACTCAAGTCTAAGCATATGCGTCCCACTCGGGGTGACAAATTCAAAAAGATCAATTGATGGACGGAATGTTGCACAATGGCAAACTATTCACACCCAGTCACAGATCTGGGTTTAATCCATCGTTATTTTGCTCACCACACCACCCCAGGTCAGACATGGCCATATGCAAATCAGTCTTGACCCTGTGCCTCATGGAAACAGTCCAGCCTGAACTGCTAAGCCATGTCTTTCCTGGACTGGAATGAAGCATCCTAGGACCGGTTTCTGGCTATCAGCCATCATCAGCCAGGATAGCTTGATTCCAGTGGCATGGAGAGCACGGGACTCACGTCTGAGCATACCTGTCCCACTCGGGGGGACAAATGCAAAAACAACAATTGATGGACGGAATTTTGTACATTGGCAAAACATTCACCCCAGTCACAGATCTGGGTTTAATCCATTGTTATTTTGCTCACCACACCACCCCAGTTCAGACATGGCCATATGCAAATCAGTCTTGACCCTGTGCCTCATGGGAACAGTCCAGCCCGAACTGTCAAACCTTGTCTTCCCTGGACCGGAATCGAGCATCCTAGGACCGTTTTCTGGCTATCAGCTGTCATCAGCCAGTATGGCTTGAATCCAGTGGCATGGAAAGCACAGGACTCGCGTCTTAGCATACAGTCACACTCGGGGTGACAAATGCAAAAACAACAATTGATGGACAGAATGTTGCACAGTGGCAAAACATTCAACTCCAGTCACAGATCTGGGTATAATCCATTGTTATTTTGCTCACCACACCACCCCAGTTCAGACATGGCCATATGCAAATCAGTCCAGACCCTGTGCCTCATGGGAACAGTCCAGCCGAACTGCTAAGCCATGTCTTCCCTGGACCGGAATCAAGCAACCTAGGACCAGTTTCTGACTATCAGTCATCATCAGCCAGGATAGCTTGATTCCAGTGGCATGGAGAGCACAGGACTCAAGTCTGAGCATACCTGTCACACTCAGGGTGACAAATGCAAAAACAACAATTGATGGACGGAACGTTGCACAATGGCAAAACATTCATCACCGGTCACAGATCTAGGTTTAATCTATCGTTATTTTGCTCACCAACCTACTTCAGACGTGGCCATATGCAAATCAGTCTTGACCCTGTGCCTCATGGGAACAGTCCAGCCCGAACTGCCAAGCCATGTCTTCCCTGGACCGGAATCAAGCATCCTAGGACCGGCTTCTGGCTATCAGCCATCATCAGCCAGGATAGCTTGATTCCAGTGGCATGAAGAGCACTGGACTCATGTCTGAGCATACCCGTCCCACTCGGGTTGACAAATGCAAAAACAACAATTGATGGACGGAATTTTGCACAATGGCAAAACATTCACCCCAGTCACCGATCTGGGTTTAATCCATTGTTATTTTGCTCACCACACCACCCCAGTGCAGACATGGCCATATGCAAATCAGCCTTGACCCTGTGCCTCATGGGAACAGTCCAGCCCGAACTGCCAAGCCATGTCTTCCCTGGACCGGAATCAAGCATCCTAGGACCAGTTTCTGACTATCAGCCGTCATCAGCCAGGATAGCTTGATTCCAGTGGCATGGAGAGCACGGGACTCAAGTCTAAGCATATGCGTCCCACTCGGGGTGACAAATGCAAAAAGATCAATTGATGGACGGAATGTTGCACAATGGCAAACTATTCACACCCAGTCACAGATCTGGGTTTAATCCATCGTTATTTTGCTCACCACACCACCCCAGGTCAGACATGGCCATATGCAAATCAGTCTTGACCCTGTGCCTCATGGGAACAGTCCAACCCAAACTGCCAAGCCATGTCTTCCCTGGACCGGAATCAAGCATCCTAACACGGGTTTCTGGCTATCAACCGTCATCAGCCAGGATAGCTTGAATCCAGTGGTATGGAGAGCACGGAATTTTGCACAATGGCAAAACATTCACCCCAGTCACAGATCTGGGTTTAATCCATCGTTATTTTGCTGACCACACCACCCCACTTCAAACATGACCATATGCAAATAAGTCTTTACCCTGTACCTCATGGGAACAGTCCAGCCTGAACTGCCAAGACATTTCTTCCGTGGACCGGAATCAAGCATCCTAACACGGGTTTCTGGCTATCAACCGTCATCAGCCAGGATAGCTTGAATCCAGTGGTATGGAGAGCACAGGACTCACGTCTTAGCATACCGGTCACACTCGGTGTGACAAATGCAAAAACAACAATTGATGGATGGAATGTTGCACGGTGGCAAAACATTCACCCCCAGTCACAGATCTGGGTTTAATCCATTGTTATTTTGCTCACCACACCACCCCAGTTCAGACATGCCCATATGCAAATCAGTCCAGACCCTGTGCCTCATGGGAACAGTCCAGCCGAACTGCCAAGCCATGTCTTCCCTGGACCGGAATCAAGCATCCTAGGACCAGTTTCTGACTATCAGTCATCATTAGCCAGGATAGCTTGATTCCAGTGGCATGGAGAGCACGGGACTCAAGTCTAAGCATATGCGTCCCACTCGGGGTGACAAATTCAAAAAGATCAATTGATGGACGGAATGTTGCACAATGGCAAACTATTCACACCCAGTCACAGATCTGGGTTTAATCCATCGTTATTTTGCTCACCACACCACCCCAGGTCAGACATGGCCATATGCAAATCAGTCTTGACCCTGTGCCTCATGGAAACAGTCCAGCCTGAACTGCTAAGCCATGTCTTTCCTGGACTGGAATGAAGCATCCTAGGACCGGTTTCGGGCTATCAGCCATCATCAGCCAGGATAGCTTGATTCCAGTGGCATGGAGAGCACGGGACTCACGTCTGAGCATACCTGTCCCACTCGGGGTGACAAATGCAAAAACAACAATTGATGGACGGAATTTTGTACATTGGCAAAACATTCACCCCAGTCACAGATCTGGGTTTAATCCATTGTTATTTTGCTCACCACACCACCCCAGTTCAGACATGGCCATATGCAAATCAGTCTTGACCCTGTGCCTCATGGGAACAGTCCAGCCCGAACTGTCAAACCTTGTCTTCCCTGGACCGGAATCGAGCATCCTAGGACCGTTTTCTGGCTATCAGCTGTCATCAGCCAGTATGGCTTGAATCCAGTGGCATGGAAAGCACAGGACTCGCGTCTTAGCATACAGTCACACTCGGGGTGACAAATGCAAAAACAACAATTGATGGATGGAATGTTGCACGGTGGCAAAACATTCACCCCCAGTCACAGATCTGGGTTTAATCCATTGTTATTTTGCTCACCACACCACCCCAGTTCAGACATGCCCATATGCAAATCAGTCCAGACCCTGTGCCTCATGGGAACAGTCCAGCCGAACTGCCAAGCCATGTCTTCCCTGGACCGGAATCAAGCATCCTAGGACCAGTTTCTGACTATCAGTCATCATTAGCCAGGATAGCTTGATTCCAGTGGCATGGAGAGCACGGGACTCAAGTCTAAGCATATGCGTCCCACTCGGGGTGACAAATTCAAAAAGATCAATTGATGGACGGAATGTTGCACAATGGCAAACTATTCACACCCAGTCACAGATCTGGGTTTAATCCATCGTTATTTTGCTCACCACACCACCCCAGGTCAGACATGGCCATATGCAAATCAGTCTTGACCCTGTGCCTCATGGAAACAGTCCAGCCTGAACTGCTAAGCCATGTCTTTCCTGGACTGGAATGAAGCATCCTAGGACCGGTTTCTGGCTATCAGCCATCATCAGCCAGGATAGCTTGATTCCAGTGGCATGGAGAGCACGGGACTCACGTCTGAGCATACCTGTCCCACTCGGGGGGACAAATGCAAAAACAACAATTGATGGACGGAATTTTGTACATTGGCAAAACATTCACCCCAGTCACAGATCTGGGTTTAATCCATTGTTATTTTGCTCACCACACCACCCCAGTTCAGACATGGCCATATGCAAATCAGTCTTGACCCTGTGCCTCATGGGAACAGTCCAGCCCGAACTGTCAAACTTTGTCTTCCCTGGACCGGAATCGAGCATCCTAGGACCGTTTTCTGGCTATCAGCTGTCATCAGCCAGTATGGCTTGAATCCAGTGGCATGGAAAGCACAGGACTCGCGTCTTAGCATACAGTCACACTCGGGGTGACAAATGCAAAAACAACAATTGATGGACAGAATGTTGCACAGTGGCAAAACATTCAACTCCAGTCACAGATCTGGGTATAATCCATTGTTATTTTGCTCACCACACCACCCCAGTTCAGACATGGCCATATGCAAATCAGTCCAGACCCTGTGCCTCATGGAAACAGTCCAGCCGAACTGCTAAGCCATGTCTTCCCTGGACCGGAATCAAGCAACCTAGGACCAGTTTCTGACTATCAGTCATCATCAGCCAGGATAGCTTGATTCCAGTGGCATGGAGAGCACAGGACTCAAGTCTGAGCATACCTGTCACACTCAGGGTGACAAATGCAAAAACAACAATTGATGGACGGAACGTTGCACAATGGCAAAACATTCATCACCGGTCACAGATCTAGGTTTAATCTATCGTTATTTTGCTCACCAACCTACTTCAGACGTGGCCATATGCAAATCAGTCTTGACCCTGTGCCTCATGGGAACAGTCCAGCCCGAACTGCCAAGCCATGTCTTCCCTGGACCGGAATCAAGCATCCTAGGACCGGCTTCTGGCTATCAGCCATCATCAGCCAGGATAGCTTGATTCCAGTGGCATGAAGAGCACTGGACTCATGTCTGAGCATACCCGTCCCACTCGGGGTGACAAATGCAAAAAGATCAATTGATGGACGGAATGTTGCACAATGCTAAACTATTCACACCCAGTCACAGATCTGGGTTTAATCCATCGTTATTTTGCTCACCACACCACCCCAGGTCAGACATGGCCATATGCAAATCAGTCTTGACCCTGTGCCTCATGGGAACAGTCCAACCCAAACTGCCAAGCCATGTCTTCCCTGGACCGGAATCAAGCATCCTAACACGGGTTTCTGGCTATCAACCGTCATCAGCCAGGATAGCTTGAATCCAGTGGTATGGAGAGCACGGAATTTTGCACAATGGCAAAACATTCACCCCAGTCACAGATCTGGGTTTAATCCATCGTTATTTTGCTGACCACACCACCCCACTTCAAACATGACCATATGCAAATAAGTCTTTACCCTGTACCTCATGGGAACAGTCCAGCCTGAACTGCCAAGACATTTCTTCCGTGGACCGGAATCAAGCATCCTAACACGGGTTTCTGGCTATCAACCGTCATCAGCCAGGATAGCTTGAATCCAGTGGTATGGAGAGCACAGGACTCACGTCTTAGCATACCGGTCACACTCGGTGTGACAAATGCAAAAACAACAATTGATGGATGGAATGTTGCACGGTGGCAAAACATTCACCCCCAGTCACAGATCTGGGTTTAATCCATTGTTATTTTGCTCACCACACCACCCCAGTTCAGACATGCCCATATGCAAATCAGTCCAGACCCTGTGCCTCATGGGAACAGTCCAGCCGAACTGCCAAGCCATGTCTTCCCTGGACCGGAATCGAGCATCCTAGGACCAGTTTCTGACTATCAGTCATCATTAGCCAGGATAGCTTGATTCCAGTGGCATGGAGAGCACGGGACTCAAGTCTAAGCATATGCGTCCCACTCGGGGTGACAAATTCAAAAAGATCAATTGATGGACGGAATGTTGCACAATGGCAAACTATTCACACCCAGTCACAGATCTGGGTTTAATCCATCGTTATTTTGCTCACCACACCACCCCAGGTCAGACATGGCCATATGCAAATCAGTCTTGACCCTGTGCCTCATGGAAACAGTCCAGCCTGAACTGCTAAGCCATGTCTTTCCTGGACTGGAATGAAGCATCCTAGGACCGGTTTCAGGCTATCAGCCATCATCAGCCAGGATAGCTTGATTCCAGTGGCATGGAGAGCACGGGACTCACGTCTGAGCATACCTGTCCCACTCGGGGTGACAAATGCAAAAACAACAATTGATGGACGGAATTTTGTACATTGGCAAAACATTCACCCCAGTCACAGATCTGGGTTTAATCCATTGTTATTTTGCTCACCACACCACCCCAGTTCAGACATGGCCATATGCAAATCAGTCTTGACCCTGTGCCTCATGGGAACAGTCCAGCCCGAACTGTCAAACCTTGTCTTCCCTGGACCGGAATCGAGCATCCTAGGACCGTTTTCTGGCTATCAGCTGTCATCAGCCAGTATGGCTTGAATCCAGTGGCATGGAAAGCACAGGACTCGCGTCTTAGCATACAGTCACACTCGGGGTGACAAATGCAAAAACAACAATTGATGGATGGAATGTTGCACGGTGGCAAAACATTCACCCCCAGTCACAGATCTGGGTTTAATCCATTGTTATTTTGCTCACCACACCACCCCAGTTCAGACATGCCCATATGCAAATCAGTCCAGACCCTGTGCCTCATGGGAACAGTCCAGCCGAACTGCCAAGCCATGTCTTCCCTGGACCGGAATCAAGCATCCTAGGACCAGTTTCTGACTATCAGTCATCATTAGCCAGGATAGCTTGATTCCAGTGGCATGGAGAGCACGGGACTCAAGTCTAAGCATATGCGTCCCACTCGGGGTGACAAATTCAAAAAGATCAATTGATGGACGGAATGTTGCACAATGGCAAACTATTCACACCCAGTCACAGATCTGGGTTTAATCCATCGTTATTTTGCTCACCACACCACCCCAGGTCAGACATGGCCATATGCAAATCAGTCTTGACCCTGTGCCTCATGGAAACAGTCCAGCCTGAACTGCTAAGCCATGTCTTTCCTGGACTGGAATGAAGCATCCTAGGACCGGTTTCTGGCTATCAGCCATCATCAGCCACGATAGCTTGATTCCAGTGGCATGGAGAGCACGGGACTCACGTCTGAGCATACCTGTCCCACTCGGGGGGACAAATGCAAAAACAACAATTGATGGACGGAATTTTGTACATTGGCAAAACATTCACCCCAGTCACAGATCTGGGTTTAATCCATTGTTATTTTGCTCACCACACCACCCCAGTTCAGACATGGCCATATGCAAATCAGTCTTGACCCTGTGCCTCATGGGAACAGTCCAACCCGAACTGTCAAACCTTGTCTTCCCTGGACCGGAATCGAGCATCCTAGGACCGTTTTCTGGCTATCAGCTGTCATCAGCCAGTATGGCTTGAATCCAGTGGCATGGAAAGCACAGGACTCGCGTCTTAGCATACAGTCACACTCGGGGTGACAAATGCAAAAACAACAATTGATGGACAGAATGTTGCACAGTGGCAAAACATTCAACTCCAGTCACAGATCTGGGTATAATCCATTGTTATTTTGCTCACCACACCACCCCAGTTCAGACATGGCCATATGCAAATCAGTCCAGACCCTGTGCCTCATGGGAACAGTCCAGCCGAACTGCTAAGCCATGTCTTCCCTGGACCGGAATCAAGCAACCTAGGACCAGTTTCTGACTATCAGTCATCATCAGCCAGGATAGCTTGATTCCAGTGGCATGGAGAGCACAGGACTCAAGTCTGAGCATACCTGTCACACTCAGGGTGACAAATGCAAAAACAACATATGATGGACGGAACGTTGCACAATGGCAAAACATTCATCACCGGTCACAGATATAGGTTTAATCTATCGTTATTTTGCTCACCAACCTACTTCAGACGTGGCCATATGCAAATCAGTCTTGACCCTGTGCCTCATGGGAACAGTCCAGCCCGAACTGCCAAGCCATGTCTTCCCTGGACCGGAATCAAGCATCCTAGGACCGGCTTCTGGCTATCAGCCATCATCAGCCAGGATAGCTTGATTCCAGTGGCATGAAGAGCACTGGACTCATGTCTGAGCATACCCGTCCCACTCGGGGTGACAAATGCAAAAACAACAATTGATGGACGGAATTTTGCACAATGGCAAAACATTCACCCCAGTCACAGATCTGGGTTTAATCCATCGTTATTTTGCTCACCACACCACCCCAGTTCAGACATGGCCATATGCAAATCAGTTTTGACCCTGTGCCTCATGGGAACTGTCCAGCCGAACTGCCAAGCCATGTCTTCCCTGGACCGGAATCGAGCATCCTAGGACCGTTTTCTGGCTATCAGCTGTCATCAGCCAGTATGGCTTGAATCCAGTGGCATGGAAAGCACAGGACTCGCGTCTTAGCATACAGTCACACTCGGGGTGACAAATGCAAAAACAACAATTGATGGACGGAATGTTGCACAGTGGCAAAACATTCAACCCCAGTCACAGATCTGGGTGTAATCCATTGTTATTTTGCTCACCACACCACCCCAGTTCAAACATGGCCATATGCAAATAAGTCTTGACCCTGTGCCTCATGGGAACAGTCCAGCCTGAACTGCCAAGCCATTTCTTCCCTGGACCGCAATCAAGCATCCGAACACGGGTTTCTGGCTATCAGCGGTCATCAGCCAGGATAGCTTGAATCCAGTGGCATGGAGAGCACAGGACTCACGTCTTAGCATACCGGTCACACTCGGTGTGACAAATGCAAAAACAACAATTGATGGACGGAATGTTGCACATTGGCAAAACATTCACCCCAGTCACAGATCTGGGTTTAATCCATCGTTATTTTGCTCACCACACCACCCCAGTTCAGACATTACCATATGCAAATCAGTCTTGACCCTGTGCCTCATGGGAACAGTCCAGCCCGAACTGCCAAGCCATGTCTTCCCTGGACCGGAATCAAGCATCCTAGGACCAGTTTCTGACTATCAGCCGTCATCAGCCAGGATAGCTTGATTCCAGTGGCATGGAGAGCACAGGACTCACGTCTTAGTATACCGGTCACACTCGGTGTGACAAATGCAAAAATGACAATTGATGGACGGAATGTTGCACAATGGCAAACTATTCAGCCCCAGTCACAGATCTGAGTTTTATCCATTATTATTTTGCTCACCACACCACTCCAGTTCAGACATGGCCATATGCAAATCAGTCTTGACCCTGTGCCTCATGGGAACAGTCCAACCCGAACTGCCAAGCCATGTCTTCCCTGGACCGGAATCAAGCATCCTAGGACCGGCTTCTGGCTATCAGCCATCATCAGCCAGGATAGCTTGATTCCAGTGGCATGAAGAGCACGGGACTCACGTCTGAGCATACCCGTCCCACTCGGGGTGACAAATGCAAAAACAACAATTGATGGATGGAATTTTGCACAATGGCAAAACATTCACCGCAGTCACAGATCTGGGTTTAATCCATCGTTATTTTGCTCACCACCCCAGTTCAGACATGGCCATATGCAAATCAGTATTGACCCTGTGCCTCATGGCAACTGTCCAGCCGAACTGCCAAGCCATGTCTTCCATGGACCAGAAACGAGCATCCTAGGACCGTTTTCTGGCTATCAGACGTCATCAGCCAGGATAGCTTGAATCCAGTGGCATGGAGAGCACAGGACTCACGTCTTAGCATACCGGTCACACTCGGTGTGACAAATGCAAAAACAACAATTGATGGACGGAATGTTGCACAATGGCAAACTATTCACACCCAGTCACAGATCTGGGTTTAATCCATCGTTATTTTGCTCACCACACCACCCCAGGTCAGACATGGCCATATGCAAATCAGTCTTGACCCTGTGCCTCATGGAAACAGTCCAGCTGAACTGCCAAGCCATGTCTTCCCTGGACCGGAATCAAGCATCCTAGGACCAGTTTCTGACTATCAGTCATCATCAGTCAGGATAGCTTGATTCCAGTGGCATGGAGAGCACGGGACTCAAGTCTAAGCATATGCGTCCCACTCGGGGTGACAAATGCAAAAACAACAATTGATGGACGGAATGTTGCACAATGGCAAACTATTCACACCCAGTCACAGATATGGGTTTAATCCATCGTTATTTTGCTCACCACACCACCCCAGGTCAGACATGGCCATATGCAAATCAGTCTTGACCCTGTGCCTCATGGAAACAGTCCAGCCCGAACTGCTAAGCCATGTCTTTCCTGGACTGGAATCAAGCATCCTAGGACCGGTTTCTGGCTATCAGCCATCATCAGCCAGGATAGCTTGATTCCAGTGGCATGGAGAGCACGGGACTCACGTCTGAGCATACCTGTCCCACTCGGGGTGACAAATGCAAAAACAACAATTGATGGACGGAATGTTGCACAATGGCAAAACATTCACCCCCCACAGATCTGGGTTTAATCCATTGTTATTTTGCTCACCACACCACCCCATTTCAGACATGGCCATATGCAAATCAGTCTTGACCCTGTGCCTCATGGGAACAGTCCAGCCCGAACTGCCAAGCCATGTCTTCCCTGGACCGGAATCAAGCATCCTAGGACCGGTTTCTGGCTATCAGCCATCATCAGCCAGGATAGCTTGATTCCAGTGGCATGGAGAGCATGGGACTCACGTCTGAGCATACCCGTCCCACTCGGGGTGACAAATGCAAAAACAACAATTGATGGACGGAATTTTGCACATTGGCAAAACATTCACCCCAGTCACAGATCTGGGTTTATTCCATCGTTATTTTGCTCACCACACCACCCCAGTTCAGACATGGCCATATGCAAATAAGTCTTGACCCTGTGCCTCATGGGAACATTTCAGCCTGAACTGCCAAGCCATTTCTTCCCTGGACCGGAATCAAGCATCCTAAAACGGGTTTCTGGCTATCAGCCGTCATCAGCCAGGATAGCTTGAATACAGTGGCATGGAGAGCACAGGACTCACGTCTTAGCATACCGGTCACACACAGTGTGACAAATGCAAAAACAACAATTGATGGACGGAATGTTGCACAATGGCAAAACATTCACCCCCACAGATCTGGGTTTAATCCATTGTTATTTTGCTCACCACACCACCCCAGTTCAAACATGGCCATATGCAAATAAGTCTTGACCCTGTGACTCATGGGAACAGTCCAGCCTGAACTGCCAAGCCATTTCTTCCCTGGACCGGAATCAAGCATCCTAAAACGGCTTTCTGGCTATCAGCCATCATCAGCCAGGATAGCTTGAATCCAGTGGCATGGAGAGCACAGGACTCATGTCTTAGCATACCGGTCACACTCGGTGTGACAAATGCAAAAACAACAATTGATGGACAGAATGTTGCACAGTGGCAAAACATTCACCCCCAGTCACAGATCTGGGTTTAATCCATTGTTATTTTGCTCACCACACCACCCCAGTTCAGACATGGCCATATGCAAATCCGCCTTGACCCTGTGCCTCATGGGAACAGTCCAGCCGAACTTCCAAGCCATGTATTCCCTGGGCCGGAATCTAGCATCCTAGAACCAGTTTCTGACTATCAGTCGTCATCAGCCAGGATAGCTTGATTCCAGTGGCATGGAGAGCACGGGACTCAAGTCTGAGCATACCGGTCACACTCGGTGTGACAAATGCAAAAACAACAATTGATGGACGGAATGTTGCACAATGGCAAAGGATTCATCCCTGGTCACAGATCTGGGTTTAATCTATCGTTATTTTGCTCACCACCCTACTTCAGACATGGCCATATGCAAATCAGTCTTGACCCTGTGTCTCATGGGAACAGTCCAGCCCGAACTGCCAAGCCATGTCTTCCCTGGACCGGAATCAAGCATCCTAGGACCGTTTTCTGGCTATCAGCTGTCATCAGCCAGTATGGCTTGAATCTAGTGGCATGGAAAGCACAGGACTCGCGTCTTAGCATACAGTCACACTCGGGGTGACAAATGCAAAAACAACAATTGATGGACGGAACGTGGCACAATGGCAAAACATTCACCCCCAGTCACAGATCAGGGTTTAATCCATTGTTATTTTGCTCACCACACCACCCCAGTTCAGACATGGCCATATGCAAATCAGTTTTGACCCTGTGCCTCATGGGAACAGACCAGCCCGAACTGTCAAACCTTGTCTTCCCTGGACCGGAATCAAGCATCCTAAGACCAGCTTCTGACTATCAGCCATCATCAGCCAGGATAGCTTGATTCCAGTGGCATGGAGAGCACAGGACTCACGTCTTGGCATACCGGTCACACTCGGTGTGACAAATGCAAAAAAGACAATTGATGGACGGAATGTTGCACAATGGCAAAACATTCACCCCAGTCAAAGATCTGGGTGTAATCCATCGTTATTTTGCTCACCACACCACCCCAGTTCAGACATGGCCATATGCAAATCAGTCTTGACCCTGTGCCTCATGGGAACAGTCCAGCATGAACTGCCAAGCCATTTCTTCCCTGGACTGGAATCAAGCATCCTAAGACCCGTTTCTGGCTATCAGCCTTCACCAGCCAGTATGGCTTGAATCCAGTGGCATGGAAAGCACAGGACTCACGTCTTAGCATACAGTCACACTTAGGGTGACAAATGCAAAAACAACAATTGATGGACGGAATGTTGCGCAGTGGCAAAACATTCACCCCAATCACAGATCTGGGTGTAATCCATTGTTATTTTGCTCACCACACCACCCCATTTTTGACATGGCCATATGCAAATCAGTCTTGACCCTGTGCCTCATGGGAACAGTCCAGCCCGAACTGCCAAGCCATTTATTCACTGGACCGGAATCAAGAGATCCTAAAACGGGTTTCTGGCTATCAGCCGTCATCAGCCAGGATAGCTTGAATCCAGTGGCATGGAGAGCACTGGACTCACGTCTTAGCATACCGGTCACACACGGTGTGACAAATGCAAAAACAACAATTGATGGACGGAATGTTGCACAGTGGCAAAACATTCACCCCCAGTCACAGATCTGGGTTTAATCCATTGTTGATTTGCTCACCACACCACCCCAGTTCAGACATGGCCATATGCAAATCAGTCTTGACCCGGTGCCTCATGGGAACAGTCCAGCCGAACTGCCAACCCATGTCTTCCCTGGACTAGAATCAAGCATCCTAGGACCTGTTTCTGACTATCAGTCGTCATGAGCCAGGATAGCTTGATTCCAGTGGCATGGAGAGCACAGGACTCACGTCTTGGCATACCGGTCACACTCGGTGTGACAAATGCAAAAAAGACAATTGATGGACGGAATGTTGCACAATGGCAAAACATTCACCCCAGTCAAAGATCTGGGTGTAATCCATCGTTATTTTGCTCACCACAACACCCCAGTTCAGACATGGCCATATGCAAATCAGTCTTGACCCTGTGCCTCATGGGAACAGTCCAGCATGAACTGCCAAGCCATTTCTTCCCTGGACTGGAATCAAGCATCCTAAGACCCGTTTCTGGCTATCAGCCTTCACCAGCCAGTATGGCTTGAATCCAGTGGCATGGAAAGCACAGGACTCACGTCTTAGCATACAGTCACACTTAGGGTGACAAATGCAAAAACAACAATTGATGGACGGAATGTTGCGCAGTGGCAAAACATTCACCCCAATCACAGATCTGGGTGTAATCCATTGTTATTTTGCTCACCACACCACCCCATTTTTGACATGGCCATATGCAAATCAGTCTTGACCCTGTGCCTCATGGGAACAGTCCAGCCCGAACTGCCAAGCCATTTATTCACTGGACCGGAATCAAGAGATCCTAAAACGGGTTTCTGGCTATCAGCCGTCATCAGCCAGGATAGCTTGAATCCAGTGGCATGGAGAGCACTGGACTCACGTCTTAGCATACCGGTCACACACGGTGTGACAAATGCAAAAACAACAATTGATGGACGGAATGTTGCACAGTGGCAAAACATTCACCCCCAGTCACAGATCTGGGTTTAATCCATTGTTGATTTGCTCACCACACCACCCCAGTTCAGACATGGCCATATGCAAATCAGTCTTGACCCGGTGCCTCATGGGAACAGTCCAGCCGAACTGCCAACCCATGTCTTCCCTGGACTAGAATCAAGCATCCTAGGACCTGTTTCTGACTATCAGTCGTCATGAGCCAGGATAGCTTGATTCCAGTGGCATGGAGAGCACGGGACTCAAGTCTGAGCATACCCGTCACACTCGGGTAACAAATGCAAAAACAACAATTGATGGATGGAACGTTGCACAATGGCAAAACATTCATCACCGGTCACAGATCTAGGTTTAATCCATTGTTATTTTGCTCACCACACCACCCCAGTTCAGACATGGCCATATGCAAGTCAGTTTTGACCCTGTGCCTCATGGGGACAGTCCAGTCCGAACTGCCAAGCCATGTCTTCCCTGGACCAGAATCAAGCATCCTAGGACCAGTTTCTGACTATCAGTCATCATCAGCCAGGATAGCTTGATTCCAGTGGCATGGAGAGCACTGGACTCAAGTCTAAGCATATGCGTCCCACTCGGGGTGACAAATGCAAAAACAACAATTGATGGACGGAATGTTGCACAATGGCAAACTATTCACACCCAGTCACAGATCTGGGTTTAATCCATCGTTATTTTGCTCACCACACCACCCCAGGTCAGACATGGCCATATGCAAATAAGTCTTGACCCTGTGCCTCATGGAAACAGTCCAGCCCGAACTGCTAAGCCATGTCTTTCCTGGACTGGAATCAAGCATCCTAGGACCGGTTTCTGGCTATCAGCCATCATCAGCCAGGATAGCTTGATTCCAGTGGCATGGAGAGCAAGGGACTCCCGTCTGAGCATACCTGTCCCACTCGGGGTGACAAATGCAAAAACAACAATTGATGGACGGAGTGTTGCACAATGGCAAAACATTCATCCCCCACAGATCTGGGTTTAATCCATTGTTATTTTGCTCACCACACCACCCCATTTCAGACATGGCCATATGCAAATCAGTCTTGACCCTGTGCCTCGTGGGAACAGTCTAGCCCGAACTGCCAAGCCATGTCTTCCCTGGACCGGAATCAAGCATCCTAGGACCGGTTTCTGGCTATCAGCCATCATCAGCCAGGATAGCTTGATTCCAGTGGCATGGAGAGCACAGGACTCACGTCTTGGCATACTGGTCACACTCGGTGTGACAAATGCAAAAAAGACAATTGATGGACGGAATGTTGCACAATGGCAAAACATTCACCCCAGTCAAAGATCTGGGTTTAATCCATCGTTATTTTGCTCACCACACCACCCCAGTTCAGACATGGCCATATGCAAATAAGTCTTGACCCTGTGCCTCATGGGAACATTCCAGCCTGAACTGCCAAGCCATTTCTTCCCTGGACCGGAATCAAGCATCCTAAAATGGGTTTCTGGCTATCAGCCGTCATCAGCCAGGATAGCTTGAATCCAGTGGCATGGAGAGCACAGGACTCACGTCTTAGCATACTGGTCACACAAGGTGTGACAAATGCAAAAACAACAATTGATGGACGGAATGTTGCACAGTGGCAAAACATTCACCCCCAGTCACATATCTGGGTTGAATCCATTGTTATTTTGCTCACCACACCACCCCAGTTCAGACATGGCCATATGCAAATCAGTTTTGACCCTGTGCCTCATGGGGACAGTCCAGTCCGAACTGCCAAGCCATGTCTTCCCTGGACCAGAATCAAGCATCCTAGGACCGTTTTCTGGCTATCAGCTGTCATCAGCCAGTATGGCTTGAATCCAGTGGCATGCAAGGCACAGGACTCGCGTCTTAGCATACAGTCACACTCGGGGTGACAAATGCAAAAACAATAATTGATGGACGGAATGTTGCACAGTGGCAAAACATTCAACCCCAGTCACAGATCTGGCTTTAATCCATTGTTATTTTGCTCACCACACCACCCCATTTCAGACATGGCCATATGCAAATCAGTCTTGACCCTGTGCCTCATAGGAACAGTCCAGCCGTACTGCCAAGCCATGTCTTCCCTGGACCGGAATCAAGCATCCTAGGACCAGTTTCTGACTATCAGTCGTCATCAGCCAGGATAGCTTGATTCCAGTGGCATGGAGAGCACGGGATTCACGTCTGAGCATACCTGTCCCACTCGGGGTGACAAATGCAAAAACAACAATTGATGGACGGAATGTTGCACAATGGCAAAACATTCACCCCCCACAGATCTTGGTTTAATCCATTGTTATTTTGCTCACCACACCACCCCATTTCAGACATGGCCATATGCAAATCAGTCTTGACCCTGTGCCTCATGGGAACAGTCCAGCCCGAACTGCCAAGCCATTTCTTCACTGGACCGGAATCAAGAGATCCTAAAATTGGTTTCTGGCTATCAGCCGTCATCAGCCAGGATAGCTTGAATCCAGTGGCATGGAGAGCACTGGACTCACGTCTTAGCATAACGGTCACACACGGTGTGACAAATGCAAAAACAACAATTGATGGACGGAATGTTGCACAGTGGCAAAACATTCGCCCCCAGTCACAGATCAGGGTTTAATCCATTGTTGTTTTGCTCACCACACCACCCCAGTTCAGACATGGCCATATGCAAATAAGTCTTGACCCTGTGCCTCATTGGAACAGTCCAGCCGAACTGCCAAGCCATATCTTCCCTGGACTGGAATCAAGCATCCTAGGACCTGTTTCTGACTATCAGTCATCATCAGCCAGGATAGCTTGATTCCAGTGGCATGGAGAGCACGGGACTCACGTCTGAGCATACCTGTCCCACTCGGGGTGACAAATGCAAAAACAACAATTGATGGACGGAATGTTGCACAATGGCAAAACATTCACCCCCCACAGATCTGGGTTTAATCCATTGTTATTTTGCTCACCACACCACCCCAGTTCAGACATGGCCATATGCAAATCAGTCTTGACCCTGTGCCTCATGGGAACAGTCCAGCCGTACTGCCAAGCCATGTCTTCCCTGGACCGGAATCAAGCATCCTAGGACCAGTTTCTGACTATCAGTCGTCATCAGCCAGGATAGCTTGATTCCAGTGGCATGGAGAGCACGGGACTCACGTCTGAGCATACCTGTCCCACTCGGGGTGACAAATGCAAAAACAACAATTGATGGACGGAATGTTGCACAATGGCAAAACATTCACCCCCCACAGATCTTGGTTTAATCCATTGTTATTTTGCTCACCACACCACCCCATTTCAGACATGGCCAAATGCAAATCAGTCTTGACCCTGTGCCTCATGGGAACAGTCCAGCCCGAACTGCCAAGCCATTTCTTCACTGGACCGGAATCAAGAGATCCTAAAACGGGTTTCTGGCTATCAGCCGTCATCAGCCAGGATAGCTTGAATCCAGTGGCATGGAGAGCACTGGACTCACTTCTTAGCATACCGGTCACACACGGTGTGACAAATGCAAAAACAACAATTGATGGACGGAATGTTGCACAGTGGCAAAACATTCACCCCCAGTCACAGATCAGGGTTTAATCCATTGTTATTTTGCTCACCACACCACCCCAGTTCAGACATGGCCATATGCAAATCAGTCTTGACCCTGTGCCTCATTGGAACAGTCCAGCCGAACTGCCAAGCCATATCTTCCCTGGACTGGAATCAAGCATCCTAGGACCTGTTTCTGACTATCAGTCGTCATGAGCCAGGATAGCTTGATTCCAGTGGCATGGAGAGCACGGGACTCAAGTCTGAGCATACCCGTCACACTCGGGTAACAAATGCAAAAACAACAATTGATGGACGGAACGTTGCACAATGGCAAAACATTCATCACCGGTCACAGATCTAGGTATAATCCATTGTTATTTTGCTCACCACACCACCCCAGTTCAGACATGGCCATATGCAAGTCAGTTTTGACCCTGTGCCTCATGGGGACAGTCCAGTCCGAACTGCCAAGCCATGTCTTCCCTGGACCAGAATCAAGCATCCTAGGACCAGTTTCTGACTATCAGTCATCATCAGCCAGGATAGCTTGATTCCAGTGGCATGGAGAGCACGGGACTCAAGTCTAAGCATATGCGTCCCACTCGGGGTGACAAATGCAAAAACAACAATTGATGGACGGAATGTTGCACAATGGCAAACTATTCACACCCAGTCACAGATCTGGGTTTAATCCATCGTTATTTTGCTCACCACACCACCCCAGGTCAGACATGGCCATATGCAAATAAGTCTTGACCCTGTGCCTCATGGAAACAGTCCAGCCCGAACTGCTAAGCCATGTCTTTCCTGGACTGGAATCAAGCATCCTAGGACCGGTTTCTGGCTATCAGCCATCATCAGCCAGGATAGCTTGATTCCAGTGGCATGGAGAGCAAGGGACTCACGTCTGAGCATACCTGTCCCACTCGGGGTGACAAATGCAAAAACAACAATTTATGGACGGAATGTTGCACAATGGCAAAACATTCATCCCCCACAGATCTGGGTTTAATCCATTGTTATTTTGCTCACCACACCACCCCATTTCAGACATGGCCATATGCAAATCAGTCTTGACCCTGTGCCTCATGGGAACAGTCTAGCCCGAACTGCCAAGCCATGTCTTCCCTGGACCGGAATCAAGCATCCTAGGACCGGTTTCTGGCTATCAGCCATCATCAGCCAGGATAGCTTGATTCCAGTGGCATGGAGAGCACAGGATTCACGTCTTGGCATACCGGTCACACTCGGTGTGACAAATGCAAAAAAGACAATTGATGGACGGAATGTTGCACAATGGCAAAACATTCACCCCAGTCAAAGATCTGGGTTTAATCCATCGTTATTTTGCTCACCACACCACCCCAGTTCAGACATGGCCATATGCAAATAAGTCGTGACCCTGTGCCTCATGGGAACATTCCAGCCTGAACTGCCAAGCCATTTCTTCCCTGGACCGGAATCAAGCATCCTAAAATGGGTTTCTGGCTATCAGCCGTCATCAGCCAGGATAGCTTGAATTCAGTGGCATGGAGAGCACAGGACTCACGTCTTAGCATACCGGTCACACAAGGTGTGACAAATGCAAAAACAACAATTGATGGACGGAATGTTGCACAGTGGCAAAACATTCACCCCCAGTCACATATCTGGGTTTAATCCATTGTTATTTTGCTCACCACACCACCCCAGTTCAGACATGGCCATATGCAAATTAGTTTTGACCCTGTGCCTCATGGGGACAGTCCAGTCCGAACTGCCAAGCCATGTCTTCCCTGGACCAGAATCAAGCATCCTAGGACCGTTTTCTGGCTATCAGCTGTCATCAGCCAGTATGGCTTGAATCCAGTGGCATGCAAAGCACAGGACTCGCGTCTTAGCATACAGTCACACTCGGGGTGACAAATGCAAAAACAACAATTGATGGACGGAATGTTGCACAGTGGCAAAACATTCAACCCCAGTCACAGATCTGGGTTTAATCCATTGTTATTTTGCTCACCACACCACCCCATTTCAGACATGGCCATATGCAAATCAGTCTTGACCCTGTGCCTCATGGGAACAGTCCAGCCGTACTGCCAAGCCATGTCTTCCCTGGACCGGAATCAAGCATCCTAGGACCAGTTTCTGACTATCAGTCGTCATCAGCCAGGCTAGCTTGATTCCAGTGGCATGGAGAGCACGGGACTCACGTCTGAGCATACCTGTCCCACTCGGGGTGACAAATGCAAAAACAACAATTGATGGACGGAATGTTGCACAATGGCAAAACATTCACCCCCCACAGATCTGGGTTTAATCCATTGTTATTTTGCTCACCACACCACCCCATTTCAGACATGGCCATATGCAAATCAGTCTTGACCCTGTGCCTCATGGGAACAGTCCAGCCCGAACTGCCAAGCCATTTCTTCACTGGACCGGAATCAAGAGATCCTAAAACGGGTTTCTGGCTATCAGCCGTCATCAGCCAGGATAGCTTGAATCCAGTGGCATGGAGAGCACTGGACTCACGTCTTAGCATACCGGTCACACACGGTGTGACAAATGCAAAAACAACAATTGATGGACGGAATGTTGCACAGTGGCAAAACATTCACCCCCAGTCACAGATCTGGGTTTAATCCATTGTTATTTTGCTTACCACACCACCCCAGTTCAGACATGGCCATATGCAAATCAGTCTTGACCCGGTGCCTCATGGGAGCAGTCCAGCCGAACTGCCAAGCCATGTCTTCCCTGGACTGGAATCAAGCATCCTAGGACCTGTTTCTGACTATCAGTCGTCATGAGCCAGGATAGCTTGATTCCAGTGGCATGGAGAGCACGGGACTCAAGTCTGAGCATACCAGTCACACTCGGGTGACAAATGCAAAAACAACAATTGATGGACGGAACGTTGCACAATGGCAAAACATTCATCACCGGTCACAGATCTAGGTTTAATCCATTGTTATTTTGCTCACCACACCACCCCAGTTCAGACATGGCCATATGCAAATCAGTTTTGACCCTGTGCCTCATGGGGACAGTCCAGTCCGAACTGCCAAGCCATGTCTTCCCTGGACCAGAATCAAGCATCCTAGGACCAGTTTCTGACTATCAGTCATCATCAGCCAGGATAGCTTGATTCCAGTGGCATGGAGAGCACGGGACTCAAGTCTAAGCATATGCGTCCCACTCGGGGTGACAAATGCAAAAACAACAATTGATGGATGGAATGTTGCACAATGGCAAACTATTCACACCCAGTCACAGATCTGGGTTTAATCCATCATTATTTTGCTCACCACACCACCCCAGGTCAGACATGGCATTATGCAAATCAGTCTTGACCCTGTGCCTCATGGAAACAGTCCAGCATGAACTGCTAAGCCATGTCTTTCCTGGACTGGAATCAAGCATCCTAGGACCGGTTTCTGGCTATCAGCCATCATCAGCCAGGATAGCTTGATTCCAGTGGCATGGAGAGCACGGGACTCACGTCTGAGCATACCTGTCCCACTCGGGGTGACAAATGCAAAAACAACAATTGATGGACGGAATTTTGTACATTGGCAAAACATTCACCCCAGTCACAGATCTGGGTTTAATCCATTGTTATTTTGCTCACCACACCACCCCAGTTCAGACATGGCCATATGCAAATCAGTCTTGACCCTGTGCCTCATGGGAACAGTCCAGCCCGAACTGTCAAACCTTGTCTTCCCTGGACCGGAATCAAGCATCCTAGGACCAGTTTCTGACTATCAGCCATCATCAGCCAGGATAGCTTGATTCCAGTGGCATGGAGAGCACAGGACTCACGTCTTGGCATACCGGTCACACTCGGTGTGACAAATGCAAAAAAGACAATTGATGGACGGAATGTTGCACAATGGCAAAACATTCACCCCAGTCAAAGATCTGGGTTTAATCCATCGTTATTTTGCTCACCACACCACCCCAGTTCAGACATGGCCATATGCAAATCAGTCTTGACCCTGTGCCTCATGGGAACAGTCCAGCATGAACTGCCAAGCCATTTCTTCCCTGGACCGGAATCAAGCATCCTAAGACCGGTTTCTGGCTATCAGCCTTCGCCAGCCAGTATGGCTTGAATCCAGTGGCATGGAAAGCACAGGATTCACGTCTTAGCACACAGTCACACTTAGGGTGACAAATGCAAAAACAACAATTGATGGACGGAATGTTGCGCAGTGGCAAAACATTCACCCCAGTCACAGATCTGGGTTTAATCCATTGTTATTTTGCTCACCACACCACCCCAGTTCAGACATGGCCATATGCAAATCAGTCTTGACCCTGTGCCTCATGGGAACAGTCTAGCCCGAACTGCCAAGCCATGTCTTCCCTGGACCGGAATCAAGCATCCTAGGACCGGTTTCTGGCTATCAGCCAACATCAGCCAGGATAGCTTGATTCCAGTGGCATGGAGAGCATGGGACTCACGTCTGAGCATACCCGTCCCACTCGGGGTGACAAATGCAAAAACAACAATTGATGGACGGAATTTTGCACATTGGCAAAACATTCACCCCAGTCACAGATCTGGGTTTAATCCATCGTTATTTTGCTCACCACACCACCCCAGTTCAGACATGGCCATATGCAAATCAGTCTTGACCCTGTGCCTCATGGGAACAGTCCAGCCCGAACTGCCAAGCCATGTCTTCCCTGGACCAGAATCAAGCATCCTAGGACCAGTTTCTGACTATCAGCCGTCATAAGCCAGGATAGCTTGATTCCAGTGGCATGGAGAGCACAGGACTCACGTCTTAGCATACCGGTCACACTCGGTGTGACAAATGCAAAAACGACAATTGATGGACGGAATGTTGCACAATGGCAAACCATTCAGCCCCAGTCACAGATCTGGGTTTAATCCATTGTTATTTTGCTCACCACCACACCACCCCAGTTCAGACATGGCCATATGCAATTCAGACTTGACCCTGTGCCTCATGGGAACAGTCCAGCATGAACTGCCAAGCCATTTCTTCCCTGGACCGGAATCAAGCATCCTAAGACCGGTTTCCGGCTATCAGCCTTCATCAGCCAGTATGGCTTGAATCCAGTGGCATTGAAAGCACAGGACTCACGTCTTAGCATACAGTCACACTTGGGGGTGACAAATGCAAAAATAACATTTGATGGACGGAATGTTGCACAATGGCAAAACATTCACCTCAGTCACAGATCTGCGTGTAATCCATTGTTATTTTGCTCACCACACCACCCAAGTTCAAACATGGCCATATGCAAATAAGTCTTGACCCTGTGCCCCATGGGAACAGTCCAGCCTGAACTGCCAAGCCATTTCTTCCCTGGACCGGAATCAAGCATCCTAACACGGGTTTCTGGCTATCAGCCGTCATCAGCCAGGATAGCTTGAATCCAGTGGCATGGAGAGCACAGGACTCACGTCTTAGCATACCGGTCACACTCGGTGTGACAAATGCAAAAACAACAATTGATGGACGGAATGTTGCACAGTGGCAAAACATTCACCCCCAGTCACAGATCTGGGTTTAATCCATTGTTATTTTGCTCAGCACACCACCCCAGTTCAGACATAGCCATATGCAAATCAGTCTTGACCCTGTGCCTCATGGGAACAGTCCAGCCGAACTGCCAAGCCATGTCTTCCCTCGACCGGAATCAAGCATCCTAGGACCAGTTTCTGACTATCAGTCATCATCAGCCAGGATAGCTTGATTCCAGTGGCATGGAGAGCACGGGACTCAAGTCTAAGCATATGCGTCCCACTCGGGGTGACAAATGCAAAAACAACAATTGATGGACGGAATGTTGCACAATGGCAAACTATTCACACCCAGTCACAGATCTGGGTTTAATCCATCGTTATTTTGCTCACCACACCACCCCAGGTCAGACATGGCCCTATGCAAATCAGTCTTGACCCTGTGCCTCATGGAAACAGGTAAGCCCGAACTGCTAAGCCATGTCTTTCCTGGACTGGAATCAAGCATCCTAGGACCAGTTTCTGGCTATCAGCCATCATCAGCCAGGATAGCTTGATTCCAGTGGCATGGAGAGCACGGGACTCATGTCTGAGCATACCTGTCCCACTCGGGGTGACAAATGCAAAAACAACAATTGATGGACGGAATGTTGCACAATGGCAAAACATTCACCCCCAAAGATCTGGGTTTAATCCATTGTTATTTTGCTCACCCCACCACCCCATTTCAGACATGGCCATATGCAAATCAGTCTTGACCCTGTGCCTCATGGGAACAGTCCAGCCTGAACTGCCAAGCCATGTCTTCCCTGGACCGGAATCAAGCATCCTAGGACCGGTTTCTGGCTATCAGCCATCATCAGCCAGGATAGCTTGATTCCAGTGGCATGGCGAGAATGGGACTCACGTCTGAGCATACCCGTCCCACTCGGGGTGACAAATGCAAAAACAACAATTGATGGACGGAATTTTGCACATTGGCAAAACATTCACCCCAGTCACAGATCTGGGTTTAATCCATCGTTATTTTGCTCACCACACCACCCCAGTTCAGACATGGACATATGCAAATCAGTCTTGACCTTGTGCCTCATGGGAACAGTCCAGCCCGAACTGCCAAGCCATGTCTTCCCTGGACCGGAATCAAGCATCCTAGGACCAGTTTCTGACTATCAGCCGTCATCAGCCAGGATAGCTTGATTCCAGTGGCATGGAGAGCACAGGACTCACGTCTTAGCATACCGGTCACACTCGGTGTGACAAATGCAAAAACGACAATTGATGGACGGAATGTTGCACAATGGCAAAACATTCACCCCAGTCAAAGATCTGGGTTTAATCCATCGTTATTTTGCTCACCACACCACCCCAGTTCAGACATGGCCATATGCAAATAAGTCTTGACCCTGTGCCTCATGGGAACATTCCAGCCTGAACTGCCAAGCCATTTCTTCCCTGGACCGGAATCAAGCATCCTAAAACGAGTTTCTGGCTATCAGCCGTTATCAGCCAGGATAGCTTGAATCCAGTGGCATGGAGAGCACAGGACTCACGTCTTAGCATACCTGTCCCACTCGGGGTGACAAATGCAAAAACAACAATTGATTTACGGAATGTTGCACAATAGCAAAATGTTTACCCCTCACAGATCTGGGTTTAATCCATTGTTATTTTGCTCACCACACCACCCCATTTTCGACATGGCCATATGCAAATCAGTCTTGACCCTGTGCCTCATGGGAACAGTCCAGCCGGAACTGCCAAGCCATTTCTTCACTGGACCGGAATCAAGAGATCCTAAAACGGGTTTCTGGCTATCAGCCGTCATCAGCCAGGATAGCTTGAATCCAGTGGCATGGAGAGCACAGGACTCACGTCTTAGCATACCGGTCACACTTGGTGTGACAAATGCAAAAACAACAATTGATGGACGGAATGTTGCACAGTGGCAAAACATTCACCCCCAGTCACAGATCTGGGTTTAATCCATTGTTATTTTGCTCAGCACACCACCCCAGTTCAGACATAGCCATATGCAAATCAGTCTTGACCCTGTGCCTCATGGGAACAGTCCAGCCCGAACTGCCAAGCCATGTCTTCCCTGGACCGGAATCAAGCATCCTAGGACCAGTTTCTGACTATCAGCCGTCATCAGCCAGGATAGCTTGATTCCAGTGGCATGGAGAGCACAGGACTCACGTCTTAGCATACCGGTCACACTCGGTGTGACAAATGCAAAAACGACAATTGATGGACGGAATGTTGCACAATGGCAAAACATTCACCCCAGTCAAAGATCTGGGTTTAATCCATCGTTATTTTGCTCACCACACCACCCCAGTTCAGACATGGCCATATGCAAATAAGTCTTGACCCTGTGCCTCATGGGAACATTCCAGCCTGAACTGCCAAGAAATTCCTTCCCTGGACCGGAATCAAGCATCCTAAAATGAGTTTCTGGCTATCAGCCGTCATCAGCCAGGATAGCTTGAATCCAGTGGCATGGAGAGCACAGGACTCACGTCTTAGCATACCTGTCCCACTCGGGGTGACAAATGCAAAAACAACAATTGATTTACGGAATGTTGCACAATAGCAAAATGTTTACCCCTCACAGATCTGGGTTTAATCCATTGTTATTTTGCTCACCACACCACCCCATTTTCGACATGGCCATATGCAAATCAGTCTTGACCCTGTGCCTCATGGGAACAGTCCAGCCGGAACTGCCAAGCCATTTCTTCACTGGACCGGAATCAAGAGATCCTAAAACGGGTTTCTGGCTATCAGCCGTCATCAGCCAGGATAGCTTGAATCCAGTGGCATGGAGAGCACAGGACTCACGTCTTAGCATACCGGTCACACTTGGTGTGACAAATGCAAAAACAACAATTGATGGACGGAATGTTGCACAGTGGCAAAACATTCACCCCCAGTCACAGATCTGGGTTTAATCCATTGTTATTTTGCTCAGCACACCACCCCAGTTCAGACATAGCCATATGCAAATCAGTCTTGACCCTGTGCCTCATGGGAACAGTCCAGCCGAACTGCCAAGCCATGTCTTCCCTCGACCGGAATCAAGCATCCTAGGACCAGTTTCTGACTATCAGTCATCATCAGCCAGGATAGCTTGATTCCAGTGGCATGGAGAGCACGGGACTCAAGTCTAAGCATATGCGTCCCACTCGGGGTGACAAATGCAAAAACAACAATTGATGGACGGAATGTTGCACAATGGCAAACTATTCACACCCAGTCACAGATCTGGGTTTAATCCATCGTTATTTTGCTCACCACACCACCCCAGGTCAGACATGGCCATATGCAAATCAGTCTTGACCCTGTGCCTCATGGAAACAGTTCAGCCCGAACTGCTAAGCCATGTCTTTCCTGGACTGGAATCAAGCATCCTAGGACCGGTTTCTGGCTATCAGCCATCATCAGCCAGGATAGCTTGATTCCAGTGGCATGGAGAGCACGGGACTCACGTCTGAGCATACCTGTCCCACTCGGGGTGACAAATGCAAAAACAACAATTGATGGACGGAATGTTGCACAATGGCAAAACATTCACCCCCACAGATCTGGGTTAAATCCATTGTTATTTTGCTCACCCCACCACCCCATTTCAGACATGGCCATATGCAAATCAGTCTTGACCCTGTGCCTCATGGGAACAGTCCAGCCCGAACTCCCAAGCCATGTCTGCCCTGGACCGGAATCAAGCATCCTAGGACCGGTTTCTGGCTATCAGCCATCATCAGCCAGGATAGCTTGATTCCAGTGGCATGGCGAGAATGGGACTCACGTCTGAGCATACCCGTCCCACTCGGGGTGACAAATGCAAAAACAACAATTGATGGACGGAATTTTGCACAATGGCAAAACATTCACCCCCCACAGATCTTGGTTTAATCCATTGTTATTTTGCTCACCACACCACCCCATTTCAGACATGGCCATATGCAAATCAGTCTTGACCCTGTGCCTCATGGGACAAGTCCAGCCCGAACTGCCAAGCCATTTCTTCACTGGACCGGAATCAAGAGATCCTAAAACGGGTTTCTGGCTATCAGCCGTCATCAGCCAGGATAGCTTGAATCCAGTGGCATGGAGAGCACTGGACTCACTTATTAGCATACCGGTCACACACGGTGTGACAAATGCAAAAACAACAATTGATGGACGGAATGTTGCACAGTGGCAAAACATTCACCCCCAGTCACAGATCAGGGTTTAATCCATTGTTATTTTGCTCACCACACCACCCCAGTTCAGACATGGCCACATGCAAATCAGTCTTGACCCTGTGCCTCATTGGAACAGTCCAGCCGAAATGCCAAGCCATATCTTCCCTGGACTGGAATCAAGCATCCTAGGACCTGTTCCTGACTATCAGTCGTCATCAGCCAGGATAGCTTGATTCCAGTGGCATGGAGAGCACGGGACTCACGTCTGAGCATACCTGTCCCACTCGGGGTGACAAATGCAAAAACAACAATTGATTTACGGAATGTTGCACAATAGCAAAATGTTTACCCCTCACAGATCTGGGTTTAATCCATTGTTATTTTGCTCACCACACCACCCCATTTTTGACATGGCCATATGCAAATCAGTCTTGACCCTGTGCCTCATGGGAACAGTCCAGCCGGAACTGCCAAGCCATTTCTTCACTGGACCGGAATCAAGAGATCCTAAAACGGGTTTCTGGCTATCAGCCGTCATCAGCCAGGATAGCTTGAATCCAGTGGCATGGAGAGCACTGGACTCACTTATTAGCATACCGGTCACACACGGTGTGACAAATGCAAAAACAACAATTGATGGACGGAATGTTGCACAGTGGCAAAACATTCACCCCCAGTCACAGATCAGGGTTTAATCCATTGTTATTTTGCTCACCACACCACCCCAGTTCAGACATGGCCACATGCAAATCAGTCTTGACCCTGTGCCTCATTGGAACAGTCCAGCCGAACTGCCAAGCCATATCTTCCCTGGACTGGAATCAAGCATCCTAGGACCTGTTTCTGACTATCAGTCGTCATCAGCCAGGATAGCTTGATTCCAGTGGCATGGAGAGCACGGGACTCACGTCTGAGCATACCTGTCCCACTCGGGGTGACAAATGCAAAAACAACAATTGATGGACGGAATGTTTCACAATGGCAAAACATTCACCCCCCACAGATCTGGGTTTAATCCATTGTTATTTTGCTCACCACACCACCCCATTTCAGACATGGCCATATGCAAATCAGTCTTGACCCTGTGCCTCATGGGAACAGTCCAGCCCGAACTGCCAAGCCATTTCTTCACTGGACCGGAATCAAGAGATCCTAAAACGGGTTTCTGGCTATCAGCCGTCATCAGCCAGGATAGCTTGAATCCAGTGGCATGGAGAGCACTGGACTCACGTCTTAGCATACCGGTCACACACGGTGTGACAAATGCAAAAACAACAATTGATGGACGGAATGTTGCACAGTGGCAAAACATTCACCCCCAGTCACAGATCTGGGTTTAATCCATTGTTATTTTGCTTACCACACCACCCCAGTTCAGACATGGCCATATGCAAATCAGTCTTGACCCGGTGCCTCATGGGAGCAGTCCAGCCGAACTGCCAAACCATGTCTTCCCTGGACTGGAATCAAGCATCCTAGGACCTGTTTCTGACTATCAGTCGTCATGAGCCAGGATAGCTTGATTCCAGTGGCATGGAGAGCACGGAACTCAAGTCTGAGCATACCAGTCACACTCGGGTGACAAATGCAAAAACAACAATTGATGGACGGAATGTTGCACAGTGGCAAAACATTCACCCCCAGTCACAGATCTGGGTTTAATCCATTGTTATTTTGCTTACCACACCACCCCAGTTCAGGCATGGCCATATGCAAATCAGTTTTGACCCTGTGCCTCATGGGGACAGTCCAGTCCGAACTGCCAAGCCATGTCTTCCCTGGACCAGAATCAAGCATCCTAGGACCAGTTTCTGACTATCAGTCATCATCAGCCAGGATAGCTTGATTCCAGTGGCATGGAGAGCACGGGACTCAAGTCTAAGCATATGCGTCCCACTCGGGGTGACAAATGCAAAAACAACAATTGATGGACGGAATGTTGCACAATGGCAAACTATTCACACCCAGTCACAGATCTGGGTTTAATCCATCATTATTTTGCTCACCACACCACCCCAGGTCAGACATGGCATTATGCAAATCAGTCTTGACCCTGTGCCTCATGGAAACAGTCCAGCCTGAACTGCTAAGCCATGTCTTTCCTGGACTGGAATAAAGCATCCTAGGACCGGTTTCTGGCTATCAGCCATCATCAGCCAGGATAGCTTGATTCCAGTGGCATGGAGAGCACGGGACTCACGTCTGAGCATACCTGTCCCACTCGGGGTGACAAATGCAAAAACAACAATTGATGGACGGAATTTTGTACATTGGCAAAACATTCACCCCAGTCACAGATCTGGGTTTAATCCATTGTTTTTTTGCTCACCACACCACCCCAGTTCAGACATGGCCATATGCAAATCAGTCTTGACCCTGTGCCTCATGGGAACAGTCCAGCCCGAACTGTCAAACCTTGTCTTCCCTGGACCGGAATCAAGCATCCTAGGACCAGTTTCTGACTATCAGCCATCATCAGCCAGGATAGCTTGATTCCAGTGGCATGGAGAGCACAGGACTCACGTCTTGGCATACCGGTCACACTCGGTGTGACAAATGCAAAAAAGACAATTGATGGACGGAATGTTGCACAATGGCAAAACATTCACCCCAGTCAAAGATCTGGGTTTAATCCATCGTTATTTTGCTCACCACACCACCCCAGTTCAGACATGGCCATATGCAAATAAGTCTTGACCCTGTGCCTCATGGGGACAGTCCAGTCCGAACTGCCAAGCCATGTCTTCCCTGGACCAGAATCAAGCATCCTAGGACCGTTTTCTGGCTATCAGCTGTCATCAGCCAGTATGGCTTGAATCCAGTGGCATGGAAAGCACAGGACTCGCGTCTTAGCATACCTGTCCCACTCGGGGTGACAAATGCAAAAACAACAATTGATTTACGGAATGTTGCACAATAGCAAAATGTTTACCCCTCACAGATCTGGGTTTAATCCATTGTTATTTTGCTCACCACACCACCCCATTTTCGACATGGCCATATGCAAATCAGTCTTGACCCTGTGCCTCATGGGAACAGTCCAGCCGGAACTGCCAAGCCATTTCTTCACTGGACCGGAATCAAGAGATCCTAAAACGGGTTTCTGGCTATCAGCCGTCATCAGCCAGGATAGCTTGAATCCAGTGGCATGGAGAGCACAGGACTCACGTCTTAGCATACCGGTCACACTCGGTGTGACAAATGCAAAAACAACAATTGATGGACGGAATGTTGCACAGTGGCAAAACATTCACCCCCAGTCACAGATCTGGGTTTAATCCATTGTTATTTTGCTCAGCACACCACCCCAGTTCAGACATAGCCATATGCAAATCAGTCTTGACCCTGTGCCTCATGGGAACAGTCCAGCCGAACTGCCAAGCCATGTCTTCCCTCGACCGGAATCAAGCATCCTAGGACCAGTTTCTGACTATCAGTCATCATCAGCCAGGATAGCTTGATTCCAGTGGCATGGAGAGCACGGGACTCAAGTCTAAGCATATGCGTCCCACTCGGGGTGACAAATGCAAAAACAACAATTGATGGACGGAATGTTGCACAATGGCAAACTATTCACACCCAGTCACAGATCTGGGTTTAATCCATCGTTATTTTGCTCACCACACCACCCCAGGTCAGACATGGCCATATGCAAATCAGTCTTGACCCTGTGCCTCATGGAAACAGTTCAGCCCGAACTGCTAAGCCATGTCTTTCCTGGACTGGAATCAAGCATCCTAGGACCGGTTTCTGGCTATCAGCCATCATCAGCCAGGATAGCTTGATTCCAGTGGCATGGAGAGCACGGGACTCACGTCTGAGCATACCTGTCCCACTCGGGGTGACAAATGCAAAAACAACAATTGATGGACGGAATGTTGCACAATGGCAAAACATTCACCCCCACAAATCTGGGTTTAATCCATTGTTATTTTGCTCACCCCACCACCCCATTTCAGACATGGCCATATGCAAATCAGTCTTGACCCTGTGCCTCATGGGAACAGTCCAGCCCGAACTCCCAAGCCATGTCTGCCCTGGACCGGAATCAAGCATCCTAGGACCGGTTTCTGGCTATCAGCCATCATCAGCCAGGATAGCTTGATTCCAGTGGCATGGCGAGAATGGGACTCACGTCTGAGCATACCCGTCCCACTCGGGGTGACAAATGCAAAAACAACAATTGATGGACGGAATTTTGCACAATGGCAAAACATTCACCCCCCACAGATCTTGGTTTAATCCATTGTTATTTTGCTCACCACACCACCCCATTTCAGACATGGCCATATGCAAATCAGTCTTGACCCTGTGCCTCATGGGAACAGTCCAGCCCGAACTGCCAAGCCATTTCTTCACTGGACCGGAATCAAGAGATCCTAAAACGGGTTTCTGGCTATCAGCCGTCATCAGCCAGGATAGCTTGAATCCAGTGGCATGGAGAGCACTGGACTCACTTATTAGCATACCGGTCACACACGGTGTGACAAATGCAAAAACAACAATTGATGGACGGAATGTTGCACAGTGGCAAAACATTCACCCCCAGTCACAGATCAGGGTTTAATCCATTGTTATTTTGCTCACCACACCACCCCAGTTCAGACATGGCCACATGCAAATCAGTCTTGACCCTGTGCCTCATTGGAACAGTCCAGCCGAACTGCCAAGCCATATCTTCCCTGGACTGGAATCAAGCATCCTAGGACCTGTTTCTGACTATCAGTCGTCATCAGCCAGGATAGCTTGATTCCAGTGGCATGGAGAGCACGGGACTCACGTCTGAGCATACCTGTCCCACTCGGGGTGACAAATGCAAAAACAACAATTGATTTACGGAATGTTGCACAATAGCAAAATGTTTACCCCTCACAGATCTGGGTTTAATCCATTGTTATTTTGCTCACCACACCACCCCATTTTTGACATGGCCATATGCAAATCAGTCTTGACCCTGTGCCTCATGGGAACAGTCCAGCCGGAACTGCCAAGCCATTTCTTCACTGGACCGGAATCAAGAGATCCTAAAACGGGTTTCTGGCTATCAGCCGTCATCAGCCAGGATAGCTTGAATCCAGTGGCATGGAGAGCACTGGACTCACTTATTAGCATACCGGTCACACACGGTGTGACAAATGCAAAAACAACAATTGATGGACGGAATGTTGCACAGTGGCAAAACATTCACCCCCAGTCACAGATCAGGGTTTAATCCATTGTTATTTTGCTCACCACACCACCCCAGTTCAGACATGGCCACATGCAAATCAGTCTTGACCCTGTGCCTCATTGGAACAGTCCAGCCGAACTGCCAAGCCATATCTTCCCTGGACTGGAATCAAGCATCCTAGGACCTGTTTCTGACTATCAGTCGTCATCAGCCAGGATAGCTTGATTCCAGTGGCATGGAGAGCACGGGACTCACGTCTGAGCATACCTGTCCCACTCGGGGTGACAAATGCAAAAACAACAATTGATGGACGGAATGTTTCACAATGGCAAAACATTCACCCCCCACAGATCTGGGTTTAATCCATTGTTATTTTGCTCACCACACCACCCCATTTCAGACATGGCCATATGCAAATCAGTCTTGACCCTGTGCCTCATGGGAACAGTCCAGCCCGAACTGCCAAGCCATTTCTTCACTGGACCGGAATCAAGAGATCCTAAAACGGGTTTCTGGCTATCAGCCGTCATCAGCCAGGATAGCTTGAATCCAGTGGCATGGAGAGCACTGGACTCACGTCTTAGCATACCGGTCACACACGGTGTGACAAATGCAAAAACAACAATTGATGGACGGAATGTTGCACAGTGGCAAAACATTCACCCCCAGTCACAGATCTGGGTTTAATCCATTGTTATTTTGCTTACCACACCACCCCAGTTCAGACATGGCCATATGCAAATCAGTCTTGACCCGGTGCCTCATGGGAGCAGTCCAGCCGAACTGCCAAGCCATGTCTTCCCTGGACTGGAATCAAGCATCCTAGGACCTGTTTCTGACTATCAGTCGTCATGAGCCAGGATAGCTTGATTCCAGTGGCATGGAGAGCACGGAACTCAAGTCTGAGCATACCAGTCACACTCGGGTGACAAATGCAAAAACAACAATTGATGGACGGAATGTTGCACAGTGGCAAAACATTCACCCCCAGTCACAGATCTGGGTTTAATCCATTGTTATTTTGCTTACCACACCACCCCAGTTCAGGCATGGCCATATGCAAATCAGTTTTGACCCTGTGCCTCATGGGGACAGTCCAGTCCGAACTGCCAAGCCATGTCTTCCCTGGACCAGAATCAAGCATCCTAGGACCAGTTTCTGACTATCAGTCATCATCAGCCAGGATAGCTTGATTCCAGTGGCATGGAGAGCACGGGACTCAAGTCTAAGCATATGCGTCCCACTCGGGGTGACAAATGCAAAAACAACAATTGATGGACGGAATGTTGCACAATGGCAAACTATTCACACCCAGTCACAGATCTGGGTTTAATCCATCATTATTTTGCTCACCACACCACCCCAGGTCAGACATGGCATTATGCAAATCAGTCTTGACCCTGTGCCTCATGGAAACAGTCCAGCCTGAACTGCTAAGCCATGTCTTTCCTGGACTGGAATAAAGCATCCTAGGACCGGTTTCTGGCTATCAGCCATCATCAGCCAGGATAGCTTGATTCCAGTGGCATGGAGAGCACGGGACTCACGTCTGAGCATACCTGTCCCACTCGGGGTGACAAATGCAAAAACAACAATTGATGGACGGAATTTTGTACATTGGCAAAACATTCACCCCAGTCACAGATCTGGGTTTAATCCATTGTTATTTTGCTCACCACACCACCCCAGTTCAGACATGGCCATATGCAAATCAGTCTTGACCCTGTGCCTCATGGGAACAGTCCAGCCCGAACTGTCAAACCTTGTCTTCCCTGGACCGGAATCAAGCATCCTAGGACCAGTTTCTGACTATCAGCCATCATCAGCCAGGATAGCTTGATTCCAGTGGCATGGAGAGCACAGGACTCACGTCTTGGCATACCGGTCACACTCGGTGTGACAAATGCAAAAAAGACAATTGATGGACGGAATGTTGCACAATGGCAAAACATTCACCCCAGTCAAAGATCTGGGTTTAATCCATCGTTATTTTGCTCACCACACCACCCCAGTTCAGACATGGCCATATGCAAATAAGTCTTGACCCTGTGCCTCATGGGGACAGTCCAGTCCGAACTGCCAAGCCATGTCTTCCCTGGACCAGAATCAAGGATCCTAGGACCGTTTTCTGGCTATCAGCTGTCATCAGCCAGTATGGCTTGAATCCAGTGGCATGGAAAGCACAGGACTCGCGTCTTAGCATACAGTCACACTCGGGGTGACAAATGCAAAAACAACAATTGATGGACGGAATGTTGCACAATAGCAAAACATTCACCCCCCACAGATCTGGGTTTAATCCATTGTTATTTTGCTCACCACACCACCCCATTTCAGACATGGCTATATGCAAATCAGTCTTGACCCTGTGCCTCATGGGAACAGTCCAGCCCGAACTGCCAAGCCATTTCTTCACTGGACCGGAATCAAGAGATCCTAAAACGGGTTTCTGGCTATCAGCCGTCATCAGCCAGGATAGCTTGAATCCAGTGGCATGGAGAGCACTGGACTCACGTCTTAGCATACCGGTCACACACGGTGTGACAAATGCAAAAAGAACAATTGATGGACGGAATGTTGCACAGTTGCAAAACATTCACCCCCAGTCACAGATCTGGGTTTAATCCATTGTTATTTTGCTCACCACACCACTCCAGTTCAGACATGGCCATATGCAGATCAGTCTTGACCCTGTGCCTCATTGGAACAGTCCAGCCGAACTGCCAAGCCATGTCTTCCCTGGACTGGAATCAAGCATCCTAGGACCTGTTTCTGACTATCAGTCGTCATCAGCCAGGATAGCTTGATTCCAGTGGCATGGAGAGCACGGGACTCACGTCTGAGCATACCTGTCAAACTCGGGGTGACAAATGCAAAAACAACAATTGATGGACGGAATGTTGCACAATGGCAAAACATTCACCCCCCACAGATCTGGGTTTAATCCATTGTTATTTTGCTCACCACACCACCCCATTTCAGACATGGCCATACTCAAATCAGTCTTGACCCTGTGCCTCATGGGAACAGTCCAGCCCGAACTGCCAAGCCATTTCTTCACTGGACCGGAATCAAGAGATCCTAAAACGGGTTTCTGGCTATCAGCCGTCATCAGCCAGGATAGCTTGAATCCAGTGGCGTGGAGAGCACTGGACTCACGTCTTAGCATACCGGTCACACACGGTGTGACAAATGCAAAAACAACAATTAATGGACGGAATATGGCACAGTGGCAAAACATTCACCCCCAGTCACAGATCTGGGTTTAATCCATTGTTATTTTGCTCACCACACCACCCCAGTTCAGACATGGCCATATGCAAATCAGTCTTGACCCGGTGCCTCATGGGAACAGTCCAGCCGAACTGCCAAGCCATGTCTTCCCTGGACTGGAATCAAGTATCCTAGGACCTGTTTCTGACTATCAGTCGTCATGAGCCAGGATAGCTTGATTCCAGTGGCATGGAGAGCACGGGACTCAAGTCTGAGCATACCCGTCACACTCGGGTGACAAATGCAAAAACAACAATTGATGGACGGAACGTTGCACAATGGCAAAACATTCATCACCGGTCACAGATCTAGGTTTAATCCATTGTTATTTTGCTCACCACACCACCCCAGTTCAGACATGGCCATATGCAAATCAGTTTTGACCCTGTGCCTCATGGGGACAGTCCAGTCCGAACTGCCAATCCATGTCTTCCCTGGACCAGAATCAGGCATCCTAGGACCAGTTTCTGACTATCAGTCATCATCAGCCAGGATAGCTTGATTCCAGTGGCATGGAGAGCACGGGACTCAAGTCTAAGCATATGCGTCCCACTCGGGGTGACAAATGGAAAAACAACAATTGATGGACGGAATCTTGCACAATGGCAAACTATTCACACCCAGTCACAGATCTGGGTTTCATCCATCGTTATTTTGCTCACCACACCACCCCAGGTCAGACATGGCCATATGCAAATCAGTCTTGACCCTGTGCCTCATGGAAACAGTCCAGCCCGAACTGCTAAGCCATGTCTTTCCTGGACTGGAATCAAGCATCCTAGGACCGGTTTCTGGCTATCAGCCATCATCAGCCAGGATAGCTTGATTCCAGTGGCATGGAGAGCACGGGACTCATGTCTGAGCATACCTGTCCCACTCGGGGTGACAAATGCAAAAACAACAATTGATGGACGGAATGTTGCACAATGGCAAAACATTCACCCCCACAGATCTGGGTTTAATCCATTGTTATTTATTTCACCACACCACCCCATTTCAGACATGGCCATATGCAAATCAGTCTTGACCCTGTGCCTCATGGGAACAGTCTAGCCCGAACTGCCAAGCCATGTCTTCTGGACCGGAATCAAGCATCCTAGGACCGGTTTCTGGCTATCAGCCATCATCAGCCAGGATAGCTTTATTCCAGTGGCATGGAGAGCATGGGACTCACGTCTGAGCATACCCGTCCCACTCGGGGTGACAAATGCAAAAACAACAATTGATGGACGGAAATTTGCACATTTGCAAAACATTCACCCCAGTCACAGATCTGGGTTTAATCCATCGTTATTTTGCTCACCACACCACCCCAGTTCAGACATGGCCATATGCAAATCAGTCTTGACCCTGTGCCTCATGGGAACAGTCCAGTACGAACTGTCAAACCTTGTCTTCCCTGGACCGGAATCAAGCATCCTAGGACCAGTTTCTGACTATCAGCCGTCATCAGCCAGGATAGCTTGAATCCAGTGGCATGGAGAGCACAGGACTCACGTCTTAGCATACCGGTCACACAAGGTGTGACAAATGCAAAAACAACAATTGATGGACGGAATTTTGCACAATGGCAAAACATTCACCCCCCACAGATCTTGGTTTAATCCATTGTTATTTTGCTCACCACACCACCCCATTTCAGACATGGCCATATGCAAATCAGTCTTGACCCTGTGCCTCATGGGAACAGTCCAGCCCGAACTGCCAAGCCATTTCTTCACTGGACCGGAATCAAGAGATCCTAAAACGGGTTTCTGGCTATCAGCCGTCATCAGCCAGGATAGCTTGAATCCAGTGGCATGGAGAGCACTGGACTCACTTATTAGCATACCGGTCACACACGGTGTGACAAATGCAAAAACAACAATTGATGGACCGAATGTTGCACAGTGGCAAAACATTCACCCCAAGTCACAGATCAGGGTTTAATCCATTGGTATTTTGCTCACCACACCACCCCAGTTCAGACATGGCCACATGCAAATCAGTCTTGACCCTGTGCCTCATTGGAACAGTCCAGCCGAACTGCCAAGCCATATCTTCCCTGGACTGGAATCAAGCATCCTAGGACCTGTTTCTGACTATCAGTCGTCATCAGCCAGGATAGCTTGATTCCAGTGGCATGGAGAGCACGGGACTCACGTCTGAGCATACCTGTCCCACTCGGGGTGACAAATGCAAAAACAACAATTGATGGACGGAATGTTTCACAATGGCAAAACATTCACCCCCCACAGATCTGGGTTTAATCCATTGTTATTTTGCTCACCACACCACCCCATTTCAGACATGGCCATATGCAAATCAGTCTTGACCCTGTGCCTCATGGGAACAGTCCAGCCCGAACTGCCAAGCCATTTCTTCACTGGACCGGAATCAAGAGATCCTAAAACGGGTTTCTGGCTATCAGCCGTCATCAGCCAGGATAGCTTGAATCCAGTGGATTTTCTTGGAACGGGATCTAGGACGGGACTTGGGACTAGGAATACAAGAGGTAGCACAAATGCCGCAAATCGCAGGGCCACATTGTATACAGAGGCAGCAACTGAATATGATCGCTACTGCAATACCTAGAAATGACAATACTTTCCATCCCCAGGCAGAAATTATACTCCAGAACCAACCGGACCATGTCCAGGTGCCTGGATCCTGGTGTAACTGATGGGCAATTTTATGAAGTCTGGTTATAGCTGAATAAACAGACGGCGCGTTATTTGGAATGAAAATGCAGCAACTAGATCCGATGACTCTACATGCTCCTCCTCTATCGGCCAGTATGACGTCAAGAACGAGACGATTTTGGAGCACGACAAATCTCATAGCAGATTGCTCTTCGGTTAAGTTACCTAGGGCAGAAGCAGTCTCATTCACTACTGCTTCAAGGGTTCTGGTTAATCTACGTATTAACTTACTATTCTGGATAGGTCCTATAAAGAAAAAGAATCCTCTATTGAAATCTGTATACTGTTCTAGAGCAGTTTCAGTTTGATCGACAATCGGGGACTCAATCTCCCTTCTATGTCTAATGTGTACTAGATGTGTGTTTCTGTGATAATCAGATGGGGCTAGGAAAACTGGTGGCAGTAGGAAGGCAATGTAACAGGTTCCCTCCCAATCGAGGGGCAGACGAACATATGCGGTCTGACCACAAACAAAATAAGAATGACGTGAAGCTTTGAAAATAGATTTCCCACTGTCACTATACTCGACAATAGTAGTACAATCACTATGTCCTACATGTACGGAACCGTTATTTCGGACACATAATTCGCCTTTAACTGGTAATACTGAAATAGCAGGTAAGTCTGGAGTAGGATCAGACTGAACATTCAGGACCATGAAATTCGAAGAATAATTACCCAAATTATAGACTTCATTTTCTAGATCTAACCCTGTTCTGTGGGGAAGACCTTGCTTGTCTGGAAAACATGTACTGTTCAGAAGGGACATATCATTTGAAGATGACGTTAACGTGGACCAGGCTCCACAGGAACCATTATGTGAAAATGGATAAGGAAACAGTGGCAGAACTCCCTTCGGTGTCTGGAAAGGGGGGAGTCGACCACACACCCAACAATTAGTGGCATTGCTGGTCTGGTGTGAATAATGTAACATACGGATAAATGAATTGTTGCGCATAGCAAGACGATAAGATAGTTCATGAGGAGGCAGATCACTAAACGTGTGCTCTACTGTAGCATTAGAAGACTTATTTACATGAGAAATTGGAAAACATAAATGAAATGCATAACTCGTGCAGGTAACCATCAGGCTGAGAAACAATATAAAACTTAGAAAAACGATACATCGGATTGAGTTTTGACTAACTCTCTCACTATGGGGGTCTATTTCATACATGTCAGATACCTGTCTAACCGTTTCACCTAGGGGAGGACTTAGACAATTAAACTGGCTGACTTATTTTACTAGACCGGAGCTTCTTTTTATACTCCTGCTGCGGAGTTTCCTCTAACAGGGGAGGCTTGGTATCAATGTCATTTGCGGGACAGTCCTTGAGAATAGTATTTTGGCAGTCTTTAGGTAAAATGCAATCCTTGGCAAAGTTCTTGGAAACAGTTTGTAGTCGGGATCCGTGAAATTTCTTAACATGAGACAAATGGACCCACCCCTTACGGCCCTCCAACTTCACGGCCGTACGGGTGGTCAGAAGGACTTGCTTCAGTTCCTTCCAGCGAGGCTCCAGCGGACTTGAACGATCAAAATTCCGGACGAGAACCAAGCTTCCTGGAACGATTTCATGCGGTTTCACCTCGGTATTGTCTGGAAATGCGGCGGCAACCTGTGAACGACAAGAGTGGAGGGCAGACATCAAGGAAGCTAGGTAATCTGTCAGCATATTACTGGAAACATCTGTAATACTTCGGGGTCTAGGTGTACCCCACACGTTCGGGGGGCGGCCGAATACGACCTCATAAGGGGACAGACCTGATCTGGAATGTGCGACCATGCGCATATAGAACAGAGCGACTGGCAGAGCTACTAACCAGTCTACACCTTTTTCTTGACAGACTTTGGCAATACGGATTTTCAAGGTTTGATTATGTCTCTCTACGAGACCGGCTGCTTCTGGATGGCGTACACAATGAAACTTCCACTGGTACCCTAGCAAAAGGGAAACGTGCTTCATTAGTTCAGATGAGAATGGCTGGCCATTATCAGAATACACGACCCTTGGGAGTCCATAACGGGGGAAGAATTCACGAACCAGCTGCTTGGCAGTGGTCGCGGCTGTGTAATCTGGGACTGGATATGCTTCTGTCCACCTGGACAAAGCGCATACAACTACAAGGACATACTTGAAACCTCGACATCGCTCCATCTGAATATAATCCATCTGGAGGACTTCAAAAGGGTGGTCAGGGGGTTGGAATCCACCTTGTTCCACCGGGACACTTTTACCTGGATTGAATTGACAACATATCATACAAGTACGGACTTTCTGCTTGGCTGCAGCTCGTAAATGCTTGTTAAACCAAATGTTCTGGATACTGTCTAACATAGCTTTTTCTCCTAGGTGTGCAGGACTATGTGCGGTATTGATAATGACTTGAACCATTGAGTCGGGGAGAAACCATGTGGCTCTACCCTTCGTCAACCATCCCTGGTCTGTCTGGACCCCTCCTTGTTCGGACCATTTCTTGATTTCTTCGGGAGTAGCATGTAACTGGATATCTATGATATCTTGAGTAGGGTCCTTAACTGTCATACAAGTAGTCTGTTCTAGAGTGGATGTCGGTGTCTTGTTAACTGGTATGTCTGGTGTCTGTGCTGTAAGCTTGGCTGTTCGATCTGCTAGATCATTACCTTGGGAAATAATGTCAGTAACTTTAGTATGTGCTTTGCATTTCATGATAGCGATAGAGGTCGGTAAATGTATTGCATCTAACAGAGCTTGAATAAGGAGACCATGCTGAATCTTGGTTCCATGAGAAGTCATGAAACCTCTCTCTTGCCAGAGCACTCCGAAGTCGTGTACAACTCCGAATGCGTAGCGTGAATCTGTGTAAATATTAACTTTCAGGTTCTTGGCGTGTATGCAGGCTTGAGTCAGAGCAACTAGCTCTGCTGCTTGGGCAGACAGGGTGTCAATACGGTGTGTTTCAATAACTTTAGTGTCAGTAGTCACTGCATACGCGGCTACTAGTTCTCCTGTACTCGTTCTCATACATGAACCATCCACATAAAGTGTCAGGTCGGGATCTGGTAATGGAATATCTGTCAGGTCTTGTCTTGGCTTGGTCATGGTGTTAACTACTTCCACACAGTCATGTGTGGCAGGACTGGAAGTAACTGACGGTAACAGTGTAGCAGGATTCAGAACGTTGCAGCGTCTGATTTCTATGTGTGGCTGGAATAGTGTCAGTTCATAACCTGTCAAACGTGCAATCGTCAAGTGCTGAGTCTGTGTTCGGTTTAAAAGAACTTCCACGGAGTGTGGAACTTGTACTGTCAGGGAATGTCCTAATACTATGGAATCACTTTGTCTGATAGCTAGTGCTGTGGCTGCAACTGACTTGAGGCACGCAGGCAGAGCCTGGGCTACTGGATCTAGTGTGCTCGAAAAATAAGCACAGGGCTTGTATTGTCCTGCTTGATCTTGTGTAAGAACAGATAATGCTGTACCATCACGTTCTGTGACAAAAAGTGTAAAAGGCTTACTGTAGTTCGGTGTAGCTAGAACGGGAGCTTGGCATAAAGCTTTCTTTAGCTCATTAAAACTAAGTGTATGTTCAGATGTCCAAGGGAGGACAGTCGATACGGCTGCCTCCTGTGTCGTTAACTGTATCAGTGGCTTGGCTAGAAATGCATACTGAGGAATCCATTGTCTGCAATAAGAAGTGAGGCCGATAAAAGCACGTACCTCCTTCTGGGTCTTGGGCTGAGGAAGACTCGCTATTAACTGGATACGGTCAGGTGTCAACTGCCTACCCCACTTGGACAGTAAGTGGCCTAAGTAGATCACTTGCTGGACACAGAATTGAAGCTTTGAAGGGGACACCTTGTGCCCCATCTCGGCTAGGAAATACAAAACTGTAAGTGATGCTCGCTCGCAAGCATGTTCCGAACGGGCTGTGATCAGTAGATCATCGACATACTGGAGCAGGGCAGTGTCAGCTGGCATGTGAATATTGTCTAGTTGTCTCTTAAGTGCTTGACTGTAAATGCTAGGACTTTCTGTGAAACCTTGAGGAGCTCGTGTGAATTTATAGCTCCTTCCATTTAAACAAAAACCGAAAAGGTACTGGCTGTCTGGATGAATGGGGACACTGAAAAATGCGTTTTTGAGGTCTATGACTGTGAAAAATGTAGCCTCAGAATCAATGGTTGTCAATAGAGATGAGATATCTGGAACTACTGGATACTGGGGGATGATACATTTATTGAGTTCTCGAAGATCAATCACTAATCGATATACTGGGGGTGCATTTGGATCAGTACGTTTCATGACTGGAATGATCGGAGAATTACATACATTGGAGTCAGTTTCTACAACTACTCCTTGAGCCATGAGCTCGTCAATAATTTTGGATAAGGCTGCTACAGCCTCAGGTGGCAATCTGTACTGTCTGATTCGTGGTAACACTACACCTTGCTTGAGAGTCACACGATGGGGTGTGATTTGCATAAAACCAACATCAGTTGGACCTTGCGCCCATAGATGCTGCGGAACATTAGACAATCTCGGATCAAAATCTCGTAAAACATAGTGACCCTTGAAGTCACGTAAAAACAAACGTATTCCCTCTGGGGAACAGCAAATAACTGCACCTAATTCTTTCAGTGTCTTAATGCCTAACAAATTTTCTGGACATGATTTCGTAAGCAATAGATCAGTAGTTCGGGACAATGGACCTACTTCTAGAGTAACTGGCTTGGAAATGTCGTTAACAATTGGCTTTCCTGAAAATCCAAGGGAAACATTTCTAGAGCCTGAGAGCGGAGCCCCTGGAACCTCGTCGTGACTAATGGTAGTCCTACTTGCCCCTGTATCAATCAAAAACGTTCTGTCTTTCCCTAATACTTGACTATGAACATAGGGACCTTCTTGATCTACAGGAATCTCGATGAGAGGCAAGCCTACCTCCCTCTCTAGGCTGTTTCATGAATACGCTTGATACTCTGGATACTCTGTCTGTGCATACTGGTACATCTGCTGTGTAACATGCTGTGTTGCAGCGATAGGCTGCGGTGCTGGAACTGTCTGTTGTGCATTCTGTGGCTGAGAAGTCTGTGAAACTTGTTCTTGTCTAGGCGGACGTGGTCTTTCTTTTGTCTTACCGGTAGCTATGTTGTGTTTCAGAACTGCACACTCGTTTATAAAATGACCTGGCTGTTTACAATAATTGCATGTCCCTTTAACGGGAGCTGCAGGATGACTGGCTTGATTCGGACCCCTCTTCTGACTGTCTTGAGGAACAGATTGTGCAACTAGTACTTTCATTTTCGTGTCCTTCATACGTCTTCTCTCGTGTTCTTGCTCTTCTCTGGGACGGAGTATTAGCTTGCCAAGTACTTTCGACTTTCAAAACTCGATTTTTAACTTGTGGACTTGAATTCTCGACTAGTTTAGTAACAAAAAGATGAGGGTATGACTCACTACTCGTCTTGAGACCACTGTTTATTATGAAACATTTTTCAAATCTAGAATAAAAATCACTAGTATCTTCGTCTTGTTTCTGTTTACAGGCTGAGATTGCATCCCAGTCTTCCTTTTTAGTGGCTAATAATCTAGGTAAAACTTGTATTAATAATTCTGGTAATTCTTTACATTTGTCTCCAAGACCGGTACCTGGTACTCGTATCTTATCTTCAGCTTCTAGAGCTGTCCAATCGATCTTTTTCTCTCCCACCTCCCAATCCTTTTCCTTGAGTTTTTCATATATGCCTACAGGCAACAGGACTTTTAACATTTTAATAATATCTGGATACGTGTATTCTCCCATACGGAGCATGTCTTTTAATTCACGGTGGAACCCTGCTGGATCTTTGTCGTGACAGGGAATTAATTTCTTCATCTCTAAGAGTTCCATCTTTGTAACTGGGGTGTAAACAAATACTCGTTGCATTTCACCATCTGGTGTCCTAACTGGGTGTACTTCTCGTAACGGATGCTGTCTATCTATGTAAAACGGTTTACTTTTTGGAGGTGAGACATGAACAAAATGCGGATTTAAAAACGTTCTATATTTGTGGCGCTGTTCTAGAATGACACTAATTAAATCAGTACCTAAACCTTTCCATCTATACTGGAGTAACTCGTTCAGGACATCATGTAACGGACCTGGATCGGAATGCTGACCCTCATACAGCGTAATGAGGTGCTGGATCATATACATACCCACCAGTCGCTGCTCGGCTGGTGGCAGTTTCAGAAACATTTGTGCCACTATTTCGTCTGGAAAAGTGGTAGAATCAGTAATCCATCGGACTGCTGATCGGGCTAGTTCTTGTTCATGCATAGTACTTAATTCACTATAACCGATTCGTGATTTCAGAATTTGATCGGTAGCTTGAAATACTTGTTCTAGAGAACCTTGTTCCGGTGCTGGAAGATGAAAGACTTTCTTGTGTTCTAGGCGTAAATGTCGGTCTAGAATTCTAGATTTACCTACATACGCTATTCTGGCGGTATTCTCGTCGTCTTCCTCTTCAGTAGAAGAGTCATTTTCTTTCTCGCTTACTTGTGCTTCTTTGCGTTGTTCGTGTAACCTTATTATTTCTTTACGTATTTTCTTGTACATACTCTCTATACTATTGAGTGTCTTGTGCTTACCCTCGGCTATATTATCACTCCACTTTGTCAAAATTTTCATTTCGGTCGGATCTTTAGTCGGGGAATCTTGTTCCCTAATTAAACAATTGATCAGAAACTTTAATAGCATAAACTGGATCTCAGCTTTTCTGAGAGACATGACTTCAGCAATACTTTCTGGATCTTGTCCTGTACGAATGAAACGATACATTCTGTCTAGATCTTCTTTCATATTCGGTAGGGTGACCAAATACTCGGACACCTGTCTTATACGTACGGAATATATAACCCTACTATCCTCGCCTGGGACTGGATCATAACAGCATTCAGTAAGAAGTCGCCTGATTTCTGCAATGGACTTATATTTGGGCGTACGCTGTAACGCACGTTCATGTAACTCGACTGCTCCTAAACATCTACTTGGCGGCGGGGTACCAGGAGGACCTCCTCCCGCGGCCCCTATACTGGAATCGTCGACTGATACTCTTCGAGCTGGCAAAGTGACTGATGTGGCGGGAATTTGTACTACGGGCTGGACCGGGGGTACCGTAACAGGTACTGCAACAGGTGCCCCGGTGACTGGAGGAGCAGGAATTACATTATTTACAGGAGCTGGTGGAACAGGATTTGCATATTCTGGGACTGTGTCGTCCAAATAGGATGAGAGAAAAATATCAGCTGCGGTCGGTTTGTGACGTAGCTTGGTCGGAACTAATGGCGGCGGAAAATTACATGGTGCTTCCGGGGTTGCTTTTGGCAAGCCCTCGGCAAGAAGAGGATACATACCCTTAATAAGGGCATTTCTCTGTCTGTCTGACTGTTCAGTTTTAACTCGTTCACCTATCTCGATTAGTTCCCTTTCCTGGGCTCTTTCTGCGGATTCCCGACTTAATTCTGACTTCCTGATTTCTTTTTCTGTTCTTTTATGAGATTCTTTGCGCCATAACTCGATGGCATCTTTCTGTGACTGTCTGGCTTTCTTTTTCCATAATACTTCTTCTACTCGCATGATGCACTCGGCATCCCATGTACCCGATACGGGCCATCTGTACTTTTCTTCTAACTGTTTGGTGTACTCCACCCATAAATCTAGATACAATATGGCACTTATGCCATGCTTCTGATACATAAAATGACCTGGACTGTCCCTAGGCGGGACAGGAACCGCTTCTTCTAACAGACCTTTTCTAGTTTTTAACTGACGTAGTTTTGAGAGCAGTGGCATGACTGAACTGTAGTCTAGACACAATACAATATACAATGAACACGATAATTACACCACTTTCATACCACGACATTGAAATACATGAATGACATTTAAAATAACAGTTTTGACAAAATACTACCTGGAATACTGGAAACAGAATACATGAATTTCTCGAGAACAGAACGGACTAGAACAGAAACTAGATGCACTGCTAAAACAGTACGAAACTTACCGGTCTCATAAAGAGACACGTCAGGACCCGCATCCACCTAAGTGGACACTTCGTGTTGGATCTGTGTACCCAAACCCACGGACCAGAGACAATGCAATTGACCCTGTCTAGATACTACCCCAGCAACGGTACTCACCGGGCAGCAAGAACGGAAGGCCTCGGACTGGACTGGACTGCTTCGACGCCGGACGGACGAACTTCGGACTTCTGTTACGGGTGGGTCTCCGGATACCTCGGACCTTGGACTCTCGGCTTGGGCTCTGGTCGGGACTCGCCGCGTTCCTCCACCGCCTCGTCTGGATGCTGGACCGCAACCTCCGTCTCCTCCGTAGGCCTGAGGGATACTTGAAGCAGAAATATCTGCACGTGCACGGTATGGTTCCGTCACGGCTGCAGAGGATCAGGGGGCTTGCGTGGCTTCACCGGCGCGTGGGGAAAGGGCAAGTCCCTGTTCGGGCGCCATTATGTGGTAAATAAATAAATAATACCTCTATTTTTGACTAGATATAACAATAACAGATAGCTCAATAAATAAGAGTCAAGATTCGAGGTAGTAGGAATTTGCAGGTTTAATACAGCATAAGGACAGGAACAGGACAACCTGCACGGGCAAGATCTGGGATGGCTAGCCAACAGGGGGGCCCCGACAGCTGTCGGGCAGGAGCTGGAATGAGCGCGCTAGCTTTTAATAACAATACACAAGTATATATACTAAAACAATTGCATTACAGTACATACAATAGGCGTGATAGTGGGTGCGGCTTGTAACAGTCGCGAAAGATAAGGGTGAAAGTAGGTGTAACAGGAGGCGTGAACATAGACATGTGATGTAAACGTAACAGAATATGTCATAAATGGGGCGGAAACATGGAGGGGGCTACCTAAGGAGCCGGGACCTCTAACCTAGTGGTGCGCGCAAACTGACGATGACGTGTTACTAGGGAGAAGCTGGGGGCTATGACTTCTGCGCTAGAAGCAGAGACTGAAGTCTGGAGAGTCAGAGCGACATGTACCTAAACACTATCTAGTATCTGATGTTTAGAGAACATGTTGATAGAATCCAAAAGTTATCAGGGCAAAGGCTAACAGACACTAAGACTGGTGCATGCATTATTCTACATGTAGTGTGTGTTGAGGAATATTAAATGACCATTAATACAGTATTTCTCTTACATGGAGACGTAAAGGCTAGACTGTGACGGAAACTATTGATGCGATTCAGTAGCTTAGGAATGCAGAGAAGGAGAGCTGGACTGATAACTGGAATCATAACATACTCTTGGCAGACTGGCAGGCAGAGCCAGGCCGAGCCGGGCATTGTGAGGCAGGAAGTAAGTGAAGGGTCAGGGATACAGGTGGGGGCTGTATCGCTCCTCAGCGAGGGTTCAGAAGACAGGAGCTGAATCTGAGTCCGGGCCCTTTTGAGGCCTAGAAACGGGGACTTTACAATGAAATAACGTGCACACTGAGAAACGTGGCAACGTAGCTTTACATAGGCCTAATACTCGTAGCTTTCACGAGAACTGGAAACTGGCATACTAGAGATGGACACAACTGTAATTGCGTCTTTAATCGATCATGGGGAATACATATGCATATTAATCGTGCACATATAACATAACATGGGGAACACGTAGGGACACAGAACATGGCAAAATTTACTTTTCCACAAGAGCTTGAATCCAGTGGCATGGAGAGCACGGGACTCACGTCTTAGCATACCGGTCACACTCGGTGTGACAAATGCCAAAACAACAATTGATGGACGGAATGTTGCACAGTGGCAAAACATTCACCACCAGTCACAGATCTGGGTTTAATCCATTGTTATTTTGCTCACCACACCACCCCAGTTCAGACATGGCCATATGCAAATCAGTCTTGACCCTGTGCCTCATGGGAACAGTCCAGCCGAACTGCCAAGCCATGTCTTCCCTGGATAGGAATCAAGCATCCTTGGACCAGTTTCTGACTATCAGTCATCATCAGCCAGGATAGCTTGATTCCAGTGGCATGGAGAGCACGGGACTCAAGTCTAAGCATATGCGTCCAACTCGGGGTGACAAATGCAAAAACATCAATTGATGGACGGAATGTTGCACAATGGTAAACTATTCACACCCAGTCACAGATCTGGGTTTAATCCATCGTTATTTTTCTCACCACACCACCCCAGGTCAGACATGGCCATATGCAAATCAATCTTGACCCTGTGCCTCATGGGAACAGTCGAACCCAAACTGCCAAGCCATGCCTTCCCTGGACCGGAATCAAGCATCCTAGGACCGGCTTCTGGCTATCAGCCATCATCAGCCAGGATAGTTTGATTCCAGTGGCATGAAGAGCACGGGACTCACGTCTGAGCATACCCGTCCCACTCGGGGTGACAAATGCAAAAACAACAATTGATGGATGGAATTTTGCACAATGGCAAAACATTCACCCCAGTCGAAGATCTGGGTTTAATCCATTGTTATTTTGCTCACCACACCACCCCATTTCAGACATGGCCATATGCAAATCAGTCTTGACCCTGTACCTCATGGGAACAGTCCAGCCCGAACTGCCAAGCCATGTCTTCCCTGGACCGGAATCAAGCATCCTAGGACCGGTTTCTGGCTATCAGCCATCATCAGCCAGGATAGCTTGATTCCAGTGGCATGGAGAGCATGGGACTCACGTCTGAGCATACCCGTCCCACTCGGGGTGACAAATGCAAAAACAACAATTGATGGATGGAATTTTGCACATTGGCAAAACATTCACCCCAGTGACAGATCTGGGTTTAATCTATCGTTATTTTGCTCACCACACCACCCCAGTTCAGACATGGCCATATGCAAATCAGTCTTGACTCTGTGCCTCATGGGAACAGTCCAGCCCGAACTGCCAAGCCATGTCTTCCCTGGACCGGAATCAAGCATCCTAGGACCAGTTTCTGACTATCAGCCGTCATCAGCGAGGATAGCTTGATTCCAGTGGCATGGAGAGCACAGGACTCACGTCTTAGCATACCGGTCACACACGGTGTGACAAATGCAAAAACAACAATTGATGGACGGAATGTTGCACAGTGGCAAACATTCACCCCCAGTCACAGATCTGGGTTTAATCCATTGTTATTTTGCTCACCACACCACCCCAGTTCAGACATGGCCATATGCAAATCAGTCTTGACCCTGTGCCTCATGGGAACAGTCCAGCCGAACTGCCAAGCCATGTCTTCCCTGGACTGGAATCAAGCATCCTAGGACCTGTTTCTGACTATCAGTCGTCATCAGCCAGGATAGCTTGATTCCAGTGGCATGGAGAGCACGGGACTCACGTCTGAGCATACCTGTCCCACTCTAGGTGACAAATGCAAAAACAACAATTGATGGACGGAATGTTGTACAATGGCAAAACATTCACCCCCCACAGATCTGGGTTTAATCCATTGTTATTTTGCTCACCACACCACCCCATTTCAGACATGGCCATATGCAAATCAATCTTGACCCTGTGCCTCATGGGAACAGTCCAGCCCGAACTGCCAAGCCATTTCTTCACTGGACCGGAATCAAGAGATCCTAAAACGGGTTTCTGGCTATCAGCCGTCATCAGCCAGGATAGCTTGAATCCAGTGGCATGGAGAGCACTGGACTCACGTCTTAGCATACCGGTCACACACGGTGTGACAAATGCAAAAACAACAATTGATGGACGGAATGTTGCACAGTGGCAAAACATTCACCCCCAGTCACAGATCTGGGTTTAATCCATTGTTATTTTGCTCACCACACCACCCCAGTTCAGACATGGCCATATGCAAATCAGTCTTGACCCTGTGCCTCATGGGAACAGTCCAGCCGAACTGCCAAGCCATGTCTTCCCTGGACTGGAATCAAGCATCCTAGGACCTGTTTCTGACTATCAGTCGTCATCAGCCAGGATAGCTTGATTCCAGTGGCATGGAGAGCACGGGACTCACGTCTGAGCATACCTGTCCCACTCGGGGTGACAAATGCAAAAACAACAATTGATGGACGGAATGTTGTACAATGGCAAAACATTCACCCCCAACAGATCTGGGTTTAATCCATTGTTATTTTGCTCACCACACCACCCCATTTCAGACATGGCCATATGCAAATCAATCTTGACCCTGTGCCTCATGGGAACAGTCCAGCCCGAACTGCCAAGCCATTTCTTCACTGGACCGGAATCAAGAGACCCTAAAACGGGTATCTGGCTATCAGCCGTCATCAGCCAGGATAGCTTGAATCCAGTGGCATGGAGAGCACTGGACTCACGTCTTAGCATACCGGTCACACACGGTGTGACACATGCAAAAACAACAATTGATGGACGGAATGTTGCACAGTGGCAAAACATTCACCCCCAGTTACAGATCTGGGTTTAATCCATTGTTATTTTGCTCACCACACCACCCCACTTCAGACATGGCCATATGCAAATCAGTCTTGACCCGGTGCCTCATGGGAACAGTCCAGCCGAACTGCCAAGCCATGTCTTCCCTGGACTGGAATCAAGCATCCTAGGACCTGTTTCTGACTATCAGTCATCATCAGCCAGGATAGCTTGATTCCAGTGGCATGGAGAGCACGGGACTCAAGTCTGAGCATACCCGTCACACTCGGGTGACAAATGCAAAAACAACAATTGATGGACGGAACGTTGCACAATGGCAAAACATTTATCACCGGTCACAGATCTAGGTTTAATCCATTGTTATTTTGCTCACCACACCACCCCTGTTCAGACAAGGCCATATGCAAATCAGTTTTGACCCTGTGCCTCATAGGGACAGTCCAGTCCGAACTGCCAAGCCATGTCTTCCCTGGACCAGAATCAAGCATCCTAGGACTGTTTTCTGGCTATCGGCTGTCATCAGCCAGTATGGTTTAATCCAGTGGCATGGAAAGCACAGGACTCGAGTCTTAGCATACAGTCACATTCGGGGTGACAAATGCAAAAACATCAATTGATGGACGGAATGTTGCACAGTGGCAAAACATTCAACCCCAGTCACAGATCTGGGTGTAATCCATTGTTATTTTGCTCACCACACCACCCCAGTTCAAACATGACCATATGCAAATAAGTCTTTACCCTGTCCCTCATGGGAACAGTCCAGCCTGAACTGCCAAGACATTTCTTCCCTGGACCGGAATCAAGCATCCTAACACGGGTTTCTGTCTATCAACCGTCATCAGCCAGGATAGCTTGAATCCAGTGGCATGGAGAGCACAGGACTCACGTCTTAGTATACCGGTCACACTCGGTGTGACAAATGCAAAAACAACAATTGATGAACGGAATGTTGCACAGTGGCAAAGCATTCACCACCAGTCACAGATCTGGGTTTAATCCATTGTTATTTTGCTCACCACACCACCCCAGTTCAGACATGGCCATATGCAAATCAGTCTTGACCCTGTGCCTCATGGGAACAGTCCAGCCGAACTGCCAAGCCATGTCTTCCCTGGATAGGAATCAAGCATCCTTGGACCAGTTTCTGACTATCAGTCATCATCAGCCAGGATAGCTTGATTCCAGTGGCATGGAGAGCACGGGACTCAAGTCTAAGCATACCCGTCCCACTCGGGGTGACAAATGCAAAAACAACAATTGATGGATGGAATTTTGCACAATGGCAAACTATTCACACCCAGTCACAGATCTGGGTTTAATCCATCGTTATTTTGCTCACCACACCACCCCAGGTCAGACATGGCCTTATGCAAATCAGTCTTGACCCTGTGCCTCATGGGAACAGTCCAACCCGAACTGCCAAGCCATGCCTTCCCTGGACCGGAATCAAGCATCCTAGGACCGGCTTCTGGCATCAACCATCATCAACCAGGATAGCTTGATTCCAGTGGCATGGAGAGCACGGGACTCAAGTCTAAGCATACCCGTCCCACTCGGGGTGACAAATGCAAAAACAACAATTGATGGATGGAATTTTGCACAATGGCAAACTATTCACACCCAGTCACAGATCTGGGTTTAATCCATTGTTATTTTGCTCACCACACCACCCTAGTTCAGACATGGCCATATGCAAATCAGTCTTGACCCTGTGCCTCATGGGAACAGTCCAGCCGAACTGCCAAGCCATGTCTTCCCTGGATAGGAATCAAGCATCCTTGGACCGGTTTCTGACTATCAGTCATCATCAGCCAGGATAGCTTGATTCCAGTGGCATGGAGAGCACGGGACTCAAGTCTAAGCATACCCGTCCCACTCGGGGTGACAAATGCAAAAACAACAATTGATGGATGGAATTTTGCACAATGGCAAACTATTCACACCCAGTCACAGATCTGGGTTTAATCCATCGTTATTTTGCTCACCACACCACCCCAGGTCAGACATGGCCATATGCAAATCAGTCTTGACCCTGTGCCTCATGGGAACAGTCCAACCCGAACTGCCAAGCCATGCCTTCCCTGGACCGGAATCAAGCATCCTAGGACCGGCTTCTGGCTATCAGCCATCATCAGCCAGGATAGCTCGATTCCAGTGGCATGAAGAGCACGGGACTCACGTCTGAGCATACCCGTCCCACTCGGGGTGACAAATGCAAAAACAACAATTGATGGATGGAATTTTGCACAATGGCAAAACATTCACCCCAGTCAAAGATCTGGGTTTAATCCATCATTATTTTGCTCACCACACCACCCCAGTTCAGACATGGCCATATGCAAATCAGTTTTGACCCTGTGCCTCATGGGAACTGTCCAGCCGAACTGCCAAGCCATGTCTTCCCTGGACCGGAATCGAGCATCCTAGGACCGTTTTCTGGCTATCAGCTGTCATCAGCCAGTATGGCTTGAATCAAGTGGCATGGAAAGCACAGGACTCGCGTCTTAGCATACAGTCACACTCGGGGTGACAAATGCAAAAACAACAATTGATGGACGGAATGTTGCACAGTGGCAAAACATTCAACCCCACTCACAGATCTGGGTTTAATCCATTGTTATTTTGCCCACCACACCACCCCAGTTCAGACATGGCCATATGCAAATCAGTCTTGACCCTGTGCCTCATGGGAACAGTCCAGCCGAACTGCCAAGCTATGTCTTCCCTGGACCGGAATCAAGCATCCTACGACCGGCTTCTGGCTATCAGCCATCATCAGCCAGGATAGCTTGATTCCAGTGGCATGAAGAGCACGGGACTCACGTCTGAGCGTACCCGTCCCACTCGGGGTGACAAATGCAAAAACAACAACTGATGGACGGAATTTTGCACAATGGCAAAACATTCACCCCAGTCATAGATCTGGGTTTAATCCAGCGTTATTTTGCTCACCACACCACCCCAGTTCAGACATGGCCATATGCAAATCAGTTTTGACCCTGTGCCTCATGGGGACAGTCCAGTCCGAACTGCCAAGCTATGTCTTCCCTGGACCAGAATCAAGCATCCTAGGACTGTTTTCTGGCTATCAGCTGTCATCAGCCAGTATGGCTTGAATCCAGTGGCATGGAAAGCACAGGACTCACGTCTTAGCATACAGTCACACTCGGGGTGACAAATGCAAAAACAACAATTGATGGACGGAATGTTGCACGGTGGCAAAACATTCAACCCCAGTCACAGATCTGGGTGTAATCCATTGTTATTTTGCTCACCACACCACCCCAGTTCAAACATGACCATATGCAAATAAGTCTAGACCCTGTGCCTCATGGGAACAGTCCATCCTGAACTGCCAAGCCATTTCTTCCCTGGACCGGAATCAAGCATCCTAACACGGGTTTCTGGCCATCAGCCGTCATCAGCCAGGATAGCTTGAATCCAGTGGCATGGAGAGCACGGGACTCACGTCTTAGCATACCGGTCACACTCGGTGTGACAAATGCAAAAACAACAATCGATGGACGGAATGTTGCACAGTGGCAAAACATTCACCACCAGTCACAGATCTGGGTTTAATCCATTGTTATTTTGCTCACCACACCACCCCAGTTCAGACATGGCCATATGCAAATCAGTCTTGACCCTGTGCCTCATGGGAACAGTCCAGCCGAACTGCCAAGCCATGTCTTCCCTGGATAGGAATCAAGCATCCTTGGACCAGTTTCTGACTATCAGTCATCATCAGCCAGGATAGCTTGATTCCAGTGGCATGGAGAGCACGGGACTCAAGTCTAAGCATATGCGTCCAACTCGGGGTGACAAATGCAAAAACATCAATTGATGGACGGAATGTTGCACAATGGTAAACTATTCACACCCAGTCACAGATCTGGGTTTAATCCATCGTTATTTTTCTCACCACACCACCCCAGGTCAGACATGGCCATATGCAAATCAATCTTGACCCTGTGCCTCATGGGAACAGTCGAACCCAAACTGCCAAGGCATGCCTTCCCTGGACCGGAATCAAGCATCCTAGGACCGGCTTCTGGCTATCAGCCATCATCAGCCAGGATAGCTTGATTCCAGTGGCATGAAGAGCACGGGACTCACGTCTGAGCATACCCGTCCCACTCGGGGTGACAAATGCAAAAACAACAATTGATGGATGGAATTTTGCACAATGGCAAAACATTCACCCCAGTCGAAGATCTGGGTTTAATCCATTGTTATTTTGCTCACCACACCACCCCATTTCAGACATGGCCATATGCAAATCAGTCTTGACCCTGTGCCTCATGGGAACAGTCCAGCCCGAACTGCCAAGCCATGTCTTCCCTGGACCGGAATCAAGCATCCTAGGACCGGTTTCTGGCTATCAGCCATCATCAGCCAGGATAGCTTGATTCCAGTGGCATGGAGAGCATGGGACTCACGTCTGAGCATACCCGTCCCACTCGGGGTGACAAATGCAAAAACAACAATTGATGGATGGAATTTTGCACATTGGCAAAACATTCACCCCAGTGACAGATCTGGGTTTAATCCATCGTTATTTTGCTCACCACACCACCCCAGTTCAGACATGGCCATATGCAAATCAGTCTTGACTCTGTGCCTCATGGGAACAGTCCAGCCCGAACTGCCAAGCCATATCTTCCCTAGACCGGAATCAAGCATCCTAGGACCAGTTTCTGACTATCAGCCGTCATCAGCGAGGATAGCTTGATTCCAGTGGCATGGAGAGCACAGGACTCACGTCTTAGCATACCGGTCACACACGGTGTGACAAATGCAAAAACAACAATTGATGGACGGAATGTTGCACAGTGGCAAAACATTCACCCCCAGTCACAGATCTGGGTTTAATCCATTGTTATTTTGCTCACCACACCACCCCAGTTCAGACATGGCCATATGCAAATCAGTCTTGACCCTGTGCCTCATGGGAACAGTCCAGCCGAACTGCCAAGCCATGTCTTCCCTGGACTGGAATCAAGCATCCTAGGACCTGTTTCTGACTATCAGTCGTCATCAGCCAGGATAGCTTGATTCCAGTGGCATGGAGAGCACGGGACTCACGTCTGAGCATACCTGTCCCACTCTAGGTGACAAATGCAAAAACAACAATTGATGGACGGAATGTTGTACAATGGCAAAACATTCACCCCCCACAGATCTGGGTTTAATCCATTGTTATTTTGCTCACCACACCACCCCATTTCAGACATGGCCATATGCAAATCAATCTTGACCCTGTGCCTCATGGGAACAGTCCAGCCCGAACTGCCAAGCCATTTCTTCACTGGACCGGAATCAAGAGATCCTAAAACGGGTTTCTGGCTATCAGCCGTCATCAGCCAGGATAGCTTGAATCCAGTGGCATGGAGAGCACTGGACTCACGTCTTAGCATACCGGTCACACACGGTGTGACAAATGCAAAAACAACAATTGATGGACGGAATGTTGCACAGTGGCAAAACATTCACCCCCAGTCACAGATCTGGGTTTAATCCATTGTTATTTTGCTCACCACACCACCCCAGTTCAGACATGGCCATATGCAAATCAGTCTTGACCCTGTGCCTCATGGGAACAGTCCAGCCGAACTGCCAAGCCATGTCTTCCCTGGACTGGAATCAAGCATCCTAGGACCTGTTTCTGACTATCAGTCGTCATCAGCCAGGATAGCTTGATTCCAGTGGCATGGAGAGCACGGGACTCACGTCTGAGCATACCTGTCCCACTCGGGTGACAAATGCAAAAACAACAATTGATGGACGGAATGTTGTACAATGGCAAAGCATTCACCACCAGTCACAGATCTGGGTTTAATCCATTGTTATTTTGCTCACCACACCACCCCAGTTCAGACATGGCCATATGCAAATCAGTCTTGACCCTGTGCCTCATGGGAACAGTCCAGCCGAACTGCCAAGCCATGTCTTCCCTGGATAGGAATCAAGCATCCTTGGACCAGTTTCTGACTATCAGTCATCATCAGCCAGGATAGCTTGATTCCAGTGGCATGGAGAGCACGGGACTCAAGTCTAAGCATACCCGTCCCACTCGGGGTGACAAATGCAAAAACAACAATTGATGGATGGAATTTTGCACAATGGCAAACTATTCACACCCAGTCACAGATCTGGGTTTAATCCATCGTTATTTTGCTCACCACACCACCCCAGGTCAGACATGGCCTTATGCAAATCAGTCTTGACCCTGTGCCTCATGGGAACAGTCCAACTCGAACTGCCAAGCCATGCATTCCCTGGACCGGAATCAAGCATCCTAGGACCGGCTTCTGGCATCAACCATCATCAACCAGGATAGCTTGATTCCAGTGGCATGGAGAGCACGGGACTCAAGTCTAAGCATACCCGTCCCACTCGGGGTGACAAATGCAAAAACAACAATTGATGGATGGAATTTTGCACAATGGCAAACTATTCACACCCAGTCACGGATCTGGGTTTAATCCATTGTTATTTTGCTCACCACACCACCCTAGTTCAGACATGGCCATATGCAAATCAGTCTTGACCCTGTGCCTCATGGGAACAGTCCAGCCGAACTGCCAAGCCATGTCTTCCCTGGATAGGAATCAAGCATCCTTGGACCGGTTTCTGACTATCAGTCATCATCAGCCAGGATAGCTTGATTCCAGTGGCATGGAGAGCACGGGACTCAAGTCTAAGCATACCCGTCCCACTCGGGGTGACAAATGCAAAAACAACAATTGATGGATGGAATTTTGCACAATGGCAAACTATTCACACCCAGTCACAGATCTGGGTTTAATCCATCGTTATTTTGCTCACCACACCACCCCAGGTCAGACATGGCCATATGCAAATCAGTCTTGACCCTGTGCCTCATGGGAACAGTCCAACCCGAACTGCCAAGCCATGCCTTCCCTGGACCGGAATCAAGCATCCTAGGACCGGCTTCTGGCTATCAGCCATCATCAGCCAGGATAGCTCGATTCCAGTGGCATGAAGAGCACAGGACTCACGTCTGAGCATACCCGTCCCACTCGGGGTGACAAATGCAAAAACAACAATTGATGGATGGAATTTTGCACAATGGCAAAACATTCACCCCAGTCAAAGATCTGGGTTTAATCCATCATTATTTTGCTCACCACACCACCCCAGTTCAGACATGGCCATATGCAAATCAGTTTTGACCCTGTGCCTCATGGGAACTGTCCAGCCGAACTGCCAAGCCATGTCTTCCCTGGACCGGAATCGAGCATCCTAGGACCGTTTTCTGGCTATCAGCTGTCATCAGCCAGTATGGCTTGAATCAAGTGGCATGGAAAGCACAGGACTCGCGTCTTAGCATGCAGTCACACTCGGGGTGACAAATGCAAAAACAACAATTGATGGACGGAATGTTGCACAGTGGCAAAACATTCAACCCCAGTCACAGATCTGGGTTTAATCCATTGTTATTTTGCCCACCACACTACCCCAGTTCAGACATGGCCATATGCAAATCAGTCTTGACCCTGTGCCTCATGGGAACAGTCCAGCCGAACTGCCAAGCTATGTCTTCCCTGGACCGGAATCAAGCATCCTACGACCGGCTTCTGGCTATCAGCCATCATCAGCCAGGATAGCTTGATTCCAGTGGCATGAAGAGCACGGGACTCACGTCTGAGCGTACCCGTCCCACTCGGGGTGACAAATGCAAAAACAACAACTGATGGACGGAATTTTGCACAATGGCAAAACATTCACCCCAGTCATAGATCTGGGTTTAATCCAGCGTTATTTTGCTCACCACACCACCCCAGTTCAGACATGGCCATATGCAAATCAGTTTTGACCCTGTGCCTCATGGGGACAGTCCAGTCCGAACTGCCAAGCTATGTCTTCCCTGGACCAGAATCAAGCATCCTAGGACTGTTTTCTGGCTATCAGCTGTCATCAGCCAGTATGGCTTGAATCCAGTGGCATGGAAAGCACAGGACTCACGTCTTAGCATACAGTCACACTCGGGGTGACAAATGCAAAAACAACAATTGATGGACGGAATGTTGCACGGTGGCAAAACATTCAACCCCAGTCACAGATCTGGGTGTAATCCATTGTTATTTTGCTCACCACACCACCCCAGTTCAAACATGACCATATGCAAATAAGTCTAGACCCTGTGCCTCATGGGAACAGTCCATCCTGAACTGCCAAGCCATTTCTTCCCTGGACCGGAATCAAGCATCCTAACACGGGTTTCTGGCCATCAGCCGTCATCAGCCAGGATAGCTTAAATCCAGTGGCATGGAGAGCACGGGACTCACGTCTTAGCATACCGGTCACACTCGGTGTGACAAATGCAAAAACAACAATTGATGGACGGAATGTTGCACAGTGGCAAAACATTCACCACCAGTCACAGATCTGGGTTTAATCCATTGTTATTTTGCTCACCACACCACCCCAGTTCAGACATGGCCATATGCAAATCAGTCTTGACCCTGTGCCTCATGGGAACAGTCCAGCCGAACTGCCAAGCCATGTCTTCCCTGGATAGGAATCAAGCATCCTTGGACCAGTTTCTGACTATCAGTCATCATCAGCCAGGATAGCTTGATTCCAGTGGCATGGAGAGCACGGGACTCAAGTCTAAGCATATGCGTCCAACTCGGGGTGACAAATGCAAAAACATCAATTGATGGACGGAATGTTGCACAATGGTAAACTATTCACACCCAGTCACAGATCTGGGTTTAATCCATCGTTATTTTTCTCACCACACCACCCCAGGTCAGACATGGCCATATGCAAATCAATCTTGACCCTGTGCCTCATGGGAACAGTCGAACCCAAACTGCCAAGGCATGCCTTCCCTGGACCGGAATCAAGCATCCTAGGACCGGCTTCTGGCTATCAGCCATCATCAGCCAGGATAGCTTGATTCCAGTGGCATGAAGAGCACGGGACTCACGTCTGAGCATACCCGTCCCACTCGGGGTGACAAATGCAAAAACAACAATTGATGGATGGAATTTTGCACAATGGCAAAACATTCACCCCAGTCGAAGATCTGGGTTTAATCCATTGTTATTTTGCTCACCACACCACCCCATTTCAGACATGGCCATATGCAAATCAGTCTTGACCCTGTGCCTCATGGGAACAGTCCAGCCCGAACTGCCAAGCCATGTCTTCCCTGGACCGGAATCAAGCATCCTAGGACCGGTTTCTGGCTATCAGCCATCTTCAGCCAGGATAGCTTGATTCCAGTGGCATGGAGAGCATGGGACTCACGTCTGAGCATACCCGTCCCACTCGGGGTGACAAATGCAAAAACAACAATTGATGGATGGAATTTTGCACATTGGCAAAACATTCACCCCAGTGACAGATCTGGGTTTAATCCATCGTTATTTTGCTCACCACACCACCCCAGTTCAGACATGGCCATATGCAAATCAGTCTTGACTCTGTGCCTCATGGGAACAGTCCAGCCCGAACTGCCAAGCCATATCTTCCCTGGACCGGAATCAAGCATCCTAGGACCAGTTTCTGACTATCAGCCGTCATCAGCGAGGATAGCTTGATTCCAGTGGCATGGAGAGCACAGGACTCACGTCTTAGCATACCGGTCACACACGGTGTGACAAATGCAAAAACAATAATTGATGGACGGAATGTTGCACAGTGGCAAAACATTCACCCCCAGTCACAGATCTGGGTTTAATCCATTGTTATTTTGCTCACCACACCACCCCAGTTCAGACATGGCCATATGCAAATCAGTCTTGACCCTGTGCCTCATGGGAACAGTCCAGCCGAACTGCCAAGCCATGTCTTCCCTGGACTGGAATCAAGCATCCTAGGACCTGTTTCTGACTATCAGTCGTCATCAGCCAGGATAGCTTGATTCCAGTGGCATGGAGAGCACGGGACTCACGTCTGAGCATACCTGTCCCACTCTAGGTGACAAATGCAAAAACAACAATTGATGGACGGAATGTTGTACAATGGCAAAACATTCACCCCCCACAGATCTGGGTTTAATCCATTGTTATTTTGCTCACCACACCACCCCATTTCAGACATGGCCATATGCAAATCAATCTTGACCCTGTGCCTCATGGGAACAGTCCAGCCCGAACTGCCAAGCCATTTCTTCACTGGACCGGAATCAAGAGATCCTAAAACGGGTTTCTGGCTATCAGCCGTCATCAGCCAGGATAGCTTGAATCCAGTGGCATGGAGAGCACTGGACTCACGTCTTAGCATACCGGTCACACACGGTGTGACAAATGCAAAAACAACAATTGATGGACGGAATGTTGCACAGTGGCAAAACATTCACCCCCAGTCACAGATCTGGGTTTAATCCATTGTTATTTTGCTCACCACACCACCCCAGTTCAGACATGGCCATATGCAAATCAGTCTTGACCCTGTGCCTCATGGGAACAGTCCAGCCGAACTGCCAAGCCATGTCTTCCCTGGACTGGAATCAAGCATCCTAGGACCTGTTTCTGACTATCAGTCGTCATCAGCCAGGATAGCTTGATTCCAGTGGCATGGAGAGCACGGGACTCACGTCTGAGCATACCTGTCCCACTCGGGTGACAAATGCAAAAACAACAATTGATGGACGGAATGTTGTACAATGGCAAAACATTCACCCCCAACAGATCTGGGTTTAATCCATTGTTATTTTGCTCACCACACCACCCCATTTCAGACATGGCCATATGCAAATCAATCTTGACCCTGTGCCTCATGGGAACAGTCCAGCCCGAACTGCCAAGCCATTTCTTCACTGGACCGGAATCAAGAGACCCTAAAACGGGTATCTGGCTATCAGCCGTCATCAGCCAGGATAGCTTGAATCCAGTGGCATGGAGAGCACTGGACTCACGTCTTAGCATACCGGTCACACATGGTGTGACACATGCAAAAACAACAATTGATGGACGGAATGTTGCACAGTGGCAAAACATTCACCCCCAGTTACAGATCTGGGTTTAATCCATTGTTATTTTGCTCACCACACCACCCCAGTTCAGACATGGCCATATGCAAATCAGTCTTGACCCGGTGCCTCATGGGAACAGTCCAGCCGAACTGCCAAGCCATGTCTTCCCTGGACTGGAATCAAGCATCCTAGGACCTGTTTCTGACTATCAGTCATCATCAGCCAGGATAGCTTGATTCCAGTGGCATGGAGAGCACGGGACTCAAGTCTGAGCATACCCGTCACACTCGGGTGACAAATGCAAAAACATCAATTGATGGACGGAACGTTGCACAATGGCAAAACATTCATCACCGGTCACAGATCTAGGTTTAATCCATTGTTATTTTGCTCACCACACCACCCCTGTTCAGACATGGCCATATGCAAATCAGTTTTGACCCTGTGCCTCATGGGGACAGTCCAGTCCGAACTGCCAAGCCATGTCTTCCCTGGACCAGAATCAAGCATCCTAGGACTGTTTTCTGGCTATCTGCTGTCATCAGCCAGTATGGTTTAATCCAGTGGCATGGAAAGCACAGGACTCGAGTCTTAGCATACAGTCACACTCGGGGTGACAAATGCAAAAACATCAATTGATGGACCGAATGTTGCACAGTGGCAAAACATTCAACCCCAGTCACAGATCTGGGTGTAATCCATTGTTATTTTGCTCACCACACCACCCCAGTTCAAACATGACCATATGCAAATAAGTCTTTACCCTGTCCCTCATGGGAACAGTCCAGCCTGAACTGCCAAGACATTTCTTCCCTGGACCGGAATCAAGCATCCTAACACGGGTTTCTGTCTATCAACCGTCATCAGCCAGGATAGCTTGAATCCAGTGGTATGGAGAGCACAGGACTCACGTCTTAGTATACCGGTCACACTCGGTGTGACAAATGCAAAAACAACAATTGATGGACGGAATGTTGCACAGTGGCAAAGCATTCACCACCAGTCACAGATCTGGGTTTAATCCATTGTTATTTTGCTCACCACACCACCCCAGTTCAGACATGGCCATATGCAAATCAGTCTTGACCCTGTGCCTCATGGGAACAGTCCAGCCGAACTGCCAAGCCATGTCTTCCCTGGATAGGAATCAAGCATCCTTGGACCAGTTTCTGACTATCAGTCATCATCAGCCAGGATAGCTTGATTCCAGTGGCATGGAGAGCACGGGACTCAAGTCTAAGCATACCCGTCCCACTCGGGGTGACAAATGCAAAAACAACAATTGATGGATGGAATTTTGCACAATGGCAAACTATTCACACCCAGTCACAGATCTGGGTTTAATCCATCGTTATTTTGCTCACCACACCACCCCAGGTCAGACATGGCCTTATGCAAATCAGTCTTGACCCTGTGCCTCATGGGAACAGTCCAACCCGAACTGCCAAGCCATGCCTTCCCTGGACCGGAATCAAGCATCCTAGGACCGGCTTCTGGCTATCAGCCATCATCAACCAGGATAGCTTGATTCCAGTGGCATGGAGAGCACGGGACTCAAGTCTAAGCATACCCGTCCCACTCGGGGTGACAAATGCAAAAACAACAATTGATGGATGGAATTTTGCACAATCGCAAACTATTCACACCCAGTCACGGATCTGGGTTTAATCCATTGTTATTTTGCTCACCACACCACCCTAGTTCAGACATGGCCATATGCAAATCAGTCTTGACCCTGTGCCTCATGGGAACAGTCCAGCCGAACTGCCAAGCCATGTCTTCCCTGGATAGGAATCAAGCATCCTTGGACCGGTTTCTGACTATCAGTCATCATCAGCCAGGATAGCTTGATTCCAGTGGCATGGAGAGCACGGGACTCAAGTCTAAGCATACCCGTCCCACTCGGGGTGACAAATGCAAAAACAACAATTGATGGATGGAATTTTGCACAATGGCAAACTATTCACACCCAGTCACAGATCTGGGTTTAATCCATCGTTATTTTGCTCACCACACCACCCCAGGTCAGACATGGTCATATCCAAATCAGTCTTGACCCTGTGCCTCATGGGAACAGTCCAACCCGAACTGCCAAGCCATGCCTTCCCTGGACCGGAATCAAGCATCCTAGGACCGGCTTCTGGCTATCAGCCATCATCAGCCAGGATAGCTCGATTCCAGTGGCATGAAGAGCACGGGACTCACGTCTGAGCATACCCGTCCCACTCGGGGTGACAAATGCAAAAACAACAATTGATGGATGGAATTTTGCACAATGGCAAAACATTCACCCCAGTCAAAGATCTGGGTTTAATCCATCATTATTTTGCTCACCACACCACCCCAGTTCAGACATGGCCATATGCAAATCAGTTTTGACCCTGTGCCTCATGGGAACTGTCCAGCCGAACTGCCAAGCCATGTCTTCCCTGGACCGGAATCGAGCATCCTAGGACCGTTTTCTGGCTATCAGCTGTCATCAGCCAGTATGGCTTGAATCGAGTGGCATGGAAAGCACAGGACTCGCGTCTTAGCATACAGTCACACTCGGGGTGACAAATGCAAAAACAACAATTGATGGACGGAATGTTGCACAGTGGCAAAACATTCAACCCCAGTCACAGATCTGGGTTTAATCCATTGTTATTTTGCCCACCACACCACCCCAGTTCAGACATGGCCATATGCAAATCAGTCTTGACCCTGTGCCTCATGGGAACAGTCCAGCCGAACTGCCAAGCTATGTCTTCCCTGGACCGGAATCAAGCATCTTAGGACCAGTTTCTGACTATCAGTCATCATCAGCCAGGATAGCTTGATTCCAGTGGCATGGAGAGCACGGGACTCAAGTCTGAGCATACCCGTCACACTCGGGGTGACAAATGCAAACACAACAATTGATGGACGGAACGTTGCACAATGGCAAAACATTCATCACCGATCACAGATCTAGGTTTAATCTATCGTTATTTTGCTCACCACCCTACTTCAGACATGGCCATATGCAAATCAGTCTTGATCCTGTGCCTCATGGGAACAGTCCAGCCCGAACTGCAAAGCCACGTCTTCCCTGGACCGGAATCAAGCATCCTAGGACCAGTTTCTGACTATCAGTCGTCATCAGCCAGGATAGCTTGATTCCAGTGGCATGAAGAGTACGGGACTCACGTCTGAGCATACCCGTCCCACTCGGGGTGACAAATGCAAAAACAACAATTGATGGACGGAATTTTGCACAATGGCAAAACATTCACCCCAGTCACAGATCTGGGTTTAATCCATCGTTATTTTGCTCACCACACCACCCCAGTTCAGACATGGCCATATGCAAATCAGTTTTGACCCTGTGCCTCATGGGGACAGTCCATTCCGAACTGCCAAGCCATGTCTTCCCTGGACCAGAATCAAGCATCCTACGACTGTTTTCTGGCTATCAGCTGTCCTCAGCCAGTATGGCTTGAATCCAGTGGCATGGAAAGCACAGGACTCGCGTCTTAGCATACAGTCACACTCGGGGTGACAAATGCAAAAACAACAATTGATGGACGGAATGTTGCACAGTGGCAAAACATTCAACCCCAGTCACAGATCTGGGTGTAATCCATTGTTATTTTGCTCACCACACTACCCCAGTTCAAACATGACCATATGCAAATAAGTCTTTACCCTGTCCCTCATGGGAACAGTCCAGCCTGAACTGCCAAGACATTTCTTCCCTGGACCGGAATCAAGCATCCTAACACGGATTTCTGGCTATCAACCGTCATCAGCCAGGATAGCTTGAATCCAGTGGTATGGAGAGCACATGACTCACGTCTTAGCTTACTGGTCACACTCGGTGTGACAAATGCAAAAACAACAATTGATGGACGGAATGTTGCACAGTGGCAAAACATTCACCACCAGTCACAGATCTGGGTTTAATCCATTGTTATTTTGCTCACCACACCACCCCAGTTCAGACATGGCCATATGCAAATCAGTCTTGACCCTGTGCCTCATGGGAACAGTCCAGCCGAACTGCCAAGCCATGTCTTCCCTGGACCGGAATCAAGCATCCTGGGACCAGTTTCTGACTATCAGTCATCATCAGCCAGGATAGCTTGATTCCAGTGGCATGGAGAGCACAGGACTCACGTCTTGGCATACCGGTCACACTCGGTGTGACAAATGCAAAAAAGACAATTGATGGACGGAATGTTGCACAATGGCAAAACATTCACCCCAGTCAAAGATCTGGGTTTAATCCATCGTTATTTTGCTCACCACACCACCCCAGTTCAGACATGGCCATATGCAAGTCAGTCTTGACCCTGTGCCTCATGGGAACAGTCCAGCCGTACTGCCAAGCCATGTCTTCCCTGGACCGGAATCAAGCATCCTAGGACCAGTTTCTGACTATCAGTCATCATCAGCCAGGATAGCTTGATTCCAGTGGCATGGAGAGCACGGGACTCACGTCTGAGCATACCTGTCCCACTCGGGGTGACAAATGCAAAAACAAAAAATTGATGGACGGAATGTTGCACAATGGCAAAACATTCACCCCCCACAGATCTGGGTTTAATCCATTGTTATTTTGCTCACCACACCACCCCATTTCAGACATGGCCATATGCAAATCAGTCTTGACCCTGTGCCTCATGAGAACAGTCCAGCCCGAACTGCCAAGCCATTTCTTCACTGGACCGGAATCAAGAGATCCTAAAACAGGTTTCTGGCTATCAGCCGTCATCAGCCAGGATAGCTTGAATCCAGTGGCATGGAGAGCACAGGACTCACGTCTTAGCATACCGGTCACACACGGTGTGACAAATGCAAAAACAACAATTGATGGACGGAATGTTGCACAGTGGCAAAACATTTACCCCCAGTCACAGATCTGGGTTTAATCCATTATTATTTTGCTCACCACACCACCCCAGTTCAGACATGGCCATATGCAAACCAGTCTTGACCCAGTGCCTCATGGGAACAGTCCAGCCGAACCGCCAAGCCATGTCTTCCCTGGACTGGAATCAAGCATCCTAGGACCTGTTTCTGACTATCAGTCGTCATCAGCCAGGATAGCTTGATTCCAGTGGCATGGAGAGCACGGGACTCAAGTCTGAGCATACCCGTCACACTCGGGTGACAAATGCAAAAACAACAATTGATGGACGGAACGTTGCACAATGGCAAAACATTCATCACCGGTCACATATCTAGGTTTAATCCATTGTTATTTTGCTCACCACACCACCCCAGTTCAGACATGGCCATATGCAAATCAGTTTTGACCCTGTGCCTCATGGGGACAGTCCAGTCGGAACCGCCAAGCCATGTCTTCCCTGGACCAGAATCAAGCATCCTAGGACTGTTTTCTGGCTATCAGCTGTCATCAGCCAGTATGTCTTGAATCCAGTGGCATGGAAAGCACAGGACTCGCGTCTTAGCATACAGTCACACCAGGGGTGACAAATGCAAAAACAACAATTGATGGACGGAATGTTGCACAGTGGCAAAACATTCAACCCCAGTCACAGATCTGGGTGTAATTCATTGTTATTTTGCTCACCACACCACCCCAGTTCAAACATGACCATATGCAAATAAGTCTTTACCCTGTCCCTCATGGGAACAGTCCAGCCTGAACTGCCAAGACATTTCTTCCCTGGACCGGAATCAAGCATCCTAACACGGGTTTCTGTCTATCAACCGTCATCAGCCAGGATAGCTTGAATCCAGTGGTATGGAGAGCACAGGACTCACGTCTTAGTATACCGGTCACACTCGGTGTGACAAATGCAAAAACAACAATTGATGGACGGAATGTTGCAGAGTGGCAAAACATTCACCACCAGTCACAGATCTGGGTTTAATCCATTGTTATTTTGCTCACCACACCACCCCAGTTCAGACATGGCCATATGCAAATCAGTCTTGACCCTGTGCCTCATGGGAACAGTCCAAGCCCGAACTGCCAAGCCATGTCTTCCCTGGACTGGAATCAAGCATCCTAGGACCTGTTTCTGACTATCAGTCATCATCAGCCAGGATAGCTTGATTCCAGTGGCATGAAGAGCACGGGACTCACGTCTGAGCATACCCGTCACACTCGGGGTGACAAATGCAAAAACAACAATTGATGGACGGAACGTTGCGCAATGGCAAAACATTCATCACCGGTCACAGATCTAGGTTTAATCTATCGTTATTTTGCTCACCACCCTACTTCAGACATGGCCATATGCAAATCAGTCTTGACCCTGTGCCTCATGGGAACAGTCCAGCCCGAACTGCCAAGCCACGTCTTCCCTGGACCGGAATCAAGCATCCTAGGACCGGCTTCTGGCTATCAGCCATCATCAGACAGGATAGCTTGATTCCAGTGGCATGAAGAGCACAGGACTCACGTCTGAGCGTACCCGTCCCACTCGGGGTGACAAATGCAAAAACAACAATTGATGGACGGAATTTTGCACAATGGCAAAACATTCACCCCAGTCACAGATCTGGGTTTAATCCATCGTTATTTTGCTCACCACACCACCCCAGTTCAGACATGGCCATATGCAAATCAGTTTTGACCCTGTGCCTCATGGGGACAGTCCAGTCCGAACTGCCAAGCCATGTCTTCCCTGGACCAGAATCAAGCATCCTAGGTCTGTTTTCTGGCTATTAGCTGTCAACAGCCAGTATGGCTTGAATCCAGTGGCATGGAAAGCACAGGACTCACGTCTTAGCATACAGTCACACTCGGGGTGAAAAATGCAAAAACAACAATTGATGGACGTAATGTTGCACAGTGGCAAAACATTCAACCCCAGTCACAGATCTGGGTGTAATCCATTGTTATTTTGCTCACCACACCACCCCAGTTCAAACATGACCATATGCAAATAAGTCTAGACCCTGTACCTCATGAGAATAGTCCAGCCTGAACTGCCAAGCCATTTCTTCCCTGGACCGGAATCAAGCATCCTAACACGGGTTTCTGTCTATCAACCGTCATAAGCCAGGATAGCTTGAATCCAGTGGTATGGAGAGCACAGGACTCACGTCTTAGTATACCGGTCACACTCGGTGGGACAAATGCAAAAACAACAATTGATGGACGGAATGTTGCACAGTGGCAAAACATTCACCACCAGTCACAGATCTGGGTTTAATCCATTGTTATTTTGCTCACCACACTACCCCAGTTCAGACATGGCCATATGCAAATCAGTCTTGACCCTGTGCCTCATGGGAACAGTCCAAGCCCGAACTGCCAAGCCATGTATTCCCTGGACTGGAATCAAGCATCCTAGGACCTTTTTCTGACTATCAGTCATCATCAGCCAGGATAGCTTGATTCCAGTGGCATGGAGAGCACGGGACTCACGTCTGAGCATACCCGTCACACTTGGGGTGACAAATGCAAAAACAACAATTGATGGACGGAACGTTGCACAATGGTTAAACATTCATCACCGGTCACAGATCTAGGTTTAATCTATCGTTATTTTGCTCACCACCCTACTTCAGACATGGCCATATGCAAATCAGTCTTGACCCTGTGCCTCATGGGAACAGTCCAGCCCGAACTGCCAAGCCATGTCTTCCCTGGACCAGAATCAAGCATCCTAGGACTGTTTTCTGGCTATCAGCTGTCATCAGCCAGTATGGCTTGAATCCAGTGGCATGGAAAGCACAGGACTCACGTCTTAGCATACAGTCACACTCGGGGTGACAAATGCAAAAACAACAATTGATGGACGGAATGTTGCACAGTGGCAAAACATTCAACCCCAGTCACAGATCTGGGTGTAATCCATTGTTATTTTGCTCACCACACCACCCCAGTTCAAACATGACCATATGCAAATAAGTCTAGACCCTGTGCCTCATGGGAACAGTCCAGCCTGAACTGCCAAGCCATTTCTTTTCTGGACCGGAATCAAGCATCCTAACACGGGTTTCTGGCTATCAGCCGTCATCAGCCAGGATAGCTTGAATCCAGTGGCATGGAGAGCACGGGACTCACGTCTTAGCATACCGGTCACACACGGTGTGACAAATGCAAAAACTACAATTGATGGACGGAATGTTGTACAGTGGCAAAACATTCACCCCCAGTCACAGATCTGGGTTTAATCCATTGTTATTTTGCTCACCACACCACCCCAGTTCAGACATGGCCATATGCAAATCAGTCTTGACCCTGTGCCTCATTGGAACAGTCCAGCCGAACTGCCAAGCCATGTCTTCCCTGGACTGGAATCAAGCATCCTAGGACCTGTTTCTGACTATCAGTCGTCATCAGCCAGGATAGCTTGATTCCAGTGGCATGGAGAGCACGGGACTCACGTCTGAGCATACCTGTCCCACTCGGGGTGACAAATGCAAAAACAACAATTGATGGACGGAATGTTGCACAATGGCAAAACATTCACCCCCCACAGATCTGGGTTTAATCCATTGTTATTTTGCTCACCACACCACCCCATTTCAGACATGGCCATATGCAAATCAGTCTTGACCCTGTGCCTCATGGGAACAGTCCAGCCCGAACTGCCAAGCCATTTCTTCACTAGACCGGAATCAAGAGATCCTAAAACGGGTTTCTGGCTATCAGCCTTCATCAGCCAGGATAGCTTGAATCCAGTGGCATGGAGAGCACTGGACTCACGTCTTAGCATACCGGTCACACACGGTGTGACAAATGCAAAAACAACAATTGATGGACGGAATGTTGCACAGTGGCAAAACATTCACCCCCAGTCACAGATCTGGGTTTAATCCATTGTTATTTTGCTCACCACACCACCCCAGTTCAGACATGGCCATATGCAAATCAGTCTTGACCCGGTGCCTCATGGGAACAGTCCAGCCGAACTGCCAAGCCATGTCTTCCCTGGACTGGAATCACGCATGCTAGGACCTGTTTCTGACTATCAGTCGTCATGGGCCAGGATAGCTTGATTCCAGTGGCATGGAGAGCACGGGACTCAAGTCTGAGCATGCCCGTCACACTCGGGTGACAAATGCAAAAACAACAATTGATGGACGGAACGTTGCACAATGGCAAAACATTCATCACCGGTCACAGATCTAAGTTTAATCCATTGTTATTTTGCTCACCACACCACCCCAGTTCAGACATGGCCATATGCAAATCAGTTTTGACCCTGTGCCTCATGGGGACAGTCCAGTCCGAACTGCCAAGCCATGTCTTCCCTGGACCAGAATCAAGCATCCTAGGACCAGTTTCTGACTATCAGTCATAATCAGCCAGGATAGCTTGATTCCAGTGGCATGGAGAGCACGGGACTCAAGTCTAAGCATACCCGTCCCACTCGGGGTGACAAATGCAAAAACAACAATTGATGGATGGAATGTTGCACAATGGCAAACTATTCACACCCAGTCACAGATCTGGGTTTAATCCATCGTTATTTTGCTCACCACACCACCCCAGGTCAGACATGGCCATATGCAAATCAGTCTTGAACCTGTGCCTCATGGAAACAGTCCAGCCCGAACTGCTAAGCCATGTCTTTCCTGGACTGGAATCAAGCATCCTAGGACCGGTTTCTGGCTATCAGCCATCATCAGCCAGGATAGCTTGATTCCAGTGGCATGGAGAGCACGGGACTCACGTCTGAGCATACCTGTCCCACTCGGGGTGACAAATGCAAAAACAACAATTGATGGACGGAATGTTGCACAACGGCAAAACATTCACCCCCCACAGATCTGGGTTTAATCCATTGTTATTTTGCTCACCACACCACCCCATTTCAGACATGGCCATATGCAAATCAGTCTTGACCCTGTGCCTCATGGGAACAGTCCAGCCCGAACTGCCAAGCAATGTCTTCCCTGGACCGGAATCAAGCATCCTAGGACCGGTTTCTGGCTATCAGCCATCATCAGCCAGGATAGCTTGATTCCAGGGGCATGGAGAGCATGGGACTCACGTCTGAGCATACCCGTCCCACTCGGGGTGACAAATGCAAAAACAACAATTGATGGACGGTATTTTGCACATTGGCAAAACATTCACCCCAGTCACAGATCTGGGTTTAATCCATCGTTATTTTGCTCACCACACCACCCCAGTTCAGACATGGCCATATGCAAATCAGTCTTGACCCTGTGCCTCATGGGATTAGTCCAGCCCGAACTGCCAAGCCATGTCTTCCCTGGACCGGAATCAAGCATCCTAGGACCAGTTTCTGACTATCAGCCGTCATCAGCCAGGATAGCTTGATTCCAGTGGCATGGAGAGCACAGGACTCACGTCTTAGCATACCGGTCACACACGGTGTGACAAATGCAAAAACAACAATTGATGGACGGAATGTTGTACAGTGGCAAAACATTCACCCCCAGTCACAGATCTGGGTTTAATCCATTGTTATTTTGCTCACCACACCACCCCAGTTCAGACATGGCCATATGCAAGTCAGTCTTGACCCTGTGCCTCATGGGAACAGTCCAGCCGTACTGCCAAGCCATGTCTTCCCTGGACCGGAATCAAGCATCCTAGGACCAGTTTCAGACTATCAGTCATCATCAGCCAGGATAGCTTGATTCCAGTGGCATGGAGAGCACGGGACTCACGTCTGAGCATACCTGTCCCACTCGGGGTGACAAATGCAAAAACAAAAAATTGATGGACGGAATGTTGCACAATGGCAAAACATTCACCCCCCACAGATCTGGGTTTAATCCATTGTTATTTTGCTCACCACACCACCCCATTTCAGAGATGGCCATATGCAAATCAGTCTTGACCCTGTGCCTCATGAGAACAGTCCAGCCCGAACTGCCAAGCCATTTCTTCACTGGACCGGAATCAAGAGATCCTAAAACAGGTTTCTGGCTATCAGCCGTCATCAGCCAGGATAGCTTGAATCCAGTGGCATGGAGAGCACAGGACTCACGTCTTAGCATACCGGTCACACACGGTGTGACAAATGCAAAAACAACAATTGATGGACGGAATGTTGCACAGTGGCAAAACATTTACCCCCAGTCACAGATCTGGGTTTAATCCATTATTATTTTGCTCACCACACCACCCCAGTTCAGACATGGCCATATGCAAACCAGTCTTGACCCGGTGCCTCATGGGAACAGTCCAGCCGAACCGCCAAGCCATGTCTTCCCTGGACTGGAATCAAGCATCCTAGGACCTGTTTCTGACTATCAGTCGTCATCAGCCAGGATAGCTTGATTCCAGTGGCATGGAGAGCACGGGACTCAAGTCTGAGCATACCCGTCACACTCGGGTGACAAATGCAAAAACAACAATTGATGGACGGAACGTTGCACAATGGCAAAACATTCATCACCGGTCACATATCTAGGTTTAATCCATTGTTATTTTGCTCACCACACCACCCCAGTTCAGACATGGCCATATGCAAATCAGTTTTGACCCTGTGCCTCATGGGGACAGTCCAGTCGGAGCCGCCAAGCCATGTCTTCCCTGGACCAGAATCAAGCATCCTAGGACTGTTTTCTGGCTATCAGCTGTCATCAGCCAGTATGTCTTGAATCCAGTGGCATGGAAAGCACAGGACTCGCGTCTTAGCATACAGTCACACCAGGGGTGACAAATGCAAAAACAACAATTGATGGACGGAATGTTGCACAGTGGCAAAACATTCAACCCCAGTCACAGATCTGGGTGTAATTCATTGTTATTTTGCTCACCACACCACCCCAGTTCAAACATGACCATATGCAAATAAGTCTTTACCCTGTCCCTCATGGGAACAGTCCAGCCTGAACTGCCAAGACATTTCTTCCCTGGACCGGAATCAAGCATCCTAACACGGGTTTCTGTCTATCAACCGTCATCAGCCAGGATAGCTTGAATCCAGTGGTATGGAGAGCACAGGACTCACGTCTTAGTATACCGGTCACACTCGGTGTGACAAATGCAAAAACAACAATTGATGGACGGAATGTTGCAGAGTGGCAAAACATTCACCACCAGTCACAGATCTGGGTTTAATCCATTGTTATTTTGCTCACCACACCACCCCAGTTCAGACATGGCCATATGCAAATCAGTCTTGACCCTGTGCCTCATGGGAACAGTTCAAGCCCGAACTGCCAAGCCATGTCTTCCCTGGACTGGAATCAAGCATCCTAGGACCTGTTTCTGACTATCAGTCATCATCAGCCAGGATAGCTTGATTCCAGTGGCATGAAGAGCACGGGACTCACGTCTGAGCATACCCGTCACACTCGGGGTGACAAATGCAAAAACAACAATTGATGGACGGAACGTTGCGCAATGGCAAAACATTCATCACCGGTCACAGATCTAGGTTTAATCTATCGTTATTTTGCTCACCACCCTACTTCAGACATGGCCATATGCAAATCAGTCTTGACCCTGTGCCTCATGGGAACAGTCCAGCCCGAACTGCCAAGCCACGTCTTCCCTGGACCGGAATCAAGCATCCTAGGACCGGCTTCTGGCTATCAGCCATCATCAGACAGGATAGCTTGATTCCAGTGGCATGAAGAGCACAGGACTCACGTCTGAGCGTACCCGTCCCACTCGGGGTGACAAATGCAAAAACAACAATTGATGGACGGAATTTTGCACAATGGCAAAACATTCACCCCAGTCACAGATCTGGGTTTAATCCATCGTTATTTTGCTCACCACACCACCCCAGTTCAGACATGGCCATATGCAAATCAGTTTTGACCCTGTGCCTCATGGGGACAGTCCAGTCCGAACTGCCAAGCCATGTCTTCCCTGGACCAGAATCAAGCATCCTAGGTCTGTTTTCTGGCTATTAGCTGTCAACAGCCAGTATGGCTTGAATCCAGTGGCATGGAAAGCACAGGACTCACGTCTTAGCATACAGTCACACTCGGGGTGACAAATGCAAAAACAACAATTGATGGACGTAATGTTGCACAGTGGCAAAACATTCAACCCCAGTCACAGATCTGGGTGTAATCCATTGTTATTTTGCTCACCACACCACCCCAGTTCAAACATGACCATATGCAAATAAGTCTAGACCCTGTACCTCATGAGAATAGTCCAGCCTGAACTGCCAAGCCATTTCTTCCCTGGACCGGAATCAAGCATCCTAACACGGGTTTCTGTCTATCAACCGTCATAAGCCAGGATAGCTTGAATCCAGTGGTATGGAGAGCACAGGACTCACGTCTTAGTATACCGGTCACACTCGGTGTGACAAATGCAAAAACAACAATTGATGGACGGAATGTTGCACAGTGGCAAAACATTCACCACCAGTCACAGATCTGGGTTTAATCCATTGTTATTTTGCTCACCACACTACCCCAGTTCAGACATGGCCATATGCAAATCAGTCTTGACCCTGTGCCTCATGGGAACAGTCCAAGCCCGAACTGCCAAGCCATGTATTCCCTGGACTGGAATCAAGCATCCTAGGACCTTTTTCTGACTATCAGTCATCATCAGCCAGGATAGCTTGATTCCAGTGGCATGGAGAGCACGGGACTCACGTCTGAGCATACCCGTCACACTTGGGGTGACAAATGCAAAAACAACAATTGATGGACGGAACGTTGCACAATGGTTAAACATTCATCACCGGTCACAGATCTAGGTTTAATCTATCGTTATTTTGCTCACCACCCTACTTCAGACATGGCCATATGCAAATCAGTCTTGACCCTGTGCCTCATGGGAACAGTCCAGCCCGAACTGCCAAGCCATGTCTTCCCTGGACCAGAATCAAGCATCCTAGGACTGTTTTCTGGCTATCAGCTGTCATCAGCCAGTATGGCTTGAATCCAGTGGCATGGAAAGCACAGGACTCACGTCTTAGCATACAGTCACACTCGGGGTGACAAATGCAAAAACAACAATTGATGGACGGAATGTTGCACAGTGGCAAAACATTCAACCCCAGTCACAGATCTGGGTGTAATCCATTGTTATTTTGCTCACCACACCACCCCAGTTCAAACATGACCATATGCAAATAAGTCTAGACCCTGTGCCTCATGGGAACAGTCCAGCCTGAACTGCCAAGCCATTTCTTTTCTGGACCGGAATCAAGCATCCTAACACGGGTTTCTGGCTATCAGCCGTCATCAGCCAGGATAGCTTGAATCCAGTGGCATGGAGAGCACGGGACTCACGTCTTAGCATACCGGTCACACACGGTGTGACAAATGCAAAAACTACAATTGATGGACGGAATGTTGTACAGTGGCAAAACATTCACCCCCAGTCACAGATCTGGGTTTAATCCATTGTTATTTTGCTCACCACACCACCCCAGTTCAGACATGGCCATATGCAAATCAGTCTTGACCCTGTGCCTCATTGGAACAGTCCAGCCGAACTGCCAAGCCATGTCTTCCCTGGACTGGAATCAAGCATCCTAGGACCTGTTTCTGACTATCAGTCGTCATCAGCCAGGATAGCTTGATTCCAGTGGCATGGAGAGCACGGGACTCACGTCTGAGCATACCGGTCCCACTCGGGGTGACAAATGCAAAAACAACAATTGATGGACGGAATGTTGCACAATGGCAAAACATTCACCCCCCACAGATCTGGGTTTAATCCATTGTTATTTTGCTCACCACACCACCCCATTTCAGACATGGCCATATGCAAATCAGTCTTGACCCTGTGCCTCATGGGAACAGTCCAGCCCGAACTGCCAAGCCATTTCTTCACTAGACCGGAATCAAGAGATCCTAAAACGGGTTTCTGGCTATCAGCCTTCATCAGCCAGGATAGCTTGAATCCAGTGGCATGGAGAGCACTGGACTCACGTCTTAGCATACCGGTCACACACGGTGTGACAAATGCAAAAACAACAATTGATGGACGGAATGTTGCACAGTGGCAAAACATTCACCCCCAGTCACAGATCTGGGTTTAATCCATTGTTATTTTGCTCACCACACCACCCCAGTTCAGACATGGCCATATGCAAATCAGTCTTGACCCGGTGCCTCATGGGAACAGTCCAGCCGAACTGCCAAGCCATGTCTTCCCTGGACTGGAATCACGCATGCTAGGACCTGTTTCTGACTATCAGTCGTCATGAGCCAGGATAGCTTGATTCCAGTGGCATGGAGAGCACGGGACTCAAGTCTGAGCATGCCCGTCACACTCGGGTGACAAATGCAAAAACAACAATTGATGGACGGAACGTTGCACAATGGCAAAACATTCATCACCGGTCACAGATCTAAGTTTAATCCATTGTTATTTTGCTCACCACACCACCCCAGTTCAGACATGGCCATATGCAAATCAGTTTTGACCCTGTGCCTCATGGGGACAGTCCAGTCCGAACTGCCAAGCCATGTCTTCCCTGGACCAGAATCAAGCATCCTAGGACCAGTTTCTGACTATCAGTCATAATCAGCCAGGATAGCTTGATTCCAGTGGCATGGAGAGCACGGGACTCAAGTCTAAGCATACCCGTCCCACTCGGGGTGACAAATGCAAAAACAACAATTGATGGATGGAATGTTGCACAATGGCAAACTATTCACACCCAGTCACAGATCTGGGTTTAATCCATCGTTATTTTGCTCACCACACCACCCCAGGTCAGACATGGCCATATGCAAATCAGTCTTGACCCTGTGCCTCAGGGAAACAGTCCAGCCCGAACTGCTAAGCCATGTCTTTCCTGGACTGGAATCAAGCATCCTAGGACCGGTTTCTGGCTATCAGCCATCATCAGCCAGGATAGCTTGATTCCAGTGGCATGGAGAGCACGGGACTCACGTCTGAGCATACCTGTCCCACTCGGGGTGACAAATGCAAAAACAACAATTGATGGACGGAATGTTGCACAATGGCAAAACATTCACCCCCCACAGATCTGGGTTTAATCCATTGTTATTTTGCTCACCACACCACCCCATTTCAGACATGGCCATATGCAAATCAGTCTTGACCCTGTGCCTCATGGGAACAGTCCAGCCCGAACTGCCAAGCAATGTCTTCCCTGGACCGGAATCAAGCATCCTAGGACCGGTTTCTGGCTATCAGCCATCATCAGCCAGGATAGCTTGATTCCAGGGGCATGGAGAGCATGGGACTCACGTCTGAGCATACCCGTCCCACTCGGGGTGACAAATGCAAAAACAACAATTGATGGACGGTATTTTGCACATTGGCAAAACATTCACCCCAGTCACAGATCTGGGTTTAATCCATCGTTATTTTGCTCACCACACCACCCCAGTTCAGACATGGCCATATGCAAATCAGTCTTGACCCTGTGCCTCATGGGATTAGTCCAGCCCGAACTGCCAAGCCATGTCTTCCCTGGACCGGAATCAAGCATCCTAGGACCAGTTTCTGACTATCAGCCGTCATCAGCCAGGATAGCTTGATTCCAGTGGCATGGAGAGCACAGGACTCACGTCTTAGCATACCGGTCACACACGGTGTGACAAATGCAAAAACAACAATTGATGGACGGAATGTTGTACAGTGGCAAAACATTCACCCCCAGTCACAGATCTGGGTTTAATCCATTGTTATTTTGCTCACCACACCACCCCAGTTCAGACATGGCCATATGCAAATCAGTCTTGACCCTGTGCCTCATGGGAACAGTCCAGCCGAACTGCCAAGCCATGTTTTCCCTGGACTGGAATCAAGCATCCTAGGACCTGTTTCTGACTATCAGGCGTCATCAGCCAGGATAGCTTGATTCCATTGGCATGGAGAGCACGGGACTCACGTCTGAGCATACCTGTCCCACTCGGGGTGACAAATGCAAAAACAACAATTGATGGACGGAATGTTGCACAATGGCAAAACATTCACCCCCCACAGATCTGGGTTTAATCCATTGTTATTTTGCTCACCACACCACTCCATTTCAGACATGGCCATATGCAAATCAGTCTTGACCCTGTGCCTCATGGGAACAGTCCAGCCCGGACTGCCAAGCCATTTCTTCACTGGACCGGAATCAAGAGATCCTAAAACGGGTTTCTGGCTATCAGCCGTCATCAGCCAGGATAGCTTGAATCCAGTGGCATGGAGAGTACTGGACTTGTAGTGTAGCTCCTATTTTCCCAATAGGCTCTGCGCATTGGAATAGTACCTACAGCAGTAAAGGCCTAGACCAGACGTTAACTAGGTCTACTACTGTCGATACTAGACTTAATTTTTGGGTTTGCCAGCTAAGCTCAGAGTTCGCTAGAAACTTTCTCGAATGTTCAAGGAAGGATTAACTCCCCTGATTAGACAAGAAGGGATTTAGTTTCTGACAACCATAGAACATGACAACTTTGCTCTCCCCTAATCAAGAGTCAATCTCAAGAGTCGTGTGAGCACAAGGCAATTATTTTACTCAGTCAGTACGTGCATTCTTAGTCTCATCAGAATGTAGAGAAAAGGAAGAGACGGGCGTGTTCAATAAAAGGTGTTATTTATTGATCAGTCTCTTTTCTCGTACAAGAGAAATGGATCGATATTATTGCAATACTTATAGTTAAGTAAAGTGCATACATTAAAAGCAATAGTATAAAATAATACTGTAAAAACATTGATATGGTTTCTGAGCCATATGATGTTTTAAAATGATTAAAATATATTTACATACACATATACATTTGACTAAACGTACTCAACTGGTGTTTCTAAATACGCCTACCCCGTGTACCTGACCTAAGTCTAATGCGTGGGCGGGAATAGAAAGTTACAGTTTAAGTTAAGTTTGTTTTTGCCAAGTGAATAACTAAAGAATTCTCTGTGAGGGGTTATTCAGTTCTGTACCTGGAATTTAGGATGGATGAGGAATGGTATCTCTTTCTCTGCTCTCGATATTCCAGGCTGCCTGCGAGGGCTACCCGGAAGCGCCGGTGCTGGGTCTCTCGGCTTGAGATAGCAGCGCGTCTCTCAGCGCGTCAGGAAGGCGGGGCTGCTGCCAGCGGGGTCTGCTTCTGCTCTCGGCTTCGGCAAGTATGGCTGCTCCGTCTTGTCACCACGCGTGTGTTTGCATAGGGCAAGGTCGGCAATATTTATACCTTAAAGGTGCCGGGATTGACGTAAGGATGGACATAGGTACGTCAATAAAGATGTCATACGACTTGCTCGTTAGCACATTCTTTACTAAAGTTCTCTGTGAAATCAAAACAATGGCCGCACGGATTATCCAGGTTGTCATAGGTTTGATTTGTTATGAGAACGTCGTATGCCTTATCAGGGGCTGGAGGAATGTCGCTTGTCTAATTAGATCTCAAGCGTTATGACCTAATCAGATAACACGTTCCTGTGCCGTAGTGTGACTGCGTCAGATAACGGTATCTGCATCATGGGGGATTTCTTGCCTCATGGGCTGACTGTTAGTTAACTAGATAGTTAGTTTAACCAGAATAGGGTCAGGAATAGGGGGATCGATTCAGAACCTATAGAAATACACGACACCCACTCCACGCTAACTATGGTCATATCTACTAATCTATGCATAGTATAACATAGTACAACATACTATAGAGTATAGTGTATACCTTACCACCCCAAAATACATAAATGCATTTCGAAATTTTCAAATATACTGAAAAATTGCAGTCATATATATTGTATGCACTTAAGCTATGAAGTAAATGCAAAAGTAAACACGCATTTTTATGTATTATTGCTCTTTGGTATATGAGTAGTACACATGAAATGGCTCTTAATATAGCTATACAGAAAGGAAAGTCGAGACCATTTCATCACATAATAAAATATTTGTGAACATACCAGCGGGCAGCTAAAGTCTATATAAAGTATCTAAAAATAGAAATCTTAGTTCTCTAGGAATAGTTTCTTACTTTAAGCAGAAGATCAGTGTCCCGGAAAAAAATATATAGAAAAATATTTTAAGGGGCTTGCTGAAAAAAGTTGCTGTCCGTGAACTGGATTGTAATTGTTCATGTGACTTTATTTTTTTAAAAGTTGAAGGCCGAATTCAGGGAACGCCGTGTGCGAGTTTACTCAAAAGTCTCTATTTCTGTTCCGGAGAGAACATCATATCATTCAGGCTTTCGAAAAAACTGTCAACAGCTTCATGGGAAAGTTCCACTAAGTCGGAAATAGGTGTAACCATGCATTCATGCGCATGATTGTCTGCATTGACATTCTGATTTGCATTGCTGACAGAAGGTCGTACCTGTTCGATGCTGCTTTCATCTTGAACTTCACTACCCTTCAATCGCAGTGGTGAAGATTCCAGGAATGCCGTCATCAGGATTGGCAGCCTTTGAGGGCAGCACAAAGCGTGAACCTTGGTAGGAACCAACAGTGTATCTGCATCCACCGGCGCATCCGATTGTAGCGTCAGACAGGTGTCTAACACGCATTCTTCTCCGCATAGCAGACACCTTAGTACAGGTAAAACACACCTTTGCCACATTGGTCGAAATGATAGAAACCAAGTCATGTTTAGGTCTCTAAGCCGGGAGAGTCCCAGGATTTTTGATATCCGGTCCCGGTATCCAATGGCTAGGATCGTATCTTCCATTGTCGCGAGAGTTTGATCTGTGACATGGGTTGCCATAACGAAAAATAAGGACTAGGAATAGGATTCCTGCAATTAGTCCCAGGATCAGGGAAGTCCGCCAAAAATCGAATGGACGAAATCTGGAAAAATACCCAGTATGGCTTTGAATGGTGTTAATGCCATCGAAAATACTGTCTTAAATACATTTGAGACCCCAGTGGTATCAGAAATATTTAAGATTTCGCTCAGGATTTCCGCGAAATGTACGGGGGAATTGGTTGATAATAATGTATGTATCTCTGCAGTCGTCCTTGCGACTTGTAGATCATACGTTTCTTTTGATGACGTGAGCCTTGTAGGCGTCTGAAGAAGCACTGTTTTCATTCTGCTTAAAGTGTCTATTCGAATAGAAGTAATTTTCAAACTGGGCCATGCCCTCGCCTCCCTGTCTGGAAAGGAGCTGGGGAACAAAGCACGTCCACAGCACTTGACCTTCGCCGTCGTAGTGACGAGATAAGGAGTCCCGGGCATAAGACTACAACATCTGCGGTCTACAATATTAATGTAACTCCCAATATAGAGTCTTTGAAAGAATGGTTCTATTTCAGTTGCAGGTGCGCCTTGCTGGTGACATGAAAGGTTGTATGAATTCCCTTCACAGGCTCCGTGCAAACTAATACCGTTACACAGAAGTGTGCCGCTTAGTGACATAGCACAATTGTTGCCACTAAGAAACACTTTCTGTCCTTTATTACTGACACATGCATGTGAATAGGGCAGGTTCCAAGTTGTTTTAAGGTACCCCTTTCCCAATTTCTCGTACATGCCAGCCTGTATATATTTTTGGCAGTATTGAAACCTGAAGGTTGAGATTGGAATATTTATGATTCCGTGGATTATCCATTCACTGACAGGTCGTTCTGACATTGTCAACGGTAATCTTTCTAGTTTTTCAATGCTCAAGATTGTATAATCAGCACCCTTCTGTGCCATACCGATTTGTCTATCAGTAAGGTTAAAGATTTGGAATAGTGACGTTGTGTTGATTAAACGCCAAGGCACATAGCCTGAACGCAGATTTTGTAACGTCCAGCCAAGCTGTACAATAGAACGCAATTGTGACTGACCATGTTGTAATAACAGTAAGTCTTGCGATAATATATCGATTGCTGAAGACACAATGCTGTCCAATGAAAATATTCTGGAGGACAGAGTCATTAACCCATTGTCCACTACAGAAAGTGATTTTTCCAAATTAATACGGTCAATTTCCCGTATTCTTTCTGCTGTTTCAATTTGAGTAACCTTCCAGGCCTCATTGTATGCTGCATATACAGAGGCTGCTATGAAACGCTTATGACGCTGTTTGCGTGGTCCCAGTATGAAATCACGCAAGTCAGCACCATCAGTAAGTAAAGTTAGGTGTTGCTTAATTTCAGGCAGTGTGGAAGTTTGTAGCCATTGAAGGCATAATTTGCCCACACTGTAGGTTGTTATTATCCCTGGGTGATGTCTTTGGGGATATCTAGGGTCTGGCCTCGTCATTATGAAACCCTGTGTTTTATTCAGGAATCTATCTTGACAGTGATTTGTATCTGTGGGCCAGATCAACCATTGTTTCCAATCAGGATGTGTTCTGTTTTGGTTAAGTATATGGTTTATGTCTATTTCTTCATCTGTTTCAGAGCTATTGCTAAACATTGTTGGCTTTGGAATAGACGGGTTATTTAAATCTTTGATTTTGGCTAAGCCAAGACAGGTGGTTTGTTGAACAGTGTCATTTAAAAATATCATTTGTTCTGGGATCATGCAGGCTCTAAACAAAGCTTCTAAACCCTGTACTTGCCATTCTTTTGTACCCCAAACACTTTTCAAATCAACATTTTTGTCCCAATAATCAAATCCAAAAGTATTCATTTTTTCAAAGAATATGTCTGAATATATCAATTTTGTGTTGGTTATCATGGTTTTCATCCCTGTCTTGTTTGACAATTTATAATAAAATGTTTCAGCATTACTAGTGTTAAAACCTTGAAAGTATGAATATTTGTCATAAACGGTTCTAGAGCTCCCTTTTGGAGGTGTAGCACAATGTTCCCATTGATTATAATTTAAAACATTTCTTGGTTGTGCAGATTTATGCAAAAAACTGTTACCATAATGGTTATAGCAATACATACTATCATAATTTGTAGAACCTTGCAAATAATCATGTTTTGTAAATTTAGCAGACATTACTAAGTCAGACATCATATTGTTTATACTTTCAAAGTCCCAATCATCAGCAAATGAGTTTGGTTTTGCAAAGTCACTCAAGGAGATCTTGATTTGGTGTGGATATTTCAGGATCTCGACCGGACCATAAATTTCATAGTCAGTGTTGTCCCAGGCTACCCCACCAGGTATTGGAATTGCTGTGAAGTTGGCTGAAGAAAGTTCTGAAGAAAGTTCTCTTTTCTCAACGTGTGAAGATGTGTGTGGTTTGAGGACCAAGTTGATGTTCTGACTTGCTGTGTCCATTTTAGCATATTTTCCCTCAATGAAGCGTCCCAAAGTAAATACCATGATGAGCCAAAGTATGAGGATAAATGCACCAAAACCCACCCAAAATTCAATCCATGGGGAAACCAGATATGTTTCTTTCAGTTGTTTCAAAAGTTCCTTAGCTTTGTCTTTAAAGGATTTTGATGATGGCTGTGTCTTTTGTTCGCTGAAACCTTCAGAGGAATCATCGAAGTTGATGAAGTAACCAGATGCAGTTCTGTCAATTGTTCCAATTGGTTCAGGATTTTTGTTTCTTGCATTTTCACTTGGAACTTCATTGTAGATTGGTGTGTCTCTGCTAAATGTTTTTATTTGGGTTTTCAGAGGTCTTAGTTCTATTGCATTGTTGCATAGTCCTTGTTGTTCTTCTGTAGGCGTTTCGAATGTGATGAGCCTCTTTGATAGGACCTCTGTACTGGTAGCAAACCTTGGTGTTCTGCTACTTATTGGGAGTCCACTTGGCCTACCGTTTGTTATCGGCCACATGTTGTGGTTTTACCAGGTCGATGGATACAACTCTGTTCTCCTTTTTTCCAGCAAGTGGCGGTAGTACAACTGATCTTGTCCCGTTGACAGACAAGACAGGAACTGCTTTTCTGTAAGAAGGCCCAAATTCCTTCTTTACCGCGATCTTCTCCCTGACTAGATCCCCGACTTTTGGAATCCAGACAGGTCTTGCTGGGACAGGTGGTGATTCTTCAGTGGTCGTTGGCTGTTGTTTCAACTGTATGTTGCTCAGGTCTTTTCTTGTTTTGTTTAAGTCCTGCAAAATAGCCAAACGATCTTTGACATCAAAGGTTTTTTCTATTACCACTGAAGTCTGACTATCAAGGTCAGAGATCAACATCCTAGTTCCGAATAATAATTCGTACGGACTGAATCCCTTCAGAGAATTTCTTGGCAAGTTATTTAGACTACGTTGGACACTTATTAGATGTTTGACCCACCCAGCTCCCGAACCTAATATCCTTTCTATTATAGATTGCTTTCTGCCTTGGTTTTTTCTTTACACCATCCCATACCCTCAGGAAGGAAGTGAGAAGATTCCCGCTGGGCTGTGCTCATTTGGCCATGTTTCCCCCCCAGGCTGGTTTGCCTGAGTGAAAGAAATGGTCGAACGTAGCATGCTCTTAGCGTATATGCCATTTAGACTCGCAAATCTTGTATAACAGTCCGGACGTCAGCCGAGTGCCGTGGATCTACATTATAAGTGGAAACTAGCCTGTATATGTTAATCGCAAGCCATTCTTTTTGCTGGTAATATTATCTGCCTTGATTCGACGAGGTATTAAACTGCTTCTCTCCCCTCTGCGATCTCTGTTGCAGTTTGGGCAGTTTTTTACAAACATGGTGTAGTGCAGGCTCATGCCTGGCCACCAGTACCGTGATTGTAATTCTTCCAGAGAATCTTTTAATTTAAGGTGTCTGAGACCCTCGCCCATGTGTGCGTCTGCGATTAACAAGTTTCTCCTGTCCATGTTTGGAATCACTCTATCCCCCACTCCAGGGATTCGAGCAAAAGGGACGGAGTTTGCATCGATTATGTATGTATAATTGAGTGGATAGTTGATCGGTAACGCTGAGCAGTCGCCTTTTGATGACGTTTTCACTGCCAGCAATGTTTCACCGTCAATGTATTTTAATGTACGCTTTTTTCGATCTACGGGAGCCGATTTAGTGGCTGCCGCTGCGGCTGCTTCAGCCAATGAATTCCCCACAACGTGAACGCCATCACGCTGATGACTCAGTGAGTGTGTCACGTGAGTCTTTGGTAGTTCTTTTTTCAAAAGAGCTACTTGTTCCCAGAGTAGTTTCTGCTTTATTGGTGCATCTGTGTCATCTTTGTAACCGTTCTGAATCCATGTCTGCAAATCCTTGTTATATGCTTTGACGCAGTAATATGAATCTGACACTATAAGTGTCGGGAATTCGCGATCCGCATTATCTAGCGCCATTTTCAAAGCTATTATTTCAGTTTGTAGTTCTGAATTAGTTTCTACTGAGTGTGATTTTGTTAATAGAGGTCTTAGTTTACCTCCGCGCCACACTTCTTTTGTAATCTCACATGTGGGATTGTATGCATGTTCTCCCCAAACGGAGGGTTGAGCATGTCCGTCTGTATAGATTACACAGGCGTAATGTCGTAGAGGCAGAATGTCGATTGGCAGAGGATACTTCTTTTCATATTTTAGATTTTTTTAATTCTTCTAGTTCTCAAAAAATTGTCAACCAGGCTATACTTGATAATTCATATCCTTCGTATAGAATTTTTAGATGGGCAATTCTGGATTTTTTGAAGTTGAATTTGTAACCCTCTGCAGCGAACCCAAGTATTATGGTGTTCACTCTTTTCAAGTGAGTCTCCAAGTCATCATCTGTTAAGTAAATGTCATCGACATAGGATAATGCTTCATCATCATATAGTTGTAGTAATTCTGTTACTCTCGCTGAGAATACCCCTGGGCTGTTCTTGTACCCCTGGGCTAACCGACAGAATTGTTTTTGAGTGCCATTTACTGAGAATGCAGTTAAATATCTGCTTTCTGGTGCTATGTTTTGACAAAAGAATCCATTGGAGATGTCCAAGGTTGTTTTGTATTTTTTGCGCACTATGTTATTCATTAGTGCAGCACTGTGTGAGTTTTGCACTGCAAAGGTTTTGCAACATGTGTTAAGGTGTCGGTAATCCAAAACTAGACGGTACGAATTGTCTGGTTTGGAGACCGGAAACAAAGGATTGTTCATTTGTGAGGTGCAAGTTTCAATCACCCCCTGGTATTCTAGCTGATCTAGTATTTCATTTACTTGTTTTTTAGCTTCTTGCTTAATTGGGTACTGCATTTGTGCAGCTGGTTGTGATTTTAACTGGATTTTGTGAGGAGGAGAATCCTCAGCCCATCCTACATGATTTTTATATAAAGCAGGTGCTAAGGCCACTGCCCACTTTCTAGCAAGTGTGTATTTTTTATGAATCGGTATTTGATTCGAGAAGGCAGGCATAATTACCTCTTCGCCATGAGGGCACTCCCTGACAAACTCTGGTGGCCAGTCTTTTTCAGCTAGAAGGATGTCATAGCCCTTGGATAGGTTATCCCAAAATAGTCCCCTTATTTTCCTAGTCTTATCTCCCTCTATACGTAATGTTATCTCGTATATCTTGTGGGGCTTGCTAACTCTGGTATCTGCAGTTTCCACTTGAAGGTATTCATTCGTGTCCACTGTCTCCAGATGATTCATAAGGACTTTGCGAGCTATGCTCACCTCTGCTGCGCTGTCTAGCATTGTCTGAGCCCACTCTCCGTTTTTCAGTTGTGTCCTCAGTATTCTCGGCATTGTTAACTACCTTGATACTGGCTACCTTCTTTTTAGGAAATTGTAATTTCTTTTTCAGTTGAGCAGGTTCCTTGTCTTTGGACTTGGCGTGCTCTTCTGATCGTCCTCTTCTTTCCGATTTCTGCGAGGAATTCTGAAAAGATTGAGAGGGACGTGTATCAATGTCTTGATATCTATCAGGCTTTTTAACATTATCCCTATTTCTAAGGTTATATCTATTCCCAGAGGGGTCACTCTGCGGTGACCTCTGTCTTAGGTTTGGAGATTTCTCTCTTCGCCTCTGAGACCTTCCTCTGGACTGGAATTTCTTTTCTTTGGGATTGGATTGTTTGTTTCCATCCCAGTTCTTTTTTGGTGAATTATTATTATTAAAAAATATTTTTTCTGAGCTTGTAGTCAGTTGCGGTTTTACTGGTATTCCACCTAGACTATCTCTGCCTAGTTCTTCATAGGATTTTTCTATGATTCTGGCAATTTCAGCTGGTTGGTCTGCTATATCTGTCTCTTTTAACCTCTGGCGGATCGCCACGTTTGCTGCTTCACCTTTTATGTTGGCTAGTAATATAGCCGAAACCTGCTTGAAGTCTTTCAGTAATTTCATACCAAGAGTTAAAGCAGGTTCTGGACCGTATTCATCTTGAATTTGTTTTAGCACATCTGGTATTACCGAAATGGATGGAACACCGTGCGTTTTTGTATAGATGGAAGCAAAGACTGTACCCCAAGTGTCACAGTCCTCAATGTGTGGTGCGATTCCCATTGGGAGACATATAGTCAGAATCCTGTGTTTTTCCAGCGGGGTGGTGTCAGGAAACACCGCCTCTATTTGGGTGATTTTCTGTGCCAACCAGAATGGTATTTGTTCCCGTTTAGCTGGAACTTTACCTAGGCAGGATTGGATGTTCTGTGGTATAATTTTATTTGTGTTCCCCTGGTGAGGGGTCAGCTGTGGAAGTTTAATCGCTGGCTGAATTGTTGAAGTCCGCATTACATACTGAACTAATTGTCTATGAATTTTTAGTAATTGTTTCAGCTGTGTTAATAATTCAGCTGCAGGCATCCTATCGATGTCTGGATGTGGTGTGTATCCGGCTAGGACCGGCCACGTTGCTCCTGGTCTTCCTAAAGGACCGAGCCTTGTAATGTGATTATTATGTTTTAGGGCGCCATCAAATAAGAGCAAATGCTCTTGGAATTTGAGTGGTACTTCCACCTCCTCGAAAGGAGTGTATGTTTCAGGAGGTTCCTCTACTTTATAATAGTGGAAGTACTTTGTTACAGCATTAGCTGCTGGAAAATGTATCCATGTATAGTATACCTCTGTCTGCCGATATTCGTGTGCCTCGATTACGAATATGACTGTGCCACCTCTAGGTGTCAGTCCATTTTCTATAAGTTTTAAGGTTATAGATCTCCTTTTGGCGACCTGGATGAGTATTATATCCTGGTCTGCTGTTTGCATGGTAGCATCAGCATCTGCTATTTCAGTAGCTAATCTAATTGCCTCTCTTTCATCATCACTCTCTGCCATTTTACAGACAGGATGGTATTATGTTTGTTTGCAGATCAGGTTTCTTTATGGAAACAGAGATTAGATGCACAATATTCTGGAACTGTTTTATCCTTCAACGTTGACTTGACCAAAAACCATACATAGGAGTTCCCCCCTGCGAGGTTTTGGAGGATATAACCTTTCACCCACTCCAGACGTCTTTGGAGTATTTGGGAAAAGGGGTCTGAGTGAGAAAGCACGACTGAGTTACTCTAAATGTCTTACATTAGTTTTATCGCCCTTTCCAAACACGTTGGGCGCCATGTAGTGTAGCTCCTATTTTCCCAATAGGCTCTGCGCATTGGAATAGTACCTACAGCAGTAAAGGCCTAGACCAGACGTTAACTAGGTCTACTACTGTCGATACTAGACTTAATTTTTGGGTTTGCCAGCTAAGCTCAGAGTTCGCTAGAAACTTTCTCGAATGTTCAAGGAAGGATTAACTCCCCTGATTAGACAAGAAGGGATTTAGTTTCTGACAACCATAGAACATGACAACTTTGCTCTCCCCTAATCAAGAGTCAATCTCAAGAGTCGTGTGAGCACAAGGCAATTATTTTACTCAGTCAGTACGTGCATTCTTAGTCTCATCAGAATGTAGAGAAAAGGAAGAGACGGGCGTGTTCAATAAAAGGTGTTATTTATTGATCAGTCTCTTTTCTCGTACAAGAGAAATGGATCGATATTATTGCAATACTTATAGTTAAGTAAAGTGCATACATTAAAAGCAATAGTATAAAATAATACTGTAAAAACATTGATATGGTTTCTGAGCCATATGATGTTTTAAAATGATTAAAATATATTTACATACACATATACATTTGACTAAACGTACTCAACTGGTGTTTCTAAATACGCCTACCCCGTGTACCTGACCTAAGTCTAATGCGTGGGCGGGAATAGAAAGTTACAGTTTAAGTTAAGTTTGTTTTTGCCAAGTGAATAACTAAAGAATTCTCTGTGAGGGGTTATTCAGTTCTGTACCTGGAATTTAGGATGGATGAGGAATGGTATCTCTTTCTCTGCTCTCGATATTCCAGGCTGCCTGCGAGGGCTACCCGGAAGCGCCGGTGCTGAGTCTCTCGGCTTGAGATAGCAGCGCGTCTCTCAGCGCGTCAGGAAGGCGGGGCTGCTGCCAGCGGGGTCTGCTTCTGCTCTCGGCTTCGGCAAGTATGGCTGCTCCGTCTTGTCACCACGCGTGTGTTTGCATAGGGCAAGGTCGGCAATATTTATACCTTAAAGGTGCCGGGATTGACGTAAGGATGGACATAGGTACGTCAATAAAGATGTCATACGACTTGCTCGTTAGCACATTCTTTACTAAAGTTCTCTGTGAAATCAAAACAATGGCCGCACGGATTATCCAGGTTGTCATAGGTTTGATTTGTTATGAGAACGTCGTATGCCTTATCAGGGGCTGGAGGAATGTCGCTTGTCTAATTAGATCTCAAGCGTTAGGACCTAATCAGATAACACGTTCCTGTGCCGTAGTGTGACTGCGTCAGATAACGGTATCTGCATCATGGGGGATTTCTTGCCTCATGGGCTGACTGTTAGTTAACTAGATAGTTAGTTTAACCAGAATAGGGTCAGGAATAGGGGGATCGATTCAGAACCTATAGAAATACACGACAGACTCACGTCTTAGCATACCGGTCACACACGGTGCGACAAATGCAAAAACAACAATTGATGGACGGAATGTTGCACAGTGGCAAAACATTCACCCCCAGTTACAGATCTGGGTTTAATCCATTGTTATTTTGCTCACCACACCACCCCAGTTCAGACATGGCCATATGCAAATCAGTCTTGACCCGGTGCCTCATGGGAACAGTCCAGCCGAACTGCCAAGCCATGTCTTCCCTGGACTGGAATCAAGCATCCTAGGACCTGTTTCTGACTATCAGTCGTCATCAGCCAGGATAGCTTGATTCCAGTGGCATGGAGAGCACGGGACTCAAGTCTGAGCATACCCGTCACACTCGGGTGACAAATGCAAAAAACAACAATTGATGGACGGAACGTTGCACAATGGCAAAACATTCATCACCGGTCACAGATCTAGGTTTAATCCATTATTATTTTGCTCACCACACCACCCCAGTTCAGACATGGCCATATGCAAATCAGTTTTGACCCTGTGCCTCATGGGGACAGTCCAGTCCGAACTGCCAAGCCATGTCTTCCGTGGACCAGAATCAAGCATCCTAGGACTGTTTTCTGGCTATCAGCTGTCATCAGCCAGTATGGCTTGAATCCAGTGGCATGGAAAGCACAGGACTCGAGTCTTAGCATACAGTCACACTCGGGGTGACAAATGCAAAAACATCAATTGATGGACGGAATGTTGCACAGTGGCAAAACATTCAACCCCAGTCACAGATCTGGGTGTAATCCATTGTTATTTTGCTCGCCACACCACCCCAGTTCAAACATGACCATATGCAAATAAGTCTTTACCCTGTCCCTCATGGGAACAGTCCAGCCTGAACTGCCAAGACATTTCTTCCCTGGACCGGAATCAAGCATCCTAACACGGGTTTCTGTCTATCAACCGTCATCAGCCAGGATAGCTTGAATCCAGTGGTATGGAGAGCACAGGACTCACGTCTTAGTATACCGGTCACACTCGGTGTGACAAATGCAAAAACAACAATTGATGGACGGAATGTTGCACAGTGGCAAAACATTCACCACCAGTCACAGATCTGGGTTTAATCCATTGTTATTTTGCTCACCACACCACCCCAGTTCAGACATGGCCATATGCAAATCAGTCTTGACCCTGTGCCTCATGGGAACAGTCCAAGCCCGAACTGCCAGGCCATGTCTTCCCTGGACTGGAATCAAGCATCCTAGGACCTGTTTCTGACTATCAATCATCATCAGCCAGGATAGCTTGATTCCAGTGGCATGGAGAGCACGGGACTCACGTCTGAGCATACCCGTCACACTCGGGGTGACAAATGCAAAAACAACAATTGATGGACGGAACGTTGCACAATGGCAAAACATTCATCACCGGTCACAGATCTAGGTTTAATCTATCGTTATTTTGCTCACCACCCTACTTCAGACATGGCCATATGCAAATCAGTCTTGACCCTGTGCCTCATGGGAACAGTCCAGCCCGAACTGCCAAGCCACGTCTTCCCTGGACCGGAATCAAGCATCCTAGGACCGGCTTCTGGCTATCAGCCATCATCAGCCAGGATAGCTTGATTCCAGTGGCATGAAGAGCACGGGACTAACGTCTGAGCGTACCCGTCCCACTCGGGGTGACAAATGCAAAAACAACAATTGATGGACGGAATTTTGCACAATGGCAAAACATTCACCCCAGTCACAGATCTGGGTTTAATCCATCGTTATTTTGCTCACCACACCACCCCAGTTCAGACATGGCCATATGCAAATCAGTTTTGACCCTGTGCCTCATGGGGACAGTCCAGTCCGAACTGCCAAGCCATGTCTTCCCTGGACCAGAATCAAGCATCCTAGGACTGTTTTCTGGCTATCAGCTGTCATCAGCCAGTATGGCTTGAATCCAGTGGCATGGAAAGCACAGGACTCACGTCTTAGCATACAGTCACACTCGGGGTGACAAATGCAAAAACAACAATTGATGGACGGAATGTTGCACAGTGGCAAAACATTCAACCCAAATCACAGATCTGGGTGTAATCCATTGTTATTTTGCTCACCACACCACCCCAGTTCAAACATGACCATATGCAAATAAGTCTAGACCCTGTGCCTCATGGGAACAGTCCAGCCGGAACTGCCAAGCCATTTCTTCCCTGGACCGGAATCAAGCATCCTAACACGGGTTTCTGGCTATCAGCCGTCATCAGCCAGGATAGCTTGAATCCAGTGGCATGGAGAGCACGGGACTCACGTCTTAGCATACCGGTCACACTCGGTGTGACAAATGCAAAAACAACAATTGATGGACGGAATGTTGCACAGTGGCAAAACATTCACCACCAGTCACAGATCTGGGTTTAATCCATTGTTATTTTGCTCACCACACCACCCTAGTTCAGACATGGCCATATGCAAATCAGTCTTGACCCTGTGCCTCATGGGAACAGTCCAGCCGAACTGCCAAGCCATGTCTTCCCTGAATAGGAATCAAGCATCCTTGGACCAGTTTCTGACTATCAGTCATCATCAGCCAGGATAGCTTGATTCCAGTGGCATGGAGAGCACGGGACTCAAGTCTAAGCATACCCGTCCCACTCGGGGTGACAAATGCAAAAACAACAATTGATGGATGGAATGTTGCACAATGGCAAACTATTCACACCCAGTCACAGATCTGGGTTTAATCCATCGTTATTTTGCTCACCACACCACCCCAGGTCAGACATGGCCATATGCAAATCAGTCTTGACCCTGTGCCTCATGGGAACAGTCCAACCCGAACTGCCAAGCCATGCCTTCCCTGGACCGGAATCAAGCATCCTAGGACCGGCTTCTGGCTATCAGCTATCATCAGCCAGGATAGCTTGATTCCAGTGGCATGAAGAGCACGGGACTCACGTCTGAGCATACCCGTCCCACTCGGGGTGACAAATGCAAAAACAACAATTGATGGATGGAATTTTTCACAATGGCAAAACATTCACCCCAGTCAAAGATCTGGGTTTAATCCATCATTATTTTGCTCACCACACCACCCCAGTTCAGACATGGCCATATGCAAATCAGTTTTGACCCTGTGCCTCATGGGAACTGTCCAGCCGAACTGCCAAGCCATGTCTTCCCTGGACCGGAATCGAGCATCCTAGGACCGTTTTCTGGCTATCAGCTGTCATCAGCCAGTATGGCTTGAATCCAGTGGCATGGAAAACACAGGACTCGCGTCTTAGCATACAGTCACACTCGGGGTGACAAATGCAAAAACAACAATTGATGGACGGAATGTTGCACAGTGGCAAAACATTCAACCCCAGTCACTGATCTGGGTTTAATCCATTGTTATTTTGCTCACCACACCACCCCAGTTCAGACATGGCCATATGCAAATCAGTCTTGACCCTGTGCCTCATGGGAACAGTCCAGCCGAACTGCCAAGCTATGTCTTCCCTGGACCGGAATCAAGCATCTTAGGACCAGTTTCTGACTATCAGTCATCATCAGCCAGGATAGCTTGATTCCAGTGGCATGAAGAGCACGGGACTCAAGTCTAAGCATATGCGTCCCACTCGGGGTGACAAATGCAAAAACAACAATTGATGGACGGAATGTTGCACAGTGGCAAAACATTCAACCCCAGTCACAGATCTGGGTTTAATCCATCGTTATTTTGCTCACCACACCACCCCAGGTCAGACATGGCCATATGCAAATCAGTCTTGACCCTGTGCCTCATTGAAACAGTCCAGCCCGAACTGCTAAGCCATGTCTTCCCTGGACTGGAATCAAGCATCCTAGGACCGGATTCTGGCTATCAGCCATCATCAGCCAGGATAGCTTGATTCCAGTGGCAAGGAGAGCACGGGACTCACGTCTGAGCATACCTGTCCCACTCCGGGTGACAAATGCAAAAACAACAATTGATGGACGGAATGTTGCACAATGGCAAAACATTCACCCCCCACAGATCTGGGTTTAATCCATTGTTATTTTGCTCACCACACCACCCACATTTCAGACATGGCCATATGCAAATCAGTCTTGACCCTGTGCCTCATGGGAACAGTCCAGCCCGAACTGCCAAGCCATGTCTTCCCTGGACCGGAATCAAGCATCCTAGGACCTGTTTCTGGCTATCAGCCATCATCAGCCAGGATAGCTTGATTCCAGTGGCATGAAGAGCACGGGACTCACGTCTGAGCATACCCGTCCCACTCGGGGTGACAAATGCAAAAACAACAATTGATGGACGGAATTTTGCACATTGGCAAAACATTCACCCCAGTCACAGATCTGGGTTTCATCCATCGTTATTTTGCTCACCACACCACTCCAGTTCAGACATGGCCACATGCAAATCAGTCTTGACCCTGTGCCTCATGGGAACATTCCAGCCTGTACTGCCAAGCCATTTCTTCCCTGGACCGGAATCAAGCATCCTAAAACGGGTTTCTGGCTATCAGCCGTCATCAGGCAGGATAGCTTGAATCCAGTGGCATGGAGACCACAGGACTCACGTCTTACCATACCGGTCACACACGGTGTGACAAATGCAAAAACAACAATTGATGGACGGAATGTTGCACAGTGGCAAAACATTCACCCCCAGTCACAGATCTGGGTTTAATCCATTGTTATTTTGCTCACCACACCACCCCAGTTCAGACATGGCCATATGCAAATCAGTCTTGACCCTGTGCCTCATGGGAACAGTCCAGCCGAACTGCCAAGCCATGTCTTCCCTGGACTGGAATCAAGCATCCTAGGACCTGTTTCTGACTATCAGTCGTCATCAGCCAGGATAGCTTGATTCCAGTGGCATGGAGAGCACGGGACTCACGTCTGAGCATACCTGTCCCACTCGGGGTGACAAATGCAAAAACAACCATTGATGGACGGAATGTTGCATAATGGCAAAACATTCACCCCCCACAGATCTGGGTTTAATCCATTGTTATTTTGCTCACCACACCACCCCATTTCAGACATGGCCATATGCAAATCAGTCTTGACCCTGTGCCTCATGGGAACAGTCCAGCCCGAACTGCCAAGCCATTTCTTCTCTGGACCGGAATCAAGAGATCCTAAAACGGGTTTCTGGCTATCAGCCGTCATCAGCCAGGATAGCTTGAATCCAGTGGCATGGAGAGCACTGGACTCACGACTTAGCATACCGGTCACACACGGTGTGACAAATGCAAAAACAACAATTGATGGACGGAATGTTGCACAGTGGCAAAACATTCACCCCCAGTTACAGATCTGGGTTTAATCCATTGTTATTTTGCTCACCACACCACCCCAGTTCAGACATGGCCATATGCAAATCAGTCTTGACCCGGTGCCTCATGGGAACAGTCCAGCCGAACTGCCAAGCCATGTCTTCCCTGGACTGGAATCAAGCATCCTAGGACCTGTTTCTGACTATCAGTCGTCATCAGCCAGGATAGCTTGATTCCAGTGGCATGGAGAGCACGGGACTCAAGTCTGAGCATACCCGTCACACTCGGGTGACAAATGCAAAAACAACAATTGATGGACGGAACGTTGCACAATGGCAAAACATTCATCACCGGTCACAGATCTAGGTTTAATCCATTGTTATTTTGCTCACCACACCACCCCAGTTCAGACATGGCCATATGCAAATCAGTTTTGACCCTGTGCCTCATGGGGACAGTCCAGTCCGAACTGCCAAGCCATGTCTTCCCTAGACCAGAATCAAGCATCCTAGGACTGTTTTCTGGCTATCAGCTGTCATCAGCCAGTATGGCTTGAATCCAGTGGCATGGAAAGCACAGGACTCGAGTCTTAGCATACAGTCACACTCGGGGTGACAAATGCAAAAACATCAATTGATGGACGGAATGTTGCACAGTGGCAAAACATTCAACCCCAGTCACAGATCTGGGTGTAATCCATTGTTATTTTGCTCACCACACCACCCCAGTTCAAACATGACCATATGCAAATAAGTCTTTACCCTGTCCCTCATGGGAACAGTCCAGCCTGAACTGCCAAGACATTTCTTCCCTGGACCGGAATCAAGCATCCTAACACGGGTTTCTGTCTATCAACCGTCATCAGCCAGGATAGCTTGACTCCAGTGGTATGGAGAGCACAAGACTCACGTCTTAGTATACCGGTCACACTCGGTGTGACAGATGCAAAAACAACAATTGATGGACGGAATGTTGCACAGTGGCAAAACATTCACCACCAGTCACAGATCTGGGTTTAATCCATTGTTATTTTGCTCACCACACCACCCCAGTTCAGACATGGCCATATGCAAATCAGTCTTGACCCTGTGCCTCATGGGAACAGTCCAAGCCCGAACTGCCAAGCCATGTCTTCCCTGGACTGGAATCAAGCATCCTAGGACCTGTTTCTGACTATCAGTCATCATCAGCCAGGATAGCTTGATTCCAGTGGCATGGAGAGCATGGGACTCACGTCTGAGCATACCCGTCCCACTCGGGGTGACAAATGCAAAAACAACAATTGATGGACGGAATTTTGCACATTGGCAAAACATTCACCCCAGTCACAGATCTGGGTTTAATCCATCGTTATTTTGCTCACCACACCACCCCAGTTCAGACATGGCCATATGCAAATCAGTCTTGACCCTGTGCCTCATGGGAACAGTCCAGCCCGAACTGCCAAGCCATGTCTTCCCTGGACCGGAATCAAGCATCCTAGGACCAGTTTCTGACTATCAGTCGTCATCAGCCAGGATAGCTGGATTCCAGTGGCATGGAGAGCACGGGACTCAAGTCTGAGCATACCCGTCACACTCGGGTGACAAATGCAAAAACAACAATTGATGGACGGAACGTTGCACAATGGCAAAACATTCATCACCGGTCACAGATCTAGGTTTAATCCATTGTTATTTTGCTCACCACACCACCCCAGTTCAGACATGGCCATATGCAAATCAGTTTTGCCCCCGAGCCTCATGGGGACAGTCCAGTCCGAACTGCCAAGCCATGTCTTCCCTGGACCAGAATCAAGCATCCTAGGACTGTTTTCTGGCTATCAGCTGTCATCAGCCAGTATGGCTTGAATCCAGTGGCATGGAAAGCACAGGACCCGCGTCTTAGCATACAGTCACACTCGGGGTGACAAATGCAAAAACAACAATTGATGGACGGAACGTTGCACAATGGCAAAACATTCATCACCGGTCACAGATCTAGGTTTAATCTATCGTTATTTTACTCACCACCCTACTTCAGACATGGCCATATGCAAATCAGTCTTGACCCTGTGCCTCATGGGAACAGTCCAGCCCGAACTGCCAAGCCACGTCTTCCCTGGACCGGAATCAAGCATCCTACGACCCCGCTTCTGGCTATCAGCCATCATCAGCCAGGATAGCTTGATTCCAGTGGCATGAAGAGCACGGGACTCACGTCTGAGCGTACTCGTCCCACTCGGGGTGACAAATGCAAAAACAATAATTGATGGACGGAATTTTGCACAATGGCAAAACATTCACCCCAGTCACAGATTCGGGTTTAATCCATCGTTATTTTGCTCACCACACCACCCCAGTTCAGACATGGCCATATGCAAATCAGTTTTGACCCTGTGCCTCATGGGGACAGTCCAGTCCGAACTGCCAAGCCATGACTTCCCTGGACCAGAATCAAGCATCCTAGGACTGTTTTCTGGCTATCAGCTGTCATCAGCCAGTATGGCTTGAATCCAGTGGCATGGAAAGCACAGGACTCACGTCTTAGCATACAGTCACACTAGGGGTGACAAATGCAAAAACAACAATTGATGGACGGAATGTTGCACAGTGGCAAAACATTCAACCCCAGTCACAGATCTGGGTGTAATCCATTGTTATTTTGCTCACCACACCACCCCAGTTCAAACATGACCATATGCAAATAAGTCTAGACCCTGTGCCTCATGGGAACAGTCCAGCCTGAACTGCCAAGCAATTTCTTCCCTGGACCAGAATCAAGCATCCTAACACGGGTTTCTGCCCATCAGCCGTCATCAGCCAGGATAGCTTGAATCCAGTGGCATGGAGAGCACGGGACTCACGTCTTAGCATACAGTCACACTCGGGGTGACAAATGCAAAAACAACAATTGATGGACGGACTGTTGCACAGTGGCAAAACATTCACCACCAGTCACAGATCTGGGTTTAATCCATTGTTATTTTGTTCACCACACCACCCCAGTTCAGACATGGCCATATGCAAATCAGTCTTGACCCTGTGCCTCATGGGAACAGTCCAGCCGAACTGCCAAGCCATGTCTTCCCTGGATAGGAATCAAGCATCCTTGGACCAGTTTCTGACTATCAGTCATCATCAGCCAGGATAGCTTGATTCCAGTGGCATGGAGAGCACGGGACTCAAGTCTAAGCATATGCGTCCCACTCGGGGTGACAAATGCAAAAACAACAATTGATGGACGGAATGTTGCACAATGGCAAACTATTCACACCCAGTCACAGATCTGGGTTTAATCCATCGTTATTTTGCTCACCACACCACCCCAGGTCAGACATGGCCATATGCAAATCAGTCTTGACCCTGTGCCTCATGGGAACAGTCCAACCCTAACTGCCAAGCCATGCCTTCCCTGGACCGGAATCAAGCATCCTAGGACCGGCTTCTGGCTATCAGCCATCATCAGCCAGGATAGCTTGATTCCAGTGGCATGGAGAGCACGGGACTCACGTCTGAGCATACCTGTCCCACTCGGGGTGACAAATGCAAAAACAACAATTGATGGACGGAATGTTGCACAATGGCAAAACATTCACCCCCCACAGATCAGGGTTTAATCCATTGTTATTTTGCTCACCACACCACCCCATTTCAGACATGGCCATATGCAAATCAGTCTTGACCCTGTGCCTCATGGGAACAGTCCAGCCCGAACTGCCAAGCCATGTCTTCCCTGGACCGGAATCAAGCATCCTAGGACCGGTTTCTGGCTATCAGCCATCATCAGCCAGGATAGCTTGATTCCAGTGGCATGAAGAGCACGGGACTCATGTCTGAGCATACCCGTCCCACTCGGGGTGACAAATGCAAAAACAACAATTGATGGACGGAATTTTGCACAATGGCAAAACATTCACCCCAGTCACAGATCTGGGTTTAATCCATCGTTATTTTGCTCACCACACCACCCCAGTTCAGACATGGCCATATGCAAATCAGTTTTGACCGGATGTATGACATTACAACGCATGCTTTTACCACTCATGCTTTTACATCGCAACTTTTACAACGCATGCCTTTACAACGCATAGTGTTGAGGGGTGCTGGATAGTGAATAGTTTAATTTACTATTCCAACTCCAGTCCCCGTGGATAGTAGGGCAGGTGTTGGATAGTAAATTAAATCTATTCCCTATCCTAGAGCGCCCCCCAGCGCAATGCGTTGTAATGGTTTGTGTTGTAAAAGTTGCGATGTAAAAGCACTGCGTGGTAAAAGTTGCGTTGTAAAGGATGTTTCCCGTTTTGACCCTGTGCCTCATGGTGTCAGTCCAGTCTGAACTACCAAGCCATGTCTTCCTGGACTGGACTCAAGCATCCTAGGACCGGTTTCTGGTATCAGCCATCATCAGCCAGGATAGCTTGATTCCAGTGGCATGGAGAGCACGGGACTCACGTCTGAGCATACCTGTCCCACTCGGGGTGACAAATGCAAAAACAACAATTGATGGACGGAATGTTGCACAATGGCAAAACATTCACCCCCCACAGATCTGGGTTTAATCCATTGTTATTTTGCTCACCACACCACCCCATTTCAGACATGGCCCTATTCAAATCAGTCTTGACCCTGTGCCTCATGGGAACAGTCCAGCCCGAACTGCCAAGCCATGTCTTCCCTGGACCGGAATCAAGCATCCTAGGACCGGTTTCTGGCTATCAGCCATCATCAGCCAGGATAGCTTGATTCCAGTGGCATGGAGAGCATGGGACTCACGTCTGAGCATACCCGTCCCACTCGGGGTGACAAATGCAAAAACAACAATTGATGGACGGAATGTTGCACAGTGGCAAAACATTCACCCCCAGTCACAGATCTGGGTTTAATCCATTGTTATTGTGCTCACCACACCACCCCAGTTCAGACATGGCCATATGCAAATCAGTCTTGACCCTGTGCCTCATGGGAACAGTCCAGCCGAACTGCCAAGCCATGTCTTCCCTGGACTGGAATCAAGCATCCTAGGACCTGTTTCTGACTATCAGTCGTCATCAGCCAGGATAGCTTGATTCCAGTGGCATGGAGAGCACGGGACTCACGTCTGAGCATACCTGTCCCACTCGGGGTGACAAATGCAAAAACAACAATTGATGGACGAAATGTTGCACAATGGCAAAACATTCACCCCCCACAGATCTGGGTTTAATCCATTGTTATTTTGCTCACCACACCACCCCATTTCAGACATGGCCATATGCAAATCAATCTTGACCCTGTGCCTCATGGGAACAGTCCAGCCCGAACTGCCAAGCCATTTCTTCACTGGACCGGAATCAAGAGATCCTAAAACGGGTTTCTGGCTATCAGCCGTCATCAGCCAGGATAGCTTGAATCCAGTGGCATGGAGAGCACTGGACTCACGACTTAGCATACCGGTCACACACGGTGTGACAAATGCAAAAACAACAATTGATGGACGGAATGTTGCACAGTGGCAAAACATTCACCCCCAGTTACAGATCTGGGTTTAATCCATTGTTATTTTGCTCACCACACCACCCCAGTTCAGACATGGCCATATGCAAATCAGTCTTGACCCGGTGCCTCATGGGAACAGTCCAGCCGAACTGCCAAGCCATGTCTTCCCTGGACTGGAATCAAGCATCCTAGGACCTGTTTCTGACTATCAGTCGTCATCAGCCAGGATAGCTTGATTCCAGTGGCATGGAGAGCACGGGACTCAAGTCTGAGCATACCCGTCACACTCGGGTGACAAATGCAAAAACAACAATTGATGGACGGAACGTTGCACAATGGCAAAACATTCATCACCGGTCACAGATCTAGGTTTAATCCATTGTTATTTTGCTCACCACACCACCCCAGTTCAGACATGGCCATATGCAAATCAGTTTTGACCCTGTGCCTCATGGGGACAGTCCAGTCCGAACTGCCAAGCCATGTCTTCCCTGGACCAGAATCAAGCATCCTAGGACTGTTTTCTGGCTATCAGCTGTCATCAGCCAGTATGGCTTGAATCCAGTGGCATGGAAAGCACAGGACTCGAGTCTTAGCATACAGTCACACTCGGGGTGACAAATGCAAAAACATCAATTGATGGACGGAATGTTGCACAGTGGCAAAACATTCAACCCCAGTCACAGATCTGGGTGTAATCCATTGTTATTTTGCTCACCACACCACCCCAGTTCAAACATGACCATATGCAAATAAGTCTTTACCCTGTCCCTCATGGGAACAGTCCAGCCTGAACTGCCAAGACATTTCTTCCCTGGACCGGAATCAAGCATCCTAACACGGGTTTCTGTCTATCAACAGTCATCAGCCAGGATAGCTTGACTCCAGTGGTATGGAGAGCACAGGACTCACGTCTTAGTATACCGGTCACACTCGGTGTGACAGATGCAAAAACAACAATTGATGGACGGAATGTTGCACAGTGGCAAAACATTCACCACCAGTCACAGATCTGGGTTTAATCCATTGTTATTTTGCTCACCACACCACCCCAGTTCAGACATGGCCATATGCAAATCAGTCTTGACCCTGTGCCTCATGGGAACAGTCCAAGCCCGAACTGCCAAGCCATGTCTTCCCTGGACTGGAATCAAGCATCCTAGGACCTGTTTCTGACTATCAGTCATCATCAGCCAGGATAGCTTGATTCCAGTGGCATGGAGAGCATGGGACTCACGTCTGAGCATACCCGTCCCACTCGGGGTGACAAATGCAAAAACAACAATTGATGGACGGAATTTTGCACATTGGCAAAACATTCACCCCAGTCACAGATCTGGGTTTAATCCATCGTTATTTTGCTCACCACACCACCCCAGTTCAGACATGGCCATATGCAAATCAGTCTTGACCCTGTGCCTCATGGGAACAGTCCAGCCCGAACTGCCAAGCCATGTCTTCCCTGGACCGGAATCAAGCATCCTAGGACCAGTTTCTGACTATCAGCCGTCATCAGCCAGGATAGCTTGATTCCAGTGGCATGGAGAGCACAGGACTCATGTCTTAGCATACCGGTCACACACGGTGTGACAAATGCAAAAACAACAATTGATGGACGGAATGTTGCACAGTGGCAAAACATTCACCCCCAGTCACAGATCTGGGTTTAATCCATTGTTATTTTGCTCACCACACCACCCCAGTTCAGACATGGCCATATGCAAATCAGTCCTGACCCTGTGCCTCATGGGAACAGTCCAAGCCCGAACTGCCAAGCCATGTCTTCCCTGGACTGGAATCAAGCATCCTAGGACCTGTTTCTGACTATCAGTCATCATCAGCCAGGATAGCTTGATTCCAGTGGCATGGAGAGCATGGGACTCACGTCTGAGCATACCCGTCCCACTCGGGGTGACAAATGCAAAAACAACAATTGATGGACGGAATTTTGCACATTGGCAAAACATTCACCCCAGTCACAGATCTGGGTTTAATCCATTGTTATTTTGCTCACCACACCACCCCAGTTCAGACATGGCCATATGCAAATCAGTCTTGACCCTGTGCCTCATGGGAACAGTCCAGCCCGAACTGCCAAGCCATTTCTTCACTGGACCGGAATCAAGAGATCCTAAAACGGGTTTCTGGCTATCAGCCGTCATCAGCCAGGATAGCTTGAATCCAGTGGCATGGAGAGCACTGGACTCACGACTTAGCATACCGGTCACACACGGTGTGACAAATGCAAAAACAACAATTGATGGACGGAATGTTGCACAGTGGCAAAACATTCACCCCCAGTTACAGATCTGGGTTTAATCCATTGTTATTTTGCTCACCACACCACCCCAGTTCAGACATGGCCATATGCAAATCAGTCTTGACCCGGTACCTCATGGGAACAGTCCAGTCGAACTGCCAAGCCATGTCTTCCCAGGACTGGAATCAAGCATCCTAGGACCTGTTTCTGACTATCAGCCGTCATCAGCCAGGATAGCTTGATTCCAGTGGCATGGAGAGCACAGGACTCATGTCTTAGCATACCGGTCACACACGGTGTGACAAATGCAAAAACAACAATTGATGGACGGAATGTTGCACAGTGGCAAAACATTCACCCCCAGTCACAGATCTGGGTTTAATCCATTGTTATTTTGCTCACCACACCACCCCAGTTCAGACATGGCCATATGCAAATCAGTCCTGACCCTGTGCCTCATGGGAACAGTCCAAGCCCGAACTGCCAAGCCATGTCTTCCCTGGACTGGAATCAAGCATCCTAGGACCTGTTTCTGACTATCAGTCATCATCAGCCAGGATAGCTTGATTCCAGTGGCATGAAGAGCATGGGACTCACGTCTGAGCATACCCGTCCCACTCGGGGTGACAAATGCAAAAACAACAATTGATGGACGGAATTTTGCACATTGGCAAAACATTCACCCCAGTCACAGATCTGGGTTTAATCCATTGTTATTTTGCTCACCACACCACCCCAGTTCAGACATGGCCATATGCAAATCAGTCTTGACCCTGTGCCTCATGGGAACAGTCCAGCCCGAACTGCCAAGCCATTTCTTCACTGGACCGGAATCAAGAGATCCTAAAACGGGTTTCTGGCTATCAGCCGTCATCAGCCAGGATAGCTTGAATCCAGTGGCATGGAGAGCACTGGACTCACGACTTAGCATACCGGTCACACACGGTGTGACAAATGCAAAAACAACAATTGATGGACGGAATGTTGCACAGTGGCAAAACATTCACCCCCAGTTACAGATCTGGGTTTAATCCATTGTTATTTTGCTCACCACACCACCCCAGTTCAGACATGGCCATATGCAAATCAGTCTTGACCCGGTACCTCATGGGAACAGTCCAGTCGAACTGCCAAGCCATGTCTTCCCTGGACTGGAATCAAGCATCCTAGGACCTGTTTCTGACTATCAGTCGTCATCAGCCAGGATAGCTTGATTCCAGTGGCATGGAGAGCACGGGACTCAAGTCTGAGCATACCCGTCACACTCGGGTGACAAATGCAAAAACAACAATTGATGGACGGAACGTTGCACAATGGCAAAACATTCATCACCGGTCACAGATCTAGGTTTAATCCATTGTTATTTTGCTCACCACACCACCCCAGTTCAGACATGGCCATATGCAAATCAGTTTTGACCCTGTGCCTCATGGGGACAGTCCAGTCCGAACTGCCAAGCCATGTCTTCCCTGGACCAGAATCAAGCATCCTAGGACTGTTTTCTGGCTATCAGCTGTCATCAGCCAGTATGGCTTGAATCCAGTGGCATGGAAAGCACAGGACTCGAGTCTTAGCATACAGTCACACTCGGGTGACAAATGCAAAAACATCAATTGATGGACGGAATGTTGCACAGTGGCAAAACATTCAACCCCAGTCACAGATCTGGGTGTAATCCATTGTTATTTTGCTCACCACACCACCCCAGTTCAAACATGGCCATATGCAAATAAGTCTTTACCCTGTCCCTCATGGGAACAGTCCAGCCTGAACTGCCAAGACATTTCTTCCCTGGACCGGAATCAAGCATCCTAACACGGATTTCTGTCTATCAACCGTCATCAGCCAGGATAGCTTGAATCCAGTGGTATGGAGAGCACAGGACTCACGTCTTAGTATACCGGTCACACTCGGTGTGACAAATGCAAAAACAACAAGTGATGGACGGAATGTTGCACAGTGGCAAAACATTCACCACCAGTCACAGATCTGGGTTTAATCCATTGTTATTTTGCTCACCACACCACCCCAGTTCAGACATGGCCATATGCAAATCAGTCTTGACCCTGTGCCTCATGGGAACAGTCCAAGCCCGAACTGCCAAGCCATGTCTTCCCTGGACTGGAATCAAGCATCCTAGGACCTGTTTCTGACTATCAGTCATCATCAGCCAGGATAGCTTGATTCCAGTGGCATGGAGAGCATGGGACTCACGTCTGAGCATACCCGTCCCACTCGGGGTGACAAATGCAAAAACAACAATTGATGGACGGAATTTTGCACATTGGCAAAACATTCACCCCAGTCACAGATCTGGGTTTAATCCATCGTTATTTTGCTCACCACACCACCCCAGTTCAGACATGGCCATATGCAAATCAGTCTTGACCCTGTGCCTCATGGGAACAGTCCAGCCCGAACTGCCAAGCCATGTCTTCCCTGGACCGGAATCAAGCATCCTAGGACCAGTTTCTGACTATCAGCCGTCATCAGCCAGGATAGCTTGATTCCAGTGGCATGGAGAGCACAGGACTCATGTCTTAGCATACCGGTCACACACGGTGTGACAAATGCAAAAACAACAATTGATGGACGGAATGTTGCACAGTGGCAAAACATTCACCCCCAGTCACAGATCTGGGTTTAATCCATTGTTATTTTGCTCACCACACCACCCCAGTTCAGACATGGCCATATGCAAATCAGTCTTGACCCTGTGCCTCATGGGAACAGTCCAGCCGAACTGCCAAGCCATGTCTTCCCTGGACTGGAATCAAGCATCCTAGGACCTGTTTCTGACTATCAGTCGTCATCAGCCAGGATAGCTTGATTCCAGTGGCATGGAGAGCACGGGACTCACGTCTGAGCATACCTGTCCCACTCTGGGTGACAAATGCAAAAACAACAATTGATGGACGGAATGTTGCACAATGGCAAAACATTCACCCCCCACAGATCTGGGTTTAATCCATCGTTATTTTGCTCACACACCACCCCATTTCAGACATGGCCATATGCAAATCAATCTTGACCCTGTGCCTCATGGGAACAGTCCAGCCCGAACTGCCAAGCCATTTCTTCACTGGACCGGAATCAAGAGATCCTAAAACGGGTTTCTGGCTATCAGCCGTCATCAACCAGGATAGCTTAAATCCAGTGGCATGGAGAGCACTGGACTCACGTCTTAGCATACCGGTCACACACGGTGTGACAAATGCAAAAACAACAATTGATGGACGGAATGTTGCACAGTGGCAAAACATTCACCCCCAGTTACAGATCTGGGTTTAATCCATTGTTATTTTGCTCACCACACCACCCCAGTTCAGACATGGCCATATGCAAATCAGTCTTGACCCGGTGCTTCATGGGAACAGTCCAGCCGAACTGCCAAGCCATGTCTTCCCTGGACTGGAATCAAGCATCCTAGGACCTGTTTCTGACTATCAGTCGTCATCAGCCAGGATAGCTTGATTCCAGTGGCATGGAGAGCACGGGACTCAAGTCTGAGCATACGCGTCACACTCGGGTGACAAATGCAAAAACAACAATTGATGGACGGAATTTTGCACAATGGCAAAACATTCAACCCCAGTCACAGATCTGGGTGTAATCCATTGTTATTTTGCTCACCACACCACCCCAGTTCAAAGATGACCATATGCAAATAAGTCTTTACCCTGTCCCTCATGGGAACAGTCCAGCCTGAACTGCCAAGACATTTCTTCCCTGGACCGGAATCAAGCATCCTAACACGGGTTTCTGTCTATCAACCGTCATCAGCCAGGATAGCTTGAATCCAGTGGTATGGAGAGCACAGGACTCACGTCTTAGTATACCGGTCACACTCGGTGTGACAAATGCAAAAACAACAATTGATGGACGGAATGTTGCACAGTGGCAAAACATTCACCACCAGTCACAGATCTGGGTTTAATCCATTGTTATTTTGCTCACCACACCACCCCAGTTCAGACATGGCCATATGCAAATCAGTCTTGACCCTGTGCCTCATGGGAACAGTCCAAGCCCGAACTGCCAAGCCATGTCTTCCCTGGACTGGAATCAAGCATCCTAGGACCTGTTTCTGACTATCAGTCATCATCAGCCAGGATAGCTTGATTCCAGTGGCATGGAGAGCATGGGACTCACGTCTGAGCATACCCGTCCCACTCGGGGTGACAAATGCAAAAACAACAATTGATGGACGGAATTTTGCACATTGGCAAAACATTCACCCCAGTCACAGATCTGGGTTTAATCCATCGTTATTTTGCTCACCACACCACCCCAGTTCAGACATGGCCATATGCAAATCAGTCTTGACCCTGTGCCTCATGGGAACAGTCCAGCCCGAACTGCCAAGCCATGTCTTCCCTGGACCGGAATCAAGCATCCTAGGACCAGTTTCTGACTATCAGCCGTCATCAGCCAGGATAGCTTGATTCCAGTGGCATGGAGAGCACAGGACTCATGTCTTAGCATACCGGTCACACACGGTGTGACAAATGCAAAAACAACAATTGGTGGACGGAATGTTGCACAGTGGCAAAACATTCACCCCCAGTCACAGATCTGGGTTTAATCCATTGTTATTTTGCTCACCACACCACCCCAGTTCAGACATGGCCATATGCAAATCAGTCTTGACCCTGTGCCTCATGGGAACAGTCCAGCCGAACTGCCAAGCCATGTCTTCCCTGGACTGGAATCAAGCATCCTAGGACCTGTTTCTGACTATCAGTCGTCATCAGCCAGGATAGCTTGATTCCAGTGGCATGGAGAGCACGGGACTCACGTCTGAGCATACCTGTCCCACTCTGGGTGACAAATGCAAAAACAACAATTGATGGACGGAATGTTGCACAATGGCAAAACATTCACCCCCCACAGATCTGGGTTTAATCCATTGTTATTTTGCTCACCACACCACCCCATTTCAGACATGGCCATATGCAAATCAATCTTGACCCTGTGCCTCATGGGAACAGTCCAGCCCGAATTGCCAATCCATTTCTTCACTGGACCGGAATCAAGAGATCCTAAAACAGGTTTCTGGCTATCAGCCGTCATCAACCAGGATAGCTTAAATCCAGTGGCATGGAGAGCACTGGACTCACGTCTTAGCATACCGGTCACACACGGTGTGACGAATGCAAAAACAACAATTGATGGACGGAATGTTGCACAGTGGCAAAACATTCACCCCCAGTTACAGATCTGGGTTTAATCCATTGTTATTTTGCTCACCACACCACCCCAGTTCAGACATGGCCATATGCAAATCAGTCTTGACCCGGTGCCTCATGGGAACAGTCCAGCCGAACTGCCAAGCCATGTCTTCCCTGGACTGGAATCAAGCATCCTAGGACCTGTTTCTGACTATCAGTCGTCATCAGCCAGGATAGCTTGATTCCAGTGGCATGGAGAGCACCGGACTCAAGTCTGAGCATACGCGTCACACTCGGGTGACAAATGCAAAAACAACAATTGATGGACGGAATTTTGCACAATGGCAAAACATTCAACCCCAGTCACAGATCTGGGTGTAATCCATTGTTATTTTGCTCACCACACCACCCCAGTTCAAACATGACCATATGCAAATAAGTCTTTACCCTGTCCCTCATGGGAACAGTCCAGCCTGAACTGCCAAGACATTTCTTCCCTGGACCGGAATCAAGCATCCTAACACGGGTTTCTGTCTATCAACCGTCATCAGCCAGGATAGCTTGAATCCAGTGGTATGGAGAGCACAGGACTCACGTCTTAGTATACCGGTCACACTCGGTGTGACAAATGCAAAAACAACAATTGATGGACGGAATGTTGCACAGTGGCAAAACATTCACCACCAGTCACAGATCTGGGTTTAATCCATTGTTATTTTGCTCACCACACCACCCCAGTTCAGACATGGCCATATGCAAATCAGTCTTGACCCTGTGCCTCATGGGAACAGTCCAAGCCCGAACTGCCAAGCCATGTCTTCCCTGGACTGGAATCAAGCATCCTAGGACCTGTTTCTGACTATCAGTCATCATCAGCCAGGATAGCTTGATTCCAGTGGCATGGAGAGCATGGGACTCACGTCTGAGCATACCCGTCCCACTCGGGGTGACAAATGCAAAAACAACAATTGATGGACGGAATTTTGCACATTGGCAAAACATTCACCCCAGTCACAGATCTGGGTTTAATCCATCGTTATTTTGCTCACCACACCACCCCAGTTCAGACATGGCCATATGCAAATCAGTCTTGACCCTGTGCCTCATGGGAACAGTCCAGCCCGAACTGCCAAGCCATGTCTTCCCTGGACCGGAATCAAGCATCCTAGGACCAGTTTCTGACTATCAGCCGTCATCAGCCAGGATAGCTTGATTCCAGTGGCATGGAGAGCACAGGACTCATGTCTTAGCATACCGGTCACACACGGTGTGACAAATGCAAAAACAACAATTGATGGACGGAATGTTGCACAGTGGCAAAACATTCACCCCCAGTCACAGATCTGGGTTTAATCCATTGTTATTTTGCTCACCACACCACCCCAGTTCAGACATGGCCATATGCAAATCAGTCTTGACCCTGTGCCTCATGGGAACAGTCCAGCCGAACTGCCAAGCCATGTCTTCCCTGGACTGGAATCAAACATCCTAGGACCTGTTTCTGACTATCAGTCGTCATCAGCCAGGATAGCTTGATTCCAGTGGCATGGAGAGCACGGGACTCACGTCTGAGCATACCTGTCCCACTCTGGGTGACAAATGCAAAAACAACAATTGATGGACGGAATGTTGCACAATGGCAAAACATTCACCCCCCACAGATCTGGGTTTAATCCATTGTTATTTTGCTCACCACACCACCCCATTTCAGACATGGCCATATGCAAATCAATCTTGACCCTGTGCCTCATGGGAACAGTCCAGCCCGAACTGCCAAGCCATTTCTTCACTGGACCGGAATCAAGAGATCCTAAAACGGGTTTCTGGCTATCAGCCGTCATCAACCAGGATAGCTTAAATCCAGTGGCATGGAGAGCACTGGACTCACGTCTTAGCATACCGGTCACACACGGTGTGACAAATGCAAAAACAACAATTGATGGACGGAATGTTGCACATTGGCAAAACATTCACCCCCAGTTACAGATCTGGGTTTAATCCATTGTTATTTTGCTCACCACACCACCCCAGTTCAGACATGGCCATATGCAAATCAGTCTTGACCCGGTGCCTCATGGGAACAGTCCAGCCGAACTGCCAAGCCATGTCTTCCCTGGACTGGAATCAAGCAACCTAGGACCTGTTTCTGACTATCAGTCGTCATCAGCCAGGATAGCTTGATTCCAGTGGCATGGAGAGCACGGGACTCAAGTCTGAGCATACGCGTCACACTCGGGTGACAAATGCAAAAACAACAATTGATGGACGGAATTTTGCACAATGGCAAAACATTCACCCCAGTCACAGATCTGGGTTTAATCCATCGTTATTTTGCTCACCACACCGCCCCAGTTCAGACATGGCCATATGCAAATCAGTTTTGACCCTGTACCTCATGGGGACAGTCCAGTCCGAACTGCCAAGCCATGTCTTCCCTGGACCAGAATCAAGCATCCTAGGACTGTTTTCAGGCTATCAGCTGTCATCAGCCAGTATGGCTTGAATCCAGTGGCATGGAAAGCACAGGACTCACGTCTTAGCATACAGTCACACTCGGGGTGACAAATGCAAAAACAACAATTGATGGACGGAATGTTGCACAGTGGCAAAACATTCAACCCCAGTCACAGATCTGGGTGTAATCCATTGTTATTTTGCTCACCACACCACCCCAGATCAAACATGACCATATGCAAATAAGTCTTTACCCTGTCCCTCATGGGAACAGTCCAGCCTGAACTGCCAAGACATTTCTTCCCTGGACCGGAATCAAGCATCCTAACACGGGTTTCTGTCTATCAACTGACATCAGCCAGGATAGCTTGAATCCAGTGGTATGGAGAGCACAGGACTCACGTCTTAGTATACCGGTCACACTCGGTGTGACAAATGCAAAAACAACAATTGATGGACGGAATGTTGCACAGTGGCAAAACATTCACCACCAGTCACAGATTTGGGTTTAATCCATTGTTATTTTGCTCACCACACCACCCCAGTTCAGACATGGCCATATGCAAATCAGTCTTGACCCTGTGCCTCATGGGAACAGTCCAAGCCCGAACTGCCAAGCCATGTCTTCCCTGGACTGGAATCAAGCATCCTAGGACCTGTTTCTGACTATCAGTCATCATCAGCCAGGATAGCTTGATTCCAGTGGCATGGAGAGCACGGGACTCACGTCTGAGCATACCTGTCCCACTCGGGGTGACAAATGCAAAAACAACAATTGATGGACGGAATTTTGCACAATGGCAAAACATTCACCCCAGTCACAGATCTGGGTTTAATCCATCGTTATTTTGCTCACCACACCACCCCAGTTCAGACATGGCCATATGCAAATCAGTTTTGACCCTGTGCCTCATGGGGACAGTCCAGTCCGAACTGCCAAGCCATGTCTTCCCTGGACCAGAATCAAGCATCCTAGGACTGTTTTCTGGCTATCAGCTGTCATCAGCCAGTGTGGCTTGAATCCAGTGGCATGGAAAGCACAGGACTCACGTCTTAGCATACAGTCACACTCGGGGTGACAAATGCAAAAACAACAATTGATGGACGGAATGTTGCACAGTGGCAAAACATTCAACCCCAGTCACAGATCTGGGTGTAATCCATTGTTATTTTGCTCACCACACCACCCCAGTTCAAACATGACCATATGCAAATAAGTCTAGACCCTGTGCCTCATGGGAACAGTCCAAGCCCGAACTGCCAAGCCATGTCTTCCCTGGACTGGAATCAAGCATCCTAGGACCTGTTTCTGACTATCAGTCATCATCAGCCAGGATAGCTTGATTCCAGTGGCATGGAGAGCACGGGACTCAAGTCTGAGCATACCCGTCACACTCGGGGTGACAAATGCAAAAACAACAATTGATGGACGGAACGTTGCACAATGGCAAAACATTCATCACCGGTCACAGATCTAGGTTTAATCTATCGTTATTTTGCTCACCACCCTACTTCAGACATGGCCATATGCAAATCAGTCTTGACCCTGTGCCTCATGGGGACAGTCCAGTCCGAACTGCCAAGCCATGTCTTCCCTGGACCAGAATCAAGCATCCTAGGACTGTTTTCTGGCTATCAGCTGTCATCAGCCAGTATGGCTTGAATCCAGTGGCATGGAAAGCACAGGACTCACGTCTTAGCATACAGTCACACTCGGGGTGACAAATGCAAAAACAACAATTGATGGACGGAATGTTGCACAGTGGCAAAACATTCAACCCCAGTCACAGATCTGGGTGTAATCCATTGTTATTTTGCTCACCACACCACCCCAGTTCAAACATGACCATATGCAAATAAGTCTAGACCCTGTGCCTCATGGGAACAGTCCAGCCGGAACTGCCAAGCCATTTCTTCCCTGGACCGGAATCAAGCATCCTAACACGGGTTTCTGGCTATCAGCCATCATCAGCCAGGATAGCTTGAATCCAGTGGCATGGAGAGCACGGGACTCACGTCTTAGCATACCGGTCACACTCGGCGTGACAAATGCAAAAACAACAATTGATCGACGGAATGTTGCACAGTGGCAAAACATTCACCACCAGTCACAGATCTGGGTTTAATCCATTGTTATTTTGCTCACCACACCACCCTAGTTCAGACATGGCCATATGCAAATCAGCCTTGACCCTGTGCCTCATGGGAACAGTCCAGCCGAACTGCCAAGCCATGTCTTCCTTGGATAGGAATCAAGCATCCTTGGACCAGTTTCTGACTATCAGTCATCATCAGCCAGGATAGCTTGATTCCAGTGGCATGGAGAGCACGGGACTCAAGTCTAAGCATACCCGTCCCACTCGGGGTGACAAATGCAAAAACAACAATTGATGGATGGAATTTTGCACAATGGCAAACTATTCACACCCAGTCACAGATCTGGGTTTAATCCATCGTTATTTTGCTCACCACACCACCCCAGGTCAGACATGGCCATATGCAAATCAGTCTTGACCCTGTGCCTCATGGGAACAGTCCAACCCGAACTGCCAAGCCATGCCTTCCCTGGACCGGAATCAAGCATCCTAGGACCGGCTTCTGGCTATCAGCCATAATCAGCCAGGATAGCTTGATTCCAGTGGCATGAAGAGCACGGGACTCACGTCTGAGCATACCCGTCCCACTCGGGGTGACAAATGCAAAAACAACAATTGATGGATGGAATTTTGCACAATGGCAAAACATTCACCCCAGTCAAAGATCTGGGTTTAATCCATCATTATTTTGCTCACCACACCACCCCAGTTCAGACATGGCTATATGCAAATCAGTTTTGACCCTGTGCCTCATGGGAACTGTCCAGCCGAACTGCCAAGCCATGTCTTCCCTGGACCGGAATCGAGCATCCTAGGACCGTTTTCTGGCTATCAGCTGTCATCAGCTAGTATGGCTTGAATCCAGTGGCATGGAAAGCACAGGACTCGCGTCTTAGCATACAGTCACACTCGGGGTGACAAATGGAAAAACAACAATTGATGGACGGAATGTTGCACAGTGGCAAAACATTCAACCCCAGTCACAGATCTGGGTTTAATCCATTGTTATTTTGCCAACCACACCACCCCAGTTCAGACATGGCCATATGCAAATCAGTCTTGACCCTGTGCCTCATGGGAACAGTCCAGCCGAACTGCCAAGCTATGTCTTCCCTGGACCGGAATCAAGCATCTTAGGACCAGTTTCTGACTATCAGTCATCATCAGCCAGGATAGCTTGATTCCAGTGGCATGGAGAGCACGGGACTCAAGTCTGAGCATACCCGTCACACTCGGGGTGACAAATGCAAAAACAGCAATTGATGGACGGAACGTTGCACAATGGCAAAACATTCAACACCGATCACAGATCTAGGTTTAATCTATCGTTATTTTGCTCACCACCCTACTTCAGACATGGTCATATGCAAATCAGTCTTGACCCTGTGCCTCATGGGAACAGTCCAGCCCGAACTGCCAAGCCACGTCTTCCCTGGGCCGGAATCAAGCATCCTAGGACCAGTTTCTGACTATCAGTCGTCATCAGCCAGGATAGCTTGATTCCAGTGGCATGAAGAGCACGGGACTCACGTCTGAGCATACCCGTCCCACTCGGGGTGACAAATGCAAAAACAACAATTGATGGACCGAATTTTGCACAATGGCAACACATTCACCCCAGTCACAGATCTGGGTTTAATCCATCGTTATTTTGCTCACCACACCACCCCAGTTCAGACATGGCCATATGCAAATCAGTTTTGACCCTGTGCCTCATGGGGACAGTCCATTCCGAACTGCCAAGCCATGTCTTCCCTGGACCAGAATCAAGCATCCTAGGACTGTTTTCAGGCTATCAGCTGTCATCAGCCAGTATGGCTTGAATCCAGTGGCATGGAAAGCACAGGACTCACGTCTTAGCATACAGTCACACTCGGGGTGACAAATGCAAAAACAACAATTGATGGACGGAATGTTGCACAGTGGCAAAACATTCAACCCCAGTCACAGATCTGGGTGTAATCCATTGTTATTTTGCTCACCACACCACCCCAGTTCAAACATGACCATATGCAAATAAGTCTTTACCCTGTCCCTCATGGGAACAGTCCAGCCTGAACTGCCAAGACATTTCTTCCCTGGACCGGAATCAAGCATCCTAACACGGGTTTCTGTCTATCAACTGACATCAGCCAGGATAGCTTGAATCCAGTGGTATGGAGAGCACAGGACTCACGTCTTAGTATACCGGTCACACTCGGTGTGACAAATGCAAAAACAACAATTGATGGACGGAATGTTGCACAGTGGCAAAACATTCACCACCAGTCACAGATTTGGGTTTAATCCATTGTTATTTTGCTCACCACACCACCCCAGTTCAGACATGGCCATATGCAAATCAGTCTTGACCCTGTGCCTCATGGGAACAGTCCAAGCCCGAACTGCCAAGCCATGTCTTCCCTGGACTGGAATCAAGCATCCTAGGACCTGTTTCTGACTATCAGTCATCATCAGCCAGGATAGCTTGATTCCAGTGGCATGGAGAGCACGGGACTCACGTCTGAGCATACCTGTCCCACTCGGGGTGACAAATGCAAAAACAACAATTGATGGACGGAATTTTGCACAATGGCAAAACATTCACCCCAGTCACAGATCTGGGTTTAATCCATCGTTATTTTGCTCACCACACCACCCCAGTTCAGACATGGCCATATGCAAATCAGTTTTGACCCTGTGCCTCATGGGGACAGTCCAGTCCGAACTGCCAAGCCATGTCTTCCCTGGACCAGAATCAAGCATCCTAGGACTGTTTTCTGGCTATCAGCTGTCATCAGCCAGTGTGGCTTGAATCCAGTGGCATGGAAAGCACAGGACTCACGTCTTAGCATACAGTCACACTCGGGGTGACAAATGCCAAAACAACAATTGATGGACGGAATGTTGCACAGTGGCAAAACATTCAACCCCAGTCACAGATCTGGGTGTAATCCATTGTTATTTTGCTCACCACACCACCCCAGTTCAAACATGACCATATGCAAATAAGTCTAGACCCTGTGCCTCATGGGAACAGTCCAAGCCCGAACTGCCAAGCCATGTCTTCCCTGGACTGGAATCAAGCATCCTAGGACCTGTTTCTGACTATCAGTCATCATCAGCCAGGATAGCTTGATTCCAGTGGCATGGAGAGCACGGGACTCAAGTCTGAGCATACCCGTCACACTCGGGGTGACAAATGCAAAAACAACAATTGATGGACGGAACGTTGCACAATGGCAAAACATTCATCACCGGTCACAGATCTAGGTTTAATCTATCGTTATTTTGCTCACCACCCTACTTCAGACATGGCCATATGCAAATCAGTCTTGACCCTGTGCCTCATGGGGACAGTCCAGTCCGAACTGCCAAGCCATGTCTTCCCTGGACCAGAATCAAGCATCCTAGGACTGTTTTCTGGCTATCAGCTGTCATCAGCCAGTATGGCTTGAATCCAGTGGCATGGAAAGCACAGGACTCACGTCTTAGCATACAGTCACACTCGGGGTGACAAATGCAAAAACAACAATTGATGGACGGAATGTTGCACAGTGGCAAAACATTCAACCCCAGTCACAGATCTGGGTGTAATCCATTGTTATTTTGCTCACCACACCACCCCAGTTCAAACATGACCATATGCAAATAAGTCTAGACCCTGTGCCTCATGGGAACAGTCCAGCCGGAACTGCCAAGCCATTTCTTCCCTGGACCGGAATCAAGCATCCTAACACGGGTTTCTGGCTATCAGCCATCATCAGCCAGGATAGCTTGAATCCAGTGGCATGGAGAGCACGGGACTCACGTCTTAGCATACCGGTCACACTCGGCGTGACAAATGCAAAAACAACAATTGATCGACGGAATGTTGCACAGTGGCAAAACATTCACCACCAGTCACAGATCTGGGTTTAATCCATTGTTATTTTGCTCACCACACCACCCTAGTTCAGACATGGCCATATGCAAATCAGCCTTGACCCTGTGCCTCATGGGAACAGTCCAGCCGAACTGCCAAGCCATGTCTTCCTTGGATAGGAATCAAGCATCCTTGGACCAGTTTCTGACTATCAGTCATCATCAGCCAGGATAGCTTGATTCCAGTGGCATGGAGAGCACGGGACTCAAGTCTAAGCATACCCGTCCCACTCGGGGTGACAAATGCAAAAACAACAATTGATGGATGGAATTTTGCACAATGGCAAACTATTCACACCCAGTCACAGATCTGGGTTTAATCCATCGTTATTTTGCTCACCACACCACCCCAGGTCAGACATGGCCATATGCAAATCAGTCTTGACCCTGTGCCTCATGGGAACAGTCCAACCCGAACTGCCAAGCCATGCCTTCCCTGGACCGGAATCAAGCATCCTAGGACCGGCTTCTGGCTATCAGCCATAATCAGCCAGGATAGCTTGATTCCAGTGGCATGAAGAGCACGGGACTCACGTCTGAGCATACCCGTCCCACTCGGGGTGACAAATGCAAAAACAACAATTGATGGATGGAATTTTGCACAATGGCAAAACATTCACCCCAGTCACAGATCTGGGTTTAATCCATCGTTATTTTGCTCACCACACCACCCCAGTTCAGACATGGCCATATGCAAATCAGTTTTGACCCTGTGCCTCATGGGGACAGTCCAGTCCGAACTGCCAAGCCATGTCTTCCCTGGACCAGAATCAAGCATCCTAGGACTGTTTTCTGGCTATCAGCTGTCATCAGCCAGTGTGGCTTGAATCCAGTGGCATGGAAAGCACAGGACTCACGTCTTAGCATACAGTCACACTCGGGGTGACAAATGCAAAAACAACAATTGATGGACGGAATGTTGCACAGTGGCAAAACATTCAACCCCAGTCACAGATCTGGGTGTAATCCATTGTTATTTTGCTCACCACACCACCCCAGTTCAAACATGACCATATGCAAATAAGTCTAGACCCTGTGCCTCATGGGAACAGTCCAAGCCCGAACTGCCAAGCCATGTCTTCCCTGGACTGGAATCAAGCATCCTAGGACCTGTTTCTGACTATCAGTCATCATCAGCCAGGATAGCTTGATTCCAGTGGCATGGAGAGCACGGGACTCAAGTCTGAGCATACCCGTCACACTCGGGGTGACAAATGCAAAAACAACAATTGATGGACGGAACGTTGCACAATGGCAAAACATTCATCACCGGTCACAGATCTAGGTTTAATCTATCGTTATTTTGCTCACCACCCTACTTCAGACATGGCCATATGCAAATCAGTCTTGACCCTGTGCCTCATGGGGACAGTCCAGTCCGAACTGCCAAGCCATGTCTTCCCTGGACCAGAATCAAGCATCCTAGGACTGTTTTCTGGCTATCAGCTGTCATCAGCCAGTATGGCTTGAATCCAGTGGCATGGAAAGCACAGGACTCACGTCTTAGCATACAGTCACACTCGGGGTGACAAATGCAAAAACAACAATTGATGGACGGAATGTTGCACAGTGGCAAAACATTCAACCCCAGTCACAGATCTGGGTGTAATCCATTGTTATTTTGCTCACCACACCACCCCAGTTCAAACATGACCATATGCAAATAAGTCTAGACCCTGTGCCTCATGGGAACAGTCCAGCCGGAACTGCCAAGCCATTTCTTCCCTGGACCGGAATCAAGCATCCTAACACGGGTTTCTGGCTATCAGCCATCATCAGCCAGGATAGCTTGAATCCAGTGGCATGGAGAGCACGGGACTCACGTCTTAGCATACCGGTCACACTCGGCGTGACAAATGCAAAAACAACAATTGATCGACGGAATGTTGCACAGTGGCAAAACATTCACCACCAGTCACAGATCTGGGTTTAATCCATTGTTATTTTGCTCACCACACCACCCTAGTTCAGACATGGCCATATGCAAATCAGCCTTGACCCTGTGCCTCATGGGAACAGTCCAGCCGAACTGCCAAGCCATGTCTTCCTTGGATAGGAATCAAGCATCCTTGGACCAGTTTCTGACTATCAGTCATCATCAGCCAGGATAGCTTGATTCCAGTGGCATGGGGAGCACGGGACTCAAGTCTAAGCATACCCGTCCCACTCGGGGTGACAAATGCAAAAACAACAATTGATGGATGGAATTTTGCACAATGGCAAACTATTCACACCCAGTCACAGATCTGGGTTTAATCCATCGTTATTTTGCTCACCACACCACCCCAGGTCAGACATGGCCATATGCAAATCAGTCTTGACCCTGTGCCTCATGGGAACAGTCCAACCCGAACTGCCAAGCCATGCCTTCCCTGGACCGGAATCAAGCATCCTAGGACCGGCTTCTGGCTATCAGCCATAATCAGCCAGGATAGCTTGATTCCAGTGGCATGAAGAGCACGGGACTCACGTCTGAGCATACCCGTCCCACTCGGGGTGACAAATGCAAAAACAACAATTGATGGATGGAATTTTGCACAATGGCAAAACATTCACCCCAGTCAAAGATCTGGGTTTAATCCATCATTATTTTGCTCACCACACCACCCCAGTTCAGACATGGCCATATGCAAATCAGTTTTGACCCTGTGCCTCATGGGAACTGTCCAGCCGAACTGCCAAGCCATGTCTTCCCTGGACCGGAATCGAGCATCCTAGGACCGTTTTCTGGCTATCAGCTGTCATCAGCTAGTATGGCTTGAATCCAGTGGCATGGAAAGCACAGGACTCGCGTCTTAGCATACAGTCACACTCGGGGTGACAAATGGAAAAACAACAATTGATGGACGGAATGTTGCACAGTGGCAAAACATTCAACCCCAGTCACAGATCTGGGTTTAATCCATTGTTATTTTGCCAACCACACCACCCCAGTTCAGACATGGCCATATGCAAATCAGTCTTGACCCTGTGCCTCATGGGAACAGTCCAGCCGAACTGCCAAGCTATGTCTTCCCTGGACCGGAATCAAGCATCTTAGGACCAGTTTCTGACTATCAGTCATCATCAGCCAGGATAGCTTGATTCCAGTGGCATGGAGAGCACGGGACTCAAGTCTGAGCATACCCGTCACACTCGGGGTGACAAATGCAAAAACAGCAATTGATGGACGGAACGTTGCACAATGGCAAAACATTCATCACCGATCACAGATCTAGGTTTAATCTATCGTTATTTTGCTCACCACCCTACTTCAGACATGGTCATATGCAAATCAGTCTTGACCCTGTGCCTCATGGGAACAGTCCAGCCCGAACTGCCAAGCCATGTCTTCCCTGGGCCGGAATCAAGCATCCTAGGACCAGTTTCTGACTATCAGTCGTCATCAGCCAGGATAGCTTGATTCCAGTGGCATGAAGAGCACGGGACTCACGTCTGAGCATACCCGTCCCACTCGGGGTGACAAATGCAAAAACAACAATTGATGGACCGAATTTTGCACAATGGCAACACATTCACCCCAGTCACAGATCTGGGTTTAATCCATCGTTATTTTGCTCACCACACCACCCCAGTTCAGACATGGCCATATGCAAATCAGTTTTGACCCTGTGCCTCATGGGGACAGTCCATTCCGAACTGCCAAGCCATGTCTTCCCTGGACCAGAATCAAGCATCCTAGGACTGTTTTCAGGCTATCAGCTGTCATCAGCCAGTATGGCTTGAATCCAGTGGCATGGAAAGCACAGGACTCACGTCTTAGCATACAGTCACACTCGGGGTGACAAATGCAAAAACAACAATTGATGGACGGAATGTTGCACAGTGGCAAAACATTCAACCCCAGTCACAGATCTGGGTGTAATCCATTGTTATTTTGCTCACCACACCACCCCAGTTCAAACATGACCATATGCAAATAAGTCTTTACCCTGTCCCTCATGGGAACAGTCCAGCCTGAACTGCCAAGACATTTCTTCCCTGGACCGGAATCAAGCATCCTAACACGGGTTTCTGTCTATCAACTGACATCAGCCAGGATAGCTTGAATCCAGTGGTATGGAGAGCACAGGACTCACGTCTTAGTATACCGGTCACACTCGGTGTGACAAATGCAAAAACAACAATTGATGGACGGAATGTTGCACAGTGGCAAAACATTCACCACCAGTCACAGATTTGGGTTTAATCCATTGTTATTTTGCTCACCACACCACCCCAGTTCAGACATGGCCATATGCAAATCAGTCTTGACCCTGTGCCTCATGGGAACAGTCCAAGCCCGAACTGCCAAGCCATGTCTTCCCTGGACTGGAATCAAGCATCCTAGGACCTGTTTCTGACTATCAGTCATCATCAGCCAGGATAGCTTGATTCCAGTGGCATGGAGAGCACGGGACTCACGTCTGAGCATACCTGTCCCACTCGGGGTGACAAATGCAAAAACAACAATTGATGGACGGAATTTTGCACAATGGCAAAACATTCACCCCAGTCACAGATCTGGGTTTAATCCATCGTTATTTTGCTCACCACACCACCCCAGTTCAGACATGGCCATATGCAAATCAGTTTTGACCCTGTGCCTCATGGGGACAGTCCAGTCCGAACTGCCAAGCCATGTCTTCCCTGGACCAGAATCAAGCATCCTAGGACTGTTTTCTGGCTATCAGCTGTCATCAGCCAGTGTGGCTTGAATCCAGTGGCATGGAAAGCACAGGACTCACGTCTTAGCATACAGTCACACTCGGGGTGACAAATGCAAAAACAACAATTGATGGACGGAATGTTGCACAGTGGCAAAACATTCAACCCCAGTCACAGATCTGGGTGTAATCCATTGTTATTTTGCTCACCACACCACCCCAGTTCAAACATGACCATATGCAAATAAGTCTAGACCCTGTGCCTCATGGGAACAGTCCAAGCCCGAACTGCCAAGCCGTGTCTTCCCTGGACTGGAATCAAGCATCCTAGGACCTGTTTCTGACTATCAGTCATCATCAGCCAGTATAGCTTGATTCCAGTGGCATGGAGAGCACGGGACTCAAGTCTGAGCATACCCGTCACACTCGGGGTGACAAATGCAAAAACAACAATTGATGGACGGAACGTTGCACAATGGCAAAACATTCATCACCGGTCACAGATCTAGGTTTAATCTATCGTTATTTTGCTCACCACCCTACTTCAGACATGGCCATATGCAAATCAGTCTTGACCCTGTGCCTCATGGGGACAGTCCAGTCCGAACTTCCAAGCCATGTCTTCCCTGGACCAGAATCAAGCATCCTAGGACTGTTTTCTGGCTATCAGCTGTCATCAGCCAGTATGGCTTGAATCCAGTGGCATGGAAAGCACAGGACTCACGTCTTAGCATACAGTCACACTCGGGGTGACAAATGCAAAAACAACAATTGATGGACGGAATGTTGCACAGTGGCAAAACATTCAACCCCAGTCACAGATCTGGGTGTAATCCATTGTTATTTTGCTCACCACACCACCCCAGTTCAAACATGACCATATGCAAATAAGTCTAGACCCTGTGCCTCATGGGAACAGTCCAGCCGGAACTGCCAAGCCATTTCTTCCCTGGACCGGAATCAAGCATCCTAACACGGGTTTCTGGCTATCAGCCATCATCAGCCAGGATAGCTTGAATCCAGTGGCATGGAGAGCACGGGACTCAGGTCTTAGCATACCGGTCACACTCGGCGTGACAAATGCAAAAACAACAATTGATCGACGGAATGTTGCACAGTGGCAAAACATTCACCACCAGTCACAGATCTGGGTTTAATCCATTGTTATTTTGCTCACCACACCACCCTAGTTCAGACATGGCCATATGCAAATCAGCCTTGACCCTGTGCCTCATGGGAACAGTCCAGCCGAACTGCCAAGCCATGTCTTCCTTGGATAGGAATCAAGCATCCTTGGACCAGTTTCTGACTATCAGTCATCATCAGCCAGGATAGCTTGATTCCAGTGGCATGGAGAGCACGGGACTCAAGTCTAAGCATACCCGTCCCACTCGGGGTGACAAATGCAAAAACAACAATTGATGGATGGAATTTTGCACAATGGCAAACTATTCACACCCAGTCACAGATCTGGGTTTAATCCATCGTTATTTTGCTCACCACACCACCCCAGGTCAGACATGGCCATATGCAAATCAGTCTTGACCCTGTGCCTCATGGGAACAGTCCAACCCGAACTGCCAAGCCATGCCTTCCCTGGACCGGAATCAAGCATCCTAGGACCGGCTTCTGGCTATCAGCCATAATCAGCCAGGATAGCTTGATTCCAGTGGCATGAAGAGCACGGGACTCACGTCTGAGCATACCCGTCCCACTCGGGGTGACAAATGCAAAAACAACAATTGATGGATGGAATTTTGCACAATGGCAAAACATTCACCCCAGTCAAAGATCTGGGTTTAATCCATCATTATTTTGCTCACCACACCACCCCAGTTCAGACATGGCCATATGCAAATCAGTTTTGACCCTGTGCCTCATGGGAACTGTCCAGCCGAACTGCCAAGCCATGTCTTCCCTGGACCGGAATCGAGCATCCTAGGACCGTTTTCTGGCTATCAGCTGTCATCAGCTAGTATGGCTTGAATCCAGTGGCATGGAAAGCACAGGACTCGCGTCTTAGCATACAGTCACACTCGGGGTGACAAATGGAAAAACAACAATTGATGGATGGAATGTTGCACAGTGGCAAAACATTCAACCCCAGTCACAGATCTGGGTTTAATCCATTGTTATTTTGCCAACCACACCACCCCAGTTCAGACATGGCCATATGCAAATCAGTCTTGACCCTGTGCCTCATGGGAACAGTCCAGCCGAACTGCCAAGCTATGTCTTCCCTGGACCGGAATCAAGCATCTTAGGACCAGTTTCTGACTATCAGTCATCATCAGCCAGGATAGCTTGATTCCAGTGGCATGGAGAGCACGGGACTCAAGTCTGAGCATACCCGTCACACTCGGGGTGACAAATGCAAAAACAGCAATTGATGGACGGAACGTTGCACAATGGCAAAACATTCATCACCGATCACAGATCTAGGTTTAATCTATCGTTATTTTGCTCACCACCCTACTTCAGACATGGTCATATGCAAATCAGTCTTGACCCTGTGCCTCATGGGAACAGTCCAGCCCGAACTGCCAAGCCACGTCTTCCCTGGGCCGGAATCAAGCATCCTAGGACCAGTTTCTGACTATCAGTCGTCATCAGCCAGGATAGCTTGATTCCAGTGGCATGAAGAGCACGGGACTCACGTCTGAGCATACCCGTCCCACTCGGGGTGACAAATGCAAAAACAACAATTGATGGACCGAATTTTGCACAATGGCAACACATTCACCCCAGTCACAGATCTGGGTTTAATCCATCGTTATTTTGCTCACCACACCACCCCAGTTCAGACATGGCCATATGCAAATCAGTTTTGACCCTGTGCCTCATGGGGACAGTCCATTCCGAACTGCCAAGCCATGTCTTCCCTGGACCAGAATCAAGCATCCTAGGACTGTTTTCTGGCTATCAGCTGTCCTCAGCCAGTATGGCTTGAATCCAGTGGCATGGAAAGCACAGGACTCGCGTCTTAGCATACAGTCACACTCGGGGTGACAAATGCAAAAACAACAATTGATGGATGGAATGTTGCACAGTGGCAAAACATTCAACCCCAGTCACAGATCTGGGTGTAATCCATTGTTATTTTGCTCACCACACTACCCCAGTTCAAACATGACCATATGAAAATAAGTCTTTACCCTGTCCCTCATGGGAACAGTCCAGCCTGAACTTCCAAGACATTTCTTCCCTGGACCGGAATCAAGCATCCTAACACGGATTTCTGGCTATCAACCGTCATCAGCCAGGATAGCTTGAATCCAGTGGTATGGAGAGCACATGACTCACGTCTTAGCATACTGGTCACACTCGGTGTGACAAATGCAAAAACATCAATTGATGGACGGAATGTTGCACAATGGCAAACTATTCACACCCAGTCACAGATCTGGGTTTAATCCATCGTTATTTTGCTCACCACACCACCCCAGGTCAGACATGGCCATATGCAAATCAGTCTTGACCCTGTGCCTCATGGGAACAGTCCAACCCGAACTGCCAAGCCATGTCTTCCCTGGACCGGAATCAAGCATCCTAGGACCGGCTTCTGGCTATCAGCCATCATCAGCCAGGATAGCTTGATTCCAGTGGCATGAAGAGCACGGGACTCACGTCTGAGCATACCCGTCCCACTCGGGGTGACAAATGCAAAGACAACAATTGATGGATGGAATTTTGCACAATGGCAAAACATTCACCCCAGTCACAGATCTGGGTTTAATCCATTGTTATTTTGCTCACCACACCACCCCAGTTCAGACATGGCCATATGCAAATCAGTTTTGACCCTGTGCCTCATGGGAACTGTCCAGCTGAACTGCCAAGCCATGTCTTTCCTGGACCGGAATCGAGCATCCTAGGACCGTTTCTGGCTATCAGCTGTCATCAGCCAGTATGGTTTGAATCCAGTGTCATGGAAAGCACAGGACTCTCGTCTTAGCATACAGTCACACTCGGGGTGACTAATGCAAAAACAACAATTGATGGACGGAATGTTGCACAGTGGCAAAACATTCAACCCCAGTCACAGATCTGGGTTTAATCCATTGTTATTTTGCCCACCACACCACCCCAGTTCAGACATGGCCATATGCAAATCAGTCTTGACCCTGTGCCTCATGGGAACAGTCCAGCCGAACTGCCAAGCTATGTCTTCCCTGGACCGGAATCAAGCATCTTAGGACCAGTTTCTGACTATCAGTCATCATCAGCCAGGATAGCTTGATTCCAGTGGCATGGAGAGCACGGGACTCAAGTCTGAGCATACCCGTCACACTCGGGGTGACAAATGCAAAAACAACAATTGATGGACGGAACGTTGCACAATGGCAAAACATTCATCACCGATCACAGATCTGGGTTTAATCCATTGTTATTTTGCCCACCACACCACCCCAGTTCAGACATGGCCATATGCAAATCAGTCTTGACCCTGTGCCTCATGGGAACAGTCCAGCCCGAACTGCCAAGCCACGTCTTCCCTGGGCCGGAATCAAGCATCCTAGGACCAGTTTCTGACTATTAGTCGTCATCAGCCAGGATAGCTTGATTCCAGTGGCATGAAGAGCACGGGACTCACGTCTGAGCATACCCGTCCCACTCGGGGTGACAAATGCAAAAATAACAAATGATGGACGGAATTTTGCACAATGGCAAAACATTCACCCCAGTCACAGATCTGGGTTTAATCCATCGTTATTTTGCTCACCACACCACCCCAGTTCAGACATGGCCATATGCAAATCAGTTTTGACCCTGTGCCTCATGGGGACAGTCCATTCCGAACTGCCAAGCCATGTCTTCCCTGGACCAGAATCAAGCATCCTAGGACTGTTTTCTGGCTATCAGCTGTCCTCAGCCAGTATGGCTTGAATCCAGTGGCATGGAAAGCACAGGACTCGCGTCTTAGCATACAGTCACACTCGGGGTGACAAATGCAAAAACAACAATTGATGGACGGAATGTTGCACAGTGGCAAAACATTCAACCCCAGTCACAGATCTGGGTGTAATCCATTGTTATTTTGCTCACCACACTACCCCAGTTCAAACATGACCATATGCAAATAAGTCTTTACCCTGTCCCTCATGGGAACAGTCCAGCCTGAACTGCCAAGACATTTCTTCCATGGACCGGAATCAAGCATCCTAACACGGATTTCTGGCTATCAACCGTCATCAGCCAGGATAGCTTGAATCCAGTGGTATGGAGAGCACATGACTCACGTCTTAGCATACTGGTCACACTCGGTGTGACAAATGCAAAAACATCAATTGATGGACGGAATGTTGCACAATGGCAAACTATTCACACCCAGTCACAGATCTGGGTTTAATCCATCGTTATTTTGCTCACCACACCACCCCAGGTCAGACATGGCCATATGCAAATCAGTCTTGACCCTGTGCCTCATGGGAACAGTCCAACCCGAACTGCCAAGCCATGTCTTCCCTGGACCGGAATCAAGCATCCTAGGACCGGCTTCTGGCTATCAGCCATCATCAGCCAGGATAGCTTGATTCCAGTGGCATGAAGAGCACGGGACTCACGTCTGAGCATACCCGTCCCACTCGGGGTGACAAATGCAAAAACAACAATTGATGGATGGAATTTTGCACAGTGGCAAAACATTCACCCCAGTCACAGATCTGGGTTTGATCCATCGTTATTTTGCTCACCACACCACCCCAGTTCAGACATGGCCATATGCAAATCAGTTTTGACCCTGTGCCTCATGGGAACTGTTCAGCTGAACTGCCAAGCCATGTCTTTCCTGGACCGGAATCGAGCATCCTAGGACCGTTTTCTGGCTATCAGCTGTCATCAGCCAGTATGGCTTGAATCCAGTGTCATGGAAAGCACAGGACTCTCGTCTTAGCATACAGTCACACTCGGGGTGACTAATGCAAAAACAACAATTGATGGACGGAATGTTGCACAGTGGCAAAACATTCCACCCCAGTCACAGATCTGGGTTTAATCCATTGTTATTTTGCTCACCACACCACTCCAGTTCAGACATGGACATATGCAAATCAGTCTTGACCATTTGCCTCATGGGAACAGTCCAACCGAACTGCCAAGCCATGTCTTCCCTGGACCGGAATCAAGCATCCTAGGACCAGTTTCTGAATATCAGTCATCATCAGCCAGGATAGCTTGATTCCAGTGGCATGGAGAGCACGGGACTCAAGTCTAAGCATATGCGTCCCACTCGGGGTGACAAATGCAAAAACAACAATTGATGGACGGAATGTTGCACAAAGGCAAACTATTCACACCCAGTCACAGATCTGGGTTTAATCCATCGTTATTTTGCTCACCACACCACCCCAGGTCAGACATGGCCATATGCAAATCAGTCTTGACCCTGTGCCTCATGGAAACAGTCCAGCCCGAACTGCTAAGCCATGTCTTCCCTGGACTGGAATCAAGCATCCTAGGACCGGATTCTGGCTATCAGCCATCATCAGCCAGGATAGCTTGATTCCAGTGGCATGGAGAGCACGGGACTCAAGTCTAAGCATATGCGTCCCACTCGGGGTGACAAATGCAAAAACAACAATTGATGGACGGAATGTTGCACAAAGGCAAACTATTCACACCCAGTCACAGATCTGGGTTTAATCCATCGTTATTTTGCTCACCACACCACCCCAGGTCAGACATGGCCATATGCAAATCAGTCTTGACCCTGTGCCTCATGGAAACAGTCCAGCCCGAACTGCTAAGCCATGTCTTCCCTGGACTGGAATCAAGCATCCTAGGACCGGATTCTGGCTATCAGCCATCATCAGCCAGGATAGCTTGATTCCAGTGGCATGGAGAGCACGGGACTCACGTCTGAGCATACCTGTCCCACTCCGGGTGACAAATGCAAAAACAACAATTGATGGACGGAATGTTGCACAATGGCAAAACATTCACCCCCACAGATCTGGGTTTAATCCATTGTTATTTTGCTCACCACACCACCCACATTTCAGTCATGGCCATATGTAAATCAGTCTTGACCCTGTGCCTCATGGGAACAGTCCAGCCCGAACTGCCAAGCCATGTCTTCCCTGGACCGGAATCAAGCATCCTAGGACCGGTTTCTGGCTATCAGCCATCATCAGCCAGGATAGCTTGATTCCAGTGGCATGAAGAGCACGGGACAAATGTCTGAGCATATCCGTCCCACTCGGGGTGACAAATGCAAAAACAACAATTGATGGACGGAATTTTGCACATTGGCAAAACATTCACCCCAGTCACAGATCTGGGTTTAATCCATCGTTATTTTGCTCACCACACCACCCCAGTTCAGACATGGCCATATGCAAATCAGTTTTGACCCTGTGCCTCATGGGAACTGTCCAGCTGAACTGCCAAGCCATGTCTTTCCTGGACCGGAATCGAGCATCCTAGGACCGTTTTCTGGCTATCAGCTGTCATCAGCCAGTATGGCTTGAATCCAGTGTCATGGAAAGCACAGGACTCTCGTCTTAGCATACAGTCACACTCGGGGTGACTAATGCAAAAACAACAATTGATGGACGGAATGTTGCACAGTGGCAAAACATTCAACCCCAGTCACAGATCTGGGTTTAATCCATTGTTATTTTGCCCACCACACCACCCCAGTTCAGACATGGTCATATGCAAATCAGTCTTGACCCTGTGCCTCATGGGAACAGTCCAGCAGAACTGCCAAGCTATGTCTTCCCTGGACCGGAATCAAGCATCTTAGGACCAGTTTTTGACTATCAGTCATCATCAGCCAGGATAGCTTGATTCCAGTGGCATGGAGAGCACGGGACTCAAGTCTGAGCATACCCGTCACACTCGGGGTGACAAATGCAAAAACAACAATTGATGGACGGAACATTGCACAATGGCAAAACATTCATCACCGATCACAGATCTAGGTTTAATCTATCGTTATTTTGCTCACCACCCTACTTCAGACATGGCCATATGCAAATCAGTCTTGACCCTGTGCCTCATGGGAACAGTCCAGCCCGAACTGCCAAGCCACGTCTTCCCTGGGCCGGAATCAAGCATCCTAGGACCAGTTTCTGACTATCAGTCGTCATCAGCCAGGATAGCTTGATTCCAGTGGCATGAAGAGCACGGGACTCACGTCTGAGCATACCCGTCCCACTCGGGGTGACAAATGCAAAAACAACAATTGATGGACGGAATTTTGCACAATGGCAAAACATTCACCCCAGTCACAGATCTGGGTTTAATCCATCGTTATTTTACTCACCACACCACCCCAGTTCAGACATGGCCATATGCAAATCAGTTTTGACCCTGTGCCTCATGGGAACTGTCCAGCTGAACTGCCAAGCCATGTCTTTCCTGGACCGGAATCGAGCATCCTAGGACCGTTTTCTGGCTATCAGCTGTCATCAGCCAGTATGGCTTGAATCCAGTGTCATGGAAAGCACAGGACTCTCGTCTTAGCATACAGTCACACTCGGGGTGACTAATGCAAAAACAACAATTGATGGACGGAATGTTGCACAGTGGCAAAACATTCAACCCCAGTCACAGATCTGGGTTTAATCCATTGTTATTTTGCTCACCACACCACTCCAGTTCAGACATGGACATATGCAAATCAGTCTTGACCATGTGCCTCATGGGAACAGTCCAGCCGAACTGCCAAGCCATGTCTTCCCTGGACCGGAATCAAGCATCCTAGGACCTGTTTCTGAATATCAGTCATCATCAGCCAGGATAGCTTGATTCCAGTGGCATGGAGAGCACGGGACTCAAGTCTAAGCATATGCGTCCCACTCGGGGTGACAAATGCAAAAACAACAATTGATGGACGGAATGTTGCACAAAGGCAAACTATTCACACCCAGTCACAGATCTGGGTTTGATCCATAGTTATTTTGCTCACCACACCACCCCAGTTCAGACATGGCCATATGCAAATCAGTTTTGACCCTGTGCCTCATGGGAACTGTCCAGCTGAACTGCCAAGCCATGTCTTTCCTGGACCGGAATCGAGCATCCTAGGACCGTTTTCTGGCTATCAGCTGTCATCAGCCAGTATGGCTTGAATCCAGTGTCATGGAAAGCACAGGACTCTCGTCTTAGCATACAGTCACACTCGGGGTGACTAATGCAAAAACAACAATTGATGGACGGAATGTTGCACAGTGGCAAAACATTCCACCCCAGTCACAGATCTGGGTTTAATCCATTGTTATTTTGCTCACCACACCACTCCAGTTCAGACATGGACATATGCAAATCAGTCTTGACCATTTGCCTCATGGGAACAGTCCAACCGAACTGCCAAGCCATGTCTTCCCTGGACCGGAATCAAGCATCCTAGGACCAGTTTCTGAATATCAGTCATCATCAGCCAGGATAGCTTGATTCCAGTGGCATGGAGAGCACGGGACTCAAGTCTAAGCATATGCGTCCCACTCGGGGTGACAAATGCAAAAACAACAATTGATGGACGGAATGTTGCACAAAGGCAAACTATTCACACCCAGTCACAGATCTGGGTTTAATCCATCGTTATTTTGCTCACCACACCACCCCAGGTCAGACATGGCCATATGCAAATCAGTCTTGACCCTGTGCCTCATGGAAACAGTCCAGCCCGAACTGCTAAGCCATGTCTTCCCTGGACTGGAATCAAGCATCCTAGGACCGGATTCTGGCTATCAGCCATCATCAGCCAGGATAGCTTGATTCCAGTGGCATGGAGAGCACGGGACTCAAGTCTAAGCATATGCGTCCCACTCGGGGTGACAAATGCAAAAACAACAATTGATGGACGGAATGTTGCACAAAGGCAAACTATTCACACCCAGTCACAGATCTGGGTTTAATCCATCGTTATTTTGCTCACCACACCACCCCAGGTCAGACATGGCCATATGCAAATCAGTCTTGACCCTGTGCCTCATGGAAACAGTCCAGCCCGAACTGCTAAGCCATGTCTTCCCTGGACTGGAATCAAGCATCCTAGGACCGGATTCTGGCTATCAGCCATCATCAGCCAGGATAGCTTGATTCCAGTGGCATGGAGAGCACGGGACTCACGTCTGAGCATACCTGTCCCACTCCGGGTGACAAATGCAAAAACAACAATTGATGGACGGAATGTTGCACAATGGCAAAACATTCACCCCCACAGATCTGGGTTTAATCCATTGTTATTTTGCTCACCACACCACCCACATTTCAGTCATGGCCATATGTAAATCAGTCTTGACCCTGTGCCTCATGGGAACAGTCCAGCCCGAACTGCCAAGCCATGTCTTCCCTGGACCGGAATCAAGCATCCTAGGACCGGTTTCTGGCTATCAGCCATCATCAGCCAGGATAGCTTGATTCCAGTGGCATGAAGAGCACGGGATAAATGTCTGAGCATATCCGTCCCACTCGGGGTGACAAATGCAAAAACAACAATTGATGGACGGAATTTTGCACATTGGCAAAACATTCACCCCAGTCACAGATCTGGGTTTAATCCATCGTTATTTTGCTCACCACACCACCCCAGTTCAGACATGGCCATATGCAAATCAGTTTTGACCCTGTGCCTCATGGGAACTGTCCAGCTGAACTGCCAAGCCATGTCTTTCCTGGACCGGAATCGAGCATCCTAGGACCGTTTTCTGGCTATCAGCTGTCATCAGCCAGTATGGCTTGAATCCAGTGTCATGGAAAGCACAGGACTCTCGTCTTAGCATACAGTCACACTCGGGGTGACTAATGCAAAAACAACAATTGATGGACGGAATGTTGCACAGTGGCAAAACATTCAACCCCAGTCACAGATCTGGGTTTAATCCATTGTTATTTTGCCCACCACACCACCCCAGTTCAGACATGGTCATATGCAAATCAGTCTTGACCCTGTGCCTCATGGGAACAGTCCAGCAGAACTGCCAAGCTATGTCTTCCCTGGACCGGAATCAAGCATCTTAGGACCAGTTTTTGACTATCAGTCATCATCAGCCAGGATAGCTTGATTCCAGTGGCATGGAGAGCACGGGACTCAAGTCTGAGCATACCCGTCACACTCGGGGTGACAAATGCAAAAACAACAATTGATGGACGGAACATTGCACAATGGCAAAACATTCATCACCGATCACAGATCTAGGTTTAATCTATCGTTATTTTGCTCACCACCCTACTTCAGACATGGCCATATGCAAATCAGTCTTGACCCTGTGCCTCATGGGAACAGTCCAGCCCGAACTGCCAAGCCACGTCTTCCCTGGGCCGGAATCAAGCATCCTAGGACCAGTTTCTGACTATCAGTCGTCATCAGCCAGGATAGCTTGATTCCAGTGGCATGAAGAGCACGGGACTCACGTCTGAGCATACCCGTCCCACTCGGGGTGACAAATGCAAAAACAACAATTGATGGACGGAATTTTGCACAATGGCAAAACATTCACCCCAGTCACAGATCTGGGTTTAATCCATCGGTATTTTACTCACCACACCACCCCAGTTCAGACATGGCCATATGCAAATCAGTTTTGACCCTGTGCCTCATGGGAACTGTCCAGCTGAACTGCCAAGCCATGTCTTTTCTGGACCGGAATCGAGCATCCTAGGACCGTTTTCTGGCTATCAGCTGTCATCAGCCAGTATGGCTTGAATCCAGTGTCATGGAAAGCACAGGACTCTCGTCTTAGCATACAGTCACACTCGGGGTGACTAATGCAAAAACAACAATTGATGGACGGAATGTTGCACAGTGGCAAAACATTCAACCCCAGTCACAGATCTGGGTTTAATCCATTGTTATTTTGCTCACCACACCACTCCAGTTCAGACATGGACATATGCAAATCAGTCTTGACCATGTGCCTCATGGGAACAGTCCAGCCAAACTGCCAAGCCATGTCTTCCCTGGACCGGAATCAAGCATCCTAGGACCAGTTTCTGAATATCAGTCATCATCAGCCAGGATAGCTTGATTCCAGTGGCATGGAGAGCACGGGACTCAAGTCTAAGCATATGCGTCCCACTCGGGGTGACAAATGCAAAAACAACAATTGATGGACGGAATGTTGCACAAAGGCAAACTATTCACACCCAGTCACAGATCTGGGTTTAATCCATCGTTATTTTGCTCACCACACCACTCCAGGTCAGACATGGCCATATGCAAATCAGTCTTGACCCTGTGCCTCATGGAAACAGTCCAGCCCGAACTGCTAAGCCATGTCTTCCCTGGACTGGAATCAAGCATCCTAGGACCAGATTCTGGCTATCAGCCATCATCAGCCAGGATAGCTTGATTCCAGTGGCATGGAGAGCACGGGACTCACGTCTGAGCATACCTGTCCCACTCCGGGTGACAAATGCAAAAACAACAATTGATGGACGGAATGTTGCACAATGGCAAAACATTCACCCCAGTCACAGATCTGGGTTTAATCCATTGTTATTTTGCTCACCACACCACCCACATTTCAGACATGGCCATATGTAAATCAGTCTTGACCCTGTGCCTCATGGAAACAGTCCAGCCCGAACTGCCAAGCCATGTCTTCCCTGGACCGGAATCAAGCATCCTAGGACCAGTTTCTGACTATCAGCCATCATCAGCCAGGATAGCTTGATTCCAGTGGCATGAAGAGCACAGGAATCACGTCTTAGCATACCGGTCACACTCGGTGTGACAAATGCAAAAAAGACAATTGATGGACGGAATGTTGCACAATGGCAAAACATTCCCCCCAGTCAAAGATCTGGGTTTAATCCATTGTTATTTTGCTCACCACACTACCCCAGTTCAGACATGGCCATATGCAAATAAGTCTTGACCCTGTGCCTCATGGGAACATTCCAGCCTGAACTGCCAAGCCATTTCTTCCCTGGACCGGAATCAAGCATCCTAAAACGGGTTTCTGGCTATCAGCCGTCATCAGCCAGGATAGCTTGAATCCAGTGGCATGGAGAGCACAGGACTCACGTCTTACCATACCGGTCACACACGGTGTGACAAATGCAAAAACAACAATTGATGGACGGAATGTTGCACAGTGGCAAAACATTCACCCCCAGTCACAGATCTGGGTTTAATCCATTGCTATTTTGCTCACCACACCACCCCAGTTCAGACATGGCCATATGCAAATCAGTCTTGACCCTGTGCCTCATGGGAACAGTCCAGCCGAACTGCCAAGCCATGTCTTCCCTGGACTGGAATCAAGCATCCTAGGACCTGTTTCTGACTATCAGTCGTCATCAGCCAGGATAGCTTGATTCCAGTGGCATGGAGAGCACGGGACTCACATCTGAGCATACCTGTCCCACTCGGGGTGACAAATGCAAAAACAACAATTGATGGACGGAATGTTGCACAATGGCAAAACATTCACCCCCCACAGATCTGGGTTTAATCCATTGTTATTTTGCTCACCAAACCACCCCATTTCAGACATGGCCATATGCAAATCAGTCTTGACCCTGTGCCTCATGGGAACAGTCCAGCCCAAACTGCCAAGCCATTTCTTCACTGGACCGGAATCAAGAGATCCTAAAACGGGTTTCTGGCTATCAGCCGTCATCAGCCAGGATAGCTTGAATCCAGTGGCATGGAGAGCACTGGACTCACGTCTTAGCATACCGGTCACACACGGTGTGACAAATGCAAAAACAACAATTGAGGGACGGAATGTTGCACAGTGGCAAAACATTCACCCCCAGTTACAGATCTGGGTTTAATCCATTGTTATTTTGCTCACCACACCACCCCAGTTCAGACATGGCCATATGCAAATCAGTCTTGACCCGGTGCCTCATGGGAACAGTCCAGCCGAACTGCCAAGCCATGTCTTCCCTGGACTGGAATCAAGCATCGTAGGACCTGTTTCTGACTATCAGTCGTCATCAGCCAGGATAGCTTGATTCCAGTGGCATGGAGAGCACGGGACTCAAGTCTGAGCATACCCGTCACACTCGGGTGACAAATGCAACAAGCATTTACAATGCAATAGGTCTCGCATTAGGAAAGTTTGAGCTATTGGTATTGTAAATGACACATTTTTTATTTATGTGCTGGTTTTGAAAATAGCGAAATTAATAGATTTGTCATTTACAATGCCAATAGTTTTAACTTTCGCAAATGTGACACCTATAGCATTTGTAACGCAATATGTGTTGTTTTTACATGACTTAGATTTATTGATATTACAAATAACAATGGCTTGTCATTTTTTAAATAATTAATACTTTAAAAAAGTTATTGTAATTTATTATAATGGCAATAGCTTAAACTTTTGTAAATAACTTTTGTGAAGATTATGTTCATTGTATTTTATTATGACGAAAATCCAAGAATAGAAGTGAAATATTAACATCTTTTTGTGACATTGGTAATAAAGCTTAAACCACTGAGAGAACATATTTGAACCAGTTGTTGTTGAATAGTTGCACAGATTGATGCTGTGGTGGGGCTGAGTGATGTTATGGTGGCGACGAGTGATGCTGTGGCGTTCAGTGATGCTGTGGTAGTGCATCGCGGTGTTGTGGTGCCCCTGAGTGATGTTGCGGTGCCCCTGAGTGATGTTGTGGTGCCCCTGAGTGATGCTGTGGTGCCTCTGAGTGATGCTGTGGTGGTGCTTAGTGATGTTGTGGTGAGTGCGATAGATAGATAGATAGTGAGTGCGATAGATAGAGTGAGTGCGATAGATAGAGGGAGGGCGATAGATAGATAGAGTGAGGGCGATACATAGATAGAGTGAGGCACTGAGTGGGATTTGGAGTATGTTGCATTGAGTGCAGTGTAATTATGTGGCGTGTAATTATGTGGCACTGAGTGGGATTTGGAGTGTATGTTGTAGTCAGTAGAGTGTAATTTTGTGGCGTGTAAATATGTGGCACTGAGTGGCATTTGGAGTGTATGTTGCATTGAGTGCAGTGTAACTCTGTGGCGTGTAATTCTATGGCACTGAGTGGTATTTGTAGTGTATGTTGCATTGAGCGTAGTGTAATTATTTGGCATGTATTTATGTGGCACAGAGTAGTATTTGGAGTGTATGTTGCATTGAGTGCTGTGTAATTATGTGGCACTTAGTGGGATTTGGAGTGTATGTTGTATTCAGTAGAGTGTAATTGTGTGGCATGTAATTATGTGGCACTGAGTGGTATTTGGAGTGTATGTTGCATTGAATGTTGTGTAATTATGTGGCGTGTAATTATGTGGAACTGAGTGGGATTTGGACTATGTTGCATTGAGTGCAGTGTAATTATGTGGTGTGTAATTATGTGGCGCTGAGTGGTTTTTGGAGTGTATATTGCATTGAGTGCTGTGTAATTATGTGGCGTATAATTATGTGGCACTGAGTGGGATTTGGAATGTATGTTGCATTGAGTGCAGTGTAATTATGTGGCATGTAATTATGTGGCACTGAGTGGGATTTGGAGTGTATGTTGCATTGAGCGCTGAGTAATTATGTGGCATGTAATTATGTGGCACTGAGTGGTATTTGGAGTGCATGTTGCATTGCGTGCAGTATAATTATGTGGCGTGTAATTCTGTGGCACTGAGTGGTATTTGGCGTATGTTGCATTGAGTGCTGTGTAATTATGTGGCGTGTTATTATGTGGCACTGAGTGGGATTTGGAGTATATGTTGCATTGAGTGCAGTGTAATTATGTGGCGTGTAATTATATGGCACTGAGTGGTATTTGGAGTGTATTTTGCAGTAAGTGCAGTGTAATTATGTGGCACTGAGTGGTATTTGGTGTATGTTGCATTGAGTGCTGTGTTATTATGTGGCGTGTAATCATGTGGCACTCACTGGAATTTGGAGTGTATGTTGTATTCAGTAGAGTAATTGTGTGGCGTGCAATTATGTGGCAGTGAGTGGTATTTGGAGTGTATGTTGCATTGAGCGCAGTGTAATTATGTGGCGTGTAATTATATGGCACTGAGTGGTAGTTGGAGTGTATGTTGCATTGAGCGTACTGTAATTATGTGGCGTTTAATTATGTGGCACTGAGTGGTATTTGGAGTGTATGTTGCATTGAGTGCTGTGTAATTATGTGGCGTGTAATTATGTAGCACTGAGTGGGATTTGGAGTATATGTTGCATTGAGTGCACTGTAATTATGTGGCGTGTAATTATGTGGCACTGAGTGGTATTTGGAGTGTATGTTGCATTGAGTGAAGTGTAATTATGTGGCGTGTAATTATGTGGCACTGAGTGGTATTTGGAGTGTATGTTGCATTGAGCGCATTGTAATTATCTGGCATGTAATTATGTGGCACTGAGTGGTATTTGGTGTATGTTGCATTGCGTGCTGTGTAATTATGTGGCACTTAGTGAGATTTGGAGTGTATGTTGTATTCAGTAGAGTGTAATTGTGTGGCATGTAATTATGTGGCACTGACTGGTATTTGGAGTGTATGTTGCATTGAGCTCAGTGTAATTATGTGGCGTGTAATTATATGGCAGTGAGTGGTATTTGGAGTGTATGTTGCATTGAGCTCAGTGTAATTATGTGGTGTGTAATTATATGGCACTGAGTGGTATTTGGAGTGTATGTTGCATTGAGCGTAGTGTATTTATGTGGCGTGTAATTATGTGGCACGGAGTGGCTTTTGGAGTGTATGTTGCATTGAGTGCTGTGTAAATATGTGGCGTGTAATTATGTGGCACTGAGTGGGATTTGGACTATGTTGCATTGAGTGCAGTGCAATTATGTGGCTCGTAATTATGTGGCACTGAGTGGAATTTGGAGTATATGTTGCATTGAGTGCTGTGTAATTATGTGTTGTGTAATTATGTGGCACTGACTGGAATTTGGAGTGTATGTTGCATTGAGCGTAGTGTAATTATGTGGAGTTTAATTATATGGCACTGAGTGGTATTTGGTGTATGTTGCATTGAGTGCTGTGTAATTATGTGGCGTTTAATTATGTGGCACTGAGTGATATTTGGAGTGTATGTTGCATTGAGTGCTGTGTAATTATGTGGCGTGTAATTATGTGGCACTGAGTGGGATTTGGAGTATATGTTGCATTGAGTGCAGTGTAATTATGTGGCGTGTAATTATGTGGCACTGAGTAGTATTTGGAGTGTATGTTGCATTGAGTGCTGTGTAATTATGTGGTGTGTAATTATGTGGCACTGAGTGGTATTTGGTGTATGTTGCATTGTGTGCTGTGTAATTATGTGGCGTTTAATTATGTGGCACTGAGTGATATTTGGAGTATATGTTGCATTGAGTGCAGTGTAAATATGTGGCATGTAATTATGTGGCACTGAGTTGTATTTGGAGTGTATGTTGCATTGAGTGCAGTGTAATTATGTGGCGTGTAATTATGTGGCACTGAGTGGTATTTGGTGTATGTTGCATTGAGTGCTGTGTAATTATGTTGTGTGTGATTATATGGCACTGAGTGGTATTTGGAGTGTATGTTGCATTGAGTGCAGTGTAATTATGTGGCGTGTAATTATGTGGCACTGAGTGGCATTTGGAGTGTATGTTGCATTGAGCGCAGTGTAATTATGTGGCTTGTTATTCTATGCCACTGAGTGGTATTTGTAGTGTATGTTGCATTGAGCGTAGTGTAATTATTTGGCGTGTAATTATGTGGCACTGAGTAGTATTTGGAGTGTATGTTGCATTGAGTGCTGTGTAATTATGTGGCACTTAGTGGGATTTGGAGTGTATGTTGTATTCAGTAGAGTGTAATTGTGTGGCATGTCATTATGTGTCACTGAGTGGTATTTGGAGTGTATGTTGCATTGAGCTCAGTGTAATTATGTGGCGTGTAATTATATGGCACTGAGTGGTATTTGGAGTGTATGTTGCATTGAGAGTAGTGTAATTATGTGACGTGTAATTATGTGGAACCGAGTGGCATTTGGAGTGTATGTTTCATTGAGTGCTGTGTAATTATGTGGCATGTAATTATGTGGCACTGATTGGGATTTGGACTATGTTGCATTGAGTGCAGTGTAATTATGTGGCGTGTAATTATGTGGCACTGAGTGGTATTTGGAGTGTATGTTGCATTGAGTGCAGTGTAATTATGCGGCGTGTAATTATATGGCACTGAGTGGGATTTGGAATGTATGTTGCATTGAGTGCAGTGTAATTATGTGGCATGTAATTATGTGGCACTGAGTGGTATTTGGAGCGAATGTTGCATTGAGCGCTGTGTAATTATGTGGCATGTAATTATGTGGCACTGAGTGGTATTTGGAGTGTATGTTGCATTGAGTGCAGTGTAATTATGTGGCGTGTAATTATGTGGCACTGAGTGGTATTTGGTGTATGTTGCATTGAGTGCTGTTTAATTATGTGGCGTGTAATTATGTGGCATTGAGTTGAATTTGGAGTGTATAATGTATTCAGTAGAGTAATTGTGTGGCGTGTAATTATGTGGCACTGAGTGGTATTTGGAGTGTATGTTGCATTGAGCGCAGTGTAATTACGTGGCATGTAATTATATGGCACTGAGTGGTAGTTGGAGTGTATGTTGCATTGAGTGCTGTTTAATTATGTGGCGTGTAATTATGTGGCACTGAGTGGGATTTGGAGTGTATGTTGCATTGTGCGCAGTGTAATTATGTGAAGTGTAATTATGTGGTCCCCCCAAAACAGTATCCATAGCGATGTAATTCTCTTTCCAATGAATATTGCAGTGAAGTCAGAAGCAATACATTCGTTAATTTATACATATATGGTAAACTGTAACTTTAAAAAGAGAGTGCATATATTTTATGCAATAGATCTAAATAAACAACTGGTTTTAAAATGACAGTTATCACCTATTCATTTAGAAGAATCAACCTACTGTATGTTTACATAATCAAACTCAATATACAAGGCATATCAAGAAAAAAATTAATAAGAAGGAGGACACTACTTCTGAACTGTGATAGATCAATTGATCATCAAGGAAGTGCGTGAGGGAGCGTGACCGCTCTAGACTGCGAATTAACCTTAGGCCAGAGAGGATGCAGAAAACAAACCGTAATAGTCCGTATTTAAGCATGTTTGAGCAGTTTAGTGTGGAACAAGATTATACGCTTTAAGCAATGAATGAGTAACGTTTGTCAAAGAAAAGTAGTACGTTTGAAAAATGTTAGCGGGAGCGGCTGCCATGGAGTAATGCAGCAACACTTACTTGTCTATCACGAATTAACCTTAGGCTGAGAGGATACAGTAAATAAAGCGTAGTAGTCCGCATTTGAACGTGTTTGGGCAGTTTAGGGTGGAACAAAGATATACTCTTAAACAGTAAATGGAAAACTGTTTGGCAAAGAAAGATGGTCAGTTGTTATAACGAGAAAGTGAAACCGAGGGGAGGAGATTTCGAGGCCAAGAAAAACAAAACAGATTAGAGGGGGAGGCAAATGGTGAGCATTTCGTGGCCGCTTTGATGTTATCAGTGGCCGCGCGGCTCACTGAGAACATCAAAGCGGCCGCAAAATTGCTCCCAAAGCTGCAGGCGGACTAATGGTGCGCGCGCCTTAGAGTAAACCTCGAATAGTTGAAGGGGGGGGGTGTCGGTTAGTCGGGGGAAGGAGGCTTAGAGTGTTTTGGGGGGGGGACACTAGCCTTTGGTGAACTGGGGTTGTCAGGGACACAACCTGTGTGATGTTGCTACTTTGAAGCTTGTGAATAGAACTCCAGGCGCTGCACCCCGTGTGATTACCATTATCAGATGACCCCAGGTCATCAATCGGGCAGTTCCAGCCCTAGACTTCCCTTTCACAAATCATTGTTTTAGGTGTCACTTCAAGGGTAACAAATGAAGTGAACCAGGACTACAACTGCCAAAAAGCATTGGGTTAGCTTTAAGAAACCCCAAACATTGAGCACTGCGTCATTGGCAACGTGCAGTTATTTGAAAGCCTTATGTTATGGTACAGGAAGGGGGCCCAGAGAGACGCATACTGTGACGTCTACACAGGGGGTACAGGTATTGCATCTGGTAGGAAAACAGGCACCGGAGCAGTGTTTAATTTGAGCAGATGGTTTCCGGTGCAACACACCGGCACTTCATTTGCAACACCAGCCCTTCTGGCAGTCTGCCACAGGGTGGCCATGTTTGACTCATTTATAGAAACGCATAACAGTTGTTTATTTATTCAGTATAAAGTAAAAATGACTAATACCTGCTCTTATATGTTGGGAGGCTGGAGTAGTCAGAATTGTCACACTTGTAGGAGTGTGATGGTTAGTAGTAGTTGTGTTGCTACTGCAGCCTGCAGCGCTGGCAAGGGCCAATGAGTGATGCATGCAGAAGTGCCCACCTGACACGTATATTGTCACAAATTACGCACTGCACCTGAGCCCTGCGGCCCAATTTTCCAGTCAGTCATTGAATATCTATGTGAGTGACTCCTTCAGGCACATTCTCTCCGCAGCACACACAGCGCAGTTGCTCCGTGAAGCGCCATGAGGCACCAAGGAACAGAAAAAAGCGATTTATGTACAGTTTAAAACAACGGAAAGAACGTATTTGTAGTGAGCGCTGAAAAAATAAGTATTTAAGAGAGTGTCTAAGGGGCAGGACCCTATCCCCGTGTGAGGTGCGAGGTGTCTGAACAGTCCAAGCAGTTGAACCCCCCTCCCTATGCCTGCTAGCACCGGCTCCCCTGCATGTATTTCTGTATTATTTGGACACTGAACAGCCAATAACCAGAACAATGAAACTGCAATTTAAGATGAGTGATACAGGCGCTCACGCCGGATTTTATATAAAATAATTTGTAAGCAAATCTCCATGTATTTTAACGTGTGTTTAAGCACACGTGACACTCACATTAGCTCGTCAAATTATGTCATTGCTAAAAGCATAGAGGAGGGGATTCGGATGCACATACAGCGTGATTGTGTGTGTAAACTTTTAAAGGGGACCCAATGAATGATATCGCAATACTTAACAAGAGCCATCTGACATTAAAAAAAGCAACTTTCTAGAATGCTCACTGCCGGTGATTGTTAGCGGGGCACGACTGGGTAAAGAAAACAACTTTTCTATACACTTTCTTTAAGAAAAAGAACCCCGGCAGCACTGCATACATGAACTGAAAGAAAGGGCTAGGCGAGCATTCGCTTTACAAGCTGCAGCCGGGGTCATAATAACGTGCCCTCTATAGCTTATTATTGCCTTTTTTTTTTTACATGACTTGCAGGTTTCAAGACAGGAACTAGTAAATATTGCAGGAAACAGGATACCAAAGCAAAGCTGTGGGAGGGGACAAAGGGACACCAAATGGATGAACCGCTTGACAGAAAGACAAAATGGTGAAGATGAAAAAAACACGCAAGATGCTAATGGGGTGTCAGAACAGAAAGGTAAAATGCGATGTCCGGAAACAAAGGAATAAGGATAGGAAACAAGTAAAGAATGTAAGGAAGGAAAGCAGGTAAACTGAATGAAACGAGGGAGGAAAGAAAGACAGCAAGAAAACCGAATAAAAAAACTTAAGGAATATGGTAAATAAGAATTAGAAGTGAAGGAATAAAGCTAAGAAAAAGAAAGTAAGAGCAAAGGGAAGGCGACATCTTTAAAGAATGGAAGGAATACTGAAAAGGGGAAAAAGAAGTACAGGGAGACAAGGAAGGAAAATGCATAAATAACTAAGGGGCATATTATCAAGCCTGTGCGATAAAATTATCGCCGCTTTATCGGCCGAAAACGGACGATAAAGCGGCGATGATGGGCTTGATAATATGCTCTATGGTATTCCAATCGAAGCCCATGTTAGATGTGAAGACATCTAACATGGGCTTCGATTGGAATTTCTTAGAGCATATGATCAAGCCCATTATCGCCGCTTTATCGGCCGTTTTCGGCCGATAAAGCGGCGATAGTTTTATCGCACAGGCTTGATAATATGCCCCTAAATTAATTAGTACCGCAAATCACCGCCGTCACTGTGCCGGCCTGCGACCAGGAAGTCAGGCAGGCCGGCGTGACAACAGGAAACAGGAAGTAGGAGGGCGGGAGCCTACCCCGCCTCCAACGGAAGAGCCGCGACGGGAGCCGTGTTTCAAGCACCGGAGCTGGCAGGAGCCGGAGCCGCGTTTCAAGCACCGGAGCTGGCAGGAGCCTACCCTGCGGGTGCCGAAGGAGGGAAGAAGAGTCCTGCTGCCGGGCCCTGCAGCTGAGGAGAGCCGCTGCAGGAATGAAGCCGGTGAGTGGGTTGCTGAGCCGGGGGGGGGGGAGCATGTGTGCGCGCGCGCGAGTGCGGGGGGGCGGGCTGTGTATGTGTGTGTGTGCGTGCGTGTGTGTATGTGTCTGGAGTGCGTGTGTGTGACTGTGGGGGAGGGGGGTGTGTGTGAGCAAGTGTCTGCCGTGTGCCTGTATGTGTGTGCCTGCGTGTGCATGCGCTCGCCTGTGTGTGGGGGTGGGGGGTGGGGGCTGCCTATATGTAAAGCGCTCTGATACCCGATTCGGTTCGGGGCTGGGAAAAAAAGAAAAAAAAAAAAATGGCTGAGTTACTCTGCGCATGCGCGGGTGAGACGCGCGCTCCCGCGGTGAAAACCGCGAAGGAAACGCTCGTCCACATCGGTGTCCACATTCCCATTAACGGGCAACAATAGTTGTCGAGCAGACACTCCGTCTGCTCGACCTAAAAACAACAATTGATGGACGGAACGTTGCACAATGGCAAAACATTCATCACCGGTCACAGATCTAGGTTTAATCCATTGTTATTTTGCTCACCACACCACCCCATTTCAGACATGGCCATATGCAAATCAGTCTTGACCCTGTGCCTCATGGGAACAGTCCAGCCCGAACTGCCAAGCCATGTCTTCCCTGGACCGGAATCAAGCATCCTAGGACCGGTTTCTGGCTATCAGCCATCATCAGCCAGGATAGCTTGATTCCAGTGGCATGGAGAGCATGGGACTCACGTCTGAGCATACCCGTCCCACTCGGGGTGACAAATGCAAAAACAACAATTGATGGACGGAATGTTGCACAGTGGCAAAACATTCACCCCCAGTCACAGATCTCGGTTTAATCCATTGTTATTTTGCTCACCACACCACCCCAGTTCAGACATGGCCATATGCAAATCAGTCTTGACCCTGTGCCTCATGGGAACAGTCCAGCCGAACTGCCAAGCCATGTCTTCCCTGGACTGGAATCAAGCATCCTAGGACCTGTTTCTGACTATCAGGCGTCATCAGCCAGGATAGCTTGATTCCAGTGGCATGGAGAGCACGGGACTCACGTCTGAGCATACCTGTGCCACTCGGGGTGACAAATGCAAAAACAACAATTGATGGACGGAATGTTGCACAATGGCAAAACATTCACCCCCCACAGATCTGGGTTTAATCCATTGTTATTTTGCTCACCACACCACCCCATTTCAGACATGGCCATATGCAAATCAGTCTTGACCCTGTGCCTCATGGGAACAGTCCAGCCCGAACTGCCAAGCCATTTCTTCACTGGACCGGAATCAAGAGATCCTAAAACGGGTTTCTGGCTATCAGCCGTCATCAGCCAGGATAGCTTGAATCCAGTGGCATGGAGAGCACTGGACTCACGTCTTAGCATACCGGTCACACACGGTGTGACAAATGCAAAAACAACAATTGATGGACGGAATGTTGCACAGTGGCAAAACATTCACCCCCAGTTACAGATCTGGGTTTAATCCATTGTTATTTTGCTCACCACACCACCCCAGTTCAGACATGGCCATATGCAAATCAGTCTTGACCCGGTGCCTCATGGGAACAGTCCAGCTGAACTGCCAAGCCATGTCTTCCCTGGACTGGAATCAAGCATCCTAGGACATGTTTCTGACTATCAGTCGTCATCAGCCAGGATAGCTTGATTCCAGTGGCATGGAGAGCACGGGACTCAAGTCTGAGCATACCCGTCACACTCGGGTGACAAATGCAAAAACAACAATTGATGGACGGAACGTTGCACAATGGCAAAACATTCATCACCGGTCACAGATCTAGGTTTAATCCATTGTTATTTTGCTCACCACACCACCCCAGTTCAGACATGGCCATATGCAAATCAGTTTTGACCCTGTGCCTCATGGGGACAGTCCAGTCCGAACTGCCAAGCAATGTCTTCCCTGGACCAGAATCAAGCATCCTAGGACTGTTTTCTGGCTATCAGCTGTCATCAGCCAGTATGGCTTGAATCCAGTGGCATGGAAAGCACAGGACCCGCGTCTTAGCATACAGTCACACTCGGGGTGACAAATGCAAAAACAACAATTGATGGACGGAAGGTTGCACAATGGCAAAACATTCATCACCGGTCACAGATCTAGGTTTAATCCATTGTTATTTTGCTCACCACACCACCCCAGTTCAGACATGACCATATGCAAATAAGTCTTTACCCTGTCCCTCATGGGAACAGTCCAGCCTGAACTGCCAAGACATTTCTTCCCTGGACCGGAATCAAGCATCCTAACACGGGTTTCTGGCTATCAGCCGTCATCAGCCAGGATAGCTTGAATCCAGTGGCATGGAGAGCACTGGACTCACGTCTTAGCATACCGGTCACACACGGTGTGACAAATGCAAAAACAACAATTGATGGACGGAATGTTGCACAGTGGCAAAACATTCACCACCAGTCACAGATCTGGGTTTAATCCATTGTTATTTTGCTCACCACACCACCCCAGTTCAGACATGGCCATATGCAAATCAGTCTTGACCCTGTGCCTCATGGGAACAGTCCAAGCCCGAACTGCCAAGCCATGTCTTCCCTGGACTGGAATCAAGCATCCTAGGACCTGGTTCTGACTATCAGTCATCATCAGCCAGGATAGCTTGATTCCAGTGGCATGGAGAGCACGGGACTCACGTCTGAGCATACCCGTCACACTCGGGGTGACAAATGCAAAAACAACAATTGATGGACGGAACGTTGCACAATGGCAAAACATTCATCACCGGTCACAGATCTAGGTTTAATCTATCGTTATTTTGCTCACCACCCTACTTCAGACATGGCCATATGCAAATCAGTCTTGACCCTGTGCCTCATGGGAACAGTCCAGCCCGAACTGCCAAGCCACGTCTTCCCTGGGCCGGAATCAAGCATCCTAGGACCGGCTTCTGGCTATCAGCCATCATCACCCAGGATAGCTTGATTCCAGTGGCATGAAGAGCACGGGACTAACGTCTGAGCGTACCCGTCCCACTCGGGGTGACAAATGCAAAAACAACAATTGATGGACGGAATTTTGCACAATGGCAAAACATTCACCCCAGTCACAGATCTGGGTTTAATCCATCGTTATTTTGCTCACCACACCACCCCAGTTCAGACATGGCCATATGCAAATAAGTTTTGACCCTGTGCCTCATGGGGACAGTCCAGTCCGAACTGCCAAGCCATGTCTTCCCTGGACCAGAATCAAGCATCCTAGGACTGTTTTCTGGCTATCAGCTGTCATCAGCCAGTATGGCTTGAATCCAGTGGCATGCAAAGCACAGGACTCACGTCTTAGCATACAGTCACACTCGGGGTGACAAATGCAAAAACAACAATTGATGGACGGAATGTTGCACAGTGGCAAAACATTCAACCCCAATCACAGATCTGGGTGTAATCCATTGTTATTTTGCTCACCACACCACCCCAGTTCAAACATGACCATATGCAAATAAGTCTAGACCCTGTGCCTCATGGGAACAGTCCAGCCGGAACTGCCAAGCCATTTCTTCCCTGGACCGGAATCAAGCATCCTAACACGGGTTTCTGGCTATCAGCCGTCATCAGCCAGGATAGCTTGAATCCAGTGGCATGGAGAGCACGGGACTCACGTCTTAGCATACCGGTCACACTCGGTGTGACAAATGCAAAAACAACAATTGATGGACGGAATGTTGCACAGTGGCAAAACATTCACCACCAGTCACAGATCTGGGTTTAATCCATTGTTATTTTGCTCACCACACCACCCTAGTTCAGACATGGCCATATGCAAATCAGTCTTTACCCTGTGCCTCATGGGAACAGTCCAGCCGAACTGCCAAGCCATGTCTTCCCTGGATAGGAATCAAGCATCCTTGGACCAGTTTCTGACTATCAGTCATCATCAGCCAGGATAGCTTGATTCCAGTGGCATGGACAGCACGGGACTCAAATCTAAGCATACCCGGCCCACTCGGGGTGACAAATGCAAAAACAACAATTGATGGAAGGAATTTTGCACAATGGCAAACTATTCACACCCAGTCACACATCTGGGTTTAATCCATCGTTATTTTGCTCACCACACCACCCCAGGTCAGACATGGCCATATGCAAATCAGTCTTGACCCTTTGCCTCATGGGAACAGTCCAACCCGAACTGCCAAGCCATGCCTTCCCTGGACCGGAATCAAGCATCCTAGGACCGGCTTCTGGCTATCAGCCATCATCAGCCAGTATAGCTTGATTCCAGTGGCATGAAGAGCACGGGACTCACGTCTGAGCATACCCGTCCAACTCGGGGTGACAAATGCAAAAACAACATTTGATGGATGGAATTTTGCACAATGGCAAAACATTCACCCCAGTCAAAGATCTGGGTTTAATCCATCATTATTTTGCTCACCACACCACCCCAGTTCAGACATGGCCATATGCAAATCAGTTTTGACCCTGTGCCTCATGGGAACTGTCCAGCCGAACTGCCAAGCCATGTCTTCCCTGGACCGGAATCGAGCATCCTAGGACCGTTTTCTGACTATCAGCTGTCATCAGCCAGTATGGCTTGAATCCAGTGGCATGGAAAGCACAGGACTCGCGTCTTAGCATACAGTCACACTCGGGGTGACAAATGCAAAAACAACAATTGATGGACGGAATGTTGCACAGTGGCAAAACATTCAACCCCAGTCACAGATCTGGGTTTAATCCATTGTTATTTTGCTCACCACACCACCCCAGTTCAGACATGGCCATATGCAAATCAGTCTTGACCCTGTGCCTCATGGGAACAGTCCAGCCGAACTGCCAAGCTATGTCTTCCCTGGACCGGAATCAAGCATCTTAGGACCAGTTTCTGACTATCAGTCATCATCAGCCAGGATAGCTTGATTCCAGTGGCATGAAGAGCACGGGACTCAAGTCTAAGCATATGCGTCCCTCTCGGGGTGACAAATGCAAAAACAACAATTGATGGACGGAATGTTGACAGTGGCAAAACATTCAACCCCAGTCACAGATCTGGGTTTAATCCATCGTTATTTTGCTCACCACACCACCCCAGGTCAGACATGGCCATATGCAAATCAGTCTTGACCCTGTGCCTCATTGAAACAGTCCAGCCCGAACTGCTAAGCCATGTCTTCCCTGGACTGGAATCAAGCATCCTAGGACCGGATTCTGGCTATCAGCCATCATCAGCCAGGATAGCTTGTTTCCAGTGGCAAGGAGAGCACGGGACTCACGTCTGAGCATACCTGTCCCACTCCGGGTGACAAATGCAAAAACAACAATTGATGGACGGAATGTTGCACAATGGCAAAATATTCACCCCCCACAGATCTGGGTTTAATCCATTGTTATTTTGCTCACCACACCACCCACATTTCAGACATGGCCATATGCAAATCAGTCTTGACCCTGTGCCTCATGGGAACAGTCCAGCCCGAACTGCCAAGCCATGTCTTCCCTGGACCGGAATCAAGCATCCTAGGACCGGTTTCTGGCTATCAGCCATCATCAGCCAGGATAGCTTGATTCCAGTGGCATGAAGAGCACGGGACTCACGTCAGAGCATACCCGTCCCACTCGGGGTGACAAATGCAAAAACAACAATTGATGGACGGAATTTTGCACATTGGCAAAACATTCACCCCAGTCACAGATCTGGGTTTAATCCATCGTTATTTTGCTCACCACACCACCCCAGTTCAGACATGGCCATATGCAAATCAGTCTTGACCCTGTGCCTCATGGAAACAGTCCAGCCCGAACTGCCAAGCCATGTCTTCCCTGGACCGGAATCAAGCATCCTAGGACCAGTTTCTGACTATCAGCTGTCATCAGCCAGGATAGCTTGATTCCAGTGGCATGAAGAGCACAGGACTCACGTCTTAGCATACCGGTCACACTCGGTGTGACAAATGCAAAAAAGACAATTGATGGACGGAATGTTGCACAATGGCAAAACATTCCCCCCAGTCAAAGATCTGGGTTTAATCCATCGTTATTTTGCTCACCACACTACCCCAGTTCAGACATGGCCACATGCAAATAAGTCTTGACCCTGTGCCTCATGGGAACATTCCAGCCTGAACTGCCAAGCCATTTCTTCCCTGGACCGGAATCAAGCATCCTAAAACGGGTTTCTGGCTATCAGCTGTCATCAGCCAGGATAGCTTGAATCCAGTGGCATGGAGAGCACAGGACTCACGTCTTACCATACCGGTCACACACGGTGTGACAAATGCAAAAAACATTCACCCCCAGTCACAGATCTGGGTTTAATCCATAGTTATTTTGCTCACCACACCACCCCAGTTCAGACATGGCCATATGCAAATCAGTCTTGACCCTGTGCCTCATGGGAACAGTCCAGCCAAACTGCCAAGCCATGTCTTCCCTGGACTGGAATCAAGCATCCTAGGACCTGTTTCTGACTATCAGTCGTCATCAGCCAGGATAGCTTGATTCCAGTGGCATGGAGAGCACGGGACTCACGTCTGAGCATACCTGTCCCACTCGGGGTGACAAATGCAAAAACAACAATTGATGGACGGAATGTTGCACAATGGCAAAACATTCACCCCCCACAGATCTGGGTTTAATCCATTGTTATTTTGCTCACCACACCACCCCATTTCAGACATGGCCATATGCAAATCAGTCTTGACCCTGTGCCTCATGGGAACAGTCCAGCCCGAACTGCCAAGCCATTTCTTCTCTGGACCGGAATCAAGAGATCCTAAAACGGGTTTCTGGCTATCAGCCGTCATCAGCCAGGATAGCTTGAATCCAGTGGCATGGAGAGCACTGGACTCACGTCTTAGCATACCGGTCACACACGGTGTGACAAATGCAAAAACAACAATTGATGGACGGAATGTTGCACAGTGGCAAAACATTCGCCCCCAGTCACAGATCTGGGTTTAATCCATTGTTATTTTGCTCACCACACCACCCCAGTTCAGACATGGCCATATGCAAATCAGTCTTGACCCGGTGCCTCATGGGAACAGTCCAGCCGAACTGCCAAGCCATGTCTTCCCTGGACTGGAATCAAGCATCCTAGGACCTGTTTCTGACTATCAGTCGTCATCAGCCAGGATAGCTTGATTCCAGTGGCATGGAGAGCACGGGACTCAAGTCTGAGCATACCCGTCACACTCGGGTGACAAATGCAAAAACAACAATTGATGGACGGAACGTTGCACAATGGCAAAACATTCATCACCGGTCACAGATCTAGGTTTAATCCATTGTTATTTTGCTCACCACACCACCCTACTTCAGACATGGCCATATGCAAATCAGTCTTGACCCTGTGCCTCATGGGAACAGTCCAGCCCGAACTGCCAAGCCACGTCTTCCCTGGACCGGAATCAAGCATCCTACGACCGGCTTCTGGCTATCAGCCATCATCAGCCAGGATAGCTTGATTCCAGTGGCATGAAGAGCACGGGACTCACGTCTGAGCGTACCCGTCCCACTCGGGGTGACAAATGCAAAAACAACAACTGATGGACGGAATTTTGCACAATGGCAAAACATTCACCCCAGTCATAGATCTGGGTTTAATCCATCGTTATTTTGCTCACCACACCACCCCAGTTCAGACATGGCCATATGCAAATCAGTTTTGACCCTGTGCCTCATGGGGACAGTCCAGTCCGAACTGCCAAGCCATGTCTTCCCTGGACCAGAATCAAGCATCCTAGGACTGTTTTCTGGCTATCAGCTGTCATCAGCCAGTATGGCTTGAATCCAGTGGCATGGAAAGCACAGGACTCACGTCTTAGCATACAGTCACACTCGGGGTGACAAATGCAAAAACAACAATTGATGGACGGAATGTTGCACGGTGGCAAAACATTCAACCCCAGTCACAGATCTGGGTGTAATCCATTGTTATTTTGCTCACCACACCACCCCAGTTCAAACATGACCATATGCAAATAAGTCTAGACCCTGTGCCTCATGGGAACAGTCCAGCCTGAACTGCCAAGCCAATTCTTCCCTGGACCGGAATCAAGCATCCTAACACGGGTTTCTGGCCATCAGCCGTCATCAGCCAGGATAGCTTGAATCCAGTGGCATGGAGAGCACGGGACTCACGTCTTAGCATACCGGTCACACTCGGTGTGACAAATGCAAAAACAACAATTGATGGACGGAATGTTGCACAGTGGCAAAACATTCACCACCAGTCACAGATCTGGGTTTAATCCATTGTTATTTTGCTCACCACACCACCCCAGTTCAGACATGGCCATATGCAAATCAGTCTTGACCCTGTGCCTCATGGGAACAGTCCAGCCGAACTGCCAAGCCATGTCTTCCCTGGATAGGAATCAAGCATCCTTGGACCAGTTTCTGACTATCAGTCATCATCAGCCAGGATAGCTTGATTCCAGTGGCATGGAGAGCACGGGACTCAAGTCTAAGCATATGCGTCCAACTCGGGGTGACAAATGCAAAAACATCAATTGATGGACGGAATGTTGCACAATGGTAAACTATTCACACCCAGTCACAGATCTGGGTTTAATCCATCGTTATTTTTCTCACCACACCACCCCAGGTCAGACATGGCCACATGCAAATCAATCTTGACCCTGTGCCTCATGGGAACAGTCGAACCCAAACTGCCAAGCCATGCCTTCCCTGGACCGGAATCAAGCATCCTAGGACCGGCTTCTGGCTATCAGCCATCATCAGCCAGGATAGCTTGATTCCAGTGGCATGAAGAGCACGGGACTCACGTCTGAGCATACCCGTCCCACTCGGGGTGACAAATGCAAAAACAACAATTGATGGAAGGAATTTTGCACAATGGCAAAACATTCACCCCAGTCGAAGATCTGGGTTTAATCCATCGTTATTTTGCTCACCACACCACCCCAGTTCAGACATGGCCATATGCAAATCAGTTTTGACCCTGTGCCTCATGGGAACTGTCCAGCCGAACTGCCAAGCCATGTCTTCCCTGGACCGGAATCGAGCATCCTAGGACCGTTTTCTGGCTATCAGCTGTCATCAGCCAGTATGGCTTGAATCCAGTGGCATGGAAAGCACAGGACTCGCGTCTTAGCATACAGTCACACTCGGGGTGACAAATGCAAAAACAACAATTGATGGACGGAATGTTGCACAGTGGCAAAACATTCAACCCCAGTCACAGATCTGGGTTTAATCCATTGTTATTTTGCTCACCACACCACCCCAGTTCAGACCTGGCCATATGCAAATCAGTCTTGACCCTGTGCCTCATGGGAACAGTCCAGCAGAACTGCCAAGCTATGTCTTCCCTGGACCGGAATCAAGCATCTTAGGACCAGTTTCTGACTATCAGTCATCATCAGCCAGGATAGCTTGATTCCAGTGGCATGGAGAGCACGGGACTCAAGTCTAAGCAGATGCGTCCCACTCGGGGTGGCAAATGCAAAAACAACAATTGATGGACGGAATGTTGCAAAATGGCAAACTATTCACACCCAGTCACAGATCTGGGGTTAATCCATCGTTATTTTGCTCACCACACCACCCCAGGTCAGACATGGCCATATGCAAATCAGTCTTGACCCTGTGCCTCATTGAAACAGTCCAGCCCGAACTGCTAAGCCATGTCTTCCCTGGACTGGAATCAAGCATCCTAGGACCTGTTTCTGACTATCAGTCGTCATCAGCCAGGATAGCTTGATTCCAGTGGCATGGAGAGCACGGGACTCTCGTCTGAGCATACCTGTCCCACTCGGGGTGACAAATGCAAAAACAACAATTGATGGACGGAATGTTGTACAATGGCAAAACATTCACCCCCCACAGATCTGGGTTTAATCCATTGTTATTTTGCTCACCACACCACCCCATTTCAGACATGGCCATATGCAAATCAATCTTGACCCTGTGCCTCATGGGAACAGTCCAGCCCGAACTGCCAAGCCATTTCTTCACTGGACCGGAATCAAGAGATCCTAAAACGGGTTTCTGGCTATCAGCCAGGATAGCTTGAATCCAGTGGCATGGAGAGCACTGGACTCACGTCTTAGCATACCGGTCACACACGGTGTGACAAATGCAAAAACAACAATTGATGGACGGAATGTTGCACAGTGGCAAAACATTCACCCCCAGTCACAGATCTGGGTTTAATCATTGTTATTTTGCTCACCACACCACCCCAGTTCAGACATGGCCATATGCAAATCAGTCTTGACCCTGTGCCTCATGGGAACAGTCCAGCCGAACTGCCAAGCCATGTCTTCCCTGGACTGGAATCAAGCATCCTAGGACCTGTTTCTGACTATCAGTCGTCATCAGCCAGGATAGCTTGATTCCAGTGGCATGGAGAGCACGGGACTCACGTCTGAGCATACCTGTCCCACTCGGGGTGACAAATGCAAAAACAACAATTGATGGACGGAATGTTGTACAATGGCAAAACATTCACCCCCAACAGATCTGGGTTTAATCCATTGTTATTTTGCTCACCACACCACCCCATTTCAGACATGGCCATATGCAAATCAATCTTGACCCTGTGCATCATGGGAACAGTCCAGCCCGAACTGCCAAGCCATTTCTTCACTGGACCGGAATCAAGAGATCCTAAAACGGGTATCTGGCTATCAGCCATCATCAGCCAGGATAGCTTGAATCCAGTGGCATGGAGAGCACTGGACTCACGTCTTAGCATACCGGTCACACACGGTGTGACAAATGCAAAAACAACAATTGATGGACGGAATGTTGCACAGTGGCAAAACATTCACCCCCAGTTACAGATCTGGGTTTAATCCATTGTTATTTTGCTCACCACACCACCCCAGTTCAGACATGGCCATATGCAAATCAGTCTTGACCCGGTGCCTCATGGGAACAGTCCAGCCGAACTGCCAAGCCATGTCTTCCCTGGACTGGAATCAAGCATCCTAGGACCTGTTTCTGACTATCAGTCGTCATCAGCCAGGATAGCTTGATTCCAGTGGCATGGAGAGCACGGGACTCACGTCTGAGCATACCCGTCACACTCGGGTGACAAATGCAAAAACAACAATTGATGGACGGAACGTTGCACAATGGCAAAACATTCATCACCGGTCACAGATCTAGGTTTAATCCATTGTTATTTTGCTCACCACAGCACCCCTGTTCAGACATGGCCATATGCAAATCAGTTTTGACCCTGTGCCTCATGGGGACAGTCCAGTCCGAACTGCCAAGCCATGTCTTCCCTGGACCAGAATCAAGCATCCTAGGACTGTTTTCTGGCTATCAGCTGTCATCAGCCAGTATGGTTTAATCCAGTGGCATGGAAAGCACAGGACTCGAGTCTTAGCATACAGTCACACTCGGGGTGACAAATGCAAAAACATCAATTGATGGACGGAATGTTGCACAGTGGCAAAACATTCAACCCCAGTCACAGATCTGGGTGTAATCCATTGTTATTTTGCTCACCACACCACCCCAGTTCAAACATGACCATATGCAAATAAGTCTTTACCCTGTCCCTCATGGGAACAGTCCAGCCTGAACTGCCAAGACATGTCTTCCCTGGATAGGAATCAAGCATCCTTGGACCAGTTTCTGACTATCAGTCATCATCAGCCAGGATAGCTTGATTCCAGTGGCATGGAGAGCACGGGACTCAAGTCTAAGCATACCCGTCCCACTCGGGGTGACAAATGCAAAAACAATAATTGATGGATGGAATTTTGCACAATGGCAAACTATTCACACCCAGTCACAGATCTGGGTTTAATCCATCGTTATTTTGCTCACCACACCACCCCAGGTCAGACATGGCCTTATGCAAATCAGTCTTGACCCTGTGCCTCATGGGAACAGTCCAGCCCGAACTGCAAAGCCACGTCTTCCCTGGACCGGAATCAAGCATCCTAGGACCGGCTTCTGGCTATCAGCCATCATCAGCCAGGATAGCTCGATTCCAGTGGCATGAAGAGCACGGGACTCACGTCTGAGCATACCCGTCCCACTCGGGGTGACAAATGCAAAAACAACAATTGATGGATGGAATTTTGCACAATGGCAAAACATTCACCCCAGTCAAAGATCTGGGTTTAATCCATCATTATTTTGCTCACCACACCACCCCAGTTCAGACATGGCCATATGCAAATCAGTTTTGTACCCTGTGCCTCATGGGAACTGTCCAGCCGAACTGCCAAGCCATGTCTTCCCTGGACCGGAATCAAGCATCTTAGGACCAGTTTCTGACTATCAGTCATCATCAGCCAGGATAGCTTGATTCCAGTGGCATGGAGAGCACGGGACTCAAGTCTGAGCATACCCGTCACACTCGGGGTGACAAATGCAAACACAACAATTGATGGACGGAACGTTGCACAATGGCAAAACATTCATCACCGATCACAGATCTAGGTTTAATCTATCGTTATTTTGCTCACCACCCTACTTCAGACATGGCCATATGCAAATCAGTCTTGACCCTGTGCCTCATGGGAACAGTCCAGCCCGAACTGCAAAGCCACGTCTTCCCTGGACCGGAATCAAGCATCCTAGGACCAGTTTCTGACTATCAGTCGTCATCAGCCAGGATAGCTTGATTCCAGTGGCATGGAGAGCACGGGACTCAAGTCTAAGCATATGCGTCCCACTCGGGGTGACAAATGCAAAAACATCAATTGATGGACGGAATGTTGCACAATGGCAAACTATTCACACCCAGTCACAGATCTGGGTTTAATCCATCGTTATTTTGCTCACCACACCACCCCAGTTCAGACATGGCCATATGCAAATCAGTTTTGACCCTGTGCCTCATGGGGACAGTCCATTCCGAACTGCCAAGCCATGTCTTCCTTGGACCAGAATCAAGCATCCTAGGACTGTTTTCTGGCTATCAGCTGTCCTCAGCCAGTATGGCTTGAATCCAGTGGCATGGAAAGCACAGGACTCGCGTCTTAGCATACAGTCACACTCGGGTGACAAATGCAAAAACAACAATTGATGGACGGAATGTTGCACAGTGGCAAAACATTCAACCCCAGTCACAGATCTGGGTGTAATCCATTGTTATTTTGCTCACCACACTACCCCAGTTCAAACATGACCATATGCAAATAAGTCTTTACCCTGTCCCTCATGGGAACAGTCCAGCCTGAACTGCCAAGACATTTCTTCCCTGGACCGGAATCAAGCATCCTAACACGGATTTCTGGCTATCAACCGTCATCAGCCAGGATAGCTTGAATTCAGTGGTATGGAGAGCACATGACTCACGTCTTAGCATACTGGTCACACTCGGTGTGACAAATGCAAAAACAACAATTGATGGACGGAATGTTGCACAGTGGCAAAACATTCACCACCAGTCACAGATCTGGGTTTAATCCATCGTTATTTTGCTCACCACACCACCCCAGGTCAGACATGGCCATATGCAAATCAGTCTTGACCCTGTGCCTCATGGGAACAGTCCAACCCGAACTGCCAAGCCATGTCTTCCCTGGACCGGAATCGAGCATCCTAGGACCATTTTCTGGCTATCAGCTGTCATCAGCCAGTATGGCTTGAATCCAGTGTCATGGAAAGCACAGGACTCTCGTCTTAGCATACAGTCACACTCGGGGTGACTAATGCAAAAACAACAATTGATGGACGGAATGTTGCACAGTGGCAAAACATTCAACCCCAGTCACAGATCTGGGTTTAATCCATTGTTATTTTGCTCACCACACCCCTCCAGTTCAGACATGGCCATATGCAAATCAGTCTTGACCATGTGCCTCATGGGAACAGTCCAGCCGAACTGCCAAGCCATGTCTTCCCTGGACCGGAATCAAGCATCCTAGGACCAGTTTCTGAATATCAGTCATCATCAGCCAGGATAGCTTGATTCCAGTGGCATGGAGAGCACGGGACTCAAGTCTAAGCATATGCGTCCCACTCGGGGTGACAAATGCAAAAACAACAATTGATGGACGGAATGTTGCACAAAGGCAAACTATTCACACCCAGTCACAGATCTGGGTTTAATCCATTGTTATTTTGCTCACCACACCACCCCAGTTCAGACATGGCCATATGCAAATCAGTCTTGACCCTGTGCCTCATGGGAACAGTCCAGCCGTACTGCCAAGCCATGTCTTCCCTGGACCGGAATCAAGCATCCTAGGACCAGTTTCTGACTATCAGTCGTCATCAGCCAGGATAGCTTGATTCCAGTGGCATGGAGAGCACGGGACTCACGTCTGAGCATACCTGTCCCACTCCGGGTGACAAATGCAAAAACAACAATTGATGGACGGAATGTTGCACAATGGCAAAACATTCACCCCCCACAGATCTGGGTTTAATCCATTGTTATTTTGCTCACCACACCACCCACATTTCAGACATGGCCATGTGTAAATCAGTCTTGACCCTGTGCCTCATGGGAACAGTCCAGCCCGAACTGCCAAGCCATGTCTTCCCTGGACCGGAATCAAGCATCCTAGGACCGGTTTCTGGCTATCAGCCATCATCAGCCAGGATAGCTTGATTCCAGAGGCATGAAGAGCACGAGACTCACGTCTGAGCATACCCGTCCCACTCGGGGTGTCAAATGCAAAAACAACAATTGATGGACGGAATTTTGCACATTGGCAAAACATTCACCCCAGTGACAGATCTGGGTTTAATCCATCGTTATTTTGCTCACCACACCACCCCAGTTCAGACATGGCCATATGCAAATCAGTCTTGACCCTGTGCCTCATGGGAACAGTCCAGCCCGAACTGCCAAGCCATGTCTTCCCTGGACTGGAATCAAGCATCCTAGGACCAGTTTCTGACTATCAGCCGTCATCAGCGAGGATAGCTTGATTCCAGTGGCATGGAGAGCACAGGACTCACGTCTTAGCATACCGGTCACACACGGTGTGACAAATGCAAAAACAACAATTGATGGACGGAATGTTGCACAGTGGCAAACATTCACCCCCAGTCACAGATCTGGGTTTAATCCATTGTTATTTTGCTCACCACACCACCCCAGTTCAGACATGGCCATATGCAAATCAGTCTTGACCCTGTGCCTCATGGGAACAGTCCAGCCGAACTGCCAAGCCATGTCTTCCCTGGACTGGAATCAAGCATCCTAGGACCTGTTTCTGACTATCAGTCGTCATCAGCCAGGATAGCTTGATTCCAGTGGCATGGAGAGCACGGGACTCACGTCTGAGCATACCTGTCCCACTCGGGGTGACAAATGCAAAAACAACAATTGATGGACGGAATGTTGTACAATGGCAAAACAATCACCCCCAACAGATCTGGGTTTAATCCATTGTTATTTTGCTCACCACACCACCCCATTTCAGACATGGCCATATGCAAATCAATCTTGACCCTGTGCCTCATGGGAACAGTCCAGCCCGAACTGCCAAGCCATTTCTTCACTGGACCGGAATCAAGAGATCCTAAAACGGGTATCTGGCTATCACCCGTCATCAGCTAGGATAGCTTGAATCCAGTGGCATGGAGAGCACTGGACTCACGTCTTAGCATACCGGTCACACACGGTGTGACAAATGCAAAAACAACAATTGATGGACGGAATGTTGCACAGTGGCAAAACATTCACCCCCAGTTACAGATCTGGGTTTAATCCATTGTTATTTTGCTCACCACACCACCCCAGTTCAGACATGGCCATATGCAAATCAGTCTTGACCCGGTGCCTCATGGGAACAGTCCAGCCGAACTGCCAAGCCATGTCTTCCCTGGACTGGAATCAAGCATCCTAGGACCTGTTTCTGACTATCAGTCGTCATCAGCTTGGCTAGCTTGATTCCAGTGGCATGGAGAGCACGGGACTCAAGTCTGAGCATACCCGTCACACTCGGGTGACAAATGCAAAAACAACAATTGATGGACGGAACGTTGCACAATGGCAAAACATTCATCACCGGTCACAGATCTAGGTTTAATCCATTGTTATTTTGCTCACCACACCACCCCTGTTCAGACATGGCCATATGCAAATCAGTTTTGACCCTGTGCCTCATGGGGACAGTCCAGTCCGAACTGCCAAGCCATGTCTTCCCTGGACCAGAATCAAGCATCCTAGGACTGTTTTCTGGCTATCAGCTGTCATCAGCCAGTATGGTTTAACCCAGTGGCATGGAAAGCACAGGACTCGAGTCTTAGCATACAGTCACACTCGGGGTGACAAATGCAAAAACATCAATTGATGGACGGAATGTTGCACAGTGGCAAAACATTTAACCCCAGTCACAGATCTGGGTGTAATCCATTGTTATTTTGCTCACCACACCACCACAGTTCAAACATGACCATATGCAAATAAGTCTTTACCCTGTCCCTCATGGGAACAGTCCAGCCTGAACTGCCAAGACATTTCTTCCCTGGACCGGAATCAAGCATCCTAACACGGGTTTCTGTCTATCAACCGTCATCAGCCAGGATAGCTTGAATCCAGTGGTATGGAGAGCACAGGACTCACGTCTAAGTATACCGGTCACACTCGGTGTGACAAATGCAAAAACAACAATTGATGGACGGAATGTTGCACAGTGGCAAAGCATTTACTACCAGTCACAGATCTGGGTTTAATCCATTGTTATTTTGCTCACCACACCACCCCAGTTCAGACATAGCCATATGCAAATCAGTCTTGACCCTGTGCCTCATGGGAACAGTCCAGCCGAACTGCCAAGCCATGTCTTCCCTGGATAGGAATCAAGCATCCTTGGACCAGTTTCTGACTATCAGTCATCATCAGCCAGGATAGCTTGATTCCAGTGGCATGGAGAGCACGGGACTCAAGTCTAAGCATACCCGTCCCACTCGGGGTGACAAATGCAAAAACAACAATTGATGGATGGAATTTTGCACAATGGCAAACTATTCACACCCAGTCACAGATCTGGGTTTAATCCATCGTTATTTTGCTCACCACACCACCCCAGTTCAGACATGGCCATATGCAAATCAGTCTTGACCCTGTGCCTCATGGGAACAGTCCAGCCGAACTGCCAAGCCATGTCTTCCCTGGACTGGAATCAAGCATCCTAGGACCTGTTTCTGACTATCAGTCGTCATCAGCCAGGATAGCTTGATTCCAGTGGCATGGAGAGCACGGGACTCACGTCTGAGCATACCTGTCCCACTCGGGGTGACAAATGCAAAAACAACAATTGATGGACGGAATGTTGTACAATGGCAAAACATTCACCCCCCACAGATCTGGGTTTAATCCATTGTTATTTTGCTCACCACACCACCCCATTTCAGACATGGCCATATGCAAATCAATCTTGACCCTGTGCCTCATGGGAACAGTCCAGCCCGAACTGCCAAGCCATTTCTTCACTGGACCGGAATCAAGAGATCCTAAAACGGGTTTCTGGCTATCAGCCGTCATCAGCCAGGATAGCTTGAATCCAGTGGCATGGAGAGCACTGGACTCACGTCTTAGCATACCGGTCACACACGGTGTGACAAATGCAAAAACAACAATTGATGGACGGAATGTTGCACAGTGGCAAAACATTCACCCCCAGTCACAGATCTGGGTTTAATCCATTGTTATTTTGCTCACCACACCACCCCAGTTCAGACATGGCCATATGCAAATCAGTCTTGACCCTGTGCCTCATGGGAACAGTCCAGCCGAACTGCCAAGCCATGTCTTCCCTGGACTGGAATCAAGCATCCTAGGACCTGTTTCTGACTATCAGTCGTCATCAGCCAGTATATCTTGATTCCAGTGGCATGGAGAGCACGGGACTCACGTCTGAGCATACCTGTCCCACTCGGGGTGACAAATGCAAAAACAACAATTGATGGACGGAATGTTGTACAATGGCAAAACATTCACCCCCAACAGATCTGGGTTTAATCCATTGTTATTTTGCTCACCACACCACCCCATTTCAGACATGGCCATATGCAAATCAATCTTGACCCTGTGCCTCATGGGAACAGTCCAGCCCGAACTGCCAAGCCATTTCTTCACTGGACTGGAATCAAGAGATCCTAAAACGGGTATCTGGCTATCAGTCGTCATCAGCCAGGATAGCTTGAATCCAGTGGCATGGAGAGCACTGGACTCACGTCTTAGCATACCGGTCACACACAGTGTGACAAATGCAAAAACAACAATTGATGGACGGAATGTTGCACAGTGGCAAAACATTCACCCCCAGTTACAGATCTGGGTTTAATCCATTGTTATTTTGCTCACCACACCACCCCAGTTCAGACATGGCCATATGCAAATCAGTCTTGACCCGGTGCCTCATGGGAACAGTCCAGCCGAACTGCCAAGCCATGTCTTCCCTGGACTGGAATCAAGCATCCTAGGACCTGTTTCTGACTATCAGTCGTCATCAGCTAGGATAGCTTGATTCCAGTGGCATGGAGAGCACGGGACTCAAGTCTGAGCATACCCGTCACACTCGGGTGACAAATGCAAAAACAACAATTGATGGACGGAACGTTGCACAATGGCAAAACATTCATCACCGGTCACAGATCTAGGTTTAATCCATTGTTATTTTGCTCACCACACCACCCCTGTTCAGACATGGCCATATGCAAATCAGTTTTGACCCTGTGCCTCATGGGGACAGTCCAGTCCGAACTGCCAAGCCATGTCTTCCCTGGACCAGAATCAAGCATCCTAGGACTGTTTTCTGGCTATCAGCTGTCATCAGCCAGTATGGTTTAATCCAGTGGCATGGAAAGCACAGGACTCGAGTCTTAGCATACAGTCACACTCGGGGTGACAAATGCAAAAACATCAATTGATGGACGGAATGTTGCACAGTGGCAAAACATTCAACCCCAGTCACAGATCTGGGTGTAATCCATTGTTATTTTGCTAACCACACCACCCCAGTTCAAACATGACCATATGCAAATAAGTCTTTACCCTGTCCCTCATGGGAACAGTCCAGCCTGAACTGCCAAGACATTTCTTCCCTGGACCGGAATCAAGCATCCTAACACGGGTTTCTGTCTATCAACCGTCATCAGCCAGGATAGCTTGAATCCAGTGGTATGGAGAGCACAGGACTCACGTCTTAGTATACCGGTCACACTCAGTGTGACAAATGCAAAAACAACAATTGATGGACGGAATGTTGCACAGTGGCAAAGCATTCACCACCAGTCACAGATCTGGGTTTAATCCATTGTTATTTTGCTCACCACACCACCCCAGTTCAGACATGGCCATATGCAAATCAGTCTTGACCCTGTGCCTCATGGGAACAGTCCAGCCGAACTGCCAAGCCATGTCTTCCCTGGATAGGAATCAAGCATCCTTGGACCAGTTTCTGACTATCAGTCATCATCAGCCAGGATAGCTTGATTCCAGTGGCATGGAGAGCACGGGACTCAAGTCTAAGCATACCCGTCCCACTCGGGGTGACAAATGCAAAAACAACAATTGATGGATGGAATTTTGCACAATGGCAAACTATTCACACCCAGTCACAGATCTGGGTTTAATCCATCGTTATTTTGCTCACCACACCACCCCAGGTCAGACATGGCCTTATGCAAATCAGTCTTGACCCTGTGCCTCATGGGAACAGTCCAACCCGAACTGCCAAGCCATGCCTTCCCTGGACCGGAATCAAGCATCCTAGGACCGGCTTCTGGCTATCAGCCATCATCAACCAGGATAGCTTGATTCCAGTGGCATGGAGAGCACGGGACTCAAGTCTAAGCATACCCGTCCCACTCGGGGTGACAAATGCAAAAACAACAATTGATGGATGGAATTTTGCACAATGGCAAACTATTCACACCCAGTTACAGATCTGGGTTTAATCCATTGTTATTTTGCTCACCACACCACCCTAGTTCAGACATGGCCATATGCAAATCAGTCTTGACCCTGTGCCTCATGGGAACAGTCCAGCCGAACTGCCAAGCCATGTCTTCCCTGGATAGGAATCAAGCATCCTTGGACCGGTTTCTGACTATCAGTCATCATCAGCCAGGATAGCTTGATTCCAGTGGCATGGAGAGCACGGGACTCAAGTCTAAGCATACCCGTCCCACTCGGGGTGACAAATGCAAAAACAACAATTGATGGATGGAATTTTGCACAATGGCAAACTATTCACACCCAGTCACAGATCTGGGTTTAATCCATCGTTATTTTGCTCACCACACCACCCCAGGTCACACATGGCCATATGCAAATCAGTCTTGACCCTGTGCCTCATGGGAACAGTCCAACCCGAACTGCCAAGCCATGCCTTCCCGGGACCGGAATCAAGCATCCTAGGACCGGCTTCTGGCTATCAGCCATCATCAGCCAGGATAGCTCGATTCCAGTGGCATGAAGAGCACGGGACTCACGTCTGAGCATACCCGTCCCACTCGGGGTGACAAATGCAAAAACAACAATTGATGGATGGAATTTTGCACAATGGCAAAACATTCACCCCAGTCAAAGATCTGGGTTTAATCCATCATTATTTTGCTCACCACACCACCCCAGTTCAGACATGGCCATATGCAAATCAGTTTTGACCCTGTGCCTCATGGGAACTGTCCAGCCGAACTGCCAAGCCATGTCTTCCCTGGACCGGAATCGAGCATCCTAGGACCGTTTTCTGGCTATCAGCTGTCATCAGACAGTATGGCTTGAATCAAGTGGCATGGAAAGCACAGGACTCGCATCTTAGCATACAGTCACACTCGGGGTGACAAATGCAAAAACAACAATTGATGGACGGAATGTTGCACAGTGGCAAAACATTCAACCCCAGTCACAGATCTGGGTTTAATCCATTGTTATTTTGCCCACCACACCACCCCAGTTCAGACATGGCCATATGCAAATCAGTCTTGACCCTGTGCCTCATGGGAACAGTCCAGCCGAACTGCCAAGCTATGTCTTCCCTGGACCGGAATCAAGCATCTTAGGACCAGTTTCTGACTATCAGTCATCATCAGCCAGGATAGCTTGATTCCAGTGGCATGGAGAGCACGGTACTCACGTCTGAGCATACCCGTCCCACTCGGGGTGACAAATGCAAACACAACAATTGATGGACGGAACGTTGCACAATGGCAAAACATTCATCACCGATCACAGATCTAGGTTTAATCTATCGTTATTTTGCTCACCACCCTACTTCAGACATGGCCATATGCAAATCAGTCTTGACCCTGTGCCTCATGGGAACAGTCCAGCCCGAACTGCAAAGCCACGTCTTCCCTGGACCGGAATCAAGCATCCTATGACCAGTTTCTGACTATCAGTCGTCATCAGCCAGGATAGCTTGATTCCAGTGGCATGAAGAGTACGGGACTCACGTCTGAGCATACCCGTCCCACTCGGGGTGACAAATGCAAAAACGACAATTGATGGACGGAATTTTGCACAATGGCAAAACATTCACCCCAGTCACAGATCTGGGTTTAATCCATCGTTATTTTGCTCACCACACCACCCCAGTTCAGACATGGCCATATGCAAATCAGTTTTGACCCTGTGCCTCATGGGGACAGTCCATTCCGAACTGCCAAGCCATGTCTTCCCTGGACCAGAATCAAGCATCCTAGGACTGTTTTCTGGCTATCAGCTGTCCTCAGCCAGTATGGCTTGAATCCAGTGGCATGGAAAGCACAGGACTCGCGTCTTAGCATACAGTCACACTCGGGGTGACAAATGCAAAAACAACAATTGATGGACGGAATGTTGCACAGTGGCAAAACATTCAACCCCAGTCACAGATCTGGGTGTAATCCATTGTTATTTTGCTCGCCACACTACCCCAGTTCAAACATGACCATATGCAAATAAGTCTTTACCCTGTCCCTCATGGGAACAGTCCAGCCTGAACTGCCAAGACATTTCTTCCCTGGACCGGAATCAAGCATCCTAACACGGATTTCAGGCTATCAACCGTCATCAGCCAGGATAGCTTGAATCCAGTGGTATGGAGAGCACATGACTCACGTCTTAGCATACTGGTCACACTCGGTGTGACAAATGCAATAACAACAATTGATGGACGGAATGTTGCACAGTGGCAAAACATTCACCACCAGTCACAGATCTGGGTTTAATCCATTGTTATTTTGCTCACCACACCACCCCAGTTCAGACATGGCCATATGCAAATCAGTCTTGACCCTGTGCCTCATGGGAACAGTCCAGCCGAACTGCCAAGCCATGTCTTCCCTGGACCGGAATCAAGCATCCTGGGACCAGTTTCTGACTATCAGTCATCATCAGCCAGGATAGCTTGATTCCAGTGGCATGGAGAGCACGGGACTCAAGTCTAAGCATATGCGTCCCACTCGGGGTTTGACAAATGCAAAAACATCAATTGATGGACGGAATGTTGCACAGTGGCAAAACATTCACCACCAGTCACAGATCTGGGTTTAATCCATTGTTATTTTGCTCACCACACCACCCCATTTCAGACATGGCCATATGCAAATCAGTCTTGACCCTGTGCCTCATGGGAACAGTCCAGCCCGAACTGCCAAGCCATTTCTTCTCTGGACCGGAATCAAGAGATCCTAAAACTGGTTTCTGGCTATCAGCCGTCATCAGCCAGGATAGCTTGAATCCAGTGGCATGGAGAGCACTGGACTCACGTCTTAGCATACCGGTCACACACGGTGTGACAAATGCAAAAACAACAATTGATGGATGGAATTTTGCACAATGGCAAAACATTCACCCCAGTCACAGATCTGGGTTTAATCCATCCTTATTTTGCTCACCACACCACCCCAGTTCAGACATGGCCATATGCAAATCAGTTTTGACCCTGTGCCTCATGGGAACTGTCCAGCCGAACTGCCAAGCCATGTCTTCCCTGGACCGGAATCGAGCATCCTAGGACCGTTTTCTGGCTATCAGCTGTCATCAGCCAGTATGGCTTGAATCCAGTGTCATGGAAAGCACAGGACTCTCGTCTTAGCATACAGTCACACTCGGGGTGACTAATGCAAAAACAACAATTGATGGACGGAATGTTGCACAGTGGCAAAACATTCAACCCCAGTCACAGATCTGGGTTTAATCCATTGTTATTTTGCTCACCACACCACTCCAGTTCAGACATGGCCATATGCAAATCAGTCTTGACCATGTGCCTCATGGGAACAGTCCAGCCGAACTGCCAAGCCATGTCTTCCCTGGACCGGAATCAAGCATCCTAGGACCAGTTTCTGAATATCAGTCATCATCAGCCAGGATAGCTTGATTCCAGTGGCATGGAGAGCACGGGACTCAAGTCTAAGCATATGCGTCCCACTCGGGGTGACAAATGCAAAAACAACAATTGATGGACGGAATGTTGCACAAAGGCAAACTATTCACACCCAGTCACAGATCTGGGTTTAATCCATTGTTATTTTGCTCACCACACCACCCCAGTTCAGACATGGCCATATGCAAATCAGTCTTGACCCTGTGCCTCATGGGAACAGTCCAGCCGTACTGCCAAGCCATGTCTTCCCTGGACCGGAATCAAGCATCCTAGGACCAGTTTCTGACTATCAGTCGTCATCAGCCAGGATAGCTTGATTCCAGTGGCATGGAGAGCACGGGACTCACGTCTGAGCATACCTGTCCCACTCCGGGTGACAAATGCAAAAACAACAATTGATGGACGGAATGTTGCACAATGGCAAAACATTCACCCCCCACAGATCTGGGTTTAATCCATTGTTATTTTGCTCACCACACCACCCACATTTCAGACATGGCCATATGTAAATCAGTCTTGACCCTGTGCCTCATGGGAACAGTCCAGCACGAACTGCCAAGCCATGTCTTCCCTGGACCGGAATCAAGCATCCTAGGACCGGTTTCTGGCTATCAGCCATCATCAGCCAGGATAGCTTGATTCCAGTGGCATGAAGAGCACGGGACTCACGTCTGAGCATACCCGTCCCACTCGGGGTGTCAAATGCAAAAACAACAATTGATGGACGGAATTTTGCACATTGGCAAAACATTCACCCCAGTCACGGATCTGGGTTTAATCCATCGTTATTTTGCTCACCACACCACCCCAGTTCAGACATGGCCATATGCAAATCAGTCTTGACCCTGTGCCTCATGGGAACAGTCCAGCCCGAACTGCTAAGCCTTGTCTTCCCTGGACCGGAATCAAGCATCCAAGGACCAGTTTCTGACTATCAGCCGTCATCAGCCAGGATAGCTTGATTCCAGTGGCATGAAGAGCACAGGACTCACGTCTTAGCATACCGGTCACACTCGGTGTGACAAATGCAAAAAAGACAATTGATGAACGGAATGTTGCACAATGGCAAAACATTCCCCCCAGTCAAAGATCTGGGTTTAATCCATTGTTATTTTGCTCACCACACCACCCCAGTTCAGACATGGCCATATGCAAATCAGTCTTGACCCTGTGCCTCATGGGAACAGTCCAGCCGAACTGCCAAGCCATGTCTTCCCTGGACTGGAATCAAGCATCCTAGGACCTGTTTCTGACTATCAGTCGTCATCAGCCAGGATAGCTTGATTCCAGTGGCATGGAGAGCACGGGACTCACGTCTGAGCATACCTGTCCCACTCGGGGTGACAAATGCAAAAATAACAATTGATGGACGGAATGTTGCACAATGGCAAAAGATTCACCCCCCACAGATCTGGGTTTAATCCATTGTTATTTTGCTCACCACACCACCCCATTTCAGACATGGCCATATGCAAATCAGTCTTGACCCTGTGCCTCATGGGAACAGTCCAGCCCGAACTGCCAAGCCATTTCTTCTCTGGACCGGAATCAAGAGATCCTAAAACTGGTTTCTGGCTATCAGCCGTCATCAGCCAGGATAGCTTGAATCCAGTGGCATGGAGAGCACTGGACTCACGTCTTAGCATACCGGTCACACACGGTGTGACAAATGCAAAAACAACAATTGATGGATGGAATTTTGCACAATGGCAAAACATTCACCCCAGTCACAGATCTGGGTTTAATCCATCGTTATTTTGCTCACCACACCACCCCAGTTCAGACATGGCCATATGCAAATCAGTTTTGACCCTGTGCCTCATGGGAACTGTCCAGCCGAACTGCCAAGCCATGTCTTCCCTGGACCGGAATCGAGCATCCTAGGACCGTTTTCTGGCTATCAGCTGTCATCAGCCAGTATGGCTTGAATCCAGTGTCATGGAAAGCACAGGACTCTCGTCTTAGCATACAGTCACACTCGGGGTGACTAATGCAAAAACAACAATTGATGGACGGAATGTTGCACAGTGGCAAAACATTCAACCCCAGTCACAGATCTGGGTTTAATCCATTGTTATTTTGCTCACCACACCAATCCAGTTCAGACATGGCCATATGCAAATCAGTCTTGACCATGTGCCTCATGGAAACAGTCCAGCCGAACTGCCAAGCCATGTCTTCCCTGGACCGGAATCAAGCATCCTAGGACCAGTTTCTGAATATCAGTCATCATCAGCCAGGATAGCTTGATTCCAGTGGCATGGAGAGCACGGGACTCAAGTCTAAGCATATGCGTCCCACTCGGGGTGACAAATGCAAAAACAACAATTGATGGACGGAATGTTGCACAAAGGCAAACTATTCACACCCAGTCACAGATCTGGGTTTAATCCATTGTTATTTTGCTCACCACACCACCCCAGTTCAGACATGGCCATATGCAAATCAGTCTTGACCCTGTGCCTCATGGGAACAGTCCAGCCGTACTGCCAAGCCATGTCTTCCCTGGACCGGAATCAAGCATCCTAGGACCAGTTTCTGACTATCAGTCGTCATCAGCCAGGATAGCTTGATTCCAGTGGCATGGAGAGCACGGGACTCACGTCTGAGCATACCTGTCCCACTCCGTGTGACAAATGCAAAAACAACAATTGATGGACGGAATGTTGCACAATGGCAAAACATTCACCCCCCACAGATCTGGGTTTAATCCATTGTTATTTTGCTCACCACACCACCCACATTTCAGACATGGCCATATGTAAATCAGTCTTGACCCTGTCCCTCATGGGAACAGTCCAGCCCGAACTGCCAAGCCATGTCTTCCCTGGACCGGAATCAAGCATCCTAGGACCGGTTTCTGGCTATCAGCCATCATCAGCCAGGATAGCTTGATTCCAGTGGCATGAAGAGCACGGGACTCACGTCTGAGCATACCCGTCCCACTCGGGGTGTCAAATGCAAAAACAACAATTGATGGACGGAATTTTGCACATTGGCAAAACATTCACCCCAGTGACAGATCTGGGTTTAATCCATCGTTATTTTGCTCACCACACCACCCCAGTTCAGACATGGCCATATGCAAATCAGTCTTGACCCTGTGCCTCATGGGAACAGTCCAGCCCGAACTGCCAAGCCATGTCTTCCCTGGACTGGAATCAAGCATCCTAGGACCAGTTTCTGACTATCAGCCGTCATCAGCGAGGATAGCTTGATTCCAGTGGCATGGAGAGCACAGGACTCACGTCTTAGCATACCGGTCACACACGGTGTGACAAATGCAAAAACAACAATTGATGGACGGAATGTTGCACAGTGGCAAACATTCACCCCCAGCCACAGATCTGGGTTTAATCCATTGTTATTTTGCTCACCACACCACCCCAGTTCAGACATGGCCATATGCAAATCAGTCTTGACCCTGTGCCTCATGGGAACAGTCCAGCCGAACTGCCAAGCCATGTCTTCCCTGGACTGGAATCAAGCATCCTAGGACCTGTTTCTGACTATCAGTCGTCATCAGCCAGGATAGCTTGATTCCAGTGGCATGGAGAGCACGGGACTCACGTCTGAGCATACCTGTCCCACTCGGGGTGACAAATGCAAAAACAACAATTGATGGACGGAATGTTGTACAATGGCAAAACATTCACCCCCCACAGATCTGGGTTTAATCCATTGTTATTTTGCTCACCACACCACCCCATTTCAGACATGGCCATATGCAAATCAATCTTGACCCTGTGCCTCATGGGAACAGTCCAGCCCGAACTGCCAAGCCATTTCTTCACTGGACCGGAATCAAGAGATCCTAAAACGGGTTTCTGGCTATCAGCCGTCATCAGCCAGGATAGCTTGAATCCAGTGGCATGGAGAGCACTGGACTCACGTCTTAGCATACCGGTCACACACGGTGTGACAAATGCAAAAACAACAATTGATGGACGGAATGTTGCACAGTGGCAAAACATTCACCCCCAGTCACAGATCTGGGTTTAATCCATTGTTATTTTGCTCACCACACCACCCCAGTTCAGACATGGCCATATGCAAATCAGTCTTGACCCTGTGCCTCATGGGAACAGTCCAGCCGAACTGCCAAGCCATGTCTTCCCTGGACTGGAATCAAGCATCCTAGGACCTGTTTCTGACTATCAGTCGTCATCAGCCAGGATAGCTTGATTCCAGTGGCATGGAGAGCACGGGACTCACGTCTGAGCATACCTGTCCCACTCGGGGTGACAAATGCAAAAACAACAACTGATGGACGGAATGTTGTACAATGGCAAAACATTCACCCCCAACAGATCTGGGTTTAATCCATTGTTATTTTGCTCATCACACCACCCCATTTCAGACATGGCCATATGCAAATCAATCTTGACCCTGTGCCTCATGGGAACAGTCCAGCCCGAACTGCCAAGCCATTTCTTCACTGGACCGGAATCAAGAGATCCTAAAACGGGTATCTGGCTATCAGCCGTCATCAGCCAGGATAGCTTGAATCCAGTGGCATGGAGAGCACTGGACTCACGTCTTAGCATACCGGTCACACACGGTGTGACAAATGCAAAAACAACAATTGATGGACGGAATGTTGCACAGTGGCAAAACATTCACCCCCAGTTACAGATCTGGGTTTAATCCATTGTTATTTTGCTCACCACACCACCCCAGTTCAGACATGGCCATATGCAAATCAGTCTTGACCCGGTGCCTCATGGGAACAGTCCAGCGGAACTGCCAAGCCATGTCTTCCCTGGACTGGAATCAAGCATCCTAGGACCTGTTTCTGACTATCAGTCGTCATCAGCCAGGATAGCTTGATTCCAGTGGCATGGAGAGCACGGGACTCAAGTCTGAGCATACCCGTCACACTCGGGTGACAAATGCAAAAACAACAATTGATGGACGGAACGTTGCACAATGGCAAAACATTCATCACCGGTCACAGATCTAGGTTTAATCCATTGTTATTTTGCTCACCACACCAACCCTGTTCAGACATGGCCATATGCAAATCAGTTTTGACCCTGTGCCTCATGGGGACAGTCCAGTCCGAACTGCCAAGCCATGTCTTCCCTGGACCAGAATCAAGCATCCTAGGACTGTTTTCTGGCTATCAGCTGTCATCAGCCAGTATGGTTTAATCCAGTGGCATGGAAAGCACAGGACTCGAGTCTTAGCATACAGTCACACTCGGGGTGACAAATGCAAAAACATCAATTGATGGACGGAATGTTGCACAGTGGCAAAACATTCAACCCCAGTCACAGATCTGGGTGTAATCCATTGTTATTTTGCTCACCACACCACCCCAGTTCAAACATGACCATATGCAAATAAGTCTTTACCCTGTCCCTCATGGGAACAGTCCAGCCTGAACTGCCAAGACATTTCTTCCCTGGACCGGAATCAAGCATCCTAACACGGGTTTCTGTCTATCAACCGTCATCAGCCAGGATAGCTTGAATCCAGTGGTATGGAGAGCACAGGACTCACGTCTTAGTATACCGGTCACACTCGGTGTGACAAATGCAAAAACAACAATTGATGGACGGAATGTTGCACAGTGGCAAAGCATTCACCACCAGTCACAGATCTGGGTTTAATCCATTGTTATTTTGCTCACCACACCACCCCAGTTCAGACATGGCCATATGCAAATCAGTCTTGACCCTGTGCCTCATGGGAACAGTCCAGCCGAACTGCCAAGCCATGTCTTCCCTGGATAGGAATCAAGCATCCTTGGACCAGTTTCTGACTATCAGTCATCATCAGCCAGGATAGCTTGATTCCAGTGGCATGGAGAGCACGGGACTCAAGTCTAAGCATACCCGTCCCACTCGGGGTGACAAATGCAAAAACAACAATTGATGGATGGAATTTTGCACAATGGCAAACTATTCACACCCAGTCACAGATCTGGGTTTAATCCATCGTTATTTTGCTCACCACACCACCCCAGGTCAGACATGGCCTTATGCAAATCAGTCTTGACCCTGTGCCTCATGGGAACAGTCCAACCCGAACTGCCAAGCCATGCCTTCCCTGGACCGGAATCAAGCATCCTAGGACCGGCTTCTGGCTATCAGCCATCATCAACCAGGATAGCTTGATTCCAGTGGCATGGAGAGCACGGGACTCAAGTCTAAGCATACCCGTCCCACTCGGGGTGACAAATGCAAAAACAACAATTGATGGATGGAATTTTGCACAATGGCAAACTATTCACACCCAGTTACAGATCTGGGTTTAATCCATTGTTATTTTGCTCACCACACCACCCTAGTTCAGACATGGCCATATGCAAATCAGTCTTGACCCTGTGCCTCATGGGAACAGTCCAGCCGAACTGCCAAGCCATGTCTTCCCTGGATAGGAATCAAGCATCCTTGGACCGGTTTCTGACTATCAGTCATCATCAGCCAGGATAGCTTGATTCCAGTGGCATGGAGAGCACGGGACTCAAGTCTAAGCATACCCGTCCCACTCGGGGTGACAAATGCAAAAACAAGAATTGATGGATGGAATTTTGCACAATGGCAAACTATTCACACCCAGTCACAGATCTGGGTTTAATCCATCGTTATTTTGCTCACCACACCACCCCAGGTCAGACATGGCCATATGCAAATCAGTCTTGACCCTGTGCCTCATGGGAACTGTCCAGCCGAACTGCCAAGCCATGTCTTCCCTGGACCGGAATCGAGCATCCTAGGACCGTTTTCTGGCTATCAGCTGTCATCAGCCAGTATGGCTTGAATCAAGTGGCATGGAAAGCACAGGACTCGCGTCTGAGCATACAGTCACATTCGGGGTGACAAATGCAAAAACAACAATTGATGGACGGAATGTTGCACAGTGGCAAAACATTCAACCCCAGTCACAGATCTGGGTTTAATCCATTGTTATTTTGCCCACCACACCACCCCAGTTCAGACATGGCCATATGCAAATCAGTCTTGACCCTGTGCCTCATGGGAACAGTCCAGCCGAACTGCCAAGCTATGTCTTCCCTGGACCGGAATCAAGCATCTTAGGACCAGTTTCTGACTATCAGTCATCATCAGCCAGGATAGCTTGATTCCAGTGGCATGGAGAGCACGGGACTCACGTCTGAGCATACCCGTCCCACTCGGGTGACAAATGCAAACACAACAATTGATGGACGGAACGTTGCACAATGGCAAAACATTCATCACCGATCACAGATCTAGGTTTAATCTATCGTTATTTTGCTCACCACCCTAATTCAGACATGGCCATATGCAAATCAGTCTTGACCCTGTGCCTCATGGGAACAGTCCAGCCCGAACTGCAAAGCCACGTCTTCCCTGGACCGGAATCAAGCATCCTAGGACCAGTTTCTGACTATCAGTCGTCATCAGCCAGGATAGCTTGATTCCAGTGGCATGAAGAGTACGGGACTCACGTCTGAGCATACCCGTCCCACTCGGGGTGACAAATGCAAAAACGACAATTGATGGACGGAATTTTGCACAATGGCAAAACATTCACCCCAGTCACAGATCTGGGTTTAATCCATCGTTATTTTGCTCACCACACCACCCCAGTTCAGACATGGCCATATGCAAATCAGTTTTGACCCTGTGCCTCATGGGGACAGTCCATTCCGAACTGCCAAGCCATGTCTTCCCTGGACCAGAATCAAGCATCCTAGGACTGTTTTCTGGCTATCAGCTGTCCTCAGCCAGTATGGCTTGAATCCAGTGGCATGGAAAGCACAGGACTCACGTCTTAGCATACAGTCACACTCGGGGTGACAAATGCAAAAACAACAATTGATGGACGGAATGTTGCACAGTGGCAAAACATTCAACCCCAGTCACAGATCTGGGTGTAATCCATTGTTATTTTGCTCACCACACTACCCCAGTTCAAACATGACCATATGCAAATAAGTCTTTACCCTGTCCCTCATGGGAACAGTCCAGCCTGAACTGCCAAGACATTTCTTCCCTGGACCGGAATCAAGCATCCTAACACGGATTTCTGGCTATCAACCGCCATCAGCCAAGATAGCTTGAATCCAGTGGTATGGAGAGCACATGACTCACGTCTTAGCATACTGGTCACACTCGGTGTGACAAATGCAAAAACAACAATTGATGGACGGATAGTTGCACAGTGGCAAAACATTCACCACCAGTCACAGATCTGGGTTTAATCCATTGTTATTTTGCTCACCACACCACCCCAGTTCAGACATGGCCATATGCAAATCAGTCTTGACCCTGTGCCTCATGGGAACAGTCCAGCCGAACTGCCAAGCCATGTCTTCCCTGGACCGGAATCAAGCATCCTGGGACCAGTTTCTGACTATCAGTCATCATCAGCCAGGATAGCTTGATTCCAGTGGCATGGAGAGCACGGGACTCACGTCTGAGCATACCCGTCCCACTCGGGTGACAAATGCAAACACAACAATTGATGGACGGAACGTTGCACAATGGCAAAACATTCATCACCGATCACAGATCTAGGTTTAATCTATCGTTATTTTGCTCACCACCCTACTTCAGACATGGCCATATGCAAATCAGTCTTGACCCTGTGCCTCATGGGAACAGTCCAGCCCGAACTGCAAAGCCACGTCTTCCCTGGACCGGAATCAAGCATCCTAGGACCAGTTTCTGACTATCAGTCGTCATCAGCCAGGATAGCTTGATTCCAGTGGCATGAAGAGTACGGGACTCACGTCTGAGCATACCCGTCCCACTCGGGGTGACAAATGCAAAAACGACAATTGATGGACGGAATTTTGCACAATGGCAAAACATTCACCCCAGTCACAGATCTGGGTTTAATCCATCGTTATTTTGCTCACCACACCACCCCAGTTCAGACATGGCCTTATGCAAATCAGTTTTGACCCTGTGCCTCATGGGGACAGTCCATTCCGAACTGCCAAGCCATGTCTTCCCTGGACCAGAATCAAGCATCCTAGGACTGTTTTCTGGCTATCAGCTGTCCTTAGCCAGTATGGCTTGAATCCAGTGGCATGGAAAGCACAGGACTCGCGTCTTAGCATACAGTCACACTCGGGGTGACAAATGCAAAAACAACAATTGATGGACGGAATGTTGCACAGTGGCAAAACATTCAACCCCAGTCACAGATCTGGGTGTAATCCATTGTTATTTTGCTCACCACACTACCCCAGTTCAAACATGACCATATGCAAATAAGTCTTTACCCTGTCCCTCATGGGAACAGTCCAGCCTGAACTGCCAAGACATTTCTTCCCTGGACCGGAATCAAGCATCCTAACACGGATTTCTGGCTATCAACCGTCATCAGCCAGGATAGCTTGAATCCAGTGGTATGGAGAGCACATGACTCACGTCTTAGCATACTGGTCACACTCGGTGTGACAAATGCAAAAACAACAATTGATGGACGGAATGTTGCACAGTGGCAAAGCATTCACCACCAGTCACAGATCTGGGTTTAATCCATTGTTATTTTGCTCACCACACCACCCCAGTTCAGACATGGCCATATGCAAATCAGTCTTGACCCTGTGCCTCATGGGAACAGTCCAGCCGAACTGCCAAGCCATGTCTTCCCTGGATAGGAATCAAGCATCCTTGGACCAGTTTCTGACTATCAGTCATCATCAGCCAGGATAGCTTGATTCCAGTGGCATGGAGAGCACGGGACTCAAGTCTAAGCATAAACGACCCACTCGGGGTGACAAATGCAAAAACAACAATTGATGGATGGAATTTTGCACAATGGCAAACTATTCACACCCAGTCACAGATCTGGGTTTAATCCATCGTTATTTTGCTCACCACACCACCCCAGGTCAGACATGGCCTTATGCAAATCAGTCTTGACCCTGTGCCTCATGGGAACAGTCCAACCCGAACTGCCAAGCCATGCCTTCCCTGGACCGGAATCAAGCATCCTAGGACCGGCTTCTGGCTATCAGCCATCATCAACCAGGATAGCTTGATTCCAGTGGCATGGAGAGCACGGGACTCAAGTCTAAGCATACCCGTCCCACTCGGGGTGACAAATGCAAAAACAACAATTGATGGATGGAATCTTGCACAATGGCAAACTATTCACACCCAGTTACAGATCTGGGTTTAATCCATTGTTATTTTGCTCACCACACCACCCTAGTTCAGACATGGCCATATGCAAATCAGTCTTGACCCTGTGCCTCATGGGAACAGTCCAGCCGAACTGCCAAGCCATGTCTTCCCTGGATAGGAATCAAGCATCCTTGGACCGGTTTCTGACTATCAGTCATCATCAGCCAGGATAGCTTGATTCCAGTGGCATGGAGAGCACGGGACTCAAGTCTAAGCATACCCGTCCCACTCGGGGTGACAAATGCAAAAACAAGAATTGATGGATGGAATTTTGCACAATGGCAAACTATTCACACCCAGTCACAGATCTGGGTTTAATCCATTGTTATTTTGCTCACCACACCACCCCAGGTTAGACATGGCCATATGCAAATCAGTCTTGACCCTGTGCCTCATGGGAACAGTCCAGCCGAACTGCCAAGCTATGTCTTCCCTGGACCGGAATCAAGCATCTTAGGACCAGTTTCTGACTATCAGTCATCATCAGCCAGGATAGCTTGATTCCAGTGGCATGGAGAGCACGGGACTCACGTCTGAGCATACCCGTCCCACTCGGGTGACAAATGCAAACACAACAATTGATGGACGGAACGTTGCACAATGGCAAAACATTCATCACCGATCACAGATCTAGGTTTAATCTATCGTTATTTTGCTCACCACCCTACTTCAGACATGGCCATATGCAAATCAGTCTTGACCCTGTGCCTCATGGGAACAGTCCAGCCCGAACTGCAAAGCCACGTCTTCCCTGGACCGGAATCAAGCATCCTAGGACCAGTTTCTGACTATCAGTCGTCATCAGCCAGGATAGCTTGATTCCAGTGGCATGAAGAGTACGGGACTCACGTCTGAGCATACCCGTCCCACTCGGGGTGACAAATGCAAAAACGACAATTGATGGACGGAATTTTGCACAATGGCAAAACATTCACCCCAGTCACAGATCTGGGTTTAATCCATCGTTATTTTGCTCACCACACCACCCCAGTTCAGACATGGCCATATGCAAATCAGTTTTGACCCTGTGCCTCATGAGGACAGTCCATTCCGAACTGCCAAGCCATGTCTTCCCTGGACCAGAATCAAGCATCCTAGGACTGTTTTCTGGCTATCAGCTGTCCTCAGCCAGTATGGCTTGAATCCAGTGGCATGGAAAGCACAGGACTCGCGTCTTAGCATACAGTCACACTCGGGGTGACAAATGCAAAAACAACAATTGATGGACGGAATGTTGCACAGTGGCAAAACATTCAACCCCAGTCACAGATCTGGGTGTAATCCATTGTTATTTTGCTCACCACACTACCCCAGTTCAAAAATGACCATATGCAAATAAGTCTTTACCCTGTCCCTCATGGGAACAGTCCAGCCTGAACTGCCAAGACATTTCTTCCCTGGACCGGAATCAAGCATCCTAACACAGATTTCTGGCTATCAACCGTCATCAGCCAGGATAGCTTGAATCCAGTGGTATGGAGAGCACATGACTCACGTCTTAGCATACTGGTCACACTCGGTGTGACAAATGCAAAAACAACAATTGATGGACGGAATGTTGCACAGTGGCAAAACATTCACCACCAGTCACAGATCTGGGTTTAATCCATTGTTATTTTGCTCACCACACCACCCCAGTTCAGACATGGCCATATGCAAATCAGTCTTGACCCTGTGCCTCATGGGAACAGTCCAGCCGAACTGCCAAGCCATGTCTTCCCTGGACCGGAATCAAGCATCCTGGGACCAGTTTCTGACTATCAGTCATCATCAGCCAGGATAGCTTGATTCCAGTGGCATGGAGAGCACGGGACTCACGTCTGAGCATACCCGTCCCACTCGGGTGACAAATGCAAACACAACAATTGATGGACGGAACGTTGCACAATGGCAAAACATTCATCACCGATCACAGATCTAGGTTTAATCTATCGTTATTTTGCTCACCACCCTACTTCAGACATGGCCATATGCAAATCAGTCTTGACCCTGTGCCTCATGGGAACAGTCCAGCCCGAACTGCAAAGCCACGTCTTCCCTGGACCGGAATCAAGCATCCTAGGACCGGTTTCTGACTATCAGTCGTCATCAGCCAGGATAGCTTGATTCCAGTGGCATGAAGAGTACGGGACTCACGTCTGAGCATACCCGTCCCACTCGGGGTGACAAATGCAAAAACGACAATTGATGGACGGAATTTTGCACAATGGCAAAACATTCACCCCAGTCACAGATCTGGGTTTAATCCATCGTTATTTTGCTCACCACACCACCCCAGTTCAGACATGGCCTTATGCAAATCAGTTTTGACCCTGTGCCTCATGGGGACAGTCCATTCCGAACTGCCAAGCCATGTCTTCCCTGGACCAGAATCAAGCATCCTAGGACTGTTTTCTGGCTATCAGCTGTCCTCAGCCAGTATGGCTTGAATCCAGTGGCATGGAAAGCACAGGACTCGCGTCTTAGCATACAGTCACACTCGGGGTGACAAATGCAAAAACAACAATTGATGGACGGAATGTTGCACAGTGGCAAAACAGTCACAGATCTGGGTGTAATCCATTGTTATTTTGCTCACCACACTACCCCAGTTCAAACATGACCATATGCAAATAAGTCTTTACCCTGTCCCTCATGGGAACAGTCCAGCCTGAACTGCCAAGACATTTCTTCCCTGGACCGGAATCAAGCATCCTAACACGGATTTCTGGCTATCAACCGTCATCAGCCAGGATAGCTTGAATCCAGTGGTATGGAGAGCACATGACTCACGTCTTAGCATACTGGTCACACTCGGTGTGACAAATGCAAAAACAACAATTGATGGATGGAATGTTGCACAGTGGCAAAACATTCATCACCAGTCACAGATCTGGGTTTAATCCATTGTTATTTTGCTCACCACACCACCCCAGTTCAGACATGGCCATAAGCAAATCAGTCTTGACCCTGTGCCTCATGGGAACAGTCCAGCCAAACTGCCAAGCCATGTCTTCCCTGGACCGGAATCAAGCATCCTGGGACCAGTTTCTGACTATCAGTCATCATCAGCCAGGATAGCTTAATTCCAGTGGCATGGAGAGCACGGGACTCAAGTCTAAGCATATGCGTCCCACTCGGGGTGACAAATGCAAAAACATCAATTGATGGACGGAATGTTGCACAATGGTAAACTATTCACACCCAGTCACAGATCTGGGTTTAATCCATCGTTATTTTGCTCACCACACCACCCCAGGTCAGACATGGCCATATGCAAATCAGTCCTGACCCTGTGCCTCATGGGAACAGTCCAACCCGAACTGCCAAGCCATGTCTTCCCTGGACCGGAATCAAGCATCCTAGGACCGGCTTCTGGCTATCAGCCATCATCAGCCAGGATAGCTTGATTCCAGTGGCATGAAGAGCACGGGACTCACGTCTGAGCATACCCGTCCAACTCGGGGTGACAAATGCAAAAACAACAATTGATGGATGGAATTTTGCACAATGGCAAAACATTCACCCCAGTCACAGATCTGGGTTTAATCCATCGTTATTTTGCTCACCACACCACCCCAGTTCAGACATGGCCATATGCAAATCAGTTTTGACCCTGTGCCTCATGGGAACTGTCCAGCCGAACTGCCAAGCCATGTCTTCCCTGGACCGGAATCGAGCATCCTAGGACCGTTTTCTGGCTATCAGCTGTCATCAGCCAGTATGGCTTGAATCCAGTGTCATGGAAAGCACAGGACTCTCGTCTTAGCATACAGTCACACTCGGGGTGACTAATGCAAAAACAACAATTGATGGACGCAATGTTGCACAGTGGCAAAACATTCAACCCCAGTCACAGATCTGGGTTTAATCCATTGTTATTTTGCTCACCACACCACTCCAGTTCAGACATGGCCATATGCAAATCAGTCTTGACCATGTGCCTCATGGGAACAGTCCAGCCGAACTGCCAAGCCATGTCTTCCCTGGACCGGAATCAAGCATCCTAGGACCAGTTTCTGAATATCAGTCATCATCAGCCAGGATAGCTTGATTCCAGTGGCATGGAGAGCACGGGACTCAAGTCTAAGCATATGCGTCCCACTCGGGGTGACAAATGCAAAAACAACAATTGATGGACGGAATGTTGCACAAAGGCAAACTATTCACACCCAGTCACAGATCTGGGTTTAATCCATTATTATTTTGCTCACCACACCACCCCAGTTCAGACATGGCCATATGCAAATCAGTCTTGACCCTGTGCCTCATGGGAACAGTCCAGCCGTACTGCCAAGCCATGTCTTCCCTGGACCGGAATCAAGCATCCTAGGACCAGTTTCTGACTATCAGTCGTCATCAGCCAGGATAGCTTGATTCCAGTGGCATGGAGAGCACGGGACTCACGTCTGAGCATACCTGTCCCACTCCGGGTGACAAATGCAAAAACAACAATTGATGGACGGAATGTTGCACAATGGCAAAACATTCACCCCCCACAGATCTGGGTTTAATCCATTGTTATTTTGCTCACCACACCACCCACATTTCAGACATGGCCATATGTAAATCAGTCTTGACCCTGTGCCTCATGGGAACAGTCCAGCACGAACTGCCAAGCCATGTCTTCCCTGGACCGGAATCAAGCATCCTAGGACCGGTTTCTGGCTATCAGCCATCATCAGCCAGGATAGCTTGATTCCAGTGGCATGAAGAGCACGGGACTCACGTCTGAGCATACCCGTCCCACTCGGGGTGTCAAATGCAAAAACAACAATTGATGGACGGAATTTTGCACATTGGCAAAACATTCACCCCAGTCACAGATCTGGGTTTAATCCATCGGTATTTTGCTCACCACACCACCCCAGTTCAGACATGGCCATATGCAAATCAGTCTTGACCCTGTGCCTCATGGGAACAGTCCAGCCCGAACTGCTAAGCCTTGTCTTCCCTGGCCCGGAATCAAGCATCCTAGGACCAGTTTCTGACTATCAGCCGTCATCAGCCAGGATAGCTTGATTCCAGTGGCATGAAGAGCACAGGACTCACGTCTTAGCATACCGGTCACACTCGGTGTGACAAATGCAAAAAAGACAATTGATGGACGGAATGTTGCACAATGGCAAAACATTCCCCCCAGTCAAAGATCTGGGTTTAATCCATTGTTATTTTGCTCACCACACCACCCCAGTTCAGACATGGCCATATGCAAATCAGTCTTGACCCTGTGCCTCATGGGAACAGTCCAGCCGAACTGCCAAGCCATGTCTTCCCTGGACTGGAATCAAGCATCCTAGGACCTGTTTCTGACTATCAGTCATCATCAGCCAGGATAGCTTGATTCCAGTGGCATGGAGAGCACGGGACTCACGTCTGAGCATACCTGTCCCACTCGGGGTGACAAATGCAAAAATAACAATTGATGGACGGAATGTTGCACAATGGCAAAAGATTCACCCCCCACAGATCTGGGTTTAATCCATTGTTATTTTGCTCACCACACCACCCCATTTCAGACATGGCCATATGCAAATCAGTCTTGACCCTGTGCCTCATGGGAACAGTCCAGCCCAAACTGCCAAGCCATTTCTTCTCTGGACCGGAATCAAGAGATCCTAAAACTGGTTTCTGGCTATCAGCCGTCATCAGCCAGGATAGCTTGAATCCAGTGGCATGGAGAGCACTGGACTCACGTCTTAGCATACCGGTCACACACGGTGTGACAAATGCAAAAACAACAATTGATGGACGGAATGTTGCACAGTGGCAAAACATTCACCCCCAGTCACAGATCTGGGTTTAATCCATTGTTATTTTGCTCACCACACCACCCCAGTTCAGACATGGCCATATGCAAATCAGTCTTGACCCGGTGCCTCATGGGAACAGTCCAGCCCGAACTGCCAAGCCATGTCTTCCCTGGACTGGAATCAAGCATCCTAGGACCTGTTTCTGACTATCAGTCGTCATCAGCCAGGATAGCTTGATTCCAGTGGCATGGAGAGCACGGGACTCAAGTCTGAGCATACCCGTCACACTCGGGTGACAAATGCAAAAACAACAATTGATGGACGGAACGTTGCACAATGGCAAAACATTCATCACCGGTCACAGATCTAGGTTTAATCCATTGTTATTTTGCTCACCACACCACCCCAGTTCAGACATGGCCATATGCAAATCAGTTTTGACCCTGTGCCTCATGGGGACAGTCCAGTCCGAACTGCCAAGCCATGTCTTCCCTGGACCAGATTCAAGCATCCTAGGACTGTTTTCTGGCTATCAGCTGTCATCAGCCAGTATGGCTTGAATCCAGTGGCATGGAAAGCACAGGACTCGCGTCTTAGCATACAGTCACACTCGGGGTGACAAATGCAAAAACAACAACTGATGGACGGAACGTTGCACAATGGCAAAACATTCATCACCGGTCACAGATCTAGGTTTATTCTATGGTTATTTTACTCACCACCCTACTTCAGACATGGCCATATGCAAATGAGTCTTGACCCTGTGCCTCATGGGAACAGTCCAGCCCGAACTGCCAAGCCACGTCTTCCCTGGACCGGAATCAAGCATCCTACGACCGGCTTCTGGCTATCAGCCATCATCAGCCAGGATAGCTTGATTCCAGTGGCATGAAGAGCACGGGACTCACGTCTGAGTGTACCCGTCCCACTCGGGGTGACAAATGCAAAAACAACAATTGATGGACGGAATTTTGCACAATGGCAAAACATTCACCCCAGTCACAGATCTGGGTTTAATCCATCGTTATTTTGCTCACCACACCACCCCAGTTCAGACATGGCCATATGCAAATCAGTTTTGGCCCTGTGCCTCATGGGGACAGTCCAGTCCGAACTGCCAAGCCATGTCTTCCCTGGACCAGAATCAAGCATCCTAGGACTGTTTTCTGGCTATCAGCTGTCAACAGCCAGTATGGCTTGAATCCAGTGGCATGGAATGCACAGGACTCACGTCTTAGCATACAGTCACACTCGGGGTGACAAATGCAAAAACAACAATTGATGGACGGAATGTTGCACAGTGGCAAAACATTCAACCCCAGTCACAGATCTGGGTGTAATCCATTGTTATTTTGCTCACCACACCACCCCAGTTCAAACATGACCATATGCAAATAAGTCTAGACCCTGTGCCTCATGGGAACAGTCCAACCCGAACTGCCAAGCCATGTCTTCCCTGGACCGGAATCAAGCATCCTAGGACCGGCTTCTGGCTATCAGCCATCATCAGCCAGGATAGCTTGATTCCAGTGGCATGAAGAGCACGGGACTCACGTCTGAGCATACCCGTCCCACTCGGGGTGACAAATGCAAAAACAACAATTGATGGATGGAATTTTGCACAATGGCAAAACATTCACCCCAGTCACAGATCTGGGTTTAATCCATCGTTATTTTGCTCACCACAACACCCCAGTTCAGACATGGCCATATGCAAATCAGTTTTGACCCTGTGCCTCATGGGAACTGTCCAGCCGAACTGCCAAGCCATGTCTTCCCTGGACCGGAATCGAGCATCCTAGGACCGTTTTCTGGCTATCAGCTGTCATCAGCCAGTATGGCTTGAATCCAGTGTCATGGAAAGCACAGGACTCTCGTCTTAGCATACAGTCACACTCGGGGTGACTAATGCAAAAACAACAATTGATGGACGGAATGTTGCACAATGGCAAAACATTCACCCCCAACAGATCTGGGTTTAATCCATTGTTATTTTGCTCACCACACCACCCCATTTCAGACATGGCCATATGCAAATCAGTCTTGACCCTGTGCCTCATGGGATCAGTCCAGCCCGAACTGCCAAGCCATGTCTTCCCTGGACTGGAATCAAGCATCCTGGGACCTGTTTCTGACTATCAGTCATCATCAGCCAGGATAGCTTGATTCCAGTGGCTTGGGGAGTGCGGGACTCAAGTCTGAGCATACCCGTCACACTCGGGGTGACAAATGCAAAAACAACAATTGATGGACGGAACGTTGCACAATGGCAAAACATTCATCACCGATCACAGATCTAGGTTTAATCTATCGTTATTTTGCTCACCACCCTACTTCAGACATGGCCATATGCAAATCAGTCTTGACCCTGTGCCTCATGGGAACAGTCCAGCCCGAACTGCCAAGCCACGTCTTCCCTGGACCGGAATCAAGCATCCTAGGACCAGTTTCTGACTATCAGTCGTCATCAGCCAGGATAGCTTGATTCCAGTGGCATGAAGAGCACGGGACTCACGTCTGAGCATACCCGTCCCACTCGGGGTGACAAATGCAAAAACAACAATTGATGGACGGAATTTTGCACAATGGCAAAACATTCACCCCAGTCACAGATCTGGGTTTAATCCATCGTTATTTTGCTCACCACACCACCCCAGTTCAGACATGGCCATATGCAAATCAGTTTTGACCCTGTGCCTCATGGGGACAGTCCATTCCGAACTGCCAAGCCATGTCTTCCCTGGACCAGAATCAAGCATCCTAGGACTGTTTTCTGGCTATCAGCTGTCCTCAGCCAGTATGGCTTGAATCCAGTGGCATGGAAAGCACAGGACTCGCGTCTTAGCATACAGTCACACTCGGGGTGACAAATGCAAAAACAACAATTGATGGACGGAATGTTGCACAGTGGCAAAACATTCAACCCCAGCCACAGATCTGGGTGTAATCCATTGTTATTTTGCTCACCACACTACCCCAGTTCAAACATGACCATATGCAAATAAGTCTTTACCCTGTCCCTCATGGGAACAGTCCAGCCTGAACTGCCAAGACATTTCTTCCCTGGACCGGAATCAAGCATCCTAACACGGATTTCTGGCTATCAACCGTCATCAGCCAGGATAGCTTGAATCCAGTGGTATGGAGAGCACAGGACTCACGTCTTAGCATACCGGTCACACTCGGTGTGACTAATGCAAAAACAACAATTGATGGACAGAATGTTGCACAGTGGCAAAACATTCACCCCCAGTCACAGATCTGGGTTTAATCCATTGTTATTTTGCTCACCACACCACCCCAGTTCAGACATGGCCATAAGCAAATCAGTCTTGACCCTGTGCCTCATGGGAACAGTCCAGCCGAACTGCCAAGCCATGTCTTCCCTGGACCGGAATCAAGCATCCTGGGACCATTTTCTGACTATCAGTCATCATCAGCCAGGATAGCTTGATTCCAGTGGCATGGAGAGCACGGGACTCAATTCTAAGCATATGCGTCCCACTCGTGGTGACAAATGCAAAAACATCAATTGATGGACGGAATGTTGCACAATGGCAAACTATTCACACCCAGTCACAGATCTGGGTTTAATCCATCGTTATTTTGCTCACAACACCACCCCAGGTCAGATATGGCCATATGCAAATCAGTCTTGACCCTGTGCCTCATGGGAACAGTCCAACCCGAACTGCCAAGCCATGTCTTCCCTGAACCGGAATCAAGCATCCTAGGACCGGCTTCTGGCTATCAGCCATCATCAGCCAGGATAGCTTGATTCCAGTGGCATGAAGAGCACGGGACTCACGTCTGAGCATACCCGTCCCACTCGGGGTGACAAATGCAAAAACAACAATTGATGGATGGAATTTTGCACAATGGCAAAACATTCACCCCAGTCACAGATCTGGGTTTAATCCATCGTTATTTTGCTCACCACACCACCCCAGTTCAGACATGGCCATATGCAAATCAGTTTTGACCCTGTGCCTCATGGGAACTGTCCAGCCGAACTGCCAAGCCATGTCTTCCCTGGACCGGAATCGAGCATCCTAGGACCGTTTTCTGGCTATCAGCTGTCATCAGCCAGTATGGCTTGAATCCAGTGTCATGGAAAGCACAGGACTCTCATCTTAGCATACAGTCACACTCGGGGTGACTAATGCAAAAACAACAATTGATGGACGGAATGTTGCACAGTGGCAAAACATTCAACCCCAGTCACAGATCTGGGTTTAATCCATTGTTATTTTGCTCACCACACCACTCCAGTTCAGACATGGCCATATGCAGATCAGTCTTGACCATGTGCCTCATGGGAGCAGTCCAGCCGAACTGCCAAGCCATGTCTTCCCTGGACCGGAATCAAGCATCCTAGGACCAGTTTCTGAATATCAGTCGTCATCAGCCAGGATAGCTCGATTCCAGTGGCATGAAGAGCACGGGACTCACGTCTGAGCATACCCGTCCCACTCGGGGTGACAAATGCAAAAACAACAATTGATGGATGGAATTTTGCACAATGGCAAAACATTCACCCCAGTCACAGATCTGGGTTTAATCCATCGTTATTTTGCTCACCACACCACCCCAGTTCAGACATGGCCATATGCAAATCAGTTTTGACCCTGTGCCTCATGGGAACTGTCCAGCCGAACTGCCAAGCCATGTCTTCCCTGGACCGGAATCGAGCATTCTAGGACCGTTTTCTGGCTATCAGCTGTTATCAGCCAGTATGGCTTGAATCCAGTGGCATGGAAAGCACAGGACTCACGTCTGAGCATACCCGTCCCACTCGGGGTGACAAATGCAAAAACAACAATTGATGGACGGAATGTTGCACAATGGCAAACTATTCACACCCAGTCACAGATCTGTGTTTAATCCATCGTTATTTTGCTCACCACACCACCCCAGGTCACACATGGCCATATGCAAATCAGTCTTGACCCTGTGCCTCATGGAAACAGTCCAGCCCGAACTGCTAATCCATGTCTTCCCTGGACTGGAATCAAGCATCCTAGGACCGGTTTCTGGCTATCAGCCATCATCAGCCAGGATAGCTTGATTCCAGTGGCATGCAGAGCACGGGACTCACGTCTGAGCATACCTGTCCCACTCGGGGTAACAAATGCAAAAACAACAATTGATGGACGGAATGTTGCACAATGGCAAAACATTCACCCCCCACAGATCTGGGTTTAATCCATCGTTATTTTGCTCACCACACCACCCCAGTTCAGACATGGCCATATGCAAATCAGTCTTGACCCTGTGCCTCATGGGAACAGTCCAGCCCGAAATGCCAAGCCATGTCTTCCCTGGACCGGAATCAAGCATCCTAGGACCAGTTTCTGACTATCAGCCGTCATCAGCCAGGATAGCTTGATTCCAGTGGCATGGAGAGCACAGGACTCATGTCTTAACATACCGGTCACACTAGGTGTGACAAATGCAAAAACGACAATTGATGGACGGAATGTTGCACAATGGCAAACCATTCAACCCCAGTCACAGATCTGTGTTTAATCCATTGTTATTTTGCTCACCACACCACCCCAGTTCAGACATGGCCATATGCAAATCAGTGTTGACCCTGTGGCTCATGGGAACAGTCCAACCCGAACTGCCAAGCCATGTCTTCCCTGGACCGGAATCAAGCATCCTAGGACCGGCTTCTGGCTATCAGCCATCATCAGCCAGGATAGCTTGATTCCAGTGGCATGAAGAGCACGGGACTCACGTCTGAGCATACCCGTCCCACTGGGGGTGACAAATGCAAAAACAACAATTGATGGATGGAATTTTGCACAATGGCAAAACATTCACCCCAGTCACAGATCTGGGTTTAATCCATCGTTATTTTGCTCACCACACCACCCCAGTTCAGACATGGCCATATGCAAATCAGTTTTGACCCTGTGCCTCATGGGAACTGTCCAGCCGAACTGCCAAGCCATGTCTTCCCTGGACCGAAATCGAGCATCCTAGGACCGTTTTCTGGCTATCAGCTGTCATCAGCCAGTATGGCTTGAATCCAGTGGCATGGAAAGCACAGGACTCTCGTCTTAGCATACAGTCACACTCGGGGTGACAAATGCAAAAACAACAATTGATGGACGGCATGTTGCACAGTGGCAAAACATTCAACCCCAGTCACAGATCTGGGTTTAATCCATTGTTATTTTGCTCACCACACCACTCCAGTTCAGACATGGCCATATGCAAATCAGTCTTGACCCTGTGCCTCATGGGAACAGTCCAGCCAAACTGCCAAGCCATGTCTTCCCTGGACCGGAATCAAGCATCCTAGGACCAGTTTCTGACTATCAGTCATCATCAGCCAGGATAGCTTGATTCCAGTGGCATGGAGAGCACGGGACTCAAGTCTAAGCATATGCGTCCCACTCGGGGTGACAAATGCAAAAACAACAATTGATGGACGGAATGTTGCACAAAGGCAAACTATTCACACCAAGTCACAGATCTGGGTTTAATCCATCGTTATTTTGCTCACCACACCACCCCAGGTCAGACATGGCCATATGCAAATCAGTCTTGACCCTGTGCCTCATGGAAACAGTCCAGCCCGAACTGCTAAGCCATGTCTTCCCTGGACTGGAATCAAGCATCCTAGGACCGGTTTCTGGCTATCAGCCATCATCAACCAGGATAGCTTGATTCCAGTGGCATGGAGAGCACGGGACTCACGTCTGAGCATACCTGTCCCACTCGGGGTGACAAATGCAAAAACAACAATTGATGGACGGAATGTTGCACAATGGCAAAACATTCACCCCCCACAGATCTGGGTTTAATCCATTGTTATTTTGCTCACCACACCACCCCATTTCAGACATGGCCATATGCAAATCAGTCTTGACCCTGTGCCTCATGGGAACAGTCCAGCCCGAACTGCCAAGCCATGTCTTCCCTGGACCGGAATCAAGCATCCTAGGACCGGTTTCTGGCTATCAGCCATCATCAGCCAGGATAGCTTGATTCCAGTGGCATGGAGAGCACGGGACTCACGTCTGAGCATACCCGTCCCACTCGGGGTGACAAATGCAAAAACATCAATTGATGGACGGAATTTTGCATAATGGCAAAACATTCACCCCAGTCACAGATCTGGGTTTAATCCATCGTTATTTTGCTCACCACACCACCCCAGTTCAGACATGGCCATATGCAAATCAGTCTTGACCCTGTGCCTCATGGGAACAGTCCAGCCGAACTGCCAAGCCATGTCTTCCCTGTAACCGGAATCAAGCATCCTAGGACCAGTTTCTGACTATCAGTCGTCATCAGCCAGGATAGCTTGATTCCAGTGGCATGGAGAGCACGGGACTCAAGTCTGAGCATACCCGTCACACTCGGGGTGACAAATGCAAAAACAACAATTGATGGACGGAATGTTGCACAATGGCAAAACATTCATCCCCGGTCAAAGATCTGGGTTTAATCTATAGTTATTTTGCTCACCACCCTACTTCAGACATGGCCATATGCAAATCAGTCTTGACCCTGTGCCTCATGGGAACAGTCCAGCCCGAACTGCCAAGCCATGTCTTCCCTGGACCGGAATCAAGCATCCTGGGACCGGTTTCTGGCTATCAGCCATCATCAGCCAGGATAGCTTGATTCCAGTGGCATGGAGAGCACGGGACTCACGTCTGAGCATACGCATCCCACTCGAGGTGACACATGCAAAAACAACAATTGATGGATGGAATTTTGCACAATGGCAAAACATTCACCCCAGTCACAGATCTGGGTTTAATCCATCGTTATTTTGCTCACCACACCACCCCAGTTCAGACATGGCCATATGCAAATCAGTTTCGACCCTGTGCCTCATGGGAACAGTCCAGCCCGAACTGCCAAGCCATGTCTTCCCTGGACCGGAATCAAGCATCCTAGGAACAGTTTCTGACTATCAGCCGTCATCAGGCAGGATAGATTGATTCCAGTGCATTGGAAAGCACAGGACTCGCGTCTTAGCATACAGTCACACTCGGGGTGACAAATACAAAAACAACAATTGATGGACGGAATGTTGCACAGTGGCAAAACATTCAACCCCAGTCACAGATCTGGGTGTAATCCATTGTTATTTTGCTCACCACACCACCCCAGTTCAAACGTGGCCATATGCAAATAAGTCTTTACCCTGTGCCTCATCGGAACAGTCCAGCCTGAACTGCCAAGCCATTTCTTCCCTGGACCGGAATCAAGCATCCTAAAACGGGTTTCTGGCTATCAGCCGTCATCAGCCAGGATAGCTTGAATCCAGTGGCATGGAGAGCACAGAACTCACGTCTTAGCATACCGGTCACACACGGTGTGACAAATGCAAAAACAACAATTGATGGACGGAATGTTACACAGTGGCAAAACATTCCCCCCCAGTCACAGATCTGGGTTTAATCCATTGTTATTTTGCTCACCACACCACCCCAGTTCAGACATGGCCATATGCAAATCAGTCTTGACCCTGTGCCTCATGGGAACAGTCCAGCCGAACTGCCAAGCCATGTCTTCCCTGTAACCGGAATCAAGCATCCTAGGACCAATTTCTGACTATCAGTCGTCATCAGCCAGGATAGCTTGATTCCAGTGGCATGGAGAGCACGGGACTCAAGTCTGAGCATACCCGTCACACTCGGGGTGACAAATGCAAAAACAACAATTCATGGACGGAATGTTGCACAATGGCAAAACATTCATCCCCGGTCAAAGATCTGGGTTTAATCTATCGTTATTTTGCTCACCACCCTACTTCAGACATGGCCATATGCAAATCAGTCTTGACCCTGTGCCTCATGGGAACAGTCCAGCCCGTACTGCCAAGCCATGTCTTCCCTGGACCAGAATCAAGCATCCTAGGACCGGCTTCTGGCTATCAGCCATCATCAGCCAGGATAGCTTGATTCCAGTGGCATGGAGAGCACAGGACTCACATCTTAGCATACCGGTCACACTAGGTGTGACAAATGCAAAAACGACAATTGATGGACGGAATGTTGCACAATGGCAAAACATTCACCCCCCACAGATCTGGGTTTAATCCATTGTTATTTTGCTCACCACACCACCCCATTTCAGACATAGCCATATGCAAATCAGTCTTGACCCTGTGCCTCATGGGAACAGTCCAGCCCGAACTGCCAAGCCATGTCTTCCCTGGACCGGAATCAAGCATCCTAGGACCGGTTTCTGGCTATCAGCCATCATCAGCCAGGATAGCTTGATTCCAGTGGCATGGAGAGCACGGGACTCACGTCTGAGCATACCCGTCCCACTCGGGGTGACAAATGCAAATACATCAATTGATGGACAGAATTTTGCACAATGGCAAAACATTCACCCTAGTCACAGATCTGGGTTTAATCCATCGTTATTTTGCTCACCACACCACCCCAGTTCAGACACAGCCATATGCAAATCAGTCTTGACCCTGTGCCTCATTTGAACAGTCCAGCCCGAACTGCCAAGCCATGTCTTCCCTGGACCGGAATCAAGCATCCTAGGACCAGTTTCTGACTATCAGCCGTCATCATCCAGGATAGCTTGATTCCAGTGGCATGGAGAGCACAGGACTCACGTCTTAGCATACCGGTCACACTCGGTGTGACAAATGCAAAAACGACAATTGATGGACGGAATGTTGCACAATGGCAAACCATTCAGCCGCAGTCACAGATCTGGGTTTAATCCATTGTTATTTTGCTCACCACACCACCCCAGTTCAGACATGGCCATATGCAAATCAGTCTTGACCCTGTGCCTCATGGGAACAGTCCGGCCGAACTGCCAAGCCATGTCTTCCCTGGACTGGAATCAAGCATCCTAGGACCTGTTTCTGACTATCAGTCATCATCAGCCAGGATAGCTTGATTCCAGTGGCATGGAGAGCACGGGACTCAATTCTGAGCATACCCGTCACACTCGGGGTGACAAATGCAAAAACAACAATTGATGGACGGAACGTTGCACAATGGCAAAACATTCATCACCGGTCACAGATCTAGGTTTAATCTATCGTTATTTTGCTCACCACCCTACTTCAGACATGGCCATATGCAAATCAGTCTTGACCCTGTGCCTCATGGGAACAGTCCAGCCCAAACTGCCAAGCCACGTCTTCCCTGGACCGGAATCAAGCATCCTAGGACCGGCTTCTGGCTCTCAGCCATCATCAGCCAGGATAGCTTGAATCCAGTGGCATGGAAAGCACAGGACTCGCGTTTGAGCATACCCGTCCCACTCGCGGTGACAAATGCAAAAACAATTGATGGACGGAATTTTGCACAATGGCAAAACATTCACCCCAGTCACAGATCTGGGTTCAATCCATCGTTATTTTGCTCACCACACCACCCCAGTTCAGACATGGCCATATGCAAATCAGTTTTGACCCTGTGCCTCATGGGGACAGTCCAGTCCGAACTGCCAAGCCATGTCTTCCCTGGACCAGAATCAAGCATCCTAGGACTGTTTTCTGGCTATCAGCTGTCTTCAGCCAGTATGGCTTGAATCCAGTGGCATGGAAAGCACAGGACTCGCGTCTTAGCATACAGTCACACTCGGGGTGACAAATGCAAAAACAACAATTGATGGACGGAATGTTGCACAGTGTCAAAACATTCAACCCCAGTCACAGATCTGGGTGTAATCCATTGTTATTTTGCTCACCACACCACCCCAGTTCAAACATGACCATATGCAAATAAGTCTTTACCCTGTCCCTCATGGGAACAGTCCAGCCTGAACTGCCAAGACATTTCTTCCCTGGACCGGAATCAAGCATCCTAACACGGGTTTCTGGCTATCAACCGTCATCAGTCAGGATAGCTTGAATCCAGTGGTATGGAGAGCACAGGACTCACGTCTTAGCATACTGGTCACACTCGGTGTGACAAATGCAAAAACAACAATTGATGGACAGAATGTTGCACCGTGGCAAAACATTCACCACCAGTCACAGATCTGGGTTTAATCCATTGTTATTTTGCTCACCACACCACCCCAGTTCAGACATGGCCATATGCAAATCAGTCTTGACCCTGTGCCTCATGGGAACAGTCCAGCCGAACTGCCAAGCCATGTCTTCCCTGGACCGGAATCAAGCATCCTAGGACCAGTTTCTGACTATCAGTCATCATCAGCCAGGATAGCTTGATTCCAGTGGCATGGAGAGCACAGGACTCAAGTCTAAGCATATGCGTCCCACTCGGGGTGACAAATGCAAAAACATCAATTGATGGACGGAATGTTGCACAATGGCAAACTATTCACACCCAGTCACAGATCTGGGTTTAATCCATCGTTATTTTGCTCACCACACCACCCCAGGTCAGACATGGCCATATGCAAATCAGTCTTGACCCTGTGCCTCATGGGCACAGTCCAACCCGAACTGCCAAGCCATGTCTTCCCTGGACAGGAATCAAGTATCCTAGGACCGGCTTCTGGCTATCAGCCATCATCAGTCCGGATAGCTTGATTCCAGAGGCATGAAGAGCACGGGACTCACGTCTGAGCATACCCGTCCCACTCGGGGTGACAAATGCAAAAACAACAATTGATGGATGGAATTTTGCACAATGGCAAAACATTCACCCCAGTCACAGATCTGGGTTTAATCCATCATTATTTTGCTCACCACACCACCCCAGTTCAGACATGGCCATATGCAAATCAGTTTTGATCCTGTGCCTCATGGGAACTGTCCAGCCGAACTGCCAAGCAATGTCTTCCCTGGACCGGAATCGAGCATCCTAGGACCGTTTTCTGGCTATCAGCTGTCATCAGCCAGTATGGCTTGAATCCAGTGGCATGGAAAGCACAGGACTCGCGTCTGAGCATACCCGTCCCACTCGGGGTGACAAATGCAAAAACATCAATTGATGGACGGAATGTTGCACAGTGGCAAAACATTCAACCCCAGTCACAGATCTGGGTTTAATCCATTGTTATTTTGCTCACCACACCACCCCAGGTCAGACATGGCCATATGCAAATCAGTCTTGACCCTGTGCCTCATGGGAACAGTCCAACCCGAACTGCCAAGCCATGTCTTCCCTGGACAGGAATCAAGCATCCTAGGACCGGCTTCTGGCTATCAGCCATCATGAGTCCGGATAGCTTGATTCCAGAGGCATGAAGAGCACGGGACTCACGTCTGAGCATACCCGTCCCACTAGGGGTGACAAATGCAAAAACAACAATTGATGGATGGAATTTTGCACAATGGCAAAACATTCACCCCAGTCACAGATCTGGGTTTAATCCATCATTATTTTGCTCACCACACCACCCCAGTTCAGACATGGCCATATGCAAATCAGTTTTGATCCTGTGCCTCATGGGATGGGAACTGTCCAGCCGAACTGCCAAGCAATGTCTTCCCTGGACCGGAATCGAGCATCCTAGGACCGTTTTCTGGCTATCAGCTGTCATCAGCCAGTATGGCTTGAATCCAGTGGCATGGAAAGCACAGGACTCGCGTCTGAGCATACCCGTCCCACTCGGGGTGACAAATGCAAAAACAACAATTGATGGACGGAATGTTGCACAGTGGCAAAACATTCAACCCCAGTCACAGATCTGGGTTTAATCCATTGTTATTTTGCTCACCACACCACCCCAGTTCAGACATGGCCATATGCAAATCAGTCTTGACCCTGTGCCTCATGGGAACAGTCCAGCCGAACTGCCAAGCCATGTCTTCCCTGGACCGGAATCAAGCATCCTAGGACCAGTTTCTGACTATCAGTCATCATCAGCCAGGATAGCTTTATTCCAGTGGCATGGAGAGCACGGGACTCAAGTCTAAGCATATGCGTCCCACTCGGGGTGACAAATGCAAAAACAACAATTGATGGACGGAATGTTGCACAATGGCAAACTATTCTCACCCAGTCACAGATCTGGGTTTAATCCATCGTTATTTTGCTCACCACACCACCCCAGGTCACACATGGCCATATGCAAATCAGTCTTGACCCTGTGCCTCATGGAAACAGTCCAGCCCGAACTGCTAAGCCATGTCTTCCCTGGACTGGAATCAAGCATCCTAGGACCGGTTTCTGGCTATCAGCCATCATCAGCCAGGATAGCTTGATTCCAGTGGCATGGAGAGCACGGGACTCACGTCTGAGCATACCTGTCCCACTCGGGGTGACAAATGCAAAAACAACAATTGATGGACGGAATGTTGCACAATGGCAAAACATTCACCCCCACATATCTGGGTTTAATCCATCGTTATTTTGCTCACCACACCACCCCAGTTCAGACATGGCCATATGCAAATCAGTCTTGACCCTGTGCCTCATGGGAACAGTCCAGCCCGAAATGCCAAGCCATGTCTTCCCTGGACCGGAATCAAGCATCCTAACACGGGTTTCTGGCTATCAACCGTCATCAGTCAGGATAGCTTTAATCCAGTGGTATGGAGAGCACAGGACTCACGTCTTAGCATACTGGTCACACTCGGTGTGACAAATGCAAAAACAACAATTGATGGACGGAATGTTGCACAGTGGCAAAACATTCACCACCAGTCACAGATCTGGGTTTAATCCATTGTTATTTTGCTCACCACACCACCCCAGTTCAGACATGGCCATATGCAAATCAGTCTTGACCCTGTGCCTCATGGGAACAGTCCAGCAGAACTGCCAAGCCATGTCTTCCCTGGACCGGAATCAAGCATCCTAGGACCAGTTTCTGACTATCAGTCATCATCAGCCAGGATAGCTTGATTCCAGTGGCATGGAGAGCACAGGACTCAAGTCTAAGCATATGCGTCCCACTCGGGGTGACAAATGCAAAAACATCAATTGATGGACGGAATGTTGCACAATGGCAAACTATTCACACCCAGTCACAGATCTGGGTTTAATCCATCGTTATTTTGCTCACCACACCACCCCAGGTCAGACATGGCCATATGCAAATCAGTCTTGACCCTGTGCCTCATGGGAACAGTCCAACCCGAACTGCCAAGCCATGTCTTCCCTGGACAGGAATCAAGCATCCTAGGACCGGCTTCTGGCTATCAGCCATCATCAGTCCGGATAGCTTGATTCCAGAGGCATGAAGAGCACGGGACTCACGTCTGAGCATACCCGTCCCACTCGGGGTGACAAATGCAAAAACAACAATTGATGGATGGAATTTTGCACAATGGCAAAACATTCACCCCAGTCACAGATCTGGGTTTAATCCATCATTATTTTGCTCACCACACCACCCCAGTTCAGACATGGCCATATGCAAATCAGTTTTGATCCTGTGCCTCATGGGAACTGTCCAGCCGAACTGCCAAGCAATGTCTTCCCTGGACCGGAATCGAGCATCCTAGGACCGTTTTCTGGCTATCAGCTGTCATCAGCCAGTATGGCTTGAATCCAGTGGCATGGAAAGCACAGGACTCGCATCTGAGCATACCCGTCCCACTCGGGGTGACAAATGCAAAAACATCAATTGATGGACGGAATGTTGCACAGTGGCAAAACATTCAACCCCAGTCACAGATCTGGGTTTAATCCATTGTTATTTTGCTCACCACACCACCCCAGGTCAGACATGGCCATATGCAAATCAGTCTTGACCCTGTGCCTCATGGGAACAGTCCAACCCGAACTGCCAAGCCATGTCTTCCCTGGACAGGAATCAAGCATCCTAGGACCGGCTTCTGGCTATCAGCCATCATCAGTCCGGATAGCTTGATTCCAGAGGCATGAAGAGCACGGGACTCACGTCTGAGCATACCCGTCCCACTCGGGGTGACAAATGCAAAAAAAACAATTGATGGATGGAATTTTGCACAATGGCAAAACATTCACCCCAGTCACAGATCTGGGTTTAATCCATCATTATTTTGCTCACCACACCACCCCAGTTTAGACATGGCCATATGCAAATCAGTTTTGATCCTGTGCCTCATGGGATGGGAACTGTCCAGCCGAACTGCCAAGCAATGTCTTCCCTGGACCGGAATCGAGCATCCTAGGACCGTTTTCTGGCTATCAGCTGTCATCAGCCAGTATGGCTTGAATCCAGTGGCATGGAAAGCACAGGACTCGCGTCTGAGCATACCCGTCCCACTCGGGGTGACAAATGCAAAAACAACAATTGATGGACGGAATGTTGCACAGTGGCAAAACATTCAACCCCAGTCACAGATCTGGGTTTAATCCATTGTTATTTTGCTCACCACACCACCCCAGTTCAGACATGGCCATATGCAAATCAGTCTTGACCCTGTGCCTCATGGGAACAGTCCAGCCGAACTGCCAAGCCATGTCTTCCCTGGACCGGAATCAAGCATCCTAGGACCAGTTTCTGACTATCAGTCATCATCAGCCAGGATAGCTTTATTCCAGTGGCATGGAGAGCACAGGACTCAAGTCTAAGCATATGCGTCCCACTCGGGGTGACAAATGCAAAAACAACAATTGATGGACGGAATGTTGCACAATGGCAAAACATTCACCCCCCACAGATCTGGGTTTAATCCATCGTTATTTTGCTCACCACACCACCCCAGTTCAGACATGGCCATATGCAAATCAGTATTGACCCTGTGCCTCATGGGAACAGTCCAGCCCGAAATGCCAAGCCATGTCTTCCCTGGACCGGAATCAAGCATCCTAGGACCAGTTTCTGACTATCAGCCGTCATCAGCCAGGATAGCTTGATTCCAGTGGCATGGAGAGCACAGGACTCACGTCTTAGCATACCGGTCACACTAGGTGTGACAAATGCAACAACGACAATTGATGGACGGAATGTTGCACAATGGCAAACCATTCAACCCAAGTCACAGATCTCTGTTTAATCCATTGTTATTTTGCTCACCACACCACCCCAGTTCAGACATGGCCATATGCAAATCAGTCTTGACCCTGTGCCTCATGGGAACAGTCCAGCCGTACTGCCAAGCCATGTCTTCCCTGGACCGGAATCAAGCATCAAAAGACCAGTTTCTGACTATCAGTCATCATCAGCCAGGATAGCTTGATTCCAGTGGCATGGAGAGCACGGGACTCAAGTCTAAGCCTATGCGTCCCACTCGGGGTGACAAATGCAAAAACAACAATTGATGGACGGAATGTTGCACAATGGCAAACTATTCACACCCAGTCACAGATCTGGGTTTAATCCATCGTTATTTTGCTCACCACACCACCCCAGGTCAGACATGGCCATATGCAAATCAGTCTTGACCCTGTGCCTCATGGAAACAGTCCAGCCCGAACTGCTAAGCCACGTCTTCCCTGGACTGGAATCAAGCATCCTAGGACCGGTTTCTGGCTATCAGCCATCATCAGCCAGGATAGCTTGATTCCAGTGGCATGGAGAGCACGGGACTCACGTCTGAGCATACCTGTCCCACTCGGGGTGACAAATGCAAAAACAACAATTGATGGACGGAATGTTGCACAATGGCAAAACATTCACCCCCCACAGATCTGGGTTTAATCCATCGTTATTTTGCTCACCACACCACCCCAGTTCAGACATGGCCATATGCAAATCCGCCTTGACCCTGTGCCTCATGGGAACAGTCCAGCCCGAAATGCCAAGCCATGTCTTCCCTGGACCGCAATCAAGCATCCTAGGACCAGTTTCTGACTATCAGCCGTCATCAGCCAGGATAGCTTGATTCCAGTGGCATGGAGAGCACAGGACTCACGTCTTAGCATACCGGTCACACTCGGTGTGACAAATGCAAAAACGACAATTGATGGACGGAATGTTGCACAATGGCAAACCATTCAACCCCAGTCACAGATCTGGGTTTAATCCATTGTTATTTTGCTCACCACACCACCCCAGTTCAGACATGGCCATATGCAAATCAGTCTTGACCCTGTGCCTCATGGGAACAGACCAGCCGAACTGCCAAGCCATGTCTTCAATCAAGCATCGTAGGACCAGTTTCTGACTATCAGTCGTCATCAGCCAGGATAGCTTGATTCCAGTGGCATGGAGAGCACGGGACTCAAGTCTGAGCATACCCGTCACACTCGGGGTGACAAATGCAAAAACAACATTTGATGGACGGAATGTTGCACAATGGCAAAACATTCATCCCCGGTCAAAGATCTGGGTTTAATCTATCGTTATTTTGCTCACCACCCTACTTCAGACATGGCCATATGCAAATCAGTCTTGACCCTGTGCCTCATGGCAACAGTCCAGCCCGTACTGCCAAGCCATGTCTTCCCTGGACCAGAATCAAGCATCCTAGGACCGGCTTCTGGCTATCAGCCATCATCAGCCAGGATAGCTTGATTCCAGTGGCATGGAGAGCACAGGACTCACGTCTTAGCATACCGGTCACACTAGGTGTGACAAATGCAAAAACGACAATTGATGGACGGAATGTTGCACAATGGCAAAACATTCACCCCGCACAGATCTGGGTTTAATCCATTGTTATTTTGCTCACCACCCCACCCCATATCAGACATGGCCATATGCAAATCAGTCTTGACCCTGTGCCTCATGGGAACAGTCCAGCCCGAACTGCCAAGCCATGTCTTCCCTGGACCGGAATCAAGCATCCTAGGACCGGTTTCTGGCTATCAGCCATCATCAGCCAGGATAGCTTGATTCCAGTGGCATGGAGAGCACGGGACTCACGTCTGAGCATACCCGTCCCACTCGGGGTGACAAATGCAAAAACATCAATTGATGGACGGAATTTTGCACAATGGCAAAACATTCACCCCAGTCACAGATCTGGGTTTAATCCATTGTTATTTTGCTCACCACACCACCCCAGTTCAGACATGGCCATATCCAAATCAGTCTTGACCCTGTGCCTCATGGGAACAGTCCGGCCGAACTGCCAAGCCATGTCTTCCCTGGACTGTAATCAAGCATCCTAGGACCTGTTTCTGACTATCAGTCATCATCAGCCAGGATAGCTTGATTCCAGTGGCATGGAGAGCACGGGACTCAAGTCTGAGCATACCCGTCACACTCGGGGTGACAAATGCAAAAACAACAATTGATGGACGGAACGTTGCACAATGGCAAAACATTCATCACCGGTCACAGATCTAGGTTTAATCTATCGTTATTTTGCTCACCACCCTACTTCAGACATGGCCATATGCAAATCAGTCTTGACCCTGTGCCTCATGGGAACAGTCCAGCCCAAACTGCCAAGCCACGTCTTCCCTGGACCGGAATCAAGCATCCTAGGACCGGCTTCTGGCTCTCAGCCATCATCAGCCAGGATAGCTTGATTCCAGTGGCATGAAGAGCACGGGACTCACGTTTGAGCATACCCGTCCCACTCGGGGTGACAAATGCAAAAACAATTGATGGACGGAATTTTGCACAATGGCAAAACATTCACCCCAGTCACAGATCTGGGTTCAATCCATCGTTATTTTGCTCACCACACCACCCCAGTTCAGACATGGCCATATGCAAATCAGTTTTGACCCTGTGCCTCATGGGCATGGGGACAGTCCAGTCCGAACTGCCAAGCCATGTCTTTCCTGGACCAGAATCAAGCATCCTAGGACTGTTTTCTGGCTATCAGCTGTCATCAGCCAGTATGGCTTGAATCCAGTGGCATGGAAAGCACAGGACTCGCGTCTTAGCATACTGGTCACACTCGGCGTGACAAATGCAAAAAAAACAATTGATGGACGGAAGGTTGCACAATGGCAAAACATTCCTCACCGGTCACAGATCTAGGTTTAATCTATCATTATTTTGCTCTCCACCCTACTTCAGACATGGCCATATGCAAATCAGTCTTGACCCTGTCCCTCATGGGAACAGTCCAGCCTGAACTGCCAAGACATTTCTTCCCTGGACCGGAATCAAGCATCCTAACACGGCTTTCTGGCTATCAACCGTCATCAGCCAGGATAGATTGATTCCAGTGGTATGGAGAGCACAGGACTCACGTCTTAGCATACTGGTCACACTCGGTGTGACAAATGCAAAAACAACAATTGATGGACGGAATGTTGCACAGTGGCAAAACATTCACCACCAGTCACAGATCTGGGTTTAATCCATCATTATTTTGCTCACCACACCACCCCAGTTCAGACATAGCCATATGCAAATCAGTTTTGATCCTGTGCCTCATGGGAACTGTCCAGCCGAACTGCCAAGCACTGTCTTCCCTGGACCGGAATCGAGCATCCTAGGACCGTTTTCTGGCTATCAGCTGTCATCAGCCAGTATGGCTTGAATCCAGTGGCATGGAAAGCACAGGACTCGCGTCTGAGCATACCCGTCCCACTCGGGGTGACAAATGCAAAAACAACAATTGATGGACGGAATGTTGCACAATGGCAAAACATTCACCCCAGTCACAGATCTGGGTGTAATCCATTGTTATTTTGCTCACCACACCGCCCAAGTTCAAACATGGCCATATGCAAATAAGTCTTGACCCTGTGCCTCATGGGAACAGTCCAGCCTGAACTGCCAAGCCATTTCTTCCCTGGACCGGAATCAAGCATCCTAAAACGCGTTTCTGGCTATCAGCCGTCATCAGCCAGGATAGCTTGAATCCAGTGGCATGGAGAACACAGGACTCACGTCTTAGCATACCGGTCACACACGGTGTGACAAATGCAAAAACAGCAATTGATGGAAGGAATGTTGCACAGTGGCAAAACATTCACCCCCAGTCACAGATCTGGGTTTAATCCATTGTTATTTTGCTCACCACACCACCCCAGTTCACACATGGCCGTATGCAAATCAGTCTTGACCCTGTGACTCATGGGAACAGTCCAGCCGAACTGCCAAGCCATGTCTTCCCTGGACTGGAATCAAGCACCCTAGGACCAGTTTCTGACTATCAGTTGTCATCAGCCAGGATAGCTTGGTTCCAGTGGCATGGAGAGCACGGGACTCAAGTCTGAGCATACCCGTCACACTCGGGGTGACAAATGCAAAAACAACAATTGATGGACGGAATGTTGCACAATGGCAAAACATTCATCCCCGGTCAAAGATCTGGGTTTAATCTATCATTATTTTGCTCACCACCCTACTTCAGACATGGCCATATGCAAATCAATCTTGACCCTGTGCCTCATGGGAACAGTCCAGCCCGTACTGCCAAGCCATGTCTTCCCTGGACCAGAATCAAGCATCCTAGGACCGGCTTCTGGCTATCAGCTGTCATCAGCCAGGATAGCTTGATTCCAGTGGCATGGAGAGCACAGGACTCACGTCTTAGCATACCGGTCACACTCGGTGTGACCAATGCAAAAACGACAATTGATGGACGGAATGTTGCACAATGGCAAAACATTCACCCCCCACAGATCTGGGTTTAATCCATCGTTATTTTGCTCACCACACCACCCCAGTTCAGACATGGCCATATGCAAATCCGTCTTGACCCTGGTCCTCATGGGAACAGTCCAGCCCGAAATGCCAAGCCATGTCTTCCCTGGACCGGAATCAAGCATCCTAGGACCAGTTTCTGACTATCAGCCGTCATCAGCCAGGATAGCTTGATTCCAGTGGCATGGAGAGCACAGGACTCACGTCTTAGCATACCGGTCACACTCGGTGTGACAAATGCAAAAACGACAATTGATGGACGGAATGTTGCACAATGGCAAACCATTCAACCCCAGTCACAGATCTGGGTTTAATCCATTGTTATTTTGCTCACCACACCACCCCAGTTCAGACATGGCCATATGCAAATCAGTCTTGACCCTGTGCCTCATGGGGACAGTCCAGTCCGAACTTCCAAGCCATGTCTTCCCTGGACCAGAATCAAGCATCCTAGGACTGTTTTCTGGCTATCAGCTGTCATCAGCCAGTATTGCTTGAATCCAGTGGCATGGAAAGCACAGGACTCGCGTCTTAGCATACAGTCACACTCGGGGTGACAAATGCAAAAACAACAATTGATGGACGGAATGTTGCACAGTGGCAAAACATTCAACCCCAGTCACAGATCTGGGTGTAATCCATTGTTATTTTGCTCACCACACCACCCCAGTTCAAACATGACCATATGCAAATAAGTCTTTACCCTGTCCCTCATGGGAACAGTCCAGCCTGAACTGCCAAGACATTTCTTCCCTGGACCGGAATCAAGCATCCTAGGACCAGTTTCTGACTATCAGTTATCATCAGCCAGGATAGCTTGATTCCAGTGGCATGGAGAGCACGGGACTCAAGTCTAAGCCTATGCGTCCCACTCGGGGTGACAAATGCAAAAACAACAATTGATGGACGGAATGTTGCACAATGGCAAACTATTCACACCCAGTCACAGATCTGGGTTTAATCCATCGTTATTTTGCTCACCACACCACCCCAGTTCAGACATGGCCATATGCAAATCCGTCTTGACCCTGTGCCTCATGGGAACAGTCCAGCCCGAAATGCCAAGCCAAGTCTTCCCTGGACCGGAATCAAGCATCCTAGGACCAGGTTCTGACTATCAGCTGTCATCAGCCAGTATGGCTTGAATCCAGTGGCATGGAAAGCATAGGACTCGCGTCTTAGCATACAGTCACACTCGGGGTGACAAATGCAAAAACAACAATTGATGGATGGAATGTTGCACAGTGGCAAAACAATCACCCCAATCACAGATCTGGGTGTAATCCATTGTTATTTTGCTCACCACACCACCCCAGTTCAGACATGGGAATATGCAAATCAGTCTTGACCCTGTTCCTCATGGCAACAGTCCAGCATGAACTGCCAAGTCATTTCTTCCCTGGATCGGAATCAAGCATCCTAAGACCGGTTTCTGGCTATCAGCCTTCATCAGCCAGTATGGCTTGAATCCAGTGGCTTTGAAAGCACAGGACTCACGTCTTAGCATACAGTCACACTTGGGGTGACAAATGCAAAAACAACAATTGATGGACGGAATGTTGCACAATGGCAAAACTTTCACCCCAGTCACAGATCTGGGTGTAATCCATTGTTATTTTGCTCACCACACCGCCCAAGTTCAAACATGGCCATATGCAAATAAGTCTTGACCCTGTGCCTCATGGGAACAGTCCAGCCTGAACTGCCAAGCCATTTCTTCCCTGGACCGGAATCAAGCATCCTAAAACGGGTTTCTGGCTATCAGCCGTCATCAGCCAGGATAGCTTGAATCCAGTGGCATGGAGAGCACAGGACTCACGTCTTAGCATACCGGTCACACACGGTGTGACAAATGCAAAAACAGCAATTGATGGAAGGAATGTTGCACAGTGGCAAAACATTCACCCCCAGTCACAGATCTGGGTTTAATCCATTGTTATTTTGCTCACCACACCACCCCAGTTCAGACATGGCCATATGCAAATCAGTCTTGACCCTGTGACTCATGGGAACAGTCCAGCCGAACTGCCAAGCCATGTCTTCCCTGGACTGGAATCAAGCACCCTAGGACCAGTTTCTGACTATCAGTTGTCATCAGCCGGGATAGCTTGGTTCCAGTGGCATGGAGAGCACAGGACTCAAGTCTGAGCATACCCGTCACACTCGGGGTGACAAATGCAAAAACAACAATTGATGGACGGAACGTTGCACAATGGCAAAACATTCATCCCCGGTCACAGATCTGGGTTCGATCTATCATTATTTTGCTCACCACCCTACTTCAGACATGGCCATATGCAAATCAGTCTTGACCCTGTGCCTCATGGGAACAGTCCAGCCCGAACTGCCAAGCCATGTCTTCCCTGGACCGGAATCAAGCATCCTAGGACCGGCTTCTGGCTATCAGCCATCATCAGCCAGGATAGCTTAATTCCAGTGGCATGAAGAGCACGGGACTCACATCTGAGCATACCCGTCCCACTCGGGGTGACAAATGCAAAAACAACAATTGATGGACGGAATTTTGCGCAATGTAAAAACATTCACCCCAGTCACAGATCTGGGTTTAATCCATCGTTATTTTGCTCACCACACCACCCCAGTTCAGACATGGCCATATGCAAATCAGTTTTGACACTGTGCCTCATGGCAACAGTCCAGTCCGAACTGCCAAGCCATGTCTTCCCTGGACCAGAATCAAGCATCCTAGGACGTTTTTCTGGCTATCAGCTGTCATCAGCCAGTATGGCTTGAATTCAGTGGCATGGAAAGCACAGGACTCGCGTCTTAGCATACAGTCACACTCAGGGTGACAAATGCAAAAACAACAATTGATGGACGGAATGTTGCACAGTGGCAAAACATTCAACCCCAGTCACAGATCTGGGTGTAATCCATTGTTATTTTGCTCACCACACCACCCCAGTTCAAACATGACCATATGCAAATAAGTCTAGACCCTGTGCCTCATGGGAACAGTCCAGCCTGAACTGCCAAGCCATTTCTTCCCTGGACCGGAATCAAGCATCCTAACACGGGTTTCTGGCTATCAGCCGTCATCAGCCAGGATAGCTTGAATCCAGTGGCATGGAGAGCACGGGACTCAAGTCTAAGCATATGCTTCCCACTTGGGGTGACAAATCCAAAAACAACAATTGATGGACAGAATGTTGCACAGTGGCAAAACATGCACCCCCAGTCACAGATCTGGGTTTAATCCGTTGTTATTTTGCTCACCACACCACCCCAGTTCAGACAAGGCCATATGCAAATCAGTCTTGACCCTGTGCCTCATGGGAACTGTCCAGCCGAACTGCCAAGCCATGTCTTCTCTGGACCGGAATCAAGCATCCTAGGACCAGTTTCTAACTATCAGTCATCATCAGCCAGGATAGCTTGATTCCAGTGGCATGGAGAGCACGGGACTCAAGTCTAAGCATATGCGTCCCACTCGGGGTGACAAATGCAAAAACAACAATTGATGGACGGAATATTGCACATTGGCAAACTATTCACATCCAGTCACAGATCTGGGTTTAATCCATCGTTATTTTGCTCACCACACTACCCCAGGTCAGACATGGCCATATTTAAATCAGTCTTGACCCTGTGCCTCATGGAAACAGTCCAGCCCGAACTGCCAAGCCATGTCTTCCCTGGACTGGAATCACGCATCCTAGGATCGGTTTCTGGCTATCAGCCATCATCAGCCAGGATAGCTTGATTCCAGTGGCATGGAGAGCACGGGACTCACGTCTGAGCATACCTGTCCCACTTGGGGTGACAAATGCAAAAACAACAATTGATGGACGGAATGTTGCACAATGACAAAACATTCACCCCCCACAGATCTGGGTTTAATCCATTGTTATTTTGCTCACCACACCACCCCATTTCAGACATGGCCATATGCAAATCAGTCTTGACCCTGTGCCTCATGGGAACAGTCCAGCCCGAACTGCCAAGCCATGTCTTCCCTGGACCGGAATCAAGCATCCTAGGACCGGTTTCTGGCTATCAGCCATCATCAGCCAGGATAGCTTGATTCCAGTGGCATGGAGAGCCCGGGACTCACGTCTGAGCATACCCGTCCCACTCGGGGTGACAAATGCAAAAACAACAATTGATGGACGGAATGTTGCACAATGGCAAACCATTCAGCCCCAGTCACAGATCTGGGTTTAATCCATTGTTATTTTGCTCACCACACCACCCCAGTTCAGACATGGCCATATGCAAATAAGTCTTGACCCTGTGCCTCATGGGAACAGTCCAGCATGAACTGCCAATCCATTTCTTCCCTGGACCGGAATCAAGCATCCTGGCACCAGTTTCTAACTATCAGTCATCACCAGCCAGGATAGCTTGATTCCAGTGGCATGGAGAGCACGGGACTCATGTCTAAGCATATGCGTCCCACTCGGGGTGACAAATGCAAAAACAACAATTGATGGACGGAATGTTGCACAATGGCAAACTATTCACATCCAGTCACAGATTTGGGTTTAAGCCATCGTTATTTTGCTCACCACACCACCCCAGTTCAGACATGGCCATATGCAAATCAGTCTTGACCGTGTGCCTCATGGGAACAGTCCGGCCGAACTGCCAAGCCATGTCTTCCCTGGACTGGAATCAAGCATCCTAGGACCTGTTTCTGACTATCAGTCATCATCAGCCAGGATAGCTTGATTCCAGTGGCATGGAGAGCACGGGACTCAAGTCTGAGCATACCCGTCACACTCGGGGTGACAAATGCAAAAACAACAATTGATGGACGGAACGTTGCACAATGGCAAAACACTCATCACTGGTCACAGATCTAGGTTTAATCTATCGTTATTTTGCTCACCACCCTACTTCAGACATGGCCATATGCAAATCAGTCTTGACCCTGTGCCTCATGGGAACAGTCCAGCCCGAACTGCCAAGCCATGTCTTCCCTGGACCGGAATCAAGCATCCTAGGACCGGCTTCTGGCTATCAGCCATCATCAGCCAGGATAGCTTGATTCCAGTGGCATGAAGAGCACGGGACTCACTTCTGAGCATACCCGTCCCACTCGGGGTGACAAATGCAAAAACAACAATTGATGGACGGAATTTTGCACAATGGCAAAATATTCACCCCAGTCACATATCTGGGTTCAATCCATCGTTATTTTGCTCACCACACCACCCCAGTTCAGACATGGCCATATGCAAAGCAGTTTTGACCCTGTGCCTCATGGGGACAGTCCAGTCCGAACTGCCAAGCCATGTCTTCCCTGGACCAGAATCAAGCATCCTAGGACTGTTTTCTGGCTATCAGCTGTCATCAGCCAGTATGGCTTGAATCCAGTGGCATGGAAAGCACAGGACTCGCGTCTTAGCATACAGTCACACTCGGGTGACAAATGCAAAAACAACAATTGATGGACGGAATGTTGCACAGTGGCAAAACATTCAACCCCAGTCACAGATCTGGGTGTAATCCATTGTTATTTTGCTCACCACACCACCCCAGTTCAAACATGACCATATGCAAATAAGTCTTTACCCTGTCCCTCATGGGAACAGTCCAGCCTGAACTGCCAAGACATTTCTTTCCTGGACCGAAATCAAGCATCCTAACACGGGTTTCTGGCTATCAACCGTCATCAGCCAGGATAGCTTGAATCCAGTGGTATGGAGAGCACAGGACTCACGTCTTAGCATACTGGTCACACTCGGTGTGACAAATGCAAAAACAACAATTGATGGACGGAATGTTGCACAGTGGCAAAACATTCACCACCAGTCACAGATCTGGGTTTAATCCATTGTTATTTTGCTCACCACACCACCCCAGTTCAGACATGGCCATATGCAAATCAGTCTTGACCCTGTGCCTCATGGGAACAGTCCAGCTGACTGCCAAGCCATGTCTTCCCTGGACCGGAATCAAGCATCCTAGGACCAGTTTCTGACTATCAGTCATCATCAGCCAGGATAGCTTGATTCCAGTGGCATGGAGAGCACAGGACTCAAGTCTAAGCATAAGCGTCCCACTCGGGGTGACAAATGCCAAAACATCAATTGATGGACGGAATGTTGCACAATGGCAACCTATTCACACCCAGTCACAGATCTGGGTTTAATCCATCGTTATTTTGCTCACCACACCACCCCAGGTCAGACATGGCCATATGCAAATCAGTCTTGACCCTGTGCCTCATGGGAACAGTCCAACCCGAACTGCCAAGCCATGTCTTCCCTGGACAGGAATCAAGCATCCTAGTACCGGCTTCTGGCTATCAGCCATCATCAGCCCGAATAGCTTGATTCCAGAGCCAAGAAGAGCACGGGACTCACGTCTGAGCATACCCGTCCCACTCGGGGTGACAAATGCAAAAACAACAATTGATGGACGGAATGTTGCACAATGGCAAACTATTCACACCCAGTCACAGATATGGGTTTAATCCATCATTATTTTGCTCACCACACCACCCCAGTTCAGACATGGCCATATGCAAATCAGTTTTGACCCTGTGACTCATGGGAACTGTCCAGCCGAACTGCCAAGCCATGTCTTCCCTGGACCGGAATCGAGCATCCTAAGACCGTTTTTTGGCTATCAGCTGTCATCAGCCAGTATGGCTTGAATCCAGTGGCATGGAAAGCACAGGACTCGCGTCTGAGCATACCCGTCCCACTCGGGGTGACAAATGCAAAAACAACAATTGATGGACGGAATGTTGCATAGTGGCAAAACATTCAACCCCAGTCACAGATCTGGGTTTAATCCATTGTTATTTTGCTCACCACACCACCCCAGTTCAGACATGGCCATATGCAAATCAGTCTTGACCCTGTGCCTCATGGGAACAGTCCAGCCGCACTGCCAAGCCATGTCTTCCCTGGACCGGAATCAAGCATCCTAGGACCAGTTTCTGACTATCAGTCATCATCAGCCAGGATAGCTTGATTCCAGTGGCATGGAGAGCACGGGACTCAAGTCTAAGCATATGCGTCCCACTCGGGGTGACAAATGCAAAAACAACAATTGATGGACGGAATGTTGCACAATGGCAAACTATTCACACCCAGTCACAGATATGGGTTTAATCCATCGTTATTTTGCTCACCACACCACCCCAGGTCACACATGGCCATATGCAAATCAGTCTTGACCCTGTGCCTCATGGAAACAGTCCAGCCCGAACTGCTAAGCCATGTCTTCCCTGGACAGGAATCAAGCATCCTAGGACCGGTTTCTGGCTATAAGCCATCATCAGCCAGGATAGCTTGATTCCAGAGCCAAGAAGAGCACGGGACTCACGTCTGAGCATACCCGTCCCACTCGGGGTGACAAATGCAAAAACAACAATTGATGGACGGAATGTTGCACAATGGCAAACTATTCACACCCAGTCACAGATATGGGTTTAATCCATCATTATTTTGCTCACCACACCACCCCAGTTCAGACATGGCCATATGCAAATCAGTTTTGACCCTGTGACTCATGGGAACTGTCCAGCCGAACTGCCAAGCCATGTCTTCCCTGGACCGGAATCGAGCATCCTAAGACCGTTTTTGGCTATCAGCTGTCATCAGCCAGTATGGCTTGAATCCAGTGGCATGGAAAGCACAGGACTCGCGTCTGAGCATACCCGTCCCACTCGGGGTGACAAATGCAAAAACAACAATTGATGGACGGAATGTTGCATAGTGGCAAAACATTCAACCCCAGTCACAGATCTGGGTTTAATCCATTGTTATTTTGCTCACCACACCACCCCAGTTCAGACATGGCCATATGCAAATCAGTCTTGACCCTGTGCCTCATGGGAACAGTCCAGCCGCACTGCCAAGCCATGTCTTCCCTGGACCGGAATCAAGCATCCTAGGACCAGTTTCTGACTATCAGTCATCATCAGCCAGGATAGCTTGATTCCAGTGGCATGGAGAGCACGGGACTCAAGTCTAAGCATATGCGTCCCACTCGGGGTGACAAATGCAAAAACAACAATTGATGGACGGAATGTTGCACAATGGCAAACTATTCACACCCAGTCACAGATATGGGTTTAATCCATCGTTATTTTGCTCACCACACCACCCCAGGTCACACATGGCCATATGCAAATCAGTCTTGACCCTGTGCCTCATGGAAACAGTCCAGCCCGAACTGCTAAGCCATGTCTTCCCTGGACAGGAATCAAGCATCCTAGGACCGGTTTCTGGCTATAAGCCATCATCAGCCAGGATAGCTTGATTCCAGTGGCATGGAGAGCACGGGACTCACGTCAGAGCATACCTGTCCCACTCGGGGTAACAAATGCAAAAACAACAATTGATGGACGGAATGTTGCACAATGGCAAAACATTCACCCCCCACAGATCTGGGTTTAATCCATCGTTATTTTGCTCACCACACCACCCAGTTCAGACATGGCCATATGCAAATCAGTCTTGACCCTGTGCCTCATGGGAACAGTTCAGCCCGAAATGCCAAGCCATGTCTTCCCTGGACCGGAATCAAGCATCCTAGGACCAGTTTCTGACTATCAGCCGTCATCAGCCAGGATAGCTTGATTCCAGTGGCATGGAGAGCACAGGACTCACGTCTTAGCATACCTGTCACACTAGGTGTTACAAATGCAAAAACGACAATTGATGGACGAAATGTTGCACAATGGCAAACCATTCAACCCCAGTCACAGATCTGTGTTTAATCCATTGTTATTTTGCTCACCACACCACCCCAGTTCAGACATGGCCATATGCAAATCAGTCTTGACCCTGTGCCTCATGGGAACAGTCCAGCCGTACTGCCAAGCCATGTCTTCCCTGGACCAGAATCAAGCATTCTAGGACCAGTTTCTGACTATCATTCATCATCAGCCAGGATAGCTTGATCCCAGTGGCATGGAGAGCACGGGACTCAAGTCTAAGCCTATGCGTCCCACTCGGGGTGACAAATGCAAAAACAACAATTGATGGACGGAATGTTGCACAATGGCAAATTATTCACACCCAGTCACAGATCTGGGTTTAATCCATCGTTATTTTGCTCACCACACCACCCCAGGTCAGACATGGCCATATGCAAAGCAGTCTTGACCCTGTGCCTCATGGAAACAGTCCAGCCCGAAATGCCAAGCCATGTCTTCCCTGGACCGGAATCAAGCATCCTAGGACCAGTTTCTGACTATCAGCCATCATCAGCCAGGATAGCTTGATTCCAGTGGCATGGAGAGCTCAGGACTCATGTCTTAGCATACCGGTCACACTCGGTGTGACAAATGCAAAAACGACAATTGATGGACGGAATGTTGCACAATGGCAAACCATTCAACCCCAGTCACAGATCTGGGTTTAATCCATTGTTATTTTGCTCACCACACCACCCCAGTTCAGACATGGCCATATGCAAATCAGTCTTGACCCTGTGCCTCATGGGAACAGTCCAGCCGAACTGCCAAGCCATGTCTTCCCTGTAACCGGAATCAAGCATCGTAGGACCAGTTTCTGACTATCAGTCGTCATCAGCCAGGATAGCTTGATTCCAGTGGCATGGAGAGCACGGGACTCAAGTCTGAGCATACCCGTCACACTCAATGTGACAAATGCAAAAACAACAATTGATGGACGGAATGTTGCACAATGGCAAAACATTCATCCCCGGTCAAAGATCTGGGTTTAATCTATCGTTATTTTGCTCACCACCCTACTTCAGACATGGCCATATGCAAATCAGTCTTGACCCTGTGCCTCATGGTAACAGTCCAGCCCGTACTGCCAAGCCATGTCTTCCCTGGACCAGAAACAAGCATCCTAGGACCGGCTTCTGGCTATCAGCCATCATCAGCCAGGATAGCTTGATTCCAGTGGCATGGAGAGCACAGGACTCACGTCTTAGCATACCGGTCACACTAGGTGTGACAAATGCAAAAACGACAATTGATGGACGGAATGTTGCACAATGGCAAAACATTCACCCCCCACAGATCTGGATTTAATCCATTGTTATTTTGCTCACCACACCACCCCATTTCAGACATGGCCATATGCAAATCAGTCTTGACCCTGTGCCTCATGGGAACAGTCCAGCCCGAACTGCCAAGCCATGTCTTCCCTGGACCGGAATCAAGCATCCTAGGACCAGTTTCTGTCTATCAGTCATCATCAGCCAGGATAGCTTGATTCCAGTGGCATGGAGAGCACGGGACTCAAGTCTAAACACATGCGTCCCACTCGGGGTGACAAATGCAAAAACAACAATTGATGGATGGAATGTTGCACAATGGCAAACTATTCACACCCAGTCACAGATCTGGGTTCAATCCATCGTTATTTTGCTCACCACACCACCCCAGTTCAGACATGGCCATATGCAAATCAGTTTTGACCCTGTGCCTCATGGGGACAGTCCAGTCCGAACTGCCAAGCCATGTCTTCCCTGGACCAGAATCAAGCATCCTAGGACTGTTTTGGCTTAAATCCAGTGGCATGGAAAGCACAGGACTCGCGTCTTAGCATACAGTCACACTCGGGGTGACAAATGCAAAAACAACAATTGATGGACGGAATGTTGCACAGTGGCAAAACATTCAACCCCAGTCACAGATCTGGGTGTAATCCATTGTTATTTTGCTCACCACACCACCCCAGTTCAAACATGACCATATGCAAATAAGTCTTTACCCTGTCCCTCATGGAAACAGTCCAGCCTGAACTGCCAAGACATTTCTTCCCTGGACCGGAATCAAGCATCCTAACACGGGTTTCTGGCTATAAACCATCATCAGCCAGGATAGCTTGAATCCAGTGGTATGGAGAGCACAGGACTCACGTCTTAGCATACAGTCACACTCGGGGTGACAAATGCAAAAACAACAATTGATGGACGGAATGTTGCACAGTGGCAAAACATTCAACCCCAGTCACAGATCTGGGTGTAATCCATCGTTATTTTGCTCACCACACCGCCCCAGTTCAGACATGGCCATATGCAAATCAGTCTTGACCCTGTGCCTCATGGGAACAGTCCAGCCCGGAACTGCCAAGCCATGTCTTCCCTGGACCGGAATCAAGCATCCTAGTGTGGAAAAGTAAAATTTTGCCATGTTCTGTGTCCCTACGTGTTCCCCATCTTATGCTATATGTGCATGATTAATATGCATATGTATTCCCCATGATCGATTAAAGACGCAATTACAGTTGTGTCCATCTCTAGTATGCCAGTTTCCAGTTCTCGTGAAAGCTACGAGTATTAGGCCTATGTAAAGCTACATTGCCACGTTTCTCAGTGTGCACGTTATTTCATTGAAAATCCCCGTTTCTAGGCCTCAAAAGGGCCCGGACTCAGATTCAGCTCCAGTCTCCTGAACCCTCTCCAAGGAGCAATACAGCCCCCACCTGTATCCCTGACCCTTCACTTACTTCCTGCCTCACAGTGCCCGGCTCGGCCTGGCTCTGCCTGCCAGTCTGCCAAGAGTATGTTATGATTCTAGTTATCAGTCCAGCCCTCCTTCTCTGCATTCCTAAGCTACTGAATCGCATCAATAGTTTCAGTCATCGTCTAGCCTTTACGTCTCATGTAAGAGAAATACTGTATTTATGGTCATTTAATATTCCCCAACACACACTACATGTAGAATAATGCATGCACCAGTCTTAGTGTCTGTTAGCCTTTGCCCTGATAACTTTTGGATTCTATCAACATGTTCTCTAAACATCAGATACTAGATAGTGTTTAGGTACATGTCGCTCTGACTCTCCAGACTTTCGTCTCTCCTTCTAGCTCAGAAGTCATAGCCCCCAGCTTCTCCTAGTAACACGTCATTGCCAGCTTGCGCGCACCATTAGGTTAGAGGTCCCGGCTCCTTAGGTAGCCCCCTCCATGTTTCCGCCCCATTTATGACATATTCCGTTACGTTTACATCACATGTCTATGTATACGCCCTGTTCACGCCTCTTGTTACACCTACTTTCTGCCTTATCTCTCGCGACTGCTATAGGCCCTGCCTACTGTTACGCCTATTGTATTGAATACCATGTATTTTGTTTAAGTATATATACTTGTGCACTGTTATTAAAAAGCCATTCCATTCCTTTGTCCCTGCCCCGTGCAGCGCTGCCATCCTATTCCCGTGCAGGTTGTCCTGTTCCTGTCCTTTATGCTGTATTAAACCTGCATACTCCTACTACCTCGAATCTTGACTCTTATTTATTGAGCTATCTGATATTGTATATCTAGTCAAAAATAGAGGTATTATTTATTTACCACATAATGGCGCCCGAACAGGGACTTGCCCTTTCCCCACGCGCCGGTGAAGCCACGCAAGCCCCCTGATCCTCTGCAGCCGTGACGGAACCATACCGGCCACGTGCAGATATTTCTGCTTCAAGTATACCTCAGGCCCACGGAGGAGACGGAGGTTGCGGTCCAGCGTCCAGACGAGGCGGTGGAGGAACGCGGCGAGTCCCGACCAGAGCCCAAGCCGAGAGTCCAAGGTCCGAGGTATCCGGAGGCCCACCTGTAACTGAAGTCCGAAGTTCGTCCGTCCGTCGTCGTAGCAGTCCAGTCCAGTCCGAGGCCTTCCGTTCTTGCTGCCCGGTGAGTACCGTTGCTGGGGTAGTATCTAGACAGGGTCAATTGCATTGTCTCTGGTCCGTGGGTTTGGGTACGCAGATCCAACACGAAGTGTCCACTTAGGTGGATGCGGGTCCTGACGTGTCTCTTTATGAGACCGGTAAGTTTCGTACTGTTCTAGCAGTGCATCTAGTTTCTGTTCTAGTCCGTTCTGTTCTCGAGAAATTCATGTATTCTGTTTCCAGTATTCCAGGTAGTATTTTGTCCGAACTGTTATTTTAAATGTCATTCATGTATTTCAATGTCGTGGTATGAAAGTGGTGTACCTTCAGTAGTTATCGTGTTCATTGTGTATTGTAATTGTGTCTAGACTCCAGCCCAGTCATGCCATTGTTTTCAAAGTTACGTCAGTTAAGAACTAGAAAAGGTCTGTTAGAAGAAGCAGTTCCTGTCCCGCCTAGGGACAGTCCAGGTCATTTTATGTATCAAAAGCATGGCATAAGTGCCATATTATATCTAGATTTGTGGGTGGAGTACACCAAACAGTTAGAAGAAAAGTATAGATGGCCCGTATCGGGTACATGGGATGCCGAGTGCATCATGCGAGTAGAAGAAGCATTATGGAAAAAGAAAGCCAGACAGTCACAGAAAGATGCCATCGAGTTATGGCGCAAAGAATCTCATAAAAGAACCGAAAAAGAAATCAGAAAGTCAGAATTAAGTAGAGAATCCTTAGAAAGAGCCCAAGAAAGGGAATTAATCGAAATAGGTGAACGAGTTAAAACCGAACAGTCAGACAGACAGAGGAATGCCCTCATTAAGGGTATGTATCCTCTTCTTGCCGAAGGCTTGCCAAAAGCAACCCCGGAGGCATCCAGTAATTTTCCGCCACCCTTAGTTCCGACCAAGCTACGTCACAAACCGACCGCAATTGATATTTTTCTCTCGTCCTATTTGGACGACACAGTCCCAGAATATGCAAATCCTGTTCCGCCAGCTCCTGTAAATAATGTAAATCCTGCTCCTTCAGTCACCGGGGCACCTGTTACAGCACCTGTTACGGTACCCCCGGTCCAGCCTACATTACAAGTACCCGCTACACTGGTCACTCTGCCAGCACGAAGAGTATCAGTCGACGATTCCAGTTTAGGGGCCGCGGGAGGAGGTCCTCCGGGAACCCCGCCGCCACACAAACGTGTAATGTCAGTCGAGTTACATGAACGTGCGTTACAGCGCACGCCCAAACATCAGTCTGTTGCAGATATCAGACGAGCTCTTACCGAATGCCGTTATGATCCGGTCCCAGGTGATGATAGTATGGTTATATATTCATTACGTGTAAGACGGGTGACCGAGTATTTGGACACCCTACCGAATATGAAAGAAGATCTAGACAGAATGTATCGTTTCATTCGTACAGGACAAGATCCAGAAAGTATTGGTGAAGTCATGTCTCACAGAAAATCTGAGATCCAGTTCATGCTGTTAAAGTTTCTGATCAATTGTTTAATTAGGGAACAAGATTCCCCGACTAAAGATCCGACCGAAATGAAAATTCTGACAAAGTGGAGTGATAATATAGCCGAGGGTAAGCACAAGACACTCAATAGTATAGAGAGTATGTACAAGAAAATACGTAAAGAAATAATAAGGTTACACGAACAACGCAAAGAAGCTCTAGGAAGCGAGAAAGAAAATGACTCTCCTACTGAAGAGGTAGACGACGAGAACACCGCCAGAATAGCGTATGTAGGTAAATCTAGATTTCCAGACCGACATTTACGCCTAGAACACAAGAAAACTGTTCCTCTTCCAGCACCAGAACAAGGTTCTCTAGAACAAGTATTTCAAGCTACCGATCACATTCTGAAATCACGAATCGGTTATAGTGAGTTAAGTACCATGCATGAACAAGAACTAGCCCGATCAGCAGTCCGATGGATTACTGATTCTACCACTTTTCCAGACGAAATAGTGGCACAAATGTTTCTGAAACTGCCCCCAGCCGAGCAGCGACTGGTGGGTATGTATATGATCCAGCACCTCATTACTCTGTATGAGGGTCAACATTCTGATCCAGGTCCGTTACATGATGTCCTGAACGAGTTACTCCAGTATAGATGGAAAGGTTTAGGCACCGATTTAATTAGTGTCATTCTAGAACAGCGCCACAAATATAGAACATTCCTAAATCCGCATTTTGTTCATGTCTCACCTCCAGAAAGTAAACCGTTTTATATAGATAGACAGCATCCGTTACGAGAAGTACACCCAGTTAGGACAGCGGGTGGTGAAATGCAACGAGTATTTGTTTACACCCCAGTTACCAAGATGGAACTCTTAGAGATGAAGAAATTAATTCCCTGTCACGACAAAGATCCAGCAGGGTTCAACCGAGAATTAAAAGACATGCTCCGTATGGGAGAATACACGTATCCAGATATTATTAAAATGCTAAAAGTCCTGTTGCCTGCGGGCATATACGAAAAACTCAAGGAAAAAGATTGGGAGGTGGGAGAGAAAAAGATCTATTGGACAGCTCTAGAAGCTGAAGATAAGATACGTGTACCAGGTACCGGTCTTGGAGACAAATGTAAAGAATTACCAGAATTATTAATACAAGTTTTGCCTAGATTATTAGCCACTAAAAAGGAAGACTGGGATGCAATCTCAGCCTGTAAACAGAAACAAGACGAAGACACTAGTGATTTTTATTCTAGATTTGAGAAATGTTTTATAATAAACAGTGGTTTGAAGACGAGTAGCGAGTCATACCCTCATCTTTTTGTTACTAAATTAGTCGAGAATTCAAGTCCACAAGTTAAAAATCGAGTTTTGAAAGTCGAAAGTACTTGGCAAGCTAGTACCCCGTCCCAGATGCTCCAAATGCTCCAGTATCACCAGAATAGAATCAGGGAAGAGCAAGAACACGAAAAGAGACGTATGAAAGACACGAAAATGAAAGTATTAGTTGCACAATCTGTTCCTCAAGACAGTCAGAAGAGGGGTCCGAATCAAGCCAGTCATCCTGCAGCTCCCGTTAAAGGGACATGCAATTATTGTAAACAACCAGGTCATTTTATAAACGAGTGTGCAGTTCTGAAACACAATATAGCCACTGGTAAAACTAAAGAAAGACCACGTCCGCCTAGACAAGAACAAGTTTCACAGACTTCTCAGTCACCGCAGAATGCACAACAGACAGTTCCAGCACCGCAGCCTATAGCTGCAACACAGCATGTTACACAGCAGATGTACCAGTATGCACAATCCGAGTATCCAGAGTATCAAGCGTATTCATGAAACAGCCTAGAGAGGGAGGTAGGCTTGCCTCTCATCGAGATTCCTGTAGATCAAGAAGGTCCCTACGTACACAGTCAAGTATTAGGGAAAGACAGAAAGTTTCTGATTGATACAGGGGCAAGTAGGACTACCATTAGTCACGACGAGGTTCCAGGGGCTCCGCTCTCAGGCTCTAGAAATGTTTCCCTTGGATTTTCAGGAAAGCCTATTGTAAACGAGATATCAAAGCCAGTTACTCTAGAAGTTGGTCCATTGTCCCGAACTACTGATCTATTGCTTACGAAGTCATGTCCAGAAAATTTGTTAGGCATTAAGACACTGAAAGAATTAGGTGCAGTTATTTGCTGTTCCCCAGAGGGGATACGTTTGTTTTTACGTGACTTCAAGGGTCACTATGTATTACGAGATTTTGATCCGAGATTGTCAAATGTCCCGCAACATCTATGGGCGCAAGGTCCAACTGATGTTGGTTTCATGCGAATCACACCCCATCGTGTGACTCTCAAGCAAGGTGTAGTGTTACCACGAATCAGACAGTACAGATTGCCACCTGAGGCTGTAGCAGCCTTATCCAAAATTATTGACGAGCTTATGGCTCAAGGAGTAGTTGTAGAAACTGACTCCAATGTATGTAATTCTCCTATCATTCCAGTCATGAAACGTACTGATCCAAATGCACCCCCAGTATATCGATTAGTGATTGACCTTCGAGAACTCAATAAATGTATCATTCCCCAGTACCCAGTTGTTCCAGATATTTCTTCCCTATTGACAGCCATTGATTCTGAGGCTACATTTTTCACAGTCATAGACCTCAAAAACGCATTTTTCAGTGTCCCCATTCATCCAGACAGCCAGTACCTTTTCGGATTATGTTTAAATGGAAGGAGCTATAAATTCACACGAGCTCCTCAAGGTTTCACAGAAAGTCCTAGTATTTACAGTCAAGCACTTAAGAGACAACTAGACAATATTCACATGCCAACTGACACTGCCCTGCTCCAATATGTCGATGATCTACTGATCACTGCCCGTTCTGAACGTGCTTGCGAGCGAGCGTCACTCACAGTTCTGTATTTCCTAGCCGAGATGGGGCACAAGGTGTCCCCTTCAAAACTTCAATTCTGTGTCCAGCAAGTGATCTACTTAGGCCACTTACTGTCCAAGTGGGGTAGGCAGTTGACACCTGACCGTATCCAGTTAATAGCGAGTCTCCCTCAGCCCAAGACACAGAAGGAGGTACGTGCTTTTATCGGCCTTACTTCTTATTGCAGACAATGGATTCCTCAGTATGCATTTCTAGCCAAGCCACTGATACAGTTAACGACACAGGAGGCAGCCGTATCGACTGTCCTCCCTTGGACATCTGAACATACACTTAGTTTCAATGAGTTAAAGAAAGCTTTATGCCAAGCTCCCGTTCTAGCTACACCGAACTACAGTAAGCCTTTTACACTTTTTGTCACAGAACGCGATGGTACAGCATTATCTGTTCTCACACAAGATCAAGCCGGACAATACAAGCCCTGTGCTTATTTTTCGAGCACATTAGATCCAGTAGCCCAGGCGCTGCCTGCGTGCCTCAAGTCAGTTGCAGCCACAGCACTAGCTATTAGACAAAGTGATTCCATAGTATTAGGACATTCCTTGACAGTACAAGTTCCACACTCCGTGGAAGTTCTTTTAAACCGAACACAGACTCAGCACTTGACAATTGCACGTTTGACAGGTTATGAACTGACACTGTTCCAGCCACACATAGAAATCAGACGCTGCAACGTTCTAAATCCTGCTACACTGTTACCGTCAGTTATTTCAAATCCTGCCACGCATGACTGTGTGGAAGTAGTTAACACTATGACTAAGCCAAGACAAGATCTGACAGATATTCCGTTACCAGATCCCGACCTGACACTTTATGTGGATGGTTCATGTATGAGAATAAGTACAGGAGAACTAGTAGCCGCGTATGCAGTGACTACTGACACTGAAGTTATTGAAACACACCGTATTGACACCCTGTCTGCTCAAGCAGCAGAGCTAGTCGCTCTGACACAACCCTGCATACGTGCCAAGAACCTGAAAGTTAATATTTACACAGATTCACGCTACGCATTCGGAGTTGTACACGACTTCGGAGTGCTCTGGCAGGAGAGAGGTTTCATGACTTCTCATGGAACCAAGATTCAGCATGGGTTCCTTATTCAAGCTCTGTTAGATGCAATACATTTACCGACATCCATCGCTATCATGAAGTGCAAGGCACATACGAAAGTTACTGACATTATTTCCCAAGGTAATGATCTAGCAGATCGAACAGCCAAGCTTACAGCACAGACACCAGACATACCAGTTAACAAGACACCGACATCCACTCTCGAACAGACTACTTGTATGACAGTTAAGGACCCTACTCAAGATGTCATAGATATCCAGTCACATGCTACTCCCGAGGAAATCAAGAAATGGTCCGAACAAGGAGGGGTCCAGAAGGATCAGGGATGGTTGACGAGGGGAAAAGCCACATGGTTTCTCCCCGACTCAATGGTTCAAGTCATTATCAATACCGCACATAGTCCTGCACATTTAGGAGAAAAAGCCATGTTAGACAGTATCCAGAACATTTGGTTTAACAAGCATTTACGAGCTGCAGCCAAGCAGAAAGTCCGTACTTGTATGATATGTTGCCAGTTCAATCCAGGTAAAAGTGTCCCGGTGGAACAAGGTGGATTCCAACCTCCTGACCACCCTTTTGAAGTCCTCCAAATGGATTATATTCAGATGGAGCGATGTCGAGGTTTCAAGTATGTCCTTGTAGTTGTATGCGCTTTGTCCAGGTGGACAGAAGCATATCCAGTCCCAGATTACACAGCCGCGACCACTGCCAAGCAGTTGGTTCGTGAATTCTTCCCCCGTTATGGACTCCCTAGGGTCGTGTATTCTGATAACGGCCAGCCATTCTCATCTGAACTAATGAAGCACGTTTCCCTTTTGTTAGGGTACCAGTGGAAGTTCCATTGTGTACGCCATCCAGAAGCAGCCGGTCTCGTAGAGAGACATAATCAAACCTTGAAAATCCGCATTGCCAAAATCTGTCAAGAAAAAGGTGTAGACTGGTTAATTGCTCTGCCAGTCGCTTTGTTTTATATGCGCATGGTTGCACACTCCAGATCAGGTCTGTCCCCTTATGAGGTCGTATTCGGCCGCCCCCCGAATATGTGGGGTACACCTAGACCCCGAAGTATTACCGATGTTTCCAGTAATATGCTGACAGATTACCTAGCTTCCTTGATGTCTGCCCTACACTCTTGTCGTTCACAGGTTGCCGCTGCATTTCCCGACAATACTGAAGTCAAGCCACACGAGATTCTTCCCGGCACCCTGGTCCTCGTCCGCAATTTTGATCGTTCAAGTCCGCTGGAGCCTCGCTGGAAGGAGCCGAAGTTAGTCCTTCTAACCACCCGTACTGCCGTCAAGTTGGAAGGCAGGAAGGGGTGGGTGCACCTGTCACACGTCAAGAAATTTCACGGACTAAAAACTGTTTCCAAGAACATTTCCAAGGATTGTCAAGATTTTAAAGACTGCCAAGATACTATTCTTAAGGACTGTCCCGCAAATGACATTGATATCAAGTCCTCCCTGTTAGAAAAAACTCCGCAGCAGGAGTATAAAAGTTAGCTACGGTCTAGTAAAATAAGTCAGACAGTTTAATTGTCTAAGTCCTCCCCTAGGTGAAACGGTTAGACCGGTATCTGACATGTATGAGATAGACCCCCATAGTGAGAGAGTTAGTCAAAACTCTATCCGATGTATCGTTTTTCTAAGTTTTATATTGTTTTTAAGCTTAATGGTTACCTGCACGAGTTATGCATTTCATTTATGTTTTCCAATTTCTCATGTAAATATGTTTTCTAATGCTACAGTAGAGCACACATTTAGTGATCTGCCTCCTCACGAACTATCTTATCGTCTTGCTATGCGCAACAATACCTTTATCCGTATGTTGCATTATTCACACCAGACCAGCAATGCCACTAATTGTTGGGTGTGTGGTCGACTCCCCCCTTTCCAGACACCGAAGGGAGTTCTGCCACTCTTTCCTTATCCGTTTTCACATAATGGTTCATGTGGAGCATGGTCCACGTTAACGTCATCCTCAACTGATATGTCCTTTCTGAATAGTACATGTTTTCCAGACAAGCAAGGTCTTCCCCACAGAACAGGGTTAGATCTAGAAAATGAAGTTTATAATTTGGGTAATTATTCTTCGAATTTCATGGTTCTGAATGTTCAGTCTGATCCTACTCCAGACTTACCTGCTATTTCAGTATTACCAGTCAAAGGCGAATTATGTGTCAGAAATAATGGTTCCGTACATGTAGGACATAGTGATTGTACTACTATTGTCGAGTATAGTGACAGTGGGAAATCTATTTTCAAAGCTTCACGTCATTCTTATTTTGTTTGTGGTCAGACCGCATATGTTCGTCTGCCCCTCGATTGGGAGGGAACCTGTTACATTGCCTTCCTACTGCCACCAGTTTTTCTAGCCCCATCTGATTATCATAGAAACACACATCTAGTACACATTAGACATAGAAGGGAGATCGAGTCCCCAATTGTCGATCAAACTGAAACTGCTCTAGAACAGTATACAGATTTCAATAGAGGATTCTTTTTCTTTATAGGACCTATCCAGAATAGTAAGTTAATCCGTAGGTTAACAAGAACTCTTGAAGCAGTAGTGAATGAGACTGCCTCTGCCCTAGGTAACTTAACCGAAGAGCAATCTGCTATGAGATTTGTCGTGCTCCAAAATCGTCTCGTTCTTGACGTCATACTGGCCGATAGAGGAGGAGCATGTAGAGTCATCAGATCTAGTTGCTGCATTTTCATTCCTAATAACGCGCCGTCTGTTTATTCAGCTATAACCAGACTTCATAAAATTGCCCATCAGTTACACCAGAATCCAGGCACCTGGACATGGTCCGGTTGGTTTTGGAGTATAATTTCTGCCTGGGGATGGAAAGTATTGTCCTTTCTAGGTATTGCAGTAGCGATCATATTCAGTTGCTGCCTCTGTATACAATGTGGCCCTGCGATTTGCGGCATTTGTGCTACCTCTTGTATTCCTAGTCCCAAGTCCCGTCCTAGATCCCGTTCCAAGAAAATTCGAGACGAGCAAATGATACTGTATGAAATGATAGATGGTATCATGAATATCGATGTTTCCTGATGGAAACGTAGTGACAAGGAGGGAATGTGGAAAAGTAAAATTTTGCCATGTTCTGTGTCCCTACGTGTTCCCCATCTTATGCTATATGTGCATGATTAATATGCATATGTATTCCCCATGATCGATTAAAGACGCAATTACAGTTGTGTCCATCTCTAGTATGCCAGTTTCCAGTTCTCGTGAAAGCTACGAGTATTAGGCCTATGTAAAGCTACATTGCCACGTTTCTCAGTGTGCACGTTATTTCATTGAAAATCCCCGTTTCTAGGCCTCAAAAGGGCCCGGACTCAGATTCAGCTCCAGTCTCCTGAACCCTCTCCGAGGAGCAATACAGCCCCCACCTGTATCCCTGACCCTTCACTTACTTCCTGCCTCACAGTGCCCGGCTCGGCCTGGCTCTGCCTGCCAGTCTGCCAAGAGTATGTTATGATTCTAGTTATCAGTCCAGCCCTCCTTCTCTGCATTCCTAAGCTACTGAATCGCATCAATAGTTTCAGTCATCGTCTAGCCTTTACGTCTCATGTAAGAGAAATACTGTATTTATGGTCATTTAATATTCCCCAACACACACTACATGTAGAATAATGCATGCACCAGTCTTAGTGTCTGTTAGCCTTTGCCCTGATAACTTTTGGATTCTATCAACATGTTCTCTAAACATCAGATACTAGATAGTGTTTAGGTACATGTCGCTCTGACTCTCCAGACTTTCGTCTCTCCTTCTAGCTCAGAAGTCATAGCCCCCAGCTTCTCCTAGTAACACGTCATTGCCAGCTTGCGCGCACCACTAGGTTAGAGGTCCCGGCTCCTTAGGTAGCCCCCTCCATGTTTCCGCCCCATTTATGACATATTCCGTTACGTTTACATCACATGTCTATGTATACGCCCTGTTCACGCCTCTTGTTACACCTACTTTCTGCCTTATCTCTCGCGACTGCTATAGGCCCTGCCTACTGTTACGCCTATTGTATTGAATACCATGTATTTTGTTTAAGTATATATACTTGTGCACTGTTATTAAAAAGCCATTCCATTCCTTTGTCCCTGCCCCGTGCAGCGCTGCCATCCTATTCCCGTGCAGGTTGTCCTGTTCCTGTCCTTTATGCTGTATTAAACCTGCATACTCCTACTACCTCGAATCTTGACTCTTATTTATTGAGCTATCTGATATTGTATATCTAGTCAAAAATAGAGGTATTATTTATTTATTTACCACACTAGGACTGTTTTCTGGCTATCAGCTGTCATCAGCAAGGATAGCTTGATTTCAGTGGCATGGAGAGCATGGGACTCACGTCTGAGCATACCTGTCCCACTCGGGGTGACAAATGCAAAAACAACAATTGATGGACGGAATGTTGCACAATGGCAAAACATTCACCCCATTCACAGATCTGGGTTTAGTCCATCGTTATTTTGCTCACCACACCACCCCAGTTCAGACATGGGAATATGCAAATCAGTCTTGACCCTGTTCCTCATGGCAACAGTCCAGCCCGAACTGCCAAGCCATGTTTTCCCTGACCGGAATCAAGCATCCTAGGACCGGTTTCTGGCTATCAGCCGTCATCAGCCAGGATAGCTTGATTCCAGTGGCATGGAGAGCACGGGACTCACGTCTGAGCATACCTGTCCCACTCGGGGTGACAAATGCAAAAACAACAATTGATGGACGGAATGTTGCACAATGGCAAAACATTCACCCCCCACAGATCTGGGATTAATCCATTGTTATTTTGCTCACCACACCACCCCAGTTCAGACATGGCCATATGCAAATCAGTCTTGACCCTGTGCCTCATGGGAACAGTTCAGCCCGAAATGCCAAGCCATGTCTTCCCTGGACCGGAATCAAGCATCCTAAGACCAGTTTCTGACTATCAGCTGTCATCAGCCAGGATAGCTTGATTCCAGTGGCATGGAGAGCACAGGACTCACGTCTTAGCAGACTGGTCACACTAGGTGTGACAAATGCAAAAACGACAATTGATGGACGGAATGTTGCACAATGGCAAACCATTCAACCCCAGTCACAGATCTGTGTTTAATCCATTGTTGTTTTGCTCACCACACCACCCCAGTTCAGACATGGCCATATGCAAATCAGTCTTGACCCTGTGCCTCATGGGAACAGTCCAGCCGTACTGCCAAGCCATGTCTTCCCTGGACCAGAATCAAGCATCCTAGGACCAGTTTCTGACTATCAGTCATCATCAGCCAGGATAGCTTGATTCCAGTGGCATGGAGAGCACGGGACTCAAGTCTAAGCCTATGCGTCCCACTCAGGGTGACAAATGCAAAAACAACAATTGATGGACGGAATGTTGCACAATGGCAAATTATTCACACCCAGTCACAGATCTGGGTTTAATCCATCGTTATTTTGCTCACCACACCACCCCAGGTCAGACATGGCCATATGCAAATCAGTCTTGACCCTGTGCCTCATGGAAACAGTCCAGCCCGAACTGCTAAGCCATGTCTTCCCTGGACTGGAATCAAGCATCCTAGGACCGGTTTCTGGCTATCAGCCATCATCAGCCAGGATAGCTTGATTCCAGTGGCATGGAGAGCACTGGACTCACGTCTGAGCATACCTGTCCTACTCGGGGTGACAAATGCAAAAACAACAATTGATGGACGGAATGTTGCACAATGGCAAAACATTCACCCCCCCACAGATCTGGGTTTAATCCATCGTTATTTTGCTCACCACACCACCCCAGTTCAAACATGGCCATATGCAAATCCATCTTGACCCTGTGCCTCATGGGAACAGTCCAGCCCGAAATGCCAAGCCATGTCTTCCCTGGACCGGAATCAAGCATCCTAGGACCAGTTTCTGACTATCAGCCGTCATCAGCCAGGATAGCTTGATTCCAGTGGCATGGAGAGCACAGGACTCACGTCTTAGCATACCGGTCACACTCGGTGTGACAAATGCAAAAACGACAATTGATGGACGGAATGTTGCACAATGGCAAACCATTCAACCCCAGTCACGTTCTGGGTTTAATCCATTGTTATTTTGCTCACCACACCACCCCAGTTCAGACATGGCCATATGCAAATCAGTCTTGACCCTGTGCCTCATGGGAACAGTCCAGCCGTACTGCCAAGCCATGTCTTCCCTGGACCGGAATCAAGCATCCTAGGACCAGTTTCTGTCTATCAGTCATCATCAGCCAGGATAGCTTGATTCCAGTGGCATGGAGAGCACGGGACTCAAGTCTAAACACATGCGTCCCACTCGGGGTGACAAATGCAAAAACAACAATTGATGGATGGAATGTTGCACAATGGCAAACTATTCACACCCAGTCACAGATCTGGGTTCAATCCATCGTTATTTTGCTCACCACACCACCCCAGTTCAGACATGGCCATATGCAAATCAGTTTTGACCCTGTGCCTCATGGGGACAGTCCAGTCCGAACTGCCAAGCCATGTCTTCCCTGGACCAGAATCAAGCATCCTAGGACTGTTTTCTGGCTATCAGCTGTCATCAGCCAGTATGGCTTAAATCCAGTGGCATGGAAAGCACAGGACTCGCGTCTTAGCATACAGTCACACTCGGGGTGACAAATGCAAAAACAACAATTGATGGACGGAATGTTGCACAGTGGCAAAACATTCAACCCCAGTCACAGATCTGGGTGTAATCCATTGTTATTTTGCTCACCACACCACCCCAGTTCAAACATGACCATATGCAAATAAGTCTTTACCCTGTCCCTCATGGAAACAGTCCAGCCTGAACTGCCAAGACATTTCTTCCCTGGACCGGAATCAAGCATCCTAACACGGGTTTCTGGCTATAAACCATCATCAGCCAGGATAGCTTGAATCCAGTGGTATGGAGAGCACAGGACTCACGTCTTAGCATACTGGTCACACTCGGTGTGACAAATGCAAAAACAACAATTGATGGACGGAATGTTGCACAGTGGCAAAACATTCACCACCAGTCACAGATCTGGGTTTAATCCATTGTTATTTTGCTCACCACACCACCCCAGTTCAGACATGGCCATATGCAAATCAGTCTTGACCCTGTGCCTCATGGGACAGTCCAGCCGAACTGCCAAGCCATGTCTTCCCTGGACCGGAATCAAGCATCCTAGGACCAGTTTCTGACTATCAGTCATCATCATCCAGGATAGCTTGATTCCAGTGGCATGGAGAGCACAGGACTCAAGTCTAAGCATATGCGTCCCACTCGGGGTGACAAATGCAAAAACATCAATTGATGGACGGAATGTTGCACAATGGCAACCTATTCACACCCAGTCACAGATCTGGGTTTAATCCATCGTTATTTTGCTCACCACACCACCCCAGGTCAGACATGGCCATATGCAAATCAGTCTTGACCCTGTGCCTCATGGGAACAGTCCAACCCGAACTGCCAAGCCATGTCTTCCCTGGACAGGAATCAAGCATCCTAGGACCAGTTTCTGACTATCAGTCATCATCAGCCAGGATAGCTTGATTCCAGTGGCATGGAGAGCACGGGACTCAAGTCTAAGCATATGCGTCCCACTCGGGGTGACAAATGCAAAAACAACAATTGATGGGCGGAATGTTGCACAATGGCAAACTATTCACACCCAGTCACAGATCTGGGTTTAATCCATCGTTATTTTGCTCACCACACCACCCCAGGTCACACATGGCCATATGCAAATCAGTCTTGACCCTGTGCCTCATGGAAACAGTCCAGCCCGAACTGCTAAGCCATGTCTTCCCTGGACTGGAATCGAGCATCCTAAGACCGTTTTCTGGCTATCAGCTGTCATCAGCCAGGATAGCTTGATTCCAGTGGCATGGAGAGCACGGGACTCACGTCTGAGCATACCTGTCCCACTCGGGGTGCCAAATGCAAAAACAACAATTGATGGACGGAATGTTGCACAATGGCAAAACATTCACCCTCCACAGATCTGGGTTTAATCCATCGTTATTTTGCTCACCACACCACCCCAGTTCAGACATGGCCATATGCAAATCAGTCTTGACCCTGTGCCTCATGGGAACAGTCCAGCCCGAAATGCCAAGCCATGTCTTCCCTGGACCGGAATCAAGCATCCTAGGACCAGTTTCTGACTATCAGCCGTCATCAGCAAGGATAGCTTGATTCCAGTGGCATGGAGAGCACAGGACTCACGTCTTAGCATACCGGTCACACTAGGTGTGACAAATGCAAAAACGACAATTGATGGATGGAATGTTGCACAATGGCAAACCATTCAACCCCAGTCACAGATCTGTGTTTAATCCATTGTTATTTTGCTCACCACACCACCCCAGTTCAGACATGGCCATATGCAAATCAGTCTTGACCCTATGCCTCATGGGAACAGTCCAGCCGTACTGCCAAGCCATGTCTTCCCTGGACCGGAATCAAGCATCCTAGGACCAGTTTCTGACTATCAGCCATCATCAGCCAGGATAGCTTGATTCCAGTGGCATGGAGAGCACGGGACTCACGTCTGAGCATACCTGTCCTACTCGGGGTGACAAATGCAAAAACAACAATTGATGGACGGAATGTTGCACAATGGCAAAACATTCACCCCCCCACAGATCTGGGTTTAATCCATCGTTATTTTGCTCACCACACCACCCCAGTTCAGACATGGCCATATGCAAATCCATCTTGACCCTGTGCCTCATGGGAACAGTCCAGCCCGAAATGCCAAGCCATGTCTTCCCTGGACCGGAATCAAGCATCCTAGGACCAGTTTCTGACTATCAGCCGTCATCAGCCAGGATAGCTTCATTCCAGTGGCATGGAGAGCACAGGACTCACGTCTTAGCATACCGGTCACACTCGGTGTGACAAATGCAAAAACGACAATTGATGGACGGAATGTTGCACAATGGCAAACCATTCAACCCCAGTCACGTTCTGGGTTTAATCCATTGTTATTTTGCTCACCACACCACCCCAGTTCAGACATGGCCATATGCAAATCAGTCTTGACCCTGTGCCTCATGGGAACAGTCCAACCGTACTGCCAAGCCATGTCTTCCCTGGACCGGAATCAAGCATCCTAGGACCAGTTTCTGTCTATCAGTCATCATCAGCCAGGATAGCTTGATTCCAGTGGCATGGAGAGCACGGGACTCAAGTCTAAACACATGCGTCCCACTCGGGGTGACAAATGCAAAAACAACAATTGATGGATGGAATGTTGTACAATGGCAAACTATTCACACCCAGTCACAGATCTGGGTTCAATCCATCGTTATTTTGCTCACCACACCACCCCAGTTCAGACATGGCCATATGCAAATCAGTTTTGACCCTGTGCCTCATGGGGACAGTCCAGTCCGAACTGCCAAGCCATGTCTTCCCTGGACCAGAATCAAGCATCCTAGGACTGTTTTCTGGCTATCAGCTGTCATCAGCCAGTATGGCTTAAATCCAGTGGCATGGAAAGCACAGGACTCGCGTCTTAGCATACAGTCACACTCGGGGTGACAAATGCAAAAACAACAATTGATGGACGGAATGTTGCACAGTGGCAAAACATTCAACCCCAGTCACAGATCTGGGTGTAATCCATTGTTATTTTGCTCACCACACCACCCCAGTTCAAACATGACCATATGCAAATAAGTCTTTACCCTGTCCCTCATGGAAACAGTCCAGCCTGAACTACCAAGACATTTCTTCCCTGGACCGGAATCAAGCATCCTAACACGGGTTTCTGGCTATAAACCATCATCAGCCAGGATAGCTTGAATCCAGTGGTATGGAGAGCACAGGACTCACGTCTTAGCATACTGGTCACACTCGGTGTGACAAATGCAAAAACAACAATTGATGGACAGAATGTTGCACAGTGGCAAAACATTCACCACCAGTCACAGATCTGGGTTTAATCCATTGTTATTTTGCTCACCACACCACCCCAGTTCAGACATGGCCATATGCAAATCAGTCTTGACCCTGTGCCTCATGGGAACAGTCCAGCCGAACTGCCAAGCCATGTCTTCCCTGGACCAGAATCAAGCATCCTAGGACCAGTTTCTGACTATCAGTCATCATCAGCCACGATAGCTTGATTCCAGTGGCATGGAGAGCACAGGACTCAAGTCTAAGCATATGCGTCCCACTCGGGGTGACAAATGCAAAAACGTCAATTGATGGACGGAATGTTGCACAATGGCAACCTATTCACACCCAGTCACAGATCTGGGTTTAATCCATCGTTATTTTGCTCACCACACCACCCCAGGTCAGACATGGCCATATGCAAATCAGTCTTGACCCTGTGCCTCATGGGAACTGTCCAACCCGAACTGCCAAGCCATGTCTTCCCTGGACAGGAATCAAGCATCCTAGGACCAGTTTCTGACTATCAGTCATCATCAGCCAGGATAGCTTGATTCCAGTGGCATGGAGAGCACGGGACTCAAGTCTAAGCATATGCGTCCCACTCGGGGTGACAAATGCAAAAACAACAATTGATGGGCGGAATGTTGCACAATGGCAAACTATTCACACCCAGTCACAGATCTGGGTTTAATCCATCGTTATTTTGCTCACCACACCACCCCAGGTCACACATGGCCATATGCAAATCAGTCTTGACCCTGTGCCTCATGGAAACAGTCCAGCCCGAACTGCTAAGCCATGTCTTCCCTGGACTGGAATCGAGCATCCTAAGACCGTTTTCTGGCTATCAGCTGTCATCAGCCAGGATAGCTTGATTCCAGTGGCATGGAGAGCACGGGACTCACGTCTGAGCATACCTGTCCCACTCGGGGTGCCAAATGCAAAAACAACAATTGATGGACGGAATGTTGCACAATGGCAAAACATTCACCCTCCACAGATCTGGGTTTAATCCATCGTTATTTTGCTCACCACACCACCCCAGTTCAGACATGGCCATATGCAAATCAGTCTTGACCCTGTGCCTCATGGGAACAGTCCAGCCCGAAATGCCAAGCCATGTCTTCCCTGGACCGGAATCAAGCATCCTAGGACCAGTTTCTGACTATCAGCCGTCATCAGCAAGGATAGCTTGATTCCAGTGGCATGGAGAGCACAGGACTCACGTCTTAGCATACCGGTCACACTAGGTGTGACAAATGCAAAAACGACAATTGATGGATGGAATGTTGCACAATGGCAAACCATTCAAACCCAGTCACAGATCTGTGTTTAATCCATTGTTATTTTGCTCACCACACCACCCCAGTTCAGACATGGCCATATGCAAATCAGTCTTGACCCTGTGCCTCATGGGAACAGTCCAGCCGTACTGCCAAGCCATGTCTTCCCTGGACCGGAATCAAGCATCCTAGGACCAGTTTCTGACTATCAGTCATCATCAGCCAGGATAGCTTGATTCCAGTGGCATGGAGAGCACGGGACTCAAGTCTAAGCCTATGCGTCCCACTCGGGGTGACAAATGCAAAAACAACAATTGATGGACGGAATGTTGCACAATGGCAAACTATTCACACCCAGTCACAGATCTGGGTTTAATCCATCGTTATTTTGCTCACCACACCACCCCAGGTCAGACATGGCCATATGCAAATCAGTCTTGACCCTGTGCCTCATGGAAACAATCCAGCCCGAACTGCTAAGCCATGTCTTCCCTGGACTGGAATCAAGCATCCTAGGACCGGTTTCTGGCTATCAGCCATCATCAGCCAGGATAGCTTGATTCCAGTGGCATGGGGAGCACGGGACTCACGTCTGAGCATACCTGTCCCACTCGGGGTGACAAATGCAAAAACAACAATTGATGGACGGAATGTTGCACAATGGCAAAACATTCACCCCCCACAGATCTGGGTTTAATCCATCGTTATTTTGCTCACTACACCACCCCAGTTCAGACATGGCCATATGCAAATCCGTCTTGACCCTGTGCCTCATGGGAACACTCCAGCCCGAAATGCCAAGCCATGTCTTCCCTGGACCGGAATCAAGCATCCTAGGACCAGTTTCTGACTATCAGCCGTCATCAGCCAGGATAGCTTGATTCCAGTGGCATGGAGAGCACAGGACTCACGTATTAGCATACCGGTCACACTCGGTGTGACAAATGCAAAAACGACAATTGATGGACGGAATGTTGCACAATGGCAAACCATTCAACCCCAGTCACAGATCTGGGTTTAATCCATTGTTATTTTGCTCACCACACCACCCCAGTTCAGACATGGCCATATGCAAATCAGTCTTGACCCTGTGCCTCATGGGAACAGTTCAGCCCGAAATGCCAAGCCATGTCTTCCCTGGACCGGAATCAAGCATCCTAGGACCAGTTTCTGACTATCAGCTGTCATCAGCCAGGATAGCTTGATTCCAGTGGAATGGAGAGCACAGGACTCACGTCTTAGCAGACTGGTCACACTAGGTGTGACAAATGCAAAAACGACAATTGATGGACGGAATGTTGCACAATGGCAAACCATTCAACCCCAGTCACAGATCTGTGTTTAATCCATTGTTATTTTGCTCACCACACCACCCCAGTTCAGACATGGCCAATGGCCATATGCAAATCAGTCTTGACCCTGTGCCTCATGGGAACAGTCCAGCCGTACTGCCAAGCCATGTCTTCCCTGGACCAGAATCAAGCATCCTAGGACCAGTTTCTGACTATCAGTCATCATCAGCCAGGATAGCTTGATTCCAGTGGCATGGAGAGCACGGGACTCAAGTCTAAGCCTATGCGTCCCACTCAGGGTGACAAATGCAAAAACAACAATTGATGGACGGAATGTTGCACAATGGCAAATTATTCACACCCAGTCACAGATCTGGGTTTAATCCATCGTTATTTTGCTCACCACACCACCCCAGGTCAGACATGGCCATATGCAAATCAGTCTTGACCCTGTGCCTCATGGAAACAGTCCAGCCCGAACTGCTAAGCCATGTCTTCCCTGGACTGGAATCAAGCATCCTAGGACCGGTTTCTGGCTATCAGCCATCATCAGCCAGGATAGCTTGATTCCAGTGGCATGGAGAGCACGGGACTCACGTCTGAGCATACCTGTCCTACTCGGGGTGACAAATGCAAAAACAACAATTGATGGACGGAATGTTGCACAATGGCAAAACATTCACCCCCCCACAGATCTGGGTTTAATCCATTGTTATTTTGCTCACCACACCACCCCAGTTCAGACATGGCCATATGCAAATCAGTCTTGACCCTGTGCCTCATGGGAACAGTCCAGCCGAACTGCCAAGCCATGTCTTCCCTGTAACCGGAATCAAGCATCGTAGGACCAGTTTCTGACTATCAGTCGTCATCAGCCAGGATAGCTTGATTCCAGTGGCATGGAGAGCACAGGACTCACGTCTTAGCATACCGGTCACACTCGGTGTGACAAATGCAAAAACGACAATTGATGGACGGAATGTTGCACAATGGCAAACCATTCAACCCCAGTCACAGATCTGGGTTTAATCCATTGTTATTTTGCTCACCACACCACCCCAGTTCAGACATGGCCATATGCAAATCAGTCTTGACCCTGTGCCTCATGGGAACAGTCCAGCCGTACTGCCAAGCCATGTCTTCCCTGGACCGGAATCAAGCATCCTAGGACCAGTTTCTGTCTATCAGTCATCATCAGCCAGGATAGCTTGATTCCAGTGGCATGGAGAGCACGGGACTCAAGTCTAAACACATGCGTCCCACTCGGGGTGACAAATGCAAAAACAACAATTGATGGATGGAATGTTGCACAATGGCAAACTTTTCACACCCAGTCACAGATCTGGGTTTAATCCATCATTATTTTGCTCACCACCACACCCCAGGTCAGACATGGCCATATGCAAATCAGTCTTGACCCTGTGCCTCATGGGAACAGTCCAGCCCGGAACTGCCAAGCCATGTCTTCCCTGGACCGGAATCAAGCATCCTAGGACTGTTTTCTGGCTATCAGCTGTCATCAGCAAGGATAGCTTGATTTCAGTGGCATGGAGAGCATGGGACTCACGTCTGAGCATACCTGTCCCACTCGGGGTGACAAATGCAAAAACAACAATTGATGGACGGAATGTTGCACAATGGCAAAACATTCACCCCATTCACAGATCTGGGTTTAATCCATCGTTATTTTGCTCACCACACTACCCCAGTTCAGACATGGGAATATGCAAATCAGTCTTGACCCTGTTCCTCATGGCAACAGTCCAGCCCGAACTGCCAAGCCATGTTTTCCCTGACCGGAATCAAGCATCCTAGGACCGGTTTCTGGCTATCAGCCGTCATCAGCCAGGATAGCTTGATTCCAGTGGCATGGAGAGCACGGGACTCACGTCTGAGCATACCTGTCCCACTCGGGGTGACAAATGCAAAAACAACAATTGATGGACGGAATGTTGCACAATGGCAAAACATTCACCCCCCACAGATCTGGGTTTAATCCATTGTTATTTTGCTCACCACACCACCCCAGTTCAGACATGGCCAATGCCATATGCAAATCAGTCTTGACCCTGTGCCTCATGGGAACAGTTCAGCCCGAATTGCCAAGCCATGTCTTCCCTGGACCGGAATCAAGCATCCTAGGACCAGTTTCTGACTATCAGCTGTCATCAGCCAGGGTAGCTTGATTCCAGTGGCATGGAGAGCACAGGACTCACGTCTTAGCAGACTGGTCACACTAGGTGTGACAAATGCAAAAACGACAATTGATGGACGGAATGTTGCACAATGGCAAACCATTCAACCCCAGTCACAGATCTGTGTTTAATCCATTGTTATTTTGCTCACCACACCACCCCAGTTCAGACATGGCCATATGCAAATCAGTCTTGACCCTGTGCCTCATGGGAACAGTCCAGCCGTACTGCCAAGCCATGTCTTCCCTGGACCAGAATCAAGCATCCTAGGACCAGTTTCTGACTATCAGTCATCATCAGCCAGGATAGCTTGATTCCAGTGGAATGGAGAGCACGGGACTCAAGTCTAAGCCTATGCGTCCCACTCAGGGTGACAAACGCAAAAACAACAATTGATGGACGGAATGTTGCACAATGGCAAATTATTCACACCCAGTCACAGATCTGGGTTTAATCCATCGTTATTTTGCTCACCACACCACCCCAGGTCAGACATGGCCATATGCAAATCAGTCTTGACCCTGTGCCTCATGGAAACAGTCCAGCCCGAACTGCTAAGCCATGTCTTCCCTGGACTGGAATCAAGCATCCTAGGACCGGTTTCTGGATATCAGCCATCATCAGCCAGGATAGCTTGATTCCAGTGGCATGGAGAGCACGGGACTCACGTCTGAGCATACCTGTCCTACTCGGGGTGACAAATGCAAAAACAACAATTGATGGACGGAATGTTGCACAATGGCAAAACATTCACCCCCCCACAGATCTGGGTTTAATCCATCGTTATTTTGCTCACCACACCACCCAAGTTCAGACATGGCCATATGCAAATCCATCTTGACCCTGTGCCTCATGGGAACAGTCTAGCCCGAAATGCCAAGCCATGTCTTCCCTGGACCGGAATCAAGCATCCTAGGACCAGTTTCTGACTATCAGCCGTCATCAGCCAGGATAGCTTGATTCCAGTGGCATGGAGAGCACAGGACTCACGTCTTAGCATACCGGTCACACTCGGTGTGACAAATACAAAAACGACAATTGATGGACGGAATGTTTCACAATGGCAAACCATTCAACCCCAGTCACGTTCTGGGTTTAATCCATTGTTATTTTGCTCACCACACCACCCCAGTTCAGACATGGCCATATGCAAATCAGTCTTGACCCTGTGCCTCATGGGAACAGTCCAGCCGAACTGCCAAGCCATGTCTTCCCTGTAACCGGAATCAAGCATCGTAGGACCAGTTTCTGACTATCAGTCGTCATCAGCCAGGATAGCTTGATTCCAGTGGCATGGAGAGCACGGGACTCAAGTCTGAGCATACCCGTCACACTCGGGGTGACAAATGCAAAAACAACAATTGATGGACGGAATGTTGCACAATGGCAAAACATTCATCCCCGGTCAAAGATCTGGGTTTAATCTATCGTTATTTTGCTCACCACCCTACTTCAGACATGGCCATATGCAAATCAGTTTCGACCCTGTGCCTCATGGGAACAGTCCAGCCCGAACTGCCAAGCCATGTCTTCCCTGGACCGGAATCAAGCATCCTAGGACCGTTTTCTGGCTATCAGCTGTCATCAGCCAGTATGGCTTGAATCCAGTGGCATGGAAAGCACAGGACTCGCGTCTTAGCATACAGTCACACTTGGGGTGACAAATGCAAAAACAACAATTGATGGGCGGAATGTTGCACAGTGGCAAAACAATCACCTCAATCACAGATCTGGGTGTAACCCATTGTTATTTTGCTCACCACACCACCCCAGTTCAGACATGGGAATATGCAAATCAGTCTTGACCCTGTTCCTCATGGCAACAGTCCAGCATGAACTGCCAAGTCATTTCTTCCCTGGATCGGAATCAAGCATCCTAAGACCGGTTTCTGGCTATCAGCCTTCATCAGCCAGTATGGCTTGAATCCAGTGGCTTTGAAAGCACAGGACTCACGTCTTAGCATACAGTCACACTTGGGGTGACAAATGCAAAAACAACAATTGATGGAAGGAATGTTGCACAATGGCAAAACATTCACCCCAGTCACAGATCTGGGTGTAATCCATTGTTATTTTGCTCACCACACCGCCCAAGTTCAAACATGGCCATATGCAAATAAGTCTTGACCCTGTGCCTCATGGGAACAGTCCAGCCTGAACTGCCAAGCCATTTCTTCCCTGGACCGGAATCAAGCATCCTAAAACGGATTTCTGGCTATCAGCCGTCATCAGCCAGGATAGCTTGAATCCAGTGGCATGGAGAGCACAGGACTCACGTCTTAGCATACCGGTCACACACGGTGTGACAAATGCAAAAACAGCAATTGATGGAAGGAATGTTGCACAGTGGCAAAACATTCACCCCCAGTCACAGATCTGGGTTTAATCCATTGTTATTTTGCTCACCACACCACCCCAGTTCAGACATGGCCATATGCAAATCAGTCTTGACCCTGTGACTCATGGGAACAGTCCAGCCGAACTGCCAAGCCATGTCTTCCCTGGACTGGAATCAAGCACCCTAGGACCAGTTTGTGACTATCAGTTGTCATCAGCCAGGATAGCTTAGTTCCAGTGGCATGGAGAGCACAGGACTCACGTCTTAGCATACCGGTCACACTCGGTGTGACAAATGCAAAAACGACAATTGATGGACGGAATGTTGCACAAGGGCAAACCATTCAACCCCAGTCACAGATCTGGGTTTAATCCATTGTTATTTTGCTCACCACACCACCCCAGTTCAGACATGGCCATATGCAAATCAGTCTTGACCCTGTGCCTCATGGGAACAGTCCAGCCGAACTGCCAAGCCATGTCTTCCCTGTAACCGGAATCAAGCATCGTAGGACCAGTTTCTGACTATCAGTCGACATCAGCCAGGATAGCTTGATTCCAGTGGCATGGAGAGCACGGGACTCAAGTCTGAGCATACCCGTCACACTCGGGGTGACAAATGCAAAAACAACAATTGATGGACGGAATGTTGCACAATGGCAAAACATTCATCCCCGGTCAAAGATCTGGGTTTAATCTATCGTTATTTTGCTCACCACCCTACTTCAGACATGGCCATATGCAAATCAGTCTTGACCCTGTGCCTCATGGGAACAGTCCAGCCCGTACTGCCAAGCCATGTCTTCCCTGGACCAGAATCAAGCATCCTAGGACCGGCTTCTGGCTATCAGCCATCATCAGCCAGGATAGCTTGATTCCAGTGGCATGGAGAGCACAGGACTCACGTCTTAGCATACCGGTCACACTAGGTGTGACAAATGCAAAAACGACAATTGATGGACGGAATTTTGCACAATGGCAAAACATTCACCCCCCACAGATCTGGGTTTAATCCATTGTTATTTTGCTCACCTCACCACCCCAGTTCAGACATGGCCATATGCAAATCAGTCTTGACCCTGTGCCTCATGGGAACAGTCCGGCCGAACTGCCAAGCCATGTCTTCCCTGGACTGGAATCAAGCATCCTAGGACCTGTTTCTGACTATCAGTCATCATCAGCCAGGATAGCTTGATTCCAGTGGCATGGAGAGCACGGGACTCAAGTCTGAGCATACCCGTCACACTCGGGGTGACAAATGCAAAAACAACAATTGATGGACGGAACGTTGCACAATGGCAAAAAATTCATCACCGGTCACAGATCTAGGTTTAATCTATCGTTATTTTGCTCACCACCCTACTTCAGACATGGCCATATGCAAATCAGTCTTGACCCTGTGCCTCATGGGAACAGTCCAGCCCGAACTGCCAAGCCACGTCTTCCCTGGACCTGAATCAAGCATCCTAGGACCGGCTTCTGGCTATCAGCCATCATCAGCCAGGATAGCTTGATTCCAGTGGCATGAAGAGCACGGGACTCACGTCTGAGCATACCCGTCCCACTCGGGGTGACAAATGCAAAAACAACAATTGATTGACGGAATTTTGCACAATGGCAAAACATTCACCCCAGTCACAGATCTGGGTTCAATCCATCGTTATTTTGCTCACCACACCACCCCAGTTCAGACATGGCCATATGCAAATCAGTTTTGACCCTGTGCCTCATGGGGACAGTCCAGTCCAAACTGCCAAGCCATGTCTTCCCTGGACCAGAATCAAGCATCCTAGGACTGTTTTCTGGCTATCAGCTGTCATCAGACAGTATGGCTTGAATCCAGTGGCATGGAAAGCACAGGACTCGCGTCTTAGCATACAGTCACACTCGGGGTGACAAATGCAAAAACAACAATTGATGGACGGAATGTTGCACAGTGGCAAAACATTCAACCCCAGTCACAGATCTGGGTGTAATCCATTGTTATTTTGCTCACCACACCACCCCAGTTCAAACATGACCATATGCAAATAAGTCTTTACCCTGTCCCTCATGGGAACAGTCCAGCCTGAACTGCCAAGACATTTCTTCCCTGGACCGGAATCAAGCATCCTAACACGGGTTTCTGACTATCAGTCATCATCAGCCAGGATAGCTTGATTCCAGTGGCATGGAGAGCACAGGACTCAAGTCTAAGCATATGCGTCCCACTCGGGGTGACAAATTCAAAAACATCAATTGATGGACGGAATGTTGCATAATGGCAACCTATTCACACCCAGTCACAGATCTGGGTTTAATCCATTGTTATTTTGCTCACCACACCACCCCAGGTCAGACATGGCCATATGCAAATCAGTCTTGACCCTGTGCCTCATGGGAACAGACCAACCTGAACTGCCAAGCCATGTCTTCCCTGGACAGGAATCAAGCATCCTAGGACCAGTTTCTGACTATCAGTCATCATCAGCCAGGATACCTTGATTCCAGTGGCATTGAGAGCACGGGACTCAAGTCTAAGCATATGCGTCCCACTCGGGGTGACAAATGCAAAAACAACAATTGATGGACGGAATGTTGCACAATGGCAAACTATTCACACCCAGTCACAGATCTGGGTTTAATCCATCGTTATTTTTCTCACCACACCACCCCAGTTCAGACATGGCCATATGCAAATCAGTCTTGACCCTGTGCCTCATGGGAACAGTCTGGCCGAACTGCCAAGCCATGTCTTCCCTGGACTGGAATCAAGCATCCTAGGACCTGTTTCTGACTATCAGTCATCATCAGCCAGGATAGCTTGATTCCAGTGGCATGGAGAGCACGGGACTCAAGTCTGAGCATACCCGTCACACTCGGGGTGACAAATGCAAAAACAACAATTGATGGACGGAACGTTGCACAATGGCAAAATATTCATCACCGGTCACAGATCTAGGTTTAATCTATCGTTATTTTTCTCACCACCCTACTTCAGACATGGCCATATGCAAATCAGTTTTGACCCTGTGCCTAATGGGGACAGTCCAGTCCGAACTGCCAAGCCATGTCTTCCCTGGACCAGAATCAAGCATCCTAGGACTGTTTTCTGGCTATCAGCTGTCATCAGCCAGTATGGCTTGAATCCAGTGGCATGGAAAGCACAGGACTCACGTCTTAGCATACAGTCACACTTGGTGTGACAAATGCAAAAACAACAATTGATGGATGGAATGTTGCACAGTGGCAAAACATTCAACCCCAGTCACAGATCTGGGTGTAATCCATTGTTATTTTGCTCACCACACCACCCCAGTTCAAACATGACCATATGCAAATAAGTCTTTACCCTGTCCCTCATGGGAACAGTCCAACCTGAACTGCCAAGACATTTCTTCCCTGGACCGGAATCAAGCATCCTAACACGGGTTTCTGGCTATCAACCGTCATCAGCCAGGATAGCTTGAATCCAGTGGTATGGAGAGCACAGGACTCACGTCTTAGCATACTGGTCACACTCGGTGTGACAAATGCAAAAACAACAATTGATGGACGGAATGTTGCACAGTGGCAAAACATTCACCACCAGTCACAGATCTGGGTTTAATCCATTGTTATTTTGCTCACCACACCACCCCAGTTCAGACATGGCCATATGCAAATCAGTCTTGACCCTGTGCGTCATGGGAACAGTCCAGCTGAACTGCTAAGCCATGTCTTCCCTGGACCGGAATCAAGCATCTTAGGACCAGTTTCTGACTATCAGTCATCATCAGCCAGGATAGCTTGATTCCAGTGGCATGGAGAGCACGGGACTCAAGTCTAAGCATATGCGTCCCACTCGGGGTGACAAATGCAAAAACAACAATTGATGGACGGAATGTTCCACAATGGCAAACTATTCACACGCAGTCACAGATCTGGGTTTAATCCATTGTTATTTTGCTCACCACACCACCCCAGTTCAGACATGGCCATATGCAAATCAGTCTTGACCCTGTGACTCATGGGAACAGTCCAGCCGAACTGCCAAGCCATGTCTTCCCTGGACTGGAATCAAGCACCCTAGGACCAGTTTCTGACTATCAGTTGTCATCAGCCAGGATAGCTTGGTTCCAGTGGCATGGAGAGCACAGGACTCACGTCTTAGCATACCGGTCACACTCGGTGTGACAAATGCAAAAACGACAATTGATGGACGGAATGTTGCACAATGGCAAACCATTCAACCCCAGTCACAGATCTGGGTTTAATCCATTGTTATTTTGCTCACCACACCACCCCAGTTCAGACATGGCCATATGCAAATCAGTCTTGACCCTGTGCCTCATGGGAACAGTCCAGCCGAACTGCCAAGCCATGTCTTCCCTGTAACCGGAATCAAGCATCGTAGGACCAGTTTCTCACTATCAGTCGACATCAGCCAGGATAGCTTGATTCCAGTGGCATGGAGAGCACGGGACTCAAGTCTGAGCATACCCGTCACACTCGGGGTGACAAATGCAAAAACAACAATTGATGGACGGAATGTTGCACAATGGCAAAACATTCATCCCCGGTCAAAGATCTGGGTTTAATCTATCGTTATTTTGCTCACCACCCTACTTCAGACATGGCCATAAGCAAATCAGTCTTGACCCTGTGCCTCATGGGAACAGTCCAGCCCGTACTGCCAAGCCATGTCTTCCCTGGACCAGAATCAAGCATCCTAGGACCGGCTTCTGGCTATCAGCCATCATCAGCCAGGATAGCTTGATTCCAGTGGCATGGAGAGCACAGGACTCACGTCTTAGCATACCGGTCACACTAGGTGTGACAAATGCAAAAACGACAATTGATGGACGGAATTTTGCACAATGGCAAAACATTCACCCCCCACAGATCTGGGTTTAATCCATTGTTATTTTGCTCACCACACCACCCCAGTTCAGACATGGCCATATGCAAATCAGTCTTGACCCTGTGCCTCATGGGAACAGTCCGGCCGAACTGCCAAGCCATGTCTTCCCTGGACTGGAATCAAGCATCCTAGGACCTGTTTCTGACTATCAGGCATCATCAGCCAGGATAGCTTGATTCCAGTGGCATGGAGAGCACGGGACTCAAGTCTGAGCATACCCGTCACACTCGGGGTGACAAATGCAAAAACAACAATTGATGGACGGAACGTTGCACAATGGCAAAACATTCATCACCGGTCACAGATCTAGGTTTAATCTATCGTTATTTTGCTCACCACCCTACTTCAGACATGGCCATATGCAAATCAGTCTTGACCCTGTGCCTCATGGGAACAGTCCAGCCCGAACTGCCAAGCCACGTCTTTCCTGGACCGGAATCAAGCATCCTAGGACCAGTTTCTGACTATCAGCCGTCATCAGCCAGGATAGCTTGATTCCAGTGGCATGGAGAGCACAGGACTCACGTCTGAGCATACCGGTCACACTAGGTGTGACAAATGCAAAAACGACAATTGATGGACGGAATGTTGCACAATGGCAAACCATTCAA